>NC_045767.1:830000-2030000 GCF_008692025.1 Phocoena sinus | reverse complement strand
CTTTTTCTTTTTTATTGGAAAACATTTTGGCTAAAATTATCATTACCAGAAGAAATCAAAAATGAAAAATCTAAGCTTATTATTTTAATTAATTAATTAATTAATTTAGTTTTGGCTGCATTGGGTCTTTGTTGCTGCGTGGGCTTTCTCTAGTTGCAGTGACCGGGGGTTACTCTTCGTTGCAGTGCATGGGCTTCTCATTGCCGTGGCTTCTCTTGTTGCGTAGCATGGGCTCTAGGTGCGCGGGCTTCAGTAGTTGTAGCACGTGAGCTCAGTAGTTGCGGCTCGCGGGCTCTAGAGTGCAGGCTCAGTAGTTGTGGCGCACGGGTTTAGTTGCTCCGCGACATGTGGGATCTTCCCGGACCAGGGCTCAAACCCGTGTCCCCTGCATTGGCAGGCGGATTCTTAACCACTGCTCCACCAGGGAAGCCCTAAGCTTAATTTTATTTATTTATTTATTCATTTATTTTTGGCTGCTTTGGGTCTTCATTGCTGCGCACTGGCCTTCTATAGCTGCAGAGAGCTGGGGGCTACACTTCGTTGCTCTGCAGCATGTGGGATCCTCCCGGACCGGGGCCCGAACCCGTGTCCCCTGCATTGGCAGGCAGACTCTCAACCACCGCGCCACCAGGGAAGCCCCTAAGCTTAATTTTTTAAGTTATAAAGATAACCAATACAAGAATTAAAAACAGTGATATAATTATATTGATAAGGGAAAAGAAGATGGAGTTGGTTTAAGTGAGCTATCTCCTGAGGCTCAGGAAAGTCTGAATTTGATCAACACTGTACTTTAGAAATGCAACAGTGATCAGGAAGATAACTGAAATAGAACCCAAGAAGAGAATCAGTGTGGCCGCACCTGGGGCGGTGTCTTTGTTTGGGCCACTGTAACGGGATACCACAGACTGGGCGGCTTATAAGCAACAGAAATTTATTGATCAAGGCACTGGCAGCTTCGGTGTCTGGTGACGACCTGCTTGCTGGCTCACAGACGGTGTCTTCTGTGTCTTCACGTGGCACGAGGGGCAAGGGAGCTCCCTGGGGTCTTGTTTAAAAGGGACTCGTAGCATTCACGAGGGCTCCACCCTCATGACTTAATCACCTCCAAATACAATCACCCCAGGGATTATGCTTCAACCTATGCATTCTGCAGGGACACAAACATTCAGTCTATAGTAGAAGGAGTAGAATGGAGAAGGTTAGGGCTCTTTATCAAAAGTCCTTCTATTCTCTGATTTTCAAAAATTATTGGTTATTTGGAAATGTGTTTTTAAACACATAGAACAGAAGCGGTGGAGCTGATTTTGTCCTTGGCTCTATGAGAGGCATTCCTACAAGACTACACCGTGTTTAGCCCACGTGAATGTGGGAGCATTGTTTTTCAAAACAACACTCAGAAAAAGAGATGTAGGTTTACAGTGCAAAAGCTCAAGCACAGTGTCTCTGCCAGGAAGTGAGACTAGTTAGCACAGCAGTCAGGGAGCAGCAGAGGTAACACTGTCCTGTGTCCTTTGAACTAGGACTCTCTTTCAATTTGGTAGAGACAAAGATTTACGTTCTGAAAGAAACGCACGCGTGCCTGGCCTTTGGCTAACCTCATAACTAGTGCTGGCTGGCCCTGCTGTCTTTGCTAGTGATGAACATGTAAACATGGAGAGGGAACCTACCGGCTGCACTGCAGATACAATTAAACACTTAATCCTGGCTTAATAAGAAATTAACACAACACTAAATCGTCCATACTTCAATAAAATTTTTTAAAAATGAATAATAAAATAATACTGATTTAATAAAAACAATAAAAATGTTCATTCAAAACAAAATAAAAAGCACTTAGCATTTACAAGTATGGAGCCAACTGACATCCCAAAGTTGTCTCAAGTTTTGCTCCCTATTTCCAGACTGCTAGTCTAAAAAGATAGCTTATTTTGAAACTTCAATTTCTGGTTATCACCAGTACTGAGAGACTTCCTAAGATGTGCTCTTTTGTCCTTCAGCCAGCATTTTGGAATTTGCAGAGAAAAGACTGAGTGCCATTACAGCGCTGGGTGCCGGTGACACAGAAGGGGAGACCCAAAGCTGCCCCTGGGGATGCCCACTGCAGCAAGAGCTCCTCCCGGGCACAGCAGTGGCTCAAGGGACGGAGCTCAAGGGATGGAGTGACCAGGCCTCTTGCAGGAATGTAGACGTTCCCCAGAAAAGACTCTGGAGCTGGAACAGGAAGGAAGAAGAAGACTGCAGGCAGAAAAGAAAAGCCTGGAGGCGTGAAGTGGTGTGACACGCTCAGCTGCTGGGGACAAGGAGAGGAGAGCAGGCCAGTGGTCAGACAGGACCCTGTGGGCCATGATGAACTAAGGTGTTTGTTCTTGACCTGGAATGAAGCTCCAGGGCCAAATTTTAAACAGAGGACAAATCTGTGTTTCAGAAAGTGTTCTAGCAGCATTGGGGATGATAAAAGAGAAGCAGCTCTGGAAGTAGAGAGCAGCTAGGAAACCACTGCCCTCAGTTAACTTAGGAGGTGTCGAGAACCATCTAAGGGGGTACTGGGTGAAGACAGAGACAAAGAAATGAGAGACAACAGAAATAATGAAGCTTAAGGATAAACGGGATTCAAGGACCTCCTGCATGTGGGGATTCAGGAAGAGAAAAGCTATGCTTTTGGAAAGTCTAAGAATGAGACAAGGAATCAGGTTCAAGGTCAATTAAATGATCACAACTGCAATGTTAAAATGCCAGCTTTTCATCATGACTCTGGACATAATAAAATCTACAACCACAACTACTATGCTTATTTACTGAGCACTTTCTAAGCGCCAAGCGCTGTACCACGTTATTCCATGCAGTCCCCTTGTCAACACCATGAAGCAGGACTGTTGTAAGTCCAGCTTTACAGAACAGGAGAATGAGGCATAGGAACTAGCTGGGATAACGTCCATAAAGAATTGAGCACGATGCCTGGACAAAGCAAACCCTCATTAATGGTAGCTATTCTTAGCTATCCATCGTGAGGCTCTGCAGCCATACTTGAACATGCTTTATTCCCTCCGTATCAAGCCAATCCTAATCAAGACCTTTCCTCTTGAAAGGCACTTGGGATACAAATGGGAAGGGGGGAGTTTAAAAAGAAAACAAAACCCCCAAATCTGAAATAGTTGTGTTCCAGGTTAATTTTTCTCACAGAACGTTATACACTATTCTAAGCACAAGATGAACTTGTCGATGCTTCTCAACAGCGTCCAAGTCACCAGGAGCACCACTTGGCCGACATCTGCGCCCAGGAATCCTGAAGCCCTGGGAGATGGAGCATAAAACACTTCTTCCAGGTTGTCTTAAATATACATCCTTCGGTGGGCACTTACGCTGTTCCCAGCACAAACATGAAGCAGCTGCTCCCACCCGGACTCCCTAAGAGGGAAGCTGCGGAAGAACTATGGGTGGTCCCTGCCGCCCACTCTCCCATCTCTCGGGAGGCCGGAGAGGAGACACTCGGTATTCCACAGAGAACTCTACTCCTGGGGTCTCTGAGCAAAAGGGCTGCGCCAACTGCTGCTTCTACGTTGCTATCAGGGTGAATCGTAACTAACGTGCTCAATCTATCTCTAAGTCTGGCTAAAACCCACTCCACACACCGTAAAGTCTCAGACATCACCAAACCTCAAAACCATGAATCGAAAAAAAAAAAAAAAAAACAAACCATGAATCGATGTTAAAGTAACACTCTAAAAACACTAACGGAAGGGTCTCCCGGGTTAGTTTACAGGATTTTCTTCTTGGTCCTTTAAAGAGCACAAAGGCGTGGTTCTTGTTTGCTGGCTTCGCTCGCCGGTCCGGCTTCCTCCCTCGGGGACAGAATACGGCTCGCCTGGTGCTGAAGCCACACTGCGACCCGAGGTTCCGGAGGAAGAGCAGGACAGGGAACAAGCTCACACTAACAAGAGCAGAGCGCAGGCCACCTTCACCTGGGTCCGGAGGCGCCGAAAGGGGAGGGGGCGGCTTAAGCTTTACGTGCCCAAGCTGACCACTCGTCGACTGACCACTCCTGAGAGTGAGGCTGCGCGGATCCCGGGTCCGGATTCTGCAGAAAATCTGGGGCCCGCAGCAGGGCCGGGGTTCTGCTTGGCACCAGGGTTCCCCAGCAGGACTGGGGTTCCACGGGGATTAGGATTCCATCGGGGGTCAGGGCGCCGCTGTGCACCCACCTTGGCGCGCTTTCAGCAGCATCGAGTTGGACAAGAGGTTCTCGAGCTCCATGGACGACCGCCGCCGCCGCCGCCCCCGCCGCCGCCGCGACCAAGCTTTGTGGACTCGAGGAGGCGAGGGGGCGACCGGGGGTGGCGGCGGGGCAGCCTCCGCGCATCGCTCGCCCAACGCCGGGTCCGGTCCCGCACTGGGCCGCCGCTCCTCCTCGTCCTCCTGCTGCTGCTGCTGCTGTTGCTGCTTCTGCCGCTTCTGCCGCTGCCGCCGCCGCCACGGCCACCACCCGCGCCGCCGCTGCGTCGGACGCTGCCGGCGCCGCGACGCCTCGCCCTCTGGACCAGGGACTGCGGCCCAGGAGGGGTCGGGCCGAGCCCCCGCGGTCACCCCCGCCGCGCCGTGGCCCGGGCTGTCGGCCCCACCGCCCGGGGAGGCGCTCACTGGCCGGGGAACCACCCCCCGGCGGCGACGGCTCCGGTCAACGGCTCCCCAGACGAGGGAGCCAGAGCGCTGCGCTCCACGGGGCCCGAGGCTGGGGCGCGGGGCGGAGGCGGTGGGGCGCGAGCGCGGCCTGCTGGGAGTTGTAGTCGCTCAGCCTACGGGCGGGTAAGCTGAGCGGGGGCGTGTCAGTATTTTACCCAACGTTCCTACGTCTCGCTGGCTCAGTTATCGCGAGACGGGGGCGGCACTCCTAGGCTGCGGGGCCGCGCATTAGCTCCGGAGGGCGCGCGCACTCTAGCTGCCACCTCCTCGTCAGCGACCCGAGGTGCAGCGCGTGTTGCCATGGGGAAGACCAGGTCTGCCGGAGCGCGCGGGAAGGCCCCCGGGGCCCCGGCGGGCACGCGGGGCTGCCGGGCGAGGCCCAGCGCCAACCCGTTCGAGGTGAAAGTCAACCGGCAGAAGTTCCAGGTCCTGGGCAGGAAGACGCGCCACGACGTGGGGCTGCCCGGGGTGTCGCGCGCGCGGGCCCTCCAGAAGGTGAGCGGGGCGCCGGGCCCTCCGGGGTGGGCCCCCCCGGCCCCGCCTGCCGGCCGGGACCACCCACAGCCCTGCTCCTCGAACCCCTGCGGCACCGAGGGGCCGCCGGCAGGCTTGGGCGAGCTACGGACTTACTTTCCGGTGCCCTTTTTCCCTTCTGTAAATCGGCCATGATGGTGGTACGTACATCCTAGGGCCGCCGGGAGGATGGGAAGCGTCCACTTAGAGTTCTCGGGACAGCGCCTGGAGCAGTGAGACGTCGTGTATCGTGTATGCCATGTGTCAGCTGGACTGTTTTCATCTTCGTGCCTCTGCTTCTGCGTGGGCGGGGACGACATTCCCCTGCAAAACCGCCGTCCCTCCTTGGAGACCCACACACAAGTCCAACTCAGGCAGAGTTCATCACTTCCGCGCTGCCGCGGCCCCTGTGCGAACCTCTTAAAACCTGCCCTCGTTGAGACTTTGAGCTCCGCTGGTTAGGGACAGGATAGGGGGTTACATGCTCAGTAGATGTTTGAAGGAGGAATGTATCGCTCCTTTGAAGCGCACAGCCTTGACCCTTGCAGGGTAACTGAAATGCTGCCTTCTTGGAAAGTGTCATAGCCTCCAGCTTTCCTGTGCCTACGGTTCCAGAGTATTCTGTACTTTGAAATTCAGTTCGGGTGGCATTCTCTATGCAGCTTCTGAGACATGCTCATTGGTTTGTTTAACGATATTTATTGTTACTCTGAGGAGGAGACATTAGTAAGTTAGTGAACGAATTAAAGCACAGAAAGGTCAAGTAAATTTCCCAGGGTCACACAGCTGGTAAAGGCTGGGGTTTGCACTGGGTTTGGACACCTGTGAAGCCTTTATGTGCCACTGAGCCCTTACGTTTAAGCTGTGTTCTAGCAGGTGGAGAGGTAAAGGTAAAGTAACACCTGGCCCTGCCTTCATGGGCTCATAATCTGTGTTCTGTCCCACAGCATCTAATCCAGTTGATCTTTTCTTATAAACTTATTTATTTTATTATTTATTTATTTAGGCTGCCTTGGGTCTGTTGCTGCACGCGGGCTTTCTCTTGTTGTGGCGAGAGGGGGCTACTCTTCTTTGCGGTGCGCGGGCTTCTCATTGTGGTGGCTTCTCTTGTTATAGACCGCACGGGCTCTAGGTGCGTGGGCTTCAGTAGCTGTGGCATGTGAGCTCAGTAATTGTGGCTCATGGGCTCTAGAGCGCAGGCTTAGTAGTTGTGGCACACTGGCTTCGTTGCTCCACGGCATGTGGGATTTTCCCGGACCAGGGCTCGAACCTGTGTCCCCTGCATTGGCAGGCAGATTCTTAACCATTTCGCCACCAGGGAAACCCCAACTGATCTTTTCTTTTCTTTTTTTTTTAATAAATTTATTTATTTATTTATGGCTGCATTGGGTCTTCGTTGCTGTGCACAGGCTTTCTCTAGTTGTGGTGAATAGGGGCTACTCTTCGCTGCAGTGCGTGGGCTTCTCATTGCGGTGGCCTCTCTTGCTGTGGAGCACAGGCTCTAGGCATGTGGGCTTCAGTAGTTGTGGCACACAGGCTCAGTAGTTGTGGCGCACGGGCTTAGTTGCTCCGTGGCATGTGGGATCTTCCCGGACCAGGGCTCAAACCCATGTCCCCTGCATTGGCAGGCGGATTCTTAACCACTGCGCCACCAGGGAAGTCCCCCCAATTGATCTTTGAATTGAATCAAACATTGTCCTTATTGCAAGGAGCTGGCAGTAATAGTAGACAAGACAAACTTATAGCCGACTCCGATGCACCCCTGCATCACACACCCCAGGGCGAGCTTGTGGGGGCAGATGTGGGGATGGGCATTGCATGGGCTCCAGACTAGACATGTTCTCCTTCATCACGTAAGCCTCAGTTTTCTCATTTCTCCTTAAGAGCCTGAGGTAGGAACTGCCATTCTCTCCTTTTTACAGGTGAGGCTGTAGGTGCTTCCCAAAGTCCTCGCTGGGAAGTGGTGCAGCTGGTGGGGTTCTGAGTCCTCACTCTCGACTGCACCTCCTGGGCATCACATGCATGTCCATGAATGACCCAGAAAGTGCTGAGAGTATTGGTTTGGGGCTACATGTAACTTTCACCAATAGACAAATACGTAAATATGGAATCTGCAAATAGCAAAGACTGACTGTATATACACATAACGTCACGTATATAACAAGCAAAGAGCAGATAGGCAGTGCTGCTGCAGTCTGTGTCTGTAATTGATCGTGACGTCGTCGTTGACGTAAATGGCCTCTCAGATCGTTGTTCCCTGCTCCCCTTACTCGGCTAGAACCTGAACTCCTCTGGCTTCTTCACCTGGGTGGAGTGACCTCTGCTCGATTGTTTGCTTTCTTTTGGTTGCCGTCATTTTACTTTAACCTTTGGTATTAGGCATGGAAGTACTAACACACACCCTAGAGAATGCCCTGGGTTCCAGACGTCATCCTCTTTGCTGCCGTTGCATGGCAGCGACCCAGTTTCTCCTCGGTAATTGAGATCAGTCTTTCCAGCCAGTAGATTGGCCTTTCTTGGACTGTTTGTTTCAGTGGCCTGAGGCATAGAAAATGGCATTTTCCAGTTCCTTAGAGCCAGCGTTGTGTCCCCTTGTGGAAGCACCTCCCCTTTGGTGACTAAGACTGCCAGGCCGTCAGAGCTCAGAGTTGCCAGGACCGGTGAGAGATTGTTCTATGATCTGTTTTTCAGCGCACCCAGACTCTGCTAAAGGAATACAAAGAAAGGGATAAGTCCAACGTATTTAGAGATAAACGCTTTGGAGAATACAATAGCAACATAAGCCCGGAGGAGAAGATGATGAAGAGGTTTGCTCTGGAGCAACAGGTATGGAAAACAGTCTTTTGCTGTAGTTTTACACAGAAGTCAAATACAAAGAGAAGGCCGTTTCCCCCTTGTTTGTTTATAGTTTTGTGAGTGCACAGTGGGTGGGTCTTCAGTCGTGTATCTTGCCTGTCTAGACCAAGGGGGAAGCAGCCTCTTGCACATCCCAGTTAGGTGGATAAATATCTTAACCAGAGTGCCCGGCAGTGATGCGTCCTGGGGTTCTGGACTAAACGGCTGCCTTCAACTGGGTCGAGTGGATTGTGGAGCATTCCTGGTGGGTAGAGCTGCACGATTTCCCAGTGCCTTAGGGTGCCCCGTTGATTTATTTACCTTCTGTGGGTTCTGTTTATATCCGAATCATTGCTCAAATGACCCAGAATAATCTTAAAGCTACACTGTCACATTGCACAAAAAATGGGGGAAAAAATCATTCTTTTTTTGATGTTAAATGGATGTGGAAATTTTAGGAGACTGATTTTCATTTTTTCTATTCTGTCAGCGTCAACACGAAAAGAAAAGCATCTACAACCTAAATGAAGATGAAGAACTAACTCATTACGGCCAGTCTCTGGCAGACATTGAAAAGCATAATGACATTGTCGATAGCGACAGCGATGCCGAGGACCGAGGAGTGCTGTCGGGTGAGGCCTGGGATCAGGGGCGGTCTGCTTAGCACTGACGTTCTTTCTGCCCTGCTTGGACACCTAGAAAATGCAGGTGTAGATCTTTAAGAATGTGTATATGTAGATAAGATAGACAGACAGCCTGCTGTCTGTCTGTCACAGAAAGCACTTCAGTATCCCTCCTCTTGTTTGAACTTCACCCCAGCTCATTTTACCCGTGATTTGACCAACCCGTGAGTCAGAGTTGTGGGTAAAACCCACCTCACTAACCCCTAGGACAGCTCTTCTGTACTAACCCACAGTGCTTTGCTACCACTGTTACCAGTTCTGACCCAGTGTGTGTACTAACAGTGTTTACTTAGTTCTTTTAGTCTTTGTTTTCTCTGGAAGCGCTTATGACAGTTTTGTGGGGGAAGTAACATTTGAGCTTCTTCTTTTTAATTTCTTTTTTAAAATTGATTTATTTACTTATTTCATTTTTGGCTGCGTTGGGTCTTCGTTGCGGCGCACAGGCTCTCTCTAGTTGCGGCAAGCCAGGGCTACTTTTCGTTGCGGTGCGCAGGCTTCTCATTGCGGTGGCTTCTCTGTTGCAGAGCACGGGCTCTAGGTGTGTGGGCTCAGTAGTTGTGGCGCACGGGCTTAGTTGCTCCTCGGCATGTGGGATCTTCCCAGATCAGGGCTCGAACCTGTGTCCCCTGCATTGGCAGGCGGATTCGTAACCACTGGGCCACCAGGGAAGTCCTGAGCTTCTTATTTATAGATAATAACGAAGCAGGTTAAACCGCGGCATTAGTTAACACTGATACACACCTGAACTGAGTTAGGACTCGGTTCAGGTCTGATCATCTTGGGCCCTTTTATAAAGCTGGGGTCATGTCGTAAGTTAGCATCCTTATGATTTAGAATATCCTCTATTTAGCATCTGCAGAACAAAGCTGCACAAAACTAAAACTGACTCAGCGGTTTTCTGGTGTGTGGAAAGCCAAGCCGTTAAGCCCATGACTGCCTTTTGGTATGTGGGTGATGCGGGGGCCGAAGGCCGAGGAATTAGGGCGGCCCGTGGTTCTGTCCACAGCACCGGGAGGTGGACCACAACTCTGCTGAGGCCTCGTGGTTGAGGAGGGAACATAGTTCACCTTGAGGGCCTTTCTCTTCGCACTTGCCATTGTTCGGGACTTTTTATGCACGCCTCGCTTTAAACACGTTCACCTTCACTGTCACTGAAAGGGACTGCCGTGGCACCTTAACGTTTGGCGGCCTGGTCATTCATCACAAGGTGTCGGCCTCGGCCTCGTTGGTATGATAGGCTGTGACGGTTGGCTGACTAGAGGAGAAGTTGGATTCCCATTCTGCCAGGTGTTGGGTCCTGGGGACTCAACTGTTTATTTGAGGTTTCCTATCCTCCTCTGATGTTTAGTATGAGCTCATGAGAATCCAGGTGACTTGCACATTTCCAGGTAACCTCTTATATTTGAAAATAAATATATTTGCCGTACCTTTTACAATGAATCATCAGGAAACATTCTGTTTTGTTCAACTACATAATTTATATGTTCTCCTAGATTAGGAGAATTTCATCTTAAAAATCAACCCTAGTTTTCTAATTAAATCCTATCATCAATATAAACACACTGATGGATTTTTTTTTTTCTTTTCTCCGAGAATCATTTTTGGAATCTTTTATATGATACCACCTCGTTAGTTAATGTTTTGTAAATTTTATTTCCAGAAAATATTGTAAACAATCTTGAATTAGTAGAATGCTAAATGATAGTGTTTTCTAATATGCTAAACTTGGCAGGAAGCAGAGGAATCACTCATTCACTGATTCATTTATTCAGCATGTGCCAGGCAGTGCTCTTGGTTCTGGGGAAATAGCAGTGAGTAAAACCTACCTGCAGCTCAGTTTTCTGGGGAGACCCAGACAGTAAACTAAATAATCAGTAAATCCCGCAGGCCGGTCGGAAGTAGAAGTGCTGTGGGGGAAATGAAGTCGGAGCGGTCTGGGACACGCCAGGTAGTCCTGATTAAGGTCACGAAGGAGGTGGCGGTCGTGCAGGCCTCTGGTGGTGTCACGGTCTGGGACCAGCCAGGAGCCTGTCGCTGGAGGGGGCGATGGTACAGACAGGTGGGCTGGGCCCCCGGGGCCACGGGAACAATTTTGGCTTTTACTCAGGAATGGGAGCCAGAGGGACTTGAGTGGGGAAGGACAGAGTTGGCTAGGGCAGGCCAAGAGGTCTTCCTGAGATTCTCTTGTAGGCGCGGGAGGTGGAGAGGAAGCAGGATGCGCAGGGGTGTTTGGGGAACCTGTCAGCCCAGGGGAGGCATCAGGAGGGCAGTGGGGGCCCAAGTCCGCAGACAGCCTTGCCTGGAGGAGGGAGCTGCTGCCCAGAGGAGTGAGCGTTGGCCTTTAAATCGGGCCAGAGTCTACTGCAGGGGGAGCGAGAGCAGCTTCCAGAAGGAGGCATGATGGGGGTGGCGGAGCGCAGGCGCAGACGGCGGGTTGTGGGCCTGACGGGGTTCGAGGGCCACAGGCAGGAGCTGTTTCTCTTACTGGATGAGATCTGAAGTCAGTTGCTTAGCATCTAAGCCTCTGTTTTCTCTTCCAAGAAACTGGATTTTTTAAAAGTTTCTTTCTATTCCAAAATCGACGATTCCCAGTGTTTTGTTTCTCTCTTCTTCCCTGGTAGCTCAGGCAGCCTAGGAATCAGTGACTCTAGTAGCTGGCTCCGCCCCCTGCCCCCCGGGACTTTCTGTGAGACACAGGGAGGGTGTGAAGTGGCCCTGGTCCTGGGCACGCCCTCTTAGGACTCAGGCGTGAGCTAGTTTGCGTTTGCCCATCTTCTGTGAGACGTTAACACATTGGAAAACAGGTTCTTGGTGTTTCCAGTCACTTGGATCACAGCTGTTTGGTCTTTTTATGCCTCTGGGTTTTCTCGGAGGGGCTCATCTTGGGGGTTTGTGTCGCTGTGCCTGTAGTCTCACCTGCCGTGGATGAGAGTTTTCTCTTAAACGTGGAGTCTGCTCTCAGGAACGTGCTTGGAGAAACGTTGGCAGAGCGACTGCAAAACCCACTTCGCAGCCGGGCCTGGCTTCACAGAGGGGTTTTCTGCTCTCTGTCTGCAGCTGAGTTGACGGCGGCCCATTTTGGAGGAGGTGGTGGGCCGCTTCACAAGAAGACATCTCAACAGCAGGGCGAGGAGGGGCAACAGCCGAAGTCACGCAAAGAGCTGATCGAGGAGCTCATCGCCAGATCAAGGCAGGAGAAGGTGCGTCCGCTGCCGTTCTCGCTGCGTGGCAGCACCGCCCGCAGGCTCGCTGCTGAGCTCTCGAGTCTTTTCTCCCTGTGCGGTTTAGGCTGTGTCTAATATTTTCTATGAATTCAATAAAAGCATTCACTTTGAATAGGAATACAAAATGCATTTTAAGTTTCATCACGCATGTACTTCCTCTTTTTTTTTTAAAATTTTATTTATTTATTTATTTATTTTTGGCTGTGTCGGGTCTTTGCTGCACGCGGGCTTTCTCTAGTTGCGGCGAGTGGGGCCTACTCTTCGTTGCAGTTTGCAGGCTTCTCATTGCGGTGGCTTCTCGTTGCGGAGCACGGGCTCTAGGCACACGGGCTTCAGTAGTTGTGGCACGCGGGCTCTAGAGCACAGGCTCAGTAGTTTTGGTGCAGGGGCTTAGTTGCTCCGTGGCATGTGGGATCTTCCTGGACCAGGGCTCGAACCCGTGTCCCCTGCATTGGCAGGGGGATTCTTAACCACTGCACTACCACGGAAGCCCCAAGCATGTACTTCTGATGGTTTCTTGGGGTTTTGGTTTTGGTTTGGGGGGAGGGTTGGTTTTAGTGTTTTGGCACGTATCAAGAGTCGCAAAACATCACTGCTTCTGCTAAAGGCAAACTGCTCAGAGCATCTAGAAGAGCAGTTTTACAGCAGGAAGTTCGTTCTGCGTGATGGGATCCTGAGATGCTGATTTCTCGTGGTCTCTTTCCCCGTCGGCATGTTAGGCTGAGCGGTTGTCCAGTGGGACCTGGACGTCTGCTGGAGGCCGGCAGTAATGGGGTGCCTTCTGTTCTTTTTCCCCAGAGGGAGAGACAGGCTCAACGAGAAGACGCCCTTGAACTCACAGAGAAGCTAGACCAAGACTGGAAAGAAATCCAGACTCTCCTGGCCCGTAAAACACCCAAATCCGAGAGCAGAGGTGGAAAGGAGAAACCCAAGGTGGGGTCCGCACCTCACAGGCAGCCTGGGCTCACGACCATTGACCCAGCCTTTCTCTGAAGAAGAGGGGGAGCCAGACATCTGTTCTCCCTTTTAGGATTTAAGTTTTCTGTTAAACTTTTATATTGAGGTATCTGACGTGTGTTACATCAGGGTGGAAATAGACTAAAAGTTACTTCACTATCTACTCCAGAATAATGAAAGTAAAGAAAATGGTTGTTTCTTGGTATGAGAAGACTTGGTATGTGTATTGATATATACATTTATTTATTTTTCCCCCGGACAATATTTGGTTCCTACCACATTGCTTTTAGTCTAAATTGTCAGAGAAGGTGCATTCGTTTGAGTTGCTGGTTTCTAGAAAATACTTGGATTTCACCAGATTACCTTGCCGTGTGGCCATCTGCACATCTGTGAGTCGACCTTACTGTTGCTTCCCCCAAAATCCCATTTGGGGGGCTTAATGCCTAGACAAGCAAAGTTTAGTTTTCTTTTTTTTTTTTTTTTGCGGTACGCGGGCCTCTCACTGTTGTGGCCTCTCCCTTTGCGGAGCGCAGGCTCAGCGGCCATGGCTCACGGGCCCAGCCGCTCCGCAGCATGTGGGATCTTCCCGGACCGGGGCACGAACCCGTGTCCTCTGCATCGACAGGTGGACTCTCAACTGCTGCGCCACCAGGGAAGCCCAAGTTTTAGTTTTCTTAAAGCAGATATACTTTAAGAATTTTCGAGGAGCAAATAGTTGTATATGACCTAAAGGCATCCTCGAGACTGATTAGAACAGGCCTCTGTCACACAAGAAGAAAAGACTTAGGCCGTGGTTTAGCTTCTTCCATAAAGATGTCCAGCCACAATTGGGATGTGCAGGAAGCTCGTTATGCAGGTCTTTTCTTTAAAAAAACAGTTTCTTCTTTCTGCCCTAGCCTGACGCATACGACATGATGGTTCGTGAGCTCGGCTTTGAAATGAAAGCGCCGCCCTCTAACAGGATGAAGACGGAGGAGGAGCTGGCCCAGGAGGAGCGGGAGCGGCTCAAGTGCCTGGAGGTGTCTAGGGGGCGGGGCAGGGGGCGGGGCGAGGCAGGGGCAGGGGCAGGGCTGCTCTGGGAAGCTGCTACTACCGGAAAGGCCCTTTCCACCTTGCTGTGTTCGATGGGCTGGAGGTGTGCTGTGTTTTACCAGTGGAATCTTTTTAGTCTCTAAACAAGTTTGTTTTATTTTTTTTAACTATAAAAGGAAAAAAAAATGCAGATAATACCCAATATAACAAATTAAAAATGACTTTCTTTCTAATCCTTTTACCTCAGAACAGCTGCTAGTGATATAGTGCACTACCTTTTCACCTCGTTTCTCTTAAAGGTTTTTAAATTTCCTTACGTTACAAAACAAAAATGAAGTGGAGGCATACTGTCGTGCATCTGGCCTTTTCAGTACCCCCGTCGTGGGCCGTCTCCTATGGCCATTGCATGGTTCAGAGGGACAGAGTAGCTGAGCTGCTTGTTAAATGGATGCAGACCTCAGTGTAAAGTGTCCTGCTCCTCTTCTGGGGCCTGGTGGTGAGTGAAGCCGATGGTTGGCCACCATCATTTGGCCAGAAAGCCCTCAGGGTGACAGCTTTTCCTTCCTTGTGACGGGAACATATTTCTGCCGCAGTATTTTTATTTTTGTTAAAATAAGTCTTCCACACGATGCTTGCCAAGGGTTTGCATGTCTGGTTGAAGAAAGCAGAAGGCAGGCCTGAAGCAGCTGTGACGGCCGAGGGAGCCTGGAGCGTGCGTCCCTGCCATGTGCTCACAGCACGGCAGACAGCTTTTCTGTCTTTCCTGCTCAGGCTGAAAGACTCCGGAGGATGCTTGGAAAGGAGGAGGATGAACATATTAAGAGACCGAAACACATGTCGGCGGATGACTTAAGTGATGGCTTCGTACTAGACAAAGACGACAGGCGTTTGCTTTCTTACAAAGTAAGATGTTTGCCTTCGTTTCCTTTTTTTTTTTTTTAATTTAAAGCAACACATTTCCTGGTTTTTCACTTGATAGGTTTACCACAGGTAGAAATTGTGAGTCTTTTTAGAAGCAGTTTCTCTGTGGCTCTTTCTAAAGTTGGTGAGGTTTTTCATTCGCGAGCCCCATTAGCTCTATACTCCTCTGCCCTTTCAAAGCGTCGGCCCCACTCGGGGCAGGAAGATAGGAGAAGGCCAGGGGTCTCGAGCAGAAAGGATTCCAAGACGGGAAACTGGGTGCTCGCAAAACACTGGGTTATCTGGGGGAGTCGTCAGGGGTCACCCTCCGATGTTGAGGTCCCGCCACCTCCGCGTGCAGCCCACATGCCAGGAAGCCCCAGCTGTTCCCCAGCCCCACGAGCAGCAGGGCTGCCAGACACTCAGCAGCCGGAGCCTGTCCGCTGGGGCGCCTTCCGCATCCTGGACCCCCGCCGCTCCCCAGCAGAGACAAGCGCTGCCCAGAGTCCTGGCGGCAGGGTGTGGGGACTGCGGTTCCCAGGCCTTTAGCCCCGTGACGTGTAGCAGCCCCGCAGGAGGTGGGAGAGAGGACCCACGCCCGTGGACGGTGCAGCACCGGGCCGCATGTTCCTGGCAGACAAGTAGCATAAAGCGTCTGCACGTGCACGGCCCTCAGACGTGGTCACAGGCTGTGCCAGCTGCTGTCCCCTGAGGAGTGATGCCGCTGGTTCCCACATTCTGTTCCCAGGATGGAAAGATGAACGTCGAGGAAGAGCCGAGCGGGGAAGCCAGTAGCAGTGAGAGCGAAGGGGAAGAGGGCAAAGGCTCGAGCGAGGGGGACCCAGAGGAGAGCGATGGCCCGGACGGCCCCTCGGGCCTGGAGTCTGACGTGCAGAGCAAGGACGGGAGCGAGAGGACCCAGGAGGAGCAGCGTCCGAATCCCGGGGAGCGATCGACAGCCGACGACCGGGAGGCTGCCAGGGCCGAGCTGCCCTATATGTTCGCAGGTAGACAGACAACTGGGGAGTGACCGCAGTGACCTGGTGGCGTCTGCCTCACGGGCTGCGTCATGGAGTGGGACAGGGTACAGGCCTGGACACACGAGCACAGCCCGTCTGTGCTGTCCTGGCTGGCAGACAGGCATGGTCATCCTTCTCCGCGATGCCCCTGGGATCTGACCCGAGTGCTCTGGGCAGCACGTCAGCCTCTGCTATGTGACTGCAGCAGTTCTGCAGGCCGCCAGCGGAGGTCCCTGCCGCTTGACAAGTCGGCCCTGTGTGGGCAAGGGTGGCCGCGGAGCTGGGCTCAGGCCTCGTGACATGGCATGTAGCACACGGAGGGCTGCTCTGTCCCACGTGCAGACACCCCATCCGGTTCCAGTCCGCAGGCCTAAGCTGTCCTGCGACTTAAGTGTGTTTCCAGAGCGGTTGAACCGGCGGGTGGAGCTGGCTGCCGGGGGCATCTCAGACGTGACACTGCTTTGCTCGCGGGGCTCCTTCCAGCTTCCAGCCTGTTCTGAACGGTCCCGGCGGCCACCCCGCCCACGCACTGTCCCCTCCTCCCTCCCCGTGTCGGGCATTGGGATTCCTCCTGGAGGGGAGCTTGGGGTCATTTCTTCGTCGAGGCTTGTTGCAGGCAGCCCAGTTTCCTCGAGCCTCACCCTTGGCGGGCACGCGGGCACACGTTAGAAGCAGTGTGGTAATTACACAAAACGAGTGCTTCTATAAAATAGGCGGAAGTATTTCTTTGGGTGAAGTAAAAGAAGTTCAATTATTTAATTTGTGTTCAGTTTTTATCTCCGTTACTAGAAATGTAATTCTCATTTCACAAGTTAAGCGTGGAGTGTGTTTTGTATTTATTTTGATAGCTCCCGGATCCTACGAGGAATTGAAGTCTTTATTATCGGGAAGATCGATGGAAGAGCAGCTTTTGGTCGTGGAGAGAATTCAGAAATGCAACCATCCAAGTCTCGCAGTGGGAAACAAAGCAAAACTGGAAGTACGCTGAGTCGTTTGTCTGCAGTGTTGGGAGTGTCAGGGAAGAGCCCTGGTCTGTGTGGGCGTCGTAACCGTGAAGCTGGTAGTCCCGAAGTGCACCCCGTGCTTACGGCCGCAAGATTTCGCGGTGGGGTGCGGGTCGGGGGGCAGAGAGCCAGGCCTGGGTGTGCGTCAGCTCCAGGGCCACGGCAGGCCCAGGAGGAGGCCGAGCTGTTGACCTCAGTTTACACTGAGTCCACCGCGCGCACCATCACACAGCAAAGCCAGGCTTTGGGGAAGTAGATAGCTAGGAACGTGCCTCGTCCTCTTTGGCGCCCGGCCGGCGTGCTCCTGGTCTAGGACTGAGGCGTCGCCCGCCGGCCGAGGCAGCACCCAGACCCTGTGCTCTTCGCCCCCGTGCCTGCCTTGGGTCACACGCCCCCTTCGCTGGCCCTGAGGCCCTCGCCCCACCCGGTGCGGGGGCACAGGGGGCAGGGCGTCCTGTGCCGCGGCTGCGTTCTGGGCTCAGCCCTGAGCTCTGGCCCCAACCCTGTTCCTGCAGAAACTGTTTGGCTTCCTTTTGGAATACGTCGGAGATTTGGCTACAAGTGATCCTCCAGACCTTGGCGGAATCAATAAGTTGGTTGTGTAAGTGAAAACGGGGTGCCTTATCTGGAACGTGGGGCTCAGTTGAACAAATTTTGTGCCTTTTAGTAAAGTTGTAGAATAACTTCGGAGTTACTAAGGCAGCCTTGCCAATGGGCCCACAGCTCGCACAGCTGCGGTGATTTCCATACGCCATCCTGCTCCTAAGTCGTGTTGACGCGCTACTCCCATTGCCCTAGAGATGGGACCTGCTTTTAACTGCAAACGAATCGACTTTAAGACAGTAGGATCCCTTCAGTTTATTAATATTTGACAGCGAATTTTCTGTTTCATTCGTCCGCCTGCTGCTGTCCTGCGCGGGGTCCCCGGGCCGGGCTCTGCAGCAGGTCCCGTGAGAGCAGAGCAGCATGGTGGCTCCTGGCCCCGTGGTGGCTGGAGCAGGGCGCAGCGGGCAGGGTGCTCAGTTGGGAGGGTCCGTGAGAGCAGGTGCCTGGTGGTGCCCTCGGGCTGGCCACCTGCACACCCCTCCACCCCGTGCCAGCCTCTGCCCCCAGGAGTGCTGGTGAGGCACCACTGGGTTCAGGACTGTCAGCCACGTCTGGCCCTTAGAATATGCTCCCCGTGCTGTTACTTGTATAAACAGAGCTACTTTTGCCACCAGTACTGAGAAGTTATGATCAGGTTCTTAGCAAATAGCAAAAATGAATATAGGTTATTATAAAACACTATTAGAAAAACTACCTGGATCACCGAGACGGCCAGCCAGGTGTCAGTAAGGAAAAGTGCATTCATCCAGGGGCTTCCAGCTCCAGCTCAGCCGGCAGGTGACTTCACAGGAAGATAGATGATAAACGTGGGTGGTTTGAGGGGGTTTCTATGTTTTTGTTACCTACGGACATTCTCCCCTGACATGTCTCTGATGAACAGGCAGTTGTATAACCTTTGCCAGATGTTTCCTGAAGCCGCAAGCAGCGCCATGAAATTTGTCCTCCGAGATGCCATGCACGACATGGAAGGAATGGTTGAGACCACAAGCCGGGCGGCCTTCCCGGGCCTGGACGTGGTAAGCCAGGGGCGTGTCTCATCTGGCTGTTGACCCGCGGCCGCCAGCTGTCCAGTGTGCTGCCATGGCACAGTGGGGCTGGGGGCTTCAAGAGGGTGGTCTGCCCCAGAGCCTCCGCAGCTATCTGGAGGGCACGCTGGGCCAGGCCTGGAAGGACTGCTGACCTGTTAACAACTAGCTAACGTGGGCTCAGGAGCAAAGTTCCTGGTTTGACTTCTCCGTGAACAGTGCCGTGTTTAGTCTTGATGGCAGACCCGGGGTGTGTTTTCCTGAGGACCTGAACCTGTGGGCTGGTTGCTCCACCTGCTTGTGCACAGCGACCTCTGACCTCTCTGAGGTTTCTGACCGTTTCACGACAGCCGTGGGCCGTGTCGTCAGCTCTGGTCACTGAAGAAGTACTGCTCAGTCCGTTCCATTTTCTGGTCTTCGTGTTGAAATGAACTAACAGCGACTGGCAGGAACTTAAAAGTTCGGCTTTAAGGCTTCCCTGGTGGCGCAGTGGTTGAGAGTCCGCCTGCCGATGCAGGGGACACGGGTTCGTGCCCCGGTCCGGGAAGATCCCACGTGCCGCGGAGCGGCTGGGCCCGTGAGCCATGGCCGCTGAGCCTGCGCGTCCGGAGCTTGTGCTCCACAACGGGAGGGGCCACAACAGTGAGAGGCCCGCATACCACAAAACAAAACAAAACAAAAAAAAAGTTCGGCTTTATGTCAATGGGTCAGTAGACTCCTTGGGAAGGCATCTGAGCCAGTGTCTGTGGCCTCGGCCCCTTTCTCTGTGTGACCTGGGGTAGGTGGGTGCCCGAGCTGTGGCTGAGGGTATCCAGCCTGCCACCCCAGAGCCTGTCCCCGGCGAGGAGTAGTGGGGAGGCCAGGGGGGTTGGCAGGCTGCCCGGGCTTCCGTCCTGGGCTGCGCGGGCCTGGCCTCTCCCGGCTGTAGGCGGTAGTGATGGCTCAGTGGTACCTGTCCCGTAGGCTGGCGTGAGGATTCATGAGTTGATGTTGTTACTGAACCAAATTGGGGTCCACCCTTGCCTGGCGCACTGCAAAGCCAGCCGACTTGTGCCAGGTTGTGGGGAAGAAACGTGCAGCGTTTACTGCAGGCACCCGTCCAGGAGCACAGGCAGCTCGTGCTGAAGAGACACGGACTCCCTGCTGGCCTTCAGGGGAGGGGTTTTAAAGGCAACATCGAGGGGGAGGGTCCCAGGGTGTGTGACTAGCTCGTGGACTTCCTCTGAGTGGCTGGTGGTGAGCTGACAGGGTGTTCTGGGATCTCAGCAGTAGCCACTTGGTTCCCACCGTCTGGGGTCTGGTGCTCGTGGGCAGCCTGCAGTCACCGTCCCCGTTGGTGGTGGTCTTAGTTTCCGCAGAACAGCTCAGAGGTATGCGTCAGGTTGTGTGTCTCCCTTCTTTAGCCCGTGTGGTGGCGCTTTCTTTCCAGCTCATTTACTTGAAAATTGCTGGGATGTTGTTTCCAACCTCTGACTTCCGGCACCCGGTGGTCACGCCTGCGCTGCTGTGTCTGAGCCAGCTGCTAACCAAGGTACGTCAGGGCCTCCCCATCGGAGCCAGCCCTCCCTGGGGCTGAGCGGCGCCGCGGAGACTGGCCCTCCTTGGGCAGGAGTAAGAAAGGCTCGTCAGCGAGGCCTGCGTAGCAGCTCCTTCCCAGAGCTCCCGGGCGAGGTGGCAGAGGGCGTGACCCCAGAAAGCGCATGAGGGCATCGTGTCTGATCTGGGGTTCTATTCCCCTCTTGGCTTTAAAAGCCCAAATAGCTCCGTTTTCCTTGAGGGGGCGTGTGATCGGTGCCCACTTGCTGTGGCAGTCATCAGCGTTCGCTCCGAAAGGGTGGGACCTTACGGTCACAGGGCTCTGTGCCTGATTGCACGCCACGCGCCTCGACCCTGCCGTGGGGGTGGCGCTCCCCCCCGTGCAGAGGAAGGTCGGGGCCTGTGGCCCCCCGCGGAAGCCAGGCTGTCTGCCTGGTGCAGTGTTGTGAATGTTGTTCCCGAGTGGACACTGTGCCCTGTGTTCCTTTGCCAGTGTCCCATCCAGTCCCTCCAAGACGTGGTGAAGGGGCTCTTCGTGTGCTGCGTGTTCCTGGACTATGTGTCTCTGTCCCAGAGGTTCATACCTGAGCTCATCAATTTTCTTGTTGGGATTCTTTACATCGCAGCTCCTAACAGGCAGAGCCAAGGTGAGTTGATTGGAGGCAGCGTTTGCAAATATACTGTACTTTAGACTTCTAATAGGAATCGGTATTCATTGTAGAAAGCTTAGGATGTGGGGAAGTTAGAAAGAAGACAAGAGAATCTCAAGTCCCATCATCCAGAGCAGCGTCCTTTTTCCCTCTGTGTGGATGTGTGTAAACCCACATTTCGAAAAAAATCAGGATCCCACTCTATCTGCCCAGCACAGCAGCCCATTTCCACGTGTGGGGAGTCTGAGCTTAGTGTAAAGTACCCCCCAGGCGGCAAGACTACCTACCAGAAATACATAAAATACTGAAGTTTACTGTATTGACTGTGTGTTGAAACAGTATTTGGGGGGGGAGGGTAAATAAAATACATCCATTAAGATTTACCTTTTTGGGGGCTTCCCTGGTGGCGCAGTGGTTGAGAGTCTGCCTGCCGATGCAGGGGACACGGGTTCATGCCCCGGTCCGGGAAGATCCCACATGCCGCGGAGCGGCTGGGCCCGTGAGCCATGGCCGCTGAGCCTGCGCGTCCGGAGCCTGTGCTCCGCAACGGGAGAGGCCACACAGTGAGAGGCTCGCGTACCGCAAAAAAGAAAAAAAAAAGATTTACCTTTTGTTTTTACTCGTTTTATATGGCAACCAGAACACTTTAACTTGCGTAGCTCACGGTGTATCTCTAGTCAGCAGCACCGCTCCTGTAGTTCCTACGATGTTCTGAATGTTGGAAGGAGATCATGGACAGCAGTATTCTGAGAGGGTTTCAGCAGTTGTTGCTCTTCAGAACTATCACACCCTCCCCTCCCCTCCCCCACACAGGATGCCGACACTCCTCCCCACGCTTCTGCCCACTCACGCCACGGCTCCCTCGCCCGCCAGGAGCTGCCCACCTTTGTCCCCTCGCTCCTCCGTGTCTAGAGGGGCTCCTTTCCCGGCCTCCTTTTCCCTTCCCTGCCCTTCCACTTTCTCCTTGTAACCTCACATGGACACTTGCCTGATTTCTCTGAGCCCCACGCTGCGGGCTCCTCTCTGCCAGCCGTGGGGATGGGCACGGGGGGGACAGCCACACCCCAGGGAGACGTCAGGGTGGCTCCAGTGCTGGAGGAGGGGCCCCGGTGGAGGGCACTGGACGCTGGAGTCGGGACTGGTCAGCGGACTGGCTGTCGCCCGTATGCCCCCCACCCTATGCCCAGCCACCGCCCACTCTGCCGTGCCTGGACCGCACCCGGCCTGGCGCCCTCCCCGGCAGTCCCTTCCGTCTGCTTCGACTGCTCCTCTGAGTGACACTGGGCTTAAGTCCTGCTCGCTCCCCGGGTCTCTGGAGCAGGCCTTCTCTGGCCTGGTGAGCTCTGCACCCTGTCCCACCACCCCAGCTCTCCTGACAAACCCGCCTCACCCTCCTCTGCTTTTCCTTTGTCCGTCGGTTCTTACTGATGCTCAGTCTAGTCTGCCCACGAGGGCAGGGGCCTGGTCTGAGCTTGGACTTGGCCCACACCCCCGTCAGAGCTGTCGCTTGTCTCTGGTGGTAAGCACAGCACGTATTTGTTAGAATGAACTTCCAAAGGCTTCACCCTGCAGAGCCTGCCCTGCGAGCCCGGTATCCTCAGAGGCTGACTCTGTCGCTGTCCCACTTGGAATCCAGGTTACACTCTGGTGCACCCTTTCAGAGCACTTGGGAAGAACTCGGAGTTGCTCTTGGTTTCTGACGAGGAGGCCACGACCACGTGGCACAGGAGAAGCCTCCCCCTCCAGTGGGCAGGAAGACTGAAAGCCCAGACTGAGACAGAGGCCAACCACACCAGGTACGTGCGGGCCTGGGGCTCCGGGCCGTGGTGCCAGCTTAGACCTCCGAGAGGCCAGGCTGCGAGCCAGACGTGACCCAGCACCCAGCCTTGAAGATGCACCCGTGTTATCTCTGTTCGCAGATGAAATGATTTTGTATGTGGAAAATCCTAAAGGTTCCACAGCAGAGCTGTTGGATCTGATAAGTGAATTCAGCAAAGTAGCAGGATACAGAGTCAACGTACAAAAGTCAGTTGTATTTCTACACACAAACAATGAACAGTCTGAAAGGAAATTGCAAAAACAATTCCATCTACAATAGCATCAAAAGGAATAAAATTACTTTAAGAATTAGCTTATCCAGGGAGGTGGAAGACTAGTACGATGGAAACTACAAAACATTTGTTGAAAGTACTTAACAAAGACGTGAATGAATGGCAACACGTCTGTGTTCCTGGACTGGGAGACATAATCACCTCCAAATCCCACCACGTTAGGGGTTCGGTTTCAACAACGGGATTTTGTGGGGTCACATCCTTCAGTCTGTAGAAGTAGAATGAGGAGGGGACTAGGACTTTTTCTCCTAAGTCCTTCCATTCTCTGATTTTTAAAAAAATTATGGTTTTTTGAATTTTTTTGTTGACATTTATTGTGTTAAAATGCAGATAACATTTACCATCTTAACCATTTTTAAATGTATGGTTCGGTGGCATCTTAAGTACATTTACACTGTTAAGGAACCGCCACCACCCTCCATCTCCAGAACTTACTCATCTTCCCAAACTGAAACTGTCCCCATTAAACACTGATCCCACGCCACGCCCCAAGCCCCACCATCCTCCTTTCTGTCTGTGGATTTGACTCCTCTGCTGCTCTCATACAAGTGGAATCACAGGATTTGTCCTTCTGTGACTTATTTTATTTCACTGAGTGTAGTGTCCTCGGTGTTCATCCGTGTTTAGCAGGTATCAGAATCTCCTTCCTTTTTAAGGCGGAATCGTACCCCATCGTGTGGATGGACCACATTTTGGTTATTCATTCATCCCTCAGCGGACACTTGGGTTGCTCCCACTTTTTGGTTATTCTGAATAAGGCTGCTGTGGACATGGGGGTACAAGTATCTATTCCAGTTGCTGCTTTCAGTTCTTTTGGGTTTATACCCAGAGATGGAATTGCTGGGTCAGATGATAGTTGTATTTCTAATTTTTTGAGGAACCTCCATGCTGTTCTCCACCACAGCTGTACCATTTTACATTCCCACCAACAGCGTACGAGGGTTCCAATTTCTTCACATCCTTGTCAACACTTAGTAATTTCTGGATTTTTGATGGTAGCCATCCTCATGGGTACGAGGCGGTATCTCATTACGATTCTGCCTTGATTTTCCTAATGATCAGTAATGAGCATCTTTCCATGTGCTTGTTGTACATTCATAACCTTTGGAGAAATGTCTGTTCACATCCTGCTGGCCATCTTTTTCCATGAAAACCTAACTTTCCCAGAATGTGTGTTATTTTCAAAGTATATCTGCTTGATATTGGAAATAGTTTTAGTAATTTAAAAACTACAACGGGGTTTATTTAAGATGAGGACTCCAGCCATTGTAGTGAGTGAGTCAGTTTTCTTGGGTCTCTCCCAAGAAATGTATATGTGTTACTAAACTTTTTCTTCTGTTTAAAAAACAAAAAACACCGAGTACTCTTTCCAAGTTGTTGCTGCATTTCCCACAACGTTCTTTCCTATTCAGGGAAGCAGGATGTTTTCTTTAACTCCTGATCCCATCAGCCGTCGGGCCGCAGCCGTTGCCCAGGGCAGATGTTGGACCTCAGGGTCCTGCGGCCCAGGCCCACGAGTGGAAGATTTTCATCTTTGCCAAGTTGATGGGCTTTGTTGGTGACGGGGAGGGGCCCTTCCTTCCTGTTCGCCTGAGGCCGGGTGTCACCCATGCAGGCTGTCCTGCCTGGCCATGTGTCTGGCTCTGGTGCAGCGCTGTGTGACCGTCTATGGCGCCCTGCCCTCCTTCCACGACATCGTGCAGCCCCTGCGAGCCCTCCTGATGGAGCACCTGGCAGCCCGCAGCTGCCCGCCCGAGCTCCAGGTGAGGCCTCCCCTGGCGCGGCCGTGTCCCGGAGTTGGGGCAGGCTGGTGGGCGTTTCTGTCACGGGGGTTCCGGCGCTAGGAATCAAGGCCGGCCGCCCCCATCAGCCTGGGCAGCGGCTCCAGGCCCCGCGCCCCTCCCAGGTCACTCGGGTTCTGAGGATGGTCCCACTGCCCTGCACCAGGCGACAGGAAGCCATGAGGGGCGCCTGCCTTTTGGCCTGGGGGCTCCCCTCTGTACAAATGGGCTGGTCCCCATCATGTGCTCCCCACATTCCTCTGGGAGAGACCGTTCTGTTCCTCGATGGGTCTGTAGGTCTGAAGTCCCACCAGGCCAGATGCCACAAGGACACTGCAGGAAGGTGGAAGTTTCGTGAGAGCCGGGCCTTCTGGGCACAGTGGCTCTGCACCTGCAGCCGCCGGGCCCAGGGGAAGGGGTGGCCCGGAGGGAGGAGCTCCGGAGGCCACGGTGGGCAGGCCTGGTGGCGTCAGCTTTTCTCACGTGTCAGGAGCTGAGTCGGAGCATTTTGACGGAAATGGAAAAGCAGCCGAAGCACTATCGACCGCTGGTCTGTGAGAAGAGCAAGCCGGTGCCGCTGAAACTGTTCACCCCCCGGCTGGTCAAAGTGTGAGTACGGAGGCCACCCCAGCACCCCAGCCCCAGAGGGGCCTGGGAGTCCGGGGCTGTGGCTGGGGGCGGCCTTGACCGGAGGCCTGGCAGGCTCTGGGTGCGCAGACCCTGCGCCCTCAAGGCCGGCTTTGCACCTTCAGCCTCGAGTTTGGGAAGAAGCAGGGCTGCACGAAGGAGGAGCAGGAAAGGAAGAGACTGATCCACAAGCACAAGCGAGAATTTAAAGGAGCCGTCCGGGAGATCCGCAAGGACAACCAGTTCTTGGCTCGGATGCAGCTCTCAGAGATCATGGAACGGTGAGGGGCGACGGGGTTTGGCAGGTGCTGGTGTGGGTGCTGGGCCGGGGTAAGGGTGGGCCAGGGGGCCTGCTCCCCTCACTTGTCCTCTGTCCTGGGCGGAGTTGCAGGCCCCACGCGGATGTGAACTGCTATTGGGTCAGATAGGAAAAAGGGCAAAATGTCCTCCAAAAAGTATCCAAAAATGGGCTTTTTTTTTTTTTTTAAAGGGACGCGGAAAGAAAACGAAAAGTGAAGCAGCTTTTTAACAGCCTGGCCACACAGGAAGGTGAATGGAAGGCTCTGAAGAGGAAGAAGTTCAAATAATAAATTATGTTTTATAAATCAGACAAGGAGATGCTATGTAATGAATGCTGTAAGGGGTGCTGTAACGTCAAGAGTTATTTTCCTGTACTTCGCTTCATGTTAAAACGCCTCTCCTGACATACTGCACTTTGGGAACACGGCCAAGCCTCTGTGGGAGCTACATGCCGATAAACTGTGAACCACCTCTATTCCTCACTTCCAGACAGTCCTCAGTTAATCACAAGGCTTGGGACTGATGGGATTCAGGCTAATGTTTTTGGTCAACCAAGCATATTTGCCTTGAGGTGTAGAATTCAGTGTTACTTAATGTTACATAAATTTTCAGTCATCAGTGAAACAAGTTTGCACATAGTTTACAAATCAGAAAAGAAAGACGTCACCTGTAATCCCGGCACCCCAGCAGCCACGATCGGCTTTGCCCCAATCCATACCCAGTCTTGATTAATGCTTTGGAGTGCCAGGCCGCTGTGAAGGCAGGAGGGGTTGGGCTGCATCTGCATTGACCCAAGAGGCTTCATAAGGACACAGGAGCCACCTGCCCGCCCTCGCGGCCCTGGGGGGCTACGGCCTTGCACAGAATGCTGCCTCCCTGCGGGGGTGCAGAGGTGGTCAGGTCCCCCAGCCCCCGTGCCCTGCCCCCAGTCTCCGAGAGTGAGGCACTGGTCCTCACACCCCAGGTGACCATGCGGCACGTGGCAGAGCCCTCACCGTCAGCTGGCAGCCCTGCCGGGTGGCCCTAACACATCAAGAAACCCATCCTTGGGACTTCCCTGGTGACACAGTGGTTAAGAATCCGCCTGCCAATGCAGGGGACACGGGTTAGAGCCCTGTCCCACATGCCGCGGAGCAACTAAGCCCGTGCGCCACAGCTACTGAGCCTGCGCTCTAGAGCCCACGAGCCACGACTACTGAAAGCCTGCGCGCCTAGAGCCCGTGCTCCGCAACAAGAGAAGCCACGGCAATGAGAAGCGCATGCACTGCAACAAGGAGTAGCCTCCGCTCGCCGCAACTAGAGAAAGCCCGCGCAGCAACGAAGAGCCAACAGAGCCAGAAATAAATTTTAGAAAATGAAGCCCATCCCTGAGATCACAGCCACAGAAGTGACCATGGAGAGATTGGAGGATTAGCCAGACTGGACATGTGGGAAGAGGGTGACTGATTCTGGCTCCCCCAACAGGGAGGCTGGTGGGGAGAATCGGGAGTTTGATTTGGGGCGCTGTTAGGCCGTGTTGGGGCTCAGAAGGGCAGAGGGACAGGGCCAGAGCGCCCCCTGGTGGCAGGCGGAAGGGACAGATGAGGCCACGTTGGATGAGATTTCTGCATCTTTACCTTCTTTCTAGGATTGTTCAGAGATAGGTGTTTGCCAGGTGCGTGGCTCCACAGATCTCGAAGGCCCTGGCAGGTGTCGGGGCCACAAACGGGGCTGGCTTCACCTCGCTGTGTAGGCCTAGCCTGCTGTTAACATCGTGCAGACTCAAGACTCCACCCACACGTAAATCCTCCTGCAGCTGTTGCTACTTAAATTCGCCAAGCCGCTGATCCCGGGGGCGGGGGGGGGGGGGGGCGTGCTGCTGAGTTCTGTGGCGGTGGAACGTGCCAGCAACAAGCTGATAAAGCCCCAGCTTTGGGTCCTGGGTCGCCCTGAGCACACCCACCTCTGCCCACCCTGGCCTCTCCACTCCACTGCAGGCACAGTCCTTGGAAATGTCAGTATCCATGTGGATGGCCCGTCCCAGCCCTGCCTCCTACTCCTTGCAAAGGGGCGTGTGTAGAAGGGGTCGTGCAAGAAGGTGGTTATGAAGCCAAAGTGTTTCCATGTGAGTACATTTGCCGACATATTGCCCAGCTCTTCCTCCCCTCTGCCGCGCGCCCACCAGCTCTTACCTCCGCTGTGTCACGTGAAGGCTTCTAAGCGGGGGTAGCACGGCTCAGGTGGAAGAGGCGAGCATCCCCTGAGCCTCCTTGGAACGCGTGTCCTCAGGGAGAGCTAACACGTGTTCTCTTTGGTCGTAGGTGGAACAATTATAAGTTAGGCAAAGTGTGACTGCTTGGATGTTTGAAATTTAGTGTTTTCGGAGAGGTGCATGAGTGCTGAGCTGACGGGGTGGACTGTCCTTCCGGATAGTTCGGCCACAGATGCCTGAATTTCAAGGGACGGAAGGGAAGCAGGAGCTGCTGGCAGGTCCAGAAGTCCAGAACCTCCAGCTGCCGTGGGGTCTCCCCCGGCGCGGGCCCAGGACCGAGCGCGCCCTGGGGGCGCCTGCTCCTCCCCGCTGACCCCGGGGCAGGCGGGGCACCGGAAAGTCCTGACCTCACGCCCCCTCCTCCTCGCCGGCCCGGCCGAAGCCCCAGGGTGGGCGAACCCGCGCCCCCGCGCAGATGCCGCGTATCTGCGGGCGTATTTTGGATGGGAGTGGACGATGCGAGGAGCGTCCGGTCAGGGTGGACCCCGCCCAACGGCCCTCCGGACGGAGCGCCCAAAACCCCGAGGTCCTCAGCGGGCGGGTCGTCACTCGGGCGCAGTGTCCGGGGGCAAATGGGACTGTGGCCTGTCAGGCGCCTCCGGTTGGATTCCTTCCTGCCGGCAAGCCGCTGCCGGACCCGATATCGGGCCGAGTCGCGCGGCCTTGCAGGACCGGACGAGGCCCCGCCCAGCGGCCGGAAGAGGGTGCGCAGGGCCGCCCACTTCCGACTGGGAGACACGCCCACTTCCGGGCGGGCGTGGCGTGGTCGGCGTGCGCCGTCCGCCCGCCGGTCCATTCCGCTTCCTTCCGTCCGTCCGTTAGTGCGGAGCGCGGACCCCGCAGGTGCGGGACAGGGCGGGGCGCGCGACCAGGGATGGGCGGGTGTCTTGTTCTCCGGCTCGCGGGGCCGCCCCCGCCGCCCGCCCGGGCCTCAGTTTCCCCGGCCGCCCCGCCCGGGACCGTGGGGTGGCGGCGGGGGCGGGGAGGTACCGGGGCAGCGATGCCCCACCCCGGACCCTGGGACGGTTGGCCTCCGGGGCTGCGGCTTCTTTGCGTAACGCCCGCAGCCTGCATTTCCTGCTGCCCAGGGTCGGGGGAAGGGTGCACAGAGGGACTACTGTGTTGGGTCACGGGGCAGCCAGACCCTTTAGGCGCTCGCTGGCTCTTCGCGGGTTTGGGGCACGGTGGGAGCTGGGGTCTGTTTCCCCCCCAGGTAGGTGGGTGTGAGGCTGGGGTACCCAAACGTGCTCTCGTGCGACGTGCCGTCTTGCAGACCCGCCACACGCTCAGCCAGGCCGGATCGGAGCGGCCCCCATCATGGGCTGGGGAGCCGGCGGGAGCTGTACCCCGCGCCCGCCCATCCACCAGCAGCCGGCACCCGAAACCCGAGTGGTCGCTGTGGTGTTCCTCGGCCTCCTGCTGGACCTCCTGGCCTTCACCTTGCTGCTGCCCCTGCTGCCTGCGCTGCTGGAGAGCCACGGCCGTGCGCAGGTGAGCACCCCCGGTCCCGATGCCGGTTCACCCCCGATGGCTGTCCATTGCTCCAAGCCCCTCAGGGACTCCCCAGCCCGTCACACTTCCCTGTGCCCTAGGATCCTCTTTATGGCTCGTGGCAGCGCGGGGTGGACTGGTTTGCTGCAGCTATTGGGATGCCAGCCGAGAAGAGGTACAACAGCGTCCTGTTCGGAGGTATGGTTCTTGAGCCGGGGCTGGGGCCCATTCGGGTCCTGCCTTCCTGGTCCCTCCCTCCTCAGTCCCAGGTCCTGGTTCTCATATTCTCGCTCCTGGGTACTGTCTGTTCTTTCTCCAGGTGGGCGGTTTTGGGGCCGTCTCAGCTCAAGGTCCATGGCCTGGGGGTGCAGGGCCCAGCATGGTCCGACTCCTGGGGACTGGGCAGTGTGGTGACTGTGATCTCTGTGTCTTCCAGGTCTGATTGGCTCCATCTTCTCCTTCCTGCAGTTCCTGTCAGCGCCTCTCACGGGGGCCGTCTCTGACTGCCTGGGGAGGCGCCCGGTGATGCTGCTGTCCCTGGTACGGGTGCCCACAGACGGGAGCTTCTTCCCGCCCACCAGCAGGGCCCCTCGCTGGCCCTCGTTGCCCCCTGGGGGTGGTGTTTGGGGGGGCAGTGGTTTCTGTGGCTAAGCGAGGCTGTGCCAGAGCTGCTCCTGCCACGGGGACGTTGGGAACACAGGTGGCCCTTGGATGCTGCAGAACAGGGCAGGGTCCCAGGGCACTGCTCGGGCTCGCCGGCCCCGCTGTGGGCTCCTTCTGGCCTCCAGTGACCAGGCCTGCCCTTGGTCCCCGCCCTGAGGCAGGCAGGCCTGGCCACCTCGTATGCCGTGTGGGCCACTTCGAAGAGCTTTGCGGCCTTCCTGGTCTCCAGGATGATTGGGGGCGTCAGCAAGGGGAACGTCAGCCTCTCCACCGCCATTGTCGCCGACCTGGGCTCGTCTCCCGCCCGCAGCAGGGGCATGGTGAGTGCACTCTGGGGGGCTTAGTGGGTGGAGGGGCTCCGGGGCCTGGGTCTCAGTGCCTGGCTCAGGCAGTCTTCTCCCCAGGCAGTCATCGGGGTGGCCTTCTCTTTGGCCTTCACGCTGGGCCCCATGCTCGGCGCCTCCCTGCCCGTGGAGACGGCGCCCTGGTTGGCCCTGCTCTTCGCCGTCTCCGATCTGCTGTTCATCTGCTGCTTCTTGCCAGAGACGCTGCCCCCGGAGAAGCGGGTAAGGTGGGAGCCAGACAGGCACAGGGGCTCGCTTCCGGGGCCTGCGGGGAGGCCCGTCGTGGGCCCAGGTGCTGGGGAGGCCGAGCTGCCCGCTTCTGGTGTCCAGACGCTCTTGGGACCACAGCGCTTCCTGGGGCCCCTGCGTTCCCCAGACCCCCTACACCTCCAAAGCCCGGCAGGTGGACTGGGGGCCGGGCCTGCCGGGGCCTTGCAGGGGGCAGGGGCCAAGCCCCCCCCCCCCACCCCCCCCGCAAGGCTGCGAGGCCTGGGGACGCCACCAGCCTCGTCGCAGGCTCCTCAATCCTGTTCCCTCCAGGCACCGTCCATCACGCTGGGGTTCCGAGCTGCTGTTGACCTGCTCAGCCCTCTGGCCCTGCTCTGCTTCTCAGCCGTGGCACGTGGCCCGGACCCGCCCACCGGAGTCAGTAAGGAGCAGGTCTCCCTCGTGAGGGTGGGGCTGTGGCTCCCTCGGGCTGCCCAGCGTTCCCCCCAGCTGCCATCGGGGCCCCCTTTCCGCTGACGTGCCTTTCCGCTGCTCCGCAGGGCTGGGCAGCCTGCGCCTGCTGGGCCTGGTCTACTTCCTCTATCTCTTCCTGTTCTCGGGCCTGGAGTTCACGCTGAGCTTCCTCGTGCACCAGCGCTTCCATTTCAGCAGGTGGGAGTGTGGGGCCCCTGCCAGGACCCTGCCCGGGCACGCCCTGCCCTCTCCCCATCCCGAGGCCCCGCAGCCTCGCTGCTTCAGGGCTGACTCCCACCTTGGCCTGTCCCCCGGGGCCCAGCCCGGGATCCCGGGGCGGGTGGTGCCTCGCGCCGAGGACGGGTGACGCACGGGCCGCCACCCAGGCTACCTGGCTCTGCGTGTGAGCAGCACGGGCACAGCAGGGAAGGGGTGCTGACGGCTCGCCCCTCCCAGCCTAGAGCAGGGAAAGATGTTTTTCTTCATTGGCCTCACGATGGCCACCATCCAGGGCGCCTACGCCCGGCGGATCAGCCCTGGCGGGGAGATCGCAGCTGTGAAGCGGGTACGGGGGCTTCCCTGGGCGTGGGGGCAGGCGGCGCCCCGAGCTCTGCGGAGGCAGCGGGGTGGTCCTGAGACCAGCTGTGTCGCCTGCAGGCCATCCTGCTGCTCGTCCCCGCCTTCCTTCTCATCGGTTGGGGGCACACGCTGCCCGTGCTGGGCCTGGGGCTGCTGCTCTACTCCTTCGGTGAGTGGCCCTGCCCAGGCTGGCGGGGGTGCGGTCAGGGGCCGGCGGCCGGGAGTCCTGGAGGGTCGCACCCCTGTCGGCCCCTTCTCCAGGCTGACGGGCGCCTCCCTGATGTCCCCTACCAGCCGCTGCCATCGTGGTGCCCTGCCTGTCCTCTGTGGTCGCCAGCTATGGTGAGAGGCCCTTCCCTTGCCTGAGGTCGCCCTGGGTGGCCCACAAGCACCTGACGGCCTCTCCCCTTCCCCCGCAGGCTCTCCCGGGCAGAAGGGCGTGGTCATGGGCACGCTGCGGAGCTTGGGCGCCCTGGCCAGGGCTCTGGGGCCCATGGTGGCCGCCTCAGGTGAGGGCCGCGCGACAGCACTCGGGGCGTGCTAGGCGCTTGGAGAGGCCCCGCCAGGCCAGGGGGCTGCTGGCCCGAGCTAGAGGCCACACAGCCCCTGCTGGCCGCCTCGGCCCCGCTGTCCTGTGGGCAGGGACCTGGGTGGGGACCGTCGCCATCACCCCCTGCTGTCTCCACAGCGTACTGGCTGGCCGGGGCGCAGGGCTGCTACACCGTGTGCGCGGGGCTGTTCCTGCTCCCCTTCTCCCTCCTGCGGAAGCTGAGGCCTCCGGCAGTGACGCTCAAGGCCGAGTAGCTGAGCCACGCCTACCCCAGAGTGGGGGCAGCCGGCGCAGGGAGTGGGAGGCCTGGGCCAGGACGGCTCCCCACTGCCCGCCTGACCCCTCCCTCCCCGCCCCCCAGCCCGGAGCAGCCCAGGACTCGTGCTTGTGCCTGTGACACTCCTGTGTGGACCTGCCTGCTGGGATGAGACTCCGAAACCTTCCAGGCTTTCTGTTCACTTGTCTTTTATACTTAGTGACACACAGCGTTCAGCCCGGCCTCTGAATGACCAAATAAAGCAGCTGTTTTATACCCAGTGCCTTTCTCCAGTGCACAGCTCTGCCTCGACACGCCCACTGCCCAGGGAGACCCCCCAGGCACCAGGAGAAGCAGCTTGAGCTGAACACACATTACAGCTCCACGGTCCAGAAGAGCACGAGGCTTTGCCCAGGCCCGTTTCCCTCCCTTCTGCACTGTAGGGAGGGGTGGACAGGCAGATGAAGGGCCGCCCCTGCCCCCGGGTCAGCGCTTACCAGGTGGTACATGGGGGGGTGTCCTGCACCCTGGCAGACTGGGGAGGAGCAACCCTTCCGCCTGCCCCCCACCCCCCCCCCCCCCCGCCACCTCGCCTGGACCCTGCCCTCCGCGTCCTGTGGAAGAACAAGCGGGCACTGGGGCAGGGCACTTCCAGGTAGAGTCCTCCATGGTCCAAAGTGACAAACCGCATGGGATCTTTTTTTAGAACATAAGATAAACTTCTGAAGTCCTATTTTAAAGGAACAAAGAAAAGGAATTAAGATGCAAGACTGCTTCCCAAGTTTAGACAAGGAAACTGCTTAAAGAATTTTATTTGTGAGTAAAACATGTTACAATGAAGAAAGGCTGTAGAAGTTGTTCTCCCAAGCCTGTGTCTGTATATGCAACTAAACTTCATGTTGTAATACAAAGAGTTAAACTACAAAAATGAAATTAAAGTCATTGCATACCTGGGGTCAGAAGAAGGGATAAAAGGAAGAGCCCATGGTTAACTGAGGTGCAGGGTGAGGGTGGAGAGCTCTACACCACCATCTTGGCAACGGAATGATACACAGGAGAGAAGTGGCTTGCCTGCCAGTAAGCTCGAAGCAGAGATCAGCGCCATGCAGCCGCTTCAGGTCCTGCCTGGGTGTCGAGTGTGTGGGACCTGAGCCCACGTCGGGCACTGGGTCCCCCGAGGGCCCCTTCCCCCTCCTGGGGACCTGTCTGGGAGACAGGCTGGCACCGGAGCTCCTGGGACAGGTCACTGTCGAAGAAACACCTGGCCACCCACTAGTTCCCACTAAGCAGCTAGCCGCTATCTTCCAGGGATGTGAGTGCAGTGAAATTCACCGTGGTGCTGGAGGGCAGGAGGTGGGCTCCGCCAGTGACTGCACAGGGCGTTAGGTGGGACCCCTGGGGCCAACTCCTACCCTGAACTGCCTTCTGTCAAAGTGAGGGTACCCTCCAGGCCGAGCCGAGCCGCGGTTAAGAGCAGACCCCCCAGGACAGCGCGTGGAGCCCTGCTGCGCTCTGCCACAGGCCCTGGGGAGAAAACGAAGCACAACGCAGACCGTTCGCTCACAGCGTGTAGGGTGAACTGCAGACTTTCTGAAAGAACATCTAGGAAGCACTCTTCCCCTCCTGATGCACCTTCCCTATGACAGGGAATCGAGAGCCCCCAGTGAGTAAGGAACGGAGCCCCAAGTCTGGTTTCGGCCGCGGGGGCCAGTGAGACCATGCATAGGTTACCTGGGTGAACACAGGCCTGTCCGCTGCTGGGACTGCCAGCTCAGCCCAGAACCACCTCTCAAAAAGTCTGCCACAGTGGCCTGGGCCATTGGCAGGGACACGAGTGTTCTCACAGGACCGAGGCTTTGTGTATCCAAACAAATGAGATCACTGAGCAGCAGATAATGCCAGCAAGAAGCTACAGGTGTGATGCAGTCACCCGAGACCTCGGGCTGAAGGGAGCCTAGCAGAGGTGGACCGCGGATTACTTCACAAGAGAAGGACAGCAAGAGCGGTGGAGGCCAGAGCTGGCAGGGCCACCCCCGACCCAGCCAGAACCCGGACTCAGCTAAGCCCCTGGGGACAGCGTGTCCCCGAAGGGCTCATGAGATGGGCCGAGGTGCTGGTCCCTGCAGGGCAGGGCTCGGAGGTGGACGCAGAGACCAAGTCTCCCCCAGCACCTGAGGCTGCCGGCTGGGCCGCTGCGCGCGCACAAGGTTAGCACCGGTCTCCGTGGGGATTCGGTCACGCCGCGAGGGGAGCGCTAGCTACGCGGGGGTGGGCCTTTTGCATTCCATTACACAAGAAGACAGGGCACGAGACACAATCGGGACAGCCTGGTGGCATCGGTTTGTGCAGGAAGGGCCTTCAGGAGTCACTCCTTTTCTTGCTCTTCTTCAGGAAGGAGGGAGTGCGGAATTTCTTCTTCTTTTTGGAGGGGGACTTGCCCGGAGACCCATCACTGCCAGGGTCCACAGCAGCCCCCTCCTCGGCAGCCGGGGCGGCGGCCTCGTCGGCAGCCGGGGCGGCGGCCTCGTCAGCCGCCTGGGCTGTGACTGGCTCAGGGATGGCCGCTGAAGGGGACCTGGTGGGGCCTGGAGGGCTCCCGGCTTCACAAAGCCCCTCTTCCTTCTCCTCCTCCTCCTCCTCCAGTGTCGGGAAGCAGAGCGCTTCTGAAGGCTCATCAGGGGACAGGTCAGGGAGAGTCGGCGTGAAGGTGGCGGCATCGCTGTTGTCTCCGGAAGCCGGCTCCTGCGGCAGGTCTGGGGGAGGGGTGGGAGAGGCGGGGTTAGAGGGCGACTGCCTGGACCTCCAAGGAGGGTGGCAAGCGCCCTGCACCAAACAAGAGTGAGAAGCTGTCAGCAGGATCTACTCTGCCTCAGGCTGGCTGCAGCCTACAGTGCAAAACAGGGGCTCAACCTCAGGGTGGTTTTTAGCTCCTTCTCATGGACAACGTGCTGACAAAGGCAGACACAGTCCCAGGGCTTCGGTCCCCGGTCACAGAGACGGTGACGAAGGCAAGTGGAAACATTTTCAGTACTGCAACGTCTGCCCTAAACACTTGAACCCTATTAAAGGACACGTGTTAGTAATCCTGAAATCAAGCCTAAATTTGTATCCACGACACCTGGTCTCCCCCAAGGAGACAACTATGTAAAGCTGTGGCAGCTGGTAGAGAACTACGAGCTGATTCCCAGACCAACATCAACACCAAACAAAGGCCATTTTAGGCTGGAGAGTTAAAAAAGAGATGAACGCTAAGGTAAGGGACAAAAAATTCAAGCCCCCTTAACAATTTGAACATGGAAACATAAAAGAACCAAATGGGACTTACTTTAAAGAAAACAGCCTGAGGACTGGTTTCTACACTGACCCTGGGGGAAACCAGCTTTGTAGATTTTTAAAAATAGTCCACCAAGTTACCAGCCACTGGCAGGTTCGGCAACAGCAAACCTTCAGTGCCTGGAAATCTAGCCGAACGTCCGGAGGCGACCAGAGGCTGGGCTGAGCTGCGGAGGCGCGGCTGCATGGGACTGGGCGGGAGCAGTTAGGACTCACTCCGCGAAGCATGCAGAGGTGGCCTGTGGGTGCTCAGGGGAACTCTGACCATCTGACAAATGTCACATTGGGAAAACAGCACCAAATGTCACTCTTCCACCCCCTCAAGTTAAGCTTAAGCACCCAGTTTAAGCAGAGATCCAAACACATGCGACCCCCGTGCAGCAGGTGGCAAACTCCCAGCCTGAGTCTAGTTTAGACTTGTCTCGCAGGCTCAGCAGGACCACGTGGTCCTTCCGAAACTCCTGAGACCCAGAGTGCTTGGAGCAGTGCCACCTCGGCCCTGGGGGGACTCGAGGACAGGCTGCCCACCGCACAGCTCAGGGGGACCCAGCCCCTTCCAGGAAGGCCACTGCCCAGAATGGAGGAACTGGGTAAAAGAAGGGCCTTTGTTTTTATTTTGAATCAACAAAAAACAAAAATTAATAAGCAACAAAGAAGCAGAGGAATGAGGCAAAGCACAGGGAAATGCCGATCAAACAGCAGAGGGCCAGGCAGCAGGCGGTACTTACTATGGTAACAGGTACTCTTTAGCACATCCACCTCCTGTTTGTAACGCAGCCACAGGAAGAGAAAAGCACAGGTAGAGAATCTATGCATTCAGTCACAGCCATCGGGTTACAGAAGGAGAATGGCCAGGCCATTCTTGTGGACACAGAAAAGGGCAGGAGGTGGGCCACAGGCTCCCGACAGGCACGGGAAGCACAATGTACAAGACCGAGGGACAGACACACAGGCCACACGTCACAGAAACACGGTGGGTGGTCTGAGAGGCCAGGGGAGGCGGGCACTCTCCACGGACTGGGAGATAACGGCCAAAGAATGCAGCCCTGTGGCCCAGACACAACAGAGGACGTTTCTGGGGCTGATCCGAGCACAGGAAGGTTTAGGAAACGTGCAAGCAGTGGGCAAAACTGACATCGTGAATGAAGGCAGGTTCCGATCCCCAACGACTGTCCTCCCACCTGTGACGTCACGCTAACGAATCTGTGTTGCCTCAAGTTACCCCAGACAGAACCAACACGGGAGCGGAGGAGGCTGGGCAAGCTCAGAGCGGATGATGTACTGGTTTCCATGCAAACACACTTGGCTGTTAAGTGTCAGTTCAACTACTGCCGCACTCAGCTGCTTTTCTTACACAAAGCCACGAAGTTCGGCCCCTCCTGGCGATGCCGGCCCGGGCGGCCGTGCACCACCCTCCCACACGGGGCAGCCGCACACCCACCTCCACCCCAGGGCTCACCTTCCTCCAGCTTGATGGGGGCGCTCGGGGGAGTGTGGGGGGCAGCAGGGGGCTCTGGAGGGCTCTCTTCTTTGTCTTCTCTAGTCTCGTCCAGATTCTCTGCAGGTGCACAGAGGGTGGAAAGTGCACGGTGAAGGCCTTTGGACACGGCGGGCCTCCCCTCGCCCCCTCCCGGGCGGACGGGCTCTCCCGCCCTGCCCATCGGGCTGCCTCGGGGAGGGCGGGGGGGCGGGGGCGCTGCTCAGGCCGCAAGCAAGAGCCCAAGAAGGGAAGGGCTCGCAGCCGCTGGCCTCAGCCTTTTCCCCATTCCTACCCAAGAGGACAAAGGAAGCCACTCCTGACTGGGCTGTGGATCTCGGTTTGAGACTCTGCCAGAGCTGCCTCTGTGACGAGCTGTGACCCGTGACCCCCCGCCTGTCCTCTAGTGAGGGGCCCCTCCCCATGTCCTCACCATCCTGCCTCTCCCACTGCTGGGCAAGAGCCCAGGGTCCCAAGCACCCTCGCCCTACTTGCCACCTCAGGCAACATTACAGGAGTGTGACCTTGGTTTTAATTTGTTATTTAGAGCATTTTCTACCAATAATTTAAACTCGGCAGTTGTAACACGTATTTTTATTTTCTATAGTAAAGTATGCCAAGGACCAGAGAACTAGGTAGGCCTCAGGGTCCAGAAAATTCCAAGTCCACCTCTCATTTGGGGAAAAATATATACCAGTGTAAGTATCTTAATGCCTTAAATCTCCTTCTCTCATTGAAACTTTTCATGTTAATAGCTTTGGACCAACTTGCCTCCCCAAGTCCCCCGAGCCTGCAGCTCCCTTCCTGAAGCCAGGTGTCTAAACAGAGGCATTCACACCTCCTGCCTGAGTGAACAAATTCCTTCAGCCAGGAAAAGCAGCCAAAGGCCAGGGGCTTTCTTCGTTGTGCCTGAGGTGCTGGCTCTGACAGACAGCCTGCGATCACTGTGGCACACACTGCCCGCCCCCCATGCCGTGCCCAGAGCCAGCACCAGTGCTGTGGCCCCTGGCGGCCACTCCCACTGCTGACAGCTCTGTGATCGCACAGCATGATCACAGCTGTCCCCATCCACATCCACTCACTTGCTGTGACATCACTCCTCATGGAGCCTCACATATACAGGAAATATTTGTATCTTGTGGTTTAACTCAAAAAAAAAAAAAAAAAAATCCAGGTTTCCCAGACACTGGAAGGGTCTGAGTCCAAAGGGAAGACACACATATATGTGCCCAGGAACTGGGATTAGGCTACAGGACCAATAGCTCAGGCCCACACACACCAGTTCTTACTCTAAGGCAAGTAATTATGGCCACAGCTCAGACAGAGCTTTCTGCAGGGCTGCACGGACCGCTCAGGAGATGATCAGAATTAGTGCTGTGACCAGAAGATCAGGCTCACGCTGAATCTATGTGCAGCAAGCCTTAATTTTAATGCATATGTAACCAAGTGACAGGCAGTGATGGTGTAACACACTGAAAAACAATTCAGCAGCAGTTTTTTTGCACAACTCAAATTCCAATAGCAGCTATGTGATGCATTATGTAATTGGTCTAAAACAAGACTAAAAAAAAAAAAAAAAAAGTTAAATTGGGGCAAATCAGAGGTTGCGTTTGAAGCAGGAATAGTTCCCAGGATGGTCCCCCATCGACCTGGAGGGTAACTGTGGGATTTCCATTCCAGGAGGGCTGCTCCCAAGAGGAAGAAGCGTGGTCCATACTAAGGTCCCGGGGACAGCAGCATGAACTTCCTGGAGGGGACGTCGTGCCCCAGGGTCTTCGTGGTAACCAACCCAGGGCACTCAGGGACAGTGATTCAGACCCACTGAGCCTTCGTGTCAGAGGCAGTGGGAGGCTGGCTTCTCTCTTAGTTCTCAAAATGTCTGGATGTGCTTTTAAAAACCTGAAGTTTACACCACTGTAAAGCAATTATACCCCAATAAAGGTGTTAAAAAAAAAAAAAAAACCTGAAGTTTGAAACAAGCTGCTCCAAGAGGTTCTGGCTCTCAGAGCCATTTATTTTCCTTTGTTGTAAAATAGTCCCAACGTGTTTTGCAAAAATATGACCTCCTATGTCAGTGAGCTACCAAGAGAAACAAAGGCTGCACCAGCATTGGCCACACCCTTCACAGGGTCTCGCTCGTCCCTGGGCCTGTGACCACGCCCAGCCAGGGAGCTCTCGGGCTTACGGAGAAAAAGAGAAGTCCGTCAGAAAACTCCAAGCCGTGACTTCAGCTGAGATGAAGGTGGGAGGAGACCGCGTGCAGGGGCGCAGGTCACAGACCCGGGAGCAGAGCAGAATGCGCACGGAATGGCATGCTACGCTTATCTTCCACGGCCACCTACAGTCGGCCCAGGACAGAGGAGCCCGCGGAGCACGTCCTCCTGCCTCCTCCTGCACCCAGGACCCACGGGGCTGCTCACCTTCGGGGCCCCTGTGCTTGCGCTCCACCGCCCTGCGGTAGTCGTCCAGCTCGCGGTCGGTGAGCGTGCTGAAGGGGTTGGGGCCCGTGGTGCTCACGATGACGTGGGGCTGGTACTCCTTCTCAATGATGGCCTTGGAGGCTGTCACCAGCTCGCCCTGCGGACAGAAAGGGACGGCTGGTCTACAAGAGCCCTGCCGCTCCAGGACTGTCCCTCCTCCCGGGCAAGGCTGGGGCGGGGCGCACACACATCCCTGAGAGGCCCTGAGGCTTAGGCTGAGCGGCAGCCTTCAGCAGTGGAAGACTGAGAAACACATGCAGCTGGGGAGAGACTCCTAGGAAAGTCCTTCAGAAGCAAAGGCACCAACGTGCAGATCAAGTGTGTAGAGCACCCCAGGGAGAGGCCCATCCCCTCACAGACAGACAGGGATGGATGGAAAAGGGGACTTTTAAAGTCGATTACCCTCCTCCCAATCAGAAAGCGTCATGACCACAGCACTCAGATGGGTGTGCTCGGAAATGCGCTCATGCCCTAAGAGCACAGGAAAGTTCTGCCCGTTTGACTGTGCGTTTGATTTGTAGCTAGATCCTGTAACTTACCCCAGAACATTAAGAGGTAACAGAATGTCACAAAACACCAGCACTTGTCTGAGGAATTTGCAAAAGTGTAAGACTTTATACAAAAGAAAAAAGAAAGCTTAAGCAAAGCGAAGCACACAGGTGGCCCGGCCCTCGAGGAGGAGGCCAACGCAGCCAGGCCGCACAGGCAGGGAGCAGCGGGCAGCCCTCGGGCGCTACGCCCGCCCACCGTCGCCTGCCCAGCACAGCTCGGTGCCCCGCAGCTCGCCAGCTTGGCCCCCACACGCTCTGGGGCTCAGTTTTGAGAAAGTTAACCAGAACCCAAGCACGTGCCCATTACTTAATGAGAACTCCTGAAAGCCAGTGAAAACGGGAGAACACACGATCGTTTCGATACCAGGCCTGGCCCGGCAGCGCTCTCCTCGGTGGGCGAACCCCAGAGGGAGAGGGCGTGCCAGCGACGTGCACGAGAGACAGGGCCAGGCCGAGTCCCAGGAAAATTCAGCCCACCGGCCGACTGCTCCCCTGGGAACCTGGGCTGAGCAGTCACTGTCCAGCGACACGGACCCCAGGGGAGAGAAGAAAAAGGCTGAAATCCGCAGGCTGTGCTCGGAGAGCCTCGAGATCGGAAATCAGCTGCCTAGATGGGAGGGCCTCCTTCTGAGCGGGCCCGACCCCAGGTCGACTGGCTTTTCCTTCAGAAGTAGCCCAGCCTCCCCAGACAGGGATCGGATCCTCGTCTGCCACGAGTTAGCTCTGTGGCCTAAGACAAGCCCCTTCCTGTCCACGGGCCTGTTTTACAGGCCTCAAGAGGGGCCTGCCGGGCTGACCACAGCTAAGACGTGCTGAGCACTAACATTCTAGGATCTACGGCAACTAGGGAACTGCGTTTGCATCCTGGTATCACCGCCAGTAAAATGAGATGGAGATTCGAGCTTTCAGAGAAGTGTTTACATCACTTAAATCAAATGTTCAGTCAACTGCCACGGAGATGCCCTGTGGTCAAGCAAGGTCCTTTCTGTCTGGAACACCTGGCCCTCGAGGTGCAGCATGGTCGGCTCCTGCCCCCACCAGCAGGGAGCTCCCTCCTCCAAATTCCTCAGCCGAGGGCCGAGCTGCCTTCCAGACCAGCTCTTAACAGATACAGGGACACAGGGACGCTGTTATTCTGGAGGGAAGGAGACACAGATACGCTTGAGATGCAGAGGGACGCAGGCCCGCCGTGGAGCAACCGAGGCCGAGAAACCAGGATGCGCAGCGGCTGCTCCCGCCAGCAGGCCCCGCAGAGACTCTCGCTGCTGCCGTCACTTGGAGCCACCACCACGGGCTCTAAGCAGGACAGACGCCCAGCAACTACGTCTGCCCCGACTGACACCACCTGTGTGGGATAACAGCTCCAGCTCCGAAGCTGTGCAAACCTGGTCTAGTGCCCTGACCTCTCTGAGCATCAGGTTTTCACGTGTAAAACCTACTCAGGTTTGAATTTACACTCCAGGTGCCGGGCCACACACACACTAGGTGCTCAACACCAAGTGCACCGGGCGAGTCCACAAGCTGGGCCGCAGGCCTCCTTGCATTTCTACCATGCGGCAGGCGGCTGCAGGCACACGCACCAACAGGGAAGCTTACGCTACACAAATCGCACAAGAGTTCTTCCCCGCACTGGACAACTTTCGGCGTAGACTTTCCCACCCTGGTCTCTAACGACTCGATTCAGTCGTGATGAGGTCCAGAGGGCTGCGTGCTGGCTTGTGCGGCACTGGAGCCAAGCGCGCCTGCAGCAGGGCTCAGCGTTCCTTTCAGAACCGGAGTGTCGGGATGTGGCTGGCGACGCACTGCCCCTCCTCCGTCAGAAGACACCCCCTGCCCTGTGTGAACAGCTATCATCATGAGGGAGAGATGGAGGCAAAGCAAAGTCCTTCCAGAAAAGCCCCAGCTTCCCGAGTCCCAAACACCTGTTCCTCAAGTTCTCAAACGGGCAGCAAGTATCCATACACTTGCCTTACCGGGAAGAGGACGCGTTTAGAACATTAACAACCCCAGTCCTTCCCTGGTCAAGTTAGAACTCAACTTGCCAGCAAGCAGTGCCATCTTCCAGGAGTAATGCCATCTGCATCTTGAGGTCCACATGAAAGGATGTGGACACAGACCCAGTCCAGGACGCTGGTGGAGTCAAAGCACACTCTCACCGCTGGAGGGAGACACCCGCCGCGGGAAGAAGACCAAGGCTGCGAACGCGAGCGCCCGGAGGATGGGGGAGGAAAACCAGGGACAGAAGCCTGTGTCCGGGGATGTCGACATCCCCCCAGCTGGGAGCAGTCTCCTCGGCTAACCGCACCGGACACGGCACTCACAGCGGCACGCTGCTCAGATCTGCTGCGGGGAGGACGCCGCAGTCTCCACGCGTCTCACTCCCACAGACTCTCAACTTCCCAGCCAGGCGTGAGGGGGCCCTACGTACACCACTTCGGGAAGCGGTCGCAGGTGACTGTGACGCGCCCCCAAATCCGAACACCACTCGGCAGAGCGAGAGCCAGACTGTAACTGGAGCCACGAGAGCTCCCTCCAGTGCAGCTCCCCGGCCCACCGTGCAGACAGCCCTCACAGCAGCACACAGAAACCACCAAGTGCAGCGTAATGCCGGAGAGACTGCACAGCAATGACTAGGAATTTGGCTCGAGCCCACAAAGCTGGAGGCGGTTTGGGGCTTTCACAGTAAGCACCCTGGGGTCATGGACTCAACACACTTGGACGCATCTGAGAGAAAGAATTATGAACTAACAAGATCACAACAGCTTCTGGTCCAAAGTAGCAACATGAGAAACAAGCACCAGGGGTAAGAAGCCATCTTTCTCCCCTGCTCTGAGCAGTTCCTCTAAGAATGGCAGCTGGAAGTACACTCTAAGGACAAGGAAAAATGGGGCCCATTGAATTAATATATAAATGTGCAAGGAAATTTTATCAGCAGGGCTTCCAGACAGGAATATAGGATCATTAGTGCAAATCTGATTTCTCTGGCAATGGGAACATTGATAAAATGATACTTGCCTCTCACTGGGTGTGTAATAATCGAAAGAGACCCTGAAAATTCCCTTTGAACACAGGGTACACACCACTAAGACACTGAGCCACGTGGTGAGCCACCCTGGCTCTGCACACCAGCAGCCTGAGTGTGTAGAGGGTTTCCTTCCACCGGGGCAAGTTACACCAGATACATTTTCCACCTACTGTACATGTCAGGCACCCACGTACACAGAGAAATTACAATTCTGGGTTTCAAATTATCATACGTATTTCTTCCCCCTTGCAACATTTAAAACAATCTAGGTTTTTTTTATTTTCTATTTTTTTGAGGTAAAAATACATTTCCTCAACAAGGGCTGGCAAAGACTGTCCTGTTTCATTTCCCATCCCTCTGAAACGACGTCTTTCAATCCTACAGCCTCTGACTGCCACGCTCATTGCACCCGCGGTCACAGCTGAGAAGCGAAGGCGGAAGGTCTCGCGGGGGAGCTGACACGCTCGCGGCCCACCCGGGAGCCTTCTGCAGTTGGCACCTTGGAAAAGGCAAGCTCCTCAATCCCCAAAGCATGCACCAACCAAAGTCACATGCAGAACTTCAGAAACATCCCTAAGATCAGCCATTTCTCAGCACAACGTAAAAATGCTAAAAATTGTAAAAATAACCTCATACAAAATGCTGTACTTAAAGAAGCAGAACAGAACCTTTTGGACGATCTCGCAAATAACTGAGAGATCCGTTTAAAGCTCCTGCGGTACCTAAGACAATACCTAGCGAGAGCGACGGGTGAGGGGCAGGGCGGGTAAAGAGCAGGGTGTGCCGACAGGTAGCTGAGGACGGGGCGGTGAGTACCTTTCTAAAAGAGACAGACTTAGCGGGACTAAAGGTCTGCTCTGTACGCTCGAGCCCTTCGATTGTTTCCGTACAGTCAGAGAGGGGCGCGTCCTGCAACAGTAAACTGAGTCGTCAGAGCCCGCCAGGCCCGGCTGTGGGACATCAACGAGAGCACAGGATGGAGGCAGCTGAGAGCATGCAGTGGGACAGCCGTCCACAGCGATGCGGCGGTGATGGCGGTGCAACGTGCAAACACGGGCCACAGAACCAGGACCACAGCTGGCCAGCGTCAGAAAATGCAACAACCATCACCAACCCCGGTGAGTCATGTTTAAAACATTTGGTGGCAACTTCATTTTCAGAGATAACTACTTACACGATTATCTTCAATGTGCCATGAGGCACAATCCTTTTACAGAAATGCGTGTAAATGTGGACCACATTTACAGGAACCCTCTGCACTTTTCCCCAAGCAGCACTTTGTTGTGGACGGCAATCTATGCAAGAACCAAAGTCCACGACACCCACCCTCTTCCAGCGTTGTACACAGTTCACCACTAACACCGGGCGAACCCAGGCCCTGAGCCAGGCATGCACGATGTGGAGCTGGGCTGGAGGGGGACACGGCCCTGGGCATGCTTATGCTTGGTCTCCCACTCAAGGAAAAGTGGCTGGGTTACTTCTTATCATGAAGACTTTGAACAAAGAAAACTGGTTGCCTAGGACACTTACCTCATAGTCATTCTCTCCCAACTTAAGAATAATTTTGGAGCAGGCAGTCATTAGAGCCACCACCCACTACCGTCAGAGACATTCTGAGCTCTCACCTGGACGAGGCTCCTGTCCATCACTACACCACACAACACCTGGGACTGGGGGCCCGCGGTCTTAATGTCCTGTAGGTTCTGCTCTCGAATCTGAGGATGGCAAGAAGGGAAACACACATCAACAGTACAGAGAAACCTCGCTGTGGCTGAAAGTCACTGTTTGTGCGCTTGGGCCCCCAGCACAAGCTGCTATTCTGTTCTGCCCTGCACCCCAGTGGGTCCTGCGTGACCACCGTGCCCGCTTAACGGTGCTGGTCCAGCCCGATTAGTAATTCATGGGTCTGAGGAGATGGAGGGCCCCTTCCAGACGACTTCGGCAGGCACAGACCTCACTAACTTGAGGGGAGGCACCCCTGTGTGCCCATCTTTTAGTGACACTGTGAACACTGGTGGATCTCGTGTTCCAATATACCAAACGTTCTAACTCTTCAAACGAACCCTGCAAGGCAGGGGCAAAGGCTGTTCTTTCTGCCCTGCTACGTGAGCAGGTGCTGGCTCAACAACGGGGGCCAAAGCGTCTGCTGCTCACACACTGCCACTGCACCTCGTCAGCACGGCAGCAAAGCAGTGTGAAGGGAGGACCTCGGCAGTCACGTGGTGGCAGCAGAGGTCCTCCTGGAGCTACACCCTCTCCCCCTGCAGCCGCAGGCCTCCGGCCCCACCCAGGGCTGCCTCCTCCCACACGCACGTCAGCTTCCACTGATTGCTGGTGGCAGTCGGTGCACACCTTGTTCCTCATCTCCTGGACCTCTTTTGGGTTGGTGTTCAGTGGAACGAACAGGTTTGGGACGGCAGAGGCGGGAGTCCTATGTCCATCCTCTTTAGTCCACTGTAATAGCAAGGACAGGTGAAAAGTCAGAATCGTGACAACAGTAAGTGACACCACAGCATCCAGTCTGTCCAACTCCTCTCACATCTGGTCATGCACTGAACTTCACAGAGAGTGAACCAATGACCACACCGCCTGGGTCACTGCAGAGGCTGGAAACCAGTAATGCTGGAAGCCAGAGCTGTGACTGACTGGCAAGTGCCAGCCAGAGTGCCCAGCTGACATCTAGGGCGCGACACGGGCTGACGACACAGCTATGCCCCATGACTCCCTCGGACAAGCCGTGGGGGACCCTTCAGAGCACACTGGTTCACCACTCCGAGAGTCCTCAACACCAAAGCCGGCTGGAAGCATGAGATGACAGGGTCATGAGAAGCGGTGTGATGCTGCTGTCCAGGTGAGGGGAGACTCTGTGCGGTGAGGCAAGAGTGGGCATCACCAAAGTTTTGCATTAAAATAAACTACCGCACCAGAATGTACTGTTTGCGTAGCTATTTCAACCCAAGAAGATTACTGTATGAAGACTTACACAGTAGCTACCTGCGGAAGAGTTTGGTGATGTCAAATACTTTATATAATTAATACTTTTGAGTGTTACAAAAGTGTCCCAAACGAACTTAAAGCGCTCATGAACCCTTCCTGGAAGGCTGTTTTAGACACCAGTGCGTATTATATCAGCATGCTGCACCTTTCATGCGTACGTTTTTTTCGGACCTCCAATCAAATATGAGATTTTTAATCAAATTCTAATTCTTAGGCATGAGTAGGCACTGAACACTAAAACAAGCCCATCGTAGAGAGCAAATGTTATGCCTTTCAGAATATTTTCAAGAGGCAATAAGATGGCCATAGACCGAGACTTTACAGAAAGCAGCAAAACCGTCCAATGCTGGGCCGCTGTGAAGGCAGCGTGGGATGGGCATGAGCTGCGAGATACTCACTGACGCTTTATCTCCTCAGATAGAAATAACTCCAGCTTCTTATTAAAAATAATTTTTAGTTAAAACATTAAAACAACAACCTCAGAAGCTTGAACAAGTTTGAAAACTTAAGAATAATTATTATAAATTAATATACCAACCTGAAAACAGCGCATGGAATTCGTATTACTCCAGAACAGTAAGAAACAAATTTAAAAGTTGAACAAAGTCTCCCCTTCAATGTACACAGTGACTAAAATACCTAAAGCAATTTAATATTTTTTTCAAGCTAATAGTAAATACGGCTCAAAGCTGCTGCTACACATACACTTTGGAAAAATTCATCACAGCAATTCAGCACTACATATGTATGTGGTCAGCAGAAGTTGTTTTCAGGCCCACTCCCTTTAACAAGTGAAATAAGTTACAAACTAAACAAATAAAATGAAAAAAGAAAATAAGGGACAGAGGGAGAGAGAGAGAGGAAGTGGGTGAGAGGGAGCAGGAAAGGGGAGACGGGCTCAAACACCGACCGACCCCGGCCATATTCACGCAGAGTCTCTGCCACGTGACACGTTTCCTTAGGAGCACAGAGGCTGTCTCAACAACTGTGCATCAGGAAAACACCAGAACCACCTGGGGAAGACGGAACTTATTTCTTTTAAATAAATCTATAAAGCAAAAGCACTGTTACAAGGGAAACAGGAAGGCCCGCTTTGCTTACTTGGCGTCCTGTTTCAGCACATCTAGGCTGATCTCTCCTCAACTCCTATGGAACTAATCATGCAGAGACACGTGCGTCCCAGCCTCCGTCTCTTCGCAAGAGGCTCCACTGAGGGTCTCTCCTACTGGGATGCAGGGCCAGCGGCCTGTCCAGGTCTAGCGCTGCCCAGGGACGTCTGAGCACCAGACGGCAGAGTAGCGTTCAGGGCAGCGTTACTCCTGACACGAAGCTCGCCTCAGCGCCTGTCGCTGGTGCCTGCGGATAGCCTGGCTGCACTTGGGTCATGCCACACCCAGCAGGAGTCAGAAGACTCTCCACTATGGCCGTCTACTCACATGCAACAGTCCATGCAGAAAGTAGCTGGCTGAGAGCGTTCGGAGGCTTTGGGACAGCAAACAGGGAAGGAGGCTCACGAGAAAGGACGAGGGTCAGTGAGAAGATGCCCATGAGCCACGAGGGAAAACTGCTTAAGAGAACACTAAGACTTTAAAGAACAGACTTAAGTTAGTGCCTTAATGAAACAGCTGAGTTTACGACATTAAAGTAAGAGGTTATGCTTCACCCATCTTTTTGTCCTGAAGTATTAAAGAATCTTCAAATACAATTTGAACTGAATGATAGCTCCTACTTGTAGGTTAATCCATGTAAGTCATGTAGCATTTTTGCTGTGTACGGAGTTAGGTAATGCTGGAATTACTGCAGAGGTACAACATATCTTAAGCAGTTTCAAGCAGACAGTATTACTTGAATTATATCTGATGCAAAAGTGGATCTGGGTTCAGGCTAAGGAAGGTTACTGAGGAAGGCTTGCCTAGCCCTGGGTCAGAAGGGCCAGGTTCCCAAAGCCTCCGAAGCCCCAGCTGCCAGACGTGCTCTACATCATCTAACTATGAACAGTAAGGTAGGCACAGACCAAGCAGTTGGTAATACAGCTTGGCACGCAGACACCGGACGAGAGAGACTGCAGCAAGGGTTTCACGTGATCGTGTGTAATGTTCGTCCACACCTTAGTCTTCGACTTGGGACTGCTTCCGTTCTGCCCTTCCTCAGAAGCATCATCACCCCGGCCAGAGTTCAGCCATCTTGTCTTCTCTCGTTGCTGCTTCTGAAAACTGTGTCTGAGAGGGGAGCAAGTGCCCGAATCACCGTCACTCGCAAAGGGGTAACCTGTGACACTGGCAGGAACCTCCACGTCGCTGTATTTTTTAGATTTCTCTCTCAGAGCAGGGTATCGATAAGGGTAGCCAGTTCTGTAACCCTAGGGGCCAGAGAGAGAGACAGTCAATATTTCAGATCTGAAAACAAGAGTTTCACTTTGGAAAACTGTGTGGAAATAGCTACAAAAGCTGACTACATGCACACCCTATGTACATGCATGCCCAGGAGAAACGCAAATATGTTCACCAAAAGACAGGTATGAAAATGCTAACAGCGGCACTATTCCCACAGCCCCAGAGTAGAAAAACCCAAAAGTCCATCAACAGTAGAAGGGATGAACGGTGCTATGTTCACATAGCAGAGCGTGACACAGCCATGAGAATATTACTAGTACAAACTGTGGGTGTATCTTCACAAATATGGTATTGAGTGAAAGAAACCAAATGTGAAAGAATGTGCTGTATGATTCCATTTATAAAAAGTAAGAAAGAGGCAAAGCCTATCTTTGCTGTTAGAAGGATGCACAGCAGCCACCCCTGGGATGGGGTAAGAGACTCAAAGGGGGATACGAGGTTCTGAGGTGCTGGCATTGTTTTTTGATATGGGTGCTGGTTACACAGTGTGTTCAGTTTTTAAAAATTAATAAACTGAACACTTAAACAGGTACACTCTCCTATTCATATACATACATATATATACATATATACATCTCAACAAAAAGTTAACATTTAGAAGACCAGGTTTACTTGCTGCTGGTTATAGTATAAGTTATATCAATCAGGCTACTTAACTTTTTTTTTTAACCTGTTCAAGTCACAGTGAAAATCCTTCAGGAAGACCAAACAAGTACACCTCATGACAACTGGTACCTGGAGAAATTACTTTACTTCTGAACGTAACAATATTTGCATTAACCCTCAACCGTGTTTCACAACCATTCGCTGTGCTTTAAAACGCCTGCCCGACTAATTCCCGCCTCTGTAACGGCACTGAGCCCACCGTGCTGACCCACCTGCGTGCTAATAGCCCACAGACAGCATCTCCAAGGCGAGGATGATGTCTCACTCATCCTTCCTCTCCAGAGCTGAGCATTCAGAAGCTGTGACGGACAGACATTACAGTGGCCCCCCAAAGGCCCCCACCTCCTGTAAAGCCCTTCCCCTGCAGTGGGAGGGGAACCAGCGACCTGCTTCAAACCAGCAGAACTGGGCAAAGGTGATGGGATATGTTACATAAGAGTGTAGCACCCGTCTTGAGAAAGTCTCTCTGCCCATCGCTGGCTCTGAAGAAGCAAGCTGCCGTGACTCCTGAGCTGTAAGAACATGAATTCTGCCCATGATGTGAGGAGTTTGGAATTGGATCCCCCACCAGTAGAGCCTTCTGATGAGAACCCAGCCCAGGCCAACACCCTGACTGCAGCCTTGTGAGACCCTAAGCCAAGGACCGAGCTCAGCTGTGCCTGGACTCCTGACCCACAGCTTCATACCTCGACCAGGTCATTTATGGCAGCTTCACAATGAATGACAAGAGAATCAAGATTTGAAAGGATTACACAGGGCTAGTCACGCAGGATGAGTCAGTGGCGGCACTCTACTTGCCAAGTACTGTAGAAGCATTCCTCTCAATTCGGGAATTCTCCCCCCTCTGGGTGACTGCCCTCTATAGGGGGTCACCACCTTTATTACCAATCATTCCCTTGATACATTCAAAAAAGGGTGGTAATAACCCCCGAATGGAGTTGGTTGTTGTTTTGTTTACTCTTGTTTCGTAACTACCCTCAGGAAGACAGGTGAACGTCTGCACTGGCAACTCCTCCATTTACGAACATGCTCTGCTGAAGAATCATAAAAGATAACCACTCAGCTATAAAGACTATCTTCAGAGAAATACAGCTCTTATTAACTCAAGTGTCCTCTTGCGGAGGGCCGGGACTCTTGAGTAATCTTCATGACTTCAGAATAAACCATCCAGGACATCACAAAATTGTATTCTGAGGGGGTATGGGTTTTTTCTTTATTCTTCCCCTTTAAATGCCAAACCCAAATCAGAAGCAATACTCAGCCCTCAGACCTCCTATATGGCTTATAGTTAAAAATATGGATTCATCCCTTCTTTGAGAAGCTGGAATGATATCCTGATCGCGAAACAAACTAGCATTTGTTCTGACTTTCTATGTCAGAAATGTTCATGGACTTTTTATGACCTACTCCTTGTAGTGTGAGAACCCTCAACTATTCTCTACCAACTCAATTATTAGCAAACACATACAGTTGATCAGAATGTTAAATTAAAACGGGGACTAGCGTCAGTGACCGCCGTCCAACTTTACTTCTTATAAACCACACAGCCTTCTAATGTCAGAAATAACCTGTGCACGTTAAGCGCACTGAATAAAACACCCTTCCTGTCATCTCGCTTATTAATCTTTCATCCTTTATCTTCCTCCCCTATCAAACTGGAGTCACTAATTTTAATTCTCTCTCTCTCCACCTTCCAGAATGTACTGAGTGCACAAGATGTGGCAGGCTGGTGTTCCTGATTTTTATTCCTCCCTCCCGCTCCCCACCTTTTAGGTATAAGCGCAGTGAACGTCAAAGTATTTGCTAAGAGGACAGGAGAAGGGCCAGTAAGCCTGGGTCGCCCCAGCGTTCCTCACCTTGCCGGGCCCCTCGGGGTATCGGACTCCGGATACAGATGCCTGAGCGACCACCACCCACTCTCAAACCTTCTCCGGTTGTGACCTCCCTGAGACTGCACTGTCCTGGCCTGCCTCTTTCAGCGTCTCAGTGGGCTTTCTTCCTCTTGGCTGCTACCGTGGAAGCAGTACCGGCTCACGCGCCCCCTCCGCCCTGCAGCTACCTTCGTGCTCCGTCAGTGCACACGTCACAGGTGCCGGACTGCATCCGGGACTTGTTTGTCCATTTCCCTGACCAGGCCATGAATTCCCTGAGGGCAGGAACTGTGTCCTGGTCACGGCTACAGGCTCAAGACTAGGTGGTCAGTTAATGCAACCCACTTACCGAGCAAATGAATGCAGAAGTTATGGGAGGTTCACCCCTCCCTCACTGATCAAATCCACTCCTGTGACCATCACTTCTAGGCAGTTAACTCCCAGCTCTCCCTTTCCAGCAATGAACATTCTCCCAAGTCCAAAGAATTTCAGTGAGAAGAACCCTCTGAGGACACTTAGCACACCCTGAATCAGATCCATGAATCCTTTTTCTTCCAAGATCTTCCTGAAGCCACCCATCCCACCCGTGACCTGGTCCAGTTGTGGCGACTTTCTTAATGTGAAGCTGGCAACGTGCCCTTCCAGTGTCTTCTCTGTCCCACATGCCCACGACAGGTCTTTTTTTCTCCAGCACCTAACATCATGGGGCAGTGGGAGACTCTCTTGAATCCTACTGAAGAGGTGTGACACTGCAGCAGGAAAAGGGCCCCATCACAGTCATTTGTCTTTTAATGTGATTGCTTTGACCCTAAGTGCCTTGTTGTGAATATTTAAAGAACTTGGCGAGATCAGAGATGGACCTGAAAGACATGACCCTGTCGTGCTGCCATGTCTCCAGCCGTGCCCTCACCTCTGCTACGGATGCTTTCCTTCCCCCAACTCAGCCTGCCACGCTTCTACCTCTTCTTTGAGGTCCTTCTCAAGTGCCACCCTCTACATAAATTTCCTCCCTGATCCTTGCAAAAGGATGACATCCCTCACTGCAGCCACCTAACAGACCACATCCTGCCATGTACTATTAGAACGTTCTTATTATGCTAAAAGCCCCGCAGCCATGCTCCTGTACCACGTTGGGCTCCACGTCCCCGCAGGAAGCAGCAGAGGGTCTCCCACGCGATAAATCGGCAGCAAAGTGTGTGGGACACAGCAGTCAGGCCCCGAATAGCTAGAATTTACTGTTAAAACAGAAACAAGACACTCGGCTGACCGATTTAGAAAGTCCCCTCGACGGCTTGCTTGCGGGATGACGGGTACAGGGCTGAGCCTGCTACTCGAGGAGTTACTCATCCAGCAGAGCAGAGCATTCTCTGTGCTCCTGACCCCGCACAGTCCAAACAAGATTACCTTTAAAAAACAAAAGGAGACAAGAAACCCTCACCTGTATATTCAATCGTAGCTTAGCTTAGAAGTTAAATTGCCCTGGTGCTCTTCATGACTTGAGGGTGAAAGCATTCTGATGAATGAAGACAGCAGTTTCACAGTACTATTTCACTCACTGTAAAAACACTAACATCTGTGCTGTTGGGATGAGCGCTGTATCAAGTGGTGGCAGCATTCTTACCAGATTATCCAGCATCCGCATGAGCGCTTCAAACTCCTGCTCACCAATCTGCCACTTGGGAGGCGATCCGCTGCCCTCCCCTGCCGGGGACCCGGGGGAACGGGATTTGGCCTTGTACTTCCCAGGATCCAGGAGGACTAAATTGTCTGGCCCTCCCGCACTGGCCAGAGTTCGAACCTTTTCCAAAACAAGCAAACACTACAGTTGGAGTTCCTTGCTGATCAAGGGGGTCAGATGCCCATGAGAGATCACTTCAACAGAAATGTAGGTTTCAAAAGAAACCAAATCATTATAAGAATAAAAAATGTGAGACAGACACTGATAGACAAATCACAAGGTAATCTTCAGAAGGTTTTCTTTAGCATGAAAAAATATTGGGCACTCATACTAGAAGGACAAAAGGGAAGACAAAGCCCTCCCAAGGCCACATGAAGGGGACTGGGGGCTGCATCACCACACAGACACAAGCCAGAGTGACAGGGAGGAACGCACACCGGGGCCGAGCAGACTCAGCATAAGTAGGGCCCACTGCTGTGAGACTGTGGGCGCGTCTCTACTCCCTGCACCCGCTTTTTCAAAAAGAGTGTGTGGAGTTCGAGTGAAATGACAGGTAGTAACATAAATAGAGCACCTGATAGCAGGGCTGGCATATGCTAGTACTCCATCAATGGCAATGACTTATGTATTTGAAAAATTAAAAGTTAGAAATGAAAAGCCCAATGATCATTTGCCAACTTAAATCAGTGAAACGGCATTCTCCCTGGTCATCTTCCAAATCCATGAGCTCATCTTTAGCAAAGAAATCGCTCACAGACTCACTGTTGCAAAACAAGTATCAAAAATCTATGGGAGGGGCTTCCCTGGTGGCGCAGTGGTTGGGAGTCTGCCTGCCGATGCAGGGGACGCGGGTTCGTGCCCCGGATCGGGAGGATCCCACATGCCGCGGAGCGGCTGGGCCCGTGAGCCATGGCTGCTGGGCCTGCGCGTCCGGAGCCTGTGCTCCGCAACGGGAGAGGCCACAGCAGTGAGAGGCCCACATACCGCAAAAAAAAAAAAAAAAAAAAAAAAAAAAAAAAAAAAAAATCTATGGGAACCCCACAAACACCTAAGTATACTACAGACCAAACGGAACGGCCACCACCTACCTGGATCTCACATGCAACCACAAGGTTATGGATGTAATAGAAGGCCTCCTCAACACTCTCTCCAACGGATACAAGCCCATGATTCCGGAGAATAAGAACCTAAAGGGAGGAAACAGGAAAGCTCTATGGACCTAGGCAAGAAGACAGATAACGTTTTTCTTCTTTCCTCTGTAATTTAAATACCAGATTAGATGCCTACTGACCTTGCTTTTAGGCCCCAAATTTTTCTGAATTAAAACTTTTTCTTCCTCATCAACCAGAATCCCGTGATAATCATGATAAGCCACTTCTCCAAGGGAAAGTGCCTCTGGGGAGATTGGCAAGAGGCCACATTTCATCGCAGAGACCTAGAGAACAAGCAGCACCATCAACGAAGACGAATCAGGAGCTACACTGACGACACGGCAAATGCTTTCCTCAAAAACGTAACGACGGGAACGTATTTTACTCTGTTCTCCTTTCAGAAATGAATGAACCCATGAATTTAAGATAAACCTTACTTCTGGGGCTCACCACCAATCTATTTTTAAAAATCAAAGCTACCACTGTCAAGGAAGGTCTCAAAAGAAATTCCACATATTTCTGGATTTCTCCCACACCGACTGTAAACACCAAGTGAGCTCAGATTTAATAAGATGAGCCCTGGATCTACTGCAAGGAGAGATAATGGCTTCCTCTGAATGAGTCACAACATTGCAAAGAGGGGTTTCTGAAGAGCTTTAAGGTTTTGTGTACTTTTCATCTTAGGTTGTAGGTGAGATAGGAACACCTGAAAGTCAGATAAAAGGAGGTTTATAAAGATTTAGGATATTATACTGTATAAATTCTCTACATTTATTTAGTGAAAAATCTAAGTGTCCATATAGCCCTTTAATTTCCTTAACTTTCCCAAACTGACTTTAGAATATGCTAATTTTAAAGGTCTTCTACCTAGACTAACAGGCCCCAAAGATTTAAATAATACATATGTAAGTGTAGCAATTTCTTACAGAAAAGTTAATCTAAAAAGACAATACCACAAAAAAGGCAGTACCATATTCAATTCCTTTCACAATATCAGCCTTTCTATAAGAAGATATTTCCTTATAAAGTAAAGTTACTTTGATAATTTTTAAAACAAATTACATGCTATTTGTGATAACCATAGTCTCAAAGGTACCTCTAATGGCTCTTTAAAATGCATGGATTTTTCTTTTTTTTTTTTGGCATGGATTTTTTGGGGTTGGAAGAGCATGCATTCTTTTAAGAAAAAATTACATCATTTGGAGAATGATATAACTAATAAAACTGATGCTGACATCAAGAACCATATCTTCAAAGTAAAACAAACAAACCAGATCCAACATTCATCCCAACAACCCAAGATCTATGACATTAAAACATTAAAACATCAAGACAGAGTGAAATTCAGTATTACTTAATCAATGAGGTCATCTGTCAAACAAATAAGCCTAGGAAGTCATTAAAGTATAAAACTGGTGATAAAAAAAGACAATTCTTTGTCTTTGTGATAAAAAAGACAGTTCTTGAGTGCTTCGCTTTCACGTGACTGTGCCAACAACCAGAAAGTACACTTTCATACATACTGAGGGGTCCGAGGCTTGGTCAGGTGGCCTGTGTGCACCAGCAGGGTCCAGGCTTGGTGATCAGAATGGGGCAGGCTCCTGGCAAGCTCGGGGCTCAACGGCCAAGTCTCCTAAGAGTCTGCAGCGTCTGTGCCCTCTTCCCCCTTCTTTTTTTATTTTTTGGCTGCACCACACGGCTTGAGGGGACCTTAGTTCCCCAACCAGGGACTGAACCCGGGCCAGGGCAGTGAAAGCGCCAAGCCCTAACCACTGGACCACCAGGGAACTCCCTTCCCCGGTATTACCCTCCCCAGTCACAATCCAGCCTGGGTTTCGCTAACTCCAGGCAGATCATCTGTGGAGGCTGGCCGGTGTGTCTCTCAGCCTCAACCTCTCCAGCACAGGCCTGGCGCCTTCCCCTCAGACCGTCAAGCAGGTTCAAGTCTCCTGCAACCCACAAACCCTTGCCTGAGCCCAGCGTCCCCCACTTACCACCTCACCTCACCCTCCCTTCTCAACCAAGGAGTCTCAATTCACTGCTGTCATTCTGCACTTCCCAGTCTCCCATATGCTGAAATCTCACTCCCCTCTTCAACACTGATTTTTCTAATCGTTGAGTCTTACAACATTTTCAGACTTATTACATGTTTTTCAAAATCAGATAGTAAATGGACCCCTTAAAATATATTCTTTTAAGAAAGTCAAATGTAGTGAGGAAAAAAGATTTTTCTAATCCAACAAAATGAGGTTTGTGACTTGGTGCAACAAGAGAGGGCAATTTGGGGGAGATGTGAAGTGCCGCTCACTGACCGGCTTTAAACTTGAAGTCTCTACCAGGGCAGCGCACTCACCGCGGCCCCTGCTGGTGTATGAACATGCACAACGCACTTTGCGTCCGGGCGTGCAGCGTAAATGGCAGAATGTAACGTGAAGCCAGCCTGATTTACCCCTAGATTAGTACTTCCACGGTCCACTGCCTCTCCTTGTAGATTGACTTTAACCTGAAATAAGAAAGCAAAATCTTAAATATCAAGAGGATTTCACGTTATCCTAGCTAGAAATTACTTAAACCAAAGTTTAAAGTGTTTATAAGTAATTTTAAAAGTTTTTCCCTGAGTTAATCACACAAAACATAAGAGTTTTTCCCCTTTCTTGGGTTTTACATGTCTAACGAGATTAGACAGTATTTAATTACCTAACATGGCCTACATATACTTGATGCCCAAGAAGAGAAGGACATTCTTACCAAACTGGATGCAGTCACTTCGCTGTAGAGAAGTCCAAAAGGTACAACGAGGAAGTGTTCCTGCTCGGAGCTCACTCTGGTCTGTGTGGAGAATTACTGAGTTAGCTCAAAAATCCTATTGAAATTATTTGCATCTCTTTCAGTCCACAGACTCACGGTTTTTTTGTGAGCACTAACTGAGCTACATAGGGTCTCACTTAAATACGGTGCCTATCACAAAGCTAAGGGGTACTGAAAGCTTTCTGTTATTATGTTGTAGTAACTTACTGGGTACATGAAGTGCATCTTGGTCACATTCATGATAATTAACTTTATAAAGAAAAAACCTTCTGGTGGCTACCAAGCCAGTATCACGTGCAAAAAGGTGACACTCCTCAAGGGTGTAATAATGAAAACCAAACCTTACTTTTTAGAAGTCAAAATGTTTTTTTTTTTAAGTACTCAAAACCTATAGGATAGTGAACAATCACAAAAATCACAAATAAGAGAGCGTTCTTCCTTTCTGCCTGACCAAAAGTCTCTACACGTCACATCCTTATTCCACTGGTATCTTTCTTCCTTCCACAATACAGTTTTCTTTCAACAATACAGATTTGTCACATATGATGGATATGTGCTAGATGCTAATCATGTAGTGCTGGGTAGGGGGGGAGTCCTGCCCTCACAAAAATTTAGTCTAATTTTTATCAATATAATGATTTGGGGATAGACTCAAAAGACTTCCCAAAGCTATTAGGATGGAACACATTTACTACTGGGCTAAGAATTCTAACTAGGGTCAGGTAGGTGGAATTCAATGTTTGTTGAAAAGGCCTTATGCTGTTTAGTCCAACTTCCTAACCAGCACAGTGACTTCTATAGTGGCCCAAAAGAAACACACACGGGGCGGAGGGGTGTCTGCTTGGACAGTGCAGTGATGCCCTCACACGGCCAGCCTCGTTCCTTCATTCAGCAAATAGTCCCGGAGGCCTTCTGCACCTGGAGGCTAGGGTACAGCAGTAAACAAACAGAAGCTGGAGAGGCCTAATCATTCAACACTCTCTCTTACGCTGAACAGAAATCTGTCTGTGGTGTGCAACACAGAACGAGGTCTACCTCCACCCTAACCTGTAGTTTAGTCCTGGGACATCTGAAACTATCCCATCTCCTCCATGTCACCTTCACGTGAAACTCACTGGATTTCCTCAGCACACTAGAATGTGGACCCCCAGTCATATAAGACCTGAGTTAAAACCCAGAACTGTCTATGTTGCTCTGGGGACCCTGGGCTCCTGGTCTCCTCACCCATGAAGTGGGGATGAAAGGGGCTTGTACTCACAATAAAGCTTTCAATAAATGGCATCTCTTAACTATTACACTACTGCAATATTATTAATGGTAGTAGGAAAGCCATCTCTACAATATCCATTCTCTATAAATCTCTACTACTAGGTCTCTACTCCTTTTTAGTTATTTCAAAAATGCTGGGAATTCCCTGGCAGTCCAGTGGTTAGGACTCCACACTTTCACTACCGAGGGCCCAGAAATATTTGGGCCTTTCCCTAATTTGGGGCCTTTCCCCCAAATATTTTCCCATTAATTTTAAGTTAGCCAGGTTTTTTAACCCTGAAGTCAGTTCTTTTATTTTATAAAAGATGCTGATCTTTCTAACTATCTAAATCAAAACTATGCAAATGGGGAGGGCGGCGTGGCAAAAAAAAAAAAAAAAAAAAAAAAAAAAACTATGCAAATTCCCCAATTCCCAAACTGGGTCAAAACAAAACTTAAACAAGGAATTACTCTGTGTATTTATTGGCTGGGATGAAGAAAAATAAGGTTGGAAACAGGGAAAAATTAAATGTCAGATATTTTAAATATTATTTATTTTTTGGCTGAGCTGGGTCTTCGTTGCAGCGCGTGGGCTTTCTCTAGTTGCGGCGAGCGGGAGCTACTCTTTTGTGGTGTGCGGGCTTCTCATTGCAGTGGCTTCTCTTTTTGCAGAGCATGGGCTCTAGGTGCGCGGATTTCAGCTACTGCAGCACGCAGGCTCAGTAGTTGCGGCACATGGGTCCTAGAGTGCACGGGCCTCAGTAGTTGCAGCGCATAGGCTCTTAGAGCGCAGGCTCAGTAGTTGTGGCATGCGGGCTCAATAGCTGTGGCTCACAGGCTCTTAGAGCACAGGCTCAGTAGTTGTGGTGCGTGGGCTTAGCTGCTCTGTGGCATGTGGGATCTTCCCAGATCAGGGATCGAACCAGTGTTCCCTGCACTGGCAGGCAGATTCTTAACCACTGTGCCACAAGGGAAGTCCCAAGTCAGATATTTTTGCTTATTTTAAAAGTTTTTATTTTGAAACATACATGTAAAAAAGTATTTAGCAGGTATACGTACAACTTAAGTAAAATAATAAATGTCCATGTACCTTTCAACCAGCTTCAGAAACAAAATAAATCTAGTATTTCTGAAGCTGTTTCTTTCTCCCCATATCCCATAAGTAATCACTATCCCTGAGCTATGTGTTAAGCATTTTCTTTCTTTTCCTTACAGCTTCACTTTATATATATTCATCCCTAAGCAATATATTGCTTGATTTTTATCTGTCTGTGAACTTCATGTAGTTGCAATCATACTGTATTTTTCGGTGACATTTTTCCCTCAACACTATTTCTGAGATTCCTCCAGATGATATACAACATGGCAATAATTTATTCATCCTCATTGCTGTATAGTGCCTATTGGATGAATATACAATTTATATATCCATCTTCTGTCAATGGACGTGGTTTTCATTTTGCCATTAAAAACAATGCTATGGGGCTTCCCTGGTGGCGCAGTGGTTGGGAGTCTGCCTGCCGATGCAGGGGACACGGGTTCGTGCCCCGGTCTGGGAAGATCCCACATGCCGCGGAGCGGCTGGGCCCGTGAGCCATGGCCGCTGAGCCTGCGCGTCCGGAGCCTGTCCTCCGCAACGGGAGAGGCCACAACAGTGAGAGGCCCGCGTAACGCATAAAAAAAAAAAAAAAAAAAAAAAAACAATGCTATGAACATTCTTATACCTGTCTTCTAGTGTACATGGTACAAGTTTCTCCAGGGTAACAAAGTAGGAGGTGAAGCCAATTATTTTCCAAAGGGCCTAATTAAATGTACACTCCTGCTAGTAGTATATGATAGTTCTGTGCTTCTACAACCATCTTTCCTAAAAATTAAAATCTGATGTCTGTGAAATGGTATTCCACCGTGACTTTATAATTTCCCAGTTACAACTGAGTTGAGTACATTTCATATTTTTATAAGCCAGTCTTATCTCCCCTTCTGTGAAATTCCTGTAAATTGCCTTGTCTTTTGTCCATTTTATACTGGTTGCTTACTGACAGTTCTTCGTCTATTCTGGATACTAATTTCTTGTTGGCTAACCGTGAGGCAAAATCTTCTAGGTTGTAAGCTTTTATTTTCACTCTCTTTATGGTGTCTTTTAATGATGAGAAATTTGTTTACTTTAATGTAGTCAAATAATTTATTCATCTTTTCTTTTATGATAAGTGCTTTTGTGTCTTAAGACAACTTTTCTTAAGTCAGAGGTTAAAGGTAAGTGATTTTCACGTATACAGATCCCAAAATTTTTTAAGTATTATCTTTCACACTTAATGCTTAATTCATTGGAATTGCTTTGTGACTCTATACAGTATAAGGTAAGAATCCAATACAATTTTCCAATTCTGATTTTTCAATCTAATTGTGCCAGCACCAATTACAGCCTGGTCCTTCATTCTTCCCTTGATGATCTGCAATGCAGACTCTTTTGTATATCTGATTTCTTTTTTTTTTTTTTTAATATTTATTTATTTATTTGGGTGCACCGGGTCTTAGTTGAGGCATGCAGGATCTCCACTGCAGCATGCGGGATCTAGTTCCCTGACCAGGGACTGAACTCAGGCCCCCTGAACTGGAACCGTGGAGTCTTAACCACTGGACCACCAGTGAAGTCCCTGTATATCTGATTTCAGTACATAAAGATCTAGTTCTAGGCTCTGTCCCACTGGTTTATCTGTTTCTGCCTTTCCCCAAAGCACACTATTTTAGTTACCATCACTTTATAAGTTTGACACTTGATAGGAAAAAATATCTCCTTACCTAGTTCTTCAGGAGTTATCTATTCTAGGCCCTTTTTCCTCCACATAAGTTTTAGAAGCACGCTCATGCTATGAGGTCCCACATTAAAAAAATACTACATAGCCAGTTTTACTCACTTTTTTCTTTGTCTATATATATATATATATATATATATACACACACATAATTCATATAGCTATAAACAGTATACATTTTATATTTTCTCTTTTATAATAATTATTTTCCACGGTTTCACATGGTCTTTATCAATTATTTTTCATAGTATGTAACATTCCCTCAAGCTGATGTTGAATAACTGAGCCACTTCCCACCTACTGATGGATATTAAGACTCAAATTTTTTTATTATTACAGATAATGCTATAATAAATATATTTATACATCATGTTTTCTTGACTTCTTTCTTTAACATATATTTCCAAGAGTGAGCTTAACAGATCTACATATTATAATGGAAAAAGCTTAAAATATACAATTTTCAGAATCTGAAACAAAAAGGAGAAAGTGCTAAATACTGATGTAGACTGAAAAAAGAGAGGACATTTCAAAGTAAGTTTTCTAGTCCCTGATGGTGTAGCACTGGTCTAACTGCGAGTCTTCCCACATGTAATGCCCCTTCTCTGTGCACAAGGAATGAGCGCTAACGTCATTCACCGAAAACACAATACACCCGACTCACTATCTCTGGCAGAGATCCCTATCATGTCCTTAGAACACAGTCACTGTGGACCCGCTGCCACCTCTGGAGCCCACCACCTCAGAGGGTTAGCATTCCTCGGAATCCAGAATGGAGGTGAACCTAGCATTCCACTGACACCCAGAGGCATTTAGGGACGGAAAGACCCTGCCATTGGCTACGTGCCACCAAGAGAGGAAGCCCAGCTCATGTGCCAACTGGGCTATCCTGTCTTTTGACACCCCCGCTCAAAAGCTTCTCTAAATCCAATGCAATCTTAAGACAGAGCTATAATTCAGACAATCAGCTCCAATCCTCTAACACCTGTTAGCACTTTTAAATCCCTTTAGCAGAAAATCCCTATTGCCCTCCTTCAAAGAAAGGGCATGATGACCTGTTGGCACTTTTTGGCTACACTGATACTATTAATATTTCTTTTCTGTTAAATCTATATATGATAACGCCTAGACTGTGAAACCAAAATATGGATGCTATAAATAGTTAAAAAAACAAAAACTTTCTTCCTCAAAGATTCTCTAGTTCACAAGATATAAGAAATATGTTTTGTAACTTGAATTTCTTTTTTACTCTGTGTTAAGTCCCAAACAGATTTTACTTACAGAAAAGTAAACACCTAACTAATGTTTTTTTTATTTTTTTTTGCAGAACACGGGCCTCTCACTGTTGTGGCCTCCCCCGTTGCAGAGCACAGGCTCCGGACGCACAGGCTCAGCGGCCATGGCTCACGGGCCCAGCTGTTCCGCAGCATGTGGGATCTTCCCGAACCGGGGTACGAACCCGTGTCCCCTGCATTGGCAGGCGGGCTCTCAACCACTGCGCCACCAGGGAAGCCCCTAACTAATGTTTTAATTCTGCCAAGTCCCAAATAATTAAAGGGGGGAAAAATGATCAATTTAAGCAATTCAAACTTATTTAAATAGCATTCATAATAGGACTAGTAGTAAACAGCTTTTAAAATCCCCAGAGAATGTAAGGCTGGCATTAAGCCAAGGATTACATTTCCTCTTAGCGATGTAACATTTTCATGGAACTAATTTTTAGGCAACCATTTAGCATTAAATCTCTTCACAGGGGCTTCCCTGGTGGCACAGTGGTTGAGAATCTGCCTGCCAATGCACGGGACACGGGTTCGAGCCCTGGTCTGGGAAGATCCCACATGCTGTGGAGCAGCTGGGCCCGTGAGCCACAACTACTGAGCCTGGGCATCTGGAGCCTGTGTTCCGCAACAAGAGAGGCTGAGATAGTGAGAGGCCCGCGCACCGCGATAAAGAGTGGGCCCCGCTCGCCGCAACTAGAGAAAGCCCTCACACAGAAACGAAGACCCAACGCAGCCAAAAATAAATAAATAAATTTATTAAAAAATATATATATCTACACAGACGTTCTGTCAAGTATAATTAGCCACAGAGGCCAGCAATTTCCACGCAGGCACAAGGAAGAGAGCCAGCTCTTGTGGGAGGCTAACTGGATCCACTGACCAAATATCAAAAGGCACCATGGAGTCTCATTTGATAATTTTACTAAGGCAGAATTTCAGTTCAACTGGATGCTTCACTCCATCATTCAGCCAAGAGTTCAGTGTGCGCCTCCTCTGTGCCCAGCACAGGAATTCTTCCCAGGACACAGCCGGAGGCTCCTCTCATGGAGTTGATGTGGATGACGAACAAACGTACAGTATGGATGACGGAAACTGCTGTGCGGGAAATAAAGCAGGTGTGCTAGGGTGGAAGTAACATTCCACAAGCACGACAGCATAGATACAACAGGGTCAGGTCTGCGTTTTGAAAGGTTCACTTTAGCGGCAATGTGGAGAACAGAGGGGAGGGTAACTCGGTATATCTGGCAAAGATCCCTACCACGTCCCAGAAGCACAGTGCACTAGTCACAAAGGTGGGCTTCAGACTACCATCAAAGAGCATTCCTTGGAGTCAAGAATGGAGCTGGGAACCTCCCTGGTGGTCCACTGGGTAAGACTCCATGCGCCCAATGCAGGGGGCCCGTGTTCAATCCCTGGTTAGGGAACTAGATCCTGCATGCATGCCACAACTAAGAGCATGCCTGCCGCAACTAAGAAGCCCACATCCAGCAACTAAGATCCTTTCACAGCCAAAACAAATAAATACTTAAAAAAAAAAAAAAAAAAGAATGGAGCTGAACTAAGCACTGCTGGTTATGAGTCCACAAGTAAAAAACACCTACACATGTGTATTAAGTACTGTGTGTACTGAGTGTGTTGAGTATGGAGAAAAGGGTAAAACGATTTAAACGTCTGTTAATGCTGGTTATCTCAAGGGGGATAAGAGTATTCACAGGATTATGATTTCTTCTTTCAACGTCTGTGTAAGGGACGCTTGCCACAATAAGCACACACTATATTAATAATTTAAAATATCCAATAAGGGGCTTCCCTGGCGGCGCAGTGGTTAAGAATCCTCCTGCCAATGCAGGGGACACGGGTTTGAGCCCTGGTCCGGGAATATCCCACATGCTGCAGAGCAACTAAGCCCGTGTGCCACGACTAATGAGCCTGTGCTCTAGAGCCCACGAGCCACAACTACTGAGCCTGTGATCTAGAGCCCTTGAGCCACAACTACTGAGCCTGTGCGCCACAACTACTGAAGCCCACGCACCCTAGAGCCTGTGCTCCTCAACAAGGGAAGCCACCGCAATGAGAAACATGCACACTGCAACCAAGAGTAGCCCCTGCTCGCTGCAACTAGGGAAACCCTGAGCGCAGCAACGAAGACCCAATGCAGCCAGAAACAAATTAAAACAAAAAAAAACAATGAATTGAAGAAACTAGAGGTCCTGATAATGTTGAAAAATGGCTAAAACTGGAATATCTGAAGAAATAAATATGAGAGATAGAAGGCTTTGGTCCAAGTAGGAAAGAAAACATCTTCATTCTTGATTTTTTAGGCATAAAAAGAACTTTGGGAACTGCCTATAATTTGGTAAACACTCATTTATTAGGTTAGCAAGCAAGAAAGGAGTTTTAAAGAACTACTGTTCTCATAATTTTTAGTTCAAACTTGCTAATTCTCAGATTATTATACTCTGCAGTCAGCAATCAGAAGGAAGGTGTTCCAAGATCTACTTCAGCTCAGCCAGATTCCCTCTCCCCCTACATGAAAACAGGTGGTGCCAGACACATACTATTCCACTTATCATTCAGTTACTACTCCATTTAATACTCACTGTGATGTGATTGTAGATAAGCTGAGACCATCCAAAGAGATCTGCTAGTCGGTAAAACGCTGCCAGTTTACACCGCAATAACTTCTCCCCTTTGTCATAGGCGATAGAATCAGATCCTCTTAGGTCATTCACAGGGGTCACCATACCAAGACCTGAAATGAAAAAAGGAACAAGCCTCAAAGACTTAATATTTCTTGTCAAATGTAAATCAAATAACAGTTGAGATAGTAATCGTCCCACAATGGGCCATAAGGTAAGTCTTGAAAACGTCAAAGACTATTTCACAAAGACCAAGTTCCCCAACATTAATACAATTAAGGTAGAAATCAATAACAGAAAGGTAATAAAATTTGTAGGATGCAGTAAAGCAAAACTTAGAAGGAAATTTACAGTATTAAACATATACATTATGGGGCCTCCCTGGTGGCGCAGTGGTTGAGAATCCACCTGCCAATGCAGGGGACACGGGTTCAAGCCCTGGTCTGGGAAGATCCCACATGCAGCGGAGCAACTAAGCCCGTGCACCACAACCACTGAGCCGGCCCTCTAGAGCCCACGAGCCACAACTACTGAGCCCGCATGCCACAACTACTGAAGCCTCCGTGCCTAGAGCCTGTGCTCTGCAACAAGAGAAGTCACCATAATGAGAAGCCCACGCACCACAACGAAGAGTAGCCCCCACTCACCGCAACTAGAGAAAACCTGCATGCAGCAACAAAGACCCAACACAGCCAAAAATAATAAATAAATAAGTAAGTAAGTAAAAAAATTTATTACAAAAAAAAAAAAAGAGGGGAGGGGAGGAGAGGGGAATATGGGGCTGGGAACGAGAGAAAAGAAAAGAAGAAAAGAGAAAAGACCCAGATAAAAGCAAGGGAGGAGAATTAAATAAGCTGCCATATTTTTTAGCACTTCACAAAAACAACAGAAGAGGGAGCTCTAGAGTCAGGATTCCTGAACTGGACTCCTCCAGGAAAACTAATTTCATGTAAAAATGAACAGAAAAATATCATGATCAAATACCACACAAAAATTATTCAAAGAGGGCTTCCGTGGTGGTACAGTGGTTAAGAATCCTCCTGCCGATGCAGGGGACACGGGTCCAAGCCCTAGTCTGGGAAGATCCCACATTCTGTGGAGCAACTAAGACCATGTGCCACAACTACTGAGCCTAGGCTCTAGAGCCCACGAGCCACAATTACTGGGCCCACGTGCCGCAACTACTGAAGCCCATGCGCCTAGAGCCCGTGCTCCGCAACAAGAGAAGTCACGGGGACTTCCCTGGTGGCACAGTGGTTGAGAGTCCGCCTGCCGATGCAGGGGACATGGGTTCGTGCCCCGGTCCGGGAAGATCCCACATGCCGAAGAGCGGCTGGGCGCGTGAGCCATGGCCGCTGAGCCTGCGCGTCCGGAGCCTGTGCTCCGCAACGGGAGAAGCCACAACAGTGAGAGGCCCGTGTACAGAAAAAAAAAAAAAAAAAAAAAGAGAAGTCACGGCAATGAGAAGACCATGCACCACAATGAAGAGTAGCCTCCACTCTCCACAACTAGAGAAAGCCTGCACGCAGCAACAAAGACCCTATGCAGCCAAAAATAAATTAATTAATTTTAAAAATAAATTATTAAAAGAAAAAAGAGCAAAATCACATTCCTACACATAACAAAAGCACACAAGACATATCCACAAAACAAATGAAAACTATAACCTATTATTTCATAAAAGATAAAGGCATTAATAATAAAAGATAAGAAAAATGTTTAATATAATTAGAAAAATTCAGAAATGAGGGCTAGAATATAAAAGGAATTAGATATAAATGAAAAATAATTTTAAAAATAAATACTAAAAACAGCGTAAAGGTGAAAGAGGAGAAAAACTTTTTAAATCATAAAGAAATGAAGAAAGTGATAAAAAGGACTTGAGAAAACGTGACAGTTAAAGAAGTCAGACAAGGAAAATCCAACATGCGCATACCAGGAAACAAAAGCAAGGGAACAGAATGAATATTAAAAACCAATTCAAGAAAACACTCTGAAAATAAAAAAGGTTTGGAAGGGCACATCATCTGAGAAAACTGCCCAGAAAGACAAACAAACACCAAGACATATTCTGGTAAAATTTCTGGACTCTAAAGAAAAATAGATTATGAGCGTCAAGGAAAAGAAACCAAGTAACTTATATGGAAAGATTGTCTTCAAATTCTAAGAAAATGAATTATGCATTTAAGATACACAAAACAGGAAAATGTGAGCCAATGATTTTATACCCAAACTAACTAAACCAAATTAACATTGACATTATAAAGGCCACAACGCAAGAATGAAGAAATCCTTTCCACAAGTGTTTTCTGGGAAATCTACTACAAAAGCAACTTCAGACAACCACACTGACTAAAGGGGCACTGATACAAGGACTGGTGGTGAGCATTAAATATATATTTATTATAGAATTAAGTTATTAATTGTAACACAAAATGAACGTAAAAACAAGACCATAACATATAATGGTTATATGCTCTGACAACAGAGAATATAACTATTTTAAAACATGAAGAGAGAACATATTATTGGTATAGGATTGATACTGTGTGTGGTATGTGAGAGAAAGCAAATGAGTTATTAAGTAATATTCTAGTTTTGTTACTCCTGGTGTCCTGGAGAACCAGAATTCTTGTTGTAGAAGAAAGAAAAACAAATGTTAGATAGAAGAGGTTAAGTAAAAACCCCTTAGACCTGAATTTTAATTGGAATTATAATTCTAATATATTTATAATTATACTTACAATTCCAATTTATCAATATAGTATACAAATCACAAGATAATTTTTAAAAATAAATTTATTTGTTTATTTTTGGCTGCATTGGGTCTTCGTTGCTGGGCGCGGGCTTTCTCTAGTTGCGGCGAGCGGGGGCTACTCTTTGTTGCGGTGCGCGGGCTTCTCACTGTGGTGGCTTCTCTTGTTGCGGAGCACGGGCTCTAGTTGTGCGGGCTTCAGTAGTTGTGGCTCGCGGGCTCTACAGCGCAGGCTCAGTAGTTGTGGTGCACAGGCTTAGCTGCTCCGCGGCATGTGGGATCTTCCCAGACCAGGGCTCGAACCCGTGTCCCCTGCATTGGCAGGCGGATTCTTAGGAAATCTCCAAAAGGTAATTTATATTTCCTAGCTCTATCCACTAAAAAGGTCTAAAAAGAATAACTAACCAGTCAGTAGCAAAGAGCATTTCTAGCACCCAGACTAAAATTTCATTTCTCACAAAAAGAAATCAAGGTTTCTTAGAGAAATGGCTGACTCCAGATCTGGGGCAGGAAACGTACAAGATGAGCCTAGAACATCTCCTACAGGAGGTGGCCTGGAAGCTGTCAAAGACTACTAGGCTCAGGAGTCAACTTGGAGAGGTTCTCTTTAGTCAAAGGTGGGACAATGTGAGTAGTATCAAAAAGGATAACTGCAATGTTTTGAAACACATTAAATATATTTAAATCTCTGCAGGGACTTCCCTGGTGGCCAGTGGTTAAGACTTTGTGCTCCCAATGCAGGGGGCCCGGGTTCGATCCCTGGTCCGGGAACTAGATCCCACATGCATGCTGCAACTAAGAGTTCTCATGCCACAAAACTAAGGAAGCCAGCGAGCCGTAACTAAGGAGCCCACAAGCTGCAATTAAGGAGCCCGCATGCCACAACTATGGAGCCCATGTGCCACAACTAAGGAGCCGGCGAGCCACAGGAGCCCTTGAGCCTCAACTACGGAGCCTGTGAGCTGCAACTAAGGAGCCTGCCTGCCACAACTAAGACCCGACACAACCAAATAAATAAATTTTTTAAAAAACCTATGCATTCAAAATAATATTAAAGAAATAGTAATTGGTCACTTTAGAAGATGACAGGAAACCAACTTCTCATTTTGAACGGTTACCTTTATACAAACCGTACCACGGGGTAAGCAAAAGAGCTGAGAGGAAGTTTCTTTTTGTGCGTGTGGGTTGAGGGCTGACTTCCAATAGATCTCAGCAAGGAAGCTGCTCTGCTCCGTATGAAACCCTGACCAACAAGCAGGTCATCTATGAATGGTTTAGCACCAGCCTCCCTGCAATCATGCGTTGAGTGACAGAGAATGAGGCGGCCCCCTTTCTGGCCATGCCGCATTTCCCAGAGAAGTTTCTCTTTACAGAAATATTCTAACTGGTAAATACAGAAGAAGGAATGACAAAATTAAAATATCACCACCTTGGAACCTTTGTTAAATTAACGGATCTAGGCATTGAGCAATGATGGCTGCTACAGCACAAATGGCAACAAGCAGGCTTATGTGCCTGCGGGTAGAACACAGTGCCACCTATGCAGTGAGCTTGCCAAAGAACAAAATCCAAATACAGCCAAGCTTCTAGACCCAGCTACCAATTTACTGTAAATACAAAAGAAAAAAGAACATAATGGGCACCATGGAGATGGCATCAGCAAAATTCAAGACTGTAGCAAACTCTACAGGTCAACAAAACCCATGTCCTTTAAAGTGCGAGGAGAAAAAGAGAGATGGAGGGGCAACTTGTAGCTTTAAAAATGCTGAAGAGACAGTAAGTAAAAAAAGACAAATACTAAACCATAATATTTAAGTATAACCATTTGGATGATAAAACTATAAAGAAAAGCAAAGCAGTGATACCATTCAAGTCAAGATGGTGATTCCTTTTAAGAGGGCAAGCAACTGATAAAACTTTATTTCTTAACCAGGGTGCTGGTTATAAAGGCGTTCACCTTAAACCATTCATACGTTATATATCATTTTGTTCTATGCCATCTACATATGTTATATTCTACAACAAAGGTTAAAATTCACATTAAAATTTTTTATATTTGAGAAGTAAACTATTAGATACAATTAAAACTAGATTTTTTTCTTCCTTCTTTTTTTGGTGTGGCACTATTAAAATTTCCTTTATCTCTGACTAGAAAACAATACGTGAGTAAATATATTACATTGTCCTTTATTATCTAATTCATATAAATATCACTAGAATCCATTAAGAATCCATGTGAGGACTTCCCTGGTGGTGCAGTGGTTAAGAATTTGCCTGCCAATGCAGGGGACATGGGTTCGACCCCTGGTCCAAGAAGATCCCACATGCCGTGGAGCTACTAAGCCATGCGCCACAATTACTGAGCCTGCGCTCTAGAGCCCACGGGCCACAACTACTGAACCCACGCAACACAACTACTGAAGCCCATGTGCCTAGAGCCTGTGCTCTGCAACAAGAGAAGCCACCGCAATGAGAAGCCTGTGCACCGCAACAAAGAGTAGCCCCCCACTCGCCGCAACTAGAGAAAGCCCGCGTGCAGCAACGAAGACCCAACGCAGCCAAAAATAAAATTAAATAAATAAATAAATAGGAATCCATATGAAAACATGAAAACCTAGTGACTACCATTCGACTTCAGGATGGAAGTGTGAGCTAGTAAATTACATGTGATTTTTAACACTCTCTGGACATTAATGATATTATCACTCAGGTGAATGTCAATCAACCTCTAAGAATACCAGAGAACAGACAGGTAAATAGCACATGGCAGGTGATCTAACGCAAACCAATACCTTAAGTTGGTCAGTCAGAAGCTGATTATCCAACTAGAAAAATCAGAGATTGATCCAGGGCACAGTACACAGCAGGTCACATTAGCTGATGCTCAAGGTACCCTGGGCTCCACCTCGTCATGTTAACGTTTACAAATTCAACAGCCACGGCAAAGCGCCATCTCTGCACAACTAACTCTGCTAACTAACTTTGCTCACATTCACCCACCCAACATTTTTCTTCTAGCTTTCTTTTGGAATTTTTCTGTTTCTCATTCATTTGCGAAGAGCAGTGAGGAATGGTGGATAAGAAATGTTGGCTTGGGGCTTCCCTGGTGGCGCAGTGGTTAAGAATCCGCCTGCCAATGCAGGGGACACGGGTTTGAGCCCTGGTCCGGGAAGATCCCACATGCCACGGAGCAACTAAGCCCATGCACCACAACTACTGAGCCTGCGCTCTAGAGACCATGAGCCACAACTACTGAAGCCCGTGCGCCTAGAGCCCATGCTCCGCAACAAGAGAAACCACCGTAATGAGAAGCCCACGCACCGCAACCAAGAGTAGCCCCTGCTTGCCACAACTAGAGAAAGCCCACGTGCAGCAACGAAGACCCAACACAGCCAAAAATTTTAAATGAAATAAATTTATTAAAAAAAAAAAAAAGAAATGTTGGCTTGACTGAAATAAGTTCAGGCAAAATCAAAATCAATGTGCTACTCCCCAAGCATTATTTCTGATTAGTTTTTTTTTTTTCATTCATAAAGGGTCTGTCTGAGAAGCCACATAAAAAGTTACCTGCCTGAGAAATAACAGTCTCACTGGCTCATAAAAAAGGAGCCCTCTACAGTCAAGACATTTTTAGGCCTATCTTTTACTACAACTAAAACTCAATTTTAAAAAAAAACCTCAGTTCTATGTATGACATAGTGTGTGCTCATCTATTTCACATTGGAAAATATTAGGAAATTTTACCCGGAAAATGACAGAGAATGTATACCAAGTCAGGAACTACTCACTCATGTTTAAGGCAGCCATCCCTCCCTGCGGAGCTGCCGGGTAGACATTCGGTACATTCGTGGTCATAAAATCTGCAATCTGCTGTAATGCCAATAGGCCTGTGGGATTCTTCCCCTTCTTAAATTGTTCCTGTATCATTGATTCCAATTCTTCACAGAAAGCCTAATAAAAGGCAAATTAAAACAATGAGATATCGTTTCTTTTCTGTTCCTTGGGAAGGCAGGGGTAACTATCGCATAGACTAATTTTCTGTTTGTTTTCATCCAGTGCTGGAAAGGCAAATGGATATTCTCATATATCACTACCTGGAGCATAAATAAGTACATTCTTTCTGGACAGTAATTTAACAAGATAAAAGCTTAAAAATTTGAACAGGCATCCTATTCCTAGGAATCTTTTCTAAGGAACTAATCACAGGTGTGCTCAAAGCCTTATTCATAAGGATGCTCATTCCAGCATTATTACCAATAAAAGGGAAAACAGGTAGCAGTCTACATTTCAAACAGTAGGGGACTGATTAAATACCCTGAGTCACCTTACAACACCTGACACTGTTCTAGGCACTGAGGACACATAGGAAGAAAACGGCTTTGCCATCAGGAACTTAAAACTTAGTAAGGAAAACACAAAAAGAAAAACTCCACAGTACAAAGGACCCTCTGTATCAACAGCATTCCAGATGACCTACATGTGTACAGTATGGAGCTGTGCTTAGCAACTACCAGTGAGTGAGGCCTGGAGCCACCCATCTGGACCCCAGCCTCTTTCCTCAACCAGCAGTCACCAGCCAATGACCTTGCCTGCTTGCTTGCTTGGTCCTAACTCCGGATGGTTAAATATCCACACCCTCCCCTCTCAGCTCCCTGATCACCTCTCCTCCGACGACCCGGCCTCCTATTTCCATGGTCATGCCCTAGAGACCTGCTCATTTCTAGTAACTGGGCCCCTCTTCAGTCTCGGTGCCAAGCACGTGCTCTCCAAACACCCTCTCCTAGTGTCCGTCCTGATCCTAAGACCTTATCACCATCCCGTACCTTCCCTGTGTCCTGACCTCTCTCATTCAGCTTAGGCCCTTGGTTTAAAACTATAGCCATTCCCTTGCTTACAACTTCAACTCTCTACCATTTCATCTGGCAAAATCCCAACCCCAGGTTAAGTTCAACTCTTCACACCCTTTCTATTCACACTGCTGAAAGTGGCTGGGGAACGAAGACCGTACCGCACTGTCTCACTGTAAATCCACGACCACTGACCTGAGTGCACCCTTGACATTAACCCAGGGATCATTCTTGACTTTTCTTGCCCATTCTCTCGCATACTCTTCATGCCTTCTCTACACCACTCCCCGTGCCCATTCTAAGCAGATGCCTCCACTTGTTATTCCACTGAGAACAGAGAATCAGTCTGAAGGAAACTTCCACAGGTTCCCTCTCACATCTCCCAACTGTCAGCATCTGTACACACAGGGTGGGCCTTCCCACTCCTTACTGCAGTTGAACGATCCATGCTCCTAAAACCAAAAAACCAACACCGGGTACATTCTACTCAGTAAAGCCCAGGCCTTACCAGTCTTTCCTCTAGGGTTCTTTCTCTGTTCCCAGACTCCACAGTGCGTGTGGGTCAGTAACATTTTGATGCTGACTGCGTTCTTGACCCCTGTGGGTAGGGACTTGGCATCACCAGTGCCCCCAGCACAGTGCCTGGCACATACTCGGTACTGAAAGTTTAGCTTCTTCACTCTATCCTTAGTGATTTTCACTTGGTTTCTTGTTGCTTTTACACAGGACAACTGCTCAAGCCAAGTCTAGATGTTATCCTGATTCTTTTTTTTTTCCCTCACCTCTTCCTCCCCATCCATCAGCAAGTCCTATTTATTCCACCTTCAAAACAGAACACAAATGAGTTTACCTCTCTCCACCTCTACCACCACCACTCTGGCCCAAGCTACCACTACCTCTTGCTTGGAAAGACAGCTTACTCCCTTGCCCTCTACGGTGCTCTCTGTATACCAACCCAGAATGAGTTACTCAAAGACTGAAGCGTGCCATTCCCGTCTGCAACGGTCCCTGAGCTGGGCTGACACAGGCTCTGAGGCAACTGCCCCTTCCTCCCTCTCCAACCTCACGCACCCTGCACTCCCGCTTCCTATGCCCAGACCACACTGGCTGCCCTTGGACTCTTCAAGCTCATTCCTGTCCTGGGAATTTCATGTCTGCTTCTCCCCCATCCCTGCATGGCCGGCTCCTTCCTGTCATTCAGAGTTCAGGTCAAATCTTCCTCACTCAGAGAGGTTTGTTCTACCCAGTCACACTCAATCTAATCATCCAGCTGTTTCCTGCACTGTGCTTCTGTTTGTTGCTCCGTGGTTATCTCCTTCGACTACAATGTAAAGTCTGAGACTTGATCTGGGCATTTACACAGGTGTTATACATATGTCAAAATTCATCAAGCTGTACACTTAAGACTTGTGTACTTTACTGTAAGTTATATTATTGAGGAATAATATATGAATAATAATAACAACCAAACAAATAAGCTCTGTGTGCTAAGTACCCAGTTCCTTGCAGACAGAGATGATCAACATTTGAAAAAATAACTCAAATGAATTATCTGCCAAGTGACACCCCCAAATATTAAGGAAATAAAACAAGAACAGATTAAAAGGATAAAAAGAATGAAGCACACATAAAGACAGCAGCATCAACATGAAAAAACTATGAAAACAGCACTACTTTCCCTAAAGATGCAAACAGAAGACAGCTGGGCGTGACTGTGGTTCAAATGCCGACCATAACTAAAGGTAAAATCAATCAACAATCAGGTGTTGCTGAGACCTACTAAGTGCCCAGCACCAAGCTAGGTGTTTTGGAGGCAAGAGTAATTTTCAAATGGTCGTTACAAAGACTCTCTGGCGAAGCAGTGAGAGAGTGAAAAGGAGAAATGAACACCTCCTATCCTTTATGATAATGAAGCTTTTTCATTTGTGTGTCTGATAACTTGAACTAAACTGAACTCTTTAACAGCCATACATATACACAAGGCACTGATTCCCTGTGTTAAGGTAAACGGACTATGACACATACAACAGAGCATAAGAGCTGAAGTAGTGGAAGAAGGAAGAGGACACTTGGTCAGAGACTAAGCTTCTCTTACGGGACTTTGCAGAATCATGGACACCCTCTTTTTTTGCTCCATCATATTGAAGTCCTGGCGAAGGTCTGGTGCCATGTTCCTCTCTCGCAAGTATTCTGGATTGTTCTCATCCACTCTGTCGAAATACCTCTCTTTGTGAGGGGCTGTGGTCGGGGGTGGTGAGGTCACCACTGCAGCCCGAGTATCACCATTCATTGCACAATCTTTCTAGGTTCCTACAGAATCAAAACAAAAGACAGTATTGTTTTTGAATCAATGTCCAGTAGCATTTCATAATGAGAACATCAGCCTGATAAATACAATCTCCAGCATGAGGATGCCCTGACTGACTGACCAGTCAGAGCCATGACGTGTGATGCTTCTTTGTGGCTTCTGAGGCACGTGGCTGATCAGCCATCGCCCACCTTTCCACCAACAAGGGCAGTTTTTGTCCTTGCCACTGTTCTTCAGCAGACAACAGGAAAACAATAACAAAGCTAGTATATCCTCTGACAAACTGAAGAAATATAATTAGATATGAAAATTTTGACCACAAGATAGTTTCAAGTCAACATATTGTCCCAAACAGACAGGATCTTCTAAAAGCAGCACAGTTCATTTCTGGAGAAATGTGTGGTTCATGATATTGTCCCCAAAAAGTACTGGTGGCAACTCTGCAAAGGATTTGCCACACAGGTCAAAGGAGAGAAGCCGCTCACACATCTGTATTCATGCAAATGGGAAATGCTCTTCATCAATATCACCTTCTTGGTTCAAAGAACAATAATAGTAGGCTCAGAAAATGTCAGCATGTCCTTGAGTTTGTGAATAACCTGAAAAGATGCCCAAATGGCTCAAATTTAAACGTCTGCTAATTATGGCTACTTACTTTACAGTCTTTTTTTTTTAAAAAAAAACTTATTTATTTATTTGGCTGCGCCAGGTCTTGGTTGCAATATGCGGCATCTTTGTTGTGGCGTGCGGGATCTTTAGTTGCAGCATGGGGGAATCTTTTAATTGTGGCATGGGGGATCTTTTAGTTGCAGCATGCAGGATGTAGTTCCCTGACCAGGGATTGAACCCAGGCCCCCTGCCTGGGGAGCTCAGAGTCTTAACCACTGGACCACCAGAGAAGTCCCACTTGACACTCTTTTTAATCCCAATCTTTTATTTGAAATGCTGTTTGAACACACTAAATTATATTCATCTTTTAACTATAAATCTCTAAATAGCACCTTTACTAATCACACAAATAGTTCATTCTGCTTTTATAACCCACTGAATGACAGTTTTAACAATATATATATGCAATGTTTACTGGGCATCTTTTACGTCCAGTCACTGTGCTGGGCACAAAATTAATCAGATGTAGTCCTCACTTTGAGGAAGCTGGACTCACCGTCCAGAAGTGGAGACAGACTCACTGAGGAATGCGGAGGTGCTGATGTGGAAATCATCAGCACAGAGGGTGGGCCCAGGAGAGGAGAGGAAACTGGCCAGCAGAAGCATGTAAGTTGAGAAGAGGGAGCAGAACCAGCACCCAAAACCGATTTTGCCATATAGCTGGTATGTAACTAAAAAGTCTTGAATAAATTAAGAACAAGAAGGAAAGGATAAAGAGACAGGTGAGAAATAGTCTCAGAACCCACAGGCAGAGTTTTAATGGCGAGTGAGTGAACAACAGTTCCTCAAGCCACAGAGGATAAGCAACGTGGGGATTTAAAAGAGGTGATTAAATTAGCAATTAAAAAAGTAAATGGTGCTCCTTCTTACACCGTGTACAAAAATTCAGTCCAAACGGAACACAGACCTAAATGTAACAGCAAAAACTATAGAATACTTACAAGAAAGTAAAGGAGTGAATCTAAGAGACCCTGGTTTAGGCAAAGTCTTATGTGACACCAAAAAGATAGCAACAAAAGAAAAAAGATAAACTGGACTTCCTAAAAATTAAAAACATTTGTGCTTCAAAGGATACATAAAAAAGTGAAAAGACAACCCATAAAATGGAAAAAAATTTACAAATCATATATCTGAGAAAAGATTTACATCCAGAATATATAACTTAATTAAAATAACAATTAAAAAACTTGAAAGTCATCAAGTGACCTCAGTAGATGCCACATAGAACAGAACTGCCCAGTTGTGCCTTGCCTAAATTCCTGACCCACAAAATCATGAAATATGAATAATAAAATAATCATTTTAAGCTGCAAAGTCCTGGGATGGTTTGTTATGCTGCAATAGATATCTAAAATAATGTTTGTGATAAGGGGAAGGAGAATGAAAGCAGACAGAATTGTACGCTAGACTTTGTTCTTTACCTGTATTTGATCCTCTCACCTCCCCTATTTGTCAATATACTATTGTTTTTCTCACTTTACAGATAAGGGAACTTAGGTCACCCAGCTAGGAAGTTAACATGGCTGGGATTCTAATGCAGCCCTCCTGGATGCAGAACTCCTGTTCCTAACCTCTAAGCTATGTTGTAAATGATGATGATGGTGACAGTGAGAGGAAACAATGTTCCCAAAGCGATGGAATTGAGGGCATAGATGCCTTGAACAGGAGGATCCAACCAGGAATCTGGGGCTGGCATTATTAGCTTTTTAATGTGCATATGAATCGTCTAAGAATCACGTTAAGATACAAATTCATATCCAGTAGGTCTGAGACGGGGCCTGAGATCCTGCATGTCTCATGAGCTCCCAAGTGATACCAATGCCACTGGACTCAGACAGCAATTTGAATAGTAAGGCTTTAAAGAATAGTTTATTAAAAAAATATATTTTGTGGTACCAACAGCCAAAGAATCAGTTGAACATTTTTTTAAAGAAAAAGATCGATTTGGATATTGCTTTTCTGAAATCTAAAGATATGACAGAAGTAAGAGCATACTTGAAGTGACACTATTTCAAGGACTTAAAGACAAAGTATGAAAATAATCAGTGACTAAAAGGCAATAAAACAGAATAAGTGAACCAATGACCTAAAACGTAGTCTTTAAAACCTACCCTTCTCTGAACATATCCTTTAAAATGTTTAGTGTCATCTGTTTACTTTAACCTAGTTTGTTCTAAAAGAAGGACCCAAAGAACAAAAACATTATTAATGGTTGTCTGACATTTCTTCATTAGATATAAAAGAAGCTGACCATTCTGAGCCAATGATAAAAATGTTCCACTTCAGCATTTCAAAAAAACAAAAAAGGGACTCCCTGACGGTTCAGTGGTTAAGACTCCACTCTTCCACTGCAGGGGGCTCAGGTTCGATACCTGGTTGGGGACCCGCACGCCATGCGGTGTGGCCAAAAATTAAAAAAAAAAAAAAAAAAAAGACAATAGGATATACAGTATTATGAGTTCTCTATTATCAAATGAGTCCTAATTTTAAGCTATTTTCATCAGTAAATAAGGACACAGGGGAACATTTTAGAGGCAACTATAGCTGCTTCCTGGTTCCCAGAGCTGACTGAAAGAAAAGAATCTTTGTAAAACCAACATGCTGATGATAAGGCAGAGATTTCTCTCATTTTATTACAAATTGCCATATGAATGGGAGAAGATAAAGACTGAAGACCAGATATGCATGTGGTCTCCCTTCAATAAGGAAGTCTATAAACTTAAATCAAAGTATACATATTCTGAGCCCAATAACCAAGAATAAACATAATTCCAACTTTTAACGTACAAAACCTGTACTTGGGGACTTCCTTGGTGGCGCAGCGGCTAGGTCTCTGCCCTCCCAATGCAGGGGGCCCAGGTTCGATCCCTGCCCAGGGAACTAGATCCCACATGCGTGCCACAACTAAGAATTTGCATGCCATGACTAAGGAGCCCGTGTGCCACAACTAAGGAACCTGCCTGCCGTAACTAAGAGACCCAGCGCAACCAAATAAATAAAGAGAGAGAAAGAGAGAGAGAGAGAGAGAGAGAGAGAGAGAGAGAGAGAGAGAGACACTCTTTAAAAAAATAAAAGCCTGTACTTGGTTTTCGTCAATTACGGCTTCAGGTTTCATTGATGTTGTTTCTAAGTGTGTGTTAAAGACAGCAAATTTTTCTAGGAAGATCTCTACAAAGAAGTCATTACTTAATCCAGATTTTTAAAAAAGAAATGGAAAAAATACAGATGCAAAAAAAACTTCCTGCAACATTATTTAGAATAATTTCAAAATAAAATAATTTTAAAAGATCAACATCCAATAACACATGAATGGCTATAACATAATCTGCTCAATACAGTATTATGAAACTATGAATATTCTTTAGCAGAATACACATGAGACTACAACATGTTTACGTGAAAAACTATAAATTTCCTATTATATAAAGTTATCAATATTATCACTGTAGTCACATATAAACAAGATGATATAATGGCAAATAAGCTGTATTAAAGTTGAATAAATTGATTCAAGAGAAGTAGGGATTAATGTTCCTCTATCTCAGTATTCCATAAAGTTGCTGTAATTTAACCTGTGTAAAAATGTTAAGATTTCACTAAACTTAAAATGTTGATACTGAAATCAATGAAATCTCTGGGAACAATACTTTCAAATAAACAAACATACAAACCCAGGAGAACCCAAAAGTCTGGCTGAGCCATGACAAACAAGTTCGGCCTGCCCAGGTTACATCTCGCGTTCACCCACTTTTCTCCATCTCCACTACATCACTCTAATCTAGATAATTACGACTCACTTCCTGGACACACAGTAGCCTCCTAATTAGTTTCTCCACTTCCAGTCTCCTAGCAACCCCCACACCGATCCATTTTTCACAGTGAGGCCAGAGAGAGTTTCAAAATATAAGTCAGATCATGTCATTCATTCCCCTGCTTAAAACTCAACAGGTAATAGGAGGATCTCTGCCAGATCCTGATTCAAGTAAACTGTAAAATAAAAATCTAAAAATGACATTTGAGACAATTAGAAATTTGAACACCAAGTGGACTTGGATGGCATTAAGGAATTACTGTTAAAAATTTTAGGTGTGATATTATTATGGTTATATTAGATACATACAGAAATATTTATGGATGAAATAATATGACATCTGGAATTTGCCTAAAACTTATATGGGGTCGAGGGAGAGTAAGGGTTACACAAAATAAACAAGACCAGCCATGAGTTAATAACTGCTGAAGCTGGATGAAGGATAAAGCAGGGCTCATTATACTATTCTATTTCGTATGTGTCTGAAATGCTCCATAATTTTCCTTGCTCATAGAATAAAATGCCTCCAGACCTTTCATAAGCTGGTCTCTGTCTGCCTTCAGATGAACAAATTTCAGCATGTTCTTTCAGACAGATGTGACTGATATGGGATGAAAGGATATCTTAAGATTAACCTCTCCTTTCTACTAACACCACAGAAAATACCACTCTGCCTAGAATGTCATTTATTCTGGAAATAACAAAAAGCGTGCCCTGGAATATTCTTTCTTAGCAAAGGTATTCCAGTCCCAGGACAATGCACCCTCACTAACATGTAACTAAACCTCAGATCAGAACCCAGACAAATTTCTTTTCTCTAACGTATCTAATGAGCTAATTCTAAAGCTTTGGGAGCAGATTCAATTATTTCTTGGCATCTCCCTTCTGGCACAGACATTCTGCTAACTATTCCAACCATTCACATGATTTACTTTTGAATCCCTAAAAACAGAACACTCAAACCAAAGGCTGAAACAAGAAGGTGGCCATTAACAAAATTCTCTGGGTCAGGCGAATGCTGAAGACCTAGAGGGTCTTCTCTGTTTCTAAATGTTCTTCAAACAATCTCAGAGAGCATAAAGACTGCCAGGTGATATTGAGCTATCACGCCATGGAAAATAAACCAGGAGGTATCAAACATGCTCATACGGTAACAGAAGTGGCAGCCTCTGCTGGTGTCCCTGGCCACCTCACAGCCAACTCCAGAGAGCCTTTGGTACCGTCAATAGGAAAACAAGATAAGAGGTGACCTCTGCAGTATCTTCCTCTAATTCTGTAACTCCAGGTACTTAATATATCTCCACCAGAGCTACTTTCCACATCATGTACAAGGCAGCAGAGATAAAAAGTTACAAAATGAGTAGGAGACCACAGACAAATAAATGTAATCAAATACTCTTGGTGCCGTGAGAGAAATCTACTTACATATCAGCAGGCCAAAAGTGTCCAGCGGGAGGTAGAAAAAGCAGAGGGAGGGTATTATGGGTTGAACTGTACGCCCCCAAATTCATGTTAAAGCCTTAACTCCCAGCACCTCAGAATGTGACCTTATCTGGAAACAGGGTCACTGCAGAGGTAATTAGTTAAGATGACGTCATACTGGAGAAGGGTGGGCCCCTAACCCACTATGACTGGTGTCCTCATGCAAACGGGGCATTTGGACACAGACAAGACTACAGGGAGAGGCCATGTGAAGATGAAGGTAGAGATGAGCTGAGGTGAAGCATCTACAAGCCAAGGAACACCAAAGATTGCGAGCAAACCAGCAGCCAGGGGAGCGGCCTGGAACAGAGGCTCCCTCACAGCCTCAGAAGGAACTGGCCCTGCTGACACCCTGATCTTGCACTTCTGGTCTCCAGAACTGAGACGATGAACTTTTGCTGTTCAAGCCGCCCAGTCATGGCAGCCCTGGGACACTGATGGAGCGGGCTGCCCTAGGACGCTGATGGAAAGCTTCACGGAAGTGACGCTTAATTAGAGCTAAGCAGGTGCTTCCAGGTTGGCTTGGGGCAGGTGGCAGTCACCTGGTGAATGAACATCTCTGGGAGGGCTCCATAAGGTTTGCACCCAGAATGAAAGGGCACCATCATGCCACACTTAATTAAACAGAAGGTGGTCTCACCAGAAAAAATAAAAATAAAAAAGCGCAGCTAGGTGAGGTGATGGATATGTTAAATAACTGGATTGTGGGGATCATTTCGCAATATATACACATATCAAATCATCACGTTGTGTGCTTTAAACATATTACAATTTTATTTTTCAATTACACCTCAAGAAAGGCCAGAAAAAAGCTTAAAAAATAGAGTGGCGCCTTTGCTGGGAAGAGTGACAAGATTTTCTACAAGCTTGGCAGAGCTAACAGTGATGGCCAAGCCTAGGCAAAGGGCTGGGAACAGTACTGCAGAGACAGTCCACACCCCGTCCAGCGCCTCAGGTAGGAAAGTGGAAGAGACAAGGAAGTCCCCGCCAGAAATCCATTACAAATTCTCAGAAACCTTCAATTGTGGAAGGGGTGCCCAGCTAGTCAATGAAAGGGGAGTCTCTAAATCTCCTGACAAAGGAGCCCAACACTGAGCCCTCTCCCAAATAAAACAGAATACAACCATAATGAGTTACAACCCTCATTGCCAACATTACTAGCCTAGTTCTCCAGTTCCCCTAAAGGACAAACACCTACCTTATGTTTAAGACTCCTCTTCACAGCTTCAAGCTGAGTGTGCCCTACTCAGGACTCACAGCTCAGTAAAAGCCTTTAATTACTCTGATCGGATCATTTCTATTCCTGTGTCTCCAGATGTTCTCTTGCAGATGAAACTGCTCAGAAGTTCCCTTTAAGATAAGCACTGCTTACTAAGTGGTAATTACTGATCTAAAGCTCATCTTTTACATGTATTAACTCATTTTTCCGAAGGATAAGGAAACTGAGGCACAATGCAGTTAAGAGCCTGTAGTGGGGTTGCTAGGATCTGAACCCAGGCTGCCCAGCTCCAGAGCACCTGCTCTTAACTCTGCCACACACTACCTCTCACCATCATATGTCCAGGAAGCTCAAATTAGAAAAGAAAGAAAGAAACAAAAAAGGTAAAATTGAATCAAAGCAGTGCTTCCTAGCCTTGTCGCCTGCTCTTATGCTCCTTTCATTGAGGAATTATCTGGGTGGGTCCTCTTGCTTCCTCTCTCCTTTAGGATGAATGACTTGTTAACAGATTCCCAGCCTAAATCTTCCACATTTTATTACGTTTTTATATAGTTATATAGCAGCTGTTGTTTTTCTTTTACTATAGCACTTAATCAATCTTCTGGTGTATTATTACAGAGATTCCAGTTACTTGCTTAAGGTTACACAGCCATAGTGGAGAAGCAAGAATCTGAAATTAAGACTGGTTTAGACACAGGGAACTCTACTCAATGCTCTGTGGTGACCTAAATGGGAAGGAAATCAAAAAAAGAGGGGACATATGTATACATAGAGCTGATTCACTTTGCTGTACAGCAGAAACTAACACAACATTGTAACACGTGAATTTTATGAGGACAGCACCACAGGCCACTGCAGAGTACACGCTTCCACACAGACTCGTTCACTCAAACAACCCTGCGAGTTCCCAACCTGCAGAGGAAGAGCTGACTCTGAGTTTCAAGTTCCTGAGGCCACAAGATAAATAAAAGGCTGAATCAGGACCTGAACCCAAGACCGCCTGAACGCCACGCTCATCCATCAGCTGCCACACAGGAAGTCAAAATGTGGATACTGGCCGAGAGCAGGTAGCACACCGCGGTCTACTGTCTAACTCAGCACCATCTCCCCACTAATTAGCACATTGACAGGCCTCAATAAACATCGGGTAAGTGGGTGAATGGTGGAAAGGAATACACAATCATTCTCCATTACTAATTTCACAAAATTCTGCTTTCATCCAAAAAAAATGTATCTGAAGTAACATCCACTACTTTCAGATAGCATGTGAGCAAATATTGATCAGTATACTCTTAAGTGCTTTCAAGAAGAAATTCCACAAAGGAAACTACAATTCAGATTTCAGGAGAGGAATCTGGGAGAGGTAATTTTATACATGGTGTCTCACAATTTAACACATAACCACCACACCACAGGACAGTCTCCACTATAGTTACTATACTGATGGCACATATTGAGTTACCCACGCCCAGAACAGCTACATGTAGAAAAAAAGTAGAATTCAACTTTATCCTCTGACAGCATCAACCACTTTCTCTATTTTAGATCCTTCATGATACTGTTACTGTCCTTTAATTACTTTACTATTTTTATTTTTTTAACTATATTTTTGCTGAAGTAATGAAGACTTTCAAAATTTACGGTTTAATTGAAACAAAACTTTTCCTCAATTTCATTCCATGAGGGTGCTTACAATGTAAGGGTTTGAGTTGGATTTTTGCTTATTTTTCTGGGAAGGAGGAAGGGGGGAAACCTTGGCAGGGCTGTAAGTAAGGAAGATTAAAACACCACAAAAACAGACTTCCCTGGTGGCGCAGTGGTTAAGAATCTGCCTGCCAATGCAGGGAACACAGGTTCGAGCCCTGGTCCAGGAAGATTCCACATGCTGTGGAGCAACTAAGCGCGTGCACCACAACTACTGAGCCTGTGCTCTAGAGCCTGTGAGCCACAACTACTGAGCCTGTGCTCTAGAGGCCACGAGCCACAACTACTGAGCCTGCACTCTACAGCCCGCAAACCACAACTACTGAGCCTGCGCTCTAGAGCCCGTGACCCACAGCTACTGAGCCTGCGTGCCACAACTACTGCCCGCACGCCTAGAGCCTGTGCTCCGCAACAAGAGAAACCACTGCAATGAGAAGCCCGCGCGCCACAACGAAGAGTAGCCCCTGCTCGCCACAACTAGAGAAAAGCCCGCATGCAGCAACGAAGACCCAATGCAGCCAAAAATAAATAATAAAATAAAATGAAATCACAACAATTAGTCTAAGTAAAAATCTGCCAAAGGTAAATTTCTCTGAAAAGTAATCAGGTCAGCTGATGGAGACTGAAAACCCTTTATGCTATGAAATAATTATGAGCACACAAATTCTTAGATGGTCTCATTTTCACAAAAATAAAGACATACTATCAAGTGAAAAAAAAGCAAGATACAGAGAATGATCTATTTATAGTACCACTTGGTGGGGAAAGGAGGGATAAGAAAAACACTCACATTTGCTTGTATTTGCATAAAGAAATATAGGAAGAATGTACAAGAAACTTAAAATGGTGGTTTATACTTGTAAAGAATGGGATCTGGGTGAATGGAGGACAGAGATGGCCAGGAGACTCTTTACTGTTCATATATACTTTTTAAAAGTTAAATTTATAAAAAAAAAAGAAAAATTTAAAAATAAAACACCATTAAGAACATAAATAAAATCATAAGCATCCTTGAAGGTATAAATGAACAGAGTACACAGTACCTTGTACTTCCAGCAGCATGATGACATCGAACATTTGTTTAAAGTTTAATATATATTCTGTTAAGTACTTTACTAGAGTGGCCCTATCCTGATTTTACAGGTGAGAAGATGTAGGCTCTAAGAGACTGTTTTACCCTAAGGCAGAGATAGTAAGTTAACCAAACTCTCAAGTTGAGTTAAGAATGTATAGGGTTAATGAGCCCCTCATAGTCAGTCCTCCAAAATGATTCTGTTCGTATCAGAAGCATTTACGGCTGAATATTTCCTTAAATCAGTACCGGCTTTACTGTGCAGCCGCTACGAACTTCCATCTTACAAAAAGCAGCGGAGTTCCTGGCCTCTAAGCACAACAGAGCACTTCATCCTATAAGGAATCGAGGGGATTTGATGCACTTCCCTTTGCACGTGAGGGTACGACAGGCAAGGTTTACTACTGAAGAACAGGGCACTTAGCACACTGGTCTCAAAGTCTGAAGCTATTAGGGGAACACACCATCCTGCTAATTCCAAGAGGCAGACCAGGTTTTCTGCCCTTCGTCGTCTGAGCATCTTACACTGCTGTCTGGTGCACAGGCGGTGCTCAATGAAAGTGATGAACTGAAGAGCTGCCAGCAGCAGAGCAGCTGTGAGGACCCTTAGAGCCCTTCTGAGTCAGTGCTGTAAACACCTCCATCGTACTTTAAATCTAACCCCTTCATTTGAAAAGTAGGAAAACTGATGGGACTTCCCTGGCAGTCCAGTGGGTAAGACTCCACGCTTCCAATGCAGGGGGAGGGGGGGTGGGGTTCGATCCTTGGTCAGGGAACTAGGATCCCACATGCCGCGTGGTGCAGCCCAAAATTAATTAATTAATTAAATTTAATTAAATAAAATTAGGAAAACTGAGGTTTGGAGAAGGGAGAAGACGGCCCTGGGCACACAGGGAGTAACAGGCAGAAAGCAGCAGCCTGGTGTGTCTGGAGTCAGGCTGAGGCCAAGTCTGATGTCCACTGCGCTGCTTACTACTGTGATCCTGAACTTCTGAAGTTGTTTAACTTCTCTCTGGACCACAGTTTCCTCACCTATGAACGGGTGTTGTCATGGCAACCTTGAGGGTTATCGTAAGAATCAGAAATGCCATTTGGAGAGCATTCAGCTGAGTGTCTGGTAGACAGTGGACATACATTAAAGGGTGGCTATGATTCCTGGGCAAGGCTAGGGCCAAAGTGTCCTGACCAGGCTTGTGGACATTCCACAACACCAAATTGCTTCTTGCTAACATGATTTTTATTGTTGGTGACACATAATTTAAAATTTCTGATCTCTGTCACAACTGCAACTGGTTTCAAAAATATATTAAAAAATATTTTCTAGGGCTTCCCTGGTGGCTCAGTGGTTGAGAGTCCGCCTGCCGATGTAGGGGACACGGGTTCGTGCCCCGGTCCGGGAAGATCCCACATGCCGCGGAGCGGCTGGGCCTGTGAGCTATGGCTGCTGGGCCTGTGCATCCGGAGCCTGTGCTCCGCAACGGGGGAGGCCACAGCGGTGAGAGGTCCGCGTACCGCAAAAAAAAAAAAAAAATTTCTAGTATATATAATTTATTTCTCATTATCACTACCACCATAGAAATTTCCTATGTTAATATCGAAATAACTTCTGAAGCCTTTAAAAATTCCAAATGATATTTGAAGGGGAAATTTATGAAAGTCTTAAACCATATGAAAAAAATGGCCAAGAACAAATTGAGACAAAGGAAAATCATGCCTCAAATTGCATATATTAGTTTTTACTTAATCAAAATGGCACCATTTCAACAAACATGACACTACTGAGGTAGAGGGGAGAATTCAAACTCTAAAAGGCTCCATCCGCACTTGGGCCACAGACAGAGCGACAGATCCCACATAATCTTTCAAATGTAACTGAAGTAGAAGCCAAAGGATAACGTCATCAAATGCCTACTGTGCTCCTACCACGAAGCTAACACAGGCCAGGCACTGTTCTTCAATCTGGATGCTTGGGAGACGCAATGCACAAAACAAAGATTTCTGCCTTCAGGAAATGTATATACTAGCAGAGGGGGCCAGGCAATAAACGTGCCACATAAGTAAATCACACACTGCCATGGAAGGGGACTGGGAAGACGCGGGGGGCGGGGGGGGGGGGGGTCAGTGGCAACATTAAGAAGGAAAGGCTCCCAGAGGTGACATCACAGGTGGCGAGGGCGAGAGGCACTCCAGCAGAGGGACAGCTAGAGCCAAGCCAGGAGTGAGGACTGGCTTCTGTTTGGAGTGGGAGAGGGGGACAAAACTAAATCCGTTTATCATCATTTTCTTTAAGCACTGAGATATTTCAGTTATATTTTGGTAACTAAGCAAACAAAGATACAAGGAGGGCCACTCATACCTTACGTCCAAAACAGAACTCTTAAATCTTCCCCCAGCCTAGTCTCCCTGCTTGGACTCAAACCCTTATAACTCATTCTGCATAAAAATGTAATCAAATCAGGTCCTGCCCCTGCTTAATTCTTATCAAGGACTTGCCATAGTCCCCAGAGTAAAATCTGAAATCTTGATCACAGCCAGCAGGGACCTTCCCAGTTTGGCCTCCAGCCATCTTTCTGCCTTGTTGTCCCAGATACACTAGCCTTCCTTCGGTCTGCAAACACACCCAGCTCCTTCCTGCCTCAGAGCCTTTAGACCATTCTCTGCCCAGAACAAACTTATTCCAGCTCCTTTGAGCGCACAACTCCTTATCGGTTGAGTTTCAGGTCAAATTTCACCTCCAAATTCTGAGACCAAATTTTGAGATTAGTTTCCCTTACTCCCCTATTTAGAGTAGCCCCCACTCCCAGCTCTCTCAAATCACCCTGGGTTTTCTTTCCCTTCAAGGATTTATCCCTACTTTCAGAGCACAGACTCTGGAGCCAGACTGTTTTGAGTTCAAATTCCAGCTCAGCCATTTACTGGCTCTGTAAGCTTAGGAAAATGTCTTAACTCCCCTGGTCTCAGTTTCCACATCTGAAATAATGAGGCTAACAAATGTACCCCCTCAAAGAGTTAATGAATGTAAAATGCTTAGAACCAGTGTCTGACACACTAACTACACACACTAAGTGTTAGTTATTAGTACTACCTTCAGAAATTCACCGTCTGTCTCCCCTAGTAGACTGTAACCCCCCAGAGGGCAGCAGACTCACCTGTCTCAGTCACTACTGTTTTCACAAGGCTAACCCCTAGAAGGCCCTCAATAAATACACACTAAGGACCAAATACACATCCAGGTCTCACATCTTGGACTGGCAATGCTAATCCAAGTTTGGATTCCAGAGGCATCTAAGAAAAGCCATCACTTTGCCTCTTTCAATCACAACTGACGTACAACTGAAGAGACTCTGGGGGTACAAGCAGCTACTGAACAGACTCCAAATCCCAGTCTACCACTCACAAGGTGGTTCCAGACTGCACACCAACAATCTGGATATCAAATTGGGTTTTGTGTTACCTGGGTATAATGTTTCCAAGAATTACGTCAATTCCCAAAGGTGGTACACACAAAGCTGAAGGTGTATCTGTGTCCAGCTGACTGGTTTTGGAGACTCAAGCAAGTATAACTCCCAAAGGTCAGGAAGTACGAAAAGGAGAATTCTAGACTTAACGGTACTAGAGTCAGGCCCAGAAAGACTGCAGAGACCCAGCTGAGCAAGTAGGAAGCACAGGTTGACCAGCCACACGTGAGTACAGAGAATTCTACGCAGATTTGATAAGGAAGAAAAAAGCCACTCTGCAATCTAGTTAAACACATCAGGAGGGACTAACAACATTAGCCTAAGATGAGAATGTTTTTACCTTGAATTCATACTTAGCTAAGCAATACTATCACGTCTAACCAGAACTTGATCCAGTTTTGAAATGAACAAATAATTCATTCTTTCCCAAGTATAGTACACTGTGTGTCTAGGAAAATCTTGGCGCTTTGGCCTTGCAGCCTGACCTTCTGGGGTTAATACAGGAAAGAAATGGTCCATCTAGTCAAGTGTTCAACCCCAAGCCTCAAATGAATAATAATGCTTCATTTACTTAGGGGAGGCAATTCTCCTCTGGTGCCAAAGCCATGACATACTTCAAAATGATTTCCACACAGTTCAGAACATTTCTGGAAGACTACAGCATACCTTATCAAGCCAATAAAAATGCAAAGCACACTCTCAAATAACTGCAACAGCACGAATAAAACAAATATCCCCCAAAATGTGACCCTTTTAGAAAATCCTAGTTGCAGGACCGTGCCTAGAGTGGGAGCTCAAACAGCAGTTGCTAAACAAAACAGTGGAACATTGGAAAGGAAAGTTTACAGTATAGGAAACCCTCCAGATGGGTTAGGATTAAATATAAAGTTTCACTTCCTTTTTGGCTCACATACTCTGAAAAGGAAGCAGAGGTATCAGAAAAATTTCCCTTCTTTGATGGATCGGAAGTGGCTGCTTTGGTATTTCTCTGGTATTTCTCTGGTAATAGGTAAGAATGAATGTTTTTTTATATGTTTATTTACATCTGAAATTTCCATTAGGGTCTATTAATTTCTCTGTCTACCTATCTATCTATTGAAATCTTGATGTATTTATTCCTACAAATGTGAAAAAAATAGTATACCTACACTGACCTTTTATTATATTTGACATTCCCAGACTATTACCTTCTATAATTTTATTTTTCAATTAGCAAATATTTTAACATTTTACATACTTAGGTCTGCAGACCTTTTCCTTTGAATTCTTCTGCTTTTAAAGAGAAAGTTATCATTGCTTCCTAGGCACATGTCTAATAAAATGTTCCAAGGAAGTTTTAGGCATTATCTCTGAAAAACATTTTACTTTGCTTTTTCTCTACAGTCTCTATAATTTTAAACATTTCTCCTGAATCCATCTGGAATTTATTTGGATGAATGTCTTCCAGTTATCTCATTGCCAATAATCCCTTCTCCCTGGAAACCTAGAGGTGTGTTTCTTCACCCCCCACCAGGCCCCACTGATGAACCTTGCAACTCTGCACCAGCAGCACCCCACTACTGCCTCGTCATCTACCCTATCACCTTTTCCACCTCAGTTTCCTCATTTGTAATAAAATATACTCAAGTCATGTTCCACGGTTGTTGGGGCAATCAGAAATAATAAGTGTAAAATATCTAGCGCAATGTCTGGCATATAGTGGGTACCCTATAAACAGGAAATATTTTAATTATCTAGTATCTGATGAGGATGTAAAAGTAACATGCTAAAAAAAGTTCATTTTAAAAACTTCAAGAACATTAAGTTTAACCAACTAAAAGTTAAAAAACATTTTAATTAAAAATAACATTTTATTAACACTATCGTGTTCTATCAACACATGGAGCACAAATTAATAAGTGAAGTTTCTCACTCTAACTCAATCCCTAAACCAATACTGCACTAGTAACTTACTGAAAGAGACTTGGGTGTGGTTTTGAAAACAACTCTGGGTGAGGCAACTAAAGATAAGTCAACCAACCATCTGTTCAACTGAACAAATTTAAGTGAACTTTAATGCACCCTATCCTGTTTATATTTCCAAAATATGTGAGATAACACTGGTACAGAAAGAATCTGGCTTGGGTTTTCATCAAAATTCCATTAGCCTCTCAATGCTAACTGATTAATAAATGTGCTCAATTCATATCTAGAGTTTAGACCCTAAAGCCAAGCTACCTGGGTTCTGATCCCAGTTTACCATTTACTAGCTATGTAACCTTAGGCACATGTCACCTCTCTCTATGCTTCAGTTTCTTCATCTGTCAATGGGAATGATATTACTAGCTACTTCCTTGGTTTAAGACTAAATGAGTTGGGACTTCCCTGGTGGTCCAGGGGCTAAGACTCCACACTCCCAATGCAGGGGGCCTGGGTTCGAGCCCTGGTCAGGGAACTAGATCCCACATGCCGCAACTAAGAGCCTACATGCCGCAACAAATATCCTGCATGCTGCAACGAAGACACGGCGCAGCCAAATAAATATTTTTAATAAATAAATAAAGTTTAAAAAAAGACTAAATGAGTTAATTTATGTCAAAAGTTTCATACAGTGCTTGGCACACAGTAAACAGTAGAATAAATGGTAGTCATTATTATTATTATAAGCAGCAGCAGCATCTTTAAAGACTGACTGAAGCTCTTTCAAAAGAACACTGGAAGAACATTCTATGACGGGCACTAATTAACTGTCTTCCTCGATGTGCACAGGGAACACACAGCCGCACCACTTTCTAGAGTTCCCTCTCACAGACTGTATCACTGCTCTTTATTGTCAGTTTTTAATACAATTCCTAGACTGCAAGCTTACTGAGGCAGCAGCTATTACAATGCTTTACCTTCCAAAATTCCTAACACAATGCTCTGAACACAGATCTTAAATAATGCTTTTTAAATTAATATAATAGAAATAAAAAGCAGTAAGAAGAAACCTTGGAAGTATACATTTTTAGCACCAGAAAGAACTTGAGAAGCCACCTGATCATTTTACAGATGACAAAACCAAGCAAATGACTTTAGCCAAGTCTCATATGCTGGCCAACCTGTAGCCAGCTCCCTCCTGTACCAAGAACATCAACACCTCACTCACTCCACTGAACTCTAACTGTGCATTTTAGAATCACCTCATACTAAACATGCTTTTCTTAAGTTTTAAACCAATACACAACCACTATTTCCATTACTAATAAATACCACTTGGAGATCTCAAGTAAGAAATATGTGAGGCCCTACCACTCAAATAAGATTTTCCATAATGTTATTTGCAAGTAGGAAATACATAAAACCTCCAAGGGCTAAACAACAACTACAACAACAACAGCCAAAACCTTGAGACTAAAACTAGAACTCTGAATTGGAATCACTCACAGAAAGTGACATTACCAGAGGTCAAACAACAAAAATCTGCATTGGTAGAGGCAAAAAAGGAGGAGCTGATGAGCTGAACTCTGTAAGGGGATGGAAATGGTCTCAGGCTGAATAACCTTGGCTCACAGTAGAAGTAAATACAATCTTCTCAGGAAAAAACATCCTCAGTGTTGACTCCCCAGGTTTTTCCACAGGTTCAGATCAACCAAATAGAGGTCCAAGTCAAAAATTCAGTAAACCCAAAAACAATCTCCATGAGTGACAGGCATTGAAAAAAATAAATTATACGTCCAAGCCCTCAAAGACTTCAAATACTAGAATTATAACACAGAACACAGAATAACTATGTATGAAATGCTTAAAAAACAAATTAATCATAAATACGACAAGTCACAGAGACTACCAAAAATGAGCAGGCAGAGCTGAAAAAGAAACCACAGAGAACTTTTAGAAATGAAATAATTTGAAAAAAAAAAGTTTAATCAACTAATGAATTAATAACAGCTTTGAGAGAGATTCCTGTTTACATACAGGAATCAATGAATTAAAAGACAGGTTTGAAAAAAATTATCCAGAAACCAGCACAGAGAGACAAGGAGATGCAAATTATGACAGAAAAGGTATGACGGACAGAATAAGAAAATCTACTACACATTTACTGAGTTATAAGCAGAGATAATAAAGAACAGAAAAGAGTCAGTATCCAGAGAGAATGGCTGACAATTTTACATAACTGAAAGACACGAATCCACAAATACCAAGCAAAATAAATAGCAATCCATGCCTCATAAATACTGTAACAAATCTTCAGAATAGCTAAGGCAAAAAATTTTTTTCTAAAAGCAGAGGAAGAGTGGCATGGACATATATACACTACCAAACGTAAAACAGATAGCCAGTGGGAAGTAACCACATAGCACAGGGAGATCAGCTAGGTGGTTTGTGACCACCTAGAGGGGTGGGATAGGGAGGGTGGGAGGGAGGGAGACGCAAGAAGGAAGAGATATGGAAACATATGTATATGTATAACTGATTCACTTTGTTATAAAGCAGAAACTAACACACCATTGTAAAGCAATTATACTCCAATAAAGATGTTAATAAATAAATAAATAAATAAAAACAGAGGAAAAAAAGACATCACCTACAAAGGAATCACAATTAGACTGTTGGCAAACCTGTAACAGAAACAACAAAAGTAGAGAAACTACTGAAAGGGAAATAACTGTCAATCTAGATTTCTATACCAAGCAAGGCTATCTTTCGAGAATGTATGTGAAATAAGGTCATTCCAGATAAACAAAAACAGAGGTACCTCCTACAGACCTGTAGTAAAGGAGCTTTTTTTTTTTTTTTTTTTTTTTTTGCGGTACACGGGCCTCTCACTGTTGTGGCCTCTCCCGTTGCAGAGCACAGGCTCTGGACGTGCAGGCTCAGTGGCCATGGCTAACGGGCCCAGCCACTCCGCGGCATGTGGGATCCTCCCAGACTGGGGCACGAACCCGTGTCCCCTGCATCGGCAGGCGGACTCTCAACCACTGCGCCACCAGGGAAGCCCAGGAGCTTTTAAAGAAGAAAAAATGATCCCAGGAAGAAAATCAGAAATGCAATAAGCATCGTAAGTAAAGAAAACGGGAAAGTAAATCTAAAAATGTTTTTGAAAAACATAGTGATGATGCTGTCCAATTCATGAGGCTAAAAAAAAAAGGCTAGACTAAAATACTGGATCAGAGTAGCATGTAACTTGATCATTGAGTTTAACTGGAATTAAAGTATTTTAACATCTTTGTTTTCTCTTGTAGTGGAATATGAAATTAATTTCGCTTTGTTAAATATGCATGGTAAAACTTCAAGGGCAACCACTAAAAGAACATAATAGAGTATGTAATTTCCAAACCAAACGAAGGGAGTACATAATGAAAAACAAAACAACTTGGTTGTTCAAAAAGGCAAGAGTGCAGGGAAAAAAATTACAAATAGAAGACAAATTGTAAGATGACAGAAGAAGTACAAATTTATCAGAATCACAATAAATGTAAATGTATTATGCCAGTTAAAAGCCAGACATATACCCATTGTAGTAGGCTGAAGGATGGTCACCAAAGAAATCAGTCCTAATCATTGGAACCTGTAAATGTTACTTTACATTGCAAAGATTGTGGAAATGTGATTAAGGTATTGGGAATGGTGAGATTATCCTGGATTATCTGGGTGGACCCTAAATGCAATCACCAGTATCCTTACAAAAAGGAGGCAGAGGCAGATTTGGCTACACAGACATAAAAGAGGACAATCTGATCAGGGACACAAAGACTGGAGTGATGCAGCTATAGCCAAAGAATACTGGCAGCCGTAGGAGTCAAGGAACAAATTCTCTCCTCTAGAAGGTCTAGAGGAAGTATGTTCCCTCCAACACAGATTTTGGCTCAGTGATTCTGATTTTGGACTTCTGGCCTCCAGAACTGTGAGAGAATAATTTCTCTTGTTTTAAGGCACCAAGTTTGTGGTAATTTGTTATAGCAGCCACAAAAAAGCTAACATCCCCATAAAACGTAAGAACAGAACATAGAAAGTTTGAAAGCTAATGGATGAAAATAGGTATACCAAGCAAACAACAACCAAAAAAAAGCTGGAGTATCTATATTAATGTGAGACAATAAAGACCATGGGAAATAAAAGCATTACTTTAGAATGGAAGTGCTATCCTAAGTAACAAAAAAATATTTCAATTCAACAGGAAGATACATATGTATGCCTATTAAAATGGTGTCAACACATATGAAGCAAAAACTATAAAAACTCAGAGAAAAATTGACAAATCTACCATCATAATGGGTAGATTAACACCAAAACATTGCTCAATTATTAAAACAGGCAAAGTAGTCAAAAAATTAGCAAACAGTAAATAGAAAAAGAATAATGTAATCAAAAGACCATTATAAATATAGAGAACCTTGCAGCTCCCTGCTTTCCAAAACAATTAAATTTTATGGGAGTTCCCTGGTGGTCTAGTGGTTAGGATTCAGCACCTTCACGGCTCTGGCCCAGAAATGAATGGGGAACTGAGACCCTGCAAGCTGTGAGGCATGGCCAAAAAATAAAAAGTAAAAGCACAAACCACATGCTCCTTCACGGGAAAAAAACATACATCACATACGATGTAACTCGTGTTTATCTATTCTTGCAACTATCATTCAGCCTTGATTTTTACTGAGAATAAAGATGATGCCATGGGGGACTTCCCTGGTGGTCCAGTGGTTAAGAATCCCTCTTGCAATGCAGGGGACGCCAGTTCAATCCCTGGTCGGAGAACTAAGATCCCACATGCTGCGGGGCGACTAAGCCCACGTGCCACAACTACTGAGCTCGCGTGCCATGACAAGAGAGCCCACATGCTGCAATGAAAGATCCTGTGTGCTGTGACTAAGACCCAATGCAGCCAAAAAATAAATATTAAAAAAAAAAGGCAATATACCAAAAAATGGATTTTTCCTTTGTGCCTTAAAAAAAAAAAAAAAAGATGATATCATGGCTGTTTTCACAGCGCAATAAATCTGCGGTCAAGAGCTGAAATAACGTACAAGTAACTCACTTTATGAAATGAAGGTACTGGCAACCTTCCACAGTTGTAGTCAGCGAAATCCGCACTATTTTCATGAGGATTCTACTTCACCCTAGTGCATCACAAAGCAGTCAAAATGAAAACTATCCACCAAGAAAAAGTAAAATATACTTTAAAACTGCTAGCTTGATTTTTATAAAATAGAAATGGTAAAAATAACTGTGAGTGAGTGATATGAAACATCTCAGTGATCTGGACACCTCTAACAGAGATCTACCTCGTGTCCCTACAGAGAAGGCCCTAGCAGGAGTTCCTGTGTACTCATCCTCATGGGCTTCCTCTCTGTCTGACCTGAAGAGCCAAGAGCCCTTGAAGTGGGACCTGTGTTCTTGTTATGTTTGATTCCCAATGCCCAGTGCAATGCCTGGCACACTAAAGGCCTTTTAAAATTTCAGTGAATTAATAAATCTCCTAAACATGACTACTGTCATTTACAAACTAGAGACAAAGAAAATTCATACTATTATCGCTTGATGAAATGCTGGAAAAGAAATGTTTCCCTGAAGAAATTCCCTGCTTTCCAAAACAATCAGTCTAACACCCTATGCAGAAAACGGAGCACATTCAATATTCCAGACATCCTGGGTCAGAGACATTCCCAGTGGTTACACTGTCAATGTACGTTGTGCTTCAGTTCCTGAGGACGATTCTCAGAATAAACTGAGATAGAGAGTATCTGGATGGAGGGGTCATCTAGTTCCCCTAAAGATGGACGGACTACCTTTACATCTCTCCTACTGAAATAGACAGTCTTAAAAGGAGTTCATTCTATGAGACTCAAGAATCATTTCTAGGGCTTCCCTGGTGGCACAGTGGTTGAGAGTCCGCCTGCCGATGCAGGGGACACGGGTTCATGCCCCGGTCCGGGAAGATCCCACATGCTGCGGAGCGGCTGGGCCCGTGAGCCATGGCTGCTGAGCCTGCGCGTCCGGAGCCTGTGCTCTGCAGCGGGAGAGGCCACAGCAGTGAGAGGCCCGCGTACCGCAAAAATGAAAAAAAAAAGAATCATTTCTACCTTCCCTTCTTGCCTGAAGCTCTATACAATAATAACCTGATTAATGGTATCACCTGGGAACAAGGTTGGCCTATTAACTAAAACATTCTCTAATCTTGGAAAACATGGCTTAACCGCAAAGTTCTTGCTAAGCTGCAAATACATACAGCTGTAACAAAACAAAAATATCTCTGCACATAGCTTTATTTAAAAAAAGAGTGGGAGTAGCTAGTAAACAGGACTCTTTATTGCCTTTCTGTGCCTTTCCCACTTAACATCTGCTTCTCCCTGGTCTATACACTGGAAAAGGAGGAAAGGAAAGGAAATGCACACTGACAGCATACCTATGTACCACATGCATTCAAAAGTTCTCTCACTGTGGCCTCACAACACTTCTAGTTAGACAAGACTGTTACTATTACTACTTCTGTTTCAACCAAAGAAAAAAATGAGTTCAGAGAATTTCACCAGCTTGATCCAGGGCTACACAGTTTGAGTGGCAAATTGCATCCAGACACTATATCCCTAATACCCAGCACTATACCAATAGTTGACAACTAACTTACTTCAGTGAGAATAAAATGCCTAATGCATCATTCGCATTTTTACAACTTTACTGATATATATTCACATATCATAAAATTCACTGACTTAAAGTGTACAGTTCAGTGGGTTTTAGTATATACAGAGAGATGTGCAACCATCATCACGATCTAATTTTATAACATTTTCAACACCCAAAAAGAAACCCCACACACGTTAGCAGTCAGTCCCCAATCCTATTCCTCCCCTCCCCTACCACCTCTGATTCTCTGGCTTCTTTCATTTAGCAAAACCTTTTCCAAGTTCATCCATTTGCAGCATGTATCAGTTATTTCATTCTTTATTACCGGGTTTGTTTCCACTTTTCAGCTATTAAGAGTAATACTGCTACGGACATTCACATACCAATTTTTGTGTGAACATATATGTTCTTCAGCATTTGCATTTTCAAAGGGTTTTCGCAACATTCTCTCCTTTGCATCTTATAACTGCTTCATTTTGTGAGACAGAACTGAGGCTGGGAGCAGTTAAGTGACTTTGCCACCCACTGCTGGGTAACCCTCAGTGAATCTGCAGTAAACTCGCACCTTCTGGCTGAAGACCTGCTCATTCCTTACCACCGCACTGCTTTGTCTCCTCCACAAGACATTTCAAGCAACAGCATGCGGATGAGAAAAACCGTCTGCTTTGCTGAGGAGCTCCCTGAATCATTCTCCGTAAGTCAGTGCAAAAGGCAAATTGAAACTAAGCCTTATCAGATGAAGAGAAGGGGAGAACAAAGTGTTTGAGACACGGTATTCTACAGGTGCCTCCCAGCGCTGGCCTCCTCCCCACCATGGAAACACTGACGGTTGCTACTGCAGGGTGCTGCGGAGGCACACGTGGAGTCAACACCCACTGTGCACTGCCTCTGAGGGCACCCCGGTCCTGTCCGCATGTGCCTGCGGGCTCGATTCCCACATCAGCCTGAAGCTCCCAGGCCCCCACAGCTCCCAAGGCCTTGACGCAGAGCTAAGCTGTTCTGAAAGGGGGACAGTATTTGGGGAGCATATACGGTCAGTTGTATAAACCCCCTTTTCCAACCTCCTGAAACAGTTCCTAGGCTTATAATATTTTTGGTAACAAGGTTCAGAAACATGGTTAATAATTATATTAACAATATATAACAGCCACTTACTAGGTAGCTTTTATGCATTTAATTCATTTAATCTTCACAATAACTGTAAAGTAAGTACTGTGATTACCTCTATGTTACACGTCAACACTTTCTTACGTGGGGAATACATGTAGTTGGTGGGAATATAAACTGGCATAACTCCTTAGGAGGGTAATTTGGAAACAGCTATGGAAACTAAAAGTACAAATATCCTTGAACCAGGCAATTTCACTCCTGAGACTATACCTACAGATATACTTCAGAGTGCTCAAAGACAAAGAATATTAACTGAAAAAGTTTACAACAGTAAAAATCTGGAAACTAACGCCTATGAATACAGCAGTGATTAAACAAATTGTACTGTTAAGACGAAACACCTGAGCCCATTAAAGAGCACGCAATAGGGTTATCTGTGCTGCTGCGGAGTATTCGCCAAGATGTATCAAGAAGGAGCAAAATCAGTATCTTTATGCGTAACAATTTATCTTTTAAAGGAGGTACAGGCACACACCACCACTCTGGCTGTGTGCTGTTGGACAAGTTATAATACTTAACCTGTCTCACAGCTCCCTCGTCTGCAAAATGGGACAACAACAATACTTCCCATGGAGTGCTCAGTAAAAATTAACTGTGGCGATTATTAAACTTAATGATTTAATTATGACACTACTAATAATAACAATAATTTTGTCGTTATTACATGGGCTCCACCAAAACAATCAATGTCATATCTACACTACCCAGTGCCAGGCCTTACCCAAGTATAGGGAAACCGGCAAACAGCACGTGCTCTGCTTCCCCATCGAGTTCACAGCCCACGAGGGTTTTCTTGTCCAGATGTCTAGCCTACATGGCCTGCCCCCACCAACAGGCAACAAGAAACCATGTACAGTGAGACGGGTCTCCACTGCCCAGATGCCTTCCCCCAAATGCACACAGATTGGATCTCTGATCAAACATCACCTCCTTAGAGAAGCCTACCTCCCTCCCCAATCTGGAACAGATCCTTGCTGCCACCATTCTCCATTCCCTTATCCTGTTCCCTTAACCAGTTCCATGGTCTTCAAAGCAGTTGTTACTATCTCACATTACAGTATTTCTTTATTACCTAACCTCTCTTTCTAGAATATAAGTTCCCAAGAAAGGAAAATGTGTCTCATTCCTTGCTCTGTTCAGTGCCCAGAATAGTACCCAGAGTACAGTAGGTGCTCAATAACTATAGGTGAAGAGATGGGACTGCAAGTTAATGAAAGCTACAGAACGGAAAATATGCTTGCAAAGTAACATTTTAAAAATTACTGTCATTTTATCCTGGCAGACTAGGTTCTCAAGACACAGTTCAGTTAAAAGTTAAGTGACTTCCCCGGTGGCACAGTGGTTAAGAATCCGCCTGCCAATGCAGGGGACACGGGTTCAATCCCTGACCCGGGAAGATCCCACATTCCACGGAGCAACTAAGCCCACGCACCACAACTACTGAGTCCGCGCTCTAGAGCCCATGCTCTGCAACGAGAGAAGCCACGACAATGAGAAGCCCACGCACCGCAACAAAGAGTAGCCCCTGCTTGCCTCAACTAGAGAAAGCCCATGAGCAGCAACGAAGACCCAATACAGCCAAAAATAAAAACAAATTAATTAATTTAAAAATAAGTGTCCTCCACACTCCAGTCCTACTGTATTTAAAAATGCTATTCTTTTCCTATGTAGCTTAAATTCATACAAAATCATGTCAAAATATGCTCAACACTTTGAAGCTAACAGATATCAAAGACGATATTATACATTAGTCATAACAGTTGTTTAAAAAGGTACTTCTGGAATAAATAAAGCTCAAAGGGCAAAACTGAGTTAAACTTGCTTCCCTTCCTTCCTTCCAACTCAAGTTTCCTCATGTAGGTCAGAACAAGCGTTAACTATTAAACAGTTTTGTTAAAGTTTAACATTATGCTATGTTAAGATAACCTAAATATTTTAAGGAGCCATGTGTTAACCAGCAAGCACTGAACAAACTAAGCAAGTATTAGCGTGTTTAATCTGTTTGCTACTTAACCAAATCTTAGATTCAATTTTTAAAACCTCAGACGATAGAAACTTCAAAAAAAGACATCCCTTCTACTTGCCAAAATAACTTGCCAAAGCATGGGGGAAAATAAAAAACAAAAGGATATATATGATTCAAGGTAAAGTGCTGTTGTTGTTGTTTCACTGACTAGATTCTCAAGGAAGCTAGGAATGTAATATATTAAAAAGAAAAAGAAAATGTTGCCATTCACCATCTCCAACGCAGGAAAATTCTAAAGTCCTACTGCTAACATAACAGAACAAAGCTTAAGAACATTTATAGGAAGAAATAATGATTCAGAACCCAACAATGTAAAATTTACGATGTCTGGAATCCAATAAAAACTTACCCAACAAGCAGAGAAGCAGGAAAATATGACCCATATTGAAGAGATAAATCAATCAAACCAACCCAGGACTGAAAGAGGAGTTAAAATTAGTGGACAAGGTCACTAAAACAGTTAGTACAACTGTATTACATATGTTCAAAATCTCAAGTAGAGAGATGAAAACTATAAATATGATAGAATTGAACTTCTGAAGATGAAAGCTACACCATGTAAGATGAAAAATTACATTGAACAAGATCAATGATAGATTAAACATTGTAGAAGAGAGAGTAGTGAATATGAAGACAGAGCAACAAAAAACAACCAAAACAAAACATAAAAGGAAAAGACAAATAAATGAACAGAGCATCCGTGAGCTGTGGGGCAACTTTAAATGGTCTAACATGAATGGGACTGGAGTCCTCAAAGGCAATATGGAGAAGGAAACGTGAAAAAATAATGGCCAAAATTTTCTCAAGTTTGACAAACACTATAAACCCACAGATCCAAGAAAGCAGCTCAATGAACCCCAAGCACGAGAAACACAAAAAAAACTACTGAATACAAAAGCACATCAAAATACTATAAAATTGCTCAAAACCAGTGACAGGGAAAATCTTAAAAGCAGCCAAAGAAAAACACATGTTATGTAGAAGAACAAAGATAAGGATGACAGCAGACTGCTTGTAGGAGGTGATGCAAGCAAGAAGACAGTGAAGGGCTTCCCTGATGGTGCAGTGGTTAAGAATCCACCTGCCAATGCAGGGGACATGGGTTCGAGCCCTGGTCCGCGAAGATCCTACATGCCGCGGAGCAACTAAGCCCGTGCGCCACAACTACTGAGCCTGTGCTCTAGAGCCCGCGAGCCACAACTACTGAGCTTATGTGCCACAACTACTGAAGCCCACGTGCCTAGAGCCCGTGCTCCGCAGCAAGGGAAGCCACCACAGTGAAAAGCCCACACACTGCAGCGAAGAGTAGCCCCCCGCTCGCCGCAACTAGAGAAAGCCCACGCACAGCAACGAAGACCCCAACGCAGCCAAAAAATAAATAAATTTATTAAAAAAACAAAAAAAAGACAGTGAAGCAACATCTTTAAAGTAAAACTAGAAGATTTTACCCCAAGGTTTTGAGCTTCCAGACCTTTGGCTCAAATCTACAATTTTGTGCAGTAAGCTTCTGTGGCAACGGCACCTCTGAATTACAAGCATTACATTTTCTCAAACAGTATCATCTCATTTGGCAAGATGAGCTACAATATGCATAGCATCTGCTTTTTCAGTACAATGTTTCACACGCAAAAGGCATGAGATAAATAATTGTTGGGGGTGAATTTAAGAGAAGTTACTGCACCATTAGCAATGGTGCCTCTCTCCTTTTTGCCCCCAAGTATATTCTAAATATGTGATAATAAATCACACACTTGAGCAGCACCTATCACTTACAAAGTACTTTTTCATTTACTCATCATACAAATTCTTTGAAGCAGTTAAGGAAGGTATTATCATCACTGCACAAATGGGGAAACTGAAGTTCAGAAAAAGGGAAGTGATGTGCCCAAGGATAAGAGGTGGAGGAAGTGATGGAGGTAAGGGTAGGAAAGGGGCTTTGCCATTTCTTGGGTTCTTCCTCTGGGCCAGGTTTAATGCTAGCTTAAGATTAATTTGGCAAAATTTACAGCAATATGGATGGACCTAGAGATTATCATACTAAGTGAAGTAAGTCAGACAAAGACAAATATATGATATCACTTATATGTGGAATCTAAAAAGATGATACAAATGAACTTATTTACAAAACAGAAACAGACTCACAGACTTCAAAAACAAACTCAGGGTTACCAAAAGGGAAAGGTCGGGGAGGGATAAATTAGGAGTTTGGAATTAACATATACACACTACCATATATAAAATAGATAATCAACAAGGACCTACTGTATGGCACAAGGAACTCTACTCAATATTCTGTAATAACCTATATGGGAAAAGAATCTGAAAAAAAAGGATATATGTGTAACTGAATCACTTTGCTGTACACCTGATACTAACACAATATTGTAAATCAACTATACTCCAAAATAAAATAAAAATTAAATTAAAAAATATTAATTTGGCAAAGAAAGTTATACAACTAGGTGTAACCAGGTGTTTCTAACTCCAAGTAGCTCTTACTATGGAACCACAGCTGGAATACATTAAACTAAAGGACAAACATGAAATATAAAAATTCATTCTGGGATAGAACTAGAATAATGAAGTTGAAAATTCTACTCAAAGTAGAGTAAAGAAGATTTCTTGAAGAATGAACAATCTTTATTTCATTTATTATAATGGACAAAGCCCCCAGTGAGAGCCCTGCAACCAATACCATGTGGCATCTCAGGACAGTATGTCTCCTACACAGTTCCTTACTGTAGACCGAAGCAGGATGCCAACAAAAGAAAGTCCACTGGAAGACAAAACAATTAAGTCCAGGAGGCAGATGTCTAGTTTGATCTAATGATAAAATTTAAACTCCGGGCAGAAATCAGCAAATGATGCCCCGCCTGAAGCCAAATCCAGCCCACTGCCTGTTCTTAAAAGGGTCACAAGCTTTGATTTTTAAAGGCTAAAAAAAATTGTATGAAACATAAATATATGATAGACATGAAAATCAAATTTCAGCAACCATAAATAAGGTTTTACGGGACAGTCATGCTCATTCACTTACATATCATCTATGGCTGCTTTCATGCAACAACAGCAGAGCTGAGTAGTTGCAACAGAGATCATAAAGCCCTCAAAGCCTAAAATATTTATTATCTGGCCCTTAACAGAAAGTCTGTTAACCCCTGCTTTAAGGGAACAGATGAACCTTTAATAATTTGCCATGAACATTATTTCTCACAAATAAGCTCTTAAAAAATTAGGGCTTCCCTGGTGGCACAGTGGTTAAGAATCCGCCTGCCAAAGCAGGGTACACGGGTTCAAACCCTCGTCTGGGAAGATCCCACGTGCCACAGAGCAACTAAGCCCGTGCGCCACAACTACTGAACCCGCGCTCTAAAGCCCGTGAACCACAACTACTGAGACAGGAGCCACAACTACTGAAGCCCATGCACCCAGAGCCTGTGCTCCACCACAAGACAAGCCATCGCAATGAGAAGTCCGCGCACTGCGACGGAGAGTAGCCCCTGCCTGCTGCGACTAGAGAAAGCCCATGCGCAGCATCAAAGACCCAATGCAGCCAAAAATAAATAAATAAATTTATAAAAAAGAAAAAACTGCCATTATCAGACAAGATATTTGTGTTGAATGTTCATTAAAAAGCTGTCATATCTTCTTGAATAAAGTATGGTACAACCACATAAAGGAGCACAATGCAACTGGAAGAAGGAATGAGAAATATGTCTATATTATAGTCTGGCATGGATGCCAAATGGTAAGTGAAAAAAAGCCTGGTGGGATTAGGGAAATGCACATCAAAACTACATCGAGATACCACCTCATACCCATTAGGATGACTATTATGGCTACTATCAATAAAAAGAAAACAAATGTTGGCAAGGATGTGAAAAAACTGGAGCCCTTCTGCTCTACTAGTGGGAATGTAAAATGGTACAGCCACTGTGGAAACCAGTACAGTGGTTCTCCCAAATTTTTTAAGCAGAATTACCATATGATCCAGCAATTCCACTCCGGGGTATATATCCCAAAGAACAGAAGGTAGGGTTTCAAAGAGATATCTGTACATCCATGTTTACAGCAGCAGTATTCACAATAGCTGAAATGTGGAAGCAACCCAACTGTCTACCGAGGGATGAATGAATAAACAAAATGTGGTGTTTACATACAATGGAATGTTATTCAGCCTTAAAAAGGAAGAAAATCCTGATACGTTCTATAACATGGATGAACCTCGAGAACATTATGATCAATGAAACAGTCAGACAAAGAAAGACAAATACCGTATGGTCCCGCTTATACATGGAATCTAAAAACAAAACAAGACAAAAAGCAATTCCTTAGTTGGTATTTTATAATAACTATAAATGGAGTATAACCTTTAAACTTTATTTATCACTATCTATAACTTATATAATATTGTACATCAAATTACTTCAATTAAAAAAAAAGAAAAAAAGCAATTCCTAAACATTGAAAGCAAAATAAAAAACGAACACTATGCATCCAGTGGTGGCAAAATCATGGAGTAACTATTCAAAGTGACCTTAAAGCACGGTAATTTGACTACATATTCCAAATAAGGATGCAAAAAAACCTCTTAAATACTTTATATCAGTTGGTGGTAGTGTTCATATTACTCTTCTGATACTGAAATACGTACAGTGTGGGATAAAACAATGAGTAATTAGAATCAAGATGTTTGTCTTAGAAGAAAAAAAGGTACAGGTGCGAGATTAAGAAGGTTAAATAGAATTCTGTCCTCTTGCTTTACAACTAGAAGTATCAGTAATCCATGATGTGTGCACTGAAAAGACCTAGAAACAATGATCAACTTAGTAGCAATGAACAACTCCAGGGCACAGACTGTGATTACTAAATACTATTTTTTCATTAAAAGAAACCAAGGCCCCTTGGAGAAATGATGATTCCAGGGCTGGGACAGAAAATGTACAAGGTGAGCCTGGTGCCGTTTGTCATACCAGAAAGAAGAGCAATAAAAGACCATTAAGAGTTGTGTCCAAAGGATTTAGGAGCCGATTTGAACAGATTCCTATTGGACAACGACGGAACAAGTTGAGCCTCAATAAGGATCTACAATGAATTGAACCATATCAAATACGTTTAAATCCATGAGTTCACAAGAACACAAATACATATACACAATTCACTGGCTATTTTGGGGGGACACCAACTCATTATTTTGAAAACTAATAAAAAATGGAGCAGAATTAAGCATTTATCTTGCCTTTCCTTAAAGAGTTATAATTCAAGATAACCAAATTACGAAGGAGGGGAAATTACTCTTTATAGAAATATTCAGCTAATCAATGATGAAGTTATATAATTAAATTATCAACATTTTTTAATGCCTCATGAAATAATGACTCTAAACATTGAGCATCAAGGGCTCCTAACAAGAAGAAAGACTACTTGCAGCAACATGGATGTACTTAGAGATTATCATACTAAGTGAAATAAGCCAGACAGAGAAAGACGTATGATATCATATATCACACATATTACAGCATATGATATCACTTTAGTGAAATCTAAAAAAATGATACAAATGAACTTATTTACAAAACAGAAACAGACTCACAGACTGAGAAAACAAACTTATGGTTACCGAAGGGGAAAGGGGGATGGGGTAAGATAAATTAGGAATTTGTGATTAACAGATACTACTATGCATAAAGTAGATAAACAAGTGCCTACTGGATAGCACAGGGATCTATATTCAGTATCTTGTAATAACCTATATTGGAAAAGAATCTGAAAAGTATATGTGAATCACTTTGATGTACACCTGAAACACTGTAAATCAACTATATTCAATTAAAAAAAAAGACTACTAATCCTTACCTGCCTACTAACCTATGAAGTCTTCTTGCCAAAAATAAATCAAACCTGAATCTGACTACTCCTTCAGCTCTAACTAAATTAGATTACATTTACAGCAAATTCTGTGTAAACTACAGAAGAATAAAATCCAGACTGTGTGTAATTCCACAGAACCAACCACCAATTTCAGCAACAAATAAATTATAAGAGATAAAAGATGGAGGAGCCTATAGATTAAAATAAGCCACAATGTACGAATAGCATTTGGATCCTGATTCAAACTGTTAAAATCAAGAAAATTTCAACACTAGTTGGATATTTGAAGGTAATAAGGAATTCTGTGATAGTGGTATCTGTATTTATCTTTTTAAAAAGATGTATATAGGGCTCCCCTGGTGGCACAGTGGTTGGGAGTCCGCCTGCCGATGCAGGGGACACGGGTTCGTGCCCCGGTCCGCGAAGATCCCACATGCCACGGAGCGGCTGGGCCCATGAGCCATGGCCGCTGAGCCTGCATGTCCGGAGCCCGTGCTCCGCAACAGAAGAGGCCGCAACAGTGAGAAGCCCGCGTACGGCAAAAAAAAAAAAGTATATAGATATACATACAGAAATACTTAACGGCTAAAATGATATAACATCTGGGTTTGGGAGTACAGATAAAGCAAAACTGGCCATGAGTTAACAACTGCTGAAGCTGGATGAGGGTAAAGAGACGTTTACTATACTAGTCTCTCTACATGTGTGGGAAGAATTAAACATGTAAAAATAAATAAACAAGTCCATATACTTAGCAATAAAAAGGAACAAAATTGGGTCATTTGTAGAGACACAGATGGATCCAGAGACAGTCATACAGAGTGAAGTCAGAAAAAGAAAAACAAATATCGTATATTAACGCATATATATGGAACCTAGAAAAATAGTACAGATGAACCGGTTTGCAGGGCAGAAACAGAAACACAGAAGTAGAGAACAAACGTATGGACACCAAGGGGGGAAAGTGGTGGGGCTGGTGTGATGAATTGGGAGATTGGGATTGACATGTATACACTAATAAGTATAAAATAGATAACTAGTAAGAACCTGCTGTATAAAAAAATAAATACAATAAAACTCAAAAATTCTAAATAAATAAATAAACAAGTCCAGTTAAACTCTAAGTTTCACATAATAAAAATGTCTTTTTTGGGCTTCCCTGGTGGCGCAGTGGTTGAGAGTCCGCCTGCCGATGCAGGGGACGCGGGTTCATGCCTCGGTCCGGGAAGATCCCACATGCCGCGGAGCCGCTGGGCCCGTGAGCCATGGCTGCTGAGCCTGCGCGTCCGGAGCCTGTGCTCCACAGCGGGAGAGGCCACGACAGTGAGAGGCCCGCGTACCGCAAAAAAAAAAAAAAAGTCTTTTTTATATTAGCTGTCAAACTGTTAAAAAATTATGATGATCAATAAAATTTTAACACTGGCTGGATACTTGATTATTTTTAATTTTTTAAAGTATCTTTTAAAGCATTTCAGTATTTTCTGATTCAATACAAGGACTACTTGAAAGAACTAACTAAAAACTAATAACCAATCTAAAGAAACAGTTTTTATAGTAAAATCAATAACAAAAACTGAATACCAAACAAAACCTTACCAATATCGGATAGCATCAAACAGTTAAAGGAGAAACGGTGAGGTGTATAAATTATATTTTAGAAAGGAAACTATCCCACCTTTTGGAAACTGGGTAGAATTTAGATTCCTGTCATTCAGTGAGCCTCTGTAACTAAAACCACACAAGCAGTAAAACAAATCATACCATTTGTCCTGCTCTAACCCACATCAAAACTCTGAAAAGGGCTTCCCTGGTGGCGCAGTGGTTGAGAGTCCGCCTGCCAATGCAGGGGACACGGGTTCGTGCCCCGGTCCGGGAAGATCCCACACGCCGCGGAGCGGCTGGGCCCATGAGCCACGGCCGCTGAGCCTGCGCGTCCGGAGCCTGTGCTCCACAACGGGAGAGGCCCGCGTACCGCAAAAACAAAAACAAAACAAAACAAAACTCTGAAAGGCAGTTGGGACTGCCAAAACCATCCACTTCTCTAAATAACAACTTTACTATGGAATATTACTCAGCCATAAAAAGAAACGAAACTGAGTTATTTGTAGTGAGGTGGATGGACCTGTCTGTCATACAGAATGAAGTAAGTCAGAAGAGAAAAACAAATACCGTATGCTGACACATATAAATGTAATCTAAAAAAAAAAAAGAATGGTCAAGAAGAACCTAGGGGCAAGACGGGAAGACACAGACCTACTGCGTCTTCTGCGAATGGACTGGGACAAATCTGCGAATGGACTGGGAACAAAGTGAGAGAGTGGCACGTACATATATACACTCCCAAATGTAAGACAGCTAGTGGGAAGCAGCCGCATAGCACAGGGAGATCAGCTCGGTGCTTTGTGACCACCTAGAGGGGTGGGATAGGGAGGGTGGGAGGGAGACGCAAGAGGGAGGGGATATGGGGATATATGTATACATATAGCTGATTCACTTTGTTATACAGCAGAAACTAAAACACCATTGTAAAGTAATTATACTCCAATAAAGATGCTAAAAAGAAAAACCAACTTTACTATTCTAGTTTAACCCACAGTCAGAATACTAAGATTCTGGATTTTAAAAAGTAATTTACACGTGGGCGGCACCTGCCCATTAACTAAAGACTGCAGTTATTACAATCCCACCCTCATACAATTCACCCTCTTTGCCTGGGATGCCCTCCCCTCTTTGGTGCCTGCTGAACCCCAGCTCACTGACTCCGACTCGTTTTCACTGGGGGCTTCTCCTGATGTGTTCAGCAAAGAGGACAGCAGCCCACTTCCTATCCCCATTAAGATTTAACCAATTTTTCACCCGCAAAAAAACCTTTCTGTAACAACTTATCAGCACTGCACACCGCTCTCAGCTATGTTTTTGGTTCTTGGGGATAGGACAAATTGCTTTATGTCATTTAGGCATAAAATCACCAGCCGTCGGAGGTTAACCAAAATAACTTACTTTAACGTAAGACTGCATGAAGTGAACACAAAGACCTGGAAAATATCTTGAGCCATGAATTACAAGAGCAAAAATAAAAGTAATTGCTAAAGGCAGAGACCCTCTGACACCCCCCCCGCCCCACTAAAAGAAACGAAAAAGAAAGGAAGGAAGGAGAGGGCGAGATGACCAACAGCTCCTTCTCTAATAAAGTTGCAGGACAACCCTATTACCATCCGTGGGCAGATATGGCTTTTCCGTTTGGGCAGAAGCTGTCGTTTTTTCAAAAACACGAGAGCAGACGGGCAGAACCCGGATGCCCGCGTCTGTCTGCGTCTGTGCTCGAACCCTGGAGCCGTCAGCCCTGCGGGCCACTGACCCGGCGGCCGCGAGCACCGCGCTGACCCAACGTCCGGCCCGGATCCTCCTTTCCCACACGGGCGCCCGAAGCCCACCACCCAGTCCACCGACGAGCTGCCCAGGCGCTCCCACAGACCAGCCCGTGCGACGAAGGGTCTGCAGGGCGTCGGCCCCTCTGCGCCAGTCAAGGCCGACGGCCGAACGACGGGGACCCCACCCCCGCCCGCCCAGGACAGCCCCCCGGGGCCGCCTCCACCCTCCGCGCCGCCGCCACAGGCCCCGCCGCCCGGCCTGGAGCCCCGGGCCTGCCGCCGTCCTGCACACGGGCCTCACCTCAGGGTCGAATCGCGGGCAGGGCGCAGGCTACCAGGTCTGAGCGCGGCCGCCGCCCGTCGCTCCGGCTCCGCCCCCTGTCCGCCGCGCGCACCCTGCCGGCTGCCCCCACCGGCCTGCCCGGCCTCCCGCCCCCTCAGCCCTCCGCACAACCCCAGAAGCCCGAGCTGGGTGCGGCCTGAGGCGCCGCAGCCCAACAACGCACCACCCCATAGGCCCAGCCCTTGCTGCACCTCCAAGCAACACGTGCTGCTATTGGCTGAGAGAGGGCGGGAGAGGTGGGGTGGGGCCTGGGTGGGAGGGGTTACACCCTCTGGCCACCGCTTTTCCGGGGACGGACTTCGGGGGCCGCGCCCTCCCCCTGCGGACGAAGCAGGATCCAAAGTGTGGGGACGGCCAGTTGCAGCCCCTCATGCCTCGTCGGCTGAAGCAGGCCGGGCCGTCGTGGCAGCGGCGCCCGCTCACCCAGAGCCGTTCCGTCACGCATTCATTGTTGCTGGTCAGGCTCGTGGAGGTCTCCTGCGGGCCAGATTCGTGCGATGCGCAGGAGAGCTTACCAAAGGGTAGTTTGCAGGCCCTGCTCAGCCTGAGGCTGGGGGCCTCTCCCTGTCCGCCTCGCCCACTCCTCCAGCGGACGGACCCTGCCCCCTGCCCCCTGTGCCCAGCCCTGTGCTGGTCTGCATCCAGAAGCCCTTGCCAGGGTGCCTGGGACCACGGGCAAAGTTTGGGGCCGGGCTGGCAGCCAGGCGGGGCCAGGACAGCGGGGCCTGTGGATCCCGATAAGGCTCCATCGACGCGGCCGCTGCCTGATGCCTGGAGCCTGGCCTGCTGATGCTGCTTGAAAGAGCACAGTCACTGCTGCAGAACCAGGGCATTGGTGAGACCAGGCCACCTGCCAGTGACCTGAAGGCAAGACTAGAGATCACGTCAGCACCTGCCCCAAAACTGCCCCTCCTTGTCTCATCCGAGTCCCCAAAAGACCCGGGAGACATGGGCTAGCTCCCTTTATACCCATAGAAAGTTGAGGCCCAGAGCTGAGCAGTGGAAGAATAGTGTGGAATCCAGACCTTCCCTCCCAGCAGGGTCCCCTTTGGCCTTGTCCACAGAGGGTCGGGGATACTGTCTATGGATAATAGACAGTAACCTTTGATCTCCTGGACACTGGCTTTTCTCAGAAGACTTTTCTGACAAGACTCCACAATTCTGCATCTATCACTTCTGTTTCCCTTGCACCCAGCAACAAGGCCTGGCCCACATGAGGTCTCAGTGGGGGCTTGCTGGAAGGAGGAAGGGAGGAGTAGAAGACGACCGAGCATGTTAAGTAGAGACACAGAAGATACAAAAAAGACCCAAGTCAAACAAATAAAGGTGAAAAACAATGTCAGAAATGAAGAATACACTGGGTGAGATCAACAGCAGATTAGACCCAGGGACTTCCCTGGTGGTACAGTGGTAAAGAATCCGCTTTCCAATGCAGACTCCGTGCTTCCACTGCAGGGGGTGTGGGTTCAATCCCCAGTCAAGGAACTAAGATCCCACATGGCCACGGGGCAACTAAGTCTGCGCACCACAACTGCTGAACTCGCGTGCCTCAATGAGAGAGACTGCATGCCGCAAACTGTAGAGCCCGTGCACTCTGGAGCCCATGCACCGCAACTACAGAGCCCACGTGCCCTGGAGCCCACAGGCCACAACTAGAGAGAGAAAACCTGCACGCCACAACTAAAGAGAAGCCCACACGCCACAACTAGAGAGAAGACCATGCGCCACAACCAGAGAGAAGGCCACACACCACAAGGAAAGATCCTGCGTGCTGCAACTAAGACCCAATGCAGCCAAAAAAAAAAAAAAACCAGAAAAAAACCCAAAACAAAACAAACAACAGATTAGACCCAGCAGAAGAAAATCTGAGTGAACTTGAAGACATGAAAAAAGAAACTAAATGAAACAGAGAGAAAAGAGCTTGGAAAAGAATGAACAGAGCACCAGTGAGCTGTAGGACAACTTCAAGAGGGCTAGTATAGATGTTAATTGGAGTCCCTGAACATAGAGGTGAGTGTTGGGAGGACAGAAATACTGTTTGAAGATATAATGGCTGAATTCTTTTAATTTCATGAAAACTACAAACCCACCCAGATCCAAGCAGCTCAAGAAGTAACTTCTGGGGACTTCCCTGGTGGTCCAGTGGTTAAAACTCCGTGCTTCCACTGCAGGGGGTGTGGGTTCAATCCGTGGTCGGGGTATAAGATCCCACGTGACATGCAGCATGGCTTCCCCCATGCTGTAACTTCTGGCTTGCTACTGAGCTCCGGTAGAAATGCAGTGTTTCTATGGGACATCTGAGGCCAGAACTGCCCATCACTTGGTTCTGTCAGACCACCAAGGCATAAAGCCAGGTAGGTAAATCATCATCTGAAAGCATCTGATCCAGGATTGGATTCACGTACTTCCTCTTATAGCTGTGATACCTCTCCCTTAGTGCTCACCTGTGGTCTCAGGGGATTCCCTGTGACACAGTGACAGAGGAGGAAAAGGTATATGCTTGGTCCATGGGAAGGTTGGCTAACTATGTTGGTGTGGCCTGAAAATGGCCTAATGCTGCATTGTATCCCCATTCAGTGGCCACCCTGAAGGAAGGTGGCAAAGGGGAATCACCCTGATAGACAAAGCTTGCAGTAGTGAACTTGACCACTCACTTTGTGGGAGGGAGACATGGCCTGAGCTCATGGGCAGTGAGAAATGATTTAGCTGCTTGGTCAGGAGCCTGGACGGAGAAACGTGGAAGTTCAGGGACAAGAGGCAGGGGGAAGAAGCATTTGGATGGACCTGTGAGAACTGGCACAAAGGATGGAGATCTTTGTATTGCATATTAATGTCTACCAGTGAGCATCTACCACAGAGGCACTAAACACCAGGCAGACGGAATGGCTCAGCCAATGGGGATCAGCTAGGGTCTGTCCTCTGCCACCACAGTTGTCTCACCAATGAAGTAGCCGTGGTGGCAGGGTGGAGGCTATGCATGAGCCCAACAGCACAAGCTCCTCACAACCAAGGCTGATCCAGCTACTGCCACTGCCAGCGTCTAACCTGTCAGCATCAGAGACCAAGGCTGAGGCCCCTGGAGGAGCCAACCGGCCACCTGGTGGCAAGTTGATTACACTGGATCCCTTCTACCCGAGAAAAAGCAGTAACCCATACTCACCAAGATAGATTGCCATGTATCTGGGTGTGGATTTGCCTTTTCTGCCTGCAGTAATTCAGCCAGCACCATTATCAAGAGCTCACAACATATCTGGTTTGCTGACCTGAAATCCCACATAACTGCCTAGCACTAAAGGACCTGCTTTATGGCAAAGGAGGTATGGCAACGGGCACATGACCTGGGACCCACCATTTCTGTCACAAACTGCACCATCTAGAAGTTGCTGATCTACTAGAGATGGACCAGGCACATGAAGGCTCAAATGAGGCTCCAACCTGGAGATGGCATCCTGGGAGCCTAGAGCACTGTCCTCCAGAAAGTGGTACATACTCTGTACCAATAAGTAACCACTTGGGACTTCCCTGGCGGTCCAGTGGTTAAGACTTCGCCTTCCAATGCAGGGGGTGTGGGTTCGATCACTGATCAGGGAGCTAAGATCCCACATGCCTCGCAGCCAAAAACACAAAATATAGGGCTTCCCTGGTGGCGCAGTGGTTGAGAGTCCGCCTGCCGATGCAGGGGACACGGGTTCATGCCCCGGTCCGGGAAGATCCCACATGCTGTGGAGTGGCTGGGCCTGTGAGCCATGGCCGCTGAGCCTGCACGTCCGGAGCCTGTGCTCCGCAACGGGAGAGGCCACAACCGTGAGAGGCCCGCGAACCCAAAAAAAAAAAACCAAAACAAACAAACAAAAAAAACCCATAAAACAGCAGCAATATTGTAACAAATTCAGTAAAGACTTTAAAAATGGTCCACATCAAAAAAAAATCTTAAAAAAAAAAAAAAAGAAGTAACCACTTTACGAGGCTCCGTCCCTAACAGGTGGACTACCCAGTCACCGCCTTGAGGAATTTGCACTTCCTGCTCTGCAACATTAAGTACTGAGCCTAGAGGTTTGGATTACCAAAGAGGACAGTTCTACACAGGGACCTAGTAAAGCTGAAGCTATGGCTGCCACCTGGTCACGTGGGACAACTTATGTTAGTAGATCAGTAGGCACAGAAAGAAGTGGCCACGTTGGCAGAGGTAACCAACCCTCGTTGTTGTATGTAGGGCTGCCAGCCTCATGATGGGGGCAGGCAGGAGTGCGTTTGGCACTCAGGCATTCCGAGGGGCAGGGTAGCTCTTGGTTCTCCCATACCCAGTGACTGTAAACAGGCAAGCATGGCAACATGGCCCAGTAAGCACAGGCTCCCAGGGACTCGAAGAGCCAAAAGCCTAGCCATCAAGAAGAAAAATCTAGAAAGGGTAGTGGAAAAGGGAGGTGTTGGGTATCATTTGTGGTTTTGAGTCCAACTGCAGCAGTGGGGGCCACATAGTTCATCCCTCTACCCATCTCTCGGAAGTTCTCCCAGATACTGGAACCAGTGAGAATACTGAAGAGTCTGTGTCTGAATGGACTGAACTTAATATGAGAAACAAGTGGATCTCAGCACTTCAAGGGGTGGACTTGGTAATTGCCACTGGTGCCCGGTCCAGATCCCCATTCCACGTTGGTGCTAAAAGTGGTCCCCTCTCCAGGTGCTGTGAATGTTAGCTACTAATTGCCCAGAGAGCCCCTTTTGCCAGAGTGCTGCCCTTGCCCAGGAGATTATCTCCCTACCCAGACGACCCCTGGCCAGTAATGCTGATCCAGGGTCACACAAGTCTGGTCCCCTCAAAGCAAAACCAACTCTGTAGGACAAGGCGCATTCCAAAGCTTCCTGTAGAACCAGGCTAAGGCTAGTCTCCAGCTGAGACCACCTCTTTCCCGTTTTTTCCTTTGCACCATCCTGATTCCCCCATTCAGCTTATCCTGAGACTACTTGCACAAGAGCAATAAATCAGTTGCACAAGATCCCTGTTTCAGGTTTTGCTTCTAAAGAACCCAATCTAAGAAAACTGTATATAAGAAATACTGTCGGGACTTCCCCGGTGGTCCAGTTGTCAAGACTCCGCGCTCCCAATGCAGGAGGCACAGGGTCAACCGCTGGTCGGGGAACTAGATCCTTCATGCTGCAACTAAAGATCCCGCATGCCACAAGGAAGATCCCACAAGCCGCAACTAAGGCCCGGGGCAACCAAAAATAAATAAATATCTAAAAAGCAACAACAAAAAAGAAATACTGTCTACAAGTCAACACCAAAAAAGCAAACAACCCAATTAAGAAATAGGCAGGGCTTCCCTGGTGGCGCAGTGGTTGAGAGTCCGCCTGCCGATGCAGGGGACACGGGTTCGTGCCCCGGTCCGGGAAGATCCCACATGCCGCGGAGCGACTGGGCCCGTGAGCCATGGCCGCTGAGCCTGCGCGTCCGGAGCCTGTGCGCCACAACGGGAGAGGCCACAACAGTGAGAGGCCCGCGTACAGAAAAAAAAAAAAAAAAAAGAAACGGGCAAAGTGGAGTTCCCCAGTGGTCCAGTTGGTAAGACTCCACGCTCCCAATGCAGGGGACCAGGATTTGATCCCTGGTCAGGGAACTAGATCCCACATGCCACAACTAAGAGCCAGCATGCTGCAACTAAAAGATCCTGCATGCCACAGCTAAAGATCTCGCACGTTGCAATGAAGATCTGGCACATCCAAATAAATAAACATTAAAAAAAAAAAAGAAAAGAAATGGGCAAAGGACTTGAATAGACATTGCTCCAAAGATATACAGATGGTCAATAAGCACATGAAAAGATGCTCAACATCACTAAGCATTAAAGTGCAAATCAAAATCACCATGAGATACCACTTAACATCCATTAGGATTGCTATTATTTTTTAAAAAGAAAAGAAAAATTAAGTGTTGACAAGGAGGTGGAGAAATTAGAACCCTTGTGCATTGCTGGTGGGAACATAAAATGGTGCAGCCACTGGGGAAAATGATATGGTGGTTCCTCAAAAAGTTAAAGAATTACCATATGACGTAGCAATTCCAATTCCTGGTATATACCCAAAAGAACTGAAAAGAGACTCTTAACACTTATTTGTACATCCATGTTCATAGCAGTGTTATTAACAATAAACAAAAGATGGAAGCAACTCAAGTGTCGTTGACGGATGGATAACAAAATGTGGTCCATCCATACAATGGAATATTATTTCTTTCCTTAAAAAGGAAATTCTGGGGCTTCCCTGGTGGCGCAGTGGTTAAGAATCCTCCTGTCAGTGCAGGGGACACGGGTTCGAGCCCTGGTCTGGGAAGATCCCACATGCCGCAGAGCAACTAAGCCCATGCACCACAACTACTGGGCCTATGCTCTAGAGCCCGCGAGCCACAACTACTGAGCCCGCGTCTCACAACTACTGAAGCCCACATGCCTAGAGCCCGAGCTCCACAACAAGAGAAGCCACCGCAACGAGAAGCCCGCGCACCACAACAAAGAGTAGCCCCCACTCGCCCCAACTAGAGAAAGCTCTCACGCAGCAACAAAGACCCAATGCAGCCAAAACATAAATAAATAAATAAATAATTTTTTAAAAAAAGAGGAAATTCTGACACATGCTACAATATGGATTAATCTTAAAGACATTATGCTAAGTGAAATAAGCCAGTCACAAAAGGACAAATGATGATTCCACTTGTATGAGGGAACTAGAATAGTCAAATTCATAAGACGGAAAGTAGAATGGCGGTTGCCTGGGATGGAGGAGGGGGAATGGGGAGTTACTATTTAATGGATACAGAGTTTCAGTTTTACAGGATGAAAAGAGTTATGGGGATGGATGGTGGTGATGGTTCACAACAACGTGATGTACTTAATGCCACAGAACTGCATGCTTAAAATGGTTAATTTATATTATCTATATTTTATCATCATAAAAAAGTTTAAATGCTATTAAAGTACACCTTCCTTTTCCAAGAAAAAAAAAGAAAAAAGAAATACTGTCTTATGTAGGAGTTAAAAAAAAAAAAACCACAAAACTAGACACGTACAATAAATATCAAGTAATGAGGAGCTCAATGAAGTTAAAAGTCACCTGAAGGGAATTCCCTGGCGGTCCAGTGGTTAGCACTCTGTAATTCCACTGCAGGGGGCACGAGTTCCATCCCTGGTCAGGGACCTAGATCCCACATGCATGGCACAGGTGAGAGTTCTTGTGCTACAACTAAGGAGCCCACATGCCGCAATTAAGACCCGGCACAACCAAATAAATTAATTGATTAAAAAAAATAGTGGGCATGGTGTTATTTGGGTGGTGTCATCCAATAAACTAAATTTGAAAAGAAAAAAAGATATAATTAAGCAACAGTAAGTAAGAGAGCTTGGTATTGGTATAGAAACAGACAGACAAATAGAACAGAACAAAGAGTCCAGCCACAAACCTACACATATACGGATATATGGCAAGTGGCGTTGCAGATGGCTGGGGAAGGGACAGGTTATAAATAAATGATGCAGGGGTAGGTGGGGTAACCCTATGGGGGTGAAATGAAAGTGAATCTTTATCTCTTGCTATGTGCAAAGAACAATTATACAGTTGGAGAAGATATATATGATACATGTCGCTGACAATATTGAGGCTATATAAAGAATTCTTATAGACTAATAAGAAAACAACAGGAAAATAGGCAAAAGATTTGAATAGACACTTCACAGGAGAGAAAATCAAAATGGTTAGTAAATACATGAAAATGTGCCCAACCTCATTAGTAATTAGCTAAATGCAAATTAAAGCCATAATTAAACACCCACCAGACCGGCAAAGACGAGGAAGAGTCTGACAATACCAAGTGTTAGCAAGGATGTGGAACCAAGGGAAGCCTCTTTTACTGCAAAATTCTTGGAAAACAGTGAAAGGCCCTAGAACTCAGGAGCCAGACTCCTGCGTACATACCCTAGAGAAACTTGTGCACACATGCATCACAAACACAGATAAGACTGTTCCTAGTAGCACTGTCTGTGATTGTCCCAAACTACAAACAAACTAAACGTGCATCCACAGTAAAATGGATCCATGAACTACGATACACTCAATGAAACAGTTTTCAGCGACGAATCTGAACAAGCCACAGCTACGCACAGCAACCTGGACAAATCTCAAAGATGTAACGAGCAGAGGCCAGACGCCAAAGGTTGCATCTGTATGATTCCATTCACATAACGTGCGAAAACAGGAAAGCACTGTGATGGATGAAGCCTTCATAGCAAAACGGGAATGTGAGCCTCCCCAAAGCGAGGGCAGGGGTTACTTGTGAGAGGAAGGGGGTGGCGCTGAGCTGGGGAGGGCACACGGGGCCTGGTTCACTTCATAGCCATTTGTTACGCTGTACATTTGTGTTCTGTTCACTTTTCTGGATGTGTTTCATTCCACCGGAAATGAAAGGAGAAAGGAGATGCCTCAGCTCTGAGTAGCTCAGAGCATGACCAGGGATGCAGCTGGAGGGCGACACAGGGGCAGCTGTCAGGCAGCCTCTGCGGTTTCTGAGGAGCAAAGGAAGTCTGAGGGAGGCAGATGGGTCAGGTCTGCTTTGCATCCGACGACTCTCCCTCCCGAGAGAGTGCTGGTGGCTTGGTGCGGGATGGCCACTAGCAACCATCTCCGGGGCACAGACAGGGGCTCCCTGCTGCCGAGTCACAGGCAGAGACAGGCTGTGGCCTGCCCCTCACTGCCTCTCTAGAGACACACAGATTTGGCTCAAGGGCCAGCTCTGCCTGGTATTCCCTGGGTGGCCTTCCTGTCCTCTATGCCATGCCCTGCAGAGGCCAGCCCAGTGCAGCCCAGCTGGACGAGAAGCCCCTTGGGCCCAGGCCCCTGGTGCTCAGCCTGCGGTGCCAGAAGTTCCCCCTCGGACCAGCAGGGGGCGTCCGTGCAATGTGACCCAGAATTGCCGTGGGGACCAGAACAACCCTGGCTTGGTTTGTGAGGTCTCTTCTGGTTCTAAAAACATCTTTTGACAATAAAACTCTCTATGAACAGAAAGTACAGAGGCTCACTGCACTCCTTCTGATGAACTGCAGGAAAAGTAAAACCATGTCCAGTGCTCAGCTTGGAGAAGCTTCCCCAAGCGTCCAGGGCCCTCTTCCCTGGCACAGGAACTGAACCATCTCTGGACTCACCATCAGGATGCGCAGGTCAGCGAAGCCTCTCTGAGCCTCAGTTTCCCTATCTGTAAGGTGAGGGAGCAGCACAGCGCCTCGGGTGGGGCCCCCATCAGTTTACCCACAGACTGCGGCTGGGAGGGCAGAACAGTGAGGCAGGTCAGCCTTGTCCCCCCCCCCCCGGAGCTGTGGCCCCCTCGCTGGGTGAAGGCATGCCCAGAACCCCGGGAGGCAGGCTAACCAGACACCCTACAATGACTGTCCGAGGCCACGCGGGTGGCAGGGAGCTAGGCGGGGGCCAGGGTCTGGGCTCAGCAGCGAAGGACAGATCACACGGCTGGGTCTGGAATCCAGGCCTCTCTGAACCTGGGTTTTCTCACCTGTAAAACAGTTTGCCTGGAGGGCAGCTATTGGACCTAAGTCAAGTGTGCAGCTCAGCACCTTGAGTACAGGAAGTGCTCAGCCAGTGGTAACCACCCTCCAGCCCTACGTGAGGAATAGAACATTCATGGCAAGTCTCGGGAGAGTGGGACCCCTTCCAGACCCTCCTGCGTGCTGGAGGACCGTGCCTGGGGCCCCATCCACTACCCTCCACACACACACTCTAGCAACCGAGGCCCTGGGCCTGGGGTGTGAACTCAGAGGAGGGCAGCTGTCCCGGCAGGCCCTGAGCTGGGCTCTGGGGTGGACCTCTAGCAGTGACAGGTCTCATCTGTCCAGGCAGCCAGAAGGACCTATCACCTGGCTCTGGACACCAGAACCCCCCAACCTTCCAGCTCAGGGGTCTTCAAGTATGAGCTGGCTGCCAAGTGGCTGCGTGTCCACTAAAAGCATTAGTGTCATGTGTCCTACAGCAATCAGCAGCACAGCAGACCCCAGAAAACTGCTGGAAATGCTTCTCTGATTTCACAGGAAGGGAAACTGCAAGCCACAGTGGGGACTGGTGTGCGTCACTGGGCTCAGGGCAGTGGACTGCAACTGCAGGAAGGAGGAACTGCTGGTTTCCCACAGATGCTGCGGAAGGAACACCAGGGGCTCCGGTTTCCCCAACTCCACCAGGCGGCTGAAGAAGAAACATCTGTAGAGGTGGTGCTGGACACTCGGTTCCTGGGAGGAGATGGCTGCTGTCTCCCCTGCTGCACCTCCAGGAGCCTCCCACCTGACTGGACTTCTCTCTCCTCCTCCAACGACCTCACCCCAGGACATGCCCAGGGCAGGGGAGGGGACGTCCAAAGGGCCTTCCTCTGGGACCATTAATCAATGGCTAGTGGGCACATAGGCTCTTGTGGCTTGGCTTTTACATCGCAAATTCCTCATTCCCAACACAAAGTGCAGCGAGGAGCAAATGACCCTGGGTTCCCTGCCAGCCCTGACACCCAGCTGAGTCTGTTTTTATGAGGAAAAGAAAAAATTCCAGCCTGGAAGGCCATGCCAGGGAGAGCAGGCTGCTGGGATTCCGTGACAGGAAGCAAGGGGATGATCGGCGCTGGGCCTGCACCAGGCATGGACCAGACGACTTGGGCATCTGGGTACCACTGTCCCCACCCACCCCTGGCCGACACAGGGCCTACTCTTCCTGCAGCATTGTAACCATCACTTCCTCCAGGAAGTCTTCCTGGAGCCCCCAGCTGCGTTGCAAGCTCCTAGCCCCTGCACACCCCGCTGCCATGGACGGTGGGCGCTGTGCGTACCTTCTGCCCCGTTGTCTCCCGGTAACCACTGGTTAAGCCAACGAATGACCCAGTTACTGATGTGAGGGGCCTCACTGCCCTGGACCTGACTTCTGGCGGCAGAACCCGGCGTTCTGGATACAGGCTCTGGGCCCAGACTGTCCAACTTTTTGGGTCCTGTTCTGTTACCAGCTGTGGACCCAAGGGTAAGTCATTTAGCGCCCTGTGGCCTAGAAAACAAGACCACCTCCTAGAGGTCCCGTGAGCTGACCTGCTACAGTCAACGCTCGGAGGCTGGTGTGGGTACTCAGTAAGGCTGGCCGTGCCCCCTTCCCAGTGCAGCCCTGGCCACCGGGGCAAAGGTCATCTGTGCTTTATTGTGCGACACCGGCCCCTCACGGAGCCTGTGTTGTAGCGTTCCTGGGGGTCCAGCCCCTGCCCAACCCCAAATACCTCAGCCCTACCCAGCTCCCAGCCCAGTGCCAGGGGGGCGTGCTGGGGGTACCAGAATTTCTGTAAATCAAGTCCAGACTGGGCTCAGTCCTAGGCTCCTGGGAGGTGGGCAGGGTGAGACAGGAGAGCCCCACACAATTCCCTGGAGCCCAGGGCCTGGCCAAGCCCCGGGGGACCCAGCCTGCTGGGCAGGGCCTGGCCTGGCAATCTCTGTGAGGCATCCACTGGGGAGGCCCCGGGTCAGAGCACGGCGCTGGCTCCCGCGTGTTCTCCCGTGCAGGCCGGTCTCCTTCTGCGGGGCCCAGGGCTGTGGCCCTGTGGCCGTCTCTGCCCAGCAGCGGGCAGCACAGGCGTCACCTGGGCCTGGCGTAACCGTAGGGGTGCCGCAGCAGCAGGCTCTGGTGGCCAGGCAGCACGTGAGTGTGGTAATGCTCCACCAGGCTGCCCACGCTCACAAACAGGACCTCGCCCTCCAGGTAGAACTTCGCCTCCTGGGTGGGGAGTGGGGCAGAGTCAGAGGGGCCAGCCAGCTGGCCCTCCCTGTAAGACGGGGCGGTCGGCAGTAACACTCTGCCCAGGGGACGCAGGCCAGGTCTGTAAGTAAGCCTAGGGCCGAGGGCTGATCACCCCATCTCCTCTAGGGTCAGTGGAGGACACAGAGAAGCCAGGAGAGGGGGGGAGGTGGGGCCACAGAGAGAGGCGACGGCGGAGGAGGGGCGTGTGGGAGTGCTGGCCTCAGACCACCCACTACCTATGCTCTCCCAGGGAGACTCTGCCCTGACCCCAGCCGAGCCCCGGACCAGGTCTCCCCTCCCGCCCAGGGCCCTCGGGTAGGCCAGCCCGCTCACCTTCTCAAAGATGCGGTAGTTCCTCACTTTGCTGGAGGTTTCGTCCCACACGACCAGAACCTGCAGGGAGAGGAGCGGGCAGAGGACGGCTCACTCCCCTCAGGAAAGACACAGACTCGGGGTGCGGGGGCAGCAGCGTCGAGGCTGGGTCCCTGGGAGAGGGTCCCCCTGCCCATGGACAGCAGGGTCAGGATGGGCGGCCCCTTGCCCCGGGACTCCTGCCCTCAGAGACTCTGCTAAGACGTGAATGACAGTAGCAGGTGCCTGGTCCACACTAGGACCATCTCCGACACTCAAGGGGAAACAGGCTCAGTGAGGTCACACGAGTCACCCTTGGAGGGGCCCAGGCAGAGCCAGCAGACCTCCTAACGTTCCCACGGCCCCAGGCAGCCTCCCCTTCAAAGAGCAGGAAGGGGAACCCCCTACCCCGTCAGAGCCCCGGGCCCCCCAACCCTTCCTGTGCCTCACGTCCATGCTGGGGAGTGGGCACCACTGCAGACGGTGCTGAGTTCCTGAGAACGGATGGGGAGAAGGGGCTGTAGACCTCAAGGATGAAACCCGGTTGAGAAGCCAAGAGGCTGTGCGGGGAAATGAGCTACGAACTGTAGAGTTCTGTGCTCGCCTGTCAGCCCGGGTATGTAGAGAGCGGCAGACCCCACCACGCAGCCGTCTTGGAGGCCTTTGCACAGCAGGGTGGCGGCTGAGCACCCTCCCTGGGTGCCTACCTTCCCCGCCTTGGTGGAGGAGTTCCGGATGCAGTAGAGGCCGTCCAGGGGCTCTCCCCGGGGGCTCGTGGCTTTGAACAGCCTACAAGAACACAGCCGTGTGAACAGGTGAGCCCCCCCTCGGACAGCTCTCTCAAGGACCCTCCAGCCCCCACCACCACGTGGCTTTCTGTCGTCCCAGATTCTGCAGCTCAGGTTCCGAGAGCACTGGGGACCACGAGGGCCGGCCGCACAGAGCCCAGGGCGAGGCCAGAGCAGGGGCTGAGCTGGCAGGAGTTGTTCTTTCGCCGGGTTTCTCGTGGCACTCAGCTGTGTTCTCGTGCCAGTAACTGCCCAGCACCGAGGCTGGAGAGGGGGACCGAAGAGCAGGAAGACCAGAGGGCGTGCGTTCGTGTGTGTGTGTGCGTGGGTATGTGTGTGTGTAGGTGTGTGTGTAGGGGTGTGTGTGTGTGTGTAGGGGTGTGTGTGTGTGTAGGTGTGGGGGGCGGGGCGCGGCAGAGAACCTCAGGTCTGCCAAGACAAGGCCTTGGAGAAAGAAGGGCTTCACACTGACCTTTCCGCTTCGCAAGATTCCGTGGTGTTGATGAAAACTGAGCTGGGCAGTGGCACCTGGAGGGAGGCGGGCATGGTCAGCGTCAAGGCCCGGGTGGGGCTCTCCCCGCTGGCTGCCAGCCTGTGCCGGGAGCTGGGGCTGCGCACCGTGTCCCGCGCCCCCAGCTCCCCCGCAGCCGCCCATCCCGTCGGACATCTGGGCGCCCCACCCGGCCTTGCCTTCTCGTAGTCCTCATCAGAGTCCTCCCCACCGGCGTCCGCCTGCGGCGTGTCAGCCTGCGCGGGTTTCCGGGGTCTTTCAAAGGAGAAGCTCCTGAAGCTCTGCCCGTCGGGGGGTGATCTCCTGGACGGGAAGCAAACGGAGGAAGGCCGTGTCGCTGCCAGACGTGGGACAGGCCCGCTCTGCTCCCCCCAGACGCTGCTCCCCGTGCCTCCCAAGTGACCACACCAAGCCTGGGGACCCATGAGGTCTGGCGCCTGCGGCCCTGGTGGCTGTCAAAGGCTCAGGACCACAGAGCTCTGGGGAGCTCCACGCTGACCGCCCTGGGGCGGCAGCAGTCGCCTGAAGCCTGGCCGCCTGAGCCGGCGTCACCGGCAAGGGGGGTCCTGGGCCCCAGACGCTGTGGGCAAAGGGCCCAGTGCTGCCACGGACCAGCTCTGTGACCTCAGCCACGTTGCACTCCTCCCAGAGCCATGGGACAGATATGAATGGGTCGAGCCAAAGGGACACGCCCCTCACTGTAGCCACATGGTCCGAGCCTCCAGGGCTTCAGGGAGAGTTAAAGGAGGCCACCCTGGGATGGGCTGCCAGGCTGTGGGTGAGGCTGTGCTGTGGACGAAAAGCTCTGCCACACGCAGCCCCGTGGCACTCAGGTCCAGACCCAGAGCACGAACACATGAGCCAGCCTACAACTCTGTGGCCCCTCACAAAACAGAACCGTGAGTGTGCCAAGGGGTCCTCCCAGGCACTCCCGCACGGGTGGCAGTGCTAACAGAGCCCCAGGGAGAAGGGTGCCGTGGTCAAGAGTACTCAGGAGGAACCGTACTAGCGTGCCCACTCAGGCTCCCCGCTGGGGCTCCCGGAGCCTTCCCTGCTGAGGGCCCTGCGGGCTGTGGGTGTGAGGACACACCAGTCTCCCGGCACTGCCCAGCAATAAAGCTGAAAGTGTTTCGAGCAGTCCTCGAGGTGAGTCACACACACGTTCCACATTCCACTGGGAACTGGCAGGTTCCCAGTCGGGAAGGGCACAAAGGCAGCCTCGGTGGCGTCAGAGCCAGGGTGGCATCTGGAGCCCCAGACAGGGCCGGGAAGGGCACTTCTGGCTCAGGAGGGCTCAGTCCCACACCTCCCCACAGCACCCGTCCCTGGGCAGGCTGGCAGCGCCCGGAGGGCCCTCACTGCACGGCAGCGGCTCTGGGAGGCCGGGGTGCCCAGAGCCCCGCCTCGCCCACTGCTCCCCAAGGCAGCCACGGGCTCCAGGCTCACCACCCACAGGGCTGGACCTCAAGGGCCAGGCGGGACACCCCTGGGAACCCCCGCGTCAGGTGTAAGGGAGGCCGTTCAGCCTAGGCAGCCCAGGGCCATCAAGGCGCCTTCCTCCCCCCACCCAGGCCAGGGTCACCTGGCGCCCGTCACGGGCTGTGTGCCAGAGGCAGGGAGGCTGGGTCACCGGTGGGAAGACAGGCTGGGGAGGGGTCCCGGTGGCACCAGTGCGGCACAGACTCACTGGAGGTGGGGGAGGGGCGGCTTTTCTGGCCTGGGCAGGATCACGGGCCGGGCTGTGGCCTCGGGCGTGGGCAGCTTTAGTGCGGGAGGCCGGGGGGCCACGGCGGGCACGAAGAGTCCGGGCTTGGCTGCCTCCCTCGGGGGGGCCACTTCAGCCACCTTCAAGAACTTGGGCTTGTTGGCCGGCACGGGAGGGGGCTCAGGTGTGGGTGGCCCCCGAGGGGACAGGTGGAAGGACTTGAGCTTGTCACAGTTCCTGGAGGTGGTAGCGGCTGCGCTGGCAGAGCTACAGGAAGAGCTGGCGCCGTGGCCAGGGACCCAGGGCTCTGGGCCAGAGCTGGCGTCCTCGCGGAAGCAAGGTGGCTTCCGGCTGGGCACGGCGGGCAGGCCGCCTGGTGGGGGTTCACTCACCCTCCGGGAGGGGGCGGGCACCCTGGGGCCGGGCTCGAGCCACCTCGGGCCCAGCAGCTCCCTCCTGGAGTCCTCGGGGGCCGGGCCGGCATCGGGGAGGCTGCGCTTAGGGGGTGCAGGTGGCAGCAGAGGGCCTGGACCCTTGGAGGAAAAGGAGTGGGCCCGGGGCACATCAGAGAAGACGGGCTTCCTGGGCGTGGGCACCGGAGGTGGGGGGTAGGCCGGTGGGTGGATCAGGGCATCTGCAGAGCGAGGAGACCCATCTGGTGAGCGAGGGTCCCCTGCTAGAGGCCAGAGCAGCAGCACCTCTGCCGGCAAGGGCCGGCCAGGGCCAAGCAGGCGTGCAACCCCTCAGCACCCAGCCCCCCAGCCCGGCCACGCGGCCTACAGCTCCGATGCCCAGCACTCCCGATGCAGCCTTCCTTCCGGGACGCTGGCCCACCCCAGGCCGCCCGGCCCTCCCGATCTGTCCCCCATACGGCAGCCTGTGCAAACTTCCTGAAGCCCAGGTGTCACATCAGGAGCCTTCAGCTTCCGGGGGAGCGGGTCGGGGCGAGAAGGACGAAGGGGCAAGGAAGCCTCCCAGGACCGGGCCTCAGCTGGGGCGGCTGGGAGTCCCACTGACAGAGGTGAGGAGGAAAGGCGGGAGCAGGCTGGGGGAAGCTGGGGGTTGGGTTTGCTACTAACAAGTTGACAGTGCCACGAGACACCTAAGGGACGTCGAGTGGACTCCAGGGGCCCAGGCCCAGTTCAGAGGAGGGGCCCCAGCTGGAAATGTCAGGAGTCAACAGCCTGTCGAGGACACTGGCTGTGGCCCAGGAGCGACAGGAGAGGAGCGGGCCAGGCCTGAGCCCCAGGGTCGTGCGTGTGGGCACCCTGGGCAGCACAGGGCTGGGCGGGAGGGGACCTGGAGCACGAGGTGTCTGGGGCTGGCGAGGCAGGTGGGGGCAGGGAGGGGGCCCCGGGCCAAGTGCCACCCTCGGGCACTGGGGTGGGAACCCTGACGAGAGGCGTTCTGAGTGAGGAGCTGGGAATGCGCAAGCAGGTGTGCAGGGGCACTGGGCCCCTGGAGGTCCAAGGTGGGGCTGAGGGTGAGGCCTCCGTGGGCTCTCTCCAGCCAGGGGTGGGGCAGACGGAGGCAGGGCTTCACCAGGGCTGTGGTCACAGGCCCGAGAGATGAGAGCCCGAAGTGGGCGAGCGAGGACGCAAAGACCAGAGAACGGACGAGGGTCTGATGTGGGCTCGGTGCTGGCCTGCAGGTCCTGGTGGGCTGAAGGCCCGTGGGAGCTGGGGCCCCAGAAGGAGGGAAGAGGGCTGGCACCGGGTGCACTCGAGGGAGGCACAGCTAAGAGGAGGCCACGAGGAGTTGAGGGGGGCAGAAGACAAGGTGGCTAGAGAGAAGGCCAAGGAACAGGGAGTCCCCGACCATGATGAAATCAACAAGAACAAGAGGAGCTGGGGGAGGAGAGCTGGGGGCGGAAGGAACAGTAAGTGATGCGACAGACGCAGGACAGAGGCGTGGCCCTCCCCCACCCGTCCCTGCGCTTCCCTGGGATGCCTGGTACAAGCCTGTCCCCTTGCCTGGCCGAGTGCTCTGGGGGGTGGGGGCAGGGTGAGGCAGTTGAGTGACCATCTGGCCACAGGTGCTCACAGCGAGCTATCCTCCTTCCCTGTTCTCAGCCCCCAGGGCCAGCCCTGGCTCAGCGTCCCATGTGTGGGGCTCCCCCTCACCTACCTCTGCACCGCCCCTCCCTCATCCCAGGCAAACTGGAGGAGATCAGAGGAGCAGGTGAGCAGAGCCAGCCTCTTCTGCTCCGTTCCTCCCAATATTTGGGTTGAAGGAGGAAAACTGAGGCCCGAGGTGGAGACGGTCAGGCCTCAGGCCACCCGGAGCCATACCCAGGCCGATAGCCCCAGCCCAGGGTGGGGGAGCCTCTGCTCCAGGCCCCAGCCCCTGTTCTCTACTCCCAGCGCTCCCCAGGCCCACCGGGTGCCCCACCCACCCTCGGGCTTCCCGGACTCGGGGCAGTCGGGTTCCATGTAAGAGTCGTCCTCATCGTCGTGCTCGTAGTCTGTGGGGCAGATGGAGGGGTCGGACTCAGGGCCACCCAGGCCAGCTGCACCCAGGCCGGGGTGGCCGGGCGGGGCTCTCAGGACCTCGCTCCCTCAGGGGGGCCCAGGGCCAGGATGAGGTGGGCAGGATGGGAACCCAAGACCCAGGCTGCCTGGGGAAGCCGAAGGGACGGAGCAGGGAGGCCAGCCAGCTACGTCTCCCTCCAGGGCAGCAGCCAGGCGTGGAGAGACGGCGGGCAGAGGATGCGGACGCGCCTCACCTTCGTTGTCAGTGGGGTACGGAGAGAGGCTGATGTCCACAGGCCGCTCGATGGCACCGTAGAAGCTGTCTGTGTCCGAGCTGGAGTCGCTGAGTGCAGGGCAGGCAGGGCAGTGAGTACCGGGCAGGGGGTCCCCTGCACTCACAGTCTCGGACACGCAGACAGACACACACACATACAGACAAGGACGCAGCCACACACACGTGCACACTCAGACACGCGGATGCAGACACACACACAAACACGAGAACACACACAGAGACGTGCGGACACAGAAAGATCTAGACACACGTCTACACACGAAACAAGGGCAGACAAGGGGACTGGAAGCTGTGGTGTCTCCCTCCTCAGCCCCACCGTGGTTCTCGCCACAAGTACACCCCGACCGCCCAGACGGTGCCAGGCCTCAAGGCTGGGCCCACATCCCCACCTGCTCCTGCCCTCGGGGCTCAGGCAGGGGCCTGCGGGACCGCCTAGGTGTGCCCAGCCCTACCTGGGCCTCCCTATTCTCATGTCTGAAAGGCCCGGATGGATGCAGCTCCCGCCCAGAGAGCCCCCGCTGCTTGTTGAGCCACCTTCGCCGTGCGGTCATCAACGCCCAGACAGGCTGGGCCACTGCCCCGGGCACTCAGTCTGCTCTCACTCCCTAGTGAGGGGCGCTGGGAACCCGAAGCCCTGAGCTGCTAGAAACGCTGGGCTTCCTGGGTGCGCAAGTAAAAGCACGTGTAATCCCCAAACAGGAACTACCAACGGGGTGCACACACACAGGTGCACACCCCGCACACACGTGGCCCAGCTGGCACCTTCAGAAGAGCCTTCAAGGAGGGGATTCTGGGCCAAACCCCCAGGGGTCAGGAGGCAGGCACACGTGTCAAGTCCAGGGCCCTAGTGACACCCGCCCACCATCACACCCCCAGGCCCACCTGGCATCCAGAGGCAGCTCCTTCTTCTCATGGAAGTGGCCAATCTCCCTGCGCAGCAAGGCCATCCAGCTCTGCGGGTCAGTCAGGCCCTCAGCGGGCATGATGGGGCCCAGGGGAGGAACCCACCCCCATCCCTCCTGCCCTGCCCGCACTGGCTGGTCTGTGTCGACCACCAAGGTTGGGGAAGACGACCCTGGCTGGCCCTTCTGGGGCCGCGGCCCCCCTTCAGCCCACCCAGGGTTCCTCCTGAGACAGCGTGCTCTGAGTGTGAGGGGGCTGGCGCCAGGCCCTGGGCGTGAGGACTGGAGACCGGGGGGCGGCACCCACCCAGCTGCCCATGCCCCAGCCACGGCCCCTCCGGGCCTGGACGGGGGCCCTGACAGTTCCCTGTCCCCACAGGGCAGGTCCAACCCGGCCCCCCATCACCTTGCGCTCGTCCTCAGAGGAGGCAGAGAAGAACCACGTGCGGTGCTTCTTGCTGATGTGGACGATCTTGAAGGGGAAGACATTGCTGGATGTCGTCTCCTCAGCTGCCCGCATCACCCTGAGGGCAGTGCCAGTGGTCACCATGCGGCCCATGCCCACAGGGACGGCCCAAGCACAGCCCCTCCCCTGGACAGGTCTTGGCACCCAGCACCACGCCCCGAGGGACATGGGAAGATCTGGACGGTTGGCCCATCGATGCTGCTGGCTGAAGGCCTGGATGCGTCAGGCAGAAGGAAGCGTGTGGGCAAGGGTGGGCAGTGAGCGGAGGGCACAGGGGTCCAGGAGGGCTTCCAGGGAGCAGCACGTGCAGGGCTCTGAGACGAGGACATGCAACCCTCGCTGCCCACCAATGCTACTTTACTTGGATGCCTCGGGCCCCGCCTGGTCCCTGGCCTACCTCCTGGGGACCCTCATGGGGCTCGTGTCACCCTCAGCCCTGCCCCTGCTGCCAGGTGGCTGGCCTGAGAACATTTCAGGGAAGTGAATCACTGCGGCCGCTCCTGCAGCCCGGACATGGAGTTTGCGTAGAGATCACAAACTCTACCATGGGGGGCGCTGTCAGGCTGGGCGCCTGGGGCAGGTGTGTCCCTCCGGCCCATCAGACGGCCTGGACCATCCCCTGCTGCAAGGCTGCACTCCCATCAGGCCAGGGGTGGTTGTGTTTGGGGAAAGGAAATGTCCCTCCCCAGGGGACCCCAGAGTCTGACCCACCAGTGCCCGCTGGCAGCCACAGGGCCCTGGAGCCTCCCCCGGCCTCCACCTGGCAGATGGGCACTGGGCTGGATGCTTGGGGCAAGTTTCCCTACAGAGCTTGCGGCCAGCATGTGAGTGCAGGCCTAGAGTCACCCCCCCAATCAAGGGCACCAGTCCTGCCACTGACACCACGGGACCCTCAGGTTCTCAGAGGCAGGAAGGGCTGGGCCCTCCTGGGGTGGGCAGGGGCACAGACTAATGCCATTGGGTGCAGGGCCTGGGTGGTGTGACACCAAGACCTAGAGTCAGGAATCACACTTGACCCCCACGTGTAGGCGAGGCCGTGGGTGGGCCCACACGTGCCAACATGCCCCATCCCCCGGGGAGGGGGGGAGGGGGAGGCCCAGTGCCCATGAGTCAGAGAGCTCCTTGAGGGCAGGCTCCTGGCCAAATGATAGACTGGCAGCCCGCAGCAGGGAACTGGCCCCAGCCTGGGAGGCCCCGGGAGCCAGGGGGCCTGGGGCAGGGCCTGGGCTCTTGGCCAAAAGGAGGCAGAGATGGTTGAGGGGGAAAAGGTGGGGAGGAAGGAGGGACGCAGAAGTCACTGGGCTGCGACCGAACGGGGACCCTGTAGAACAGGCTGTTGCAACCCTTGAGGCTGATAAAGCTGCAGGAAGCCCCAGCCTCGGGTGTGAACCATCTCAGGAAAGCCTGGACTCGCCTTGGGTGGCAACCGGGGGCGAACCCACTGGCCGTGGGGCTGGGGGTCAGTGGGGCACTTACCGGTTGTAGCCACTCAGCGAGAAGGCGCCCTGCGGGGAGGCGGACGTGCTGCTCTTGAAGTAGTAGATGCAGCGCTTGTGGATGATGACGAAGCGCAGGGGCCCTGCGGAGCGGGGCGAGGGCAGGGGCTGAGCCTCTGGGCAGGCCCCACTCCAGGGACCACGCCTGGAGGCCCTGGGCGACTCCAGGCCAGGCCTCCTGCCCCCTCCCCAGGAGTCTACCATGGGGCCAAATGCTGACAGATGGATGGGCATGCTGGTCCCTCCAGGGCAGGGGAGATTCACGGGGTTGTGTGGCGCTACCGCAGGCCCTAGGGACAAGGGACTAAAGTGGCTCAAGGAAGGGCAGAGCCAGGGCCAGAGGCCTAGGGAGGCCACAGAGCCGCCTTGCTGGGTGGAGCGAGGCTCGGGGCAAAGATGCCCAGAGATCTTGCCAACAGGAGCCACTGGTGTGGAGCCAGTTATGGTGAGAACCCCTGGGGCTACTGCCCCATCCCTGAGCAGCCCCTCCCAGGCCTGGAGGCTCACTTACAGCCCCTCCTTGGAGGCTCCCTGTTCAAAGAGGAGGGCAGACCAATCGGAGCCCACAGAGAAACCAAACCAGTCAGCCTGGGGCACCTCAACCAGGCAGCACAGGGCCAGGGAGTCCCTGGCAAAGGGCACAGCTTGAGCAAAGGCACGGGACGCTCGTGGCTGGTCAGAGGGGTGGGCAAGGCCCTGATGCTCTTGGGCTTCAGCATCTCCCAGGCCTGGGGGCTCTCTCCCTCTCCCAGCCTGCTGTCCTAGGCACCAGAGCCCCGGTCTCATGAAGCTCTGGAGGTCCAGCACCCAGATGGCTGTTGGCCTGGTACGTGGGTTCACTGCGGACAGAGTGACTGCCTGACTCACTGAACACCCACCTGATAAGGCGAGGGAACCACCCAGGGGCCAGACCTACCAGGCCAACGAGGGCTCCCGCCCCTGGCCACAGGCTGAAGCTCCCTTGTCCAGCTGGTCAGCACTCTGCACCAAATGCCCTCCTATCTCCACCCGCTGCACCACCCCAGACCCTTCCACAGTCCTGGGGGCTGGGGAGGCCAACCTCAGGGCCCCGAGGGGGTGCCGGCAGGGAGAGAAGGGAAACTCTGGAGGGCCCACCAGGTAAGAAAGGAAGAAGAGGCTCAGAAAGGAAGGGTGCTTGGCCAAGGAGGTCCAGTGGGGCTCAGCCCTGTCCCCACGTCCTCCCATTGTGCTCCCCACCACTCAGGGGACTCACACTTGAGCAGCTGCAGCTGGGTGCCACCCTTCTTGTGCAGGTAGCCAGCCTTGGCCACACCTCCAGGCATGGTCAGCAAGTTCTGAGCACCAATAGCCTTCATGGGGACGGGCCAGTGCATCTCCTCGGCCGCCATGAAGCTACAATAAAAAGGGAAGGGGACATGTCTCAGCCAGGGCTGGGGGCCGCACCCTCGCCAAACAATCGTTTGGTGGGTTGGCTGGGATCCACAGTGCCCCAGTCAGTCTGGGGCATCATTTGGGCAGGGGCCACCCCGTGCACGGTCTCCAGGGGCAGGCTGCCTGCCTCAGGGTTAACCCAGGCCCGCAGGGCCCTACATTCCAGGCCCAGCTGTAAGGCCCCGCTGCTCAACAGCCTCTTACTCATGTTCCAGCTGCTCTCCCAGAAACCTGGCAGGTTCTTTCAGTTTCACACTTCCGGCCTCTGCCTGGAATGACTGCCCCCCCCTCACACAGAGAACTCCTACTCGCCCTTCAAGACCCAGATTCAGACTCTCCTCTTCTGTGACGCACCTCAATGCCCAGTCACATTCGGGGCCTCCCGCACTGCACCCCTGGTCCCTCTGAACAGCACCCACCCACCCCGCACTGTTTTATCCAGTGCCTGCCCCCACCCCACCTGGGGCATGGTCCGTCCGGGGGCCCCAGTGGAGTTGGAGGAGCAGTTCGGGTCAGACCCAGAGGCCCAGCCTTGCTGGAACTCCTGCCCCATACACACACACACACACACACACACACACACACACACACACATACACACACACACAAAAACCCACTCGCTTTCAGCAAACCGGCAGGCTCCAACAGATGTTTACCGCCTCCCGCCTCCCCGCACGCCTGCTCCTCGGCCCCTGCCCAGGTCGCTCGGCCTGCCCGCTCCAGCTCCACCTAAGCACAAAGCCACCCCTCTGGCCTGCGCCCCAACCAACAGTGGAGCCTCCGACAAATCGCGCCACCCCCGCGCCCGCCCGGCGGCCCGCACCGGACAGAACCCCGCGGGCGTAGGGAGGAGGGGGCCCCGCGCCAGCCCGTCCCGGGAGGTGCGGGCAGACGGACAGGCCCCCGCCCCGTCCGAAGCCCCCAGACCCGCCGGAGCCGGCCCCCGCCCGCCTTTGTTCCCGCCGGAAGCGCCGGCTCGGTCCTCACAGCGTCCACGCGATGGGCACGGCCGGCTTCGGTGGGTCGGCCCGCGCCCGTCTCCCCTGCGCGCACCGACAGGGCATCGGGCCGCGCGCCCGGGCCGCCGCCTCGCCCGCGGCGCCCTCCTCCCGCCGGCCCCTGGCCCGCGGCCGCAGCCCCTCGCCCGCCATGCCGCCGCGCCCCCCGCCCCTGCCCCGCCCCCTGCCCGGCCTCCGGCTCCGCCCCTCGCAGGTGAGGCACCGCCCCGCCCGTCAGCCCGCGGGGCCTCAGTTTCCCCGCCGGCCGCTGCGAGGGTGGGGCTGCGGGGGCGCGGGAACGCGGGGGCGCGGGGCGGACGCCTGAGGGGCCGCCCGGAGTCGGGAAGCCACGGAGGTGAACGGGCAGCAGCCGGCTTCACGACCCCGCGCGGCTGGAGGGCCCCCGACCGCCCCTACACCCGGGCCCCAGCCCCTCCGGCTCCTGGCGGCCGATACCTTGGGAAAGTGCCTCCTCCTCCTCCCGGAGCCCCGGCCCGCAGCTCTGTCAAGGGTGGTGCGGGCCGCCCCGCCTCCCGGGGCTGAGCTGGAGTTGAAGTGGGGCTGGCTGGCGAGTTTCCCCTCCCCCCGGCCCCCCGGGGCGCGAGCACTTAGGCTCCCGGGCGGCGCTGCCGGTTCTCCCTCGTTCCTCCCCCGTGGCCCACTCTGGGCGGGCTGCGTCGCCTCTCTGACCCGGGATTCCTTGCAGGGGTCAGGGCTCCGGTCCTTGGCAGCTCCACCTGCCTGGAAGGATGTGGGCACCTCTCCCAGGAGCCCCCTAGGCTGGCTACAGGCTGGCCTCCCAAGCATGCTGCCTTCTCTACCTCCACTTGCATACAGGCTGCCACCGAGATGGGCCACCTGCAGCAGAGGGTGGGTCTAACAGCTTCCGCCCTGCTCCCACCCAGCGGGAGGTCCCTGGTTTCCAGGCCTCTGCCTCAGGCCAGGGCTCTGGCCCCTTCCCGCTGCAACCAGCCCCTGCCTCTCACGCCTCTACAGCAGCCTCCCTACACTGAGGCTCCAGCCAGCCTCTGTGCCTGTTCCCAGTGCCCTTGCCAGCCCCACGCCCCCAGCATTCCCAGCCCTCTAGGCTGCCTCCTGCCTGTGCCCCCCTCCACCACCTCCGGGCAGCCCCACCCCACCTCCTCTCCTCAAGTCCCTCCCTGGCCTCCAGTCTCTTTCCTCCATCACCCTCCCCTCAGCACAGGCTCCAGCACACACGCCATGCCCGTCACTGCTCTGTTCTAAAGCTCCAGGACCTGCTCATGTCCAGCTGGCCCTTCTGGATCCAGCCCCTGTGGACCTTTCTCACAGGCTGTCCTCCAGCCCTCCACCTCCTGTGTGTGTGCCTGCACCAGCCCGGCCCGTGGCTCCTGTTACTCAAATCCACTGCGCTCCCCCCTTCAGACCTCTATCCACACTGTTCCCACTGCCTGCTGTTACAACTGAACTAACTCACCCTCAAGAGGTGGTTCACATGAACACCAGTCCTTCACAAACTCTTCCCAAAACCGAAGAGCAAGGCACTCATTCTAAGAGGTCGGCGTGGGCTTCCCTGGTGGCGCAGTGGTTGAGAGTCTGCCTGCTGATGCAGGGGACACGGGTTCGTGCCCCGGTCCAGGAAGATCCCACATGCCGCGGAGCGGCTGGGCCTGTGAGCCGTGGCCGCTGAGCCTGTGCGTCCGGAGCCTGTGCTCCACAACGGGAGAGGCCACAGCGGTGAGGGGCCCGCGTACCGCAAAAAAAAAAAAAAAAAAAAAAAAAAGCTATGCAGGTTGGGAAGGAAAAAGTAAAACTATTCAAAGATGAGATGATTAGAAAATCCAAGGGATCCACTAAAGAAAGAATGATTAGAACTGATAAATAAGCTCAGCAAGGTGGCAGGATACCAGATGGATACACCAAAATCAGTCCTATTTCTCTACACTAGCAACGAACAATCCAAAAATGGAAGAGGGTTAACTCAAGTGCCCCCTCTTTCAGGTGGTCCCACCAGCTCAGGCCCAGCACACAGGGGGCACCCAGGCAGTCCCAAAGGAGGTGTAGAATGCTGACCCTGCTGGGTGCTGGGGACTGCACGTTGCCTGGAAGGCGCAGGAAGCTGAAACAGAGCCCCACCCTGCTCCATCGCCTCCTCCCCCATCTGTAAGGAGACCTGGCATCTGTGTGGGGCAGGGGGTGCCAGAGGCAGAGCTGAGGATGATGGGGCCCACCCCTCGTCCTGGCTCCACACCTGAGCCAGCATGGGGAAGGAGCCGGGGTGGCGTGCGGTCCCACCCTGGTCAGCTTGGTGGCCAGGCAGGGGCAGGCCTGTGAGGGGCTCAGTCTCACCTGGCCTCCGTCCCTCTGCGGGCAGGGGGAGGGCTCTTGGGTGTCCACGGGCTGACCTTGGGTGGGGAGGGTGGGTTGTAGCAGGCCTGGTCGTGTTCCACCTTCGCCTCCCCTGGGAATGTCCCTGCTTCAGGAACAGACATCCACCGCCCTTCTCCAGAAGATGGACCATCGAAGGGGAAGCTCATCCTGATGGCCGCCCGGCCCTGCCCTGCACCACTGGCTGAGCTGGGTTGGGACCTGCCCAGGAGCACAGTGCTAGGCACGCTCCCCAGTCTCTGCTCCGTGCCCACCCCCACCTTCTCTCTCAGCTGCGACTGGTCTGTGTGACGCAAGGCCCAAGGCTGTAGGGGTGAGGGCAGAACAGGCCGGAGAAAGCTGCTCTTTCCCACAGAGACAGCCCCATTGGGCTCCAGGAAGCGCAGGCTCTGTGGCTTCCGCCTGCCTTGGGGCTGCGAGCCTCCGGGGCGTGTGGTCACATCCCCTGCACAGGCCCACACATGAGCCGTGGCTCCGCACACTCGGTCATTGTCACACACGGTGCACCCAGAAGACAGGACGTGTGCATGAGCCGCACGGCCCGAAGGCAGAAGGTTCTGTGTGTGCACGTCAGTGTGTGTGCACACGCGTGTGTACCGGTGTGAGCCTGTGCACCAGGTTGCCTGGAAGGTGCATGAGGAAGGCGCTGGAGGGCGGGGTTCCCTCGGCTCTCCTCTCCTGCAGCCACAGGTGCGGTCTTGGCTGTGGTGAGGGAGCTGGCACCTCGTGGACCACAGGGTCGGGGTTCCGTCAGTGGTGACCAGGCCGCCCATGTGTGGGAGCTGCAGGGTGAGGAGGGTCTGGGGGGTCCCAGCCCCGAGGGAGAAGAGACCAGGTCCCCCAGTGCACTCACTCACACCTATGCACACACTCATTCATCACAGGCCTGCATGCACGCTTATACACTCACGCCCGAAGACACACTCTCACATACCCACCTGCATATAATCATACGTGCACACGTACACACGTGTACTCACTCACACAGGCTCACACGCATACGTATGCACACTCATCGCACATGTACACGCTCACATTCATTCTTATACGTGCACTCATTTTCACACATGCCCGCTTGCACTCAAATGTACTTATACACACACACTGACTCACGTGTATATTCACACACACACGCACACACACGCACACACACACACAGCCTCCAGGGGCTAGCAGGACCTTTCATGGGTGGCCCCAGTGCCCTGGGCAGGCAGCTTGGGCACAGGTCAGAGTAATCATCACTACCCCGCAGCCCTGCACTGGTCCAGAGCCAAGTGTGACCCGACAGCTCATTAAACCCCACAGGCATTGCTTTACCTCCATCTCACAGACTAGGACACTAATGAACAAGCTCAGCAAGTCGTCAACTCGCATGGAGCACACCAGGCACTCACCGTGCGGACCAGACTCTGTGCTTCTCGAGGACCACCCCACGTCACCATCCTAACACCCCCTGACGTGTGAACCTGTGTCACCCCCACGACACTGATGAACACACCGAGGCTCGGAGAAGCTGAATAACTCAGAAGTCACACAGCCAGTGAATAGTGGAGCGCTCAGCCTGTCCCGCCCCGCACAGAGCGGGCGCTAGGTGGCGCTGGAGGGGCGGGGCCGCAGCGCCTCTTGGTTCCGTCTCTCCTTTCAGTTTCTCCTCCCCCTTCCTCTTCCCAGAATCTTTCTCCATAAAAGAATGAAAACCAAAAATCTCCAGTGAAGGCCAGTGACGAGCCATGCCAGAGGGAGGGAGGGAGGCACGACCTGGGCTGGGGTCCCTGAGACCCTGAGGCTCTTCGGCTCCCTGCCAGGCCCCCCAGCACTGCGCTCCCAGGGCAGGCAGGCAGTGGGAGCTCACACAGCTCTCCGTGTCCCCGCAGTGCAGGCACGGTCACACTGACACATCATCACACTCACACACGCACACACACAATGTGTGCACCCAGGACCCAAACGCCAAGGCCACCCAGCAGGGCAGCACATGACCAGGGGGCGGGGTTGTCCTCTCTGGGCTCCCACTTGCCCCGTCCAGCTGAGGGCTCTCCTCTCCGCGGCCCAGGGCCAGCGTCCTGTGCGTCCCACCGCGGGCCCCGTTGAGGGGGGGTTCTGACTCCTCACGGGGACTCCCTGAGTGGCTCTACAGGTGCTGGGCCGGCGCCACCTCCCGAGCCCCCAACCCCAGGACCGCCCTGCTGACCTGGTGGCACTGACCCAGCACATGACTGTCTTCCTGCCTGGCGACGGCTTGGGGGCAGGTGTCCTGGGGCCCAGGAAGGCCATGTGGCTCAGGGGCCACGGGGCGGGGCTTCAGCCGGCCTTCCCTAGGCAGGCGCGGTGCGGTGCCCCCGCGCAGCCCAGAGTGCTGGGCCGGCTCCGCCCGCGGAGCCTCCTGCTGACAGCCGCCTGCTGCATCTGGGGCCCGTGGCCTCCAGGGCTTCCTCCCCGCCCAGGGCTTCCTGTTGCCGGGCCCCTGGGCAGCCCCGGGTAGCCAGAACTTCCTGCCTTCCACCCTCTGAGGTCCTCAGGCCCAGCGCTGTGCCCAGTCAGTGCCGTGTGGCCTGCTAGCTTTGGGCCACGCCCACTGTGGCCAGAGACCGCAGCTCACCAGGCCCCGGGATGAGGCCAGCTATGCCCCCGGGAGGCAGCTCCCCGCCGGTCCCCCCCAGGGCCACCTCTGTACGTTTGACTTCTTCCCAGCAAATCGCTGAAGCCCCAAAGCCCAGGGCGCCAGGCCTGGCCTCTCTGACCCCAGAGACAGCCACACAAGAAGTCGGTGCTTATGCCCCGCACGGGGAGCTCACTACTACCTGGGCGTGCTCCCACCACCACCACGGGCGCCACTGCCCAGCTCTACCTTCCGAGGCTACACAGCGCAGCTGTGCCTCTGGCACCAGAGCCTTCTGCGTTTCAAGGTGGCCACCTCTCTGCCCTTTGACACCAAGGGACCAAGGGATGGGTTCCGAGCCTGGGCCCAGGCATCGGCCCGTCACCTTCCCTCCTTCCCCAAGCCTTCTGCCCCACCCCATCCCCCCACGCCAGGCACAGCCTCTGTGACAGAGCTGCTGTGACAGAGCCGTGATCGCCGCTCTCTGCTGCCTCATGAACACCTGGCTGGCTAGAGAGCACTTACAGCCCCAGCGGCAAAGCACAGCCCTGGCACTCCCTGGTCCCTGACCGGGTCCCTCCCAAGCCTGCTCTGCCCCACCAAGCCGGGCTTCCTCCCCCGCCCGGGTCCACAGCCAGGAAGCTGGGAGCAGGGATTCAAACCCAGGCTGCTTGGTGCTGAGCCCCCAGGCCCCCTGCCTCTCCTCCCCTGAGCTTGGGTCTCAAGGTCACACCTCGCCCAGGGAGGACAAGACCAGCTGGAGGAAGGAGTGCTTTGGGGCCACGCCACGGCAGGATTTGAGGGTGACAGAGGCCGCAGACTACGGGGTCCTCGGGCGTTGCAAAGGCCTCGTCCTGCCCGCCAGGTTTACCAGGGCATAGCCCCACGGCCAGCTGTGCCGGTGCCTAGTCAGCCCGCATCCCTGTGTGTCGGGGCCTGAGGGAGGCCGGCCCTGGGCTGGGGGGCCTCCATCTCCCAATGTGTGCACAGCCCCAGACCCCTGCCAAGGTCCCTGCATCACCTGGGGGCCAGTCTGGGGTGTGAGACTACCTGCTATCTCCTGGAGGATGGGGCTTTTGTGTATGAGCTGTCCTCAGGGCGGGACCCTGGCCTCCGCAGCCTGTGTCAGCCTCAGTGCCCTCGGTGGCTGTGGGCAGGCCATGCCTTCAGGAGAAAGCTGACCACAACAGATGGACGGGTAGTGGCAATGGGGAGGTTCAGTGGGGCCCCCTGCCCTTCCCCTTTGCAGCCTGCCCAGAGTGGGGAGAGGGCTCCCAGTCAGACTCAGCTGGGCACCCTGCCCACCTCTATCCTCTGCCAGCTGTGCGCCTCAAGCTACTGACTTAGCCTCTCTGAGCCTTAGTTTCTTCATCAGTGCTCAGGGTTGAGATAAAATAGCAGGTTAGGAGCCCCTGGGGCTTGGGCAGCCAGGACAAGCCAGTGGAGCAGTTCTGGGACGGGGCAGGGGCTTCAAGGGGCCGTGAGGTCCAGAGGAGGTGCCCAGCAGGCACTGGATCAGGGGAGGCCTCCAGACGAGGGGCCAGGTTTGACTGAGAAGGAGTTTGCTGGGGCAGGGGTGGCCTGAGGAAGTCAAAGTCCGGGCAGCAAGTGGCCAGAGCCGGGGGAGGCTGCGGGGGCGGACGGCAGGGGGGGAGGGGGAGGGTGTGGGCACAGGCCTGCAGGTGAGAACTGCCCGGAACCGGGAGGCCGCCAGGCTCTCCCTGGGACATCCCATCCCAAGGATGGATCAGGAGGCCTGGGGTCCAGGAGCCACAGCCTCCCCTTGCCCCTGCCCCAGAAGGGCCACCAAGCGCTATCCACAGCAGAGGCAGAGTAGGCAGAGGGCCACACCCGCTGGAGCCCTGGCTCGGCACTAAGAGGCCGTAGGGGCAGTCACGCCCGAGCAGAGGAACAGGGGTCTCCGTGGAAGTCAGACCTGCGTCGACTCCTTCCCCAGCCCTACTCCCTCTGGGAGTCTGAGGTCAGGATTCCCGGGGTTGCTTTGCGACCTCTGAAGGCCCCGCCACTCCAGGCCTCTGTTCCTCCCTGTGCCCTCCCATCTCCCGAGGCAGCATTTCATCCCTGCAGCAAATAACGCAGCGATTCACATTCCTCAAACAGAGGACATTGAGGGTCCCTCCTTCAATAGTGGGAGCCCCACGACCTTTCACACTGTGCTGAGAATAACCAGCCCCCAAGCAGCAAGATGTGTGGGGCTGGGGTCCCTGCCCTCAGCAGCTCTGGTCTTCCACCCAACCCTCCCCAAGTTGCAGCTCCTCCCCCAGCTCCCAGGGCGGCTGCCTCTAAGTTCCAGGCTTGGGGACCACCCACCATGCCAGACGCAGCACACTTAGCAGGGTGGGTAGGACTAGACAGCGGCCGGCGGGGCAGGGGCCAAGAGTCGGCCTGAAAAAGTGGAAGGGAGAGCCTTCTGGGTTCCAGGGGTCCTCAGCTTGCTCTGGAGCCAGGCAAAAGCCCAGGCAAATGCCCACCACCTCTGCAGCAGGCCATGGAGCCTGCCCCACCCTGATGCTCAACAGCCCACTCACCTGCGGTGACCCTGGGGATGCTAGGGTTCAAAGAGCAGGGCACTGGCCGGGCCAATGGTCAGGGAACAGAGGTGTGGAGACTGGAACCACGTCCCTGAGAACCCCAGCTCGGTGTCTCCCGCAGTCTCGGAGAGCCCTGTGCCCAGTCCAGTGCCCACCTGTCGCCTTCATGCCAAGGAGGGCCTACCAGGCTCAGGGAGGGCCCTGGGGCCAGGGAAGGGTGGCTGGCACCTCCATTCGTGTGAAAACCTCAAGCTCTCAAAATAAGACGCTTTGCATCAGTCCCTCACAAAGGAAAGGCCCAAGGCCACCCACAGCCAGCCTGGGACCCACCTACTTAGTCCCCACCCTCCGGGGCCAGGGCCACGAGCCCTTCCCCTGTCTGAGCCTCACTCCTCTCTGCACAGGTGCTGTAAGCTGCCTTCCTGCGCAGGGCTGCAAGGATTCCCGGGAATTTGGTCCTGGGTGCCATCCAGCTGGGCAGAGGGAGCGGGTGGCATAGAGGGCAGGGGCCTGGTCACGGCCACCCAGTGTAGTGGGCTGAATGGGGCCCCCAGAGACATACGTCCAAGTCCTAGTCCCTGGGAACTATGACCATGACCTTATTTGGAAAAATGATCTTTGCATATGTAATTAAGGATCTTACCATGGGCCCTAAATCCAACAACAAGCATCCTTATAACAGACAAAAGAGAAGGGGGAAAAAAAACCCGGAAAAAGAGATCAGACTTGCGGTTACCAGAGGCGGAGGGTGGGATTGCAGGAAGGTGGTCAAAAGGTACAAGCTTCCAGTTATGAAATAAATAGGTCCTGGGGGTGGAATTGCAACACGGTGACTGTAGCCAACAGTGCTGTACGATGTGCAGGAAAGTTGTAAAGAAAGTAAATCCTAAGAGTTCTCATCACAAGGAAACATTTTTGTCCCTTTTTTCTTTTCTTTTTATTGTCTCTGTATAAAGAAGGTGGATGTTAGCTGAACCTATTGTGGGAATCATCTCACAGTATATGCAAATCAACCATCATGCTATGTGCCTTAAACTTAAAAATAAAAAGAGAGGGCTTCCCTGTTGGCGCAGTGGTTGACAGTCCACCTGCCAATGCAGGGGACGCGGGTTCATGCCCCAGTCTGGGAAGATCCCACATGCCGCGGAGCGGCTGGGCCCGTGAGCCGTGGCCGCTGAGCCTGCGCGTCCGGAGCCTGTGCTCCACAACGGTAGAGGCCACAACAGTGAGAGGCCCGCATACCGCAAAAAAAAAAAAAAATTATAAAATAAAAATAATAAAAAGAGAGAGAGAAAAGACACAGAGAAGAAGGTGATGTGAAGACAGAAGCAGAAGCAGAGATTGGAGTGATGTGGCCATAGACCAAGGAAGCTGAGGGCTGCAGGCAGCCACTAGAGGCTGGAAGACAAGGGAGGAAGGAAGGATTCTCCCCTGGAGCCTCCTGTGGGAGCGTGGCCCTGCTGACACCTTGATTTTGGAGTCTGGCCCCAGGACTGTGAGAATAAATTTCTGTTTTTTTCAGCCCGCAGCTTGTGGTACTTTGTTAGGGCAGCCGTGGGAAACTATTTTACACGGGGACTGGCTGAAGTTCTTCCCCCGGATGAGCTCACAGTCAATTTGAAGTCCTGGGCGTGCCAGCAGGGCGAGGCTCGCTCTGTGTGAAGCATCCAGCTGGATAGGGTAAATCTGAGCGGGCTTCCACAGCCTCACCACCTCCCACCCTTCCCGTGCACGGGGTCAGAGGCCACACCCAGCCTACACCCACCAGACTCGCTGGGCCCACCGCCGGACCCTGGTTCCCACCCCTGGCCAGCCCTTCCTTGGCTCCGTCCAGCCATTTCCACCACGAAGCAGAGGCCAGGCCGGTTCCCTGGCTGAGTGTATGGGGTCTGGCCCCTGCTTGCTGCCCTGAGCCCTCGACTCTGGGCCTGTCACACAGAACCACTGTGCCCCACTCTGAGTACGTGCAATCTTCTCCACCTGGAAACTATATCCTCTCCAACAAATGCTCCCTCATCCTCTGAAAACAGAACCATCTAGACCCTCACCCCCTCCTCTGCAATCTCCAAGTCAATGGGACAGCCTTGCCCACCAGGGTGTCACATGTGTTTGTATCCCTAGCACTCCCCATGGGCTTGGGTCCCACCGAATCCCCAGAGCCCGGTGCCTAGCCCACAGAAGGGGCCAAGAGCCCGATGGATGGGTAGACAGATGGGTTCAGCGTCACAGCTACACACACGGCCATACCCCTGATGTGGCTATACAAGCACATGCCTGGACCTCAGAGCCAGAGCGAAGCAGTAATCTGACCAGTGGCTGTAGCAAAGTCCCATGGCCCAGGACCCCCCCGCCGCCTGGTGGGGTAAGCCGCCAGCCAGCACTGGGTGAGCACTGGAGTCTGCTCATTGCAAAACAGAGAACAGGCCAGCATCCCCCGAAGACAGCAGTGTGCTGGGGTCTAGGAGGCCCCCAGGGGCTTCTCGGGGCTACCCAGGGTGGAGGCGAGAGGCAGTCCAGCCACCCCCGTGTCGGCGGCAAAGGGAATTAGGGGAAGTGCAGAAAGAGGCCCACATGCACAGCTGCCCACATGGAGCCTGGGCTTCAGAGGGTGGTGGCCAAATGGGGTTTCTACTCTGGGACCCTCGGCCCTTGAGCTCTGTCCCCATAGAGGACTCGTAGAGCCCACGTATCCCTGGATGCCCCCCACCCCGCCCCGTAGCAAGTTGGGGCCCTCCTCTCCAGGCCTGGCATCTCTGCCTCTAGCAAACATTCCCAAACTGAGCAGCATCTCTCAAGGGCCGGGGTCGAGGGCTGGATTAGCCTGGGGAGCAGAGCTGGGGCCCCTCAAAGAGTCGGGGCCGCTGCGCACCGCACACCAGGTGCGGGACACACTCAGCAGAGCCCTGGGGAGGAGGGAGCTCGGGGCCTGGCCAGGAAGGAGCAGCACGTGCGTGGGAGGGAGGATGGCTGGGCAGGGGCTCCAGGCCCAGGGTCGCTGTCCTTGGATATGGCCATGGTGGGCGGGGGTCGGTCTGGGGGAAGCATAGGTTAGCATCGTCACTCTCTCGTCTCAAACCACAAGCCAGCAGAGGCGTTTCAGGATTCACACTTCAGTTCATCACGACACTGACAAGTTTCCACTTCTTAATTGCTTGAGGAAAAAGCTCTCCAGAGTGCTGACGTGTGGGCCGGGTCTGCCCCCGTGTTCCTGGCCCCTCGCCTGCCGGCGGAGGCAGGCACCACAGGTTCCCAGCCCCGCCCGCCAGGACAGGGCTGCTCCACCATGGGACCTCGGTAGGCAGGACGGCGCGGTGGTGATGGCACAGGCTTCCTTGGGGACAGGATGGGCTTAGTCCTAACCTTGCGGCCCACAGCTCCTGTGCGGGGCTGTCCCGAGGGCCACCGGGCATGGCTGGGGGGCAGGGTGACTCCAGGGATTCCGTGGGCCACGCCGTCATCACTGTCGCGTCAGGAAGGGAGAGCGCTCTCCTGAACCTCCCCTGCTCAAAGCCAGGCGACACCTTCCCATCCTGCCCCTGTGGGTCTGGAGCCCCGAGTACTCCCGCCTCCTTGCTCACCACTGGCCCCATCTGAGCCAGGCTTGCAGGGTTGAAAATTCCACCTGAAGGTGACAGATACCTTTGCCCAGTGCTGTGCTCAGCGTGGAGCGACATCTCCCTTCCCCTTGGTCCCACCCCTGCCTCCTCCGCCCCACGTCCAGACCCACTACCTGCACACACCGCCCCTGCCCTTCTCCTGCGCAGGCTCCGCCCACGTGCAGGGCCACACTGACGGCGGCATTTTCAGCCTTCTGTTGACTTTCTGACCCTTCTTCGATACAGCTCGATGGGGGGTGACATGACAGCCACTCCTTGTGTCTGTCCCCTGCAGTGTCCCCAGCATGAAGCTGCCCTGGGCACCTCCCGCAGTGTGAACAGATCCCACCTCCTTAGCTGGACACTCCCGACTCCACATGGGGTCCCATTACGGAGCTCGTTCACTGAATGAAACTGTTCATCTCTCCCTAAGACCCCCACTGCTCTATCCCTGGGGGGGCCTCTGGCTGCAATGACAATGCCTAGTGCGGGGGGTTTTCCACCCACAAGCAAGGCCTGCACACCCCGGGAGTGACCTCGGCCAGGTGCTTGACCTCTCACAGTCTCACTGTCCTTGTCCACAAAGCGACCAGCAGGCACCGGCAGGGCAGGTGTAGGGCCTGGACAACGCACCCTCACACCCCGAGCGCCCGGTGGGCTGAGCCCCAGGCAGACCAGGCTGCCCGACACTGCTGCCCACCCTCCAGGGGCCAAGGGGGTGTGGCTGGGCTGGAATCTGCAGAGCCCCGTTGTCAGGTCGCCCAGAAGGGGACAGACGGTCTCCTCTGAGGTCACTCCCGGCAGATGAGGAACACGCAGACGGCAGGACTTCCCCAAACCCAGCCCGCTCCACCCTCTTCCCAGCGGCCACCGTGCGTGCTCCTTGGGTCACGTCACCGTGGCTCCCTCAGCACTCCAGAGCCTGGCCCTCAGTGGAGGGTCTGGTCCCCGACAGCAGCCCCAGGCCTCAGGAGCACCGGCTACCACCAGCCAGACCCTCCTGGGGACACATGTACATGTCACATCCTGTGGGGACACGTCCCCACTTGCTGAAGCCAAGGCAGGGGGGTCACAAAGGTTGGGGGCACTTTCCTGTCTACGGTCCACCTCTCGTGACAGGAGGGCCAAGTCAGTGCGCCAGGACAGGGGGCACCCTCCGGCAATGTCCGCCCAGTGCCGAGCCGTCAGCCCCCATGGCCCACTCAGTCCCCAGCTGCCCGTCTCCTGCTCTCCCGATGAGGAAGCTGAGGCTGAGCGGGCTGCAGCAGTGGCCACACAGCCCGCACCACCCATGTGGCCCAGAGCCGGGGCCACTTCACCCGCCACATGCAGCCTGACACTTTCCACCAAGCCTGGGTCTCAGGGGCATGAGGAGGAGCCCCAGGGCCTACTCTCAGGAAGGATGCCAGCTCCCACCCGGCAGAGAACCCAGCAGCCCAGAGGAGGGCTCCAGGCTCCGGCCAGAAGGCTGGGGCACACGGGGCTGGCACACACGGCCTGGGGATGCGGGCACATGCCAGCCTGTCCTCGTGCATTCAGAGTCTGCTTCTGTTTTACACGTATCTCCAGAGCCCAGGGGGAGCTCGTCAGGAGACTGTCCCGGCCACAAGCCCCCACCCTGAGCCCTGTTCTGCGCTGTCCCCGGTACTGGGACAGAGGGAGGCCATCAGGGCATTGCCACCTGTCAGCAAACGCCGCACCCTTCACCCCCGGATCCAAGCTGGGCTCCCGATCTGCTGGGGAGGCAGCCACCTCTGACTCACACCCCTGTGACAACGCTTCCACCCAGATGGGGTGACACATCAGGCAGCATCCGCACGCCATAGCCAAGCAAGAAGATTACATGGAAAGTGTCTTGAGTAGCAAAGAGCTTGTGCAAAGGGCCTGGGGTTGGGGTGAGAGGAGGTATCCAGAGAGACCTGGCCCCACTGCTCCTTGCAGGAGCCGGGGATGGAGGCCAGAGGCTGGCCCTGACAGGCACGCTGCAGGGACACTTGCTGTCCGCCAGTGCCAGGCCAGGGCAGCTGTACGAGCCCTCCACACTGGCAACCACCAGCTGGGGTGTTCCAGCGTAGGCCACCAGGGGCACTGACCTTGACACCAGTAGCATCTGTCCCTTTACTCATCTCTTTAGGATCTTTCGTGCCATGGTGGCCTCCCTCAGACCACAGGAACCAGAAAGTTCCTGAGTACCTTACAGCATTTCACCAAGTCAGGGCTCCCGGGTCAGGACAAAGGGCATCAGGACCCAGGGGCATGAGGTGTGGCCCCGCATCTCAGCTGCTCCATATACCTCTGGGGGGTCCCTGGACCACTCACTCACCTATGAACCTGGTTCACCAATTGTCCAGCAGTATTTTGGTCTCCTGCCCACCCTGCCACAGGCTGGAGCCCGTCAAGTCCAAGTCCATACCACCAGGTCCCTTCCCTCCTTCTTCTCACTTCAGCATTTTAGGGTTTGGTGTCTCTTCAGTTTTAATCCGTTTATTTTTATCCTTTTATCACTAATGTTCATTTTTTTCTTGGCCGCACGGCCTGCAGGATCTTAGCTCCCGGACTAGGGAGCGAACCCTGCGCCCACTGCGGTGGAAGCGCAGAGTCTTAACCACTGAACCACCAGGGAAGTCCCCCTAATGTTAATATTTTTAGGCTGTTTTCAAACATTTTTTTCTTTGACGCTGTAGATTAACCTTCACTCTCTGAGTTTTCTATTTTTATATATATATTTTTTTAATTAATTAATTTTCTTTTTGTGGTATGCGGGCCTCTCACTGTTGTGGCCTCTCCCGTGGCGGAACAAAGGCTCCGGACGCGCAGGCTCAGCGGCCATGGCTCACAGGCCCAGCCACACCGCGGCATGTGGGATCTTCCCGGACCGGGGCACGAACCTGTGTCCCCTGCATCGGCAGGCAGACTCTCAACCACTGCGCCACCAGGGAAGCCCCTGAGTTTTTTATTTTATTGCATTGTTTCTGCTTTTGCTCACCTTTTATTCCTCGGTCAATTTTAAGTTGGCCTCGGGAGGGTCTTGCCCTCTCACTGGCTACTTCCTGGGGTTCCCCACAGGCTTGGGGGGGGCACCCCGTGACGGGGCAGCCCCTCCACCGGGCTGTCGTGGATGGGGGCTGGGGGAGCAGGCCGCAGCCACTCCCAGGCCTGGGTCTCTGGCTGGACAGAGGCAGGGGGACAGAGACACACCCAGAAGGGAGGGAGCCGGAGAGAGGCCACGGGAAGAGGCACGGACAGGGGGCAAAAGATGGAAGGAGGAGCAGGCCGGCCCCCCATGCGGTGTGGGGACACGAGAACGCTGTTCCTCCTCAGCCTGGGAGCCCTGGGCCGGGCGCTGGATGGATGACTCACGGCCCTGGCTCCCCTCCGAGCCCCTCAGCTGGGCCCACAGGGGGCCTGGCTGGCCTGACTGTTCCCAGGCGCCCTCACACTGCCCCATTGTTCAGAGGCCCAGTGAGGAGAAGGGTCTGGCGGTGGGCCAGGATGGCGGGAAAGGGGCCCAGCCCCAGCTCTCCTGCCCCTCTTGGGCAGCCTTGACAGACAGGACAGGGGACAGGAGGGGGTGGGGGAGGGCTGTCTCCATCCAGCCATGCTGCCATCCTCCCAAGGCCGGTGGTCCTGCAGGATGTTGCGCCCCGGCCCCTCTCTCTGAGCCGCTGTCCCAGCCACAACTGGGAGGCAACTCTCAAAGGCAACTGGGCTCAGTCTCAGGTTCAAGGCCGTTACCCCGTTGGTGCTCAGCCACGACGACGGACGGCTCGCACGCCTTCCCTGACCGCCTGGTGCTGTCCCCACCCTGCAAACTTAGGTCACCCCGGGACACCCTGATGCCCCACAGTCAGGCTGGGGAGTGGTGCCCTCAGGGGACCTCAGAGCCCAGCGCAGGGCTGGAGGGGAGGGCCTCTGCTGAGGCCCATCCCCCTGCTCCCTTCCTCCAGGCCCAACCCCTTCCACTGGTACAGCAGCCTTAGAAATGCTTCCCCAGATCCCACAGGCAAAGTGCCCGCGGGGCCCTTGTGGACAAGGCAAACGCTCTCATCTAACCCTCAGCCTAACTAAGCCTCCCAGAGGCAAGGTGGCTTCTGATGGTCAGCAGAGCCAGGGGTCAAGCTCCCGAGTGCCAGCCCCTAAGGCCTCCTCCTGGCTGGGGACCTGCCACCGGGCTGGGGCAGCCTGCCCCGGGTGGGGGAGGGGCACGGCTCAGTGGTGCTATAGGGACACCCTCCGCTCCCCAGGGAGACAGCCATGGGGTCACACCACTGTCGCCAGAAAAGCCAGCAATGAGGACTGGGGGTGCGGAGGCGGAGGGCAGAGGCAGTACGACCAGAGCCGGGTGCTACCCCACGTCTGCCTTCCCCCGGCCCTGGCGGCCCCCTCAGCGAGAGTCACTGACTCCACCCTGGTCAGCTGAACCCCTGCGCCCACGGCACACCTAGCCCTCCTGCAGGTCCGACTCACCTGCTTTTGCCCAAGCTCCTTACAGCCCCTGCTGCGGTGCGGTATGTGCGGTGGGGGGCAGGAGGCAGTCTTAAGACCCCAGAGTGATCTTTCAAACCACAAACCAGCCCCTGCTCAAAACCCTCCCACGGGGGCTTCCCTGGTGGCACAGTGGTTAAGAATGCTCCTGCCAATGCAGGGGACACGGGTTCAAGCCCTGGTTCAGGAAGATCCCACATGCCGCAGAGCAACAAAGCCCGTACGCCACAACTACTGACTGAGCCTGCGCTCTAGAGCCCGCGAGCCACAACTACTGAGCCCACACGCCACAACTACTGAGCCTGCACTCTAGAGCCCGCGAGCCACAACTACTGAGCCCGCGTGCCACAACTACTGAGCCCATGTCTCACAACTACTGAAACCTGTGCACCTAGAGCCCGTGCTCCGGTGGCAAGAGAAGCCACCGCAATAAGCCCCCGCACTGCAACCAAGAGTAGCCCCCGCTCGCCACAACTAGAGAAAGCCCGTGCACAGAAACGAAGACCCAATGCAGCCCAAAATAAATAAATTTAAAAATTTATAAATAAGTAAATTTATAAAAAAAAACCTCCCATGCCTGACCTCTCAGCCTGGCCCCTCCTGCCCCCTTCCTGCTTCCAACCCAAGAAGGCCCTACCCCAAATGGCACCTCCTACACCATTCTTGGGGGCCGCCCCCCTGCAGGGCGAGGAGGTGCCTGCTGCCTCTGCAGGACTGGGCCTGGGGCTGCCTGTGGGGAGGGGCCCCCGCGGGTCCTCCAGGCAGCAGGGGCATCAACACGGAGGCCACTGGGGTGGGGTCATCCCCTCCTGCTTCCCAAGGCCTCACGCTGGAACAACTACCTGTTGGTGCCCGGCTGGCAGGAACCTTGGGCTTGGGGCAGGGCCTCCTAGGTCCTGCGTGTGTGCGGGGGATCTCGTTCTCAACACTCTTCCTTCCCCCGTGACCTCCTGCCCCCAGAGCAGGCACGGCCACCACTGACCACAGAACTTCACCCTCCTGGTCACATTCTCGAGAGAACGGAAGGCTGATCTCAGAGAGCTCCCGTCCCACGTGGCAAACCTTCCAAGGCTGGTGCCCAGGAACCCCAGGATGGCTGGGCAACTCAGGGATGGGCTCCATGCCTCACTCCATTTTATAACAAGTGGACACCAGGGCCACCGGCGCCGAGGCCCAGCTGGGCCAGAACCCGGGCCCTGAGCGCAGCCTGGGGCTCCCCCTTACCCCACCCTCAGGCCCGGCACACCTCCTCTGAGGGAAGCACCAGGCATCGGCCTCCTCTGGCAGCGGCAGCCCAAGGTCTGGAACCAGATTAGGCTGGGTCCTGGTGAGGCCCCGAAGGGAAGTGATTCCACAGTCTCCTGCCCCCATAGCCCACCCCTGAGCAGCTCCCCTGTGTGGCAAGGAGCCGGCACTGGGGGCCCCAGCCCTGGTGCAGCGAAGTGCCAGGGTGGGGTCCCCTGGAGCAGCATATCCTTCCCCCTGGGTGAGCTTCCAGAGAAGTCAGGAGGTGGGGGTTTGGGGGAGGACTTCGTGGGGTCCGGCTGCCCAGTGGGGCTGCAGCACAGCATCGACAAGCTCCCGAGATGGGGGCTGTGGGGGTACGTGGTGGGGATACCTCCTGCGGGAGGCTTAGGCTCTATCCCCAAGTGCCTTCGGCCCCGCCAAGATCTGGGTGGGTCAGCAGGGAGGCTGTAGTGGCCTGGCACTGACCCTGGGGGCTCTGAGGCCCTCTCGTGCATCCAGCTCACAGCCGGGCACTACCATGGATCCCGCCCAGCATCCAACGGCCACCCTGCACTCCTAGAGGTTTCGGGCCAGATGGTGATGGCAATGGGAAGCCGCCTCTCGTCCTGTGCTGAAGGGCAGGGGACGCGGTCACTCCGTCCTCTGCCTACCGTGGTCAAACCCACCAGCTGATCACTGACCTGCCTGCCAGGGCCCGGCCCCCAGCACTGTGTCTGCCTGGCCATCAGGGGACCCAGTGGCTCTGTGCCAGCTGCCCCTTGAGAAAGGGTCTTCCTTTTCTGGCCTCAAATAGGAGGAGAGGAAGCAGCTGGGGTTACGGAGGACATTCCTCAGGAGACAAGGTGAGTTTCCTGGCATGCCTCCCTCCCCCTCCCACCTGTCCACGCAGGGCTCCCGGCCCACTTTTCTGGCTCCTTCCCCACCACTCTCCTACTGGTGGCAGATCTAATCTTGCCAGGCCCCATCTGGGGCACTGGGTCTCTGGGACCCACAGACCAGGTCTCCGCAGTGGCCGGTGGGTCAGGGGAGTTCAGGCTGACCCCAATCTTGGCCCCAACATGTGTCTCTAGGAAGGAACAGCCACGGAGAAAGGAAAGGCTTCCACTTAGGGTGGAGCGCCCCAGACTCCCCGCCTGTCTCCCCGTCTGAACCACTGCTGGGGCCCCTGAGACGAGGTGACCTCAGTAGTGACTATTAAGGGCTGTGGCTGCTGCAGCCCACGGCCCGGGGCCGTGATAGAAACCTGGAGAGGTTCACACAAGGCCAGAGCACAACTACCCACTGTGATCTGATTGGAAACGTCACCAGCCGGGCAGCAGACTCCTTCCAGGATAACGGGGCACCTGTGTCTCTGATGTGGAAGCAGGAGGTAAACACGCCGGGCTTCAGGTCTGTGGGAGCTCCTGGGATGCTCTACAGGGGGTCGTCCCTCTTCTGGGCCAGACCCACGTGGGCACCGCTGGGCAAGGGCACTCAATTGTGTCCCTGTCCTTCATGAGTCCCCAGTTGGGCAGGGAGAAGCAGATAGGTAGACAAGGTGACCAGGGAATGGGCTGGGGCTTGTAGAAGGCACCTAGCTCCGGGAAGCAGGTGCAGGGGCCAGGGAGGGTCCCTGAGCACCAAGCAGGACAGACACTTATGCCTTTTATTAAACTGCTTCCGAGGGAGAGAGTGGCAGGGTGGGCCAGACAGGCTGAGCTGCTACCTATCCATGCCTGGCCCTGGGCTTGGTACACAGGGCACCCAGCTGAACGAGAGGAGCAGAGGTCTGGGGGCAGCAGCTTTCTGAAGGGCACAGGGGCCTAGGCAGGGAGAGCTGCCCCAGGAGTGGAGCTCGGAGTGGGGTGGCACGGGCCCAGGCGCCCAGCCAGGGCCCTAAGTGGACTGTGGGTGCTGCCCCTGGCTCCCAAGGCTTTGAGGTCAAGCCAAGGCCTACCCTGGTATTCCAGGCCCCTAGGTCGACCCCTGACCCCACATCACCTTGCAGGGGGCATCCAGCAGTGAGGGCTGGGGCCACAGGGGCAGCCGGGGTATGAGGACACAGAGCTCTCTAATGCCACAGAGCAATGTTGCCAGATTACAACATCCCCTTGGGCAAGGCTAGAGGAAATCCCCCAAATGGAGCTGCAGGGTCAAGGGCAGGGAGGCCCCAGCCTGGGACAGGGCTCAAGATCCCACAGTGGGGGCTCCTCTACAGCATCTCATTTAACTTTTCCGAGGACACCATGAGTTATAACTGTTTTTAACCCCATTTCACAAGGAGGGACGTGAAGTCCAGAGAGTCACTGAGACTTGAAGGGGACAAGCTGCTCCAGCGCTGGGAATGCGGCCCCCGACTACTTCCTGGGAGGAGCTGTGCTGGCTCCAAGAAGCCCCTGGGAAGCCTTCCCTGGGCCGGCCCAGCCCCCAGCCGTGGGGCAGCCCACCCTCCTCCCAGCAGGCACGGAGCCAACTTGGAGCGCTCACCCGTCAGCCTGGCAGCTCCTGGGGACAGGGACCTCCCCTGCCTCTGCAGGTTCCAGCAGGCAGACGCCCCACACCCCAACCAGCGGCCTGGAACATGGTTGGCAGTGGGCCGCCCCTACCCTGTTTACTGCAGCCAGCATGCAATAAACATCTGATTCACAAGGAAGCAGAGGGCACTTCTCGGAATTGCAGCACAGCTGCAGGGGAAGGAGTACGGATACCAGGAGGGTGCCCTGCCAACCCCTCAGGCCCCGCCGACCTCCCCAAGCCAGTGCCTCGGCCACTGAGCCCACACCCTTCCCAGAGGCCGGCAGGCAAGGATCACTGACTGGGACCCGCTGTGCCTAGCCCACGGGGGCCAAGGATCAGTCGCCGCTGGACCTGGAGACTGGGTGAAAGAAGCCCAGTCCTGCCAGCAAGTTCCAGCGTGCCTCATGACCTGGGACGGGGACGGGCAGGGGCTAAACTGCAGGTGGCCCCAAAGCTGGAACCTCAGGGCTTCCCTGGTGGCGCAGTGGTTGAGAGTCCGCCTGCTGATGCAGGGGACACGGGTTCGTGCCCCGGTCTGGGAAGATCCCACATGCCGCGGAGCGGCTGGCCCGTGAGCCATGGCCGCTGAGCCTGCGCGTCCCGAGCCTGTGCTCCGCAACGGGAGAGGCCACAACAGTGAGAGGCCCGCGTACTGCAAAAAAAAAAAAAAGCTGGAACCTCAGAAGTTCTGCTGCCCAGGGAGAAGCTGGGCAGTGGGGGGACCTCAAGCACCGTGAGGCCCCCTCCCTGATGAGGGCCCAGCCTTGTTTTGCACTTCACTGGGATGGCGCCTGGAGTTCAAGGGCAGCTCAGGAGCCTGGCTCCCGAGCCCAAATCCTTCAGTGTGGCCCAGAGCCAGGGGCTTGTATCACTTGAGGGTAGAGAAGTGTAATTCACTAAGGAGACTCAGGTCTCCTGGCTGTGGCTGAGAGGCAGCTCCATTTCTCTCGGCATCATCCTGGCTGCCCTGCGGTGCCTAGGCCCAGAGGTGGTAAGGAGACACCACAAGAGTGCCCTGCCAATCCCTCAGGCCCGGCCGACCTCCCCAGGCCACTGCCTCAGCGACCGAGCCCACACCCTTCACCCTTCCTGGAGGCCAGCAGGCAAGGACCAGGAGGTGGGCACCGCTGAGCCTCCTGCCTGAGGCTACAAAGAGCCCAGAACGCTCCCCCTCCCCGCCTCTGGGACTTAAGTGGCCCACATGTGGGACTGTCCCCAGCCCTTGGATGACTGGTCAGGGCCACTGGAGAGATCCAGAGGCCTTTTGGAGACAGGCCACCTACCTGTGGGTAGGATTTCAGCATCCTGACAGCCCCCTCTCCCTGCCTCGGCCCCTGTGCACTTTCATCCATGCCCCCATCCACACTCTCACCACATCTGGTGCACACCAGGCCACTCTGGTCAAACTGGTCTGCCACCCTCCCCGCTGCCAGCCTCTGGCTCAGTCTCCTCCTACCTTCGTGGTTGTCCGCATGGCTCAGACAGCCCTCCTTCTGATGGCAAACCCTACTTTCACTGGCCACCTGCCGCCCACCTCCCTCAGCCAGGCTGCCGACTGCTAACCATGCTACCTGGGATTATTAGAGAACCACACATGTGCATGCCCAGGCCTTACTGAGGCCATCTATTAGCCAGCCAATGAGGGGAGAGTGGGGCCTGCCACTCACTGACCCTTGGTGTCCCATGATAGAGCTTCAAGGACAGAAACCAGGAGGACCCAGGTGGTTCCCTGAGCCTGGCCACTCCTAAGACACTCTAGCCTTTGCCATGAGACCCAAGCGGGCAGGGACCTAGGAGCCTGCCCTTTGCCCCAGATCTCTCCAGGTCCAGTCCCACCCCCACTCCCAAGCAGAGGTGGCCCAGCTATCCCTGCTCTCCAGCCCCGAGGGCCAGGGAAATCACCCCCAGTGGCTCACAGTTACTGAACACCAATCACGTGCCACCACCAGCCCCTGGACGTTCAAAACCACCTATAAGGCAGAAAGTGGTTCACTACCCCCATTTTACAGATGAGGAAACTGAGGCTCAGTAGTGTGAAGCCCCCTGGCCGGGATCACACAGCTAGTAAATGGTGGCAGCCGGATTCAAAGCCAGGACCCAGCCACTTGGTGTGTCTCTCTGTGCTCCCTCAGGCTTCCCCCATGTAGGCCTGCAAGCTTGCGGGCATCCATGTAGGGGGAGGGATGGTGGGGGCTGACTCAGCATCTCACTTTCCTCTGTCCATGTGAACAGGAAGGGCCAAGGGAGGTTTGGAGCCGCCCACCCTCCTATCTCTCCCAGGCTGGCCTCCTTGTTGGGCTCCTCCCTGACTCTGCAGGCCTGAGGGACTCTCCAGAAAGGCCAGGCCCTCTGTCAGCACCCCTCTTTCCTGATGGCCAACAGGGACTAGCCTGGGCCATCTACCCATCTGTCCTTCTGCCTGCCGCCTCTGGCCAGGGTGTGCCCCAACACGGGGAACAGAGCCAAGTAATGGAGTGGTGGCTGGTGGGGGGGGGGGGGGGCGGCGGGGGAGGGAGGGGGAATTTGACAGAATTCTCTCACCTTGGAGCCCCCGTCCTGGCCTCCTGGTCTACCTGGAGTGGAGCCCTGACTCCCAGAGGGCCCTCTGGGTGGGTGCCCTGGGTATCGGACACAGTGGGAGGAGAGCCAGGAGATAATGGAGCCCAGCCCCCTCCTCTGGTCTCGCAGAGCCTGGGCCAGAGAGGGCAGAGGGCCAACCCAGGGTTACACTGAAGTCAATGCTGGGCTAGACTTAAACCTGGAAATCTGCGCTGATTCCAGGACTTGCCATGCTCCCTTGGCTGTCAAACTGTCGTGAAAAAATTCTACACATCATCATCACGGCAAGTAACATTTCCTGAGCCCCTCTGTGCTAGGGCCTGGTTACCCGCCTCGTCAGCAAAATCACATGCGTGTCCTCGACTCGGCAATCCCGGGGGTCCCACACGGAACCCCGCCCCAGGCCAGGGTCACTTAGAGGGGCCCTTTACTCTGCATGACCTGACCAGCAGGCACGGACGTCATCAGTGTTGACAGATGGGCAAACCGAGGCACAGAGAGAGGATGTGAGGCGCTCAGGGTGCAGCAGGGCGGCAGGGGGAGTGAGCTCCAGGCTCTGCAGCGGGGCTCAGGCCCCTCAACACTCCCAGTGGGAACACTGTCAGCACTTCACCAGGGGAAGCGGAGGCCCAGAGCAGCAGGAAAGAGCCGGGCTGCTGTGAGGGGCCGGCCCACATGTGGAAGGACAGCTGTCCCTGACCCTCAACTCTCTGACACTCGCTGTCCCCCAGAATAAGAGTCGCAGACACCCCCAGAGCCACTGGGCTATCAGTCACTCACACTTCAGTGTGAGTCAGCTCCAACAGGCAGCTTTTCTCCACCCTTCGTTGCGCGGCTTGAGGGAAGGAAAGTTTGGATTACCGGGAGGAGGTGGAAGCAAATTCCCCGCCCGGGGCCTTCGGAGACCGGGATGTGTGGGTCGTGTAATGCGGGCCTGCGGCGGTCTGCGAGCCCCAGGGGCCTGGGGAAGCGGAGGCCAGAGGAACGAGGGGGACGCGGGACAGACGCGACGCCTTCGCCCCCGCCCCTAGGCCTCCAGGGCGCACCCAGCGCACCCCCGAGCCCGCGCGCTTCCTAGGGCAGTGGCGCCGCCAGGCCTGGCGCGAGCTGGAGCTGACCGCCCCCCGCCCGCCCTACGTAGAGGACCCCGGCCCCGGGGACTCCGGCCAGCCCGGAAGACTCGATCGCGCCCCGCCCGTCCGCGCCCCGCTGCCGTGCCTTACCTGCCGGGGCTCTGCTCCCAGCCGGCGGGTCCTGCGTCCCGGCAGCGGCTCCCGGCTGGGCCGCCAGGCTCCCGCCCTCCCGGCGGGTAGCCAGGAGCCAGGTCCCGCCCGGAGCTGTGCCCGCCCCTTCTGCCTGGCCCCGCCCCGGACCCGCCCCGGACCCGTGCCCCGCCCCTTCGACCTGGCCCCGCCCGAGGCTCTGGGCCGCGCCCCTTCCATCCTACCCCGCCCTTTGACTCCCCTCCCAAAGAACCCGGCCCCGCCTCCTCCTCGGGCTCCCTGGGCCCATCCCACCAACTCCTTTTGCAATGCGGAGGTCCCAGACGCAGCCTGCCGTCCTCGGAGTTCGAGGTTGGGTGCGGGGTGGGGGTCAAGACGTCGGAGTCCGGGGAATCCCCACCTTTCCCCACTCCTGGTCCCGTGGAGAAGGCGGGAGTTGGCTGCGGGTGTGGACACGCCACCCCTGCACGGCACACAATAGATGCGCCGTAAATAAATGCAAGTGGCACCTGGTGGCCACACTGGAGAAGGCGCTGCCCCCCCAACCCACTGATCCTGATCCTGCAGCAGGAGGCGGCCTCTGACTCAGGTCAGGAGGCCAGGGGCAGGGGCAGCGGATGACCCCTCCCCCGCCCCCGGCAGAAGAGGGCTCAATGGGAACCGAACCTCTGGAACCTCGCCCTTGTTTCAGAAGGGTCTCTAGGGCACTTTTCAGCCACTTCCAAACGGGGACACAGCCCTTGTACCAGGTCTGGATTCCCAGGGCCCAGGGTTCTGGTTCCAAGAGTGCGAGGCCCAGAAAACAGGGTACTTTAAATTTTACCTCCTGGGAGGTGCCCATCCAAGGCCCTTCCCCACAGCCATGGGGGGAGGGGGGACACAAGTCCAGCTTTAGACCCAGGTTACCCTGTTTAAGGGGCAGGGGCCTAGGGAAAAGGGGGCTTGTCAGATCCTGTAGGGGAAAGGGCTTTCTGGGAGGAAATGTCTTCCTGAGGGGAGCCCCAAGGGGTGGGGTAAGTGGTGGAGATAGAGTGAAGGTATTCTTGGGAGAGGAAACAAGGCCAGCAAGCTTGCAGGGGACTGGAGCCTTCCAGGGCAGGGGTCAATGGCTTGGGGCATGATCCGGTGGAGGGGATGGGATCCCTGGTCCCAGAGCCTAGGAAGCCGTGAGCAGGGGAAGGACAGGATCTGGCTGGGGCCTGAAGGGGCTGGGAGGGAGGGCAGAAGGCCAGCCCAGCAGAGGCTGAGCCTTGTCCGGGTGGGAGGCCAAGGTCTGCCCCTCTGTGCTGCACTGGGCACGAAGGGCCAGAGTCCAGCAGGGCAGCAACGGCAGGGGCTGGACCAGCTACTCCAAACCAGGAAGGGTGGGGGGCATCCAGGGGCTGGACTTGGGTTATGCTGAGGCCGAGGTCCCTGAGGAGTGCTCAGAGTTGCAGCTGGACAGAACTTGGGCCGTGTCACTGTCCACCTGTCCCAGAGCTGCCCAGCAACGGGTCCCATGCCCCAGAAAGAGGAGACCTGGCTGCAGCAGCACACTCGGGGTCAGAGAAGTTAACTGAGGGTGGGGGGAGGTGGGAAAGGCCAGAACCAAGTGGCTGTGTCCACTGGGAAAAGACACCACTGTACCCTCTGGCAGCTCGCCCGCTTGGCAGGGGACGGCGGGAAGTGAGTCCCCACCCACCCCAGACCCTCCAAGGGGAGGCCACTGGGAGTTGCCCTGGGCAGGGGCTCTGGCTCCACAGCCCAGCTGGTGAGGGAGGGGAGTGAGTGAGGCTGAGGGGCTCTGCCTGCTGCGCTGTGGGGAGGCCAGAAAGGCTGCTGCGGTGGCTGTGAGGCCGGGGCCCGGGGCTGGGACCCGCTCCAGGGGACTCGCTGCCAGTTTGTGCCCTGGCAGGGAGGACAGGCTGGGCAGGGGCCGTCCACCTTGGGCTCCAGGCCATTCCCACATCCCAGCCCGGCCCTGGTGCGCTCTTGCACTGCCTTGCCCTGTGCAGGAGGTGGATGTGTTTTGCCTTTGCTGGAACCAAAGGGGAGGGCAGCAGAGTGGGCGCCAGGGCCAGAGAGCAGTCAGGGGAGGGTGGCTCACAGGATGACCATGCGCTGGGCTAGAGACGGGGCGTGTCGTCCAGCCTCTGTCCGAGCCATAGCTCCTGCGGCTGGTTTCCCCTCTGCCCACCCCCCCGCCGGCCTCCTCCCTCTTGCATCGCTCCTGGGCGCAGGGCCCTGTCAGCCGTCTCTGGGTCCCAGCACAGGGTCCTCCTTCCTGCTCGGAGGCCGCACTCAGCGGGTGGTGGCCCAGCCCGTGGGCTTGTAGCCGGGTGGCCCGCTGTGAGCACCCGGAGGGCAGGGCCTGCACCCACCTGCCTGCTGCACCTCCTGCCCAGTTCTGGCCTGGCCTGAGTGCGTGGTCAGCACCTCCTCGCCATTGGCCAGCAGGCCTGAGCTGGCCCTGGTGACCTGGAAGGGCTCCCCTGGCCGGGGCCCAGCCTCTGCAAAGCCCCGGGACAGGAGGAAAATGGAGTCATGGGGCTGTAAGGCCAGCTCAAGGGCCGGCCAGTGCCCCCCCCCCGCCTTTCCCCACAGGCTGCGCCCTGACTGCGGGCCTCCATCAGCAACCCCAAGCCCGGATCAGCTGCTGCTTTTACTCTCTGAGAGGTTTGTTTGGGTGAATTTTCTACCTACCAGGCGTCAGGCAGGCCCCACGAGGAAGATCTATTTTAGAACACCAGCCCCGCAGGTGGAGGATGCGGGGCCCACGCAGACACTCGTGTTTCTATTTTTACTGCCTCCGGAGCCCAGTTTGGAGCTTGAAAGCAACCCATTCTATTTCGGGTGGCTTCCGCCCTCGTGGTGGGGAGGTGGGTGTTTTGTACACAGGAGCCTTCTCTGCCCTCCTCCCTCCCAAACACTCACGTCCTGGCAGCCCCTGCCCCCCACCCCGTGGACCACGTGACTTCCAGGAAGACGCTGGGGTCGGGAAGGGGAAGCCCATGTGGGGCTTGGGAAGGGGAAGCTGTGGCCCTCAGGATGCAAAGGCCTGACATCGCCCTCAGGGGGCCCCAGTGGCCTCCCCAGCCCGGGGTCAGGGGCAGCCAGCCCTTCCCTGGACAGCACTGGACACTGGGATGAGGTGCCTGAGGTGAGAGGGGGTGAAGTAGCCTCTGCAGCTGTGAAGCCCCCCTGGACCAGAGGTGGGAGGAACAAGGGTAAGCCTGGGCGGCTCCCAGGAGCACGGACCCCCAGGAGGGACTCAGCTCCCCAAGGCCTGCCCTGCAGGCGACATCAGGCTGCCTGGCAGGAGCCCACCAGGCTCCCGGAACCCACCACCTGGCTGGCCCCCTCTCTGGTTCTGGGTGGGTGTCCCCAGACCTTCAGCCAGCGGCTCAGCCCAGGGCCCCAGGGGACCACCCCCTTCCCACTTTCCCTCGTCCAGCCTCAAGAGTGGATTTTGGCCTCCATTCCCACTCCTGTGGGTCCCTCAAACCACAGTAGGCCGCTTGAAGGCCCCCAGCTGCTGCCCTAGGTCACTACCCTATTAAACATGCCACCATCTGGCCCATCAGCCCAACTCGTGAAAGGCAGCCTGACACCACAATGCCCGCCTGTGCTTCCATCACCACCCGGACTGAGCTGGGGGTCCCCTGTGCCCCAGCTTAGTACCCGGGCCGGCACCCAGCCCAGTAGCTGAGGATGGCTCGGTCCAGCCTGCCCCGCTTCTGAGCCCCTGCCCACAGCCCGCCTCCTCCTGTCCTCTGACGGTGGGATGAAGAGGGTCCACCCCCAGAGAACTTGTGAGCAGTGCCCAGCCCGGGACCGGCCTGGCGGGGGGAAGGAGGTGCAGCCCTAGGGTGTCAGGGGAAGTGGGCAGAGTCTGCCTGACAATGAAGACTCAGGAGCAGAGAGGTTTCCGTCACAGGGAAGCTGGGATCAGCCTGTGAGGAAGGCCCGGAGGGGAGTGAGGTGGGGCTGAACTGGGCCCAGTCTGGGGGGCGCACCCATGGCCTTCCCTGGGACTCCCGTGGGGGAGTGGGGCTTTAGCCCAGCAAGTCTGTCTGCAGAGCCTGTGTGCAGCTCCCACAGAACCACTCAGAAACACAAGGTCGCCCTTTTTTTTTCTGTTACATGTTTCAAAAAATTCAGAGCCTGCTTATCTCATTTGTAAATAGTGTTGGAACGCCTGGTTGATCATTAGGTAGAGAAAGAGACCTACCACACATCTTATGCCAACATAAACATCAGCCACACCAGAGACTTAAAATGCAAAGGGAAAAACCCCCAAAAACCTATTAAAAGAAAATGTAGATGATTCTATACTATGGAGATGAGGCAGGATTTCTAGGTACCAAAGATAAAATAACTAGCATTTGAGTGTATAAAGGAAAGAACCAGTAGGTATGGCAGCATAAAAGTGACCCCAAAAAGATGAATGTCAAAAACACCACAAACAAAATTGAAGGGAAAACTGTAAACTGGGAAGGAATACGTGCAAAGTACATGCATTAACCAGGGGTAAATATACAAAGCATTTTTATAAGTCATTTACAAGTTTCTACCTTGAATTGAAAATGGGCACAAGTAGCAATGCATAAAAAATAGCTATATGTGACCAGTAAGACACGTTTAAACAGGTTCTACCTCACTAGTAATTAAATAAATACCAACGGGAAAAATGAGATAGCATTTTTTGCTTTTTGAAGATAAAACTCTCACGTGGCACGTCAATAGCCCACAGCAGCATGAATATACATTCACGTATTCACCTATTATAAGGAGAATCTGTATTCACTCTTTCCAGGGCTGCCCCCAAATGAGTCCACCCTGAAGCACAAGTTCACATCCTGCTGATGTACCAACAAGGTAAAATTGAGCACGTAACTCATTAGAGTGTGTGTGTATGTTTGTTTGTTTGTTTGTTTTTGCCATGCAGTTTGCAGGATAGTTATCGAACCTGGGTCCCCAGCAGTGGAAGCACGGAGCCCTAACCACTGGACCGCCAGGGCAGTCCCTAGGGTGTGTGTTTTAAATTTAGTTTCTACTCATTATCCGAGTTATACATGCATGCAATTTAAAGAGCGAGTTTTACAAGCCTTCTTACAAAACACAGCAGTCCCCCAACCCTCATCTTCCAATGCAACTTTTAACTCACTCTTTTGGTTTCGCCTTTGTATCCCCAGACCACACACTTACATTGCGACTTCCTGACCTCCAAAATCATCATACCTTCATTTTGTTCAGATCAGCGGCCATGGCTGACATCTTCATGATACTACATAAACACTGTTCATGTCTGAGCCACATAATGTATTGTGATAACTTTTCCGTCCTTGCTCAACTTCTCGTTTCCCTGGAGTTAATGTCATCTTTTTTATTTTGCTTAATTCTCAATACTAATTCAACTCCAAATTCTGCCAAAAGTTCAAATCTCCCCAGAGGCATCCCGGTGTATCAGGTATTCTATCACCTGGAGATAGACTCTGCTTTCTCAGCTGGGGCACAGCCTGCAGTCTGGGACCACCACACCAGCACCCTGAAGTCCCCTTCATCCTTTGCTCCCCGGCAGGATCCCCTGCTTCCTGCTTCCTATGACTTCCTCTTTCTTGCTTTCCTCCCCCTGTTTGGTGGAACACACCAAGTAGCTTCCTGAGAAAGGGTGCAGGGATGTAAATTTTTTGAGACCTTATCGTTCTGAAAATATCTTTCTTCTACCCTCACTCTTAATGGTTTGGCTGAGTATAGCATTTTGGCTTAGAAAGCATTTAACTTCAGAGCTGAGAGACTTTATCCATCGCCTTCCAGCTGTGAGAAGTCTGAGATCATTCTGATCGTAGTCATTTGTACGTCATCTGTCATTTCTCTGTGGACGCTTGTACGGTCTTTTCTTCTCTCTTTGTGTCCGGTGTTCTGAAATTCCCCTTTGCTGTGCCTTTACTGTGCCTCTATTTTCGTGTTTGGAGCTGAGCATTCAGTGGCTCCTTTCAATCTGGAAACTCAGGTTTAATTTCTGTGAAATTTTTTTTTTTTTTGGCCACATGGCTTGCGGTATCTTGGTTCCCTGCCAGGGATCGATTCCGGGCCCTCGGTGGTGAAAGCATGGAGTCTAACCACTGGACTGCCAGGGAAGTCCCACATTTCTGTGAAATCTTTTCCACTGTTTCTTTGATTGTTTTCTTCCCTCCAGTTCTCTTTCTAGAACTCCTATTGTATAGATGTCAGATCTCCTAGACCAGTTCTCTAATACTTCCCTCTCCTGTTTTTCTCTTATTTTCAACTTTTTTCCCCCAGCTTTTTGCTCTACTTTCTTCAAGACTTACTTAACCTCATCTTCCAACTCTTCTACTGAGTTTTCAATTTCCATGATTGTATTTTTTTTTTTTGGCCGCGTTGGGTCTTCATTGCTGCGCATGGGCTTTCTCTAGTTGCGATGAGCGGGGCCTACTCTTTGTTGCGGTGCGCGGGCTTCTCATTATGGTGGATTTTCTTGTTGCGGAGCACGGGCTTTAGGCATGCGGGCTTCAGTAGTTGTGGCACGCGGGCTCAGTAGCTGTGGCTAGCGGGCTGTAGAGCGCAGGCTCAGTAGTTGTGGTGCACAGGCTTAGTTGCTCCGCGACATGTGGGATCTTCCTGGACCAGGGCTCAATCCCGTGTCCCCTGCACTGGTAGGCGGATTCTTAACCACTGCACCACCAGGGAAGCCCTCCATGATTGTACTTTTAATTTCCAAAAGTTCTTTATATTCTGTAATGTTCCTTCTTTATAGCACCTGGTTTTTGTTTCATGAGTACAACATTTTCTATTTTCTTCCTGGGGATGTTAACGACGGTTTTTCTAAGTTGTCTTCTCCCAGCGATCTCTGTTTCCTCCCAGTTCCCGTTTTCCTTGTGTGTTTTATCCCGATCTTCCATGTTACAGAGGTCCCTCAGATGTCTGCTCAAACTGGCTGGCTGCTCAGGCTGGAGGGTTGGGCCCGCTGACGGTGAGCTTTATCAAGCGGTGACCTGGTAGGATCTCCTGGATGATCAGATTCCCCCAAGAAAATCCCTCTGACATCCCGTCTTGAGGCGAGACCCGGTTTCCAGGGTTCTGGACACTGAGGGTGGGTGGCTGGGACACAGCTGGTGTCTCAGCATTATGTAAATGTGCACTGATGTCCGCCAGTCCAGAGACCCTCTGTTGGCCCACCCAGGGAAGGAGCCTTCAGTGTGTGGTCTGGGGGTGGGGGTGGTCCAGACGCCTGGCTGTGGATGAGGGCTGTGGGAGGATCTGGCTCTCTGCCCTATTTCCAGCCAGCCTTGCTCATTTCGTGTCCGTTTCACTCAACTTATAGAGGCTCCCAGGGCCATCAATTCTGAGCCTTTTCCAGGGGAGTGTGAGGCGCTGCTGGGGTCATGGGGACATGGGGAGCCCTGCCTCTACACTGGTGTCACCAAGGCTAGAGTTAGTCTCTCCTTCTGAGCCCCAGCTCCCCAGGTGCTCATGAGGATGGTATCTTCCTGGGCTGTTCCCGCCAGAAGGGACTTTACACCCAGGGAGGAGCTTCCCCAGGAGCCCAGCGAGCACTGGGGAGCCCAGCCTGCTGTGACCTGACTCGCCACCCTAAGAGCTTCCCTCCCTGGGTTTGCCTGCCCTCGTCAGACTCTGTCTTCAAAAATCTCTTTGTTATCGATAACTCCAATCAGCGTTAAGCTTTAACATCAAACATCTTAACTCAAAGGTAACACTTTGCTGTCACTCAACACCAGAGTTAACAGGTAACAGCTTGGTTATCAGTTGACACCTCAAATATTAGCCAATACCCTTGCTGATAGCCAAGAAAGAGGCTCTGTCTGGGAATGAAATACAGACATTCCCCTGTGTGGGTGGGTGGCTCCTGGGAGGAGGAAAATGGCTCCAACAAGGAACAGAGGCAACAAAGACCTAAGAGGCGGGCTTCCCTGGTGGCGCAGTGGTTGAGAATCTGCCTGCCAATGCAGGAGACACGGGTTCAAGCCCTGGTCCGGGGAGATACCACATACTGCAGAACAACTAAGCCCGTGCGCCACAACTACTGAGCCTGCGCTCTAGAGCCTGCGTGCCACAACTACTGAAGCACGCGTGCCTAGAGCCCGTGCTCCGCAACAAGAGAAGCCATCGCAATGAGAAGCCCACGCACTGCAACCAAGAGTAGTCCCTGCTCGCCGCAACTAGAAAAAGCCCACACACAGCCACGAAGACACAGTGCAGCCCAAAATAAACAAATTAAATTAATTAATTAAAAAAAAAAAAGAAGCTTTGTTAAAAAAAAACAAAACCTAAGAGCCACCGTCACCATGTAGCCCAGGGACCACGGCACTGGGAGCTCTGGTGGGCATCACCCTCGCGGGTGAGGTCACCTCCAGTTTATAGGTACATTACTCTCATCCAGATGGGATGGCCTCTTTGGGAGCAGGGGCCACGAGCCACATTGTAGGCCCTCGATACAAGTGTGTTTAATAAATTATAAAAGCAGGCTGCACACGGCTTCTCTCCATTGAACAGATGCAAACAATGAGGCCAGAGAGGGGAGAGATTTGTCAAGGCTCCCTGCTCCAGGGCTGCGATGGTTTCCTGCCCTGCCCATCCTCAGTTGCCACGTCCCGTACCCACCCACCCCTGGAGGCTGCCAAAGGTGCCCAGCCTGCAAGTGCCCCCGCTGGGGTCCTCAATTCTTCTCCTGGCCCTGGGGACCCTGACTGGGAGATCCCTGCCTTGCTAACCCCTTTAGAAGACTCCTACTGCCCAGGGCTGCAAGGGCAGACGGAGGGTCCCAAGAGTGGGCTTCTTGGCCCAAGGTGGGACTGTGCAGGCCCCTCTGCTCCCATAGGAAGGCTTAGAACCGTCCTGAATCCTCTCTCCAGGGCTAGAGGGTCTGGGAAGATGTCCCAGCACTAAACGTGTCTGGAAAATGGAGGAAGATAGAGACAAGTGATGTTCCCAGGAGGACTCTCAGGGATATAGAGCATGTGCTGGGCAGGGCGGGGCCTGCAGGACCAGGCTAGGAGGCTGCCTGCGGGGGAAGGCAGCAGGAGGGGGCAGGCCACACCTTCACTGGGCTGCTCCCGCAGAGCTGGGGTTACCCTGCGGTCCAGCCCAGGGATGCCTATCATGCTGGCTGGACAGGACAAAACGGAGGGAACCCCAATCCTGCAGGGGCCACTAGAGCTTGCTTGAGCTCCAGAGACTGGCAAGACCCTCTCCCGTCCCCCCACCCCCAGCTACCCCTTGAGACTGGGGGTCCCAGGTCAGCCTCATCAAATCATTACTCAACCACGCATGGCACACATATTTACTGAGCGCCTAAACATTCATTCATTTTGCAACCGAGATCTGGCAAGGTGGCTACCCCCCACCCCGCTCCCCCGCCCCAGGCGAGGGCAGCGCTACTCTCCTCGCTCAGGCCCATGACCCCAGGTCCTCCTCCAGTTTCCCTCTCACCCCACCCTAGTCTGTATGTGTTTCCTCTGGCTGCTGTAATAATTACGTCAAACTCAGTGGCTTAAAACAACACAAATTTATTATCTTACAGTTCTGGAGGGCAGAAGTCTGACACGGGTTGAAATCAAGGTGTCTGCAGGGCTGCATTCCTTCCGGAGGCTCTGACTTTCCCAGCTCCTAGAGACTGCCACATCCTTCTGCCCTTCCTGCATCCGGGAGGCCAGCAACAGCGGGCTGAGTCCGGGCCTCTCCACAGCCGTTCCCTCTGCCTGGAGCGCTCTTACCCCAGAAGCTGCATTCCTCGCGCCTTTGCGTCCTACAAGTCCTTGCTCAAAGGTCCTACTTCATGTTACCACCAACCTCTGTTCCAGCACCACTATCCCTCTTAGCCTGCTGAGGAGGGAGCAAGTGCTCCAACACCAGGACGTGCTGCCAGGCAGCAGCCCCGGGCCTGCCAAGGCCTGGGGAGTAACTGTTCACGCTCCTTTCTCGCCCCCTTTAGTGAAGCCACAGCTGAGCCAGGGCAGAACGAAGACTTCTCCCGTGGTGTGGCCGGGATGCTCTCAGTAGCAGAGCGTCAGGAAAACAAAAGGTCATGGATTGTGGGGGAAGAGAGGACAGCTGAGTGGAGGGAAGTGCCAGAGGTGTGTCCCACCAGGCTGCCCAGGGAGATCCACAGTCCACGTGTTTAAATATTTCAGAGCTACACGTCAAGCTCTAAACCATGACCTAGACATACTCTCTCCTTGCTTAACAGCAAATCCAGCTTGCAGCATCCTGGAAGGCCAGGTCTGGGTTCAGTCTTGGGCTCCCTGAGTTCTTTGCATGAACCTCCAACAGAGCAGGAGAGCGGGCCCTGTTCTGTGGCCTTCAGGCTCCCCGCTCTACACCCCCAAAGTGTCCACCCCAGCTCCCTGATGAGCTCTGTCTACAGCTCACCAGGGCCACACAACCAGCGGTGTAATCCGCCTTCAGTGTGGCAAAGCTGGGGACGAGGCCTGCCCAGGGCCATTTGCCCAGGGAATTCCACGTCCCGGCCCCCAGAGAGTGGTCTAGTAGTGAAGCGCGGGCTCTGAATGACCATATGGACCCCTCCCATAGAGGGAGGGCACGGGCAGAGGAAGGCAGAGTGGGGTTCAGGGCAGAGGACGCCTGCAATCGGGAGGACAAATGTCATCACCATGGAGACCAGTCAACACAAACCAGCTCACCCAAGGTCTGTGCCACGGCAGGGGCCGCCTTCCCCAAAGCCTTGGGACCCGTGAGTTCCCCTCCCAATCCTCCTAGACACCATCCTGGAGGGAGGAGCTGGGGGGGCGGGCAGTGTGCCAGGGCCTGTTTCTTTCTTTTTTTAAAAAAAATTAATTTATTTATTCATTTATTTAATTTTTGGCTGCACTGGGTCTTCGCTGCTACGCGCGGGTTTCTCTAGTTGCTGGGAGCTGGGGCTACTCTTTGTTGCAGTGCGCGGACTTCTCATTGCGGTGGTTTCTCTTGTTGCGGAGCACACGCTGTAGGTTCGCGGGCTTCAGTAGTTGTGTCACGCGGGCTCAGTAGTTGTGGCTCGCGGGCTCTAGAGCACAGGCTCCGTAGTTGTGGTGCACTGGCTTAGTTTCATGTGGGATCTTCCCAGACCAGGGCTCAAACCCGTGTCCCCTGCATTAGCAGGTGGATTCTTTTTTTTTTTTTAATGAAAACTGATATGTGAAAGCCTTTATCTTTTTAAATTTTATTCAATTAATTAATTAATTTTTATTTTTGGCTGCCTTGGGTCTCCGTTGCTGTGCACAGGCTCTCTCTAGTTGCGGCGAGCAGGGGCTACTCTTCGTTGTGGTGCGCGGGCTTCCTTTTTCTTTTCAACATCTTTATTGGAGTATAATTGCTTTACAATGGTGTGTTAGTTTCTGCTTTATAACAAAGTGAATCAGTTATACATATACATATTTTCTCATATCTCTTCCCTCTTGCATCTCCCTCCCTCCCACCCTCCCTATCCCACCCCTCTAGGTGGTCACAAACCACCTAGCTGATCTCCCTGTGCTATGCGGCTACTTCTCACTAGTTATCTGTTTTACGTTTGGTAGTGTATGTATGTCCATGCCAGTCTCTCACTTTGTCACAGCTTACCCTTCCCCCTCCCCATATCCTCAAGTCCATGCTCTAGTAGGTCTGTGTCTTTATTCCCGTCTTACCCCTAGGTTCTTCATGACCTTTTTTTTTTTTTTCTTAGATTCCATATATATGTATTAGCAAACTACAAAGCTACAGTAATCAAGACAGTATGGTACTGGCACAAAAACAGAAATATAGATCAATGGAACAGGATAGAAAGCCCAGAGGTAAACCCACACACATATGGTCACCTTATCTTTGATAAAGGAGGCAAGAATATACAATGGAGAAAGGACAGCCTCTTCAATAAGTGGTGCTGGGAAAACTGGACAGCTACATGTAAAAATATGAAATTAGAACATTCCCTAACACCATACACAAAAATAAACTCGAAATGGATTAAAGACCTAAATGTAAGGCCAGACACTATCAAACTCTTAGAGGAAAACATAGGCAGAACACTCTATGACACAAATCACAGCAAGATCCTTTTTGACCCACCTCCTAGGGAAATGGAAATAAAAACAAAAATAAACAAATGGGACCTAATGAAACTTCAAAGCTTTTGCACAGCAAAGGAAACCATAAACAAGACCAAAAGACAACCCTCAGAATGGGAGAAAACATTTGCACATGAAACAACTGACAAAGGATTAATCTCCAAAATTTACAAGCAGCTCATGCAGCTCAATAACAAAAAAACAAACAACCCAATCCAAAAATGGGCAGAAGACCTAAATAGACATTTCTCCAAAGAAGATATACAGATTTCCAACAAACACATGAAAGAATGCTCAACATCATTAATCATTAGAGAAATGCAAATCAAAACTACAATGAGATATCATCTCACACCGGTCAGAATGGCCATCATTAAAAAATCTAGAAAAAAAAAAAAAATCTAGAAACAATAAATGCTGGAGAGGGTGTGGAGAAAAGGGAACACTCTTGCACTGTTGGTGGGAATGTAAATTGATAACTTGATACAGCCACTATAGAGAACAGTATGGAGGTTCCTTAAAAAACTACAAATAGAACTACCATACGACCCAGCAATCCCACTACTGGGCATATACCCTGAGAAAACCATAATTCAAAAACAGTCATGTACCAAAATGTTCATTGCAGCTCTATTTACAATAGCCACGACATGGAAGCAACCTAAGTGTCCATCAACAGATGAATGGATAAAGAAGAAGTGGCATATATACAATGGAATATTACTCCGCCATAAAAAGAAACAAAGTTGAGTTATTTGTAGTGAGGTGGATGGACCTAGAGTCCGTCATACAGAGTGAAGTAAGTCAGAAAAAGAATAACCATAAGTTCTGAACCACACTTTAGATCAACAGGACCGAGGTCAAATTCTCCCCCTAGTGCACCTGGGCCCACGAGGGCGAGCAGGTTGGTGTCTCTACCTCTGGGGTGAGCTTGGAGGTGAACAAGATTGTTGAGTGGCACGAGGAGAGGTTCGGGGCCAGCAGGGGTGGATTCCGAGTGCCCAGCCGCAGCCAGGAGTTGGGGTGCGGGCCCCAGTGCTCAGTCGTTGGGGAGGGGTGTTCACACACACTCTGGTTCTGTCTAAAGCTCAGGTGCCCAGTCCGCTGGCCCCTGGAAGTGCTGGGCCACATCACCCCCTTGTGGACACTCGCGGGAGGGCCCCTTCCCTCCCCCGGGGGCTGAGGGTGCCGCCCCAGGCATCCTGGGGCCCAGAGAGCGGTCTCAGGAAGGAGGCGGCCCAGAGGAGAGTGGCCCCGGGTCTTCTCCGCTGCGCCTGGCCCCTTCCTTGGTGTCAGATGGCCCTGAGCTCTGCCCAGGAGCTGGGCTGCCCTGAGGCACCTGTGCCCACCGGAACCGAATAGGAATCCCTCAGAATTTGCATTCTGATCACTCAGTCAAGAAATGACTGTGGCCACCTGGTCAGGGGTCGTTCCTCCTGGTGGGCCGTTGGTGGGCCCCTGGGCAGTGTGGCCAGAGGTCGGGTGGCCGGAGGGCCCTCCCAGGGCCTGTACCCACCCTGAGGGTCCTCCGGCTCTTCCTGCTGAGTCTCCACTGCCCACTGCCCATACACACTGATGGGGAGAGGGGGTGAGGTCAGAGAGGTCACGTGCACAGAGCGGGCCAAGGGGATAGAAGCAAGAGGTCGCCTCCGGCTCACCGACGGTGCTTCACCCAGCTCAGCTTCAGGGGCCTAGACTCTTTAAGCGGCTGGCATTTCCTCTCTCTTGCTGGCCTCTCAGGGGCAAATGAGACGGTCGCTGCAAGCTGCTTAGACACAGCACTGGGGTGACCTCCGTGTCCTTCCCCTGCCGTCCAGGTTCCATCGGCAGGACAAGGAGAAGAAGCTTCCCTCTGGATCCGTGGGCGGGAGAGCGGGAATGAGACGATGGAGCCCTGTGTGCACACGGCTTGCGGAGGGCTTTGGGGAAGACCCAGGCCCGGAGCCTAATGCCCACCCTGTCTGGTCTCTCCCATGCCCCTCCTGCTTGCTCCCTGCTGGCCGGCCCCTGATCAGGCCCAGCACTGGCCACTGAGGCCTTGCCCTGGCCGTCCCTTGCCTAGAAGTTTCCTTCCCCAGATCCTGCACGGCTCCCTCCTCCCTTTTGGTGTCCAGTGACAGGTCACCTGCCTGTCCTGACCTCTCTGGACAAAAGCTGGGAAGAGTGGTAGGGGTAGAGCTGGGAGTCCTGGCGGGGGTCAGAGAAGGAGGGGTGAGGGACGTGAAAGGGTCGGTGCGGTGGGGACCCCCCTGCCCCTAGTGCAGTCTCCCTGCTGAGCGGGACCTGGGGAGCCCTGGGGTGCTGTGGGGATGGTGGACAGGGGGCAGGGACGCTGGGCCTGGGAGGGCCTTTCTTCTGGGAGCTGACCCAGCACGGTCAGTTCTGTGAGGCCCACCCCCTGGGCGCGCCACCCCTCCTTCTGCGCCCCCAATCCCAGTGTGACACACGCGCCCACCCCACGGTCTGCCTCCACTTTCCAATGCGCGAAGGTCCCACGCATCAGGGCAAAACAATACAAAATGGTAAACAAGGCCAGTAGCGCTGAGGCCGAGGCCCCTCCCTCTTTCAGGGTCACACCCTGTGACGTGGGCACAGGGCACCTGAGATCCAGGGGCGCGTGGGGAGCTGTGGGCAGAGGAAGGATGGCCGCCTCTGGGACGCTGGGTGAAGGGGCGGGGCTCTTGAGCTGTCATTCTCAGCAGGGGTCTTGACAGAGTGGGGAGGGGTGCCACGCCCAGGCGGTGGGGCTCAAGAGTGGGCCCGAGGCGGGCAGAGCGGACTGTGCCGGTTGAGCTGCTGGTGTCTGCCCGCTTCCGCGGTTTGTGTCCGCATCACTCCATGACTCTCTTCTCACGGCCTTCTCCTCTGTGTGTCTGGGCTTCTACTCTCCGTTCCCTTATAAGGACACATGTCATTGGATTTAGGGCCCATCCAGAAAATCCAGGATGATCTCATTTTGGGATCCTCAAATTAAATCCCATCTGCAAGACTCTTTCCACATAAGGTCCCATTCACAGGTTCTGGGGGTCATAGGACGTGGACCTGCCTTTTGGGGGGGCCACTCCCACCCACTGCAGAGAGGACCCACGTTGCTGCTCAGAGGATGCATCGTGTCATAGAACGCCTGCTGCTAGCCAGGAAAGCTGGACGAAGGGGGATCCACGACCTCATGGGAGAAACGTTTCAAGCTGCAAGAGGGCAGGGGGACCAGGGTAGAGGTGGCGAGAAGGGTACTCGGTCACCAACCAAACACGGAGGGCCCGGGCCAGCCTGGTGCAGGCTGGGTGCAGCTGCCTGGCCCACCCCTAGGTTTTCAGCCATATCACCCAGCTGCCAACCCGGGGAGCTCACCCGGCCTCGATGCTGGTGGGCAGCGCTGATGTGACTGGCCCTGGCTACTCAACCTCCAGCCCCTCCGGAGGTCAAGATGATACATCATGGCCCACAGCCCCTGCCATACATCACACTGCTAGCACAGACTATCTGATGTGACCCAAGGCCTCCAGGTGAGCAAACATACCCTTGCCAGGCAGGATATTCCCGGGGCTTAGGGGCTGTCTCCCAGGAGCTGGTCCAGGGCCAGTCCTGAGAGCACTTGCCCCCCAGATGGCTCTGCTTGGTGGATAGGGTGTCTTGATGGGAACCCTGTTTCCTGCTCCCCACTAGGCTCTGGTACCCCAGAAGCTGGAAGGCGGTGTTACACACTAAGAAGTCCTTGTATAAAATTACATCCAGGGGCTTCCCTGGTGGTCCAGTGGTTAAGAATCTGCCTTCCAATGCAGGGGACTCGGGTTCAATCCCTGGTGGGGGAACTAAGCCCGCGCACTGCAACGACTGAGCTTGCGCCCTCTGGAGCCCACGTGCCACAACTAGAGAGAAGCCCGACCACCGCAACTAAGAACCAATGCAGCCAAAAGTTAAAAAAAAAAAATTACACCCAAATCACCCAGTCTTTGTGTGGATTTTGAACTTGCTAAAAACAAGTGGACTTCACCTATTTGTGATTTGGGCTAATGGAAATCATATAACAGTCTGCTAAATATAATGGATATGGGGAAGCTGATGGTGAAAGTCTTTTTTTTTAAATCTTGTAAGGCTGTCAAAGAGGGAACCCAAAAAAAAGAGGGAACCCAAGAAGAAAATCAGCAAAGGAGAGAGATGAATTGGATTTCTTTTTTTTAATTTATTATTTTTATTATTATTTAAGTATGGATGATTTACATAGCCACTGTTTTATTTATTTAGTTTTTTGGCTGCACCGTGCAGCAGGCGGGATCCTAGTTCCCCAACCAGGGATCAAGCCCACGCCCCCGAATTAGGAGCACGGAGTCTCAACCACTGGACCACCGGAGAAGTCCCCGAGATGAATTGGATTTCTAAGGAGGTAGTGTGAAAACTGATAAAGGGAAACGTCACTAAACTGGAGTCAGAAGGCCAGAAGGGGGAGCTCTCAAATGCAAACCACTGGACATCCATACAGATCGCAAGGGAAGAGACGAATCCTGAGTCTCCCGCAGGAAGGGACACTACCTTACCCCCAGCAGGAGGAGGAAAGATTTTCTCCCTGCCCTGCAACACAGCCAGTGAGAGGCTGTCACAACCCAGCCAATGAGAAGCAACTATGCTTTGATCTCCCAGTTTCCTCCAATGGACTCTTTGTTTAGAAGAGCCCCGCCCAGCTTCCCCTGTTCCTCTATAAAAGAGTTTCCTCTTTGCTTTATTGCACCTGCATGTAGTGTGCCAGGTTGCATGTCCTGAGTTGCAATTCTCTGTTGCTCCCAAACAAACTGGTTTTGCTGTTAAAAATAACCGGTGGTTTCATGTTTTGGGTTAACATGATATGGAGGTCCCAGGGCAACTCAGAGGCTGATGAGCAAACAGGTGCGGTACCCACAGAGCCCAAGGAGCTCACAGCTTTCTCGCCGACCCCCGAGTTGGAGGTTAAGTTTCTCTTTTGGATTTGAGTCCGTTCTTGCTGTGTGTTGAAGCTCTCCAGGTCTTGTTCGGGATCTGTTTAAAGGCTTTGTCCTTTCTGTTAAGGCCTTGCTTTGTCCGTAACTACTTGTTTGGCACTTTGGCCTGACTTTTTTTTTTTTTTTTTTTTTTTTTTATGCGTTACGCGGGCCTCTCACTGTTGTGGCCTCTCCCGTTGCGGAGGACAGGCTCCGGACGCGCAGGCTCAGCAGCCATGGCTCACGGGCCCAGCCGCTCCGCGGCATGTGGGATCTTCCCAGACCGGGGCACGAACCCGTGTCCCCTGCATCGGCAGGCAGACTCTCAACCACTGCGCCACCAGGGAAGCCCGGCCTGACTTTTTTATACATGTATTTTAAAATTTATTTTTAGCTGCATTGGGTCTTCGTTGCTGTACGTGGGCTTTCTCTAGTTGCGGTGAGAGGGGGCTTACTCTTCGTTGTGGTTTGCGGGCTTTTCATTGCGGTGGCTTCTCTTATTGTGGAGCACGGGCTCTAGGGACACAGCCTTCAGTAGTTATGGCACTTAGGCTCAGTAGTTGTGGTGCATGGGCTTAGCTGCTGCTTGGCATGTGGGATCTTCCCGGACCAGGGATTGAACCTGTGTCCCCTGCATTGGCAGGCAGATTCTTAAACACTGTGCCACGAAGGAAGTCCCTGGCCTGACTCTTGAAATCAGACTGTTTCTAGTGGAACTGTGACAGCCTTCGATCTGACTCCTTTTGGAACTGGGTTGTTTCTATTGGAACTGTGCTGGTATTCAGCCTGCAGGCTAAGAACTATTATTATTATTTTATGCTCTAGAGAAAAACCTCTGAAAAATGGGATTCCAGTTATGTAAATGTTTTGAGAGCACCCCCCCATTCAGGGACCCCAGCCAATTTTGTTTTCTTTTTTGGCTGCACTGCACAGCTTGTGGGATCTAAGTTCCCTGACCAGGGATCGAACCCACGCCCCCTGCAGTGGAAGTGTGGAATCCTAACCACTGGACCACCAATTCCTCCAGCCAATTTTCTCTTCAGAAAATGCGGTCCCTCCTGTGTGCATTTCTAACTAAATTGACTGATTTAACCAAAAGTAATTTAAAATATCTGTGACCGAATCAAACTTGGGTTCGCTTGCCCACGCAGTAAGGCCAATCTACTCACATGGGGTCATGGTGAAGGAAACTAAAGCGTTTATCGCAGGGCCAAGCAAGGAGTCCAGGGCAGCTGGTGCTTAAAAGACCTGAACTCCCCAAAGGCTTTCAGGGAAAGGTTTTTGAAGACAGAGTGAGGGAGGCAGGTCGCAGGAGTTTGTGATCAGCTGGTGGACATTCTTCTGATTGGTTGGTGGTGCGGTAACTAGGAGTCAACATCGTCAACCTTCCTGTTTCAACTGTTCTGGGGTCTATGTGATTATGAGAAGCAGCCAGTTAACTTCTTCCACCTGGTGGGGGTTCTGTATCTGCAAAACAGCTCAAAGGACATGGCTCAGAATATTGTCTATAGCCCTTGAGGAGGGACTAAAGGTCCTTGACTTTGTTTAATGGCTACACTATTATTATTTTGTCTTGCTTGACTGTTTTCCTTTCTCTACATTTCTCACTTCTGTGATTAAATTTATTCTTTGGAACGGGGGGAAGGCCTACGAGGCTAAAGTTTTTCTACAAACAAGAGGCAGGTTGAGGACGTGGGGGCGGGTGTGTCCCAGGAGGGCCCCACAGGATCCTACTCGGTTACACATCGATGGCTCTTATGAGGAACTTTTGAACTCCCCAAACTTAACTTTCTTAAAACTGTGTTAGATAGCCGTGGCTCGGAAAGAGTCAAAACTGAATTGGAGGGCTTCCCTGGTGGCGCAGTGGTTGAGAGTCTGCCTGCCGATGCGGGGGACGCGGGTTCGTGCCCCGGTCTGGGAAGATCCCACGTGCCATGGAGCGGTTGAGCCTGTGAGCCATGGCCGCTGAGCCTGCGCGTCCGGAGCCTGTGCTCCGCAACGGGAGAGGCCACAGCAGTGAGAGGCCCGCGTACCGCAAAAAAAAAAAAAAAAAAAAAAAAAAAAAAAAAAAAAAAAAAAACTGAATTGGATGCCTATTTTGATTGGTATTTTGAGGCTTCCAAACATTATCAAGAGTTTAAAATGGACTTTCTATAAAATGCCGTAATTAAATTAACTGAGGCAAAGACAAGGGCTTCCCTGGTGGCGCAGTGGTTGAGAGTCCGCCTGCCGTTGCAGGGGACAGGGGTTCGTGCCCCGGTCCAGGAAGATCCCACATGCCGCGGAGCGGCTGGGCCCGTGAGCCATAGCCGCTGAGCCTACGCGTCCGGAGCCCGTGCTCCGCAACGGGAGAGGCCACGGCAGTGAGAGGCCCGCGGACCGCAAAAAAGAAAAAAAAAAAGAGACGAAATGGCTTTTCATGTTCAGCTCTCCAATTTCTTTGCCTCAGGCTCCACTCTGGTGCCGTCTTCCTCCTCGGAACCTATCAGAACCTGCCTTTAAAGTTAAATCTTCTTAGGATCCAAATAAACCCGAGATTACTTACATCCCCCGGCCTAAGGCTGAATTGCAAACCATAATTAAAGTTTCCTAAAGTAACTGAGGATCCTATAGGTTTGCTGAAGATTTTAACACGGTTATTCAAACCTACCAACCTGGTTCCTCAGATCTATATCGGGCAGTCCACGTGCTTTTTGGTGAAGGTCAAGTCAAATATTGGGTGAAATTAGCCCAAAGGAAACATTCTGGAGGGGATTTAGAAGAGCAAACCCCTAACTTCTGGCAAGAGGCTGGAACCCTTGCTGGAGAACTCCACCAGCACTTACAGTAACTGTTCCCAAGGCTGTTGATCGGAACAAAATTCAGGCTTGCACACAAAAATCTGATGAACCTTCTCATGACTATTCTAATCAACTTCAGATTACTTTTAAAGAAAATTCTGATCTTCCTTCAGATGTTGAGTCCCTTAAGATAGCCTTTAACACCATGTTTATTAACGGGCCGAACTGGGATCATTTCTAATAAAAAAAGACCAGGATGGAATGGGAAACTAAGTACACTCCAGATTTAGTTAATTTGGCAAATCAGCTCATTCCAACACTGGATGAGTCACCAAAAGGAAAGACCACCAAAATTCTTAGTGTTCAACACCAGCAAATGAAGGCTCCTAAATGAAACCAAAATTCTAGTTTCTGCTGTAATTGCAAAGAACCAGGACATTAAAAAAAAAAGATTACTGGAGCTTCCCTGGTGGCACAGTGGTTAAGAATCCGCCTGCCATGCAGGGGACACGGGTTCGAGCCCTGGTCCGGGAAGATCCCACATGCCGCGGAGCAGCTGAGCCCGTGCACCACAACTACTGAAGCCCGCGCACCTAGAGCTCGTGCTCTGCAACAAGAGAAGCCACCGCAGTGAGGAGCCCGCGCACCGCAACGAAGAGTAGCCCCCGCTCGCCGCAACTAGAGGAAGCCCACGCGTAGCAGTGAAGACCCAACACAGCCAAAAATAAAAAATAAATAATATAAAAAAGATTATTGTTATAAATTAAAGCATTTCAGGCATCTCCAGCCCTTTAACCAGCCTTTCCAGGGGCCTCCTAATGAAGGGGGTTTTTGAGGAAATACAGGGGCTCTTCTCACCCCTCCCTCTTAATCAGCTCAGAAAAACAGCTCTCCAGATTGGGGAGGAATGTCTCTGTGTCCTTAGTGACACCAGAGCCACACTCTTGGTGCTCAACCCCCCTGCTATAGAACAGTCCCTGCCTTGAAGTACTAAAATGACCCAAATAGTGGGAGGTCTCCAATAAGCATCAACAGGTTCCTGTGTGTGAACCTATTCCCTTTCGTTTAGGCCCGTTGAGAGATACACACACCTTTTTCTCCTTAGCTCCTCTGCCCCTATTAATTTTTTTGGCTGAGACTTCTTGGAAAAATATCATGCTAGAATTTCTTTCTCCCAAAAGGGGAAAACAATTGTAGAATATGACAATAGCCATCAAAATAGCCAATCAGGTGAATTAAATGACCCTTCTACATCTTTTACTTGCTCTGTCTCTGATGGCCCTGGAGCTGATGGGAAACACCGATCATTTATCCCTACTGAATCAGTTGCCACCCTCCTTATGGGCAAAATCCACAGTGTACCTCGCATTTAGGCTCGAATAGATCTCTCAAAACTAGAATTAATCAATACCCTATAAGAAGTCCTTCAAGGTATAAAGCCTGTAATAGAAGATTCCAAGGCTCAAGGTATCATTATCCCTGTACTAGTCCCTGCAACACTCGTACTTTATGTGCAAGAAAACCCAAGGGCCAAGGATGGAGGTTTGTCCAGGACCTCCAAGCAATAAACAACATTGTTTTCCCTCGACAACCTGTTTTTACCAACCCCGACACACTACTGACGTCCATTCTCACTGGAAGCGAATTTTTCACTCTAATTGATCTAGGCAGTGATTTTTTTTCTGTGTTCCAGTTGATAAGGCTAGCCAGTATCCTTTCACCTTCACCTGGAAAGGATAACAATACACATGTACAGTAATGCCCCAGGGTTTCACAGAAAGCCCTTCCTACTTTCCATAGGTCTTGAAAGCTGATTTGGATGATATAAAGTTTTCTCCAGGTTCTATGTTCTTACAGTATACAGATGATTTGCTTCTATGTTCACCTTCTCAAACCTCCTTGCAGGAAGACGGCATCCACCTGCTAAAACTTTTGGCTTTAAAGGGACATAAAGTCTCCAAAAAGAATTGCAGTTTGCTCAAACTCAGCATGGATATTGAGGGCACTTGATCTTGGAACAAGGACGACATGTGGATCCGGACAGGCCTCATGGCATCTGACCTTCCCCAAACCTAAAACTAAGCGCCGATTACAAGGTTTTCTCGTGCTAGCTGGCTACTACTGACGGCTTTGCCTCTGTGTGCCTTATTAAGACCCAGCAAACCTGACCCTAATTAAGAGATCAAGATGACACAGCTTTTGAAGCCTTAAAGAAAAGCTTAATGAGACCACCTGCCCTTGGGCATCCTAATTACCAGCTTTGCTTTTTCCTTTTTGCATGGGAGAGGGAAGGCATTGCCCGTGGAATATTCACCCCAAAACATAGGGAAGGTCACCCACCCATCCATTTCTGATTAAGGCAGAAAGACAGTGACAGGATTTAAGGCCTTAATCAGAAAGGCCACCGAATAGTTAATCATGGGATCCCCTTTAGCCACCTTCACACCCCATGCAGTAGAAACCCTTGTGAATTCTCATCACGTTTAACACTTTCCGGTCAGTTGCCCCAGCTCCTATGAAATCCTGCTGCTAACAGCTCCTCACATGACTCTTTCACGTTGTAACAACCTCAACCCTGCTATTCTTTCCCCCTCCTTCTCTGACAAAACACCTCAGGACTGTCTAACACTGACAGGTCACCTTCTGACTCCCCGTAATAATTTATAGGGGACTCTTCTAACCCGTGCGGATTCTTCACGATTTACTGATGGCTCCTATCGAAGATGACAAAGGTAAACACCAAGCTGGGTGTGCTGTTACACCTGCCCTTGAAATTGTCAAGCCGGCACCTTTACCTTTGGCTACTTCAACCCAGCAGGCTGAACTATACGCTCTCATTTGGGCTTGTACTTTAGCCAAGGGCAAAACCGCCAACATTTATACCATTAGTCAGTATGCCTTTGGGGTAGACCATGAGCTTGGGATGCTATGGAAACAATGAGGTTTCCTTACCTCTAATGGGGAAAAGATTAAAAATGGCTCTTATATCCAAAATCTATTAGATGCCATGCTCTTGCCGGCAACCTTGGCTGTTATTAAGATCCCTGGCATATAAGCTTGACATAGAGGATAAAAACCTACATCACTGATAACCCTACCAAAATACTACTCTCAGGAATTCCCTGGCAGTACAGTGGTTAGAACTCAGCGCTTTCACTGCCGGGGTCCGTGTTCAACCCCTGGTCAGGGAACTGAGATCCCACAAGCTGTGCATTGTGGCAAAAACACACAAACAAACAAACAAAAAACAAAAATGCTACTCTCAAAGGAAGTAGCCAAACCTCTGTCATCCAAAGAGATGCTCCCCAAGATAACAGACTAGGAATGCCCAAAAATTGGCCCCAGAAAAGGAAAAACGATATTGGAGCTCTAGTAACTGTTGGTTTGATAAAAAAAAAAAAAGAACTCTGGTTCGGGCCAAATAACAAACTGGTCCTACCGGAAATTCTAAGACTCCCACTCCTTGGCACTGTTCGTGCATTGAACTGTTGGTCCACTGACAAATGATGGCTTGCATGAACTAATATTGGTGGGAAATATATATATATTTAATATTTATTTATTATTTATTTATTTATTTTTGGCTGCGCCCGGTCTTAGTTGCGGCACGTGGGATCTTCGATTTGGCATGCGGGATCCTTTAGCTGCGGCATGCACGCAGCATCTAGTTTGCAACCAGGGATCGAGCCTGGGCTCCCTGCATTGGGAGCACAGAGCCTTATGCACCTGACTGCCAGGGAAGTCCCTGGTGGGAAATATTAATAAGGTCAAAATGAGTGCCGGTCTCCCCTGCCCAAGTACAGTCCAGGGCAACCTGCTCTCATTTTGAATTGCCTTATGGGTCATTCGAGATTTGGCAAATGGAATTCATTACAGCTGCCCCATCTCATGGATATACAGTCATACCTTGTTTTATTATACTTTGTTTTATTGCATGTCACAGATACCGCATTTTTTACACACTGAAGGTTTGTGGCCACCCTGTGTCAGGCAAGTCTATGAGCACCATTTTCCCAACAACATTATTTTTTAAATTAAGGTATGTACATTTTTTTAGACATAGTGCTATTATACACTTAATAGATTATAGTATAGTGTAAACAACTTTTATACGCACTGGGAAGCCAGAAAAATTCATGTGACTTGCTTTATTGTGATACTTGCTTTAATTGTGGTGGTCTGGAACCAAACCCAAAATATCTCCAAGGTATGCATGCAAATATTTCAGTCATAGTCTGTATATTTTCTGATTGGACTAAAGCTTTCCGTTGTAGACAGGCCACTGCTTCTCTGTGGTTAAATTTTTGTTAGAAAAGATTATCCCTACCTGGGGAAACTCTTTTGAATTTCGTAGTGATCAAGGAACCCATTTTACTGGTCAAGTACTTTGGCAAGTTTGTGATGTTTGGCCAGTTTTATAATACTTTCATTGTGCTTACCATCAGCAATCCTCAGGGTTAGTTGAACGTGCTAACAGTGCTATTAAGACCCAATTGGTGGGACCTCCCTGGTGGTTCAGTGGGTAAGACTCTGCGCTCCCAATGCAGGGAGCCCGAGTTCGATCCCTGGTGGGGGAACTAGATCCCCTATGCACGCCGCAATTATGAGCCCACATGCCGCAACCAAAAGATCCTGCATGACACAACGAAGATCCCGAGTACTGCAACTAAGACCCGGCGCAGCCAAAATAACTAACTAACGAATTAACTAACTAACTAACCCAATTGGCAAAATTTGTAGATACCCTCCAAAGACTCTGGCCAAAGCCATTGCTTTTGGTCCTTCTAAATCTCAGAGCCACCCGTTTTGGAGCTCATAAACTCTCACCCTTTGAGATAGTCAGAGGATGCCCAAAGTACCAGGCCGCTCCCTCTTTTGACCTGCAGCTGATAAAAGGAGATACGCGTCAGCATTGTAAAGGCATAATTGCTTCTTCTAAGAGTAGCCATGCTCTTGTAGAGCAATCTTTTCAGTCTCAGGAGACGAATACCTTCAGCATCACACCGTGCAACCTGGAAATTTCTTCTATTGGAAAAGGCATCTTCAGAAGGACTCTCCTCAGTCTCACTGGAGAGGCCCTTAGCAAGTACTGCTAACCCACCCTTGTGCCACCAAACTCCAGGGAATAGACTCCTGGATACATGCGACACATCGAAAGAAAGTATCAAGCCCTGACTGGACCCATACACTATTTGGTGACCTGAAGGTAAAGATTTCCTGGAAGTGAAACAGATGATATCTGATGAGACAGCTTTCCCAAGGTGTCGAGATCAAGCCTGTTAGAAAGTTCAGAATTCGCAGAAGTCTCTCTCTTTCATCTGGACTATAAACTGATTCTGGATTTTTATCCAAACTTATAGTCTCTGAATTTGCAAACTACAGGCTATATTCTCTGATAGCACATTTAGTTCCAAACAGTGTCTTCTGAGACAACAATACTGTTTACTTACTCCATGTTTATTCCGGCATTGTCTTCCCAAAGTGCTTGTTTAATTCCTGCAGTTTTGGTATGCCCTTGCTGTATTCACTATTCTAAGGTACAGACTTTAGATGAGAAATGCCCGAGAGATCTCTGTCCTACCCATCCTTGTTACTAAAATGTAACCACAATAGGTTTCCAATCTGTGCACTCTCACTCCTACATGGGACACAACACCAGGAAAGGTCCTTCCTGGTATCAATGGACGAAAGGCCACTGAATGTTGGTAAAAAACAAACAAAAACCCTGATTCTTTTTTTTTAAATTTAATTTATTTTTTTTTGGCTGCGTTGGGTCTTTGTTGCTGTGCGCTGACAGGGCTTTCTCTAGTTGCGGCAAGTGGGGCTACTCTTTGTTGCAGTGCACGTGGTTCTCATTGTGGTGGCTTTTCTTGTTGTGGAGCACGGGCTCTAGGCGCGCGGGCTTCAGTAGTTGTGGTGCACGGGCTCAGTAGTTGTGGCTCGCAGGCTCTAGAGCCCAGGCTCAGTAGTTGTGGCACACAGGCTTAGTTGCTCTGCGACATATGGGATCTTCCCAGACCGGGGCACGAACCTGCGTCCCCCGCATCGGCAGGCGGACTCCCAACCACCACGCCACCAGGGAAGCCCCTCAGAGAAAGATTTTGATCAAAGGGGGGGAAGTGGTGAAAATTAATAAAATGAAACTTACTAAAATAGAGTCAGGAAGACAGAAGGGGAAGCTCTCACACACGTAACACTTAACATCAATACAGGCAGACCTAGGAGATATTGTGGGTTTGGTTCCAGACCACTGCAATAAAGCATATAGCACAATATAGTGAGTAACATGAAGTTTTTGGTTTCCCAGTGCATATAAAATTCCGTTTACACTAATTATAGTCTATTAAGTGTGCAATAGCATTCTATCTAAAAAAATAATGTTGGAAAAGTGGTGCTGATAGGCTTGTTCAATACAGGGTTGCCACAAACCTTCAATTTGTAAAAAGTGCAACATCTGCAAAGTGAAGTAAAGCAAAGCATAACAAAACAAGCTATGAATGTACAGAACCCAACAGAAAGAGGCTTATCTTGCGTCTCTGGCAGGAAGTGACACTGTTTTTCTACTGCAGGCAGGAGGAAGAAAGATTTTCTCCTCACCTGGCAACACCTCAGCTACTGAGAGGCTGTCAGAATTCAGCCAATGAAAAGTCACTTTACTTTGAACTCCCAGTTCCCTCCAATGGACTGCTTGTTTAGAACAGCCCCTCCCAACTTCCCCTTCTCCTCTATAAAAGAGTGTCCTTTCCTTTGTTTTACTAGACTTGCATGTGGTTTGCCATAGTTGTATGTCCTGAATTGCAATTCTTTGCTGCTCATGAGTAAACCCATTTTACTGGTAAAAATAACTGACTTTTATTGTTTTAGGTTAACAGTAATTAATCCATTACTTCTGATGTACAAAAGAAAGTTTATTGGTGGGTAATTTTTAAGTAAAATATATTTTGTTGTTTAAAAACAGGGGGGGCCAGTTTTTTTCTTTGGAGTGAATAGGGTTTGAACACAACAAACCTGCAGAGTTGACACTTTACTGCACAAATCCAAACACCGCAGAGTTGTAGGATGGGGAAATCCAATGCTCCCTGCATCAGCTCCCACCCAGCTTCACTCTGGGTCCCTTTGCAGAGCAGGCTTCTCATATCTTTGTCTCAGATTATCTGAGGAAGGACAGTGGATTTGGTTCTGGACGTAGGAGAACCTGGGTAGCAGGTGAGGAGTCGGAGAGGGTCAGAGAAAGTGGCTGGACTGGGAGGCCAACTCACAGAGAGGGTAAGAATGGTGGGCAGTGGCCAAGCTGCCCCTAGAACTGAGGACTCTTTCCTCAACCTGGTGCTCTTTCTAACGCTCCAGTGCACCAGAAGCAAGGACATCACACACAAAAAGCAAACGGTAAAAAGAGTACCCAGTGGAACAGCTCATCACTTGTGCCGTCTTGGCTGGGAAGGCGTGGAGACACTTGGGAGACTGAGGTTTGCTTGTTCTTCCATTTGCCACGGCAGGTATGTCAGTTCCATACAGGAGCTGGAATGGGCTCCACCCAGGCTCTCCAGGACCACCCTCTGTCCCCTAGTCCTTCTCTGTGTTCCACCTCTTCCAAGGGCAGAAGGGACATACCTTCGTATGTCAGAGACCTTACTAAAAAAATCTTTGTGCTACTCAGCAGCATCCTGTTAGGGACTGAATTGTGTCCCCCACCCCTGCCCCAAATTCATATGTTGAAGCCCTAACCCCCACTGTGACTGTATTTGGATATATGGCCTTTACAGAGGTCATTAAGGTTAAATGAGATCATAAGGGTGGGTCTTAATCCCATAGGACTGGTGTCCTTGTAAGAAGAGAGACACTGGGGATGTGCACAGAGAAGAGGCCCTGTGAGGACACAGCAAGAAGGCAGCTGTCTGCAAGCCAAGGAGAGAGGCCTCAGGAGAGACCAAACCTGCTGGCACCTTGAACCTCCAACTTCCAGACTGTGAGAAAATGAATGCCTGTTGTTTAAGTCTCCTTGTCCGTGGCATTTTGTTATGGCAGCCTGAATTGACTAATCCATTCACTTTCCTACAACTGGGAACTTTGCATTGTGAATACCTTGGGACCCATAGAAGGGAAGAGCTGGGTAGGGGAACATGACAGCAGGTACATGCATGTGTGAGGGTGGTTGCTGGCATAGGTGTGCCAGGGGTCAACCTCACTGGCTACTATTCAGTGGATGGGCTTGGCTCCCGGGGAGGCCCCTGGCCCCTCCACCACCTGCTTCTTGGCACAGCTGCTTCCAGAGGCTGATCACAGCAAGGGCTGAAGTCCCAATGTCCAGACAAAGTCGGGGAAGGAGGCCAGGAAAAGGCCGCAGGCCCCGATAGGACCCAAAGTAAGACGCCAGGGGAGGGAGACCTTTGGAGGAATTTAGATTTAGTAGTTTTCCATCAGGGGAGGAACCAGAGTTGAAGAAGCAACCCATCCCCAGTCTCTTCCTGTACTTTTCACCCCTCTCCCTCCTTCCTGGTCACCTTTGCAGGAAACCCCGTGGTTCTCACTGTTCTTAGAATAAGACCCAACCTCTGTGTAGGGCCTGACCCCTCCAGATCTGCCCCCTACCCCCTCCCTGCCCACCCTAGGCCGCAGTCTAGGGCGTCAGCCCCAGCACTCCCCGCCAGGCCGACTCACGCGTCCTCCCTCTGCTCAGGACCCACTGACTCAATTCTGTGCGGGCTCCTTCTCATCATTCTGGTTGCAGCTGAGAGTCCCCTCCTCTCTGTTTCTGTCCCATCGTCCTGTTTCTCCTCCTAAGCCTCTTATTTTTGGCTGCGTTGGGTCTTTGTAGCTGTGCATGGGCTTTCTCTAGTTGTGGCGAGCAGGGGCTGCTCTTTGTTGCGGTGCAGAGGCTTCTCATTGCAGTGGCTTCTCTTGTTGCAGAGCACAGGCTCTAGGCGCGCGGGCTTCAGTAGTTATGGCATGCGGGCTCAGTAGTTGTCGTGCACGGGCTTCGTTGCTCCGCGGCATGTGGGATCTTCCCGGACCAGGGCTCGAAACTGTGTCCCCTGTATTGGCAGGCGGATTCTTAACCACTGAGCCACCAGGGAAGCCCCTTTGCTTACTTTAAAAAAATATTGATTGATTGATTGATTTGGCTGCAATGGGTCTTAGTTGAGGCACGTGGGACCTTCGTTGTGGCGTGTGGGCTCTTTGTTGCGGAGTGCAGGCTTCTCTCTAGTTGTGGTGCACCGGCTCCAGAGCACAGGGGCTCAGTAGCTGCAGCACGCAGGCTTAGTTGCCCCAAGGCATGTGGGATCTTAGTTCCCCGACCAGGGATTGAACCTGCGTCCCCTGCATTGGAAGGCGGATTCCTAACCACTGGACCACTAGGGAAGTCCCAAGATTCATTTATTTGTTTTCTTAAAGAATTTTTACCCCCCTTTCTTTCCTATACAAAGTTTCCTTATCTTGTAATTTTTTTTTTTTTTTTTGAAGGGAGGTCTGTCTCTTTCCCTAGAATGTTTGCCCGTTAACCCCGTGCTTGATTCAGTCCCTGGATATTAGTTGAAGGCACAGGCATGTTGGGTACTTCCTACCTTAACTTACCGAATCCTCACAATGCCCTGTAAGGCAGATGTTGCTTGAATTCTGCCATCCCTCATCCATAATTCTGAAATCCAAAAAGCTCAGAAACCCAAAATGTTTTTCTCAAACTGGGTCGACATCTGACTTGAACAGCTGTAAGGCTTTTCATGGTCTTTATCGCACTTAGTTTGAATGGTCATCCTGTCTTTGCAGCAATGTTAATGTATCTGGTTTTGGGGTGCTGTCCAATGCCCCAGTGGGAGCACTGAGCAATATACTATTTGCTGGTTGCCTATTGCTGTGTAAAAAACAACTCCAAATGTTAGCAGCTTAAAACAATAAACATTTATTATGTCAGACAGCTTCTGTGGGCCAGGAATGTGGAAGTAGCTTAGCTGGGTGCTTCTGGCCCAGGGTTTCCCATGAGGTCGCGGTTAAGATGCGTGCTGGGGGTGGTCCCAAGGTAGCTCAATTACTATGGTGGGGAAGTTGATGCTGGCTACCGGCATGAAGTCTCATGTCCTCATCACATGGACCTCTTCACAGGGCTACTTGAGTGTCTTCACGATACGACGGGTAGCTTCCCCCCAGAGGGGATGATCTAAGAGAGGGCGAGGCAATGTCTTTTGTGACCCAGCGGCAGAAATCACTCCATCATTTCTGTGATATCCTCTTGCTTACACGGGTCAGCCCTATTCACTGTGTCAGAGGGTGAGATCACAAGAGCATGAATCCCAGGAGTGGGATCCTTTCTGGATGTTGGCGACCCCAATTATATGTACCTATCTCAAATCCAAAGATTCTGAATTTCGAAGTACGTGTGACCCCCAGAATGTTAGAGGAGAGACTGGGATGCCCATTTTACAGGTGAGAACCAGGTTCAAGGGCAGTTGAGTGACATGTGGGAGGTTACACTTACATCAATAGCAATGACGACTCACCTATCTCTAACAGCTCTGGGGCCAGTGCTGCTTGGTTTTCTCCATCACTGCTCCAGCCAACAAGAGTGTGTCATTCCTAACCTTAGTCACGTGGACTGTGGGCTCACAGGGGCAGGCACTCTGCACTCCATCCTCTAATCCCTACAGCACACCTGTGGGGTAAGCAGGGCAACTGCCTTTGACCTTCCCTCTGCAGCCGAGGAAGTGTGAGCTGTCTTCGCTTATACTTGTCTGATTCTACCAGCCTGCGGGTGTCTCCCCGGGCTCAGCCCAAGCTTGGTATGGGTTACAAAAATGGGAAAAAACGCCACGCTGCTCTCAGGGGATCTGGCGAGGAGGGCAGCTCTGGGTAGGGGCCAGCAGAGGAGTCTGTGGGAGGGAACCTTTGAAAGATCACAGGTGTGCTTGGGCATCATTGCCGAGGACACTCAGACTTTGAAAAAGAAAATAGCCGTGGAGCCACGGAAAAACCCTCGGAGTTGGTCTGGGGAGCTGGGGGGGAAGGAAAGGGATGGAGAAACGAGGACGGGAAAGGGCCAGCTCCCTCCTGCCTTCCGCCCTAAGAATAGTTCTTGCGACCTTAGAGAGGGGATGCGGGGTCTGAGCATGCTCAGCACCTCGCTGGGCTCAGCTCGTGGAAGGTCGCCGTTTTCCTGGTGCTCGGCGTGGCCAGCCGGCCTGCAGCCCGGGGATTCGGACCCACGCTCGGGACTAACACTTGGGGTCGTCTTTGGCCCCTTCCTTCCTTTCCAACAGTAACTACATCGCAGGCCGTTTGACCCCTCTCCTCGCCCGGGCCCGAGTCTCCGAAAGCTCCCTGACTCGAGGCGATGGGGCGGGTGGGACACGCCAGTCACCCGCGGGCGGAGAGGCCGCGGGCCCCGGGCCTGATAGGACTGGGGCGGGGCCACGTTCCGGGCGGCGGGCAGGGCCTGGCATCTCGGCGGGGGGCGGGGCTTGGCCTTTCGGCGGGGGGTGGGGCGGGGCCTGGCCTTCCGGCGGGGCGGGCGGGCCCGGGATCTCCGCGGGGGGCGGGGCGCGCCGGGAAAAGTTCCGGGAAGGTGGGCCTCTCGCCCAGACCCGGCGCGGAAGTTGCCGGTGGTCAGTGCCCTGTCGGCCAGGCCCGCAGCCATGTCGTCTGGGAACGCGGGGTCCGGCGGGCGGGAGGGCGCCCCGCGCGCTGCTGCCGCGCTCTGCGGCCTGTACCACGAGGCGGGGCAGAGGCTGAGGCGCCTGCAGGACCAGCTGGCCGCCCGGGACGTCCTCATAGCGCGCCTCCGCGCCCGTCTGGCCGCGCTCGAGGGGGACACGGCGCCGTCGCTCGTGGACGCGCTGCTGGAGCAGGTGGCGCGCTTCCGGGAGCAGCTGCGGCAGCGGGACGGCGGCGCCGCGGAGGCCGCGCTGCGCCAGGTGCGGGCGGAGAGGGCGCAGGCGGCGGAGAGGCCGCACGGGGGCCGCGCGAGGCACGCTTCCTCGGCGCGCGGGCCGCGTGCCGGCCGTGTCCCCGGAGTGTGTGCGCCCGTCGGGCGTGAGGGCTGTGTGGTCTGGTTGGGTCTGAGCGGTTTGTGTCTGGGGGGTTCTGGGCGGGTGCGCGCCGCGTTAGGCGTAAGTGTGTCGTGTCGGGTTCTGAGGGTGTGTGTCTGGGTTGTGTTCCGAGGGGTCTGCTCCCGCGTTGGGTCTGAGGGCTGTCTGCCTGTTTGAATTCTGAGGGGGTTGTGCGCTTGTGTTGGGTGTGAGGAGTGTGTGCCTGTTGGGTTTTGAGGGGTCTGACCCTTGTTGCGTTTGAAGGGGGGTGTATTGCTGCCTCGGGTTCTGAGAGGTGTGTGAGCCAGTGTTCAGTCCGAGGGTTTTGTGTCCTTTCCGGTTATAAGGGAGGTGTGTCGAGTCGAATCTGAGGGGCGTGTGCGCGTGTTCGTGTGTGTGCGGTGTTACCATGTTGGGTCTGAGGGATGTGTTTGGTCCAACGTTGGGTCTGAGGGGCGGGTGCGGCCATGTTGGGTTCTTAGTGTTGCGTGTGTCTCTGTTATTTCTGAGGTGTGTATTTGTGTGTTGGCTTCGGAGGGGTATGTGTGCCTGTGTAGGGTCTGCTGGTCGTGTGTCCACGAAGGTTCTGAGGAGCGTGTGTGCCCGTGTTGGGTTCTCGGGTGTGCTTTGCACCTGTCTTGGGTTCTGAGGGGTCTGTGCACTCGTGTTAGTTACGGGCTGTGTGTCATGTGGGTTCTGAGGGGTGTGTGTCTGGGTTATGTGGAGGGGTCTGCCCCCTCGTTGGCTTCTGAGGGTTGTGTCTGTCCGTGTTGGTTCTGAGTGTCGTGTGGGCTCACGTTGGGTTCTGAGGGCTGTGTGTGCCTGTGTGGGTGTGAGGCTTGTTTTGTCATTGTCGGTTCTCAGGGGTGTACCTGTCGGTTTTGGTTCTGAAGGCTGTGTATTTCTGCGTTGGTTCTGAGGAGTGTGTGTTTCTGAGTTGGGTGCTGGAGGGTGTGTGTCACTGTCGGTTTCCGAGTGATCTGCTCCCATGTTAGGTCTGAGGGCTGTGTCTTGCCGTGTTCCGTTCTGAGAGGTTTGTGCCTGTCTGGCTTCTCAAGGGTGTGTGTGTCTGTATTGGGTCTGAGTGGTGTGTGTGTGTGTTGATTCCGGATGTGTTTATCCCTGTTGGGTCTGAGTTGTGTGTGTGCCCCTGTGTAGAGTCTGGGGCTGTGTCTGCGCCCATGGTGGGTTCTGAAGGGTGTGTTTCCCCAGTTGTGTTGAGGGGTGTGTGTATGTGTTGATTCTGAGGGTTATGTGCTCATTTTGGTTCTGAGGGCTGTGTGCCTGTGTTGTGTTTGAGGGTTGTGTGTGTCCATGTTAATTCTAAGGGGTATGTGTTTGTGTTGGTTCTGAGGTATGTTTGTGTGTGTTGGAGTCTGAGGGGTGTGTTTGTTTGACTGGGGTCTGTGGGTTGTGTGTCTGTGTTGGTTCTGATGGGTGTGTGTTCATGGTGGGTCTGAGGGACATGTGTGCTTGTTGGCATGGAGGACTGTGTTTCCTAGTTGGGTTCTGAGTGGTGTGTGCCCACTTGTGGTATAAAGGGTATTTATTTGTTCGTATTGGTTCTGAGGCGTGTGTGCGCCTGTGTTGGATCTGAGGGGTGTGTGTCTCTGTGTTGGGTTGATGAGTGTGTGCCTATGTCGTGTCTGAGTGTGTGTTGCACATATTGGATCTCAAGTTTTTGCATCCGTGTTCGGTTGAGGAAGGTGTGCCATGTTGGTTCTGAGGAGTGGAGCCCTTGTTGGTTCTCGGGTGTGTGTGTTCATGTTGTGTCTGTGGGTTATGTGTCTGAGTGGTTCTCAGTGGTGTGTCTGTGTTGGGTGTTGAGGAGTGTGTGTCTGTGTTTGTTCTGAAGGGCGTCTCTGCATGTGTTGGGTTCTGAGCAGTGTGTTCCCGTATGAGTCTGAGGAGCGTGTACCCCGCTGGTTTCTGAAGGGTGTGTGCCTCCATGTTGGGTTCTGAGTGGTGTGTGTGTGTGTGTGTGCACGCCTGTCTTGAGTTCTGAGGGTATGTGTGCCTGTTTGGACTCTGAGAGGTGTGTATGTGTGTTGGGTTCTGAAGGTTGTCTGTCTCTGATGGTTTTGAGGGTTGTGTGTGTGCTGGTGTTAAAACTGATGGTTGTGTACCAGGTGAGTTCAGAGGGGTCTGCTCCCATGTTGGGTAGGAGGGGAATGTGTGCCTGAGGGTTGTGTGTCTGTGTTGGGTTGTGGCGTGTGTACCTGCGTGGTATATGAGGTGTGTGAGCACTTGAATTGGGTTCTGAGGGGTGTGTTCACGTGTGTTGGGTCTTCAGTTTGTGCCCATTTTGGGTTCTGAAGGATGTGTGTGTGTGATCACTTCTGAGGGGTCTGTTGCCGTGCTGGGTCTTGAAGAGTGTGAGTGCCTGCATTGGGCTCTCGGGTGTGCGTGTGTCCATGCTGGGTCTGAAAGGTGTGTGTACCTTTCTGAGGGGTGTGCGCCTGTGTTGGGTCTTAGGGATGAGTGTGCATGTTATTTGTATTTGGGGCATGTGTGCACCTGGAAGGTTCTGTGTACGTGTGTGTTCATGTTGAGTTCTGCATTGTGTGCGCAGACATTGGGCCTGGGTGTGTGTGTAGGACATGCGTATAGGCTCCTGGTGTGTGTGTCTGAGTTGGGTTCTTGGGTGTGTTTGTGTTGTGTTGGGTTCAGGGCCCCATGAGCCATAGTTATCTTCTGGATCTCCTTTAGCCCCAGCTGTGAATGTATCTTTCAGTAGTAACACTCCTGCTCTGCTGGGAGTGGTGACGGAGTGGGAGCCTGCCAGGGTGTCTGATAATAGACTTAAATCCTTACTTTTCCTCCTTTGTATCCTTGTCAGTGATATTATGTCTATCTGTGTGAAATATCAAACACCCAGATCAGGAGCGAGAGTAACAGTATTTTTCTACAACAGTTTGGAAGTGCCCCAAACATTTTGGTGAACTCTGGTCTGTTATCCCATTCGGTGCATAGCTATTATCTGGGTTTTCCCAGGAGAGGAATTAGGCCTGCAAAAGACAATTTTCACTTCCAGGCTTGACCCTGCAGCCGGATTTTAGAGTGAAAAAGAGGCACGCCTTTTTTTCTTTTAATAAAAGTAATTTTGAATATCTGAAATATAGAGGAAAGAATAAAGAATAGAATAACCACCACAATCCCACCGCAGAGAGATGACCACAGAGCATCATCTCTTGGCATGCCTCTTCCCTGTCTTTCATTTAACCATAGGGTATGTATCTACTTGGCGTGTTTGAGTTCAAGCTGTCTATACAGTTTTACTTAATATCATGTCAATATTTTCTTATCTGCATCATTTTAAATGCCTTTAGAAACCAGATGTCTTCCTCGCTCCAGCTCTCTCCCTTTTCCTGGGCAAGATGGATTATTACTCATCAGGGCAGGAGGAAGTCACCTGGTCTGCACCACTGATCTTAGTGTCATGGACACCAGGAGCCATAGATGAGTGTAGATGGGGGACCAGAGCACATCCTACCCAGAACAGGACTCTGCTTGCAGTCTGGTGGCCATTGGTGCTCAGTTGACATGTGCCCCCAGCATTCTGTGGCCCCAGAGCCTCTAACCAAAACCCAGACAGAGCCAGGTCTGTAATCCTAGTACTACTGGTCCTTTCAGCGTAGGTTTTTTTTTTTTTTCTGTCTGCGTTGGGTCTTCGTTGCTGCGCGCGGGCTTTTTCTGGTTGTGGCGAGCGGGGGCTACTCTTCGTTGCGGTGTGCGGGCTTCTCGTTGCAGTGGCCTCTCTTGTTGCGGAGCACGGGGTCTAGGAGTGTGGACCTCAGTAGTTGCAGCATGCGGGTTTAGTAGTTGCGGCATGCGGGCTCTAGAGCGTGCAGTCTTCAGTAGTTGTGGCTCATGGGCTCCAGAGCGCTGGCTCAGTAGTTGTGGCACATGGGCTTAGTTGCTCCATGGCATTTGGGATCTTCCCGGACTAGGACTCGAACCGGTGTCCCCTGCATTGGCAGGCAGATTCCTAACCACTGCACCACCAGGGAAGTCCCTCAATGTAAGTTTTGCTTTAGGATTTTAAATTATTTCAGGAGTAATTTAATATCTGATATCTTATGCAATTAAATATTTGTTGCTTACCCCTACATCTTTCTGGGGTTGGTCAGAGAACCTGGGGAAGAATGGAGATGTTTATCACCTCCCAGAGGCCCTGGATTCACTGAAGTAGCTGTGCAGAGTGAAAACAATGAGAGGAATTGGTCAACCGGTTGGTCTCATCAGTGGCCATGTCAGCCAGCTGGTTAGGAGCAGGGCCCCTGGATTGGTGAGGACTGAGGGCTCCCAAAGAGGATGCGGAGGCTCACAGGTGTGGATGGACTGCCAGGTGACCAGTGCATCTGTGGCCAAGGTGTAGCCAGTGTGTGATGGGACCAGATCAGTCTTGAGAATTCTGGTCTTTTTGGCCACCACAGTGGGACTCAAGACCTTGCCTTATTTGTAACATGAGGCCTGAATGGATGACTCTGCAAAGCTCTTCCAGTTAAGATTTTCTGGAATGATGGCACTGATTCGTTGTGCAGGCTGAAACTGCTCAACCCCATCTCACCACTGCCTTGGGGACTAACCTCATGGACCCTGCTTGGTCCTGATATAGCAACTTGTGGCTTTTCTTTCCCTATGCTGCCATGCTCTCTGTAAGTGGAACAGCACACACTCTTTAGATTATATTAGGTTTTGCGTGTGTGTGTGTGTGTGTATTTATTGTGTGTTTGTTTTTACCATATATCATCGTACCTCTTTTGATCTTGTACAACTGAAACTCTATACCATTAAACATAATTCCCCACCTCCCTACTTTGTCCCCTACCGACCCCTCCCCTCCCCCCACTGGCAACCACCATTTTACTCTCTGTCTCTATGATTTTGACTACTGTAGATACCTCCTATAAGTAGAATCATGCAGTATTTGTCTTTTTGTGACTGGTTTATTTCACTTAGCGTGATGTCCTCAAGGTTCATCCATATTGTAACATGTGTCAGAATCTCCTTCCTTTTTAAGGCTGAATAATACTCCATTATAGGTATATACCACATTTTGCTTATCTGCTCATCTGTTGATGGACACTTGGGTTGCTTCCATGTTTTAGCTCTTATGAATATCACTGCTGCTATGAGCATAGGTGTGCAAATATCTCTTCGAGATCCTGCTTTCAATTCTTTTGGGTGTATACCCAGAAGTGGAATTGCTGGATTATATAATAATTCTATTTTTAATTTTTTGAGGGACTTCCATTCTGTTTTTCCACAATGGCTGTACCACTTTACATTCCCACCGACAGTGCACAAGGGTTCAAATTTCTCCACGTCCTCACCAATATTGTTATTTTCTGTGTTTTTGATAGAAGGCATCCTGATAGGTGCATGCTAATTTAGTACAAAATGATTGTAGTTTTGATCTGCAATTCCCTATAATGATTAGTGATGTTGAGCATCAGTTCATGTGCTTACCGGCCATTTGTATATCTTCTCTGAAGAAATGTCAAGTCCTTTGCCCATTTTTGAATTGGGTTATTTTGTTGTTGAATTTTATGAGTACTCTACATTCTGGATACTAATTCTTATCAGATACATGATTTGTAAATATTTTTTCTCATTCTGTAGGTTACCTTTTTACTTGTCTTTCGATGTGCAAAATTTTCATTAAAAACTTTCCAATTTGTCTGTTTTTTCTTTTGTTACCCGTGCCTTGGGTGCCATATCCAAGAAATCACTGCCAAATCCTGTGTTATGAAGCTTTTGCCCTGTGTTTCTTCTAGGAGTTTTGTAGTTTTAGGTCTTACATTTAAGTCTTGGATCCATTTTGAGGTAATTTTCATGTATGGTTTAGATAAGGGTCCAACTTCATTCTTTTGCATGTGGATATCCAGTTTTCCCAGCACCATTTTTAAAAAAGACTGTCCTTTCCCCACTGAATCGTCTTGGTACCCTTGTCAAAACCATTTGACTATCTATGCAAGGGTTTATTTCTGGGCTCTCTATTCTGTCTCTCTGGTCTGTATGTTTGTCTTTATGTCAGTGCCACAGTGTTCTGATTACTGTGGCTTTGTAGAAGTTTTGAAATTAGGAAATGTGAGTCTTTCAGCTTTGTTCTTTTTTTTGTTTTTTTTCCTTCTAAGATTGTTTTGGCTATTTGGGGTCCCTTGAGATTCCATAGGAATTTTAGGATGAGTTCTTCTATTTCTGCAAAAAAATTGAGCTTTTGTTTTGTTTTTGTTTTTTGGCTGCACTGCACAGCTTGTGGGATCTTAGTTCCCCAACCAGGAATTGAACCTGGGCCACGGCAGTGAAAACGCCAAGTCCTAACCACTGGACCACCAGAGAATTCCCTGGGATTTTGATAGGGATTGCATTGACTTTGTAGATCACTTTGAATAATATTGACATCTTAACAATATTAAGTTTTCCAATCTGTGAACATGGGATATGTTTCTATTTATTTATGTTTTCTTTAATTTCTTTTAGTAGTATTTCATAGTTTTCATTGTACGAGTCACCTCCTTGATTAAATTAATTCCTAAGTATTTTATTCTTTTTGATGCTATTGTAAGTAGAATTGTTTTTGTGATTTCTTTTGCAGATTCTTCATTGTTACTGTATAGAAATGCAACTGTTTTTCATGTGTTGATTTGTATTCTGCTCAATTGCTGAATTCATTTATTCTCTCCAGCAGGTTTGTGTGTATGTGTGTGTGTGTGTAATCTTAAGAGTTTTCTCCATGTAAGAGCATATCATCTGAAAACAGATACCGCTTTACTTCCTTTCTTATTTGGATGTGTTTTATTTCTTTTTCTTGCCTAATTGCTCTGGCTAGAACTTCCAGGGCTATGTTGAATAGAAGTGATGAAAGCCAATATCCTTTTCTTGTTCTTTTTTTTCCCCCAGCTGCACCATGCAGGATCTTAGTTCCCTGACCAGGGATTGAACCCATGCCCCCTCCAGTGGAAGTCCTCCTTGTCTTGTTCTTGATCTTAGAGGAAAAGCTTTCAGTCTTTTACCACGGGGTATGATATTTGCTATGGGTTTTTCTTATGGCTTTTGTTATGTGGAGGTAGTTTACTTCTGTTCCTAGTTTGTTGTGTGTTTTTATTATGAAAAAGTGCTGAATTTTGTCAAATGCCTTTCTGCATCAATTGATACGATCATGTGTTTTTCCCCCGTCATTCTGTTAATGTAGTGTATTACACTGAACAATCCCTCCCTTCCTCCCTCCCTTCCTTTTTTTTTTTGATGAAATATGTTTGTGAACTTAACCACAGCAGAGTAGTATATTACCTAAATCTATGTGGAACAAATCTGGTGAAAAATTTTCTGATTAGAAAAGTTTAATAATATCATTTTCATTTCATTCCAAGGGATTGATGCTGAGTCATAGAAAACAAACATCAAACACATAATTGTGCTTCATGTCCCTCAGAAGGCCTCATTCTCATATCGTTATTGTTTACTAGATATTTATCAACAATTATCTAATTGTCTTCAGATATTATAAGTGAGACTCTAATGATAAAGTTAGGAATGTCAAGAACACGATCAGTTTGCAACATACAGAAAGTAGAACCAGAGTACAGATGGAAATAATGCAAGGCCTATCATACATAATGAAACTGATGCTCAAGAATTTCCTAGTCACTTTGCTAAAATTGGTCTCTGAACCTTCTATACAGCTGCCCAGAAGATAAATGTGCTGCACCTCTTATTCTTTTAAAAAGCCAAGGATAACCGTAGTCACGTGTTTAGTATTACCTTTTCACTGTCTTTAAGAAGAAACCATGATGAAGCTTGCTAAAATTTTCTTGCGAGAAGTTCACAGGGATTTGTAGAACTACTTTGGGCAACAAAACTGGCTCTTTATTAGGCACCAGTGAAAAGCAAATATTACACTGAATGTTGAAAAGCTGTGCACTTAAATCTGGTTCTGCCACTTTCTTAGCCATGTTAATTTGGGCAAGTCATTTAGTATTCTAGTTTTGTCATCAGTAAAACTGAAGTAATAATACATAGCTCATAGGGCTATTCATTCATTCATTCAGCCAACAGTTATTTGTTGAATGCCTGTTGTATGCCACATGTTTTGGTAGGCCCTGGAAATGCAGAAAGGATTGAGAAAGGCAGATTCCTGTCTTTATGAAGCTTACATCTTAGTTGAGAAAATAGACATTGGAGAAATAATCCATTGCCTTTGTGGAAAATACGACATAGAACAGATGTATGGGATATTGTGAGGAACACATGATTTAACAGGTATATATGTATATATATAATAATCTCATGCACATAATGGGGACTCAGAAGATGTGAACGTCACCTACCATAGCCATTCAGGCGTTTATTTACTGAGCTTGCATTTATTGGGCGTGCTCTGTATGTACGGGGAATATGTATAAGCAGGCGTCATGGGTGATATTTTTCCATTTCTCCCAATAAGTATAGTACATTCATTTCACAACTATGTGTACATTACCAGGGTTGCACCAGTAGCAGTGTTAATCTATAGCAGTGTTAATTCAGTGTAATTAGAGTGAAGAGGGCGTAGAGAATAACACAGGAAGTGGCTGTAGAATTAGATTGGGGGCAAATTATGATGGCCTCTACTCCCTTATGAAGTTGTTAATTGTACATTCTGTTAACCACTAGGCTAGGGGAATGCAAAGATGATCAATATCCAATTCTTGCCCTCAGATTGTGGGATCATACATGGACATACATGATCACTGCTTGAAGCAGGTTGTAAAAGTGCTGGAGGGATGTGTAGTGGGGAGATACTGAACATAGTATAAGTACGGAACTAAGCCAACTTAAGTCTCCAAATCAGAACACCGGTATCATAGTGTCAACTGCTGTTTTTTTCCTTTAGCTATAATTGACATATAACATTATATTAGTTTTAAGTGTACAGCACAATGATTCAATATTTGTATATATTGTGAAATGACTACCACAATAAGTCTAGTTAACATCCCTTGATCATGTTTTGTATGTTTAACCACCCTTGCAGTCTGTGAAAAAAAATCCCACTTGTTCATGGTGTATAATCTGTTTAATATGCCATTGAATTTGCCCGCTAGTATTTCATTGAGAATTTTTGCATCAACATTCATAAGGGATATTGGTCTGTAGTTTTGTTGTAGTGTCTTTGTCTGGCTTTGGTATCAGGGTAATGCTGGCCTCATAGAATGAGTTAGGAAGTGTTCCTTCCTCTTCATTTTTTTTGGAACAGCTTAGGAAGAATTGGTATTAATTCTTCTTTAAATGTTTGATAGAATTCACCGGTGAAGCCATCAGTTCCGGGACTTGTTGTTGTTGGGAGATTTTTAATTACTGATTCAATTTCCTTACTAGTTAGAGGTCTTTTCAGTTTTTATGTTTCTCTGTGAGCTGGGCTTGGTAGGTGTTACGTTTCTATGAATTTCTTTCATCCAGGTTATCCAGTTTGCTGGTGTACAGTTGTTCATAGTACGCATTTTATAATCATTTTTATTTTTGTAGAATTGTCAGTAATGTCTCTACTTGCATTTCTTTTTCTTTTTTTTTTTTTTTGGGCCATGCCACGTGGCTTGTGGGATCTTAGTTCCCTGACCAGGAATTGAACCCGGGCCCTGGGCAGTGAAAGCGTGGAGTCCTAACTGCTGGACTGCCAGGGAATTCCCTCTACTTGCATTTCTGATTTTAGTAATTTGAATCTTCTGTATTTCTTTTTGTAGTCTGTCTAGCTAAAGGTTTATCCATTTTGCTGATCTTTTTGACGAACCAACTTTTGGTTTCATCGATTTCTCTAATAGTTTTTCTGTTCTCTATTTCATTTGTCTCTGCTCAAATCTTTATTCTTCCTCCCTTTTGCTAGCTTTGAGTTTAGTTTTTTCTTCTTTTTCTAGTTCCTTAAGTTGTAAAGTTAGGTTGTTGATTGGAGATTTTTCTTGTTTTTAAATGTAAGTTTTATATATACATATACATATTTTTAAATTTTATTTATTTATTTATTTATTTATTTATTTGCGGTACGTGGGCCTCTCACTGCTGTGGCCTCTCCCGCCGTGGAGCACAGGCTCTGGACGCGCAGGCCCAGTGGCCATGGCTCACAAGCCCAGCCGCTCCGCGGCATGTGGGATCCTCCCGGACTGGGACACGAACTCGCGTCCCCCACATCAGCAGGTGGACTCTCAACCACTGCACCACCAGGGAAGCCCGTACGTTTTATATCTTTAGATTTCCCCCTTAACACTGCTTTCACTGGATCCTGCAAGTTTTGGTATGCTGTGTTTTCACTTCAAGTATTTGCCTTTAAGTATTTTCTAATTTCCTGGTGATTTCTTCTTTGATCCATTGGTTTAAGAGTGTGTTTTCTAATTTCCACAGTTTTGTGAATCTTCATTTTACTTCTTTTGTTGATTTCTGACTTCATTCTGTTGTGGTTGAGGAGGAGATACTTTGTACGATGTCAGTCTTTTAAAATCTGTTGAGACTTAATATGTAACCTAACATATGGTCTGTCCTGGAAAATGTCCCATGTGCATTTGAGAAGAATGTGTATGTTGTTGGGTAGAGTGTTCTGTAGATGTCTGTTAGATCTAATTGATTTATTGTGTTAAGTTCTCTATTTCCTTACGTATATTCTGTTTGGTTGTTCTATCATTGAGAGTAGGGTTTTGAGGTCTCCAGCTGTTATTGTTGGATTGTCTATTTCTCCCTTCAGTTCTGTCAGTTTTTGCTTCATATATTTTGCCTGTCTGTTATTAGGTACATCAGTGTATATAATGGTTATATTTTCTTGCTGTATTAAAACTTTTATTAATGTATAACATCCTTTTTTGTCTCTTGTAGCCTTTTTTGAAAAAAAGTCTATTTTGTCTGACATTAGTATAGCTACTCCTGTTCACTTTTATTTACTAATTGCATGGAATGTAAATATTTTTCCATCCTTCTACTTTCTTTTTTATTTTTAAAATTTTTTAAATTTTATTTTTGGCTGTGTTGGGTCTTCATTGCTGCACGTGGGCTTTTCTCTAGTTGTGGTGAGCAGGGGCTACTCTTTGTTGCAGTGCATGGCCTTCTCATTGTGGTGGCTTCTCGTTGTGGAGCATGGGCTCTAGGTGCATGGGCTTCAGTAGTTGTAGCTTGCAGGCTTCAGAGCTCAGGCTCAATATTCGTGGCGCATGGGCTTAGTTGCTCCGCGGCATGTGGGATCTTCCTGGACCAGGGATCAAACCCACGTCCCCTGCATTGGCAGGAGGATTCTTAACCACTGCGCCACCAGGGAAGTCCCCATCCTTTACTTTCAATCTATATATGTCTTTGGATCTAAAGTGAGTCTCTTGTATATAGCATGTAGTTGGATCATATGCTTTTATCCATACTGCCAATCTCTGTCTTTTAATTGGAGATTTTAATCCACTTACATTTAAAGTAATTACTGATATGGATGAAATACTTGTTATTTTGCTATTTGTTTTCTGTACACCTTATAGCTTTTTTGTTTCTCATTTTCTGCATTACTCTTTTTTTTTTTTTTCTGGTATGCGGGCCTCTCACTGTTGTGGCCTCTCCCGTTGCGGAGCACAGGCTCTGGAGTGCAGGCCCAGCAGCCATGGCTCACGGGCCCAGCTGCTCCGCGGCATGTGGGATCTTCCCAGACTGGGGCACGAACCCGTGTCCCCTGCATCGGACTCTCAACCACTGCGCCACCAGGGAAGCCCCATTATGTCTTAGGTTTGATTTTTTAAATTGTGAAATATTTAAATTCCTTTCTCATTTTTTTGTGGATATATTCTGTAACTATTTTCTTTGTGTTTACCATGCGAATTACGTTTAACATCCAAAAGTTGTAACACTCTAATTTGAATTTATACCAGCTTAACTTCAATAACATACAAAACCCCTGCTCCCTTATAGCTAAACCCCACCTCTTTTGGTTGTTGATGTCACAGAATTAAATCTTCATACATTGTGTGCCCTCAAACATAAGTTAATCTTTTAAATGCATTAGTCTCCTAAATTATGTAGGAAATAATGTGTGGAGTTACAAATTAAAATTACAGTAATACTAACTTGTAGACTAAAAATTAAAAAATATATATATATATATTTATATTAGTCTCTTAAATCATGTGGAAAACAAAAAGGAAAAGTTATAAACTGTTGTTACAAAAATACTAGCTTTTATAATTGTCCAAGTCTTTACCTTTATTGACATCTTTATTTCTTCATATAGCCTTGAGTTACTGTGCTTTGAGTTAGTGTCATTTCATTTCACTCTACAGGACTCCCTTGAGCATTTTTTGCAGGGTACGTCTAGTGGTAACAAACTCCCTCAGCTTTGGTTTATGTGGGAATGTCTTAATTTCTCCCTTGCTTTTGAAAGACAGTTTTGCTGGATATAGGATTCTTTCTTTCTTTCTTTCTTTTTGGCTGTGTTGGGTCTTTGTTTCTGTGCGATGGCTTTCTCTAGTTGTGGCAAGCAGAGGCCACTCTTCATCGTGATGCGCGGGCCTCTCACTGTCGCGGCCTCTCTTGTTGCGGAGCACAGGCTCCAGACATGCAGGCTCAGTAGTTGTGGCTCACGGGCCCAGTTGCTCTGTGGCATGTGGGATCTTCCCAGACCAGGGCTCGAACCCGTATCCCCAGCATTGGCAGGCAGATTATCAACCATTGCGCCACCAGTGAAGCCCTGGATATAGGATTCTTGGTTCACAGTATTTTTTCTTTTTTAAAGTATTTATTTATTTATTTTATTTGGCTGCATCAGGTCTTAGTTGGAACATGTGGGATCTTTGTTGCAGCATGCAGGATCTTTTGTTGCAGTGTATGGGCTTCTCTAGTTGTGACGTGCAGGTTTCTCTAGTTGCGACGTGCGGGTTTCTCTAGTTGCAGCACGTGGGCTTATCCCTAGTTGTGGTGCACGGGCTCCAGAGTGCGTGGGCTCAGTAGTTGTGGCACGTGGGCTCTCCAGTTGTGGCACATGGGCTCTAGAGTACATGGGCTCAGTAGTTGCTGTGAGTGGGCTTAGTTGCCCCACAGCATGTGGGATCTTAGTCCCCTGACCAGGTATCGAACCTGCGTCCCCTGCATTGGAAGGCAGATTCTTAACCACTGGACCACTAGGGAAGTCCCCAGCTGTTTTTTATCTTTTAGCACTTGAATATATAGGCCCACTGCCTCTGGCTTCCAAAGTGTCTGATGAGAAATCTGCTAACCGTATTAAGGATCTCTTCTATGTGACATGTTGCTTCTCTTTTCTTTCAAGATTCCTCTTTTTATCTTTTGCTTTCTAAAGTTTGATTATAATGTGTCTTCGTCTTTTTGACTTCATCGTAGAGTTTATTGAGCTTCTTGGATGTTTAGATTCATGTCTTTCATCACATTTGGGAAGTTTTCAACCATTATTTTTTATTTATTTATATGTATTTATTTCTGTGTTGTGTCTTCATTGCAGTGCACAGGCTTCTCATTGCTGTGGCTTCTTGTTGTGGAGCACAGGCTCTAAGTGCATGGGCTCAGTAGTTGTGGCTCACAGGCTCTAGAGTGCAGGCTCAGTAGTTGTGGCACATAGGCTTAGTTGCTCTGTGGCATGTGGGATCTTCCCGGACCAGGGCTTGAACCCGTGTCCCCTGCCTTGGCAGATGGATTCTTAACCACTGCGCCAGCAGGGAAGCCCCAGCCATTATTTCTTCAAGTATTCTTTCTACCCCTCTCTCTCTCGCTTCTCCTTCTGGGACTCCCACAATGTGTATGTTGGTCTGCTTAATGGTGTCCCACAGGACCCTTAGGCTCTGTTTACTTTCCTTGAATCTTGATAATTTTCATTGTCCTGTTTTCAAGTTTGCTGATTCTTCTACTGATCAAATCTGCCTTTGAGTACCTCCAGTGAATTTTAAAATTTCAGTTAATGTACTTTTTAGCTCCACAATTTTTTGGGTTTCTTTTTACATTTTCTATTTCTTTATTTGTATTTCCGTTTTATTCCTACATTGCTTTCTTGACTTTCTCCATATCTTCTTTTAGTTTTCTGAGCATCTTTAACATGGTTGTTTTAGAGTCGTTGTCTAGAAGATCTACCATCAGGTCTTTTTCAGGGACAGGTTCTGTTGATTTTTTTCCTTTGAATGGGCCGTATTTTCCTGTGTCTTTGAGTGCCTTGTGCTTTTTTTGTTGTTGTTTGTTTAAAACTGGACATTTGGGTGCTTCCCTGGTGGCGCAGTGGTTGAGAACCTGCCTGCCAATGCAGGGGACATGGGTTCGAGCCCTGGTCTGGGAGGATCCCACATGCCGCGGAGCAACAAGGCCCAAGAGCCACAACTACTGAGCCTGCGCGTCTGGAGCCTGTGCTCCGCAACAACTCGGCCGCGATAGTGAGAGGCCCGCACACCGCGATGAAGAGTGGCCCCCGCTTGCCACAACTAGAGAAAGCCCTTGCACAGAAACGAAGACCCAACACAGCAAAAATAAATTAATTAATAAACTCCTACCCCCACCATCTAAAATAAATAAATAAAACTGGACGTTTGGATCTAGTAATGTGGTATCTCTGGAAATCAGATTACTCTCCTTGCCTAGGATTTGCTGTTTTTTTCTTTGGTTGTTGTAGATTGTCTCTGTACCAAGGATCAGCCTGAGGCATAAATGAAGGTTTTCTCAGACTGTAACTGGGACTGTGTGGTCACTTTCAAGTTTTCCCCTTTTATGTAGTTGCTTTTGAATATCATAATCTTTAATGTCTGGCTCCCTGAAGCAGAAAAAGAAAAATTAAAAGGGGAAGGAAAGGGCACTGGCCCTTTAAATCCAGTAGCACTTCAGCTGGAGTGGGAGGGTCCTATAGCAATGGGGGAGGTGCAACAATGGCCGCCTGCCTGTTTGGCCACACCTCTGTGATCAGAAGCAGGACGCAGAGGTCAGAGCAGATACCCAGTATTTGGAGGACAGGGTCTTTTTTTGCCCACCTTGGCTCCTGCAAGCTGTGTGCAGGCTGTTCCAGAAACAGGTGTATGGCCTCCAGTGGCATGGCTAGGGGTGCGATGGGTAGCTGCTACTGTAGGAAGAGCTGAAATTGACTGAAATTAACCTCAATTTACTGTCCAAGTGCTCATATGGAAGTTGCAAGTCTTTAGGACTTGAGATCCAAAACAGTCACACTAGACAGATTTCTGCCAGTGCACTGTTTTTCAGGTGAGGAGAAGATTCCCGGTGCTCCCTCCTCTGCCATATTCCCAGAACCCTCCAGGCCGTGCTCGTTTTTGTCCTACCTGTTTGCCTGCTCCCCCCTGCACTCTTCCAGTGGGGAGGAGGTGTGCTGCGTCCTCATCAGTGCCTCCCCCGCTACACCTTCAGTGCACGGCACTTGTGGAGAAGGCCCAGTGAATTGACTTTTCTTAAATTCCCTGCTTGCCCCTGTTATCTCACTCCCCCTTCAGCTGCTGGTTTCAAGGTAACCATGGGCTGGGCTGCAGTCTGCACATGGCCAGCCACTGAGAGCTGCCCGGGAAGGAGAGAGGAGAGGACTGTGCTGGGCTGGAGAGTGTCTCCCCCAGATTCCTTTCCACCTGGAACCTGTGATTATGACCTTATTTGGAAGTAGGGTCTTTGCAGGGGTAATAAATTTAAATGAAGTCATACTGGCCTGGGGTGGACCCTAATCCAGTGACTGGTGTCCTTATAAGACAGCCATGTGAAGTTGGGGGCAGAGATCGGAGTGAGGCATCTACAAGCCCAGGGTTACCAGCAACCAGCAGAAGCTGGAAGAGACGAGGAAGCATTCTTCCCTAGAGTCCCGGAAGGCCCATGGCCTGCTGACACCTGGATTTTGGACCTCTAACCTGTGAGAGGATACATTTCTGTTGTTTTAAGTTACCTAGGTTGTGGACTTCGTTATGGCAGCCCGAGAGCCCGAGCAGACTAATAAAGGGATGAAGTCCAAGAGGCTATGCCTTTTTTTTTTTTTTTTTTTTTTTTGCGGTACGCGGGCCTCTCACTGTTGTGGCCTCTCGCGTTGCGGCGCACAGGCTCTGGATGCGCAGGCTCAGCGGCCATGGCTCACGGGCCCAGCCGCTCCACGGCACGTGGGATCCTCCCAGACTGGGGCACGAACCCGTGTCCCCTGCATCGGCAGGCGGACTCTCAATCACTGAGCCACCAGGTAAGCCCTACGCCTCTTATTTTTAAGGTTGAGCCACAAGACTATTAATAGAATTCCTCACACTTTTGTGTCCTGAGAGTGGAGCCATGGGGTTTAGGTCCCAGTGACAGGGTCTCCCAGGGGTCCTTGGCCATTTGTTGACTTCTGTGCATCACGTCTGTGTGTGTAATGCCGGGATTCTAGGACAGGCCTTGCTTTGTGACAACAGTGGTCTATGTTCTGTGTCCTAAGAACTGTTACTGATTGGACAAGGGCACTTAGCCAGATGAGCCATTACGTGTCTCTCCAATTTCAGAGCAAGCAGCGAGTGCCCCAAACCTGGGGGCTCCAGGGTCCTGGGGCCTCTCTCACTGCGGTGGGGAGGGCAGATCAGGCAGCCCTTTTCGGGGCTGGGCTGCCCTACAGTGCAGGGCGCCGCCTCCCGGTGGTCTTACCTTGGTTTCTCTAGCTCTCCAGTTTCTCAGCGGTGAGGGAAAAAGCCAGCCCCAAGTATGGTATATGTTGCCACCCAGCAAGTCTCCGTGAGAGCCAGATCATTTCTAAACTGGTGTTTGAAAGATTTTTAAGACAGACTATAAGGGCCTGTGAGTCCTTCTGATTCAACTAATCTCACCACCAGAGTCAGCTGTGTGTGTGTGGTTTTCAGTCTCTGTGTTGTAAACAGGTTGAGAACAGGGCCCAGGTCCTGGCCATTGTTCCCCCCAGTCTTCTTCTCAGACATTTACTGGGGATCCTCATGGGGCTGGGCTGGACCCAGGGCTGGGGTGTGGCGACGAGAGAGTGTGTCCTTGGGAAGCTCCATGAGCCCCCAAAGCCCAGGGACCTTCTGCCCCATTGTTTCTCTTCCTGTCTCCATTAGACCAGCAAGGAAAGATGCTCGGAAATCAGGTGTTGCTTGAAGTCCCCCAGCCTCAGAGGGTGTGAGGGAGCTGTGGTAGGTGGAGGTGTCGAGGCTTGGGTGCCACTGCCTCCTTACCTGGGCACTCCAGCAGCCACCTGGATCCCGTGAGCCTCAGTTTGCCCATCTGTGGAATGGGAGACGTGATAGCAGCTGTCTCGTAGGATGTGTGGAGACTGCATGGTTGGTGCATTTGCTGCTGCTGCCGTCAGTGCGGTTATCGTAGGGACTTAGAAGTCTGTGAAATGTATGATTCCGTGGGAGACCAGCCTTCACTGGTATTACAGACTTTCTGTTTGTATTGTACGTATTTGTATATATATTAATACCTCTTTTATGTGCATAACACGTATTTACTCTGAATACACTTCAGTATCAGATAAAGAGAAGGATAGAGACGTTTCTCTGTTGTGCTGCTGAAATCACAGCTTTTTTTTTTTTTTTTTTGCGGTACACGGGCCTCTCACTGTTGTGGCTTCTCCCGTTGCGGAGCACAGGCTCCGGATGCGCAGGCTCAGCGGCCATGGCTCACGGGCCCAGCTGCTCCGCGGCATGTGGGATCTTCCCAGACCGGAGCACAAACCCGCGTCCCCTGCATCGGCAGGCGGACTCTCTATCACTGCACCACCAGGGAAGCCCTGAAGTCACAGCTTTTGATTTGAATAACTCTAAAATGTAGTGAAAGTCCACTCTCAGGGCAGGTGTCTCTTTACCATCCGTGTCTACTCCAGGTACACTTCTGAGCCACTGTGGAGGGCGACTAGGTCCAGCTCTGGGGAGTGTGGCATGTCTATCCCACCAGTAGTGACAAGGCCACCCCAGAGCTGTGATGCTGGCAGGGGAAGACGAGTCCAGGCGACGGGTGGGCCGCGGCGGGCCTGGCATCTGTGACACTGGAGGGAGGGGCTCCTGCTGCGTTTTCCACGGTAAGGACGTGGGACAGGGGCCTTGACCAGCTGGCACTGCCTTCAGAAGCCGCCAGTTTTTAAAGAGAACAAATAAATCCAAGGCCAGAAAACAATCAGCAGTGAGAGCCTGAGCTTTTGTTGGGGTTTGGCGTTCTTTTTCCTGTTTATGGTATTTTATGCTAAGAAGGCTGTCGTTGGTTCTCAGCTCTGTAAATGCCCCATCGCACTATGTGGACGTGGCTTCACCCAGACCAAGTGACTTTGCACCAGCCGGCAGCCCCAGCTATGTGGACAGGCTCAGAAGGCCACGCGTGGTGGCCCCCAGCGCCCCCTTCCCAGTCCTGCAGGTGCAGCCTGGTGCTGAAGGGCCGTCTGCTGGGAGGAGGTATGGATGCCGACCGGCCAGCTTGCAGAGAGAGGCCTCTTCTCCTCCTTTGGTTCAGGGGTGAGGTCGTCGGGGCCAAAAGGTGGAAAAATGAAAGTAATGGCCTTCCAAGAGTGGGTCTCACCTGGCTTGACTGGTACCCCTGAGATTGTGACATCTGTGAGTCGAGGGCAGGGAGGCGTGATGGAGTGCCAGCGCCACACGCCTTGGGGTGGAAGTCCCAGTTGACGGGCTCATTCCCAGTGATGTGCCACACCCGTCATCACCAGTCCTGCTACTTCTTCCGCACTTGGTGGTGGACATTTCCCACTTGCCGGGGCCTGACCTCCTCATCTCCCCCGCCGCCCTCACGGTCTGCCTCGCCATCTGCCAGGCCTCTGCTCTTTCCTGTTTTGAGTCCCTGTTGTGAAGTGCAGATCTAGAACAGCCTCTTCCTCTAGGCCTTTGCTAAGAGAGCCAAACCGGTCATTCTAACTGCAGTTTTTCTTCTTTCCTCTCTTTCTGTTCATTTCTAGAGCGAAGTCCAAGGAAAATGGGAAGGAGAGGAATCTTAAACATTCCCTGAGGGAATTCCCTGGGGGGCGTCCAGTGGTTAGGACCCGGCGCTTTCACTGCCAAGTGCCTGGGTTCGATCCCTGGTCGGGGAACTAAGATCCCGCAAGCCATGCAGTGCGGCCAAAAAAAAAAAAAAAATTTCCTGAGAGAGGGAGAGGTTTCCAGAATGTTTTCTGGGTCGCCTGGCTGGAGTGATTCGGTCACATGCTGGGCTTATCCGTGGATTGGTTATCACAGGTGCACGGGGTGTCTGGGTGCAGGAGCGCGGGGAGCGGCCCTTGCCTCGTGGATGCGCGCGGGCCCAGGGAGCCAGGCTGGGACCCGGAGACTGGCTGTGTTCCTGAGGTCCACCACTTATTGTTTTATTAATTTATTTTGTTGAGGTAGAGTTAATTTACGGTGTTGCATTAATTTCCACCATACAGCAAAGTGATTCAGTGACACACACACACATACATATACACATTCTTTCGTGTATTCGCTTTCATTACGGCTTGTCACAGGGTACTGACTATAGTTCCCTGTGCTCTACGGTAGGACCTGGTTGTTTACCCATTCTCTATATACTGATATGCACCTGCTAATCCCACACTCCCACTCCACCCCTCCCCCTCGGCCACCACAAGTCTGCTCTCTGCGTCTGTGGGTCTGTTTCTGTTTCGTAGATAAGTTCATTTGTGCCATATTTTAGATTCCACATATAGAGTGGTATGATATGGTATTTGTCTTTCTGACTTTATTTAGTATGATAATCTCTAGGTCCACCCCACCAATTATTTCTTAACCCCAGTCTTAACCCAGCCATGTGACCTCTGGGCATTTATCCCGTGGCTGTATTTGCATAAGGGCACAAGGAAGCAGCCACATGTCTGCCAGCTGGAGGTGTGTGTTCAGTAAATCTGGAATCTGTCGTGAAGCTCCAGGCTGTGGTTGAAAAGAACAAGGCAGGTTCTGTGCTGCTGTGGAATAAGGTATATTGCTGAGGAGGAGAAAAGCGTGTTGTAGCATCCGTTTGTGTAAAAGTACATGTGTTATAGATAAACACTCTGGAAAGGTCCGTGCCCAAATAGTGAGTAGTTGCCTCTGGCGAGTGAAGCTGGGGGCAGAGGAGCTGCTGGGAGAAAGGAATTGAAGTTTTCATTTGCTTTCCTTCTGTATGTTTGAATTTTTTATAACCATGCACATGTTTTCATTTTAAAGCAGGTAAGAGAGTAGTAATTCAGGGTTCCGTTAGTAATGTTGGCCCTGTATTCCATTCCACTGTGCTAAGAAGGTTCTCGGTTCCTGGGGTGCATCCCTCCTCGTGGGCACGCAGGAGGTGAGCTTGAGCGCCTCCCTGAGTGGAACCCAGATCCTTCTCCTGCCACTTCCTCACGTGGAGCTCAGGCGCAACCCTGACTTTTCTGAAGCTGTTTTTTCATTTGTAGGATGGACTGGTTCATCCTGCTTCACCTCCCTTATGTGCTGTTTATGCTGGTGATTACTTTGAAAATGGGAAAGCACAAAACTGAGGCTGGGTTTAAAGTAAATTGTAATTTTAAGGACTTTTTAAAAAAAATTGATTGGGGTTGGGTATCTTAGTTTCCTAGAACTGCTGTAACAAAGTACCATAAACTGGGTGGTTTACAACAACAGATGCTTCATCTTTCAGTGTTCTAGAGGCCAGAAGCCCCAAATCAGGGTGTCGCTGGCAGAGATGTGCTCCCTCCGAGGCTCTGGGGGAGGGGCCTTCCTTTTGTCTTTCGGCTTCCGGTGGCTGTCGGCATCCCTGGTTTTCTTTGGCTTGCGGACACATCACTCCAGTCTCTGCCTCTGTCGACATGTGGCCGTCTTCTGTATCTGTGTCCATGTTTCCTTCTTCTTATGAGGACACCAGTCACTGGATTAGGGTCTATTCTAATCCAGTATGACTTCATTTTAGCTCAGTGCATCTTCACAGACCCTATTTCTAAGTAAAGTCACATTCCCAAGTATCTGGGGTTAGGGCGTGGGCATATCTTTTGGGGGGCTACCCACTGCAGTGGAGTTTCTACCCTTCCCATCAAGAAGTATTTGGAATTGCCGCACTTAGTAATTTGATGACGTAAAATCTAACATTATGAATTTGCTCATGAAAATAGAATTTTAGATGAAGTTTCAGTTAGAACTTTATGGGCTGAAAACTCCAAAGTTAATTATTCGTTCAGAAGCCAACCTCCAACTGAGCGCGTTTATCACCTACTGATGGGTGTCCGTGCCGGACTTTCTTCTGCTCTAGGAATGTTTGTTCCTGATATTGCTTCTTAGAGTCAAATCAACTGTGCTTTTAAATCTGCCCCTTAGGAAATCGAGAGACTTTCCGAGCAACTAGAAGAAAAAGAGAGGGAGACGCAGCAGCTGATGAGCCAGCCGGAGCGGGAGCAGAAGGAAGTGGCCCTGCGGAGGAGAGGCGCGGCCCCGACGGGGAGGGCTCCGGCCGCCAGCGACGTCCTGTGCCGCTCCCTGGCCGAGGAGACGCATCAGCTGCGCAGGACTCTGGCCGCCACCGCCCACATGTGCCAGCATCTGGCCCAGTGTCTGGATGCACGCCAGCGCGCAAAGGGGGACGTGGGGGAGAGGAGCCCCGAGGTAGGCTGTGGTGTCAGCACGCCACGGTGCGGACCGAGGTGCAGCAGGATCCCTCAGCCGTCATGGAGGTCGGGGGGCGCCCAGGGCCCCCCCTGCTCTCCATGGTGAGGGTTGCAGCAAAGCCCGCCCATCCGGGGATTTCTTCTAGCACGGTGGGAGGTGCAGAACGTGACAGGGAAGCAGGTGGCCTGCGTCACCAGCTGCCACCCCCAGACCTGCAGGTGACCCTGGCCCTCGTGGGGAGATGGCACTGTGGTCTCATCAGCCTTCGCCGAGGACGAAGCAGGCAGAGCAGGGGCGGGAGGGGTGTCCTGAGCAAGTGCTGGTACATGTGCAGGCGGGCGAGGGGCAGCGCCTCCAAAGGCCGCAGGTGGTGAGGAATCGGCCGGGCGGGCCGGTGGGGGGGAGGGCTCCACGTGTCTCAGCAGGGCTGGCCTCGCCGGGGCCCTCCTGCAGTGAAGGGAGGACACAGAGCCCTTCTGTGTATCTGGCGCTGTGACCCCTGGCCAGGCCGAAGGCAGGGTGGGGCCAGCAGGGAGGGAGCCGGGCAGGGGGCAGGGGGCAGGGGTCAGGGGCAGGCGGCCTACAGGACTGCGTGGAGCTGGGCTGTGGCTGTGTGTGTGGTCTGGTCGGGGAGGGGACAGTGTGGTTTCAGCATCAGGAATTCCCTACCTGGGAGGTCAGGGGGCTCCTGGCTGGGGGTGTTGGGAGCACGGGCGAGGCCGCCTTCCCTGCCTGTCTGATTCCACGCAGTGCACACCCTGCCCCGCCCCGCCCAGCCCAGATTACTCTTTTCCAGGCAGTTCTCTGATCCTCAGAGGCTGCAACCAGGCTGACTCAGAAACGCGGGGGGAGGCGGGGACAGGCCCTCCAGCCCCTTAGCAGCAGCTCCACTGGGAAGCCCGCTGGGGAGAACCTTGGTCTGAGAACCGGTCTGAGAACTGCCCGTCTCCGCGGGTGGATTCCACGAAAAGGGAACCTCAGAAAGCACACAGGCACATTTCAGATACCACAGTGCTCTCTGGGGGCAGGCTGTGTTCTCATCTGATTTTGAGTCACTGTGTCATTTCCCTCTGGGGATTTGAACACAGCCGCACGTTGTGTTTGGCCTGGGCAGGGGTGGGGCCAGAGCTCTTAACAGGCTCTACATCCGCATCACTTCTCAGCCTTGGCCTCGGCTGAGTCACCGGGGTTTCCCGGTGCCCGCTGGGTTAGGACATGTAGTTCCTTTGTCACTCGAGGGGAATTCTCAAAAGTACCGGCACCAGCATACAGCCCACCGTACGTACTGTTAAATGCACTGAATTCCTAGGATTCAGATGGACTTTTTGGCTAGCTCTGCCCACTGCCATTAGGGCTGGTTTGGCACGTGGGTTTCCAGGCATGAGTCCCGAGACCCCGAGTGAGGCACGGGTGGACTGCCGTGTACAGAATCACTGAGGTCAACCCTGCTTGCGTGACGTGACACGACAGTGTGGTGGGCCCAGAGGGAGGGAGCTGGGTCCCTGGCCGGGCCTGCTCCTGGCGGCCCTGTGGCCCTGGGCTGGAAGGTTCTCTGGTGGACAGTGAGATTAAGCTTCCTGCCCTCCCGACTCCCTCCCGTGAGGATGGAAAGTCTCAGGCATGAGAAGATTGAGCGAGGGCGGGGCAAGGACCACCCCTCCCGCACCTTCGGGAAGGGGCCCGTCCCACCTGCCGCAGTGCGGGCTGCAGTGACCATCTGCACCCTCCGTCTCCAGGTGTGGCTTCCTACCCTCTTGCTGCACACGACAGTCATGTTCGGTGACACGGTGTCTGCTCTCCGTTCCTTTCTTATGCAGCCAGCGCGTGCAGATGGGGACGGCTCTGTCCACGCGGTTGTTGAGAAGTTACGGGAGGAGAATCGACTGTTGAAGCAGAAGGTGACTCACGTGAGTGTCTGTTAGATGTCCCTCAGGAAGAACCTTCCCCTCACGGCCCCGCAGATGAGGGTCCTCTCCTCGGCTGTGCCCAGGGGTTGCCCCCGCCCTCAGGCCACTTCGGCTGATACGCGCAGTCCCTATAGGCCCGACATATTTGCCTAAAAGGACGTGTAGAACACGCTTGTCATTCTCCGGCCCCCAAGTTAATTCACATGTGGATAAATGAGGTACAAGAATTACTATCAAGTACAGCTTTTACGGTGGGAAATTGTAGCAAGTCTGCTTCTGTCTACGGTGGTTGTTTGTGGCCATTGTTGCCACGTCCTAGTGTCCACTCTGCACAGAGCAAACAGACTTTTTTTTTTTTGGCCTTCATTCCTTTTATTTTTTTTAAATTAATTAATTAATGTATTTAGTTTTGGCTGTGTTGGGTCTTCGTTGCCGTGCGCGGGCTTCTCATTGCTGTGGCTTCTCGTTGCGGAGCATGGGCTCTAGGCGCGTGGGCTTCAGTAGTTGTGGCTCACAGGCTCAGTAGTTGTGGCTCATGGGCTTAGTTGCTCCGCGGCACGTGGGATCTTCCCGGACCAGGGCTCGAACCCGTGTCCCCTGCGTTGGCAGGCGGATCCTTAACCACTGTGCCACCAGGGAGGTCCCCTGAGGCAACTTTCATTTAAGGGGAGACTCACTCTGCTCCTTGTTGCTAGTGAATAGCTTCACAGTTCAGGTTGGCTTGAGAGCAGGTTCTCAGCCGCTGCCACCGTGAGCGTTCCGGCCTCCTTAGGTGGAAGACCTCAATGCCAAGTGGCAGCGCTACGACGCCAGCAGGGACGAGTACGTGAGGGGACTCCACGCACAGCTGAGAGGGCTGCAGGCCCCCCTCGAGCCTGAGAGGCCCTCCCCGCCCGAGCTGATGAGAAAGGAGATCTCCCGGCTCAACACACAGTTGGAGGAGAAAATCAACGACTGTGCAGAAGCGAGGCGGGAGCTGGAGGCCGCGAGGAGGGCCCGGGATGCCGCGCTGGAGCGGGTGCAGATGTTGGAGCAGCAGGTGCCCCCCACCCCGGGGCCGGGTGCTGGGGGGCGCTGGGGGCCTTTCTCTGAGCAGAAACGGCGCTGCCGTCTGACGGTTGAGTGTCTGTCTCCTCACAGATCCTCGCGTACAAGGACGACTTCACGTCGGAGAGGGTTGACCGGGAGCGGGCTCAGAGTAGGATCCAGGAGTTGGAGGAACGGGTGGCCTTGCTGCAGCGCCAGGTACCCTGCAAACAGGTAGAACGGAGGCCCATCTCCTCCAGTCCAGGCTGGGCGTTTTCTTCGTGTTTCTTTCATCAGTTTCAAGCCCTTTCTGCGTCTGCCGAGACCCTGATTCTGTGCTCCGGGCAGAGCCACGGTGCCCGGTGCCTGGGGCCTGGTGGCAGAAAACCTCCCTGTCGTACCGTGTGTGTCTGTAGAGGACGTTGGCGTGGTGGCGTGTGACCTCAGGGGTGACTGTCGGGCCTGTCCTGCACCCAGAGGGCGCGCCCTGGGCCTCGGGCTCCCTACTGGGAGCTTTGTGCACGTGTGTCCCCTCCTCGCTGTGCGGCAGGGACCCTGGTCGCCCTGTCACACACACACAGCCCCTGAGGCTCCAGGCGTCTGCTGGCGCCCCCCAGCTCACAGCCCCCGTGCACGGAGATTGGCCGTGCAGGCGGGCGGGCCCCGCAGCTCACTCTGGGCTCCGTGCCGCCCTGCCACAGGGGGTGCTTCTTGGGAGGCCGGGCCTGGGTGGGAACTGACGGTTTCTCACTGCAGGACCCGGGCGCCCACATGCCTCTTCCCTGCTCCTCCCTGGTTCCGCCCAGCGCACCTGATACACATCCTCCTGAGGGACTAGCGCCCTGGTGGGGCGGGGGTGCCGAGCTTACCCCGGACCACCCTTCGTGTTTGGTGGGAGCCATCCTCAGTGCCCCATCCTGCGTGGCTGTGGATCCCACTGGTGGACAGAAGGGTGGCCCGGCCTGCTGAGGCCCGGGGCCTGTGCACCGAGTGGCCTCTGAGCCCCTTTCAGCTGCGGCCTGTGGCCGTCGAGCTTTGGGAGCATTTGGGAGCACTGCTCGGCCCCTGGGCGACACCCCGGGGCGGGTGGTGGTGAAGCTTTGGGCCAGGAGCCAGGGTCCCGCCGCGTGGGCTGCGGCTCCCACACGAGGCGTGATGAGCACTGGGGGTCACAGCGCTTCGGGGCTGATGTCGGGGGCGAGCATGGCAGCCGTGCCACGGACACCCCTGCTGCCTCCAGAGACCCCCCCCCCCCCCCCCGCCCACCCAGGAGGGACGCAGTTTGCCAGGCTCCCTCTCTGCACGGCGGCGTGTGGGGTGAGTCTGTTGGGGCCGCGGCGGTGGTCGGGGTTGGGGGGAGTGCCACCCCCCCCACCCCCAGCTTGGGCCTGTTCCTCTGTGAGCACAGGCAGGAGGCTGTTCATGGGGCACGTCCTCATTTGGGCCCCAGCACCAGGCAGAGCGAAGGTGCACGTCCCGCTGTGCAGCAGGTGTATCTCTAGTTGCTGGAGCCTGAGGCCAGCCTCGTAAGCTGACCCTTTGCCTTTTTTCCAGGATCCTCGAGAGCCAGGCTCTTGCCGGATTCACACTGCGGGCAAAACTCCCGGGTACTTAGAGACTGACGCTTCGGAGCTTGTGGCACCTGGTGGCTGGAGACCTGGGACGGGATCCCAGCGGCCAGAACTCCCTGCAGAGGGCGGGAGCCCCGGAGCGACCCAGAGAGGCCAGGGGGACCTTCAGTGCCCTCACTGCCTGCAGTACTTCAGCGACGAACAGGGGGAGGAGCTCTTTCGGCACGTGGCCGACTGCTGCCAGTGAGCCCTGCTGGCCGGCGGCCCGGGGGTGCTCCCAGCACGCAGCAGCGAGACGCAGGGCCCCCAGAACAGGCTGGGGGGTGCTTCTGAGCCTTCCCCTTGGTCCCCCTTGGGTCAGGGGGCACTTTCGGTGGGGCTGGAGGGAGAGGTGAGGTTGGGAGCATTCGTGCCCAGGAGGGCTCAGCCTCGCCTCTGGTGTGGAGTTTGACGTCCGAAGCTGTCAGTCAGGCCGAGGCCGTGCGAGACGTGGCACGGGATTCTCCCGGGCCCGCAGGACAGACCTGTCCCAGCCGCAGCTGGGGACGCTGCAGGTCACTGGGACGAGGTGGCTGCCCGTGGGAAGTGCGCCCACGCCCACCAGGAGGCGTGCACGGCTGAGCACTGTGCCTGCGCTGAAATAAGGCTGCACTGCAGGAGTGGGTGCTGCATATCCGGAACGTAAACGTGTTTATGTCCCATGACTTATTTTTGTAATAAATGCACTTGCTACAGGGACTGCTGAGAGTGTGCGCTGGGGGCTGGGGTGCAGGGACCCGGCAGCATTTCCATCCGGGCCTGAGTTACACCAGCCGGGGAGGAGAAACACACTTTCTTACTGTTTGTCTGTCACCTGTTTGTTAGGGCATCCCGAGGGGGGTGGTCAGCGGGAGTCCAGCCTGCCCAGCACTCTGCCGTCGGCCTGTTTCAGCTCCAGCCAGGATGTGAAGGGCTGGGGGTGAGGCGGGAGGAACCAGGCGCCTGGCGAAGGCAAGAGAGAGGCTTGCAGGGCAAGGACTGCGTGCATAGTCCTGGCGGGGTCAGGGCTGTGTGACTCAAGTTAACCCTCAGAACAGTCGCAGGAGGTAAGTACTTCTATCGATCATCCTCAACACAGGTGTGGAAGATGAGGCACAGGGGGGTAAGGTCACTTGCCCAAGGTCACAGTAGCAGGGGACAAAGCTAGGATGTAAACCCAGGCCATCTGGCTCCTGAGCCCACATTCTCCTTCCCAACGTGCAGGAGCTGCCGGCACGGTGAAGGGCCAGCACTGGGTGCATGTGCTGTCCCTCCTCCTGGAACACTTGCTCACCCGCTCCGCTGGCTAAGTCAGTCCTCCTCCAGTTGTAGTTCAGGCGTCAACTCCTCTGTAGGATCCCCGCGCACCCCACTTTCCAGGAGCCCGACCGGAAGGGATCAGTCTGTGCGGCGTGGGTGCTAGAACGTCACAGGAAGCCTCCGTCTCACTGTCCTGAGGAGTTGGAGGAGTTTGGAAATAGATGGGGACCTCCCGGAGAGAAGGGAGCTGCGGAAGGGGGAGCCCTCAAATCCTTGGCTGACCCCTGACCTGTGCGAGCTTAGCGTGAGACTCCAAGACTCCTGGGGCAGGAACAGCGGCTGGAAGGCAGGATGTGCTGAGCAGAGCTCCCAGCGGCTGTCCACCGTAGGGTGGCCGTTCTGAAGCTGAGTCCCTTGGGGTTAGAGGGGCTGGAAAACCTTGGTTTTTCCTTTGAAACCCTCGAAGGGCCACATTTTAGGAGTGAAGTCGACATCTTAGGGCCAAAACAAAACATCCCTGCTCTTCCAGGCAGCCAACCAGTAATTCACTGGCCTGTTGGAACAAAATCCGGCTTTCTTCAGAGCCAGGACCTCGTACTATATTAACCACAGTCCAATACACAGTAAAAAATACTAGACATATGGAAAAAAAGGCATAATGAAGATATATTCACACACACACAAAGATATATTCACACAAATACAAGCTCACAAAAATTTATATCCAGCAGATTGTACGACAAGAAAAAAGTATACTATGGAAATTACTCAGGCTAGAGGGAAATGATTCTGGATAAAAACAAACGTAGAAAGGAATGAAGCGCATGGGAATGGGGACTTCCCTGCTGGCATAGTGGTTAAGACTCCATGCTTCCAATGTAGGCGGCCCGGGTTTGATCCCTGGTCAGGGAACTAAATCCCGCATGCATGCTGAAACAAAGAGTTCGCATGCCACAACTAAGGAGCCCACGTGCCGCAACTAAGGAGCTGGCAAGCTACAACTAAGGAGCCTGCGACTAAGGCCCGGCACAACCAAATAAATATTAAAAAAAAAAAAAAAGAGCATGGGAATGGGTAGATATGAATGAATATTGACTGTTTAAAACAATAATGTTGGGACTTCCCTGGTGGCACAGTGGTTAAGAATCCGCCTGCCCATGCAGGGGACACGGGTTCGAGCCCTGGTCCGGGAAGATCCCACATGCCACGGAGCAACTAAGCCCGTGCGCCACAACTACTGAGCCTGCACTCTAGAGCCCGTGAGCCACAATTACTGAGCCTGCATGCTACAACTACTAAAGCCCGTGCGCCTAGAGCCCGTGCTCTGCAACAAGAGAAGACACTGCAATGAGAAGCCTGCACACCGCAACCAAGAGCGGCCCCCGCTCGCTGCAACTAGAGAAAGCCCGCGCCCATCAACAGAGACCCAACGCAGCAAAACAAAAAAACCCCAATAATGTCTTGAGGGTTTTAAAACATGCAAACGTGTGACCACAAGGACTTTCTAGGTGAGGGACGGGAGTGTTTAATGAACTTACACAAGTGTAGGGTTTTTGCGTTGATTTGTGGGGGACTAATGAACTAAGGAAGCATAATCTCTAGGGTAACCACTAAAGTAGTAATGGAAATATCTAATTAGAAAGTTAATAGAACAGAAAAATGTTTTTATTAATCCAAAGCAAGACAAGTTAGGAGAACCAAAGGGATAAAGGAGAGACGAGACAAAGAGAAAGCAGCTGGAGGATGGTAGACTTAACCAACTGTATCAGTAATTACATTAAAATAAATGGACGGTGGGATAGGGAGGGTGGGAGACGCAAGAGGGAGGAGATAGAAATATGGGGATATATGTATAGCTGATTCACTTTGTTATATGGCAGAAACTAACACACCATTGTAGAACAATTATACTCCAATAAAGATGTTAATAAAAATAAACAGACCAAACACTCTGATTGAAAGACAGTGACTGTCATACTGGATGAAAGTCTCACCTGTGTGCTCGTTAGAAAAGATACACTCATGCCAACATTAACCAAGAAAATGAGAGTGATTATCAAGACACAGTGGACTTTTAAGACAAAAAATATTACCAGAAATATAGAGCAACAGTGCATAATGATAAAAGGGTGAATTCATCAGGAATATACAATATACCTACATTTGTGTAGAGCTAATAATATAAAGCAAAAGAACTAGACAAATGCATAATCATCGTTGGAGATTTTAGCATACCTTTCTCAGTAACTGATAGAAGCAGGGAAAAAAGTCAGTAAGGATACAGAAGATTAAACCTATCTACCTGGCCTAATTTCATATGCAGAACCTAAATTACACCCAAGGAAAGTTAACTATAATTCTTTTCAGGTGTACATGGAATGCTTCCAAAAGAGACAAATCTGTGGACCATAAATCAAGTCACAACATACTCCAAAGAACCTAATCATTGAGTTCATGATCACTGACCACAGTGAAATTAAACCACAACTCAATAACAGAAAGATAACTACTAAATTCCCAACACAGTTCTAAATGATCCATGGGAAAAATAAACACAATGGAGATTAGAAAGTATTTTGAACTGAGTTAAAAATGAAAATACAACTTGCTAAAAATTATGGAATGCAGCTAAAGCAGGGATTAGGGGAAATGTATTAGCTCCAAAGGCATATATTGGAAATGAAGAGAGGTTAAACCTCAGGGATCCAAGTGTTCATCACAAGAAGCTAGGAAAAGAACCACAAATTAGGGACTTCCTTGGTGGTCCAGTGGTTAAGAATTCTCCTTCTAATGCAGGGGACGCAGGTTCGATCCCTGGTCAGGGAGCTGATGCCAGCCACATGCTGTGGGGCAACTAAGTCCCTGCGCCACAACTACTGAGCCCGCATGCTCTGGGGCCTGCGCGCCACAACAAAGACCCAACGCAGCCAAATAATAAAATTTAGAAAATAAAAAGAAGTGCAAATTAAACCCAAAGAAAATGGAAGGAAATAATAAAAGAGCAGAATCAATGAAATGGAAAGCAGACAAAAATCAACAATGCCAAGAGTTAGTTCTTTTAAATAGTAATGAAACTGATAAACCCACAGCATGACTGATGAAGAATAGAAGAGAAAACAAATTGCTAATTATCAGGAATGAAAGGTGGGCATCACTGTAGATCTCTCAGATATTGAAAAGAGTATATACTATAAACAATTTATAAAACTGATAAATTTGACAACTTAGATGAAACGGATAAAATCCTTGAAACACACCACTTACTAAAATTGACATAATTAATAGAAAACCTGAATAGCTCTATGTCCATTAAATTGAATCTGTAATTAAAAATCTTTTCACAAAGAAAATTACAGTCTCAGATGACTTCGCTGGTGAATTCTTCCAAACATCTAAGAAAGATATACCAATCTTACACTCAGGAAACAGAAAGTGGGAGTGTCTCCCCATCTCATTTTATGACACCAAAACCCGAGAAGGACAAGGCAAGAAAGAAAATGACAGACCACTCTCTCTCCTGAACATAGAGGCAAGAGTCCTAAACAACATATTAACAAATTGAACCCAGCAATATAAAATGGATAATACATTATAACCAAGTGGAATTTTTATTACACGAATACAGGATTGGTTGACATAAAACAAAAACAAAGAAAACCCACAAAACTAATTCACCAGAGGAGAAACCATAGGATCATCTCAAGAGAAGCAGAAAAAGCATATGACACGATTTAATACCCACTCACGAGAACACTGAGCAAACTAGGCATAGAAGGGATTTCCTCAATCTGATCAAGGTATACGTCCAAAAGACCTATGGCCAACTTTCTATGTGATGATGAAATACTGAGTGCTGCCCCTGCTGAATCCCACCAAGGCAAGGTGTTCACTTTTTAGAATTTTTATTTATTTACTTTTGGGCTGCGTCGCGTCTTCGTTGCCGCGTGCGGGCTTTGTCCAGTTGTGGCGAGCGGGGGCTACTCTTCGCTGCGGAGCTCAGGCTCTAGGCAGGTGGGCTTCAGTAGCTGTGGCTCGCGGGCTCTAGAGCGCAGGCTCAGTAGTTGTGGCACATGGGCTTCACTGCTCCGCGGCACGTGGGATCTTCCCGGACCAGGGCTCAAACCCGTGTGCCCTGCATTGGCAGGCGGATTCTTAACCACTGTGCCGCCAGGGACACCCCAAGGTGTTCACTCTTATTGCTGCAATTACATATTGTACAGGAGATACCCAGTGCAATCAGGCAATAAAAGGGGAAAAAGGACAAAAATTGGAAGAGAAAAAAAATCAAACTATCGCTATTCACAGATGACAGACTGTGGATATAGAAAAGCCCTAGGGGATCTTGAGAAAACAGTTTAGAATTAGTAAGTCAAGGTGACCATCTCAAGGTACAAAGACAATGTATGAAACATCTACTGTATTCCTGTGTGTCTGCAACAACTGGAAAAGCAAATTTATTAACCTGTTGTGGGTTGAACTGTGTCTCCCCCAAAAACAGATGTTGAAGTCCTAATCCCCAGAATGTGTGAATGTGACCTCATCTGGAAATAGGGTCTTTGCAGGTACAATCTCAGGTGATGTCCTGCTGGATTAGAGCGGGCCCCAAATCCAGTGACTGGTGTTCTTATAAGAAAAGGACAAGAGACAGACACAGGTGAGAATATACCGTATGAAAACAGAGGCAGAGATTGCAGTGATGCATGTATAAACCAAGGACTGCCAGTGACCACCAGAAGCCAGCAGTGAGGCGTGGAAGAAATTTTTCCTCACAGCCTCTAGAAGGAACCAATTCTACTGACACCTGGATCTTGGATTATACCCTCCAGAACTGAGAGAATGAATTCCTAAGCCACCTAGTTTGTGGTACTTTTTTATGGGAGCCCCAGGAAACTAATGCATAACTCTACTTAGGTAATGTCAAAAACATAAAATGCTTACAAAAAAATTATCAGACGTGTGCAAAACCTTTACAATAAAAGCTGTAAAATATCGCTTAGAGAAATTCAAGAGCACACAAATAAAAGACACCATGTTCACAGACTGGGAACGCAGTAGTCTTTAAGATGTCCGTTTTCCCCAAGTGGATCTATAGACTCGGTACTATCTCAGTCACAATCCCAGTAGGCCTCTATGACAAACTGATTTTAAAATGAGTACTCCCCCCCCCCATTTCTTGGACTCCAGGTACATGTGTGTTAGAATGCCTGATATGGTCCCACAGATCTTTATTTTTTGGCTGCGCCGCACGGCACGCGAGATCTTAGTTCCCCGACCAGGGATCGAACCCGTGCCCCTGCAGTGGAAACCTGGAGTCCTAACCACTGGACTGCCAGGGAATTCCCTCCCACAGGTCATTTTTTTCCGTCTCTTTTCTCTCAGTACTTCATTTCTGGTCGTTTCTATTTATACGCCATCAAGGTCACAGGTACTTTCTTCCAGCGCTTCTAATCTGCTGTTGTAGTGTTTTTCATTCTAGATATTGTTCTCTTTTGTCCTTTGGATTTGGATCTTTTTTACATCTTCCAGTTCTCCGTCTTGTTCGTGTTTTCCTTTATATCCTTCAGCGTAGCCGTGAGATCTGTAATGGTCATTTTTAAGTCCTTGCCTGCAAATTCACCATCTTTGGTTCTGTTTCTATTGCTTGTTCGATATTTCTTCCGATTTATGGTTTAGATTTTCCCTCTTCTTGGGATGGCCTGCTAATTTTTTGCCTGGATTCCAACATTTTGAATGTTACTTTATTTAGTGTGGGATGGTTCTGTATTTCTTTTAAGAGAGTGTTGGACTCTGTTCTAGCAGGCAGTTAAGTTACTTAGGATCAGTCTGATCCCTCTGAGGCTTGCATTTAGCTTTAGATTCCACACCAGGGTAAGAGAAGCCCACTGCCGACCTGAGACCCTTCTGAGGGCTCCACGCCAATACCCGTGTATCACCAGGTCTCTCCACCCTGATGGGCGGAAACTTTCCCCCTGGCTTTATGGAACTTTATGCCACACGTGCACCGATGAGTAGATTCGAGGGGATTCCCTGCAGACCCGTGGAGCGCTCTGAGTGCAGCCCCTCCTGTCCGCATCTCTGCCCCACACACTCCAGCCACCCCACATGCTGGTCTCTGCTTCCTCTGCTCAGCAACCCTGCTGGGCTCCTCCCAGTGCTGGGGCCCGCAGGCTGCCTCCAGGCCGGAAGCTGGGGCCCTCGGAGGCTCACCTTGTTCCCTGCCCTTCACTCAGGAAACACTGCCACGTGCTGCCTCTGTTCCAACATCCGAGAACACCAGTAAAAAAACCTCCTTGGCTTCACAGCTGCTGACAGCTTCTGCAGCCACTCTTCCCCCACAGACACTGCTGCCGCTCAGTGTGACAGTCCAGGCACGTGGTTCTCGCTCTCCAGACGACACCGCATTCTCCACCGAAGACAAGCCGGGGCTCCCAGGACCCAGGTGGCTCCACACACGCCGCTACGTGACTGGTCTTGACAGTTAAGTTCTTCAGAGCCCAGAGCCGTCTGAAATCTCCTCCCGTGCTGCGTGTCTCCACCCCGCAGTGCTGTTGACTCCTAACACGTAGCAGTGGATCCAGAACGGACAGTGATCGCCTGCGACTGTCAGGATGAAGCAGAACGTCACGTGCATTGTGTCCTTCTCTGTGATGACTTGGAGGTTTTATTTTTATTTAAAACCGTATGAACTGTGGGTTAAGTTTTTTCTTCTCCTTTTAAAAAATATAGTAATGAAATTGAGAAGTATCAATCCTTTCTGGTACCGTAACATTTTGGTTTTTTAATGGCACGAGTTATGTGGGCAAACTTCAATGAAAGAACATTTTGCTGTTTTCTTAGCTACTGTTATTTCATCGTAAGATTACTTATCAACGTGATCTGAAGAGGCTCCCCCAGAGGCTGACCCCAGGTCGGGGAGTGACCTCATCAGGAATCTGAGGGGCTCGCCTGGGGCTTTGGTGTCCCCATCTGTCAATGTACGGACTGGGGCGAGGGCCTGGCTCACACCTAGACCACAGTAACAAGTCACCAGAACCCTTGACCAGGGCCTGAGCCTCCCGGGGCCTGAATCCATCCTCTTTTTTGTTCCTGAGATGCCCCCTCGAGGAGTGATCCAAAGGAACATTAGGGTTGGGTCTTGCAGGTTGGGTGGAATTTCCAGGGAACTCGGGAAGTGCGTTCCCGGCAAGGAGAGAGGCCGGGTGGCCTGAGGGGCCAAGCGTGCAGACTCGGAACCAGGTGTAGACGGCACGCCCACGTGCTGGGCGGAGCGGGGTGTGGAGGCGGCAGGGGCCCCTCAGGAGCCGCGTGTGGTGGGGTGGGTGGTGCTCAGTGCTGGGGCACACAGGGCTCCCCTCACCACGGCTCACCTCACAGCAGGGAACCCGTAGCTCTCAGGAGCCAACGCGGCCCACAGGGCAGACGAAGCGGAGGCCTACGGGTGGCTCGGCCCCCGGACAGCCTCAAGACTGTTCCCCGGGAGAACAGGGATGGGCACAGGTGGGTCTCGAGGCCCGAGCGGGCAGCTCCCCCTAAGGGGTCCAGCCTGGACTCGCCCCAGGCTTTGCTCCCTGGCCCTGCCTGTGCTCTCACCAAGTGCCCAGCCTCAGCAAGGCTGGGATGAGCCCAGCCCTGGCCTTGGGGTCCCGGGGGAACGTGGGGGGGGTCTCTGCCCCTCCCGAGGACACCCTCTGGCACGGTCACGGCCCGGCCTCAGTTTCTTCCTTTGCTGGATCACCCCATCACCCAGAAAAACGAGCCGGCCTCTTGACCCCAAAGCCCCTCTGCCTGCTGCCCCTCCCCCACTCTCCTGTACACCAGCTTCCACTGGGCACTGGCCAAGGTCACCTCAGCATCAGAGCCACGTGGCCAGTCTCTCCCTGCCCCACAGCCTCCAGGCTGCCCTCATCCTCACCTGCTCTTGATGCCTGGTTCTGGGGCTCGAACCCTGGTCCCATCTACACAGGTTCATGAACATTTCACCAGGCGCCTGATGGGTACTGAAGACGGGACCCCTCCAGGGACCGCAGCCCATCCTTCCCAGAGCTCAGACCACAGCCTTGGGGTCCTCCTTGCCCCCTCTCATCCTCCTACCTGCATCCCGTCTGTCAGGAAGCCCTGTGGATCCAGCCGTCAGAATAACTCCACAGGCCAGTCCCACTCACCCTCTCTCAGGCTAAGAGCCGGGCCGGGCACGGTCTCCACACAGAAGCGGGGCCCTCGCCGCTCCCCCTTCACTCAGGGACGAGCCATATCCTTGTATGTGAACAGAAGCAGCTTCACCAAGAGGCCGGGAGCAGCGGGAGCTATGGAGTGTTCTAGGGGGTGAGTGGAAGCTAGGCTGCAACCAGGCGGCAGCTCCACGCCAGCTTTCTGCACACTGATGACAGAGCTCAGAAGAAAGGGACCATGCTGGGATTCCTTTCGTATTAGCACACTGTTGCCAGCTTACACCCAATTAAATATTTGTAGTTTTTCATTGCTGTATCAGAGATCACCCTCCCCGCGCCCCCGAGACTGGGAGGGGGCACCTGCCTACCAGGCCATATGGAAGCCCAGCACACTCCCCACTCCCCTCTGCTGGGCCCCCCCAGCCCCTTCTCCACACCCCTGCTGTCCTCTTGGCACTTACCACTGTGGCCCACCGACAGCGCTGAGTCCCTGGCTGGGCTCTGTCCTGGGCGCGCGAAGGCCCGGGTGACCTGCTAGATGGAGGAGGGTGAGGGCACCAGGAATCGAGAGCTGCCGCCGCCGGCGACCCTAGAGGTGCTCCAGGGCCAGGGCCCGGGGTCCCCTCAGGGGCACAGCCATCAGCTTGCCCGCCCCCTCCCCGCCGCAGCCCATCACAAAGCAACCAGACGAGGCCTCCTGCTGTACTAATGTATTCCATCTTTCAAAAAGAAAGACATGATTTTAATATTACTTAACAATATGTTAAAAAAGTAGCCAGGCAGGCCTCCGTGTTAATACAGCCGAACACTCTAACAGACTTGATGGTGTGAGTACTGGGTGGGTGCTTTGAGTTTGAACTTTCTCATTCTGCAAGGGATCTTACACAAGCTGGCTACAAGTCAGGGGGATCAGACACGGACAGCGCGACGTGTACACTCTTAAACAGTAGATTGTGGAGGAGAACGGAGAGTCCTGCCCTGCCCGGCCGCCTCGGGTGGGACGCAGGGCACAGAGAGCTGAGTGCAGCGACACCCCGGCAGGACAGGTGGCGGGACAGGGCGAGACACAGAGGCAACGGGCCACGTGGGGACGCGAACCCGTCCGGCCGCGGCCCAGGCCTCCGAGGCCGCGGCGGTGAAGGTGGCAGAGCTGCTGTTCCGATCCGACGGCAGAGCTACGGTCAAGGCGGCTCACTCACAGACTACACGCACACGAGCTAACAATGCGGGTCGAGCAGCAAGTTCTCGGTCGGGAGGGGGCTCGGGTGTGGCGGCCCACCCGCACAGCCCGGGGCAGGCACGGCAGCTCCGGGCCCGGCCCACCGCCCGCGTGTCCCTCTCCAGGCGGTCCTCGTTCAGTGGGCAGCAAAGGTGGCTTTTTTCAAGCTGAAATTGGACCAGTTGATGGACAGTCTCTGTCGGGTCTGCCTAGCGGAATCCAAACAGAACCTGCGAAGAAAAGAAGCCCAGCGGTCACGGGAGGAAGAGGCCCACACCCGGGATGCAGCCGGAGAAGCCCAGCACCCAACGGGGCTCAGCGTGCGGGACCCCGCTGGCGTCCACCGTCTCCCCACGCCTTGCTGCCGGAGGAACAGGTCCCACCTTCAGGACACTGGCCAGCACCCTGGACATCTCTGGGGCTTTGTGTCCTTTTCTCTCGTTCTTCAGGAAGCCGCCTGTCGCAGCCAAGCTCTGCCCACAGCCACCAGCCTGCCCTCACTTATCCACGAGGTCACAGTGAGTGTGATGTGAAACAAGCATTTGTATGAGACACAGTCGACACTGGCCGGCCGCCCCTGCCCCCGCCCCCGCCCTGAGGGGCGGGTCGGATGCCCACAGGCCTCCAAGGCCAGCGCAGCCTCGCCGTCTGCCCGTGGAGCACCACCTCGTGCTGGCCCCTGCTTCCCGCGCAATGATGGCCGAGTTCCGTACTAGACGAAGCAAAGGACATTTTCTTCCAAAAGCCTTTACTTCTGCCTAATTTCTGGAATTCTCACCCTTCCAGCACTAACGTGGGTAGCAGGAATTTGGATTAAACTAGAAAATGGTATTGTCACTCGTCCAGCAGGTGAAATGAAGCGTTTTTGCTTCAGCTGTGGTTAAATCGCTGAACCAGTCGTCGGTGCTGTGTGCCTGGAGGACTGTGTCCAGGTAGATGAAGCCCCCGGCCACCCTGCCCCTCGGCGAAGGGCTGCACCGTCTCCCAGGATCCGAACTCTCTTTCCCTGGACACGGCTGGGCAACCCCAAGTCCTAGTGGTGTCACCTTTTAAACCTTCTGGAAGCGTCCACCTCCTCCTCCACTGTCTCTGCATCAGCACGTGTGTATCCCCACCCTTCACGCCGCAGCCAGAACGCTCGGAAGCACCAACCACGTCCCTGCTCCAAGCCGCTCAGAGAGGAGCTGCAGCCCGAACCAAAGCAGGGTCTCCACGGGGCCCAGGCCACCTGGTCTGCATCCTCCCCACACCCTGGTTCCACTCTAGACACCACCTCCCGTCAGGCCTCCGTACTGCCAACCGTGGACTGGGTCACGCATACTTACATACATGTGTACAGAACACGCGAGTACAGGTAACTATAAGGCAAAAGCCCGGGTACCCGCCCCCCCAGGTCAAGAAAACCAACACTGCCAATCCTGGGGCGCCATGCTGCGCCCTCCCAAGCAGGGAGCCACCACCCCAGCCTCTGCAACCAGCAACCCTCATGGCTCTGTGTAGTTTCACGACTCGACTGGGGCTCCTGCTGATTCCTGTCTTTCTTTTTTTAACATTTAATTAATTAGTTAATTAAGGCTGTGTCAAGTCTTTGTTGCGGCACGCAGGATCTTCGCTGAGGCAAGTGGGATCTTTTGTTGTGGCGCACGGGTTCCAGGGCACGTGGGCTCTGTAGCTGCACCACACGGGCTCTCTAGTTGAGGCGCGCGAGCTCAGTAGTTGTGGCACGTGGGCTCAGCTGCCCCGCGGCATGTGGGATCTCAGTTCCCCGACCAGGGATCGAACCCGCGTCCCCTGCATCGGAAGGCGGATTCTTTACCACTGGACCTCCAGGTAAGTCTCTCATGTTGATTTCTAAGCACACAGGAACAGAACCGTACTGTATGTTTTCATGTCGCTCCTTTCATTCAACAGTACGTTTGTGCGATTCCGCCCCAAGGCCACAGGCGCGGTGGGACTGTTTGCTGCTGGAGTATGTGGGACGCACAACTCGGCCGCTGCAACTTCACACAATCTCTTCTCCAAGGTGGTCTGACCTGCCCTGCTGCTCCTCGCCCGCGGAGGGAGTCGGGCCCAGCTGCTCCCCAGCGCCAGTCGGGCTGAGGCCCCCACAGTTAACTGGTCACGGGTTTTCTGCGACACCGACTGTTTCATGTGCCCACTTGTCCACAGGTCTGTCTTTCCTTAATGGTCTGTAATGTTTACACATCTTGACACTAACCCTCTGTGATGTGCTGCAAATATTGTTTTCTCACTTTCTTTAAAGCAAATGGTTGATTTTAATGTAGCTCAATGTATCAATCTTTTGTTTTATGGTTGGTGTTTCTAAGAAATCTTTCCCTGTGCTCAAAATTAAAAGGTTTGCATATGACACTTAAAATCTTAACCCATCTGAAGTCGACCCTGAGTGTGGTGTGATGCAGGGATAACACACTTGCACAGCTCCATTTATGAACACACCTTCCTCCCACAGTGATCAGCCAACCCATCTTCTGTCAGTGTTCGTACAGGCCTGTTTCTGGGCACCAATGTCACCACATTTTAATAACCAGGACTTTCCAAGTCTTTACAATGGGTAGGAAAAGGAGCCTTCCTTATTCTCCCTATTCTTCTAGGAGGACACTAGCGATCCTTGAGTTTTTTTCTTCTGTGGGTCAATGTAACACATTAGAGCAGGGTGAATAAAACAGACGTATGACATGAGGAATCATTAGAAGGCGAACAGTGTGGATCGCCAGCGTCAAGCTGGGACCGCCTGCCTGGTGCTTCCTCTCCTCCGAAGTAATCACCATTCTGGCTTTTCACGTTCACCACTTCCGTGTCTTTCTTTCAAGTCTTAACGCCTACGTACGCATCCCTGAACATAGTTCACTTCTAAAAACACACTTTATTTAGGTATAATTTATGTACAGCAAATTGCAGTTAGTGTAGAGCCCACAGTGCTGACAAACATATACGTCTGGGAAACCATCACCTCAACCAGGACACAGAACGTTTCCGCGAAACCCCCAAGTCTCCTTGCCGCTCTGGCCCCAGGCAGGCCAACAGCGACCTCTTGGCCTGTGACCACAGATGAACCTGTGTGTTCTGGGATTCCGCGTCAGTGGAACGTCCGCACGCATCCTGTGTCTGGCTTCTTGCACGAAGCAGGCGCCTCTGAGGACTGTCCGTGTGCTGCGGCAGCGGCTTTTTACTGCCGAGTAGCATCCACTGGATGGACAGAGCACCGTTTTGTTTATCTGCTCATCTGTGTGGACCTCTGGGTTGATCCCAGTTTTGGGCTACAAATAAGACTTCTAGGAACGTTCAGGAACAAGTCGTCGTGCAGGCATCCACTCTGCCTCCTCTTGGGCTTTTGGGCATCCCCCAGCAGTAGAGCTGCTGGACCGAACAGCAGGCATATTAAACAATGTACTTTAGTTCTGCCTAATTTTTAGTTTATATACACTGGCTATCGCGTACATTCTTGAGCACTGGCTCTTGTTTAATGTCCAGTTTGTAAGATGCATCTGTGCTGCGGACTGCTCTGGTTTGTTCCTTTCTGTTGCTATAACACTTCTCCTTTGACTGTACCACAATGTGTCCAACCCAACCAGTTTTAGAAACACTGTGTTAAGTTCCACAAAACCCTTCTTGGGTTTTAAATCCACAGATAAACTTGCGGAAGCTGGAGAGCTTAAAGGTACTAATTTTTTTTTTTTTGCTGTGTAGTTCCATTTACATGAAGTTCAAAAATACGCAAAACTAATGTATGGTGAAAGATCACCTTTACTTTGGGGGTGCTGGTGATGACTGGGGACGTGTGAAGCAGGCTTCTGGGTGCTGATAACACACACCTTGGCCAGGTGGTGGTTACCGGGATGTGCTCACTTTGTTAAAGTTCACTGAGCTCAAAGGCACTAATTCTTCTACGAATGAACACGAAGAACCTGTGTGACCCGGGTCCTTCAGTGCTCTTCTGTGAAGTCTCATCGCCTTCTGTGCACGAGTCTTGTGCAACTCCTGCTAGAGCTATTCATGGATGCTGCGCAGATCTTGCTGCCGTGATAAATGCTGTCTTCACGTAAACTACGTTTCTGAATCATTGGTGGTGTAGAGGAAAATAACTTCCGTACACTTATCCTACAGCCAGGCTCTTGCTAAACTGTCCTGTTTTCCGTCGTTTCCTAGGTAGACAATGAGATCATCTGTAAAATGAAATTCTACTTCCTCCTGGCCATGCCTCATGCCTTTAATGTCTTGTCTGTCTTACAGTGCTCGCCAGGAACCACGATTTAGGGCTGACCAGAAGAGGACATAAGAGGGCGGCAGGGCGGCTTTGTTTTTGCACATGCTTCCACATCTTTCCCATTTTGGAAAACGTTTCATGTAGCTTTCTTTTCTCTTCTTTCTCTCCCTCTTTTGGTAAATTCCTTTTTTAAGGTTAAAGATATTTTCTTCTATTGCTTACTATTTAAAAAAATAGTTATAAATGGGCGCTAAGATCTTGGCAGAGGTTTTTTCTGAACTCACTGGAATGATGACACGACTCTTCTCTACTGTGTTAATGGGCCAGGTAACACTGCGGATTTCCTACCATCAGAAACTCCTTGCATTCAGTCCTGCGTAAGCCGGTTTGGTAACATGCAGCTCTTTGAAAATACCGTACACTGTTGGATTTAGCACGTGAATATTTTCGTGATGATTTTTGCACCTAATATTCATGAGAGAAACAAATGTGTAATTTCCCATTTTTTTCTGGTATTGTTTTTGGCAGATTTTGGTATCAACATTTTACTTCTCTCATAAAACAAAGAGGGGAGCAAGCTCCCGTGCTGTCTCATTTCAGTTCTCCGGTAGAATCTACAAGACCGAATAATCTTTCTTTGAAAGTCTTGGACAATTCTCTGTGAAACTGTCAGAATGTAGTTTTCTCACTGGGAAGACTCAGAACTGCTGCTTTAATCTAATAGTTACTGGACCATTCACGCTATTTTTCTGTTGGGTTAATTTTGTGTCTTATTTAAGTTTTAAAGTTAATTGTTGTAAAGTTGCTTCCAGTCTCTGGAGTTACGTCCTCCTTTTCACTTACGTACTCACAAAATCAAAGAAACCTTTTATATTACAGAGAATTTCAAACACACCCAAAAGCAGAGCATGGTAAAATGAACAGAGCCACCATCCCACTTTGATAATTATCAACATTCTGTTTCTCCTTCCACCTAATTATGGTATTTTGGGTGTCCTTTTTCTACTTTTCTTGACTAGTCTCTCAAAGGTTTATTTATTTAATGTTTTCAAAGAATCAAATTTTGGCTTTGATGATCTTCTCTTTGTTTCCTATTTCATTATTGCTCTTATGTATTATCTCCTTTGTTTCACTTTCTTTGAGTTTATTCTATTGCTGTTTTCCTAATTTCTCAAATTAAATCCTAAACTCATTAATTTTCAGGTTTTTAATACTTAACTCCAGCATTTAAGGCTTCAGTGGAAGTGCTCCCAAGGGCAAACCTTTTCTTTTTTTTTTAAATTTTCTTGAAGTACAGTTGATTTATAATGTGGTGTTAATTTCTGCTGTACAGCAAAGTGACTCAGTTTTATATATATATATATATATATATATATATATATATATATGTATATCCCTTTCCATTGTGGTTTATCATAGGGTATTGAATCTAGTTAGTTCCCTGGGCTCTACAGTAGGACCTTAGTTGTTTATCCATTCTCTATATAATAGCTAACATCTGCTAACCCCAAACTCCCACTCCATCCCTCCCCCAACCCCCTCCCCCTTGGCAACTACAAGACTGCTCTCTATGTCTGTGAGTCTGTTCCTGTTTCATAGATAAGTTCATTTGTGTCATATTTTAGATTCCACATATAAGTGATATCATATGGTATTTGTCTTTCTCTGACTTACTTGACTTAGTATGATAATCTCCAGTTGCATCCATGTTGCTGCAAATGGCATTATTTCGTTCTGTTTTATGGCTGAGTAATATTCCATCGTGTATATGTACCGCATCTTCTTTATCCATTCATCTGTCGATGGACATTTAGGTTGTTTCCATGTTTTGGCTATTGTAAACAGTGCCATTACGAACATACGGGTACATGTATCTTTTTGAATTATAGTTTTTTCTGGCTATATGCCCAGTAGTGGGATTGCTGGGTCATATGGTTGCTCTATTTTTAGTTTTTTGAGGAACCTCCATACTGCTCTCCATAGTTGCTGTACCAATTTACATTCCCACCAACAGTGTAGGAGGGGTCCCTTTTCTCCACATCCATGAGCAAAACCTTTTCTGCATTCCACAGGTTTTCACATGCAATATTTTCCTTATCTTTTAGTTCTATATATTTTTAAATGTCCACTGTGGTTCCTTACTTGACCCATGAGTTATTTAAACTTACATACTTCCAGATTTCCAAATATTTAGGGACATAAAATGTATCTATTGTAAATATGCAACTTCAACATTTTGTGGTCAGAGAACACAAATTATACATCCTTCTTTGACATGTCTGAGCCTTGCTTTCTGTGGCCCAGCACATATCCCATTTCTGTGGATGGCCCCGTGTGTGTAAGAACTCAGCTCTCTGTGTCTCAGATGCGGGGTTTCACCTACATCCGTTAGACTAAGCTTGCCGGTCAAGTTCACAGGGGGGCCTGGGCTGCTCACGCCAATCAGGACGCAGAGAGATGGGAGACCTCCCACCAGGATGGTGGATTTGCTTGATTCTCTGTGAAGCTCAAATTGCTTTTTGTATCTTGAGGCTATTTCATTACGTACTTGTGTTTAAAATTCCTATTTCTCCCTGACAAATTGAACATTTTATCATTATGTAGCAAACTTCATCTATCCCTTGTGTTAAAATATACTTCGTCTGAGAATAACAACTGTAACAGTTTCCTTTTTCCTTTCTCTTTATTTCCACCTTTCTTTTCATTATAGTTTAGGTATGTTCTTGTAAACAGTATATATACGTGTGTGTGTGTGTGTGTGTGTGTGTGTGTGTGTATATATTTATTTATTTATTAAATTTATTTATTAAAAACACAACCTGACAAACTACTTTTAATTTTGTCTGCTTACTGCCTATCATGGTTACTGACACAACTGGACTTGTGTCTATCATCTTTTTAAATTTGTTTATTGTACTTTCTCTACATTTATTTTTTTTCTCTTTGTTTTGATGTTTTTTCCTTCTCCTGATTAGCAATTTATACACCCTATCTCTGTTCTTTTAATGCTTGCTCTTGAGACTGTGTCCTGCCCGTCCAGCTTAAGGTCTGAACGTTAACTGCCTGAACGACAGAAGGACTTCAGGATGCTGGGCTCTGACGACTCCACACCTAACTGATGTGCGACTGCTGTTCAGTACTGGGGTTCTTTCAAACATAGTGTCACTTAGATATTTACCTAGATTTATCAGGCTGTTTTTCATTCCTTCCCGTGTATGTTACCATGATCTTCTGAGATCAATTTCCTTTTTCTTTTCTTTCTTCTTTTTATTCTTTTTGGGCCACGCTGCGCAGCTTGCAGGATCTTAATCCCCTGACCAGGGATTGAACCCATGTCTCCTGCAGTGGAAGCATGGAGTCCTAACCACTGGACCACCAGGGAATTCCCGATTTCCTTTTTCTTAAAGTATACTTGTAGATGTTTCCTTTGAAAACAGGTCTCTTTGTAGCAAGCTCCTACACTTTTTCTTTATTATGGGAAAGAACCGTTTTGTGGGATACATAATTATAGACTGACAATCTTCTTTCAACACTGTAAAGATCACTCCATGGTCTCTGGTTTCACATGCTACGTCTAGAGGTGGATTTTTGTGTGTTTACCCTACTGGTATGTGCTGTGCTTTTGAATTTGTAGATTCAAATTTCCCATTAGTTCTGCAAAATCCTCAGGCATCTTATCTCTTTAAATCCTGCTTTTCTGTGGTCTCCATTCTCTCTCAGAGGGGCTTCCGTTAGGTGTATGTCAGACTTAGCCACTCCTCCGTGTCTCTTAAGCCCTCTTTCACATTTTCTATTTTCCTTATAATCTTGGTGCATTCTGGGTACACTTTCCAGATGTATCTTCCAGTTCATTAATTCCCTCTTCAGCAGTGTCTAATCTGTTTATCAGGTATCTATCTACTGAGGTCTTGACTTTAATAATTCTATTTTTCATTTCTAGATTTTTATTGTTGGTCTTGGGTGTTTGATAATCTGTTTATAAGGTCATGCATGATTTTAAGGTGTGTGAATCCTGCAGGTCTACCTTGGGAAAATATTCCTCCAAAGCTTTGCCTACATCCAAGAAATGCCCCTGTTCTATCCCCTGCTCCCCAGAATCCAGCTTCAGAGCAAACTGTGTTAATAATTCAAGTAATTTAGGGACCTCCCTGGTGGTCCAGGGGTTAAGAATCCTCCTTCCAATGCAGGGGATGCGGGTTTGATCCCTGGTTGGGGAGCTAGATCCCACATGCCGCGGGGCAACTGAGCCCACGCGCTCTAGAGCCTATGCACCGCAACTAGAGAGACCACGTGTGACAGCTACTGAGCCTGTGGGCCAAAACTAGAGAGCCTGCGCACTGCAATGCTAGATCCTGCATGCCACAGTGAAGATCCTGAGTGCCACGACTAAGCCCTGACACAGCCAAATAAAAAAATAAATAAGTCAATAAATAAATATTAAAAAAAAAAAAATTGGGGACTTCCTTGGTCGTCCGGTGGTTAAGAATCCACCTTCTAATGCAGGAGATGCGGGTTCAATCCCTGGCTGGGGAACTAAGATCCTACATGCCGCGGGGCAACTAAGCCCCCATGCCACAACTACTGAGCCCCCACATACCACAACTAGAGAGAAGCCCGCGCTCCACAATGAAGAGCCCACTTGCCACAACAAAGATCCCGCAGGCCGCAACTAAGACCCAATGCAGCCAAATCAATCAATCAATCAATTTAAAAAAATAATTCAAGTAATTTAGCTACAGATTCTTTTGGACTTTGTACAAACACATTCACATCATCTGAGAATGACAATTTCACTTCTTCATTTGAATCCTTACCCCTTTTATTTCTTTAGAAATAGAAGTTGTGATAAGGGGCACCACTGTTATCACTTCTTTAATCTCAAGGAATGGCTTGTAGTGTTTCATCATGACGTATACAACATCTACTGATTTTATGGATGCCCTTCACCACGTTTAGGAGAGGCCCTTCTCATCCTAGTTAAGGGTTTTTACTATGAATGCTTAACTTTAGCAAATGCTGTACCATCTGCTAAGATTTAAACACACACACACACACATTATAAATATATTTAATTTTAAGAAGCATTTAGAATTTTACAATACTTCATTTATGAATTAATGACTTTTTGTACTGCAAACTGCTTTTGTGAGTGTGTGTGTATACGTGTGCGTGCTTTCTGAAACCAAGAGATTAAAGTACTTCCAAAGAGAGAACAAGGCACTTTAAAGAAAAATTTTCTTGTCATGACTCACATAGTAGATATTATTGAACATATTATGACAAATATTATTAAACATGTACTAATAAAGTCTGCATATCAGGAAAGCTGACTAAATTAACCGAAGTGTTACTTTTCTCCTCTAAAGCACGCCACATCACTGTGTCCCAATGCCAGCGCATATAAAGCTCAGCTGGGAGGCTTGTGAGAACACGGATGTCGGGTCCCAAGTTCCTAGGCGGTGCTGCTGGTCCAGGACCACTCTGAGATACGCTGCTAGAAACCAGTCTTTACACACACGGGAAGGGACAAGTGAATGAAGTGTGAGAGTGTGGGCGAGAAGGCTAGTACGTGTGTGCTCGGGCTGTGGGTGGGATGTGCACGGCAGGCCTTCACGTGCTAGAATGCTACAAAGCAGCCAGGCTGCTTGGCTAGCTGACACAACTTCTGTCCAAGACAAGCAGCCGTGCTATGTGGGAGGGTCATGCATGGTAACCACGAAACCATCCCTTTTTCGGACCACACTCCTAACAATTACCTTTTGAAATACTCCACTTCCCTCTCTGTCTCGTCCATGTCCACACTGTCTAGGTCGATATCTTTAGGCAGAAAGACATCATCTGTAAGATGAAAGAAAAGAGGCAAGTCAGCTGAACGGCAGGCCATCTTAGCGGGACAGAGCAAAGCATTTGGTTTTACTTAATTTCAACAAGTTCACAAACTAAAGATCTTTTCTAAAATGAGATCTTGCATGGGACTTCCCAGGCGCTCCAGTGGGTAAAACTCCGCGCTTCCAACGCAGGGGACGTGGTTCCATCCCTGCTCGGGGAACTAAGATCCCGCATGCCGCGGGGTGCGGCCAAAAACAAAAAAAAGAAGAAAGAGAGAACTTGTCTAATAAATTTTTTTTTTTAAATTAAAAAAATGAGATTTTGCAAATGGCCACAGGTGGGCAGACCTCTCTCATGCACTTGGGAACATCCAGGTCACGTGGAATTAGCGAACTCCTGTGCTGAGTGAAGGAACCACTGCTTCAGGTCCGAGAGAAGAGACATACCTGCTGCCGCCACCGGGAGAGCCCTTGAGAAGACAGAGGCTGTCTGCCCCAAGGCCCCGCTGGAGGGAGGGCAGGGGGGTAGGGGGAGCAGGGGCGCGGCTGTCAACAGACACCGCGGACGTGTCTGTACCCAGGACCCAGATGTCAGCCTCTGGAGGAAGACGGCTCTTGTAGGCATTCCGTTTATCCAAGCAACATCCAGAGACTTCACCGAAAAGCCTTTCCGGTTGTCCCTACCAAACGCAAGGCTCTATTTCATTGTGCGGTTGAGCAACCCTCTTTGAAAACAGGCTACAGCAGGGAGACGACTGATGAGGGAGCCTCGGCACCTCTGAGGGTTTTATTCCCTCTTCTGCTCTGCCCACCCTGTTTGGTACCTGCCAGGCGCCCAGAGGCTCCATCCGTGCACACATGGGCGCTGGGGGGCACTGGCGGTGTACGCACAGCACCCGGCTCCACTCACGGATGAGTGCAGACCACCGACAGTGCTCTGTTAAAGCCAGTCTCCATTCCCTGTCCCCACCTTAGCAAGGGACAATTTTTCGGAATCCTCGGTAAAGGACCCCCGTTCCTCCCACCACTAGGCATTTGCACAGCGGCGTGATGAAGGTGTGGTTTACCTGCATACCAGCAGCTAACACTGCTGAAGACTCCCAGCGCCATGCGGAGTGCCTTCACATCCACCAGCTCACGGCAACGCCGGCCACCGAGGAGACCCCGCACGCCCCCCTGCACGACCACAGCCCCTCCCGCACAGACAGCTCGGGGCCTGGGTCTTCCTCGACTCCGCCCCCTGCCGCTGTATCCCTGTGGTTTCAGCCACACCTGGATACCAACACCAACAAACCAACCCCGCCCCAGACCTCCTTCATCCTCCTTCATGAGCGGCTCGTCCATAAAGCCACCTCCTCTGTACGGCCACCCTTCAGGCAGCTGACCCCCAAGGCGGGCAAAGCCGCTGTGATCTGCTGTGGCCGCTCCCTTTCTGACAGTGATCTAGAAATGATCCTCCCCCCACCCCCTTCCTCACACTCACGTCCCACCCGTCGCCCCGTCACCACGTTGGGCACGTTCCTCGTCAACAGTTGCAGACGCCTGTCTCCATCCCACTGATGCTGCTTCTGGGATGCCCCCCCAGCTCCCGCCCAGGCTCCCTGGCCCAGGCCACCAGCCCGCACGAGTCACCCTCACAACACGCTCCTTCCCAGCCACTGAGACCGTTCGTTCATCAGGCCTCCGCTGCACACCTACCACAGGCATCTCCTGGAGGCCCACTGGCTGACCCTGATCAAGGAAACAGTGATGCACGAGGAGAGGTGAGGTGGGCCAGGAGTGTTTACAGATGTAAAGAAGGTAAAGTCTTAGAAAGGCCAAACTCAAGTTATTCCATAAAAAAGTTCTAGAAGAGGCGTTGGTTCAACCACAGAAGCAAACACAGAGCAGACACATCTGCTGGGAGTGCTCTCATTATAAAGTGATTTCTAATACTCTTCTAATTAGAACTGATAACCGGTATTAAAAATCTTGGCACAAGAAAAAAATGGGACAGAACTATAGCCAGATTCAGTATCAGACAGACATTTTTCACAACAAAACTGTTATTAACCAGCGTGGAAAGAAAGAGCGACCTAAGGAATTTCATACCTGCCAGGCTGTCTGTTCACTGTTCAGACCACAGGAAACAGTTTGCTTCGCCAGAGCTTGGAGGACTCTGTGCCCCTGACCCTTACTTGAGGACACGCGCCTGGGAACACTGCTACACGAGGACCAACACGGGCACCTAATGTATTCACGCGCACACCTACAAATACTATGCGCTCTGACAAAGCAGAAACAAACGCAGCTGAAAAATGGGAAGAGAAAGGACAGCACAAGTGGGCAGAGGAGAGAAAACAGGGTCCGCGCACGGCTGTCCCCCAGGCAGTAGGTGGTGCCACAGGCCCCCATCTGGAGCAGGGATGGGGCACTAGAGGTGTAAGTGCAGGGGCAGCACCGGTACAGAGTCACAAACGTTCCTAAACACCAAGGATATACAGAAAGAAAGGCAAACATCTCACACAGAGAGAGAACCAGCGAATATAAAATATAAAATAGAGGACTTCCCTGGTGGCACAGTGGCTAAGATTCCACGCTCCCAATGCAGGGGGCCCGGGTTTGATCCCTGGTCAGGGAACTAGATCCTGCATGCATGCCGCAACTAAGAGTGCTCATGCCACAACTAAGGAGCCCACAGGCCACAACTAAGACCCAGCACGGCCAAAAAATACACACTTACTTACACACACACACACAATATATGTATGTATTAAAAAATCGATCTAATAATTACAAAATAATGTCAGGGCTGTCCTATCAATACATGGAAACAGGCTCACCTCACCTGTAGATAAGACTGTCAATGTGGCTCACACAGCAGGACTGAGGTGTCTCGGCTGTATGCAAGGGAACGACCTTTAAAACCAAGTGACTCAGATAGACCAGAAATGAAGGGATGAGGACAAAGGTGCCCCACCAGGCAAACAGAAACAGAGAGAAGGGGTAGCAATCACCATCTCAGACAAAGGAGAATTCGAGCCAAAAGTGTGAAACACAACAGAAAGGACATTTCTAAACAATAAAAACCAAATTCAATATAAGAAATTAGTTAGGAATATGTACCAAGTAACAAAGAAACCACCTTTATAAAGCAAAACTACAGGAAATGCAAGAAAACACAGAAACTCAATGATAACAGAATATATGTCAAGAGGACAAAAAACAAGTAAGGATACAGAAGACCTAAACCTAAACCTGAATCAAAGATATATCATGGATATAAATATATATTTAGTTTAATACCATGATAGCAGAGAAAATACACTTGTATCTCAAGTGAACACAGAGCAGTCACAAAAACTAGTCACAAAGAAAATACCAGTAAGTTTCATGAAGCAGAAATATTACAAACAATACTCTCGGATCACAGCGTACAAAACGTAGAAATTATTAACATAAACGAGGCTCTCCCACCTGGAAACCTAATAGCCACCTATTAAACTACTGGGTGAAAGGGGAAAAGAAAACCACATGGAAATTGCTGAATTTCTAAAAAAGAAACCAAACGGAGACATTATCATACACTGTGGGATATACTTAAAGGAATGATCAGAGAAAATTCAAGGTGCTAAATACTTTGATCAGTAAAAATGAAGGAATGAAAAGAAATGAACTCAATTCCCAAATCAAAAAGTTAGAAAGAACAATGAAGTAAAAGGAAGCACAGGAAAAAAAGATAAAAGTAGAGATTAATGAGGCAGAGAAACAAACAACAGTATACACCCAACTGATAAATCAAGAGCCTGGCTTTTGAAAATATTATATAGATAAACCATTAACTTTAACTGAGTCAAACAGAATAGGGAGAAAGAAAGCACAAACATACAAAATAAGAAATGACAAGAGGAAAATAACCACTGAAAGAAATTTTTTTAAAAGTATGTACTCGGGCTTCCCTGGTGGCGCAATGGTTAAGAATCTGCCTGCCAATGCAGGGGACACGGGTTCGAGCCCTGGTCTGGGAAGATCCCACATGCTGTGGAGCAACCAAGTCCGTGAGCCACAACTACTGAACCTGTGTGTCTGGAGCCTGTGCTCCGCAACGGGAGAGGCCGCGACAGTGAGAGGCCCATGCACCGCGATGAAGAGTGGCCCCCGCTCGCTGCAACTGGAGAAAGCCCTCGCACAGAAACGAAGACCCAACACAGCCATAAATAAATAAATTAAAAAAAAAAAAAGTATGTATTTTGCAGACATCTATGTGGAACAAGCTGGAAAACTGGCTGAAAAGATCATTTACTACGGAAATACAGTTTAGCAAAATTAACCTCAGTGAAGAAAGAAATACTTAAATAGACCAATTACCATAGAGGACAGAGAGAATACCATCAGGCAACTTCCCCACAAAAAGCACCGGCCTGGGGGGCTGCACAGGAGATTCCTGTCAAATCATTAAAGCCTAAGTAGTCCCAATGGAAGGTGAATTGCTCTAGAATACTGAAAATGAAAAACAAACAAAAAAAGCTTCCTAATTCTTTACGAAGTATAACAGGTCTAAGAAGAAAAATTACATTTAATCTCCGTAGATACTAGAAAACCTCTGACAAAATTCAACACTCATTCCTGATAAAATACTCAAGAAAAATAGGAATTGTTGGATATTTTCTTAACATGATAAAATATATAAACCTTACCCTAAAGTCAGAATCTTAATGTAGAAACACCAGACGTTTCCATTAAGTTCAAGAATGATGCAATTAAACAAGAGAAAACAAGAAGCATAAGAATTGGAAAAGGAGAAGTAAAGCTTTCTCTATTTGCAAATAGATGATAGAGTAGCTGGAAAACCCCAGAGAATCAACAGTAAGACTCAAACAATGAAATAATCTGCTAAGGTAGGAGATATAAAGTTAACATACGGAAAGCAACAGCTGTCATACACACAAATGACCAGTTAGAGGCGCACCATCCAGTAGAAACACAACACGAGCCACACACATAACTTAAGATTTCGTAGCAGCCACGCTGAAAACATTGAAAAGAAACAACTGCAATTAATTTTAGTAATATACACTTTACTTAATTCAATATGTCCAAAAGATTATCATTTCAGTATGTAATCGATGTAAAAAATTATACTGGGACTTCCCTGGTGGCACAATGGTTAAGAATCCACCTGCCACGGAAGACCTAAACAGACATTTCTCCAAAGTAGACATACAGATTGCCAACAAACACATGAAGAGATGGTCAACGTCACTAATCATTAGAGAAATGCAAATCAAAACCACAATGAGGTACCACCTCACACCGGTCAGAATGGCCATCATCAAAAAATCTACAAACAGTAAATGCTGGAGAGGGTGTGGAGAAAAGGGAACCCTCTTGCACTGTTGGTGAGAATGTAAACTGATATAGTCACTACAGAGAACAGTATGGAGACTCCTTAAAAAAAAGAAAAATAGAACTACTATACAACCCAGCAGTCCAGTCCCACTACTGGGCATAAACCCAGCGAAAACCATAATTCAAAAAGACACATGTACCACAATGTTCACTGCAGCACTATTTACAATAGCCAGGACATGGAAGCAACCTAAATGCCCATCGACAGACGAATGGATAAAGAAGATGTGGCACATATATACAATGGAATATTAGCCATAAAAAGGAACAAAACTGAATTATTTATAATGAGGTGGATGGACCTAGAGTCTGTCATACAGGGTGAAGTAAGTCAGAAAGAGAAAAACAAATACCGTATGCTAAAAAAAAAAGGTACTGATGAACCTAGCGGGCAGGGCAACAATAAAGACACAGACGTAGAGAATGGACTTGAGGACACGGGGGGCGGGGGGGCGGGGGGAAGCTGCGATGAAATGAGACAGTAGCCCTGACATATATAAACTACCAAATGTAAAACAGACAGCCAGTGGGAAGCTGCTGCATAGCACAGGGAGATCAGCTCGGTGCTTTGTGACCACCTAGAGGGGTGGGATAGGGAGGGTGGGAGGGAGGGAGATGCAAGAGGGAGGAGATATATGGATACGTATAGCTGATTCACTTTGTTGTACAGCAGAAACTAACACAGCATTGCAAAGCAATTATACGCCAATAAAGACATTAAAAAAAAAAAAAAGGAATCCAATGCAGGGGACACGGGTTCAATCCCTGGTCCAGGAAGATCCCACATGCCATGGAGCAACTAAGCCTGTGTGCCACAACTACTGAGCCCGTGCGCTGTAACTATTGAAGCCCGCACACCTAGAGCCCGTGCTCCGCAACAAGAGAAGCCAACGCAATGAGAAGCCCGCGCACTGCAACGAAGAGTAGCCCCCGCTCGCCTGAACTAGAGAAAGCCCGCGTGCAGCAACGAAGAACCAGTGCAGCCACGCCCCCCCAATATATATACATATATATATACTGAGTTATTTTACATTCCTTTTTTTTTCATACTAGGTTTTCAAAATCTGGTTATGTTTTTACACTCACAACCTGCACAGTTTGGACCTTCCACACCTCGGTGCTCAGGGGCGACATGTGACTGGCTACTGCACTGGATGGAGTTGGAAGGTATGATTGTAGAAAACACCCCGTTAAAATTAAAAGCAAGGAAGGTTAAATACTTAGGAATAAGCTCAATAAGAAATGTGAAAAACCTATAAGAGAAAATTTAAAACATTCCTAAAAGACATAAAGTAGACTTGAACAAGTGGAAAAACTCCCCTTGTTCTTGGGAAGGACGAACAACATCACAGACACCAATTCTCCCTAAATTATCTTATAAATTTAATGCAATACCAATAAAGATACCAGCAAGGTTGTTCTCTTCTTTGTTTTAAGGGAGCTACGCACACTGACACCAAAGTTCTTATGGGAATACAAACATGAAAGAACAGCCAGGAAGACACTGAAAAAGGCTGTGAGGAGAGAAGAGCCCTGTAAGTCATTAACATGTACAGAACCCCTGAAGTAGCAACTCAATGCAATAATGGCGAGTGAACAAACACAGAGGGAAAGAAGAGAAATTCCAGAACAGACCTGAGGACACGTGGTGTAGCACATGGCGGCATCCTGAGTCGCTTTTTAATAACTGGTGTTGGGACAACTGGTTAACTATTTGTAAAAGATAAAGCTGGATCCATGCATCACACGATACAAAAGAATAAACTCCACATAAAGGTATCAGGGAGCTAAGTGAAACCACGCTAATACTAGAAGAAAACTTGGGCACATTCCTCTTTAACCTTCGTGTTAGTATAAACAATCACACCTAACAACTATTTAAAATCCAGAGTGAACTATGTAAAGTAAAAGAGAAAACTTGTGCTTGGCTAAAAAGCACTGGAAACAGAGTCAAAGACAACTTAACGACCTGGGGCAATATCCCCAATTCATAAGGAACTCTTAAAAAATGGAAGGAAAAGAGCAAAAACCCAATTAAAAAATGAGAAAAAGTTATGAATAGAAAATTCACAAAAGAGAGATATATAGAAACAGCCCTTAAAAATATGACCTCACCGTAATTAGAGAAAACTACATATGACACTTCAGGAGTAAGTGCGCCTCACAGACGGGCTCAAGTTACAAAGCCTGACAACACACTCTCTTGGTGAGGCTGTGGCCAAACAGGGGCTCGACAGGGTGGGAGTGCAATGCAGGGTTCAGAGGACCAGACCACATCAACAAGCCCTGTCTGCACTGACCTCTGTGACCCAGCACTCCCGCAGAAACACCCACGCAGAGCACCTGCGCTCCGCCCCGCTGTGTGTCATTACAAACCCCGAGAGCGGGGCAGTGTCCAGCGGAGCCCACTCAGCACCTGAAAGCACAAGGAAGAGCTGCGGACGCACACGGAGGGCCTTTGGAATACAGGATGTGGGGAAAAAGCCACGGGAAAAGGCGTCTCTAATATGCCAACCTTTTGTGTAAAGAACAGAAAAGCAAATAAGAAACTAAGTAGGAATGGGATAGGGAAAAAGAAATCAGGATTAAGGAGGGGAAACAAAACAAAATAGATACAATCAGAAACAAAGGAAGCCAGCTGCACTTCCTAGGAGTCCCCGTGGCTGTACTAAATGTGCCGCACTAGGTCCTGTGGGGGGAAGAGACCTACCAACCCTCAGGCTAGAGAAGGAACCCTGAACAGACACAGAGGGCAGGTGCACCGGCCGGTCTCCCACACGGTGGGAGCAGGCAATTCTGAAGCTACCCGTGTGTCCCCGCAGGACCGCAAGGCAGGAGACACACTGTGGACTGAGGGGAGGGGGCTGCAGGGAGCGCAGTGGCACCGGAGCCGGACTGCAGTTGTCAGGGTGAACGGTTGGTTTTTACTGCAGAGATTAGATACCGAAAGACACAGATGTGTGTGTGTGTGTGGGGGGGGGGGGCACGAGGAGTGCACACGTGCCTGCGTACACACACTCGCTCCCCCTCCTAAGCCCTGCCAACCACACACCAGCTCCGGGTCTCAGAGCCGGGACATCTAACTGTGCACAGAAGTGCTCAAAGCACAACGGGGTGCAGAGGCCACGCAGAGGGGGCTCCCACCGACTGAATCTGGGGGCATCGAAATAGTGTTAGCAAAGGATTATAACCTATAGCATAAAGAAAGCATCTACTAACCCGCCCTTGTATAAATTATGAAGTAAATGAAAAAAATACGTGGGGAAGGAGAGCTCTTCCTACAGAACGCTGAGTAAGAAAGGGAGAAGGAATGACATCAGAAAAGTCACCATTATGCAGGCAAAGAGCACAGTAATAATCCCCCTGGGCAACACTGTCGTCCACGGATGCTAAAAGTAGTGGATGAACGTCTGATACGGCGTAAGGGACTCGTCTCCCCATGAGACACTCCGGGTGAGCACAGGTCAGGTGTCAGCCTGGCAGAGGAGAGACAGGCCGACCGCACGCACCACGGCCCAGGAGGAGAGTGACCACCCCCAGGCAGTGTGCCCCCTGACGGCAGGGCACCCACCAACACAGACCCGTCACCCCCAAGGCGCTGCCGCCAACGCTGTGTCATCTGAACCTGGCTGTGAAGGAACAGCACCAAACTGAAACTACGCTAGATAGTCATTTACTCTAAAAACTGGATGGGTCATGCTCTCTAGAGATGTCAGGTTGTGAGAAAGTGAGGAACTGACCCATTAAAGGAAATTAAAGAGCTATGACGCGTGACCCTGGGTTGGATCCTGTGTCAGGAGAAAACTTTGTTCCTAGGACGTTAAAGGGATGAACAGAGAAACACGAATAAGCCTACAGCTAGGTAACAGTCTTGTGGCAGTATTGATTTCTTGATTTTAACAACCACACTGCGCTCCCTGCAGCCCCCTCCCCGCGGTCCACAGTGTGTCTCCTGCCTTGCGGTCCTGGGGGGACACACGGGTGGCTTCAGAACTGCCTGCTCCCACCGCCGTGGGAGACCGGCCGGCGCACCTGCCCTCTGTGTCTGTTCAGGGTTCCTTCTCTAGCCTGAGGGTTGGTAGGTCTCTTCCCCACAGAGGACCTAGTGCGGCACGTTTAGTACAGCCACGGGGACTCCTAGGAAGTGCAGCCGGCTTCCTTTGTTTCCGACTGTAACCATTTTGGTTTGTTTAGTTGTTAAAACCAACAACGACATCGTGCCCCCTCCCATCTGTATCTTGCTGTATCTAATCTCTTGTTTTGCGGAAATGCACACAGCAGTATTTCAGGGTAAAAGGGCACTCTCATTTGGTTCAGAAAAGTAACCAAGAGGGAGAGATAGGACACAGCAAGTGTGGTGACACGCTGAGCTGACGGGAGTATGTGGGAATCCTTCGTGCTCTTTCCTGTAGTTTGCGGGAAGTCTAAAATTATTTCAAGGTAACCAAATATAACAACAATGCCTACGCGTCCCTCATGGCTGGTGCAGAGGTCACACAAAGCACGAAGCCACGACACGGACGGCAGCACCCACCTCCAGGAGGGTGGACCCTGAGAGGCACCTGACCCAGCGCCCTCCTCGTCCCACGATGCCCCAGCTACACACGCGCCCCCTTCTGCTCTGTTTATTTACCGATTGAACCGCTGCCTCTGTCTCCCTTCTTCTTCTTGCTTTTCTTGCTCTTGCCCTTGGGCTGCGGAGAGTCTGCTGGCACCGGCTTGCTGCTCTGCGGGTGCTCGCTGGGCGCGGCGGGCTCCGCGGGGCCCGGGCTCGGCTTCTCCTCCCGGACGTGGTTCAGCTGCTTTCTGTTGTTGTTGTTGCTGTTGACTTTCCTCTCCTCCCTTCTGTGCTCCGCCAGGGGCGTGAGGTCAAGCACTCTGGCCTTTGACTCAGCCTGGGGCCGGGGCCGGGGCTGGGGCTGGGCCTCTGAGGCTCTGGGGGGCTCCAGGGGCTTCCTCGCCGGCTCGCCGCCCGCTTTACTGCTGTGCTTCAGCTTCTGTTTGCTGTTTCCCTCCTTGTGCTGATGCATCATGTCCAGGAGGAAGGACAGCGGCTGCTGCTGCTTCCCGTTGACCCCCTTCGGCAGAAGGAGCTTGGAGTCTCTGGCGGCCACGGGGTCGGGGGTGTCCGCGTCGGCCCCCGGCCCCGGCCCCGTGTCTCTATGGTCCACGTGTCTGGAGGGGGAGCGAGAGGAGGTTTCCGGGTCTTCGCTCGGCTCCAGCGAGCCGTTGTGCATGCTCTCAGAGCCGGGCACAGCCTCCGCGGCCGCCTGCAGACTCCGAGCGAGCATGTCCAGCTCGGGACAGGCCTTCCTTGGCCTCTCCTTCTTCTTCTTCTTCACGGCCCTCAGCTTCTGAAGCTCCTGCAGCCTCTGGAGCTCCTCCTGCAGCCGCTGCTGCTCCTCCTCCCGCCGCCGCTCCTCAGCTCGCAGGTGCAGGTGCTCCCGGGCCCGGGCCTCCGCTTCCAGGCGTGCTTTCTCCTCCAGCTGCCGACGTGAAAGGAAAAGGCAACTTAGGACAACAGTAAGTGCTCTAAAAAAAGTAAGACACGCACACAAAAGTGAGATAAAACTGAATCGCGCGATGAGAATAGAAACACTGAAAGGGGCTGTGACAGGTCAAAAGCTTAAAACACACCTCCATCAAAGCAGGAGGTGGCAGTCAACAGAACATCCCTTGTAGCCTCCGACCTAGCCCCGGGGCACAGAGGACGAGGTCAGAGCAGCTGCCGCGCTCCTGGCCTGCGTGGGCTCTCCCGTCTGTGCGCGGCGGCAGGCGGGGGATGAACTGGACGAGAACAAGACTGATCGCGAGGCAGCAGTTACACAGCCGCACAGGTGCCCCAGAACCTTTCCAGGTGGGGAATGCTGCTGATGCGTTCGTGTGCGTCAAAGCGACATTCAAGAAAATGTGTACTGAAAAGCTCGAAATTTCTTTTTCCCACCCTAGCAGGTAAAATTCCCAATATATTTTCACTAATGTGACAGAGCAAATGACTTCCTAAAATATTCAACATGACGTGGCAAATAGACAAAGGTTATTTCTGCTGTCCAACTGGCAGGAAATTAATTTTCAACTCAAGCAAAAATTGTATTTTTTTAGTGACACACATTGCAGGAGCACAAACAGAAAAGATTCCTTCTGATTAGAAAACCAACGAGGGACTTCCCTGGTGGTCCAGTGGTTAAGACTCCGCACTCCCAATGCAGGGGGCCAGAGTTCGATCCCTGGTCAGGGAACTAGATCCTGCGTGCCGCAACTAAGACCCGGGGCAGCCAAATAAATAAATATTAAAACAAACAAACAAACAAACAAAAACCCAGTGAGAATAAGGAGAACAGCTCCTCCATCACTGGGCTCCAGTAAGGCTCATGATCGTGAGAATCTCTGAAAAAAACATTTTCCGTGGGAAAATGTAAAGGTCCTTCCGAATTTAAATTTTTTTCATGATGTTTCAGAAGGCAATATTTTTTAAGAGACAACTTGTTTGTTTTGCTAAATAACTTAAACATAAAATTAGGTTAAAAATTCAATGACAGGTTTCAGAAAAATGTAACTTGACAATTCAAGTAAAGATTATTTAAAATTCTTGCTCCATCTGTTAAAGGAAAGCTTTGCTGGAGGTAGCACCTGACAGACAAACTCCCACCGCGTCTCCCGCAGTGGCCCCTGCAGGCACTCCAGGGCCTCCAGCCTGCAGGCCCGACCTGCCACAGGACAGACTCTACAGTGAATCCAACCCCGGTGTGTGCTGCCTTCATTTCAACAACTGGCCGGCCAACAAGAGACAAGGCAGCTCTGTGGGTCCCTCTGCAAACCAGGTGCTCGGCAGAGAGCACGAAGGGTGTGAGCGGGTGCTGAGGATGACCTGGGATGCACCTGCAGCATGGTCTGCATCCAGGCCGCCTGCAAGGACAGAGGATAGGAGTCCGGGTGGGGGCAGCCCTGAAAGCACCTGAGCCACTCCGGAGGCTTCCGATGAAGCCCAGTGGCGACAGTCTCCAGGGCCTCGGACCACCTGGAACCCCGGACGCTGAAACATCCCTGGGTGGAGAACACACCTTCTCCCCACACCAGGTCTGGGGCAGAAGCAGGCCGCTCCCTCCAAGGCCCCTAATTAGACCTGTGGCCAATCCAGACCTATCTCAGGACCGGGGGTGGGTACAACAGCGGCAGTGAATCCACTCAGTTCAATCACAGCTACCTTAAGAGTCACGGCAACTAAGGTGGAAGCAACACCACACGACAAGTGGCCCGACCCTGGGTCCACTGTGGGCATGTCTCCTCCTTCACAGGGGCCTGACGCCCTCCCAAAGCAACCCATCCTACAGTCAGAGCCCTGTGGTCCTGACGAGTCCCCTCTGGGCACAGCCCACACCTGCCTGCTGAGGCGGGCTCGTGGAGCCTGACACCTTCAGGGAGCTGAAACCGGGAAGAACCTCCAAAAGAACTGGCGTGGGGGGGGGAGGAAGCCCTAGAGGAGATGCTGTTCCCATCACTTTCAACGTCGCAGGAAGTAACGGATACCATTTCTCGCCTAGCGGCACAGCCTGCGCATCACGCTCACGCGTTGAGACCACGCTCGGGTCCGGCCGCAGCTCACCACTGGGCCAGCCTGGCCAGTCTCGGCAGCTACTTGCTGTCGCGGCTGCCCCTGCCCTAACGGTGTGGTGGCCTCCTTACTCTTGACGTCACTGCCACGTGCAGACCCTCCTTTGAGCGGTACCCCCGATCCCCCTCCGCCAGTGGGGCCGCTCGGGGCCCTGTACCAGCCTCGGGTCAAAGGCACTTCTTCAGCCCCAGTCTCCAGAAGCCCACAGTGCCCCGGACTCGACAGCCAGGGCTGCTTCCTCTGCTTTCCTGGGAAAGAAGTTCCGTTGACAGACAAGAGGCGGAGGGGCTGCTGCTGCCCCGACGCTGGCCAGCACAAGAACCGGAGGCCTGTTTTAGAGCCATTAACAAACCCCTGGCACAGGAGGGGGCTCCACGGCCTGAAAATACAACCTGCGTCTTGAAGCAGCGTCCAGCGCAGGCTGGCAGGCGGTCAGGGGCTCTTAAAGCAACACTGGGGGGCTGTGGCCCAGCCCCGAGCTCAGAGGCCCCCCGGAGGCCGCCTGGCGCAGACCCTGTTTACCTTTCTCTGCTTATGCCGTGCACGCTTGGCGGCCCGGGTGCTGCTCACGGGTTTGGTCTCCGAGCTGTTTATAAACTGGAGCAAGTCTTCCACCCTTCGATGGTCAACCACACTCTCCCTTTCTGAGAGCTGATCCGTTTTCTTAGGTTGCTCTTCTTTCCTCTTGGTCAGCCGTAAACGAAGCTTTTCCCTCATTTCTGCATAATTTCTACTTGTTGGCGCAGCGGGAGGCTAAGACAAACGGAAACGTGACGAAATGCAAGTTTTACTGATTTTGAATATACCAAATTTCAGACCATAGCATTAAAAGTGAAATTTTTATTGCTCAAGTGACACATGTTCATCAGGAAAAGTAACTAAATAGAAGAAACAAATGGCGAGAAAAAGAAAAACCTTTCATCACTAATTACCCAAAGGTATTTTGGCACTGACCTGTCAAGCTTTACATATTCACAAAAACATCTGGCAGAGGATGTACAACTATGTACACAAATGGTTATTTTTAAACTAAAAAAGAAACTATTATACATGCTGTAACTGATCTACTTTTATGTAATACGGTGTGACTATCTTCTCACATCAATAGATGTGTTTATAGCATTTTTCCATCCCCTCGCAGGTTTCCTCTTCAGAGCCGAAACGCCTTCTCACTGACTACTAAAAACACCTGCATGAGCTGAGGAAACGAGGAGAGACTAAAGCAGAAAAAGAACAGCTCCCGGCCCTGCTCTTCCCGCCGCCCAGCCCCAGACACCACGGCTGACACCTGCTTGTACGGATGAAATGACTGTCCTGGCACACCACACAGTGTGGATGTGCCCCAACGAACTGTGCGGTCGAGCAAGAGGAATCCGCCTGTACAGGCTGTCCACTGTGTGGACTCAACAGTTCCCACGCCTGGGTAGTTAGTAGGTCCTATCCAATCAAATGCAAAAATGCAGAGATGAAATACTCAAAACTACGTGTCATTATTTCTTTACAACAACTACAACCTAGAAGTGGAACCACTGTTTTAGACAGTATCTTGATTTTAATTTTGCTCGCAAATAACGCTTTACACACAGCGTAACCATACCCTGAATTCAACCTGGTACACTATTCTTGCAAAGGAGTTTGCACATTTTACAATTCTAATTTAAACACGCAATTTACAAACACCCATGGCGAAACACTACTTTTACGCACTTAAGTGCGCTCTCCGGCACCTGCCCCCCCTCCCCACCCGGGAGGCCCTCGGCAGAGGAGAGGCCAAGGCACTTACCCCGCCATGCCCGAAGAACTCACAGTAGCAGCAGTCACAGTACTTGCCCTCCTTCTGGTTGGTGGAGGTGGAGGTGCTGGAGCTGTGCTCGGAGCAGCTGTCCTCATCCGCAGTCTCGTCTCCGTCGTCCTGCTGCGGGTCGTAGACGCCGTTCTCGCAGCGATGCCCTTCACAGTCGGGGTCGCTGCAAAACCGCGCAGGGCCCATCAGCAAGCAGCCTGGCCCTCAAGGGGTGCGAGCATGGCGAGCGGTGGCCGAGGCGGTTCTTTCCAACCAGCCTGCCCTCGCCAACGAGGCGCGGGGCCTGCACAACCCAGGGGCCGCGCAGGCAGGACAGGCGCAGGCCGGCGGGCACACCCAGAGGGGCTTCTCAGGTGCACACACACGGCCTCTCCACTGTCCCTCCCACCACCATTTCACCCTGGGGGATGTCAGGGCGGGGGAGTGGCGGCAAGTTCAAAGGTAACGAACACTGACTTTTTTTTTGTTTGTTTGTTTGTTTGTTTGTTTTGTGGTACGCGGGCCTCTCAGTGCTGTGGCCTCTCCCGTTGCAGAGCACAGGCCCCGGACGCGCAGGCTCAGCGGCCATGGCTCACGGGCCCAGCTGCTCCGAGGCATGTGGGATCTTCCCGGACCGGGGCACGAACCCGCGTCCCCTGCATCGGCAGGCGGACTCTCAGCCACCGCGCCACCAGGGAAGTCCCGAACACTGACTTTTTAAAGAAAGCTGTCGAGTGTCCGTTGCATTGTCCTTTGCTCAGTGTGTAACAAACACGACTTCAAAACACCCACGGGCCCCCTGCTGCTGCCGGTGGTCTGCGCACAGACCCACAGTGGCCCTGTGCTCTGCGGAACCGCCGAGACCAGAGCCCGCCCCTCCCCGCTGCCGTCCCCCGCTGGTGAGCTGCGAGGCCCCGGGCGCCGGAGTGTCTCCGGCGGTCCTGCAGGGTTAGGTCGCACAGCACCCATTCTGAAGCGCGCCGGCCTCCCCCGCCGGCCCGGGCTCACCTGCAGACGCTGGGAGGCGCGCTGATGGAGCCGTCTGTGGTGGGGGCCACGGGAGCAGGGCAGAAGCTCTTGCGTGAATCCGCAAACCCGGGAGAGGTGGCGGCCGTTTTGGGGAAGGACGGGGCTGCGAGACTGGCAAGGTGAGGCGCGGAGGCTGGAGAGAGGGCGGCGGGAGGGAGGGCAGGAAGCGGCACCAGACCTGTGGGGCTGTTCCTCGGGGCCGCCGGCACCCCGTGCCTGTGATCCTCCTTGTTGATGCCGTGAAAGACGTCACCTGCGTTCAGAGATGCCAGAGTCACTGCCAGTGGCCAAGGTCAGGCAGACGTTCAGGCTTCTCTAAGTTAAAACTTTTTTTTTTTTAAACCAACTTTTGGTCTGAAAATGTTCAAATCTATAGAAAACTTGAAGGACTAGTACAAAGAATACCCATACACCCTTCACCTAGACTCAAGACTATTTACTATTTTGTTATATTTACTTTCTGTCTGTCTCTCTCTCTCTCTCTCTCTCACACACACACACACACACACACACACACACATTATTGGTGGCTTAACATGTGGAAACAAGCTGCACTCACTCCTAAACATTCCAGCCTGGACTCCTGAGAACATGCACGCTTTGCCGTAAAACCTTGACACCAGCGCCAACTACAGACAGTTAACCTCGCGGTGACATTCTCATCTCACGTACAACCCCATCCAGACTTCGGGCCTCTCCCACAGTCCTTTGCGGCTTTTCCCCGAACCCAGCATCTTTTAAACTTTCTTTTTTTCCTTCCACAATACTGACATTTTTTGAGTTGAGGCCAGCTGTCCACAATTCTGGATTTACAGTCTCATGTCCGATTTAGCTGAAAATATTCTATGCATGAATCCTGCAAAGGTTACGTTGGATCTTCCCATCTGACTGCACAGGAAGCACCTAACGTGTTTGCTGCTGTCGGTGAGGCTACATCTGATCAGGTGGGCGGGGGCGGGGGGCAGTCGGCACCTTATCTTCCCTTTGCAATCTGCCAGTCACCTGTGGGTGCTGCTCCCAGACACCGGCACTACTGCATTCCCCAAACTGAGATCCAACGTCCTGACGCCCAAGAGGACGCTTACCGGGCCCCCTGTCACCGGCGGGCTGCAGAGCGGCCTTCTATCTGTACCGGTCTTGCACAGGTAGTCGGCAGCGAGCTTCCACCCAGACACCTTCCCACCCGACTCCCTCTTTTGAGCGTCCCGAAGGATTCTCGACTTTAGCTGCGCGCTACAATCCGTTCCTTTATTCTTTCTGATGCTCAGACGGTCCTGACTTTGGCTAGTGAGGTCTCTCTGACCCGGCTCCCGTGTCCCTTTGACATTTGCCACTGGTCTCTGACTGCCCCCCTTGCTTTCAAGCCCCCTCTTCGCTGTGCTCAGGGCAGTGTAACAGCGACACCACCTCCACACCAGTGACCTGCACGGCAGCGGGGGCTGCATCTCGGGCTGGTCAGCAGCCCCATCAGCTGACTCTCCATGAGGCTTCTACTTCCAGATGCCTAAAAATTCCTCCACGTGTTCAGGAAGCAAAGACCTCTCCCCACCACAGAACAAGAAGCGCAGAGAGCAAAGGCAGGACACAGTGTGGCAAAGCCCTGGAGGGTGTCAGTGTGACAGTAAAGTTCTCATCAGAGCCCTAGAGGACACGCTCTTTGTGCATGGGCGTTCTTAGGTGTTAATTACACTGACATCTCTGGCCAGGCCGAGTGAAAGGGAATTACAGAGCTGCTGAGGAAGAAGGAGCGAATACGCAGCGCCCACCCCGAGGGTTCCTGTGGGCTGGTGGGCCTTACCGAGGGAGGGCGGTCTCTTGGACGACACTCTGAACTGGCTGTTGCTCGACTGCACCGTGGTGGCCGTGCAGGACACGGAGGAGGTGGCTGACGACGTGGCCATCACAACTTTGTTTGCTTCCATAAAAGCATCTTGGAAATTGTACAAACATTTCTTTTTCGCAGCATTTTTTTTCTCTTTACTATCCGGAACTGCAGGCGTTTCATTGCTAGATGGAGGTGGAAGAGCTTCAGGTCTTGTTTCTGAGAGTGTTGGCCCTAATATGTCATTCCCTTCAGAGAAGAATGGGAAAATTAAGGCTTCTAAAAGAAAGAGCATTTAGCTAAAACCTAAAGGACATCTGCTGAATAAACTATTAACACTGGGGCTGCTACTGAAGTTAGGATCCCAATGGGATGACACTAGTCAACTAGTTTTCATCTCAGAAGAAAAATTTATTGAGCACCTACTATGTGCCAATTCCTGTGCTAGGTGCTTTCCAAAAGTTATTTAATGTCTTAAAGTACTTTCTGAGCTTAGTACTATCATTCCTATCCTGAAGATGAAGAAACTGAGGCTCAGAGAGGCTAAGCAACTTGCCCAAGGTCACACAGTTAGAAACCCTTTCTAAGCACAGACCAGATGTCAAGTCTAGCTTGCTGTTCTGAGCACATGCAGGGGCGGGGGTGTGGGACCACCAGGGGCTCTGACCACATGAAGACAGAGATGAGGCAGAGGTACCAACCCCTCTTCAGGCATGCCCTGCCCTGCCACTGAAGAAACAGCTGCACCTCAGCAGTTGAGGCCGCAAGGAGGAAGGTGCTTGTTAGAGGGGACAGGTCCCATGTAGGGTCAGTGCAGAAAGAGAGAAAAGGAATGTAAGTCATAGCATTCAAGCCACACCACCCTGCTGCACCGGGTCGAGGTCTGCTGGTCACCAGTGCTCAAGAACCAAAGGCCCAACACTGCACCCTGGAGCCAAGACGCTCAGCAGCCCTGGGGCGGGAAAGACCCGGTGTCCGAGGCCCGTCCGGCTCCTGTGCCGGCAACGGGCCGCCAAGCCCAGAGCCTTGCTCCGCTGCGGGCGGCAGACACGGGTGGCTGGAGCAGCCTGAAGGGGCCGAGGGGCCTCCTGCTAGAGGTGGAGGTGAGGGGAAGCAGCAGCCCGGGCCCCTACTGGGGAACTGCAGCAACAGAGAGGGCAATCCACTCAGCACAGATCATTTTAAACTTTAAGAAAGTTTTAATGAGTTCCTTACCAGAAATTGTATCTGGCAAGAAAGCGCCAGGATTCCAGTTCTTATCATTCATCACTTCTGATCCCCAAAGACTTATAAATTTAGAGCTATTCCACTCTGGAGTGTTCCCAAAACAGCTCGGATAAATATGGTCTTGAAGAGATGCACTGAATACCTGATGCTTATTTGTGTGATTCTGAACAGGTGCTGGCGGTAAAGCCTACAAAAAAAAATGTTCTAATCATATATCAAAATTAATATTCTATTTACCTAAGTAGTTAAACTACAAACAGACAAGTCATTACTGAAACCTTGTGGGGTACGCCTGCCGTGAACAGGTGTCCCGGGGCGCACATCTTGCAGAGGCTTACTTGATTATTTATGAGGCTGTACATGACGGGGCAAATGTGAACCAGATGCAGATTTTAAAAGCAACTGATGCTCAAGGAATATATCAGACAGACTTTAGACAACTCAGTGACTTCTAACATTCCTCCCTAGTCACATTTTATTTTATTTTTTTAAATAAATTTATTTATTTGTTTTTATTTTTGGCTGTCTTGGGTCTTCCTCGCTGCGCGCGGCCTTTCTCTAGTTGCGGCGAGCAGGGGCTACTCTTCGTTGCAGTGCACGGGCTTCTCACCGCAGTGGCTTCTCTCGTTGCAGAGCACGGGCTCTAGGCGTGTGTGCTCAGTAGTTGTGGCTCGTGGGCTCTAGAGTGGGCTCAGTAGTTGTGGCGCACGGGCTTAGTTGCTCCACAGCATGTGGGATCTTCCCGGGCCAGGGATGGAACCCATGTCCCCTGCATTGGTTGGCGGATTCTTAACCACTGCGCCACCAGGGAAGCCCCCTAGTCTCATTTTAAATGAGGCCCATTTGCACGAGATCTGTTCCTGTGGTTTATTCTCATCTGACATTTTAAAAATCACCGTGCACCGCAAGGAAGAGTAGCCCCTGCTGGCCGCAAAGTCAACTTTGGAATCACTCATAAAAATGGTCAGCTCTTACACTGTTCCCTCACACTTGGACAAAGTGCAGTGTTAAGTGTGAAGAAAAGATGGATTCTACATTGAGCTCTAAACCCACCCTCCCCGGGGCGGGGAGGGGAAGACCCTTGTCTGAAGGTGCCAAGAGAGGGCGCTGGGTCCACACATTTATGGGGTGACTGGCCGTCAGCTGCTTCCCTGCACACGTCCTGGGCCCTCCCTCCCCTTGGTCCCCCTGTCCCCGCCCCCCATACCCGCAACAGTCTTCCCCACCGCAGCCAGAGTGGGCTCATGGAATGTGAGTAGGAGGGCGTCACTCCCGCACTCCGGCTGTGCCACTGGTCTCCCACTGCTCTGACGTAAAACCCGGAGTCCTGAACGTGGCTGGCCGCCCCCGTCCTTCCTGCTCACGAAGCCCCTGGACACACGGGTCTTTCCTTGGTCCTCAAACTCCAAGCTACTTCTTAACCCACAACTTGGCTCACACTGTGTCCACTTTCTAGGAGGTCCTAATCTCAGCTCAGACCTTGCTGACTTGCATTTATCCTACTGGCCACAGCCTAGATGTCACGTCCTTGGAGAAGTCATCACTGCCTTTGCTCTCACCACCCAGCACCCAGACCACGGGGGGCCTTCCCATCAAACACACTAAAGTCCATTAGTTTTCCCTCTCAGCACTTACCACAGTCATAATTCAAGACTTATCTTTAACCTATTGGTTTAACGTCTGCCTTGCCTCGAGTTACATAAGCTGCAAGGGGACGGGGCCGCCTGGATCCTGGCCCTGCCGCCCCCAGCATCTCGCTGATGCAGCACACGGCCTTCCCTCTGCAGGTGTGTGCCCAGGCCCACCCAGAGGAGCTACAGGTCTGTGCTGGGAGCGTCCCTGAGGACACAGGAATGAGCAGTGAGTGCTGTGAGCTCAGGTGGGAGGGTTTGGGGATGACTGCCAGGGGCGGTGATGGTCTGGCAGAACCCTGAGGGCCTGGCTGGGCAGAGGGTCGAAGGGAAGGGTCAGAGCACGGGGATGGCCAATGTCCAGGGACAAGTGTGCCACCACCTGACGGGCTGCAGGGGCCACAGCAGAGACAACCCCGTGTGACTTCCGTCCTGAAGGGGCTGGGAAGCCACAGAGGTTTCTACGCAGCAGGGTGAGACGGTCTGGTCAGCTGATTAGAAACATGGATCTGTGGCAACCTGGTGAAGGAGCCAGAGGGGCAAGGATGACGCGGAGAGCAGTTAGTAAGGGGCCGGGGAGGGCTGGAGCGCTGGCGGGGCAGGTGGGGAGGAAGGGGAGGGCTCGGGAGCTCCAGGCCGGCCACGTCTGAGCTGAGACTGCGCTCAGGTCAGAGCTGCTGCCTCTGGCTCCACCCCTGGGAGGCGTGGCCAGTGACGGAGCTGGACGTCCGGGCTGCCCAGTCTGAGGGGTTCAGGGCCAGCCCGCCCTTTACTAGCTGTGTGACCTCAGGCAAATTACTCAATCTTTTTGTGCTTTAGTTTTCTCATCTGTAATTTGGAAATACCTACCTCCAGGGGACGCGGAAAGAATTAAACCAGACAGTGCATGTCAAGGGTTTAGCGTATGGCCGGGCCCAAAGGAGGCATTTCCCAAGTGCTAAGGTGGGTCTCCCTAGACACGAGCCAGGCCCCCACCCCACCCCCGCCCCCGCTTCCCTCCCTCAGCTCGGGCCGCTGAGCAGCTAGCGCACCTGCTGACGGGCTCAGAGAGACGAAGGTGGAGGGTGAGGCTGGAGCGGATTCGGGATTTGAAAGTGCGAAGAAACAGGGCTAGACTGGACGCCCAGGACCAAAGCAGAAGCCTGGACCGGCTGTTCTGGTGGAGCAGCCCCAGGGGCAAAGGGCGAGGACAAGAAACCTGTATTTCAACAGACGTCAGTTTCCACAAAGAAGTGACAAACTAAGAGCTGCTCTGCTGAGAAGGGACGGATGAAAACTAACGATCAAATGGAAGAAGGTTTCTTCGTCTTGAAGACCTTCTGCTCGGGGCAGACATGCCTGACAGGTGGGGAGCGGCCGCTTGCTCACCACGTCAGCTCTGAGGAGCAGCTCGGAACAGCAGAAGCACGTTGAGGGTTCGGAAGCTACTCAAGAACTTCGGAGACCCTCTGGGCATGGCCAAGCGCTGCTGGCTCCTTCCTCCCGGAGAAGGCCTGGCTGACCGCCGGGAGCCGCCGCTTGCGTCTTTCCAGAGGGCCTTTGCTCACCCTTCAGCACTCTGGATACCCGAGCATGACCTCTCTGCAAACCCACCCCACAGGCTCGGGGAGTTCTCCTTCAGTGTTACTTTCCTACTCCGCATCTACAATTCCTATTAAGGTACGTCATAGTATTTTGAGTTTCCAAATTTGACTGTGTTTTTGTCTTCTCTTTAGACCGCGAGGTCTCTGAAAACAAGCACAAGGACTAACCAGTTTTATTTTTCTAGCGTGTAGCACAGGGCCTGGCACATACCGGATGTTCAATAAATGGGCAGAATTTAACTTGGCGGAATAAGGGGATGTAGCCATGGAACTGTTATATTGGAGACATAAGTCAGCGATTCTATACATCTGATTCACACACCTCTTCAGAAGCCTGTCTACTCAAAACAGGAGGCCCAGCTGTAGAGAGCAAAGGGAGCAGGGGTCTGTAACAAGCAAGCTGTATTTGTACGAATGCTTCTGCACAAGACGCCTACTAACTTCCATAGCTACGGGTTTCCTTCAGGGAAAGAATAGGCACCTGTCACCCAGACCATTCTGGGGCCACGCCTCCATAAAAAACACTAACGACTTAAGCACCAAATCAGCCTCACAACATGTGGCTAACGCTATTAAACTGGAACACTGCTTTCAATCTTTACACAAATCCACATGGCTTCAATTAACAGAAGTTCTCAATTGTTCTCCTCTTTGAGACAGAACTGACTCACGGGAAAGCAAAATTTTGCTTCCAGTGGAAGCTCCGACACACACACTAACTGATGCCCTCACCACGCACGTCTCTGCGTTTATGCAGGAACCTAAGACCCAGCCCGTCTCACACCTAGATGTCATCCCAGACGCCATGAGCACGGAGACGAGAGAGCACAAGGCTGAGCCACTGAGCACGGGCGGGAGAGGCCGCTGACGCCCAGCGTGCAAACAAAAGGGTCCACTTATATCCCAGCGAACAAGAGAGTGACGACCCCTCTACTCTGCACTTCTTCTCAGAGGCTCTTCAGTACTCCTGCCAGAGGAGAAGAGGCAAGAGCCCCACCTCTGTTTCGCTGTTTCTCAGCGTCAGAAGAACTGAACTCTGCCTCTGAAATAAAACGCAGATCACAGGTCACAACATGACCCTCAGATGGCAATCTATTTATGACCCTATTTTCCACACAGCATTTTTCTCCCTCGAATTCCAATTGACCTTACACTTGTACCACGTTTAACTTTATGAGACACTTCTGCAGTGGTTGTACACAAGTAACCCGGTGAGGAGGTGACAGGTTCACAGGCCCACAGCCACGTGGGAGTCACATCACCAGGCTCCGCTCAATGCACTGAACTCACTGACCGTTTCCAAATAACCCTTATGCTCCCGTGGAGACTTCAAGACATGTGTCCACCTTCAGCTCCAGGCCCTCCCTAATGGGGTCTCCAGATGGAAAAGACACAGGACTTAAAGCTGGAAGCCTCGAGCACCGCTCCCGGGCCACGCGCAGCAGGGGAGCCTGCTCTGCTGGGGAGCAGGAGGTGTGGCCCATGAGCTCGTCTCCAAGGCCGCAAGTTCTCCCTCCCCAGGTGGGCGTGGTCCAGTGAGGGGGGACACTTCGCTTGACGTCCCAGATAACTGGCACCGAGCACTTTTGTAACAAAGGGCTGAGCTATGGAGAAAGCAAGGGAAACGGTCCACAAAGAACTGACAAGAACATGGCAAGAAAAACAGGACCCAGTGCAGGTGCGGGAAGGGATGGCTGCCCTGGGGACGTGTGCGCCATCGTCACCATGAGGAGGGGATGGGTCTGTGGTCCCACGGGAGGAAGGAGAGCTGGAGACAAGGGGAGCTGGAGGGTCCCAGAGGGTCAGCTCCCTGTTGGCACCTTTGCACCAGCAAATGCGAACCCTCTCTTGAGGAAGCGTCCCCTATTCAGCACCTGCTGATCAAAACATGATCTCATGATAAAAAACAGATTCAGATCCTCAAGGTTTCATTCAAACACAGAATAACTGTGTGTAAAATGCTTAAAGAGAGGAAAGATGAAAGAAAAAGTGAGCAAGGAACAAGAGAATATAAAAAGTTTCTAACACATTTGAAAAATAAATAAATTAAAGCTTAGAAATAAGAATTACAGGTGGGATTAAAAACTCAAACTTAAGGGGCAGGTTAGACCCAATTATAGAGAACCACTTAACTGGAAGACTGATCCAAAAGAAGTTCCCAGAACAGACTGAGAGACACGGAGATGCATTTCAGGTACGGAGAGACCATCAGGTGTGACGTGCAGGATGAGAAGGTCTAACCAGAGGTCCAGGGAGAGACAGCAGAGCGGTTAAGAGGGAATACAAACAAGATAAAGTGGCTGAGAATCATCCGACGGGGAATTTAAAATTACTCATACGCTGAGGGCTCTGACGGGAAAGGTACACAACATGCACGAACAAATGGGTAATATGGGCAGAGAGATTCTAAGACAGAATCAAAAAGAAATGCTAGAAATAAAAAACACTGTAAGAGAAACTAAGAATCAGTAGACTGGACACAGCCAAGAAAAGACTCAATGAGCTTCAAGATAGGTCAGGAGAAACTTTTCAAACTGAAATGCAAAGAGAAACAAGAATTTAAACAAACAAACAGAACCCCCAAAGAAACCACCACCAACAATGACCAAAAAAGTAGAACAAAATGTCCAAGAGCTGTGGGGCAATTTCAGAACACATTTCAATGTGGTGCCTGGAGTCTGGAAGTAGAGGTGGAACAGGCAGGAGGGACATCTGAAGGACTAACAGCCAAGAACGTCCCAAACTCACAACAGGCACCAAACCACAGACCCAGGAAGCGTGGAGGACACCAAACAGAACAGATGCCTGCAAAATCCACACCCGGGCATATCACATTCAAACTGCAGAAAACCAAAGACAATGAGAAAATCTTGAAAGTGGCCTAAGGGGGTGGAGTTGGGCGGGGTGAGAAACCCCTGCACCTACAGAACGAGGAACGCAATCACAGAGGACATCTCATTTAAAAACATGCAAGCAAGAAGAGTGGAGTTAACTGTGTTTTAAGTGTTCAAAGAAAAAAAACCCCACCAACCTAAAATTCTGTATCCAGCGAAATTACCCTTCAAAAGTGAAGGAGAAATAATGACTTCCTCAGACAAACAAAAACTGAGGGAGCTCATCTCCAGCAGACCTGCCCTGTGAGAAATGTTAAAAGATTCTCTTTAGGCAGAAGGAAAATAATATAGCTCAGAAATTTGGATCTACATAAAGAAAGGGAGAGCAATGGAGAAGGAATAAATACAAGTAAAATAAAATCTCTTATTTTTCTTATTATTAATTGATCTAAAAAATAACTTTGAAGTAATAATAACAGTGTACTAGGTGCTTAATATATGGATAAATGAAAATAATGACAGCAATGTCACAAGGGATGGGAGGGAGGAATTGGGAATCATCTGTTAAAAAGTACCTATGCTACACAGAAAGCACAATAGTGGTCTCTGAACAGGGACTTAGATGAGTTAAAATGTATGTTCTAATACAACTGCTAAAATTGAAAGAAAGGCATAATCAATACACTAAGAGAAGAGATAAAATGGAATCAGAAAGTGCTCAATTAAAAGTGGAGAAGGCAGGGCTTTCCTGGTGGCGCAGTGGTTGAGTCCGCCTGCCGATGCAGGGGACACGGGTTCGTGCCCCGGTCTGGGAAGATCCCACATGCCGCCGAGCGGCTGGGCCCGTGAGCCATGGCCGCTGAGCGTGCGCGTCCGGAGCCTGTGCTCCGCAACGGTAGAAGCCGCAGCAGTGAGAGGCCCGCATACCACACACACACAAAAAAGACCTCCGAGGGCTTCCCTGGTGGCGCAGTGGTTGAGAGTCCGCCTGCCGATGCAGGGGACATGGGTTTGTGCCCCGGTCTGGGAAGATCCCACATGCCGCGGAGCGGCTGGGCCCGCGAGCCATGGCTGCTGAGCCTGCGCGTCCGGAGCCTGTGCTCCGCAACGGGAGAGGCCACCAACGGTGAGAGGCCCGCGAACCGCAAAAAAAAAAAAAAAAAAAAAGTGGAGAAGGCAGAAAAAGAAGCCTCTGATAACAAATAGAAAACAGTTACAAACATGGTTGTTATTAACACGTAAAAGAATCACTTTAAAAGTGAATGGTCTAAATACACCAATGAAAATACAGAGATTATCAGTATATTAAACAACAAGAACCTTCCCCCCTCCCAAAAAACCCAAGATCCAAGGATACCTGTCTACAAGAAACCTACTGTAAGTGGTGGGAGGGGAGAGATACACCATGGAACACTAATCGAAAGATGGTGGAATGGCCATCATCAAAAAATCTAGAAACAATAAATGCTGGAGAGGGTGTGGAGAAAAGGGAACACTCTTGCACTGCCAGTGGGAATGTGAATTGGTTCAGCCGCTATGGAGAACAGTATGGAGGTTCCTTAAAAAACTACAAATAGAACTACCATATGACCCAGCAATCCCACTACTGGGCATATACCCTGAGAAAACCAAAATTCAAAAAGAGTCATGTACCAAAATGCTCATTGTGGCTCTATTTACAATAGCCCGGAGATGGAAACAACCTAAGTGCCCATCATCGGATGAATGGATAAAGAAGATGTGGCACATATATATAATGGAATATTACTCAGCCATAAAAAGAAACGAAATTGAGCTATTTGTAATAAGGTGGATAGACCTAGAGTCTATCATACAGAGTGAAGTAAGTCAGAAAGAAAAAGACAAATACCGTATGCTAACACATATATACGGAATTTAAGAAAAAAAAAATGTCATGAAGAACCTAGGGGTAAGACAGGAATAAAGACGCAGACCTACTGGAGAACGGACTTGAGGATATGGGGAGGGGGAAGGGTGAGCTGTGACAGGGCGGGAGAGAGTCATGGACATATACACACTAACAAACGTAGTTAAGGTAGATAGCTAGTGGGAAGCAGCCGCATGGCACAGGGATATCGGCTCGGTGCTCTGTGACCGCCTGGAGGGGTGGGACAGGGAGGGTGGGAGACGCAAGAGGGAAGACATATGGGAACGTATGTATATGTATAACTGTTCACTTTGTTATAAAGCAGAAACTAACACACCATTGTAAAGCAATTATACCCCAATAAAGATGTTAAAAAAAAAAAAAGAAAGCTGGTGGAGCTACACTAACTGCAGACAGAGCCGACTGCAGAGCGAGGAACGTTATCTGGGATAAAGAGGGCCATTACTTAATAATAAAGGGTCAGCTCTGCATGAACATGTAACAATCCTAAACATGTGAGCACCTAACCAAAGAGCATCAAACTACATGAGGCAAAGCCTGACAGAGCTGCCAGGAGAAACAGGTGGATCCACTATTATAGCTGCAGGCCTCAACCTTCCCCCATCAGAAATGGGGGGATCCAGCAGGGAGGGATCAGTAAGGACACACCCGAAATCAACAGCACCATCAATCAACTGCTGCTTCATCCCAAACCCGCAGATTACGCGTTGTTCTGAAGGAACATGGAGCATTCACCAAGGAGACCGCATCCTGGGCCACAAAGCACACTAACAAATTTGGAAGGACAGAAGTACAGTGTCTGCTCTCAGACCAGAATGTAATTAAAGTAGAAATCAGTAACAGAAAGATAGCTAGAGAATTCCCAAATATTTGGAAATTAAATTCCCTATCACAATTTTAATTTTTTCTCTAGTATTTCATCACTATATTTACCGCCTGCAACTACTTTTAACTTTCAAAGAACACATCTGAACACACAAATGAAATGTACCATTGGTACGAAGACATCTGAAAACAGAAGTAGTCCTCAAGTTTTTCTAACTTCAGGAAAATGAAATTTTAACAGTGCTCATTCCAAGCATTTTAGGTCTTAAATATATTTGCCCACGACGGCAAAAGTATGAATTAAAAGAATTACAACTACAGTGACATAAAGTCTTCAAGGCGACAGCTGTCATTTAACCAGAGCAGAAATTTCTAATGGCCCTGACAACACAGAAACACCAGCAGGTCACACTCGGCACCACCTCCCTCCTCCCAGCTGTGCGTGGACCATCACGCTGAACGGTGCTGGCCTCTCCGAGAAACCTGCTCTGACGGACCTGAGGATGAGTCTGTGTCCTTCTAATACAGCGCATTTCTTCTCTACCGTCTGCTACGGGGCTGGGAACACACGATGCATTTAGGTACAGACGCAGCCACAGTACTCAAGTAAGTCAAACTAACTCCAGTAACACAAACCAACTTTGCAAAACCTGGTTAAGTGACAACGTAAGATTGTTTAGAAAAGCAAACATGTTTATACCAGGTACAAATGAAGTATTCTGTCAAATGCATCTCAGTTTTCCAAATAAAAATGGCACCCAACTAGTGTATTTTAAATGTATGTGAATAATCTTGACATTAATACTAAAGTGGCTGAAATACAGCTTAACAGCTCGTCCTCCACATTTGCCTTTCCAGCCACGAATCTTTCACATCTATCTACTGGATTACAGTTTAATTATTATCAGATAAATAGATCTCGATAGAGATGATGCTCCCCCCGAAATGTTCTCCTTCCCCTTTACCTTCTACAGACTACTTAAAACGTCCTGAGAAAAGGCCAAAATTCAGGGGCGGGGGGGGGGGGGCGGAATATCAGTTTTAACTAGAGGTCCCAATAGCCTTTGGGGATAATCAATTTCACTACTTTACTTGAAGATTTTTAGGAACTAATTCTTGAACAGCTTCCACCAGCAAGAAAGTATGAGAGACCATTCTATACTCTTTTCTCTGGGTGGTTCCCTAGGGACTAGCAACTGGAGCTCCATTCAGGTAAGAACGGGGAGCCAACAGCTTCCCGAACTCATACGTTCACCCAGAGGGCAAGGGCTGTGGATCAGGGAGACCATGAAAATAGCCTGGCCTCGAATACACACCTGAATGATGCTACTTAAAATCACCTGATTAACAAAGGTATCATTAAGTGTTCAAATTGAGCAATTCAATCTAATAAAATTTAAGCATAAATGTGAGTGGTCACCAAGCACTTATCATAAGAGAACAAGACAAGCTGATTACACTCTGTTATAAACCAGTGGTTATAATCTCTCTCGCCTGTGCCCCTCCCCAGCTATGGCTTTCTTGAGAAAGCCCCTTTCAGGCCACGTCCTCCCTTTCTCTCCCAGTGGAGAATCACTGCTTTAAGTAACGTTATCAGTAGAGTTTGGGGAAAATTCTACTTTTGACTGACTAGAACTAATAACACGAGGCAGAGTAAGTGACCAAAAAATAAAAATTCATGATAAGAGTCAATAAAGGTAAGTTCAAAATAGTTAGAGAGGCACAAAGAACGAAACTAACCTGAAAATCTCACTGCAAAGTCTAAGATACTGAACATAAACCTGAGGTTCTCGGAGAAGAAATGCACGCAAATCACACTTTCCCAGCCCCTCACTACTCTCCTGGCCAGGCCTCCCTGTCTGCCCCCAGCCCCTCCCACTCATCACCTGCCGGCACACAGGCTTGCACCGCATGGCACCCAGGGTCCCTCCTTCAAGCTTGTTCCTTTCTACATAAAAGTCCTCGGTCTCGTGCTTAGAGGACAGTCATTTTAGACCCAGTAGAGCCCAGCCAGTGTTAGAGGACTCATGTCACATTCAAATTATTTTACCCACCACACTGAGAAAAAGAGCCAGGCCTCGAAAAGCTGCTGGTAGAGAACTGACCTGCTCTCTGGGTGGGGAGAAGCCCTGTGTGGAAGGTCCCCGAGCACAACCCATCACTCCGGCACCATCTGAAAAACTCTTCACGTACTAGTTAATTCTGGAGGAATAAACCGTGACTTTCATGATTGTTTTTTTACAAGTGCAAAGGTTCAAAATTCTAAGAGGTGAAGGTATTACGGTAAAAGGAAACATTTACAGACCCTCCAATCAAGCGTGGATGCTGTCCTACACAAGCTGCCAATTTATGGGTTTCCGTTTGTTTCAACATGTACCCCTCAAGGTCCGAGTGACGGGTGAGCTTTCCAGCCCTTTCTGCCCTGACTTACCTTACTGTGTGTGAAGGGGGGCGCTGTGTACAAGGTGGGGTGGATGAGAGGGCGAGGCAGGTGTGGGACGGCGTGCAAGGGCACATGTCCATGGATGTGGGGGTAAAGATGCAGAGCGGGGTGTGTGGGCTTCTCGGGGCTCAGGAACTGGTGGCCGGGAGGAAGGGCTCCAGCCGTCACTGCCGACGGCGTCAATCCAGACGCCTCTTGTTTACAGACGTGACATTCACAAGTGTTTGGAGCTTGCTCTGCCTAAAGGGAAGGAAAAAGGAAGTATTTAGTAAATGAGTATTTAGTATTTAGGGAAACAAAGAATTGTATGGACTGAATTAGAGCCAGTCACACGGCAGATACAAAGGCAGCAGGGCCCGTCCTGACACCCCAGGTTGACGGGTCCCTCCTTGTGAGGTAAACGAGGGCCCCCAGGACTGGGACTGAAAAGACCTGAAAAGAGAAGGGGGTGCGCACCTCCCCCCAGCTGGGTGCACCCCGCGCCTGTCTGAGCAGGGGCAAGGGGACTGGCAAGACGGCAGAGCGGAGAGAGGGGGCTGGGGCCAAGGACAACAAGACCACCGGTGCCACGCTCCGCCGGGCTCACACTGCTTAACGGACGGTTACACAGAGATTCTTCAAAATGCACCAGAGATGGGACTTCCGGCTAAGGTGGAATGAAGCAGTCGGTGACTCTTCTCCCTCAAAACAAGTGTAAAACTGAACACAATTGTCAAAGGCAATCGTTTTGAGGCTCTGGAAATCAACCAAAGGAAAAAAACAAATTGAGAAGCGTTTATTCATGCAAATCTGCTAGAACTTTCAGGTGAGAACAGAAGGGGTCTAGCCTTCTTGCCCAGGGCTCTTCCTGTTCCCAACTCCCCACACTCCTTAAAAAATTAAACTTTAAAACAAACAAACAAAAAAACGTAACTCAAGAATCAATAGCAGAATTAAAATGGTACACTAAAATTTTCTTTGATATGAAAAAAGGAAGTAAAGGAGGGACAGAGGTACAAAAAACATGAGACATATAGAAATAACCAGCAAAATGGCAAATGTAAATATTGTCAATAATTACATTAAATGTACATGACTCATTTCAAACAAAAGGCAAGGACTGATGGACAGGATAAAAATATGAGACCAAACTAAAAGACTGGAAGGCAAATTTTAGACTCAAAGACACAAAGAAGCCGAAATTAAGAGCTGAAAAAATATATAACAGTACTCCGAAGACAGGTGGAGTATTAGTATTAGACAAAACAGTCTAAGATAAAAAGTATTAGCAGGGAAACAGTTCATAATGACAAAAGGGCCAATATATTAGGGAGACAGAACAATAATCACATGGATACACATTCAACAACACTGCCCCAAAATGCATGAAAACAAAAACCGGCAGATTTGAAAGAGGAATAGACAACCCAAAAGGTATACTTGAAGACTTCAATATGTCTCTCTCAAAAATTTTCAGAACTAGATAGAAAATCAGGAAGGATATAGAAGACTTGACTAACGCTAATGCTATCAATCAACTTGACCCAACTTTCATTTACAGGCCGCTCCACCTAGTAGGGGCAGAATACAAATTATTTTCAAGTACACCTCTAGGACAGACCACATGTTAGGCCATAAAACAAGTCTCAATAAATTTGGAAGCTCTAAAATCAGTAATCTAAGCTTTAGATTCAACAAGCTAGAAACAGAACAAACCAAACCCAAAGAATATAGAAAGAAACATTGGAGATCAGAACAGAAATCAATGAAAGAGAAAAGAGACAAACAGAGAAAAGTAACAAAACCAAAAATTGGTTATTTACAAAAATGGACAAACCTATAGCCAGACTGACTGAGGGGGTTAAAAAGGAGTAAACAAAATTACCCAAATCAGGAATTAACATCACTACAGACTCTACAGAATTAAAAGAGAGTATAATAAACAACCATATGATATCAAATTAGACAATTTAGATGAAATGGATAAATTCCTAAAAAGACACAAATTATTAAACTCAACCCAAGAAGAAACAGAAAATCTGAATAGACCTGTAGTAAGTAAACAAAATTTGAATTAGTAATTACAAAATTTCCCACAAAAAGAGACCAGGCTCATGGGATTTCACTTGTGAATTCTATCAAATATTTAAGAAATCTCAATCTTAGACAAATTCCTTCAGAAAATATATGCAGAACAAACAATTCCCAACTCATTCTATGAGGCAGGCCAGGTATCACCCTGATACCAAAGCCAGACAAAGACATCATAAGGATGGACAACTATAGACCAGTTATCTTTTATTAGCACAGATGCAAAAACCCTAACAAAATAACCAATCAAGCAACATATGAAAAAGGGACTACATGCCATGAGCAAGTGGAATTTATCCCAGGAACACAAGGTTGGTTTCATATACGAAAATCACTTGATGAGATACACCACGGTAACAGAATAAAGGATGAAAACCACAGGGACATCTCAACAGATGCAGAGAAGGCATCTGAAAAACCCAAAGCATGTTCATGATAAAACTCCCAAGAAACTAGGAGTAGATCGGAATTTCCTCAACTTGACAAAGGACATCTACGAAAAACCTACAGCTAGCATCATACTTTACTGGTCAAAGACTGAATGCTTTCCCCCTAAGACTGGGAATAAGCAAAGACATCTGCTTGCACCACTTCTATTCAACACTGTACTGGAGGTTCTAGCTAGCTCAATAAGGCAAGAGTAGGGAATTAAAAGAATCCAGACTGGAAAGGAAGAAGTAAAACTGTTTATTCACAGACAACATGATCCTGCATGTATAAAGTCCAAAGTAATCTACCAAAAAGAAAAAACAAAAAACCCCAAAACCACAAAACTTCAACCCTTCTAAAACAAGTTTATTAGCAAAGCTGCAGAATTCAAGATCAATATATAAGAATCTATTGTATTTCTGTATATTACCAACAGTCAACTGAAAATCGAAATTAGAAAACACCTTTACTATAGAATCAAAAGACATCTAATACTTAAGAATAAACTTAAGAAACATGTTTGAGAACCACAGACTAGAAATTTTTAAAAACTGCTGAGAGAAATTAAAGATGACCTAAATAAATGGAAGCAGCATGGTCACTGACTGACAGATTCAATTTTGTTGAGACTGTATTTTCCCAAAATTGATCCTTATCATCCCACAAATAAAAGATTAGGCCCAGAGAAGTTTGCTGATGAATTCTATCAAATATTCAAGAATTCAATGCAACCTCTATCAAAATCCAAGCAGGTCTTTTTGGAGAAGGTAACAAATTGTTCCTAAAATGTATACGGGGAATTCCCTGGTGGTTCAGTGGTTAGGACTCGGCGCTTTCACTGTGGGGGCCCAGGTTCAATCCCTGGTCGGGGAACTAAGATCCCACAAAGCCATGCAGTATGGCAAATAAATAAATAAATAATACTAAATAAAACAAAAAATAAAATGTATATGGAAATGCACACAGATTTTGAATGCATTTAGACTTTGAAAAGGCTAAACAATTTTGAAAAAGGCCCACCAAGCTGCAGGGCAGATCCTACCCGACTTCCAAACTTACAGTAAAGCAACAGTCAAGTAGAGTACGGGTTTAAGGACGCGGAGATCAAATGAACAGGATCCTGAGCACAGACATTAACCCATACATTTATAGTCAACTGATTTGCAATAAATAGCCAATGCAATCCAACAGGGGAAAGGGTGGCCCTTTCAACAAGTGGTACTGGGACAACTGGATACCCAAATATGCAAAAAGGTGAATTTGGACCCTAACCTCAGACCATAAGCAAAGCTGAGTCAAATGGACCACAGACCTAAGTAAGAGCTAAAATTATAAATATTATAGAGGAAACGAGAGTTTTGTATTAGGTAAAATTTTCTTGGATATGACGTCAAAAGCATGATTCATAAAAGAAAAAATTTATAAACTGGAATGCATCAAAATTAATAACTTCTGCTTTTCAAAAAACACCATAAAAATACTAAGACATACCACGGACCCAAAGAAAATATCTGTAGATCACATACTTGATAAATGACTTGTACCAATATATACCAATATATAAAGAACTCTTTTTTTTTTTTTTTTAATATTTATTTATTTGGAGGTGCTGGGTCTTAGTTGTGGCACGTAGGATCTTCGTTTCAGTACGCGGGATCTTTAGTTGCAGTGTGTGGACACTTAGTTGAGGCATGCAGGATCTAGTTCCCCGACCAGGGATCGAACCCGGGCCCCCTGCACTGGGAATGTGGAGTCTTAGCCAATGGACCACCAGGGAAGTCCCCACAAAGAATTATTAAACTCAAAAACAAGACAGAGAAGGAAATGCAACCCAAGCGGCCTCTAAACATATGACAGAATGTGCTCACCTTTGCCCACAGAAAATGGAATGAAAACTGAAACCTCACGGGGTTACCACTTCTCATCTACCAGACTGGCAAGAGTTCAAAACTCTTCCAGGGGGAGGGGAGGGCACCACGCTCTGACCCGGTAAAGCCACTCCTGGTGACCGCTCCTAGGGACAGAACTGCCTACGTATAAAATGTCAGATATGTAAGGTTACTCACTGAATAGTTTATGATGGGGAAACAAACGGAAGCAAACACAAGTGTCCGTCAGCAGGGACTAAAAAGAAAAACAAAACGAAACTATGACACGTCCACACAATGGAATACAAAGAGACCAGCAGCGGAGCAAGAGGAAGTGCGCCCTGTACAGGTGAAGCTGGTCAGGACACACTGCTAGGAGGGAAGAGAACAGAGTGTGCATTAGTATAAGCCTTTCTCATGAAAAGGCGAAGAATATTTGTATTTGCATAAATAAACACTGGAAGGACCTAGTTTTAAATAGGTAAAGCTGGTTACGTATTGGGACTAGGGGCTGGGAGTGAGCAGGCGCTGCAGCCGGTAGAGGAGGAAGGAGGTGGGAGCGGGACTTCTCAGGGTAGTAACACCTTCTGGTGTCCTTTCCTGCAGATTTACACCACCTACTAAAATGGTTTTAATCAGCCTGGACCTTCATTTGTTCTTCCTTTCATTTAAAAACTGCCTGAGCGCCTATTATAAAACTCTGAGTCTCTAAGAAAAAATAACAGTCTGGTAAGGTACCCGCACCTTTGGTTAACAGAAAAACAGATACCTATCAGGATAGAAAAGCTCCCTCACAAAACCAACCTTTTCTGAAATTTTAACATTCCACTGTTTCATTTTATTAAAAAAAAGCCCTTCCCTTGCTTCCCAGACAAGAAAACCTCCCCAACGCTTAAACATCTGGAGCCACTGTGCGGTGCCGCAGTCAAGATGACACTGATCACAGATTCAGGAAAGAGGAACAGGACTGAAGTGAGGGTGCGAGTCACGTCTGCTTATTTGCAAGTATGCCTCGACTCTCTCCAGGCCTAATCTGCAGAAGTTTTTCGAAATAAAATAATTCTGTGTTCAATAACGCTCATGTTTAGAGAAACCAGAGGCAGAAAAGAGACCTCTGGCAAAACAAAGTTCGAAAAAATAAAATCATACCTGCTGAGTTGAGTAAGACGGGGGTGGACTGTCCACTTTACTTTCCTCCTTCCCAGGGCTCCCGTCTCCTAGAGCTGTGTCTTCCTTCGGGGCTCCCGGGGGCTCCCCACTACTTTCGCCGTCTGCCTCCTCGTCATCAGCCTCTGAAGAACTACTGCTGGTACTGCTTACCTGAGGGGACTTTAAAAACAACCCTTTGTAATTTTCACTTTTTGAAACAGAAGAATGGAGGCAACTGACACACCAGACACCGTCTGATGTCACTTACTGTCACTATGAAGACGCATGCCCATACCTCGTCCTTCAGGGCCATGTTTTCCCCGCCACCGTTCAGTTCACCGTGGATTCCATTCATGCTGGCCACCACCTCGGCATCGTCATAGTTACTCAGCGGATAAATATCAGCAAACTTAGCTGACAATGGCGCAACATCTTCATCGTCACTACAACTGAGAAAGCAGAGACGTCACCAGGAGGCCGCTCTCCGCAAGCACAGCGAACGCACCACCCGCCAAGCAGACACCGCGCTTGTTCACAGGAGTGCTGCACTGAGTGCCACGCATGCCCCTCAGCATCTCCTCGTAACCTGAACGCACGAGGAAACGCCTGGAAGATTACCATTTGTGCTATCTGGAAGAACGGAAAACAAGACTCCAGAAGGAGAAACATTAAGGAAACCACAGAATTCAATCAGATTAATTGATGTTGTACATCTACTCAAGTCGAAGTGCCCTGGTGTACAACTGTTCTCTCTGCCATTTCCAAGCAGACACAATTTTGGATCTAATTAAAGGGGTACGGAGAACAACCGTAGGTCTTTACCGTTTGTTTTTATAACCGCCAAAATTTCAGACACAGCCAGCTCAACAAAACATTAAAGGCACTTATGTGACAAAATACTACAAGATTTTTCACTACAAGGCCAGCTGTGGCCAAGTCCAGTCATAATCTCAATTACCAGCTTTAGCAAGACATCCAAGCGATGGGCAAATGGAATAGCTACCAAAAAAAAAGTAAGGAGACTTCAAGGCTAGAGCCTATGAAGACCACTTAAAATGTATGACTTTCTGGTACATGAAAAGAGCTGGCGCAGAGCTCCTGGCTCAGTGTGCATGGTTCAAGGCATGACTGTAAATGGACACCCCACGGGTCCACGTAAACATGCCACCGCGTCTGCCTTGAGCCTCAACACTCAGTGGCCTCCAGAAGGAACAAGCCTAAGAACTGGAGACCTTCTGGCTTTAGGGAAGAGTGTCCAGAATTGCCAAACTCAGGTTCTTTTCCACTTCTAGGAAAACAAGCGTCAATAGACTACAACGTGCTACCATCCGGAGCTCATCACAGCAAGCACACACAGTGCCCAGCAGGCCTCCTGGGGTCCCGCTGCACCTGAGCTAACAGCAGGCTTTGCCCTGGGCTGCACCCACACCTGCTCCCGAGGTGTTAGCATCACCACGACCCAGAGGAGGAAGCCAAGGTGCAGAGATGAAGGAACTAAACCACACGCTCCGTGCAGTGGAGGCGACCCCAGAACCCGTGACGTCCAGACAGCACTGCAGCCCAGCGACTAAACCGCCACGCTTCTATTTCACCAACGTAGAAGCGGCACCACGAGAGACAACACGAGCCAGCGGCCACATGGAGCTCCTCGGATCACAGAGCGTCTACCGGGAAGACACGGATCACAAGGTGCTGGCGGCCAGAGGCCCAGAGCATCCGCACACGGCCCCGGCTCCGCCACTCAACGCAGCATGGGAGACCACGGCTGGCGCCAGCCGCCAGGACACAGGAGCTGGGCGAGCTCTTCCAATGTAAGTTCTTACTCGACTGCACATGCTGAACTGCGGGACGCTCCTGTGATGAGCTAGCTGGCAGCTAACTGGGAAGCCCTCAACACTCTGCACCGGCTCCGAGAGCACAGGGCTTCTACAGCTATGAAGCACCTTGAGTTCAGTGAAAGGAGTCACGGTGTTCAGGCCAATCCCTTTACTATTATTCTGTGTTTGAGACCAAATCCATATTGAGAATTGAAAGACTCCGAAGGAAAGCCTCAGAGTCACCGTGCGAAATCCAGACGGGGGAAGCGAGAAGTCTGAGAAATGCGGGGCACCATCCCTCCACTGGGAGCCATGGTGGGGGGGCCGGTCACCTCCACAGGGCTCCCGGCACCCACACACACTGTGACATGCAGAGGGCATGTTTTATTTCTTAAAACATATACCCGCGTGCAGCCTGTCCAGAAGCTAGAGCAGGTAGCCTCAACACGAGACACGGCCACAAGTCCCAAGAAACACGGGCCCACTCCCCTCCCTGTGAACTGGCGACAGCTGCACAGCCACCTCGCTTGTACAAAACATCCTTCTAGGTAATGCGGGAACACGGAGAACAGAACCTTTCAGTCGCTTGCTAAAGTGATCATCTGAGCTCTTAGCAAGACATGGAACAAGCATGGATGCTGGGCTGACGATGAGGCGGAACGAGCAGCGGGCTGGCCACCCGTGATTCAGTGAGCGCGGGTCAGGCCAGCGCTGGGAAACACTTCCCTGCAGACCAGCATGTGTTTGTTTGCCTCACTGCGGTTATTCATTCACCTTCTTTTAGGCAGGTCATGAAACAGGGTCACAGTTTGGGCTTCCTGATGCCATGTTTTAAAAGCTGTTTAGAAAAATGAAGGGTCCTTTCTCTTGAAAAGCACTGTAATGCTATCCACACTTCTGCAGACGTTACTGTCTCTACTTCTCATCACTGGATTAGTTACATTTCTGAAACCTTATGACAAAGTCACGACTTACAAAGTTGGTGCAGAGCCATTGTCTGTGAGGATGAGTCTGGGATGTTGCTGAACTGTAATGGGTGAGCTGGAACCTGACCCTGAGCTTGCTGATGACACGCTAGGTGGGCGCATCTCAGAGAGATAGTCGGGAGCAGAGTCCACCTGGAGTGGTAGCTGGTGAATGTGGATGTCGCCAGTGACGGGGGGGTCCATGATACCACAAGTGAGGATGTGTGAGAGGCTGCAGTCATCGCAAGCACATCTGATTGGGAATTAAGGACAGTTACCGAGACAGCCAACAGAGAAGGGCAGACCGTGCTCTTCAGAGGTTGGTGCCGGCCCTCTGTGGGGTCAGCGAGGGTCCCGCGGCCCGCTGCGCGCACACGCAGGCTCACCTCCTCCTGTAGTTGCAGTTGGGGCAGTCGGGCATGCTCAGTCGCGACGACAGCACGTGCCTCATGGTGTCCGTGAAGCTGTTCTCGCCAGCGACGGCCTTCTTGTTCGTCAACTGGAGGAAATCACGAGACAACGGGTTAGTTTTGCAAGACGCGCCGCCCCGTGACACAGCTTATATTTTCCAGTAATTGTGGTAGTGTGTGTCACACTCAGAACCAATGACCACAGCTTCCTAAGGTGGGGCAGGGCCAGGAAAAGGGGCCGCAGAGGTGTGAGGCACACAGCCGTGAGGCTGGGAGAGGCCCTGACACAGGCCAGGGACCAGTAACCCCTAATAGGCTTCCTCACCAGCAAACACGCTGCAGCACCCCTCACAGCAGACACCCAGCCTTTACCCTGAATCTGCCATGGGCTTTGTACTTGCTAGGTACCAGGAACGTAGAGATAATCACTGCCCTCAAGGAGCTTAGATTCTGGAAGAGGGGACAGGCAAGAAACCAAATTTGAAGACCGTGACGTAGAAGGTGCCCCGGGAGATCTGCTCAGCATGCTGGAGGGGTGGGGAAGCTGCTCGGCAGGTGCCAAGCCTCAGCAAGGCCCAGGTGCAGTGCTGGTTATCCCGTCAGAGGCAAGGAGGGCGTCCGGGCCAGCGAAGAGCACTGAGCTGGGCATCCCCTCACGAGACCCTCGGCGGCTGCTGGGCCTGGGCTGAGCAGGAGTGCGTCTCGGGGAACAGCCTCACCGCCATCAGGCCTGTGCACACAGAGCCGTGGCACCCAGCGCCCACGAGTTACACAGACGCTTATGAGGCACGATGGAAGCTGGACAGTCAGCACAAAGGCCGCAGTGGGCGGGTGGGAAGGAACGCAGCAGTGAGGAAGGCCAGCTGGAGAGGACGCCAGTGGAGCATGGAGGAGGGGGGACCCGGGAACCACCTAGGAAGCGGCACCTCAACTTCCACTGGAGCGGGCGAGCCTCTGGATTTTAGGGAAGGAGCCTGTGGCCCGGCTTGGGCAATGGGATGGGTGGTGGCCAGAAGAGCCGTGGGACAGGACAGAAGCCACACAGGTAAGCGAGCGGAGCACGGCTGCCCTCTGTCTACCTGGGGCGCCCAGAGGAGACCACGGGTGCGGGCGAGGCTGGGGCCACCGACACCTAGGGAAGGCCAAGGGAGCACGCCCGGCAAGGGAGACTAACTGGGAGAGAAGCCAGCACATGCACGGGAAGCAAGTTTCCCAGTGAAGCCCAATGCCCTGAGACCACCACAGCACAGCCCCCGGGAGTTCTGCCAAAGCGGCAGGCAGAGGAGTGGGGGGAAGAGCCGCTGGAGGAAGGGGTGCGCCGGGGCCGCCAGCAGCCACGGCGAAGGCATGGCCCCTGGCACTCGTGGCGCGCACCAAGTCTCAGCCCTGCGACTTCACCGTATGCACCCTGGTGAGTAAACCGGGGACACGCCACCGGCCTAGGAGGAGTCCGTGGGGACTCCCGGGTGGCTGTGGCCCGAGCGGGTGGCTCTGTAAACGCGGGTGTCCCCTGAGGGATACAGGAGAGAAGGAAGTCGGAAGGAAAACCAGTTTACACCACTGCCACGCCCAGTGAGCAGAACATGCAGTGTGGTGTTGAAGCGCCGGTCTTTTGGAGCCGTCCACCCGCAGGGAGCAATTCCCATTCCTGTGAACCGCCCCTCCAGCCCCCAGCCTCACCTGCTCTTCCATGAATCGCCTTTGTTTAAAAAGCTCCCAGTCTTCTGTTAGCATGCGCTGTTTGGTTTTCATTGTCATCTAATTCATGGGGGATGTAAAAAACAAAAAGTCTTAGTACCAGCAAGAGCTACCCTGGACATTTTCAAGGGGAGACTTTTAAAACGATACATACAAGAGACCGCGTCTGCGGACAGAAGCCGCAGCACTACAGAAACGCTACCTTATACTCGATCTCAGCGCCTCACGCGACTCGCTCAAAATCATCGCAAACACTTTTCTTGCATGAAAAACACAGCGAGGAGTTCAGATTTTAAAGAGAAATTAACGTATCAGAGGTGGATCTGTCAATACGGTGAGTGGACAGTCACAGTTCACTGAAGAACCACGAGGGGCCCTGCACGTCAAGTGTGAGCCCTGGGGAGGTCGCCCTGAGTGCCACAGCAGGCACCAGGGGCTGCAGAGGGAGGGGGCGGGGGCCGCTGTTTAAGCACGAGCTTCAGCTTGTGAAGATGAGGGAGTTCTGGAGCTGAACAGCACTCAGTATGAATGAACTGTAGACGTAGAAACGGTTAAGGTAGTAAATTTTGAGTAACGTAGATTTTCCCACAACTAAAAAGAAACTGAGGGGAATAGGGAATTAAGAATGGGCTCAAGGCACAGCCTTATTTGAAGGAGGAGGCTACGAAATGATTAAATCTTGGTGTTTATATAAATGTATTCTTGTAAATTAACCACTGAAAGGATATGGGATACATATCTTCAAAATTACTAGAAGAAAAAAAAAACGGAAGAGGGCGTATATTCAGTCCTACAGGGAAGGACACACCACAACCGGCAGCGCTCCCAGCTGCTGGACGGAATGCTGCTCGACACAGGAACCACCTAATAAACAGCCTATTACATCTTCAAATTGAAACACACAAACAAAAAACTGCCCATTAAACCCTCCAAAATGAAACAAGAGTAACTTAATAAAATCAAATTCATGCACTTAAAATTTTTTAATAGTTTAAAAGTATTAGAGAAGAAACCAAAGTTGAAATTACAGTCTGTTTAGAAATAACTGACAAGGAAAGCCCCACAAATCAAATTTTATAAGATGAGCCCAAGATGTAGAAGAAAATGTACAGTTTAGTGGCATTTATGAGAGAACAACAACAACAAAAGCCTGAAAAGTATGCGTTCAATGTAAGAAGCCCAAACAAAATGAAACAAGAAATCAACTAATAAGGAATTAAAGGTAAAAGCTGAAATTCGGAAAACCAAGAAGTAAATGTGATCAATAAACCCAAAAGTTGGTTCTCTGAACTTCCTCCCGGGCCGAACAAGGGAAGAAAAGGAACAACAAAAACAGCGGGAGTGAGAAGGGACACGGACACATACAAAGATCTTCTAAAACCACAAGAGAAAACACCTGTACAATTCATGCCTTCCATATATAAAGAACAGCTGCCAACAGGTGGCTCGCGGCTATCTTGTTGGCCCTGCACAACGTGTTTTACAAGCTGAGCCAACATGAAAAACCCTTTGAGATTTCACCTAACAGTCTAGACTTCTGGCCTCTCTCGACGCTGGACAGCTCAGAGGGCAGGCTGTTGGGCACAGCTGGGACGCCAGGGGCACTGGCCGGCCTCCTTTTAGGGGAGCAAGTGCTCTCATTACAGTGCGAAGTTAGAGGCAGGGGAATTCTCCTGTAGCCATCATGCACCCATTTTCATCAGCTGCCCCATAAGCACAAGCTTAAGCCCACCCCTTTATATGAATGATGTGGATAATTTCCCAGGCAAATATCAATTTGTAAAACTCACTTAAGAAGTAGAAAACCCCAAGTAGGTTCATGAACACAATGTTTACTGAAAAGGCAGTAAAAGATACTGAGTCCTTGTTCCTTCCCCTGCAAAAATGAACCAGGCCCCAGAGTTTCATGGTGGGGTCTATGCAAACCCTTTGTAGATTAGGAAAGTTGAACTATTCCTAAAAACTGGAAAAACATGGAAAGTTCTCAATTCATTCTATGAGATTAGCATAATTATCCTTTATACAAAACAAACAAGACCTCAAAGATGAAAACTCAGTAATACCTCAGAATACAGATATAAAAATCCTAAATAAAATACCTAATAATGGATTAAAGAATAATATATTATAATCTAGTAGGGTTTAATTCCAGGAATGCAAGGATGTCTCATAATTAGAAAGCCTAATCTAATTCATACAAAAACACATAAAAAGAGAAAAAACATACAAATTTAATGTCTATTCCTGCTTAAAAAAATTTTTTTTTAATTAATTAATTTATTTTTAGCTGTGTTGGGTCTTCATTGCTGCACACAGGCTTTCCTAGTTACAGCGAGCGGGGGCTACTCTTCGTTGCAGTGCGCAGACTTCTCATTGCGGCGGCTTCTCTTGTTGCACAGCACGGGCTCTAGACGCACGGGCTTCAGTAGTTGTGGCTCACAGGCTCAGCAGTTGTGGTGCGTGGGCTCTAGAACGCAGGCTCAGTAGTTGTGGCACACGGGCTTAGTTACTCCGCGGCATGTGGGATCTTCCCAGGCTGGGGCTCGAACCTGTGTCCCCTGCATTGGCAGGCAGATACTTAACCACTGCGCCACCAGGGAAGGGCTCTTTAATTTGCTAAAAAGTATCAAAAATTTGTATGGCAAGCATCAGACTTAATGTGAAACCTCCAAAGTGTTCCACAAAAGCCAGAAACTGAACAAGGATGCTGCTGCTAGTAACACCCTTACTCATGACGCTTTGAAGATTCTAGCTGAAGTGAAAAAACAAAACACGAAGTTCAAATGCTAATAAAGAGGATAAGACAAAACTATTATTATTTGTAAACGATGTCATGGTCTCCTAGAAAACTCAAAGCAATCAATTCCAGAACTATTTGAGAGATGATGACACGGTGGGATGACTGGACACAAAGCAGAACTCAGCTCGCCTATAAGGACCAGCAATAACTCCTTAGAAAATGTATTCCACCATCTAAGATGCCACTCGTGATAGTCCCTAAGACTGTGAAACACCTACATATAAATTCAGTAAGAAATGTACAAACTATAAGACCATAATATAGGCTATAAAAGACAACCTGAAAAAGGAGATATATGCCATAGTTTTGGATGGGAAGATTCAATATTGGTGCTAATTCTCCCTTTACGTAACGTGGGTCTGCAGTTTTCAGGAGAAACATTTTTCTTTCGTGAGTAACTATTACTGTTGCAAATTTTTAAAATGATTTAAAATGAGCTAAACATTAGAAAAAGTAATCATTTCTTTATCTTATTACAGAGCTCAGTACAGAGTTGTTTGATAAATATAATCAACAGAAACCTCCTCTTTGACCTTCTCTTCGCAGCCTCTGGGATTAATTTTGTGGAACATTTGGGTACCTGTAGGCTTATATATGCGTCACACAACAAACAAAGGATAAATCTTTAAAAGCAAACAAGAACAACGGATTTCAAAGCTGCCAACCGTTTCCCCATGGCCATACTTATTTGTGAATACTAATTATTTTACAGATGTGCAACGTTTTGCAATCTTGAATTACTATGTAGTTTCCAAAATGCTACTTGATTAGAAGAGACTGATATCCATTCCAAGGATTCTAGAATGACTGGTACCCTCTGGATGCAACTAAAATTGCTCGATTTCCCTAACTGGTATTAATGGCATCGTAGTTCCTTGACAGGTGAATTGAAAATAAGAATGCACCTTTGGGTTGCTTTAATGAAAGAGGATGGCTTTCCACTGTGAAAAGACAGAGAATGTGCTTTTTTTTTTTTTTCCTTGTAAAATACGTGTAACCTAAAATAAACCATCTGAACCATTTCAGTGGTATCCCCATCTCTCTTCATCTTGCAAAAGTGAAACGCAGTCCCCGTTAAACAATAACCGCCCGCCTCCCCTGGCCCCTGGCACCCACCCTTCTACTCTCTGTCTCTATGGACTTGCCTACTCTAGGGACCTCAGGTGAGTGGGATCAGACAGGATGTCTTTTTGTGTGTCTGGCTTATTTCACTTAGAGAGTAATGTGTTTAAGGTTCTTCCACGTTTTTAGGTCTTCCACGCAGGTCCTTGATTCACTTTGAGTTCCCTTTTCCATATGGTATTAGATAAGGGTACAACTTCATTCTTTTGCAGGTGGATACCCAATTTTCCCAGCACCATTTGTTGAAAAGACTGTCTTTTCCCCATCGAAGGGTCTTGGCACCCTTGTCAAAAATCACCTGACCATATATGCAAGGGTTTGTTTCTGGGCTTTCTACTGTTATCCACTGGTCTGTATGCCTGTCTTTATGCCAATACCACGCCGCTTTGATCACTGTGGCTTTGTAGTAAGCTTTCAAATCAAAAGTGTGAGCCTCCAGTTTTGCGCTTTTTTCCCCCAAGACTGTTCTGGCAATTCTGAGTTCCTTGAGATTCCATATGAATTTTAGGGTGGGTTTCTCTGTTCCTCAAAAAACATCACTGGGATTCTGATAGAGATTGCACTGAATGTGTAGACCACTTTGGGTACTCCTGACGTTTCAACAATATTAAGGTGTCCAATCCAGGAACACAGGAATGTGCTTCCATTTATTGATGCCCTCTTTATTTTCTTTCAGCAATGTTTTGTAGTTCTCACTGTACAAGTCCTCCACCTCCTTGAGTAAGTTAATTGCTAAGTATTTTACTCTTTTCAATGCCACTGTAAATAAAACTGTTTTCATAATTTCCCTTTCAGATTGTTCACTGTTTGTTTGTACAAATGCAACTAGTTTTTGTGTGTGCACTCTGTATCCTGCTACTTTGCTGAATTCACTTACAGTTTTTAAATTCTAACAGTTTTTTTTTTTTTGCAGAGTCGTTAGGATTTTCTACATATAAGATCACATCATTTGCGGAGACCGTTTTACTCTTCCTTTCCAATTTAAATGCCTTTTATATCTTTTTCTTGCCTAACTGCTGTGGCTAGATTTTCTAGTACTATGTTGAATAGAAGTGGTGAAAGCAAGCATCCTTGCCTTGTTCCTGATCTCAGAGGATTAAAGGCTTTCTTTTAATCTTTCATTTCTTTTAAAATTAATTTTTATTGGAGTATGGTTGCTTTACAATGTTGTGTTAGCCTCCACTGCACAACAAAATGAATCAGCCATACATATACAGGTATCCCCTCCCTTTCGGACTTTAATCTTTCATTATTGAGGATGATGTTTGCTATAGGTTTTTTATATCTGTGGCTTTTATTATATGGAGGTAGTTTCCTTCTATTCCCATTTTGTTGAGTGTTTTTAATCATGAACGATGGTGAATTTTGTCAAATGCTTTTGCTGCATCAACTGAGATGCTCATGTGGTATGTTATATTAATCAATTTTCATACCTTGAAACACCTTTGCATTCCAGGAATAAATCCTACTTGATCATGGTGTATAATCCTTTAAATATGCTGAATTCTGTTTGCTAGTATTTTGTTAAGGATTTCTGCATCAATGTTCATAAAGGACACTCAGTGGTCCGTCGTTTTCTTTTCTTGTAGTGTCTTTGGCTTTGGTATCAGACTTATGCTGGCCTCATAGAATGAGTTAGGAAGTGTTCCCTCCCCTTCAGTTTTCTGGAAAAGTCTGAGAAGGATGGGTATTAATTCTTCTTTAAATGTTTGCTAGAATTCACCTTTGAAGCCATTGGGTCCTGAACTTTTCTTTGTTGGGAGATTTTTGATTACTGATTCAATCTCCTTACTAGTTGTAAGTCTATTCAGATTCTCTGTTTCTTCATGATTTAGTCTTGGCTGGTTCTTTGTTTCTAGGAATTTGTCCATTTCATCCAGGTTATCCAATTTGTTGGTGTACAATGTTCACTGTACTCTCTGGTAATTCTTTTCATTTCTGTAGGACTGGTAGTAATGTCCCTACTTCATTTCCGATTTTAGTAATTTCAGCCTTTTTTCTTTTTCTCTTAGTCCATAAGCTAAAGGTCTGCCAATTTTGCTGTTCTTCTTGAAGAACCAACTTCTGGTTTCACTGATTCTCTCTTCTGTTTTTCTATTCTCTGTCTTTGTTTACCTCAGCTCTAATCTTTATTATTTCCTTCCTCCTGCTAGCTTCGGATTTAGTTTATCTTTTTCTTCTTTCTACAAGTTGCAAAGTTAGGTTGTTGATTCGAGACCTTTCTTTTTTAATGTAAACATTTATAGCTATAAGAACAAGTATTTTTAAAGAAATAAATTCGCTTTCAGTCTTACTTTTTAAGACCGTATTTTCCTTTTAGAAACAGTATGTATATCGCTATTTTTACCCCCCACATTTTATCACAATAGCAGTGATGACACTGTGTATTATATCCCTAATCATTATACTCCCAGCAGCAAGGAGATTACTGCTTACCACAGTGCCTAGCACACTGCACAGCAAGTCACCATTTATCTTCTTTCTCTTCCCCTGAATTATCATTTTAGTTACACCGCTTTTCTGAAATCATCTAAATAAGACCACAAGTTATTGATTATCATCAGAAGCTTCCACTGACACAGCATGATGGAAAAGTCAGGGATAAATCGGATCCCACTCTAGTGGATGGCACCAGTCTCTGCAGCGGAAGCCCCTTCAGATCAACTCCAGACTGAAGGTTCCTCTGCGACAGACGGCGAGCCCCTGCTCGACACAAGGACCAGCGCTGCTTACATGCCCGCAGGCCTTCGTTTGCACTTGTACTCACGAATGAGCGTCTCCCCACTGCCACTATGGAACTCTGCAAACTCCCCGAGTAGCGCTCAGCATCAGACACAAAGTTCAACAAGCCCCACTGTCAGGGCCAGAGATGCAGGGGACCTCACAGGTCACCTAGTCCAGCCACATCTAAGATTCCGATGTCAGGACTCCCCTGGTGGTGCAGTGGTTAAGACTCCACGCTCCCAGTGCAGGGGGCCCGGGTTCGACCCCTGATCAGGGAACTAGATGATCCCACGTGCGTGCCGCAACTAAGAGTTTACATGCCACAACTAAGGAGCCCACATACCACAACTAAGGAGCCGGAGAGCCGCAACTAAGGAGCCCGCCTGTTGCAACTAAGACCCAGTGCAGCCAAATAAATAAATATTAAAATAAATAATTTTTAAAAAAAGACTGCTGTCAATTCACTTCTGCACGTCTCCTCTCACAGGGAGGGGGCAGCTCTGTCTTCCTGTGCTTCTCCCTGGGGTCAGACTTCAATCGCTGGGCTGGAGGCCTCTCTCTCCAGACCTCCTCACAGCACTGAGGACAGGGGCTGCCCCAAGTTCCTGAGGCTGCACTGCCATTTCCTGTTGGGGTCTGGCCTGTTCGGAGATGCCTTGAGGACAGACAGAGCAGCCCTCACATCTGGACTCCAGAACTCTGTCTAGGACCCTCCCCAGCACAAGCTTCCAAGTGACAGTCTGTTTACTGCTGCCCATCAACCTTTCAGCATCTGATCTGCCCTCCAGTTGATTTGCCAGGACCCAGCTTCTCTCTACACGTCTGTTACTACTGTAGATACTAACGGGGTGGCAGAGGGGCCCAAAACAGAGCTGCCAATGTCACTGTCCAGGCCCACAGCAAACACTGATGGGGGCGCCGTCTGGACGGACTGTCTGCTGTTGTCCTTGCAGCAGTTTATTGCCCACATGGACCCAGAAGGTTCTCAGGGGACGCGGCACATGGCTTGTGAGGTTCTAGGGTGTCCATACAAACGGTGCCTCCCTCCTCTCCAGTCCAGGGACCCTGAAGACAAACTGAGGCCAGTGTAAGCAGCAACCCTTGGTGAGGACAGACTCATCCTCAGTCTGCTGGACAGGGGGTATTTTCTTCAGCCTAATGTTGGGGACAGGGGTTCCGTGACCTGATGTAATCCACCCTTCCTGTAAGCCGAGCCGACAGGACAGAGACTTAGCAGGTGGCGTAACCTCGTGGGTTCCCACAAAGCGGCCCAGACCAGCTCCTGTTTCTCACACGTCTCTTTCCCTGAGAAGCCTTCGCACATCACTCGTTCTTTTAAAGCAAGAATGCCTCATCAAATTTCTTCTATCATCAGCTCGGACCCCGACGACCAGAGTTTAGCCAGGGAGAGGCTGGTCTTTGATTTTTTTCTGAAGGGTCCCTCCTTCACAGAGAACTGATGCCCCAACGTCCTGGGAAACCAGGGCTCCCAATTCTCCCCTCTCCTCTGTACTCTGGATAAAGCACCGCACTTAACTGACGTGGGGTTTCCTCTAAAGGTAACCCAGTAACCGGCTCGGGGCAGCTCAATTCAGAACACAGGGGACTGTTTACTGCGGTCCTGCTTTTTAGTAACCACACACACACAAAACTGATTCAGAAGTATATAATACAAAGGCTCAAACAGAACCAAAATGTCATCTAATCTGTCATTTCACAAGTGGGAGACTAAGTAAGGCCCAGGGAGGGGAAAGGCTTGAATGAGGCTCACAACCAATCTGGGGCAGGGCCTGGCGCCAAATGCCCCTCAGGGTCCTCCGCAGGACCTGAGTCCAGAACACCCCGAGGAACAGGCAACAGCCCCTGTCCCCATGCAGCAGTCTCCCCTCCGGGCTCCTGTGCCCTCTGCTACCCGGACAGCAAACGGGCTGGTGCACGCGCAGGCGGCAGGGGGGAGGGAGCTGTCTGCTCCCCTGCCTCGGAGTGACTCAGCTGCCGGCCGCCTGGCTGCACAGGCCTCAGGGGCCGAGCTGGCTGCAGGTCCAGGTGGAGGATGCACGGGTGGAGGATGCACGGCTCCCTGACCCCGTGCCTACATTTGCCAGCCTCAGGCCAGCCAAGCAACCTAGGGCCAGCCCTGCCCCCACAGCGGCCGAAGCTGAGGCGTCAGTGGTCAGCAATGAGCCACAGCTGGAGAATTCGAGTGCCCCGGGGGCCCCAGGACAGCGGGGAGCGTGGGTCAGGCACAGAGTGGCTCCCGAGGCCACGTGCTACACATGCAGCAACTGTGGAAGAGGCCAAGCGCATGGCGCCGGCGGAGCCACCTGCCCAAACAGCGCCGAGTTGTCGCGTTGCCAAGGCGCTCCTGACAGAGGGGAAGGCCAGGATCACGCGGGAGAATATGGTCGGAACCGCTCTCCTAGCTTCTGAATGAGAGACTACTTAGAGTAACGGTCCCTGAGGCTGCAGAGGGAGAACTGCCACACGAAACACGGAGCGAGGCTGGAACGAACAGTGACGTGGGCACACGCCAGTCCCTTCCTTCTTCCCAATCCCTCACCATGCTCAGGTGGCAACGCCGAGACGAAGCGTCACAGCCAGCGGCCAGGCGGCACCCAGGATCCCAGGCAGACACTGCACCAGCACCCGCCTTACGCCAGAACCAAGGTTCTGTTTTCCTACAGCCTCAAAAGTACAACACGGAGCTGTCACTGTTTCCTTATTACTCCTCACACCCTGCGGTACCCTGGAAAAGATCCATGCTGAACGCTTCCCCTGCCCAACCCTCCTGGGGGTTTTAGAAAGGCGGGCTGGCCGGCCGGGATGCCGGCTGGAAGCCCTGCCCGCGGGCCCCATCCCCACAGCAGCGCCTGCCTTCCACCCTCCTCCACCCCTGCAGACCACCTGCCCAGCACAGCCGTGTGTGTTCGTGTCTGCGCTCCCGCTCGACATGCTTAGGGACGGGGGGAGAATGGGCTCTGAAGCTCACGTGTGGGCAGTGTTCAGTAAACGAGTCCTGACACGGCAAGGTACAGCCATTTCCAAAGGCCTCAGAGGCCCCCGCCGGCAGCACCGAGTCTGGGCAGCAGCCTGTGCCCGTGACCGTGGCTGTACCCAGGCCGGCAGGGACCTGACCGGCAGCTGACCCTGCGGGCATGGCTGGGCGTCCCCTCCGGAGCAACAGCAGCTGGGAGCCCCCGCTCGCACCCCTCCCCTGGGCACACGGCCCCTCGCGGCGGGCTCCTTGCGGCCGTCCCAGTGGTGCGCACCCACCTGCTCGTCCACGTAGGCGTCGATCCTCTTCTGGCACTCCAGCCACTCCTCGGCCACCCCGCGCAGCTCCTCCTCGGAGCGCTGGTACCGCTGCAGCAGGGTGCTGTACGTGTCCTCGTTGCAGGTGTCGTGCGTCGTGGTCCCCAGCCTGGGGAGAGAGGCCTTTCAGCACCCTGGCCATCATCTCCCCTCCCGAGGTGGCAAATGGGGCACCACCACACACCCCACGAGGCTGCTGCGTGGGATGAGTTAAGCACACAGCCCAGGCACCCACGACAGAGTCTGGCCTAGAGAAGACGCTCCAGGGAGCAACAGCTCCTAAGAAAAAAATGAGCGGTGAGTCACGCTGTTCTACAAAGACTAAGGTCCAGAGATACAGTTCACTGGATGTGGGGTCGTCAACTGTTTTTCCCTACTGAGATTCACTGACACAGAGAGAACAAAACATTTAATGAGAAACAAAATTTGGACCCGGTTTTCAAATCAAGTAAAACAGGAAATTCAGTTCAATAAAAAATATAATCATAGTTTTATTTACTCTGTGTATCTTGCTAAGAAAGATGGTAAGATGGCAGACGAGAAAATAAACAGAAAACAAAAGACACAAATAGAGGTAAACACCTGGGCTTCTCAAGAGGAGGGTGGCATGGGAGAGAAGCGGGAGAGTGGGGGAGGGGTGCAGGCTCACAGGCAGGTCATCTTCAGACACCGTTCCTTTTCCTAATACCTAAACGTGTCAACATTTGAACCAAAGCAATGGTGATAAAGACCTCATAACAAAGAATTTCAAAATCAAAGGCCACATTTATAATTGCTGAGGAGCACAAAGATGATGCGCAGGCTTAATAATCACTGCTGTTTACACGAAAGAACTGGAAGTGACCCGCTGGGATCAGTGATACCACACCAGGCACGCCTTCTAATCACACACTAAGTTACACCTACGTGCTCACACTCAAGACTCAGACACACATGCACTTACAGACACATGTTTTGAAATGGAGATGCACCCATGTTAAGTGAGGAAAGGACTATGTCACCACGTGTAAAGATGCACATGTGTGGGAGGCGTGGACACTGGAAAAAATCTGGAAGCAGCACCCAGTTGTTTATGGTACCTACCTTACCTACCTCTTCAGGGTTTCCTTTGCTTTCAGAATTGTATTGCAATGACAATCTAATAATTTTATAATGAAAATAAACAATAGCGATTTAAAAACAAGAACTTTTCCATGGGTGCAGACACCTTCCTTTCCACCCTGGTGACCACGGCATAAAGATGCACGTCGTGCGAATGGACTCATTCTTGCCGAAGCTGTCTACACCGGCTCCGTCACTTCAAGGAGGGAGCACGCGGAAAACAGGGTCACTGAAAAGCTGTGCAGGAAAGCCCAGAGCCAGGAAAGGGCACGACGCAACCCACGCGGTGATGGGGCTGGCTCAGACACCGAGGCTCTCCCCAGGAAACAGAAGTCCTCAAGACCCAGAACCCAGGGCCTCTCGAGGCCCCCCTGGCTCCACCCAGCACGTGGGTGCCCCCAGGCCTGAGAGCACGGCAGCCCACGAGGCAGCGGTCTTCTCCTCAACCCCTGCCTCTGCAACCCTGCTTGTCACAAGCTGATTTCCACTCTTCGTGCAAACCCCACCTTGCCTGTTAGGCCACCCAGAAGACGGGGGTGGAGGCGGAGAGGACTCATGCTCTCCCCCGCTCCTGCCCGAGGTGAGAACCGCTCCCCTCCTGTCCTACGCGCAGACTCTACTTAGAGCCAGTGGAGGGCAAAGCAGCCGGGGGTCCTGGGACTTCTGTGGTGGGGCACTCAGAGCACAAGCTGTAGGCACAGGGCTGGAGTCCAGAGAGGAAACAGGGAGCTGCTAGACTGCAGAAAGTGTCCTCAGGGTCAACAGCATCAATGGGTCAGCAGACAGGTTACTACCTACATATTCACTCTGCAAACACATGACAGTTAACAGCTGGTAATATCTATTATGAATATTGTCTATGTGAAACAGTAAGTGATAAGGCAAATGAGATAAAATCAGTTCAGGTACGTTTACTTACAAGCCTAATTAAACATTCCCCTAACAATGAATATATCAATATACTTAAAGACCAAATTGGGCAACAGCTACTAAAACCACCACAACACATATGGAGACACAACGGGGCTCCTGGTCTTGCCAGAGGGATGGAAGCAGAGTCTGACACAGCTTCTGGTTTCACACGAACTCTCAGGCAGCACAGACAGTGGCCTGCTGGAGGACCCAGACCCTGGCATCGCTACACGACAAACGGAGCTGGTTCCTTAATGGGTAAGTTGTGAGGGAGAGTGGATAGGGGTGGGGGCCTGCATGTTAAAGCATCTCAAAAGGCACGGAGAAAAAGGGGCCAGGAGTGGAGGTCAGTGTTTAACGGTGACACAGTCTCTATCTGGGGTGACATCCAAGTTTTGGAAATAGTGGTGACAGTTGCCCAACGTTATAAATGTAATTAATGCTATTGAACTGCACACTTTAAACTAGTGAACTATGCGGTGTGTGAATTCTATCTCAATAAAGCTGTTAAAAAACAGGGAGACGTAACTTTCCTAAATTAAGTCAGTTCCTTGAAAGAAGTCAACCTTTGGGTAGATCATCTGTATTTAAAAAAAGAGGAAAAAAACCCGACAGCAAATAAAAAAGCAGGCAAGACTATGGAAATGCACATGAGTAATAAGAGAATAAAGAAAGGGGGACTCCCTGGCGGTCCGGTGGTCTAAGACGCCACGCTTCCACTGCAGGGAGCACACGTTTGATCCCTGGTCGGGAAGCTAAGATCCCGCATGCCGGACAGTGTGGCCAAAAAAAACAAAAAGAGAGAGAATAAAGAAAGGGAATCACAGGATCGCTGTGCAAGACAACTGAGTGACAGCTCTGGGCGAGGCTCCTGGGCCCGGTGGGGCATGCAGACGGACTTGCTTCTAGGTGAGCACGCTGGGTTGGGGCTAAGGGATGTTCACCTGCTATCAATCCATTCAGCTTACATTTATTTTGTGTAGTTTTCTGTATCTGTATTTTACTTTATAATTAAGTTAAACAAAATGCAGGCCCAGAGACAAAGTGTCAGTGTTAAGATACTCAACAACTATGGGTTTTGTGTGCCACAGACACAGTTATTACTTTAGGGGGTAGTGTTTGTATATAAGTTGTCACAAAATTTTTAGGAGTTGTTAACTAGGTATCTGTAAACCAGAAGCTCAAATCTGAATTGTTCTTGGGTCCAACAAAGGTGTCCCCTGGGGAACTCGAAGCAATGGCTCCTTCTGGCGCCCCAGACGCCTGGGGAACGCCCAGCTCCCATCCCCATCTCTATGCACCCTGTCCCTCACCCGCTCCTGGGAGCAACTCTGCAGCCTGGCCCCAGGATTAACACTGAAGACTCTAAACCACTGCTGATCTTTGGAGACTGACCACCATTCACAACGAGCAAGATGAGAAATCCAGAACCAGGGCACAGGAAAAAGTGGGGTTCTACAACACGTTTCAGGTTTCTGCCACCCACCCACGGTTTGATGAGAGGCCCATCAAACTCCCTGGCTCACCAGAAAAAGAAAAAACAAGGCTAAATACCCTGGAATGCTGCTATAAGGACCCCTACCCCCACCCCCCCACGCACACACAAGATGCACGTCTTTGTATAAGAAGTGCTCTTGCTGGATTTGAGCATCGTAACTGGGCACAATCTCCATGAGGGTCGCTCACGTCTCATGGAGACATGGACACTCGTACAGGACACGCATGTCTCTGTGCACCCACCATGGAACGTAACGGCGCTGTCGGAGTGGGCGGGACGCAGGCGGTGGTGCGGGAGCTGCTGGAAGCAGGGTGCGGGCCACACCAGTAACTCTTTGTCCTGACCACCTTGGCCCCAGTCTCCCTTCCCCAGCTGCTTTTAAGGTTATTCTTGCTCCGGAGGTAAGGGTGAGAAGTGGGAATAGCTAGGACCCCTCAAATAGGAGTTAGGAATACAGGAAACAAAGACTGGACTGAAACATGGATTTCAAGAGGAAAAAAGAAAAAGGTGACTACTGTGTAAGTTAACTACAACGATAATACAGTGACGCACAAATGATTCCCCTTCTCTGCGAATCTGGCCCAACCGTATTTTGGTGTGGACCTTTAAACCAAGATGACGGCAGTCCGCGCTGTTCTATTATGCGTCTACAGCCTGGGAATCTGTTCACAGGTGGTAAGCAGATGAGGAACAAAATGACCCGCTGCAGGGCTGAGGTAGCTCACACCTGGCTCTCTAGCACAGGGACAGCAGATCCAAGGAGGGGTCCAATTTGTCAAGCCACCTCGGAGCAAGCACCCCCGGCTGTACTTTCCCCTTCCCCCTCACCAGGGCAAGCGACCTGAGGCTATACTTGGGACTCCGGGCTTGGCACACCTGATGAAGCCCCACGGAAGCTCTACAGCAGTAAGAAGAACCCAAGCCATGAGCCGCGATGTGGAGCGAATGCTTCAGAGACCTGACAGCGTGTCTAATACCTCCCCTAGCGCCCCAGAGCCCCTTAGCACCACCAGCCCTCCCCCGGCCCCCCAAGTGCCCCAGCACAGACCACACCACAGCCACCTGGCAAAGCCTGGGACTTGTCAAGTGAACTGCTATGTTTACCGCAGCTTTTCCTTATTCAGGAGAAATCTGTGACGCTAAACCTTAGTAGCAATGATACTGGGTTTATTATTTTAAAGTTCAATCGTATCACTCTTTGGGTTTTGAGCTTTCTACCCAAACTGTATTTTCCCCTAAGCCCGGTAATGTTCTGGCAAGAACTGCCCCTGCAGTGGCATTCAGGTGCGCACCTGCTGCACCCCAGGGACGGGAGCACGCCGTCACGCCAGCAGGACACATGCAGGTGAAGACCGAGTACCTGATCTGCGACACCAGTGCCGGCAGGCTGCTCTGGAGAAGCGGCTCCGAAAAGACCAGATCTTCAAAGAGGTGCTTATTGTGCAGCTCCCACGTCACCTGGAACTTTTGCAAGTGTTCATTTTCCTAGTTAGATAGATACACAGAAGATACATCCAATCAAAGACTGAAAAGTTCCCAGAAGGGTTTCTCCCCCCGCCCCCAAACCCACATCCCTCTGTCCAGGCCCAGAACACTCTGCTCATGAGGGGTTGCTACTCCCTGTGCATCCAGCCTCCCTTCCAAATGACTCAACACGAAACAGAGGGGTGGCAAGATGCACACAGATGAGGGGACAGAAGAGAGAGAAACCGGCGCACACGTCCAGCAGCCATTTCTCATAACCATGCCTCCCAAATGTACCGCAAGCCCTACCTCTCAAACGACTTAAGTAAACGCATACAAATCCTCCATGCCGAAGGACCATCACTTCTGAGCCTGTCTGGAGAAGTCTCCCGTTCTGACAGACACAGTAACTTCCCTGCTACTGACAATGCGTGGAAGGTCAGCTCTTTCTTTCCCTGCTGAACGTGGGCAACCTCATCAGTTACTTTCCACAACAACTTTTGAACATTTGGAAGCATTCTGGCCATCACAGCGAGTGACCTCCAGAGAGGACAGGGTGACCGGGGCAGACAGCGCCACGACCTCCCCACGTGCAGCGTTCATATTCAACAGCTCTGGCCGCAACCACGCGTGTGTGAACCCACACGTCCGTCTGTCAGTCACACGTACACTACTCGTGGTGCATCACCTCGCACCTGGGGAAACACTCCTCACCTGAGTGACGGACAGTCTGGAGTGGCTTCACTGGGCATCACACTCCAGTCCCCTCTGAACAGGTGACTCATGCCACCCCATGTACTGGTCTGTTCCTATTTACTGTGTAGCCCAACTGAGCTGAAATTATGACACCTGGAGACGTCAGAACACGATCTACACGTGGAGAGCCCATCGCTCTGTGCCCTGATCACCGGTGGACGGAGGGGCTGAAAGAGCAACTTGGGGTGAGCACACACCTGCAGGACGCTGCTGAGCACGTGTGCTCCTGCCCTGCCATGCACGCACACCTGCTCTCGAGTTGCACGCAGCCCCTCTGCCTGTACTCGAGACCTGCACAGAGACTCGGCAGGGCATCTGTGACATCTGCAGGAGGGCATCTATGGCACCTGCAGGGAGCCTCAAGCCCTCGACTCTGGCAACGTTCCCAGTGCCTGTCCTCACTGCACGTTTAACCGAAACACCAGTGCCTCCCAGGTCTAAGTTTTATCATTCTTGTTTCACACGCAGCACCTCTCGGAGCAATTACGATACAGGAAAGCTGGGTGGGGCAGAAGACCAGGGCCTGGGAACCGAAAAACTAGGCCCAAGGCCTGGAATGAGGCCTGATTACAAGCACATAATTTTAAGAACGTGCTTGTAATAATGACATAGCCACCGAGGCAGTGAGGAAAGGACATGTGTCACACACTTCAGCAGAGACCACTCTGCACAGGCGCTGTGCCAGCACGAGGACACAGAGACTAGCGCAGCAGGTCCCTGACTGCCGGGAGTCCCCAGGGGACAGAGGATTGGCGACGGTCTGATTTATGATTTGTCTCCATGACAAAGGAGCTAAGGCAGCAGCCAGACTAGGCCCTCAGCCAGATGACAGAGGGTCCAGGGAAGGCGTCCAGGAGAGCCGAGGTCCTGCCTGGTCTCCCCTGTCAATCTCTGGGACAGAGACGACAGTCCCTGCCCGCCAGCCTGTGAGCAACCCTGGGCACTGAGTTACGATACTTGCAAGGGTGGGACCACAGCTCTGGATTTGGGCTCACATTAACTGAAGGTAATAAAGACCGATTTATGAGGAAGATGTCTGACAGTTTTTATGAAATCTGAAATTATACTTCCAGGTGAGTCATGCAAGAGCAACAGCAGACCCCAGGCCCGTTTCACAACCTCAGATCAACGTGGGACAACGCCACACGCTAGTAGCGCGAGTACTTCCCGTGGGCCACCCTGAACTTGCTGCTGCCGTGCCCCAGCCACAGGCCAGAAACAGTGCCTGGGGGGACGGGGGGTGCTGGGGGGGGGGTGCTGCCACAGCTGCTACGAGAGACGAGACCGGGGGTCGGCGGAGACTTGGTGCTGCCCCAGCCGGAGGCCAAAGAAAAAGCTCCCGGATGACCTGAGCCTAGGCACTTCCACCCAAACCACTCTCACTTCTCACTTCACCTGCAGGGAGGTGCTTGGGGGTTGGAAGAAGAAAGAGGAAGTGTGTACAGTCAAGTCCTACAGCAGAGCTTGAGAAACAGCTGGAGATTCAAGATTCTTCTGGCCTTGTAAATGGAAGTTCCGATTTCACAATTCCTACAGCCTGGGAAGGCATTTCCTAGGTAAATGGAGGCCGAACTTTGGTCCCAGCTTTATTTCAGGGTGTACAATCATTAGAAAACCTGTGGCCGGTTTGATGCCCGGGGGCACGAGCACATTTCCCAGGAAAGGCATGTGTCTGAAGACACCTCTCTAGGCCCTGACACGGTCCGTGGTCCTGCGGCGGCAGGAGGGCCAGAGGGGCTGTCTCCCGAGAGGCTAAGGGAGTGAGCACAGCGTGAGCTGGCAAGGTGTGCACGGCGAGGGAGCTTGCTGCTTCAAGGACAACTGACCCCACTTGTGGCCAATCCCAAAATCCGAGCTCTCAAGCAAAAATCAGAACTTTGGAAAACTTACATCTGCCACTGTGGCCTTGAAGCTTCTCCACATTTAAAGATCTTTCTGAGGAGGGTCACAGGGATGGTGACAAAGGCCATTTTTTATATTGAATATCGTGTTGCCTAACATGACACTGAATATCTTCAGCAAGATCTGTGTAGCTCACTCAGTGAACCAGTGTTTTCAAAATGACCGACGTCTGATGCTAGAAAACGACCTGAAGCGTGAGCTACACCAGTGGACTGTGACGGAACAGAGCCGGCTCAGCTCAGTGACCCGGTTTCAGGTTCTACACTGCAGCTAACCATTAAGAAGCACTGGGACTCCGGTGTATTCTCTCAAAGAAGAATTTCCACAACAAACTGGAAAGTCTATTAGACTATTCTTCCAAATACATATCTGTGGGAGGCCCAATTTTCTTCAAAAACTTCAACCAAAACAACCTATGAAGACACACGGAGCACAGAAGCAGATGTAAGAACACATATGTCCTCCGTTAAGCCAGACACTAAAGAGATGTGCAAACATGTAAACGGTGCCCCTCTTCTTACTAAACATTTTGTTTTGGAAAACAGTTTTTTTATTTAGAGATATGCTGTCTATGTTAGGCAATCCGAGCTGTTATTTTAAAAGTGATTTAATGAATATCTTTAAATTTCTCCGTTTTAATTTCACCACAGTAAATATTGATAGATAAAATCTGCACAAACAAATGCTATTTGGGACTCTCAGTTTTTAAACGGAAAGGCGTCCAAGTCCAAAAATGCTGAGACTCTGAGACACGGACTTGGAAGTTAAGCTCACCTCGGCTCTGTCAACTCCTACCCTGCTCAGATCACGGGGTAGACCTGGAAAGACGCTGTTATAAATCTGTGAACTGTTCTCAATCCGGTTTGAACACCCCAAACACAAAAAGAGATTTTTGAGATAACTGGGACATTTTTCTGAGCGCACAGAAATCACCATCAGTTTTCTCAGGAGTGACAACGGTACAGTGGTTACATGGGATGAAGTGAGCTCGCAGAGGGGATCTGCGTGTTGCCCGACTCACTGACTTCTAGGTTTGGGGGTTTTCACATCACATCAACAGCCCCCTACCCCTGCCAAGGTCACCCTAGGCACAGGCCCTTGCTGTCCCTCCTGTGGGCAGGGTCTCTCCTGCCCCCTCACAGAAGCTGTGATCATCTGTGGTCCCAGCATTACGTGCTGGACCTAGGCTGTACCTCCTTTCTCCCAGGACGAGAAGAAATCTTTGGAGGGAATGCTGGCTTCTGAGCACATGACTTTCTCAGGATTCCACCAGCTTTCGATTTGTTTTTCCCTCCAAGGCTTCTTGCCTTTCATGCCAACTCAGCAATGCGTTTTAAAAGGTTCTACCTTGTTTTAGCCTGTGTTATCCAGAGTTCAGCTGTCTCCCCTGGAGGAAGGAAGAGTCCAGGTTACTGGTGTGGTGTCTCACTGGAAACCAAAGTGAGTATCTCCACGTGCAAAGCAAGTGAAATAGATCACTGACCAAACAGCTGTATTCTGAGCTTAGAGCTTATGCTCAACAAACACGGTTCAAATTATTTTCCGGTAGCTGAGTAAGATGGTGTGCACTCTAACCGGCCGAGGAGGGTGAGGCTGAGCTGGCCCTGGCTGGCTGGGGGGCAGCAGCAGCTCTCCACACCGCTCTGTGCACCAGGCTCGGGCCAGTGCCGGCACAGGGGAAGCGGCAGGGCAGCTGGACTTCTGGAGGACGGGGAGACATTCAGGGAGCCAGGGGCGGGTGCTGCTTGGGACGCCCAGGAGTCAGCCCCTCAGGCTCGGTGCTGAAGAGGGCAACCGCCCGCCCATGCATTCACCCGCTCATTTTCTCACGGTGGGTGCTTCCCTCGAGGTTTTCGGGACTCACTTGTGGGAACGGCAATGCTCTACTGAAGTGACGCTGCTTGAGGAGCTCTGTGAACCCCCCGAAACTACCTGCAAAATGGTTAATTTTTCTATCGAGGTCTATCAACTTTAGAGTCACATAAAGACCTTATGCTTAAAACCTTCGGAACCACTGGTTACTGCATTTGTTTCAAAATGCAGTTTTACCACTAAGAAAGCACCCAAAACCAGCCCAATGAACTCTCACTTAATAGTAAAATTTGAGTGATGATGAGAAACTCCACAGACTATTAGTAAGTCGAGAAAGCAAAGACGGCTCGTCCCTCTGTCCAGCCGGCAGGTGCACCTGAGGCTGTCGAGGACCAGGCCCAGGAACTGAGTTTCTACCAGAGGCCTCCTTCCACCCCGCTGTGGTCATTTCCCTTCTGAGGCAGTCAGAGACCGCCCACAGGGGGTCAGCGTCTCACGTGGTTCTATGACCCTATCCTCAGTCCAGCGCTGGGCTGGTGAGTAGATCAGTAACGGCGAGCCGGGGGCCCGGACACAGGTGCCCTGCCGCCCCCATGCTCTGCACTCCACCTGAGAACACAGCCCCCATCTGCAGAATTCACAGCACAGCTACTCCTCTGTCTCCTTCCTACTGTCACCCACTCCGGCCCTCACCTCACACGGTCCCCACACCGTGCCCCCAGGACCCAAGGTCCCCGAGCAGTATTTCGGCTTTCATCCAGCAGCCAAGTCCAGAGGGGAGAGAAAGAGGAGAGGAATCAGGCCCCCAGCCCCGCCTGCACATCTCGGAGGAGGGGAGGGGCGTGACGGGCCTCCAGACCCCCCGTCCCCGCCCCCCGCCCCGGGCAGGGGACATAGCCGACTCACCAGGGTGCCGAGGAAGGTGCTGATGGTGCGCGCCGCCTGGCACAGGGCACCGTACTCCTCGAGGAGCAGGGAGATGAACTGGTGCGCTTGCGGGGGGCCCTGCAGGGCGGACGGCGACTTCACCCTGGACGCGGCCGACAGCTGCCGCAGGAGCCGGACCTTCATCTCTAGCACGTACTCTCTGGCCTGCTGCTCCAGCCGCTGGTACAGCTGGTAGGGGTCCCGCTCGCAGAGCCTGCACAGGAGAGAGAGTCACCACTCGCCCGCAGGGGGACCCTGGGAGCCTGGGGGTGCCCACCTAACGACGACCGCCATCTTCTCACTGTCAGCCTGCTTGACAGAGAGGGAGCCCCCAGAGTCACTGGCCAAACGGCAGTGACCGGCGTCCACTGAGAGCTCGCTGTCCACCCCCGAGGCGACGCCGGGTCAGACGCGAAGCCACGTGGCTGGGCGAGTCCCCGGACTCAGGCAGCCAGCAGGTAGCAGAGCGGGCACAGCGGAGCCGCGCGGGGGCCACAGAACTGCCAAGCCCGGGAGACCCCAGCACTCATCTCTGAACGCTTATATGCGGACAGCTGAAAAGCCACGGCCCCCAGAGGTGACACCTGGGCTGCAGCACGGGAGCGGGCTGCTCTTCCTTCTTCCTAGGAATTCAGTATCTGATCCAAATGGGCTTCTTCTACTATTTTCATAATCAGAAGAAACTTTACAGACAGTGTATCTCCTTTTAAACCATCCCACCGAAAGAGAATAAAGGCGGTAAGATAAAATGTGTAAGCTGAAGATCAGAGACAACAAATCAATACACGTCCCAATCAGGCCACACAGCAATGATCATTTTCATGAATTTCTTCCCTAACTTGGAGATCATCAGCTTTTACAAACTTGTTCTATAGTAACTGGCATGACTGTGTTTCAAGTGACCACTCGTGTCAGCTATGCACTTCTGAGGAGCCTCCAGATGGAAACCTACATCGGATGAAGCGACAACTACAGCACCCGCCTGGAGCCCGTCACCAGGAGGAGCCGCTGAGACAACTACAGCACCCGCCTGGAGCCCGTCACCAGGAGGAGCCGCTGTGACTTCCGCACCCACGCTGTACAATACATTAGGCTGTAGCTCCTGGATTTGGGTAGTGGATCCTTTCACCTCTGGGCACCACGCTGGGTCAAAAGAGAAGACTGTAAGTTGTCACCTATTCCACTTTTAAGTGACCACACTACCTAGGTTGTAAAAGACAAGAGCCGAGTGAAAATGGAACTTGTGTAGCCTTACAAAAAACGTGGCCAGAGAAACAGTAAGAACTGATGGGACTCCCACTGTGGTGAGTCTACTTCACATAGATCTATTAATTTTTTAGCTTAGCATGACAATCATAATTTTAATTACTAGTACAGCAACTGTTCTCTGAAACAGAAGGTATTTCATCTCTTAAAGGAAAGTCACAGAAGACTCAAAATGACACAGGGACAATCGAACTTACAAGGAGACTGGATGCCTCCTTCTTGGTTCTCTTCGCCTGCTGGAATTAGACATGGGTCGCATTTTATTTCTTTGTCCATTTCTGTATCTTATAAATTTAATGACTTGACCACATGGTACTTTTGCAAGTAGACTTGTAAAAAGCACTATGGCCAAGGGGCAGGAAGATGAAGATGCTGTGGAAGCTCACCCAGCCGTGCGTTCAACAAACACTGGGCCCAGGCGGCTGTGTCAAAGCCACAGCAGGAAGACGCCAGGAAAACAAACTCTCAGGCCGCTGGATGCTCGGAGCACACACACATACAGAGCGTAATTCCAGGTAGTGGCAGTAACACGATAAAAAAGAAGGGAAGGGTTGATAAAGAATGATGCGGGAGGCCCCTTGGAGTTTAGGTCAGGTGGTCTCTTTGAGATGGTGACTCTGAAGTCTAAAGTGAAGGATGGAAGGGAGGAAAAAAAAACCCTCAGCAAGGAAGAACATTCCAGACCGAGCGAAGAGAAGAAACCAGCAGGTCTGTGGAGGACGGCATGAGAGCCAGTGTGGCTGAACGCAGTGATGATGTGCGAAAATGGGGGGCGGTGGGAGGGGGAGGCAGAGCGGCAGGATGCCAAGGGCCACGGAAAGGGGCAAAGGAGAATCGCCACCAGCTGTCAGGTCCTAGACACGGGCTTTACAGACGGCCCTTCCTGGTGTGTGCTGGCGTTCAGACAACAAGAGAAGGGTCCTTAGACATGGAGACCAGGAAAAGCGTAGGACGTGGAAGACACGCGACATACATATACCCGGACCTCAAATGGCGGCGTGGAATGTTTCCATTCTTAACGGTGTGTTTCGTTACTAGAATACTGCTGTTTCCCAAACCTCTCTGCCGTAACGTCCCATCTGAACAATCGTTTACTGAGCATTTCCTTCCAATTGTCTCTGATTTTACTCTGGCCTCTTCCGAAGCATTCACAAGCTGTGAAGCTCCAAGTGTGACATGCAGGTTATATGTACGTTCCTAATATTCACTAGGAAACCTAACTTCTAAAAAAGGCACACACCACCTAGAGCCATTTCACATAGTCAAACCCTAGACACAACGGCCGAACCACTAACTAGTTAATACAGCCCATAGCCAGTCACCACCCCCATCTCCAGGATGAACTCTACAGTACAGCGAACAAGAGGTTACAGAACCCCAAAGGGGCAGCATTCAAAACATGAAAGAAGGACCAAAATGAGAATCAGTTCATGGAACGTCTCGCTCAAATTTACTGCTTTTATTGGGAACATCTCCAAACAGAGGAAACAAATGGTACAAACTCTAAGGAAGAACAAAAATTACACCCACTTCAAACTCTGTGCTGTCACTGAGCACAAGGTCCCTGCCTGCGCGAGCGCCCTGCCGTGAGCCCCGCCCAGTGGGAAGCACCTGTGTGAACGGGCCTGTGACAAATGGCTCTCCATCCGCCACCGGACCTCACGGGGCCTGGGTTTCCTCATCTCCTAAGCGGCATAACTGCCTCTCCTCCGCGGGGCAATAGAGCAGGAGTGCCTGAGAAAGTGCTCAGCGCCATCGCGGGCACAGCAAGTGCCCAGAAGGAGTCTTACTGTCAGCCTCAACACTAAGGAAGGAGACAAGTACGTCCGTTCGCTTTCATCACACAGGTAATAAGCCCTCCATCAGAATGAGAATCTGGAGTTCACCCAGCCCGTCTGCTGCAGGCCGGCCACGTGCCCGGGGCCGAGCTCGCGGGACATGCTCTCCCAACCCCGAGAGGGGAGTCCCCCCGAGCAGAGGGGAAGCCCGGGTGGGCGGCTGGTGGGGGAGGGCCGCGCCTGGGCAACACGCACCTGTCCACGAGCTCCTTCACCCCCTCCTTGTCGGGCACCAGAGACTGGTCCTGGTCGTCCGCCAGCGGGGTGCCCGCCTGCCGGTAGATGCAGCGGACCGTGTAGCGCACTTCCGACCAGTAGTTCTGCAGCTGCTGAGGTTCCCGCTCCGCCTCTGCCGAAATCTCCCTGAGGACAAACGCCCACAGGACCGGCGCCATCAGCCCCGGCACAACCCCCAGGGCCCTTGGCTGTCAAGGCTCCCATGGGCCCTGGTCCGCCTCGGCCGAGCCGGGACCCGAGACCAATCAGGACCCGCGCGTCCGGCTCCTCTTCCCAGGCCTCTGGCAGCGGCAGTGACGGCCTCCCCAGCCTCCAAGTCGGAGGCATCCATTGACCTGAGACCCTAACTATTTCGGGGAGGCTCCCGCCCTCTGTGAGGACGTGCCTCCTCCCACCAGTCGCCAAGGGCAGCGATGAAGGAGGACCCCACCCCCCGCAGGCGGAGGGCCCCCCCATACCCGTACCTGCGCTCGCTGCAGGCCTCGCAGGCGCACGCGGTGTCCGAGGGGGCGGCCGTGGGCAACGGCTGAGCGCCCAGGGTGAGCCTCCCGCCACCGGCCTCGGGCTGCGAGCTGCCGAGCGGGGAGTGAAGAAGGAAGTCTTGACCCTGCTTTAGAGAAAAGAGAACAGACTCATTATGAGTAATGCTCACAGCCCAAATTCGTTACTAAGTATTCAGGACAATGCCTCTTAGAAAAAACGTAAAACCTACACATCAAAAAGAAAATATTTCAACTGACACTACATAGGAAACTTTCTCTCTGACACCCAAGAATTTTGTCTGGAACGGATTATTCTTCTACCTTCTGATAGTCACATCATAACCACACGAGGACGGTCCATGAATCTCCTTCATACATTAAAAAAGAGCGATTCTACTCCTAGTGCCCTAACTGGTACCTGCAACCACCATCCCGGGGGACGCCGCTCAGCAGAAACCTGAGCCTCTGCCCCACAACGTCCAGGAGGAGGTGGGCTCAGACCTTGCCACCCAGCGGCCGCCATGGAGATCACAACCCCTCACCTCCCCCTGCCTAAGAACATGGCCCCACGACCCGCACAGCCGCCACCGGGTCCCTCGGGGACGTGGGCTCCAGGTTTAGGGCTGAGGACCCACACACAGTGCAGGAAGGTGCTTGCACGTCCCCCCAGGGCTCGTGAGCAGGGCAGCCAGCTCCGGCCAGCGCCCCAGTGGCCTGAAGAGAAGGGCCAAGTCACAGGAGAGGCTCCTGAAGGGAGGACAGCATTGCTCCTCCTCCCGTCACCGTCAGGTCAAGGGCAAAGGCTCTGAGACAAGCCCGGCTCAGCCCTCAGCCAGGTGCCAACGCCCCCACCTGCGGCCCCACCCCATCCACTGCTGGATGAAGCGCAAGAAAGTCCTCCAGTGGAGGGGCCGGGAGCAGGGGAGCCACTCCCAAGCCGAGGGTAGGGCTTGCGCCATCATCAAAGAACACCCCCAGCCTGAAAATGTTCCTGCTGGGTGAGCGGACCCTGGAGTTACACCGGGGGCAGAGGCAGAGTGGGGACGGGGGTGTCACACAGTCCCCAGCAGGCAGTCCAGTGCAAGGTCTCGACTGAGGCCTAGGAAAACCTCGACAGGGCCTCCTATGGGCAAGAGCCACCCGCCATGGATGACCTGTGAGGACCGCAGGGCCTGGGCACCAGAGGGGACCACAGGGAGACCAGCAAAGAACGGAAGAGTGGGGGGCGGGGGTGGCAAGGGGAAGGCCGCAGGACAGGCACCGCTGCCCTCCAGCCCCACAACATGCCCTTGGGTGACGCCGACGTCACTCATGGAAGCTGGGGGAGAAGCTCTGAACCAGATGAGACACTTGCGTTTTCTGCAGATGGGACATGCATTCCTGACAATGAGACAATGCGGATTCTAACTGCCTGGAGAGGCCACGGGTCTGACGGGCAAGTCAGCGAGGGGCAGGAACGGGCGGTCAGACGAGACAGGTCTGAGGCGGTGGTGGAGGAAGCAGGCTGCTCCCCGAGAGCAGCGAGGCCGCGCATCCTGCCTCCACCCCCCACGCACCCACACTCCACCCCACCCACGTGTCCAGCCCAGCCGAGGCCACTGTCACCCACCCCAGGCCTGGATACCACAGTGCTACAGCTGCCTTGCACACCGAGGGTCCGTTCTCCAAGCAGCAGCCAGGGTGGTGTTTAACGCACGAATGAGACCATACAGATCCCTGCAAAGACCCTCCCACACCATCTGAACAGACTCTCATGTCTTCCCGCTGTCTTCAAGGTTGGCCAGGACCAACGTCTGCTTTTATTTCACTGCACTTGCTCCCTTCACCCAGAGGGCTAATCTACTAAGCCTTTGAATGGCTTCCACAAAAGAAGGGTTCTCTCCATCAATCACGCCTCAGCAAAAAGATACCCACTCGGGGGGCTGGTTGGACCAGTTCTCAATTCTTGCGTCTCGGCTCCAAGCCCACCACTTTCTGCCCTGCAAACACTGCTCCTCTGCTGTGGTCGGCCTCTGGCCTCTTCGGCAGAGGCCTCCCTCCTGGTCCCCGGCTGCACTGGCCCACTCCTACCACTCGGAGGCCGAGGGACCGGGTGCAGCCCCTGCTCCGGCGAGCCCGCCAGCCGCTGCTTCAGCCTCCCAGCAGCCCCTCTGCTCCAAGTGTGTCCTCGAGCCCTCCCCTGACCCAGAGTGGCTGCTCCTGGAGGCACCACAACTGTATCCTTAGAGCTCCCTTCTCGGGTCTGGGCATGGGTCTCCTGTCACTAGCTCACCGCCCTCCACATTCAAGTGGCCCTGTTCACATCAGTGGTGCGCTGCCGCCTCCTGACCTTGGTCACCCTGGCTAATCTCTGACATCACAAACTGCTACCTGAATTCCTGGGGTTTCCCTGTTTTAGACCTGTCTTCACCACAAGAAGATCAGTTCCGTGAGAGCAGGACCCGTTCTGACCCGCCTGCCACCGCACACGAGCACCAACGATGCTGCCTGGTACCCTGGGCAGACTCGGAGCAGCGGCCAAGAACCTGAAAAAGTAACCTTTCCTACTGACACGGGAGTCAGTAGGACTGAGGTCAGTTCTGACCCTTCCTTCAGACCTTTCAAAACAGGGCGCGTGGCGACCATATGGTAAATCCTTAAACGTGTCACCTCACGGTGCGCATCTTAGACAGATTTAACTTCAGCTACTGCATTATGCCCAAGTCCAACACAGTTTAAAAGAATACAACAAAATCCAACACTTCAACAATGTGAAATATACAATGTCCAGCATCCAATAACAAAGCCAAGAGGCAGGAAAATACAACACATAACCAGGAGGGGAACCAATCCACAGAAACAGACCCCAAATAACAGAGACGATGCAACCAACAGACAAGGACCTGGAGCTGGAGACTATGAATAAACTCCATATGCTCATGAAAGTAGAGGAAAACAAACATGGTGAGCTGAGAGACCAAAGATGCAAAAATACGCAAATGGAACTTCTGGAGATGAAAAATAAAAAATATCTTGAAAGAAAAAAATACATGAGATAGACTTAAGAGCAGATTACACCCAGCAGAATATCAATAAACCTGAAGACAAGTAATACAAATAAATATCCAAAATGAAGCACAGCGAGAAACAGGATTGAGAAAAACAAACAAAGCATTTGTAAGACAAAATCAAGATGTCTAACACACAGGTAATTGTGTCCCAGGAAAAAAGGGGCTAAATGATTGAAGATTTCCCAAATTTGATGAAACTGTAAACTGACATATCTTAAAAGCTCCTGCAATCCCAAGCACAGTAAACCAAAGCTAACAACCAAGGCACACAGAGCAAAACTGTTAAACACCAGTGAGAAGTACACAGCTGAGAAGCAGGCAGAGGACATCACCCCTTCGGTCTACAGGAGCAAAGAGAAGATCGACGACGCCACTGCACATGAGAAACAGGTTGGGCAGCAGAGACCCGACCTACAGCCTAGAATTCTGAACAAAAGTAACAGTTAAAAATGAGGGCAAAATAAAAGCTCTCAGTCAGACAAACAGAGGCTTCCCTGCAGGACAAGAAATGTTAAAGGCAGTTCCAGTTAAATGGCCCCAAGCGGAGATGTGGGGCTACACATGATGAAGATGTGGGCCAAAGACCCCTCTCATTTGTAAACTCTTTTAAAAAGATAACTAACCTGGGGGGATGGGGTGGGTGGGGAGAGGGATAAATTAGGAGTTTGGGATTAGTGGATACAAACTACTATATATAAAATAGATAAAAAACAAGGTCCTACTGCATAGCACAGGGAACTATATTCAATATCCTGCAATAAACCATAATGGAAAAGAATATGAAAAAAGAATATATATGTATAACTGACTCATCTTTGCCGTACACGAGAAACTAACACAACACTGTAAATCAACTCTACCTCAAAAATAAGAGAGAGACTAAGCAAACTATGATATCAGAATGATGGAATACTCTGCAGCCATTAAAATATGTATAGAGTCCATACAGAGATATGAAAAAAGCAAGTTAACTATTTAAAGCAAAAATAATAAAAATCTATGGTAAAGTTTATAAGAGATATGCAAAAAATATATGACTACACTAACACAAAAAACGGTGGTGCTCTGAGTACAATATTGAAAGGTTCTTACACTGCATACTAAGTACATAATATTCTTTGAAAGTAGAGGCTGAAAAGTTGAAGATATATACTGTAAACTCTAGAACCATTAAAAATTATGAAACAAGGTGATATAGGTAATAAGCCAAGAGGAGGTAAAACAGGGTCATAAAAATATTCGGGGACTTTCCTGGTGGTCCAGTGGTAAAGAATGCACCTTAAGATGCAGGGGACGCGGGTTCGACCCCTGGTCAGGGAACTAAGATCTCACATGCCACGGGGCAGCTAAGCCCACGTGCCATAACTACTGAGCCCACGCACCTCCACTAGAGAACCCATGTGCCGCAACTACAGAGCCCACATGCCTTAGAGCCTGCACGCCACAACTAGAGAAGAGAAAACCTGCACACTACAACTAGAGAGAAGCCCACGTGCCTCAACGAAGATCTTGCAACTAAGACCCGATGCAGCTAAAAATAAATAAATAACAAATCTTAAAAAGAAAGAAAGAAAGAAAAATATTCAATTAATCCAAAAGAAAAGACGGAAAAGAAGAACAGCAAACAACAGATGGGAAAGATAGGGGGAAAAAAAAAGCAAGATGGTATATTTAAATCCAAACTATCAATAATTACATTAAAAGGAAATAAATATTCCAATTGTTAGCAGAGATGGTCAGACCAGATTAAAAAGCAAGAGCCACTATGTTTTCTACAGGAGATTACAAAGACACAAATAGGTTGAAAATAAAGGTTAGGAGACAAATTCCATGCAAGCACTAACCAAAAAAAGCTGGGTGGCATTAGCATCAGCAAAAGTTGGCTTCAGAACAAGGAATATTGGCACCAGTGAAGGGGACGATGAATATGACGCTGATAACATAATAATGACAACGAGACTGAGCCAACAAGAAGCAGTAACCATGCTAAACGGTAAGCACTCTAATAACAGAGCTCAAAACAGGCGAGGCAGGATTAACAGGATACGCGTACAAGTCCACAATTACGTCTGGAAATTCCAACACTCCTTTCAGTTACTGCACTAGACGGAAACATCAGAAAGGGTGTCAACGTGACCACCACCGTCAACCAATCTGATCTAACACTCACAGTACACTCTTCCCAACAACAGCAGAACGCAAATTCTTTCAAGCGCACATGGAACACTAACCAAGACTGAACACACAACAAATGTCAGCACGTTAAAAAACATTCAATCATATTAAGTACGCTCTCTGATTACAATGATAATAGTAACAAAAAGGTCACAAGGTACAAACTTCCATTTATAAAATAAATTAAGTCAAGAGGATCTAATGTACAGCATGGTGACTATGTTAATAACGCTCTACTGCGTATCTGAAAGGTGTTAAGAGACTGTATCTTAAAAGTCCTCATCACACACAAAAACTGTTTTTGTAACTATGTATGATGATGGTCGTTAACTAGACTTACTGCAGTGATCATTTTGCAATCTATACAAATACTGAATCATTATGTTGTACACCTGCAACTAATAGAATGTTGTATGTCAATTATACCTTAATTCTGGGAACTCCCTAGTGATCCAGTGGTTAGGACTCAGCACTTTCACTGCCAGGGCCCAGGTTTGATCCCTGGTCAGGAAACTAAGATCCCGCAAGCTGTGTGGCACAGCCAAATTAAAAAATACATATATATACATATACCTTAATTTAAAAAGATATCTAGAAAACACACCAAATTATAAGGAAGTTTAAAAACACACTTCTAAATAACCCATGGGTCAAAGGATAAATTATGCTAAGAGTAAGTATAAAACATTTTGAACAGAATGAAAAACACAACGTATCAAAATTTGTGGGATGCAGCTAAAGGAATGCTTAGATAGAATTGTCGGGAATAAAACACATATCAGAAAAGAAGAAAGGTCTCAAATCAATGATGTAAACTTCTACCTTAAGAAACCAAGAGGGCTTCCCTGGTGGCGCAGTGGTTGAGAGTCCGCCTGCCGATGCAGGGGACACGGGTTTGTGCCCTGGTCCGGGAAGATCCCACATGCCGCGGAGCGGCTGCGCCCGTGAGCCATGGCCGCTGAGCCTGCGCGTCCGGAGCCTGTGCTCCACACAACGGGAGAGGCCACAGCAGTGAGAGGCCCGTGTACCGCAAAAAAAAACAAAAAACAAACAAACAAACAAAAAAAAAACACAAAAGAATAATAAATTAAGTATAAAGTAGAAAGAAAGAAAGAATAAACCTAAGAGCAGAAATTAATAAAATGGAAAATCAATTAAACCAAAATGTGGTTCTTTTCCCTTTTATTGAAAAGATCAATGAAAATGATAAACCTCGAGCCAGGCTATCAGGGAGAAAAAGAGACAAAAACAAAACCCAAACAGGAAGGAAAGGGAGGGCACACAATCACTACAGATCCTGTGATAAATTTAAAAATAACAAGGGAATATTCTGAACAACTTCACACCAATATATTTGACATAAAAAGGGCGAATTTCTTTCTCTCCCCAGTTTTACTGAGATACAATTGACATATATCACTGTACATGTTTAAAATGTACAGCAAAACGACTTGACTTGCATATACTGTGAAACGATTATGCAAATTTCTTTAAAGACAAAAATTAACAAAGCTCACTCATGAAGAAAGACAATCTTTACTAACTAAACTGGACTCACAGTTCAAAACCTTCCCAATAATGCCAATTCTAGGTCAAGAGAGCTTCACCGGTGAATTCTACCAAACATTTAAGGCAGAAGTAATACCAATTCTACGCAAACTTTTCCGGAAAATTAAAGAAGAGAGAATACGTCCCAGCTCGTTCTAAAAGGCAAATATTACCCTGACACCAAAACCACACAAAGATATTGTCAGACAAGAAACTTAGAGACTAATATCCTTCAAGAACACAGATGCAATAAACTTCAGAAAAACAGTAGCAAATCCAATACAGCAATCTATAAAAAAGATAATACACCATAACCAAGCGTGGATTATCCCAGAAATGCAAGGTTCATTCAACATTTCAAAAATCACCATGATTAATTCTGTTAACAAACTAAAAAAGAAAAGCTCTATGATCATCTTAATAGATGTAGGAAGAGAATTTGTCAAAATTAAATATCCATTCATGATAACTCTCAGCAAACTAAAAACAGAAGTAAACCTTTTCAACCTGATCTACAAGATTCTTCTTCTATCCTTAATGGTGAAAAACTAACTGCTTTCCCCTTAACACTGGGAACAGGGAAGGATGTCTGCTCACACCACTTCTATTCAACATCATACTGATGGCTCCAGCCAACGGAATAAAGAAGAAAAAAAAAGACATACAGATTGGAAATGAAAAAACACATTATTTTTAGATGATGTGATCAACTACGTAGAAAACCCTACAGAGTCTACCAAGACCACTAGAATTAATAAATGAATCTTGGGACTTCCCTGGTGGTCCAGTGGTTAAGAATCTGCCCTCCAATGCAGGGGACACAAGTTCAATCCCTGGTTGGATAACTAAGATCCCACATGCCGCGGGGCAACGAAGCCCAGGCGCCACCAACTACTGAGCCCACGCAGCACAACTAGACAGCCCGCATGCCACAAACTACAACTCGGCAACTAAGCCCGTGCGCCATGACTACAGAGCCCACGCGCTCTGGAGCCCGCGTGACACAACTGGAGAGAAGCCCACGTGCCGCAACAAAAGATCTTGTGTGCCGCAACTAAGACCCAATGCAGTCAACAAATAAATAAATAAATAAATGATTTTAAAAATAAGTGAATCTTCACAGGATATAAGGTCAATATACAAAAAAACAGTTACACTTCTATAGACTAGCAATAAATGATTGGACACTGAAATTTTTTTAGAAGTACTATTTAAAATAGCAAGAAAAAGATGAAATGCTTTGGAAACGTTTCAATACACTGTGTGTAAAGCCTACATATTGAAGACTACAAAACTACTCTAAGAATAAACTTAAAAACTAAATAACTGAAAAGTCGTATCATGTTCCTGGACTGGGAGACTCAATGTTACTTCGATGTCATTTCTCCCCAAATCGGTCTACAGACTCAACACAGTGCCAGCCAAAATCTCAGTGGGTTTTTCTGTAGAAACTGGCAAGATGATTTTAAACATTATATGGGAATGCAAAGGACCTAGAACAGCCAAACACTTTTTAAGAAGAACAAAGCTTGAGGATCTTTACTACCTAATTTCATAACTTACTATAAAAAGCTTCAGGAATCAGGACAGTATGGTACTGGCAAAAGCATGGGTATACATGGAGAGTGGAAGTCCAGAAGCAGACCCACACATACAGCATCAACTGATTTTTGACAAAGATGCCAAGGTATTTCAATGAGGAAAAACAGCATTTTCAACAATAGTTCTTGAACAACTGCATGCCCATATACAAGGATGAACCTCAACCCTTACTTCACAAAAGATACAAAACTTCACTCAAAATGGATCAAGAATCAAACGCAGAAGCTCAAACTGTACGACATCTAGAAAAAAACACAGGGCAAAAAAATCTTTATAAACTTTGGGTAGCAAAGATTTCTTATACAGAACACAAAAAGCCCAAATCATTTAAAAATTGATGAACTGGACTTGACCAAAATTAAAATTTTTTGATGTTCAAAACACAGTGTTATTGGGACTTCCCTGGTGGTCCAGTGGGTAAGACTCCACGCTCACAATGCAGGGGGTCTGGGTTCGATCCCTGGTCAGGGAACTAGAGCCCGCATGCATGCAGCAACTAAGAAGCCCGCATGCCGCAACTAAAGGATCCCACATGCCGCAACAAAGATCCCACGTGCCACAAGTAAGACCCAGCACACCCAAAATAAATGAATAAATAAATATTAACAACAACAACAACAACAGTGTTAATGTAATGAAAAGGCAAACCACACTGGGAGAAAATGCCTGAGAAACATACCTGATAAAAGGCCTGTATTCAGAATATATCAAGATTTCCGGCAACTCAATAGTACGACAGACCACCCAATTAAAAATATGCAAAAGGTTTGAACAGTCACTTCACTAAAGAGACAGAAAATAAGCACATGAAAAGATGCTCAACAAGTCATTAAGAAAATGCAATTTAAAACCATAATGAGAAAACACTATGAGCCATTATCAGACTGGCCATAATTAAAGGCTATCAATATCCAACCTTGGTGAGGATGGAGACACAAAGGAGAACTCTCATACGTGGCTGGGAAACAGTATAAGCGTTTTGGAAAACAGCATGAGAGGTCCTTACAATGTTAGTCACACACTTACCCACAACCTAGCAATTCCACTCCTAGGTATTTACCAAAGAGAAATGAACTCTGTCCAAACAAAGACACGTACTCACATGTTACCAGCAGCTTTATTCATGATAGCCCAAACGAGGAAACACCACTGTCCCTCTATTGGTGAATGGATAAACTGTGGTTCATCCGTACAGCAGAACACTACTCAGAAATAATTAACTACTGATACATGCGAGAACATGATAAGACTTAAAAGCATTATATTAAGCTAAAAAAGGCAAAGACTACCATTCAGATTATCTTTCTGTGAGGCTGACTCAAGTTCTGCCCTCTTGATCTGACAATTCGTGGTAGCAGTGACACATTCTATTAGCACAACCACTTTCATGAGGTTCATTACAAAGGAATTTTGTATGTTTGCATTATGAACCAAGACTCAACAGAGCAAACGTTCGAGATAAGGACGACTGTTAACAAACTCTTAAATGGTTGGTTTCAATTGGAACTACATGCCTTTGATTAGAACTGTGGTCTGGCTACTTAGTGTAAAACGCAAGACTTACATTTTAACAATATATTGGTGAACACAGACACAAATGCTAATGTCCACAACCAAAAGCCTTTATACATCAGTCAACCCTGAAAACAGGAAAGTAGAATATTAATTTGCTAAGTAGTCATCCTTGTGGCAGGATGCCTGAGGGCTACACAGGCCCCTTTAAAGAAAAAATAGGGACTTCCCTGGTGGAGCAGTGGTTAATAATCCACCTCCCAATGCAGGGGACAGGGGTTCGATCCCTGGTCCGGGAAGATCCCACATGCCATGCAGCAACTAAGCCCGTGTACCACAACTACTGAGCCTGCGCTCTAGAGTCCACGAGCCACAACTACTGAGCCCGCGTGCCTAGAGCCCGTGCTCCACAACAAGAGAAGCCACCCCAATGGGAAGCCCACGCACCGCAACAAAGAGTAGCCCCCGCTCGCCGCAACTAGAGAAAGCCCATGCACAGCAACAAAGACCCAACGCAGCCATAAATAAATAAACAAATAAATAAATAAAATAATAAATAAATAAAAGAAAAAATAATTCTCCAGAGTACCATCTCCCACTCCCCCACACCAGACTTAAAACTATTTTTGTTACTTAAACAAACACAAATGTAAAATGCAACATAATTTACGTTTTTAAGGCCTTTTTACAACTATGAAAAACCAAGCTGGTCTACAACTTAAATACAAACCCCCCTGAAAATCATTAAAATTCAAATTAACATTATTTTAAAGATACAGATGGGGGAATTCCCTGGCGGTGGTCCAATGGTTAGCACTCGGCACTCTCACTGCTGAGAGCTGGTTCAATCCCTGGTTGGGGAAATTAAGATCCCACAAGCCTCACAGCAGGGCCAAAAAAGAAAGAAAGAAAAAAAGGATGATTCGTTGAAAGCAAACTGTTAAATTCAACACAGCCTGGTTCTGACAACTAAGCGCAGGCAGGCTCTCCTGAGTCAGGCCGCACCCCGTGGGTCTCGGCACAGTGTTCCAACCATCCCACCTCTTTGCCTGCCTGAATTTCTCCTGCACAGAGAGGGTCACACCTTTGATGGGTCTTTGCTTGGCTTCAGCAGAGAATGTGAATATCAAGACAACTTCTGCTGCTGCCTCAGTAACCCTGAAAAGCAGTGCACCCAGGCCCACAGAAGTCAGGGGCAAAGCCCTCCACACGATCTGAGCATGCCCTGCCCCATTATCAGAATACAAGCCGTCAGAGAACTCACAGATCAGGAACACACGTCCACAGCCCCAACAAGGTGTGAACTCTACTGTACAGGATGCATACTGTAAACATTCTTAAGTCCTGAAACATTACCTGTGGATACAAATCAAAGGAAGCCTCGGTCTTTCATTCAAAGATCATTCCCAGGTACCTGCTCTGTGCCAGGCCTGTGCAGACACCCTGAGATGGGTGAGACAGGAACCAGGGCAAAGGAGTTGCAGTAGAAATTCGGCGTGGGGTTAGGGAGTGCCAGCAGGTCGGAAGGGCTGAGGTGCATGCTGGCGGTAAAGGGTAAGCGACTCTGCTCTCAGTTACCCTGAGGCCAGGCCTCTGCTGAGCCTGTTCAGCCAAGCCGCCCTGCCTGGCTCTCTCTCCAACACCGGATGCTGCTGAGGGGGAAGGTCCTTGCCGATGGGCAGGTCGGGGCCACTGCTCAGTGATGTCTCCACCTTCAACAAGCACCTCAGGCTGTCCAGCAACCCGGATGCCCCGCCAGCTCACTGTTCTCACTGAAACCGTACCCACTCCCTTGCTCCTTCCCAGTCCCCTCAATCCACTCTCGCTCTCAAAAACAAGTTTATAAAAAAATCCTGGCAGCAAGTTTCTCAACTTCTACACTCCTCACCCGACCTTACTTGCATCCTCTACAGGCTTGCCTGCAAATCTGTCTCTTCCAGAAACAGACACTGGCTCTCCTGTCTTAGTGGGACCTCATGAGGGCACCACCTGTCTACCTTACTGCTCCCCCACCCCAGCCTCAAGCTCTGCCTCCCTGATGCCAAGCCAGGTGAGAACACAGGCGACCGGGGCTCAAGGGCCGCTGGCGCTCACTCCAGAAGCTGGGGCTGCCTTACGAATGTGTCTGAATTACCTGTAATCCAGCAACTCCACTCCACAGATGAACATTCTGTGATGCCTGGGCTCCGGGATGCCCGGAGAGCTGGTAAAACAGCACTTCTGGGGGTGTTTGTGAGGTGTCTCCGGAGAGACCAGCACTGGAATGGGCAGGCTGAATACCGAAGCCGGCCCTCCCCAGTGAAGATGGATAGCGTCCACTCCTCCGAGGGTCTGAACGGAGTGGCAGAGAGATGTCCACCTTCTGCCCTCGGACACCAGCGCTTCCGGCCCTCCGGCTTTGCAGAATGTGCACAGTGAGACTTCTGGCCTCCATAACCACTTGAGCCAGTCGCTACGATAAACATCTTCTTTTCTTTTCCCTATCTATCTAACTATCCATCCATCCATCCACCCACCCATCTCCTGTTGGTTCTGTTTCTCTGGAGAATCCCGACCAAAACACACCCTAACAAAACTCTTACAAACGAGTACCAAGAGATGGATATATAGATGCCCGATGGCATTTTTTTTTTTAAATAACTGCAAAACCCAGAAAACAACTCTGTATCTTCCAACAAAATTTGTTTAAGTAGTATTTTTTAATGGGCATTTTGTTTTTGATACTGGGCTTTAATTTTTCCCCCAGTTTTATGGAATAATTGATGTACATCACTGTAAACTTTAAGGCATACAGCATGATGGTTTGATTTACCTATACTGTGAAATGATTACCACAATGGGTTCAGCTAACACCCATCTTCTCATACAGACGGAGGACGACCTTCTCCTTGTGATGAGAGCTGTTATCATTCACTCTCTCAGCAACCTGCCTATGAGTCATACAGCACCGTCGGCTACAGTCACCATGTTGTACATCACATCCCGGGGACATGCTTATCTTGTAACTGGAAGTTTGCACCTGGTGACCACCTTCTTCAATTCCCCATTCTGTCACCCTCTGCCTTTGGTAACCACAAGTCCAATTTCTTTTTCTCCAAGTCTGGCTTTGGGTTTGTTTTTTGTGTTTTTAGATTTCACATGTAAGTGAGATCATACAGTATTTGTCTTTCTCTGTCTGACTTACTTCACTGAGCATAATGCCTTCAAAGTCCATGTCTATCCATGTTGTCCTAATGGGAAGGCTTCCTCATTTTTTATGGCCAAATAACATCCCATTGTTTTTATATATGTGTGTGTATACAAACACACACACCCCCCACATCTTCTTTATCCATTCATCCAACAATGAGCACTCAGATTGCTTCCATGACTTGGCTATTGTACGTGATGCTGCAGGCACCTTTTCAAGTTAGTATTTCACTTCCTTTGTATATGTTCCCAGAAGTGGAACTGCCGATGCATATGATAATTCTATTGTTAACTCTTTGAGGATCCTCCATACTGTTCTCCACCGTGGCTCCACCATTTTACGGTCCCACCAACAGTGCACGAGGGTTGCTTTTCTCCACATTCATGCCAGCATTTGTCATCTCCTGTCTTGCTGATGATACGCCCCTTCTAACAGGCCTGAGATGATATTTCACTGTGGTTCTGATTTGCATTTTCCTAATGACAAGTGATGTTGAGCATCTTTTCATGTACCTGTTGGCCTTTTACGTATATTATTTAGAGAAATATCTATGGGTCCTTTGCCCATTTTTTCCCTGGCTTATTTGTTTTTTTGCTGCTGAGTTGTATAGAGCTTGTGAAACATTTTGGATATTATCCTCTTATCAGATATATGGTTTGCAAATATTTTTTCCCATTCTGTAGATTTTCTTCTTTTTTTTTTTTTTTTTTGTTTTTGCGATACGCGGGCCTCTCACTGCTGTGGCCTCTCCCGTTGCGGAGCACAGGCTCCAGACGCGCAGGCTCAGCGGCCATAGCTCACGGGCCCAGCCACTCCGCGGCATGTGGGATCTTCCCGGACCGGGGCACGAACCCGCGTCCCGCTTATCGGCAGGCGGACTCTCAACCACTGCGCCACCAGGGAAGCCCTGTAGATTTTCTTTTTCACTTTGTTGATGGTTTCTTTTGCTGTCAGAAGCTTTTTAATTTGATGTAGTCCCAGTTGTTTGTTTTTTATTTTGTTGCTTGTGCTTTAGGTGTCAAATCCAAAAAGTCACTACTAAGACCCATGTCAAGGAGCTTTATTCCTATATTAAGTCTGTAATCCATTTTGAGTTAATGTTTTTGAGTGGTCTAAGATATGGGTCAAGGTTCATTCTTTCACACGTGAATATCCAATTATCTCAGAACAATTTATTGAAAAGATTGTCTTTTCTCCACTATTCAAAAAAATTTATTGATGAATAAATTACAGTATAGCAACATATTGGATTATATGTGAATTGTATTATGTGAAAGATGAATGAATTATATTAGGGAAAATGCACAAACCGCAGCTACCCAGACAGCATGAGGGATCGTAACCAGAGAAGACAGCATAAACACACACTTCCATAAAGGTCAAAAACAAACAAAACAAGTAATTTATTATTTAGAGATACACATATAGGCAGTGTAACTTTTTTTTAAAGGGTTTAATAAAGTAAGGGAATGATCAATACAAAAGGACAGCATTTACCTTGGAAGGGGAGAAACAAAGATGGAGAAGGGAAGGGCACACAGGCACACAGGTGTTAGGGATGGCTTGATTTTTAATGCTGACTGGTGTTCATTTTATCATCCCTCATAACATGTATACTGTAGACATAATTCATATATGTATCAAATATCACATAGTAAAAAAAATAAAATTTAAATGGGAGGAAAAACCTCTCCCCACTACCAGCTCTTTTCTTCATTATTTCAACATTTCCAAGTCCCTCCTGCAGCTGGGTCTGTCCTCGCCTCCCCTCACAGTCAAGCATCTGAAAGATCAGCCCCTTAACTGGACTTGCTCAGCTTCCTCTCCACTGAGTTATTCTCCACACAGTTCAGCCGGGCTTGTGCTCCAACGGAACACAGACCTATCTAAGGTCAGATACCACTTCTCTGCGGCCACACCAACACTCTGTGTCCTCTCGCAGCTAGCTTTTCTCAGTGTCTGTCAAGACTGCTGGCACAGTGTCCTCCAGGGACCTCCCAGGCTCTCCTCGTCCTGCTGATGTACCAAAGCTACAAGGCTCTGTCTCCCCTGCCCACTCCCCACGGGCCACTTCTCAGGGCTGTTTATGCAGCTGAGGACCCTGAGACAAAAGGCAGGCTTGCTTACTGCTTACAATAACAGGGCCAGATCCCCGCCCGCACCACCACCCCCGGTACCCCCCGCACCGATGTGGGCCTTGAGGAGGGGAGGGGGTGAGGAGAACGGGAGGTTTCTGCTGTGCCGAGTAACAAAGTCCTTCACCTCTGACTCAGGACTGTCAAGTCTTCTGCCAGCACCCATGCAGCAGGAACAGGCCAGCTTATTACCTTCAGGTAGGGTTAAAAGAACTAACCCCAGGCCCGACGACGACGACCGTGCTTGTCACACTCCCTTGCCTTTCGTTCTTCGCCGCCGCCGTCTGCTCAGTCATCTCTACCTCCACTGTCAGGTGTGCTCTAGAACGCCTCCTCAGGATTCCACTGCTCCCTCCACCCGCTGACTTGGGTATCGTGCCAGGGACCAAGGTGGAGAAGAGGAGTAAAAGCCATCTGCTTGCTTGTTTTTTAAACTGAAGTATATAGTTTTGATTTACAATGTTGTGTTAGTTTCAGGTGTCCAGCAAAGTGATTCAGTTACACACACACACACACACACACATATTCCTTTTCAGATTCTTTTCCATTATAGCTTATTACAAGATACTGAATGTAGTTCCCTGTGCTATCCAGTAGTTCCCAAAGCCGCCTGTTTTAACGACTGCTGCATGAATGACAGCAAAGGACATCTGAGACAAACAGCCTGTAACCTAAAACTGCAGATCTTGAAAACATTTTGGAATTCCACTGACAGAAGTAAAGTCAAAAGGCCTGTTTAACGTATATTCAGATGGGGGGTGTCTAGCAATGTCCCATTAACAACTTAAAAAGAGAAGTCAATTATACCAATAAAGTTAGAGGAAGAAAAATTAAAAGATATCATTTAAATAGTATAAATAAGGGACTTCCCTGGTGGCGCAGTGGTTAAGAATCCGCCTGCTAATGCAGGAGACATGGGTTCGAGCCCTGGTCCAGGAAGATCCCACATGTCGCGTAGCAACAAAGCCCGTGAGCCACAGCTACTGAGCCTGCGCTCTAGAGCCCGCGGGCCACAACTACTGAGCCTGTGTGCCACAACTACTGAAGCCCGCACTCCTAGAGCCCGTGCTCTGCAACAAGAGAAGCCACTGCAATGAGAAGCCTGCACACCGCAACGAAGAGTTGCCCCCACTCACCGCAGCTAGAGAAAGCCCACACACAGCAATGAAGACCCAACGCAACCAAAAATAAATATAATAAATAAATTAAAAATAAATAAATAGTATAAATAAAAGTATCTATGGGTAAATGATTTTTTTAAAAAGGTGCAATGGGGGACCTCCCTGGTGGTCCAGTAGCTAGGACTCTGTGCTCCCAATGCAGGGGGCCTGGGTTTGATCCCTGGTCAGGGAACTAGATCCCACATGCCGCAAAGAAGATCCTGCAGGTGGCAACTAAGACCTGGTGTAGCCAAATAAACAAATAAATAAAAGGTGCAATGGCATAATACAGAAAAATATGAAACGCTTATAAATGGAGAAAGACCCCATACTTACGGGATTAGAAAACTCAGTATTCAAAAGAAGTTAATTCTTCTCCTACTGACTTACAGTCAGTGCAATCCTGGTCAAATCTCAACAGGGTTTTTTTTGGGGGGGGGGGGAATTGATAAGATAATTATCATTTATACAGAAATGTAAGGAACCAAGAATAACCAAGACATTTTTGACGAGTACAAGGTAAGAGGGCTTTCTCTCTGAATACATTTGTTACAGAGTTACAGTAATTACCACAATACACACAGCAAAGTAGACTTAGTAGCCACTGTGTTCTTCACCACCACGTGCTTAGTTAAAAAAAGGCCAGTGCCACTTAAGAGTGTCCTAGATGCTGCAAAATCATTAATTGTATTAAATCTCAACCTTTAAGCACATGGCTTTTGAATATTGAATGTGATGAAACGGGAAGTCTGCATAAAGCATTTCTGCAATATTCCAGAGCAAAGCACTGTGCACCGCGAGCTGAATGAGCCACTCCGTCCATGAAACATCAATCTTACTTGAAAGAATGCCTGACAGACCAATCTACGTTTATTCAGACTTGGATACTGTCAGACATCTTCTCAAAAATGAATGAAATAAGCCTGTCCCTTCAAGGAAAACAGCTGATGCTACTTGTGGCCAATCATAAAATCTGAGCTTTCAAGCAAAAATTGGAAGTTTGGAAAACTTGTATCCATCACTGTGGACTTGAACACTTATCCACATTTAGAGACCTTTCTGATGAGATCGGTGGTGGCAGTGACAACCGTGACTTTAATAAAACAACAACCTGAATAATGAAAGGTGTCACTATCTCAAAGACCTCCCTTACTCAGTAAATGGCTATTTTACAAACGACCAATGTGTGGTGCAGAATCATGTGTGGGTAAGAGGTTCATGGAGAGTGCAAGATAGACAATGGATTTCAGTTTAACAGTGTAGGAAAAATTCTCTGCTATCATTTCAGATTCTACATTACAGCTAACCATTAGGAAACTATTACCTGTCATGGTTTGGTGTGGTATCAAAGAATATCCACAGTTATCTGAAAAAGCCATTAAAATATTTTCTTCATATAACTTCAGTCAAAACAACCTATCACCCAGAATGAACACAGAAGCAGGTATGAGAATTCAGCTGTCTTCTATTACCCAAACATTAAGAAGATTTGCAAAACAGTGCTATTCTACTTACTATTTTTGTTTTGGAAAATAGTTTTCATTAAAAAGTATGCTATTAATCTTAACCCCATGACTCCGCAATTCCTTTCCTACATGTATACACAACAGAATGTGTGAACGTGTGCTCCAAGAGCATCATTCGTGATAGCAAAATTTGGAAAACAACCAAAATGTAGTATAAGTTCACAAAGGTGAATAGTATATAGTAATGAAAATACTACAACATTTATGAATCTCAAACATAATGCTGAACAAAATAAATCAGACACAAAATAATGCATACTGCATGATACCTGTATAAAGTTCAGAACACCAGAAGAACAGGACAACACTGCTTAGGGACGGAGGTGTGGGTGCTGTAACTAAGAAAGAGGAGCTGGAAAGACTGCGAACTCTGCGGAGAGGTGGGGTGGGGGGGGGCAGGAGAGACACAGAGGGGATCTAGGTGAAGGGCAGTGCTTGACTTGTGACCTGCACCGTAGCGGAAATAAACCCAAACAGATCAGCAATCACAGGAAGTGACAAAGATTAATTTCACCATTAAGAAGTAGCTTCTCGGGGCTTCCCTGGTGGCGCAGTGGTTGAGAGTCCGCCTGCCGATGCAGGGGACACAGGTTCGTGCCCCGGTTCGGGAAGATCCCACATGCCGCGGAGCGGCTGGGCCCGTGAGCCACGGCCGCTGAGCCTGCGTGTCCGGAGCCTGTGCTCCGTGACGGGAGAGGCCGGCGTACCGCAAAAACAAAAAGAGAAGTAGCTTCGTGCCGCGCACTAAACATACCACACATGGCAACGAAAATCCAGCGCAGCCAAATAAATAAATAAATAATTTAAATTAAAAAAAAAAAAAAGAATCAGAAGAAGAAGTAGCTTCTCAAATGCAAATCAAAACTACAATGAGGTATCACGTCACACCTGTCAGAATGGCTATTCTCAAAAAGGCCACAAATAACCACCACTGGTGAGGCTGTGGAGAAAAGGGAAGCCTTGTGCACTGCTGGTGGGAATGCAAACTGGTGCAGTCTCCGTGGGAAACAATGTGGAGGTTCCTCAAAAAACAAAAAATAGAACTACCATACAATCCAGCAATCCCACTCCTGGGTAGATAGCTGAAGAAAATGAAAACACTAATTTGAAAAGACACATGTACCCCAATGTTCACTGCAGCACTATTTACAATAGCCAAGACAAGGAAGCAGCCTACGTGTCCATCGAGAGATACTGGATAAACAGCGTGCGGTATATAGATATACACGTGTACGATGGAATACTACCCAGCCGTTAAAAAAAAAAAGAAATTTTGCATTTGCAACAACATGGATGGACTTGGAGGGCATTACGCTGAGGGAAATAAGTCAGAGAATGACAAATGCTGCATGCTATCACTTACACGTGGAACTGAAAAATAAAACTACCGAATATAACAGAACAGAGAAACAGACGCGCATATACAGAACAAACTAGTAGCTGTCAGTGCGGAGAGGGAAGGGGGAGGGGCAAGGTAGGGGCAGGGATTTAAAAGATACAAACTACTATGTATAAAATAGATAAGCAACAGGGATATAACGATATACTGTATAGCACAGGGAATATAGCCAATATTTTATACTAACTATAAATGGAGTATAAACTTTAGGAATTGTGAGTCACTATGTCGTACACCTGAAACTTACTGTGTATCAACTTTACCTCAATAAAAAAATAAATAAGTGGCTTCTCAAAGGAGACCAAATTGAGTATACTTCTATGCTGACTGCACAAGGACACTTACAAGATGCAACACAGAGCAAATGAGAACAAGAGGCTACGAAAAGGAGAGGAAGGAAGGGAGGGAGAGAGCTCAGCGACCTGCACAAACAGTAAACAAAAAGCCCTGAGGAGGGGCCACCACAACCAAATGAACAACTACTGAGATTTAATCAATCAACCTGTACTCATCCAGCACAGTCTTAAAACCTAGAGAGCAAAAATGGAAACATTTACAAGAAAAAAGGACAAATACACACGCACAGTGGGAGGTGTTAACTGACCTCACTCAGAAATCAACAGATTAAGCACAACCAAATTAGTTAAGAACACAAAAGGATCCAAGAACACAATTAACAAGGGGCTGACCTACTGGTAAGTACACAGAGTCCTCTATCTAAACCTGAGAAAACATGTTCAAGCACACATGGAACTTTTATAAAAACCTAACCACATATTAGTGTAACCGACTGATAAGGGGTCACTGTAATACATGCCATGATCTCCAACTGTAACAGCATTAAATTAAAAGTCAGTGTGATTAAAGGTGATCCGAGAGATATATGTTTGGATATTTACAGATACTTCAAAACAATTTATGGTTAAAAACAGAAATAATCAAAATTGGATAACACTTAAAATTGAGCCAATACAACTAGCAATTCAAAATCTAGAGCAGTAATTAGAGGTTTCCAGCACACATCAGGGCAGAGTAAGAAAAACTGATGAGAAGAACTGCAGGTAGAGAGACAGAAGAGTGGCCGGAGAGAAAGAAGAGACGAGACCTGTGGTGGCCTCAGCAGGGCCGCGTGGTGAAGGTCGCCTGGCAATCAGTGAGTGGCACTGGGCTGTCTCCCATTCTCCCCCCAGCAGGCGGGCTGAGCAAGGCCAGGTTCCCGCCAGGTCTCTGGGGTGAGATAAGCACAGGAATGCAGCTCCCAAGGCAGCTGGTACCAAGCTCAGGCTCCCCAGACACTTGTCAGCAGCCCTGAGAAGAGGCCTAGAAAATGGAGAGCCCCCCACACTGACACGCACCCCACCTTGTCACTGCATCTGTACCCCGCTCCCAAGAACAAGAAACTGGGAGAACCACATGTCTCAACTTACTGACAGCGTCTGTCTGTAATTCGGACCCTGTGGTGCTTGCCATCACTACCTTTCAGCACACTGAACAGAACAGAACATCTGTGGAGGGATAAACAAGAATCTGCCCACAAGCGAGCCTCTGGGAAGACAGAGAGGATGGTGAGGAGACAAGGTAGAGGGATGGACTCTGCACCACTCTCTCTGTGCCCCGGAACTTCTATCAGAGGCACCACAGCGTTAACCAATCAAATACTGCCGTGCGCACGCGCACACACGCGCACACACGTGCGCACACACACGCGCACACACAGCAGTAATTCATGAAATAGACAAAGTGAAAGAGATTTTAAAAATTTAAAAAAAGTTCTTTGAAAAGACGAAATCAACACACTTCTAGAAAGAGTGGTTAAAAAAGAGAAAGAAAAAGCACAAATATGAGGAATGAAAAGAGCTGTATCTACAGGTACGGCAGGAACTGAAAACAGACCACCCACACACAACTTCATACCCCAAACTGACAATTTCTAAGAATACAATTTACCACGAGTAACTCGAATAGAAATGGAAAATCTCTTATCACTTAAAGAAACTGAACCAAAAGCTTAAAAGTTACCCAGAGACATGCCTGTCTGTGAAGGGAACAGGAGGAGGCTGACAGCAGGAGGGGCGAGGCCACAGGCAGACGACGCTAGAGCATCTGCACTTTGCTGGGCGCGAGCCGGACAGGAGCAAAGAGGGGAATGAACAGCAAAAGCAACAAGGCCCTGCAGAGGATGGACAGGGGTGGGCACCTGGGAGGAGACTCCCCTCGGCCACAGGGGTGGGAGACCAGCCCAGCAGGGCCAAGTGGGTGGGGGGTGTTTGGGAAGAGAGAAGAAGGAAGGGTGTGCTCCATCTCTGCATCTGGGGGCGCAGTGACAAAGCCAGGGCGACACGACCTGGCACCTCGCAGTCGGGAAGCAGGACCCCAGCGGTGCTTTTCTCCAGTCACGTTCTGCCAGCCAGGGGCAGCACTGAACCAGGCCCCAGGCAGACGAGTTAGCGGCTTTCCAAGAGAGAAACGACAGTGAGCTCAGAGGGACCTGACAGTGGGAAAGGGACCGAGGAGGTCCAAGAACTATGGCAACGGAGGACACTCAGGCAAGTGACCTAGAAAGACAGGATCCAGTCGGATGTGATGTGTGAACCGAAGTCCTCATAGGTGTGAGGGCAGGACAAAGGTCTAGGCACAGAAGAGGAGGTCTCTGGAGAAATGGACAACGTGGAGCTGGGAGGCACAGAGCAGGGAGAAACGTCAGTGCCCCACCACGACTTCCGGTAACAGAATGTGTATCTGCAAGAGAGCAGCTCAGCTCCGGGTCCACTGTCCGTGCTCAGAGCCCTTACCCTGAAGATCAGAGACAGCGGGACAACACACAAACTCGTAACTCTGGGCCCACCAGAGAGCACAAAGGACCGGCTGAACGGGACAAGTGTGACAGGCCACCTGGGGACAAGGCGAGGAAGGCAGGCAGCCATGAGTGGGTCGGAGGCCACAGCGCAGCATGTGACAAGTCCTTAAAGGTTGGGTGTGGCCGGTGGGACTTGCCAGGCCGGGCCCTTCTCTGGGAGCCAGCAGAAGCCTTCACTGCTGGGGTGGTGGGCGGTCTCCACCCGAGGCCCAGGCTGATCCTCCGAGAAGAGGGGACCGAGCCCTCCAGGAGACAGGCCCAGGACCCACAAGGACACGAGCACAGGCCACACCCCGAGGCCTCTACAGATGCAGGCGGAGTCTGGCTGCCACGCGGCAGGGGCAGGATCACCAGGAAAGCTGCACCCCGAAGCCCGGGCACAGGACTGCCCAAGGCTCAGGCCGGACAGGGGAACCGAGGAAGCACCAGGCAGGAGGCTCTCGCCGCCGGCAGCCGGCGCAGGCAGAGTGTGGAGAGATACCCCGCGGCCCGCACAAGCACAGGGGGCAGCCGCCACCAGGGGGACGAGCCACAGCAGCCCCAGGGCCCGTCAGACTGGCTGAGCGGGCCCCCTGCGTCTGCACGTGCTGCCTGGCACTGCCCCCAGCGAGAGCGAGGAGCAACAACACTGAAGGGAGAAGCAACACCAACACTACACAAACTCTTCCAGAAAAGAGGAGCAGGAACACATCTCAACTCACTTTACGAGGCCCTGAAAGACACAAAAGACAAGAAGACTTTAATGAGCCTCCATGGGCAGACCCTCTTCACAAGCACAGACGCGCAGTTCTCAACCAAACGCGACACGGACGAAGCATGTCCACGGAAAGACATGTGCAAGGACGTTCACAACAGCTTGACGCAAAAAACAGTCCAAATCTGGAAACAACAGAAACGTCCATCAACGGTGAACAGGTAAACAAACTGTGGTATATCTCTACAAGTTATTCAGCAATAAAAAGGAACAAACAACTGATGCACAGCTCTCAAAGCACAACACCAAGAAGTCTACGGGACACTCCAGAAAGAGCAAATCCACGGGGACAAAAATCACATCCGCGGTTATTACGAGGGGTTGGGAGGAGGGGAAGGGCTGCCTACCGAGGTGAACAAGGGAACTCCTGGGGGTTCTGTATCTTAGCCGTGGTAGTGGTGTTTAAACAACTGTATAAATCTGTCAAAACTCAGTGAACTATATACACTTTAAAATGAGTGAGTTTTACTAGGTATAAATTACATCTCATTAGTTTAAAAAGTTCAGCAATTTTAACCAGCTTGAGCAAAGAAGCTAACTGTACAAAAGCAACAGAAGGTTTACATCTACAAACATAGGTCAACATTATACCTCTGTGGTCCCTGGGGTCACTTTTTTGATGAGGAGAGAAAGCCTCGTGTGTTGATCCATTATCCAGGACAAACTGGGAGTCAGGAAATGAGACTCCCCTCGTGGCAAGACTAGTTATGGGAAATGACAGGCATTTTCGCTTTTGCCTCCAAAACCAGGATAAGCAACAGCAACCCTTCTCCCAAAGGCACAGTCAGGCCAAAACACAAGAGCAGGACTGGAAACAGGAAGAGACGGCAAGCTTCAGGAAGCAAAGAGAATGCGCTAGCCGGGGGAGACTCAAGAATGCTGACTGGAAGTGAGCAGGGAACAAATGGGTATCAGTAAGCTAAACAGCCTTCCATTAGAAAATGGAAAAAAGACCAAATACTTTAAGTGGACAGAAGAAGCAAACAAAAGTAAAATAAAATGATAAAAGCACAAAGATCTGAGGGTGAAAAAACTTCAGACCGACTATGCCATCTTTTTAATCCCTAATTCCAGATTTATCCATTGCTTTGTTCATTCATTTATTTATTCATCAATTCAAATACTTTGGATACCTAAAATATGCCAGGCTAGCCCTGTTCTTGGTAAGAAAATACACAAAAAGAGCTGCCCTCTTGGAGTGTGTAGTCCAATGAAGGAAAAAGACAAACAAAATGAGTAAGTAAAACACACAGTGTATTAGAAAGAAGTGCTAAGGAGGAGAACAGAGCAGGAAAAGGGGTGTGTGGGAAGAGGCGGAGTGAGAAGTAAATTTCTATTTTGATAAACAACAGATTTTGAGTTTTAGCTACTAAAGCACTACTATAGAAACTGGCACATGAGCTGGGGTGCTGCCTTCAAGGAAACCCTAAAACAGAAGCCACTGGCTCAGCGGCGGGCAGCAAGGGGGCTCAGGCGAAGGGGCAGCAAACTGTCGGCGACCAATGTGGAAAGCAGTCCCAGGTCAGGAAACAGAATGTGGTGCTGGGTGCTGCTGTCATCGGCCACGTGCAGAGTGGCATTAGCAGAAAGACAACAGCTCAGAAAACAATCATCAAGCAGAAATCAAAGGAACAGAAGAGCCCTAGAACGCGGGGCCTCAAATGGCTGCAAAAGCCAACTCCTTCCAGAACCCAAAGAGCAGGTTTGCAAGCCCTTTCAGAACCAGGGCCCATGAAGACACCGTCTGGGCTAAAGACCCTGATGTTCTCAAGAAGGCCTCATTTAGCCGAGGCAGGAAATCAATGGAAAAGGGCGGGGGGGGGGGGGGGGGGTGGGGGGGGTGGGGGGGTGGAGTCCGACTTGAGAATTGCATCTGGGAAAGAATTTCAGGCGAGTTACCAGCGCACAGAATTGTCTAGCACCAATAAGCACACGAACGCCTCTAGATTTTCACCAAGCTACACTGCGAGAGCAGACTTAGAAAGCCAAAACCCACCCTGCGGGCCCCCCAGGCTTGCTGACGGGGCTGTCTGACCAAGGAGGGCAGGGCCCTTCCTACTGACTGCAGGTGTCATCAGGAAGAGGGGCGGGGACCCCAGCCGCTGGAGCCAGGGACAAGGAGATGGCGCGGGAGGGAGTGCCTCCAGAAAGCAGACCCAAATGAGCCATCTCGCGCGCCGTTCCGCCCCGCCGGGCCGGGCACTCACCGCCGGCGGGTCGAGGCTGCCGCGCCGCTCCTCGTTCTCCACGGTGCGCCGGCAGTCCGGGCACACCCACAGAGGCAGGTGCAGCACACTGTTGCCCTTGGGCGCCATGGACAGGGCCAGCTTGCTTGCAGTCTTTACTCCACTCTCTAAGAACGAAGAGTCTTTCCGCTCGCTTCTGCACAGAAGACAGTAATCCCCAGCGGGGTAGGGTGGTGTTCTATGATTCATGCCAAAATTAAAAGGAGTCTGGAACAGAAAAAAAATTTGTATTTTCAAAACATGAGCCCGAGAAGGGTCGTCTGCACCGTAGAGAAATCATCCTGAAAATCCTGAAGATAGGTTCGAGAGAGGGACACCTGGGCAACAGGTGAGCAGGGAAGCCAGAGTACACGTGGGATGGAACGGTCAGGACCCCCAGGCCTCTCTCCCATCTGGAGTGCCCCTACCGTGAACCCATCAGGTGGGAAAGTGCACCAGGACCCATGCCAAGCCTATTCTGGCTGGAACGTTGCCCATATGCTCCCCCAGCCCTGCCCAGCCAGCAGCCCAGCTCTCCCCTCAGCCCATGGCTCTCTCCCTGTCTTCCCGCACCCAGGCTCGCACAGGCCATTGGCTGTGCTTGTTACCTGGACTACGTATAAGCATGTACGCGACTGGTGCCACAGCTGACAGAGTGCTCTCAAATGGGCCCCAGGCTCCATTATCAAAGCCTTGAATGAGCAGGTATCAGGTGCTTAAACAAGGGGGCTGAATGGATAAATGAACAAATGAGTGATTCAAAGAATGAATAACGGGACTTTCCTGGTGGCGCAGTGCTTAGAAATCTGCCTGCCAGTGCAGGGGACACAGGTTCGAACCCTGCTCCAGGAAGATCCCACATGCCACGGAGCAACTGAGCCCGTGCGTGCCACAACTACTGAGCCTGAGCTCTACAGCCCGCGAGCCACAACTACTGAAGCCTGCATGCCCTAGAGCCCACGTGCCGCAACTACTGAACCCGTGTGCTGCAACTACTGAGGCCTGCGCGCCTGGAGCCCGTGCTCCGCAACAAGAGAAGCCACTGCAATGAGAAGCCCGCGCACTGCAATGAGGAGTGGCCCCCGCTTACTGCAACTAGAGAGAGCCCACGCATAGCAATGAAGACCCAACACAGCCAAAAATAAATAAAATTAAAAAAAAAAAAAAAGAAGAATGAGTGACAGCACCACTAAGACGCCAAAGACTTGCACGTATATTCTTACCTGCTTTCATAAACCAGTGATCAAAACTGCTTACACCTGTCACATCCACAGGGTTCCCTGGATTTAACCAAACCCAGCTCAGCAGCCATCTGAATGTCTGGGGTGCAAGGGGAGAGAACTGTGTACTATCTCCCATGGAAGTAGCTGTCTTTCTCTGTCCCAACAAATCCAAGCAGCCTGTCCCCGAGAAAACAGCCACAGCCTTCAAACCTCTCTAGGCCGCCTTGCTTACCCAGAGCAGAAGATGATGGGCCCCAAGGTTAGAAAGGTCCCTGAGCAGAAATCATAATGCTAAGAGCCAGAACTGTCTTGCGAGCACCCAGTTCATTATCCACTCATCTGTCTGTCTGTCCATCCGTCCATCCATCCAGTGTTTACCGGAAGCCCACCGTGTGCCAAGGCACCAGCCCAGGCACTGGCGACACAGTGGTGAATAAAACAAAAATCTCTGCCGTTAGGGAGGTAATTCTTGTCAAAGACAAAGTAAAAAATACAGAACATTAGATAGTGGTAACTGAGAAGGAGAGAAGAGCAAGAGAAAGTGTCTGGGGCCGGGGACGATGCCCTTCATTCACCGTGGCCATCAGGGCCTCCCTGAGGAGACATCTGAAGTGCGGGGCTGCTGGAAGCCGCACGGACACCTGAGAGCAAGCGCACAGGCCCCGGGGCAGAGATGGAGGGGAAAGGAAGCAGGGAGCCAGGCATGGCCTGGCCCCACTCGTGTCCTAATGGGGAGACAGGATGTGCGTGGAGAAGAGATGCGATGGCAGAAAGGAAGGAGACCGGGGTGAAGCCGCTGTGAAGGCAGAGCCCACAGGACGGCCGAGGAGCCCGACGTCAGGGGAGAGGAGAGAGGCCAGACAGCTCCCCCGACTGTGGACTGTGCATGTGGAACAGCTCCGAGGTGAGGAGGACCTCGGCCGTAGGCATCTGGAACACACTGCATGTCAGGCATCCTTACAGGCCAGGTGACTGGGTCCTGCTGGTCCCAGAGGGACACCAGACAAGCACAGACAGAACCAGCCGGCGCCCCATGGCAGTAAGAGCTCCTCCGCCAAGAGGAAGAAATGAAGCCTCCAAGGGTGCAGAGTGGGACCAGCAGGGGAGCATGGCTTCAGCGAGAGCAAAGCTAAGCTGAGACCCAAGTGCTAAGGAAAAACAAGCGGAAAAGAGCCGCGTGTAGATCCTGGAGAGGAGCGCTGGCGCAGGAGAACCGCTGCGAACGCGGGCCTGTCTGGGGCAGGACGAAGGCCGGAGGCTGAAGCTCGTGCCCTGTGAGGGGCTGAAGATTGCTCAGAAGGGGATGGCGTGACCCAATTTTCATCTTACAGGGAAAACCTGTTGTGTGAACAATGGACTCTGAGGAGGTGACCACGCGTGAGGCAGTTCCAGGTGCAGGCGGCCCTGGAGGAGCAGAGCGGTCAGGCTCGGGGGCTCGCCTGCCCGGGCAGCAGACCCACCAGCAACGGGGGATAGGCTGCAGCGGTGGAAGGAGCAAGGGTTGGGTTTGGCCGCTGTGCGGTCAAAGTGTGCGTCAGCCACCCAGAAAACGTGGAGCACGACACCTGCTGGAGCAGCGACCGGAGGGGTGCAGCCGGATATGCAATTTGGGGTCTGTAAAGCCAGAGCCAGATGGGATGATCCGCGGAGGGCATGCAGCCAGTGTCCTGAACGGAGGTCCAACTTCTCGAGGCTTGACCGCTATGCTCAAGAAGCAAGCGAGTCCTCTTAGGGAGGTGAAGCTCTACTCTGCGAACCTCTTTCAGACAAAGCAAGAGACACTCACACAACAGCAAAGCTTGACTAAACCTCAAGCTAACCACATACTAGGGCTTGCCACACGGTCACCCGCCCGTGACTAAACGTGAGGGACAAATGTAAGTCCCACTGGTTCTCGTAAAAACATTTTGCAGCTGCACTGAAGTATAACTGAGGAACAATAAGCTGAAAAGATCTAAAGTATGGGACGTTAATAGTTCGGACATGTGAACACGCATGAAACCATGCGACAACCGAGATAACAGACATCGTCCTAACCACCAAGGTTCCAGGAGGCCCTCTGCTCCCTCTTTCTCCCCGCTGCCTCTTCCCTCCACCCTTCAGAGGCCACCACTGGACTGAGTTCTGTCTCTGCAGACCACTGGGCAACTTCTACAACTGTTTATAAATGATGTCACATAACATATTCTCCCCTGTCTGGCTTCTTTCACTGAGTGTCATTACCTGGAGATGATTCCATTCACAAGTCTCTTCTAGTCCTGAGTGTAGTCCGTTGTGTGGGTGAGCCACAACTTGTTCATCCATTCTTCCCCCCACCCGCCTTAATTTTTATTTATTTATTTATTTTGCTTATCCATTCTGCTGCTTGGAAGCATTCAGGTTATTTCCAGTTTTCAGCTATTACAAATAATAGTGGCTATGAACATTCATGTATAAATCTTGCTGTGAACACATGTTTTTGTTTCTCCTGCATAAATACCAAGGAATAGAATGACTGGGTTGTCTAACTTTTAAGAAAATGCCAGGACTTCCCTGGCGGTTCAGTGGTTAGGACTCCATGCTTTCACTGCCAAGGGCCTGGGTTCAATCCCTGCTCGGAGAATTGAGATCCCACATGCCACATGGCACAGCCAAACTTCTCCCAAAGAGCAGTGTTAAAGAGTCCCGGCTGACCTATATCCTCATCAGTAAGTTTTTAAATTGTAGCCACTGTAATGGGTGTATAGTATTGTCTCAATGTGGTTTCCCTAATAATACGTTAAATATCTTTTCACAGGCTTATGCAGTATCTATTCAAACTTTTGGCCTGGCTCAAGGTTTATCAATTTTATTATTCTTAAAATAATCAGCTTTTGGTTTCATGGATTTTTCCTTATTAAAAATCTTTCTTTCACTGACTTTTGCTTTTATGTTATTATTTCATTTCTTTGAGTTACTTTGGGTATAAGTGGCTTCTTCATCTTCTATTTTCTTAAGGTAGAAGCATGGGTCATCAAGCCCTTTCTCTTGCATAAAAAGGTGGTTAATGCTGTAAATTTCCCTAGTAAGCACTGCTTTGGCAGCATTTTCCAAGTTCTGATGTGTTGTGTTCTCATTCTCATTCAGTTCAAAATACTTTCTAATTTCCGTCTTGATTTCTTCTTTGACTCATGAGTTGTTTAAAGTGTGGTTTAGTTTCCAAATATTCGTAGTTTTCTAAATATCTTTCTGTTACTGATTTTTTATTTATTTATTATTTTTTTTGTGGTACGCGGGCCTCTCACGGTTGTGGCCTCTCCCGTTGCGGAGCACAGGCTCCGGACGCGCAGGCTCAGCGGACATGGCTCACGGGCCCAGCCGCTCCGCGCCATGTGGGATCTTCCCGGACCGGGGCACGAACCCATGTGCCCTGCATCGGCAGGCGGGCTCTCAACCACTGTGCCACCAGGGAAGCCCTTTGTTACTGATTTTTTAAAACATAATTCCACTGCAGTCAGAGAGGATATTCTGTACTATTTTAATTATACCAAATTTATCAATACTTTTTTATGGCCCAGAATATGGTCTATTTTAGTAAATGTTCAATGTTTACTTAAAAGAATGTGTATGTATGCTGCTGTTGTTGGGTGAAGTGTACTATAAATGTCTGTTCGGTCACGTTGGTCAATGGTGTCATTCAAGTCTTCTTTAACTTCACTGATTTTCTATTTACCTTTTCTATCAATTATTGAGAGAGATATTAAAATCTCCAAACACAACTATAATTTGTCTATTTTTCCTTGAAGTTTTATCAATTTTTCCTCCATATATTGTGAAGCTTCGTTGTTAGGTTCAAAAATGTTCAGGACTGTTATGTCCTCTTGATGAACTGACCCCTGTACCAGTATGACGTGACTGTTTTTACCCTGGTAACATTCTTTATTCTTTGCTCCTGTATTGATTTGTCTGACACTAGTACAGCCACTCCAGCTTTCTTTTCACATAAGCAATGCATATCTTTCTTTATAACTTTTTTTTTTTTTTTGGCTGCACCACAGGCCATGTGGGATCTTAGTTCCCCGACCAGGGATCAAACCCGTGTCCCCTGCAATGGAAGCCTGGAGTCTTAGCCACTGGACCGCCGGGGAAGTCTATCTATGACTTAACTGTTAGCTTGCCTGAGTCTTTATATTTAAAGCAAGTTACCTGCAGAAAGCATACAGTTATGTCTTTGTTTTTGTTCCAATCTCACAATCTTTTAAAACTGGGATATTCAAACCATTTACATTAAATACAATTACTGATATGATTGGGTTTTTTAAATCTACCATCTTATTCTTTATTTTCCTACTGATTCATTTTTTTGTTTCCTTTTGCTTCTTTTTCAGCCTTAAAAATTTGAATAATTTTTTGTGATCCTATTTTATCTCTTCTGTTGGCTTGTGAGCTATACCTCTTTTCTTTTTGAATTGGCTGCTTTAGTGTGTACAGTATACATTTTACCTTGTCACAATCAGCGATCAAATAAAACTTTATTACCTTATGTTTCCCATCTCCTGGTCTTCTTTATGCTATTGCTGTCATACCTTTTACCTCTACCTAAAAGCCCCATAACTCATTGTTATTTTTGCTCCAGACAGGAAATTATATTTTAAAGTAATTAAAAAAAAACACATTTACCCATATATTTACAATTTCCAGTGCTCTTCATTTGTTTGTAAAGATTCAGATTTCCATCTGGTGTCATTTTTCTTCTGCCTGAGGACTTCCTTTAACATTTCCTGTGATGAAGAACCCCTGGTCACGAATTCTTTCAGCTACTTATGTATGAAAAATCTTGATCTCATTTTTTTTTTCATTTTCATTTTTGAAACATTTTTACTGGTTTAGAATTCTAGGTTACGTTCTTCTTCCTTTTACTATGTTAAAGCTGTCTTCCTTCTATCCTCTGGCTTGTACTATCTGCCATGAGAAGTCTGCTATTAGTCTTATCACTGAAGTTTTCTTTTAATCACTATTTTCAGCATTATAAAATTATGATGTGACTGGGTGCAGTTTTCTTCATGTTTCTTGTGCTTGAGGCTTTTTGAACTTCTTGGATTTGTGGCTTAGAGTTTTCATCAAACTTGAAAAATTGTCAGCCATTATTCCTTTAAATATATAAATTTTTATTCCTCATCCCCACTCTTTCTTTCTTTCTTTCAACATACATATAGTGTGCTGTTTGAAGTTGTTTCACAACTCACTGATGCTCTGTTCTTTTTATTTTTTTTTTATTGCAGTACGTGGGCCTCTCACTGTTGTGGCCTCTCCCGTTGCGGAGCACAGGCTCCGGACGCGCAGGCTCAGTGGCCATGGCTCACGGGCCCAGCCGCTCCGCGGCATGTGGGATCTTCCTGGACCGGGGCACGAACACGTGTCCCCTGCATCGGCAGGTGGACTCTCAACCACTGCGCCACCAGGGAAGCCCTGGTCTTTTTAATTTTTTAAAAATTTCAATCTTCAACTCCCTCATGGTTCTTTTTGGGTAGTTTCTATTGCTAGCTCTTCAAATTCACTAATCTTTTCTTCTACAGTGTCTAATCCGTTGCTAATCTTCACATAATGTATTTTTTATCACAGACTGTAGTTTGCAACTCAAGATGTTCATCTGGGTTTTCTTATATTCTGTTTCTTCTTAACACACTCATGCTTTCCTTATCTTCTTGAATGTGGAGAACATTCAATAGCAATAACAACTGTCCTTATCTAGTAATTCTATCGTACGTGTCATTTCTGAGTCTGTTTCTATTCATTGATTTTGCTCCTCATTGTGGACGGTATTTGCTTGCTTCTTTCTCTGCCTGGTAATTTTTGACTAGATTACAGTTTTATCCTGTTAGGTACTATTTTATTCCTTCAAATATTTCTGAGCTTTGTTGTGGGCCATGGTTAGGTTATTTGGGAAGAGTCTGGTTCTTTGAAGGCTCACTTGTAAGCTTTGGAAGGCAGGATCAGAGCACCTTTAATCTTCCCCACTACTGAGGCAATACATTGGGAGCACACACTGACTGCTGGGAACACTAACTACTTGGGGCCCTATATGAGCTCCAAGGATTGTTCTACTACTCACTTCCAGGGTTCTTTTCCTGTGCTCAGAGTTTCCACATATGCACGTGCTCATCAGTACCCACATGAAGATTTGAGGGGAACCCCGTGTGTCTCCAGAGCTCTATTTTTCTCTTTGCAGCTCTCTCTCTTCTCTGGTATTCTGCCCTGCAGATTCACTGTGGCCTCCCCAAATTCTCAACTCGGTCTCCCCACCCTGTTTGGGCTACTCCTCCTTCCTCCTCGAACCATGGCCTGCAAGCTCTTTCCAGGTAGTAAGTTTGGCCAATCCTAGGGCTCACCTAGCTTATCTTCACTCAGGGATCACGGTCCTGCACTGTCTACTGTCCAATGTTGGAAAACTGGGATGTTTATGTCCTTCATTTAGTTAAGGTAGGAGGATAAATCCAATCCAATTACACTGATCAAAATATCAATTTAAAAAAATGTACCAGAATGAACATAACCAAACAAGCGCTTTCTCCCAAATCCTATACACACAGAGAAAAGATATTTATACAAATATATAAAATGTATATATATTAAAGTAAGGGACTAAGGTAACCAAGAAATTTTTCCCTAAGAGCATGTACATACTCCTAAAATGGTCATACTGCTGAAAAAACTTGAAAATGCACTACAACTGAGTCCCTACACCTACGATGTAAAATATTTTACCCTTTCTTAGTAAATGGATTTTCTACTCTGAGGTAAACGCTACCATTTGTGGCCAGCATTTGTGTGTAACAAATCACAAGTATTCACTTTCTTACTAAGCTTATACTCTAACTCTGAAAGTAATTTCCAAAAGAAATTCCAAATTCAACATGAAAAACTCAAACTTACTCTTTAAAGACCTTACAGGTAAACCTCTTACAGACAAAAAGAAAACATGGCATTTTAGGGCATTAAAGACACTAAAAAGCCACAGCTTCGCAGGTGATAACGGCACATCTCAGATCACACAGCCAGTGAGGGCTAAAGCCAGGACTCTCCTGTACACAACACACAAATGTGTCTGTTTTATTGCATTATCATCTCCTGCCCAGAACACGACACGATTATCTCCTCCTGACTGGTCCCCAGCCTGCAGGTCTGTACTGTCTGCCTTCCACACATCCTTTGCCCCTTGCAGAGTGACCTTACACACTGCACATGTGACCAGAACATTCCTCTGCTTTGAACGCTCCAGCAGCTCCTACCGCCGAAAAGGATCAAGTATGATCACTGAGTCTCTGCCTCATTACCCAGATGAAATTCCTTCCAATTCCACTGGGTGGGCCAAAAGGTTCCTTCAGTTTTTTCCATAAGATGTGGCTCTAGTAGCACTTAGTTGTCTTTAACTTCATTCGAAACGTTGTTAGACTCTATGTGACAGCTGTCATATCAGCATGCATTTAAAAAAAAAAGACCTATCAAAACTGGTGAATTTTTGTGTAGCTGTTTTAATACTGAAGATGAAAGAAAAAAGCAACATTTTTGGCATATTATGCTTTATTATTTCAAGAAAGGTAAAAACGCCAACTGAAACGCAAAAAAAGATTTGTGCGGTGTATGGAGAAGGTGCTGTGACTGATCGAACGTGTCAAAAGTGGTCTGTGAAGTTTCGTGCTGGAGATTTCTCGCTGGACGATGCTCCACAGTCAGGCAGACCAGCTGAAGTTGATAGCGATCAAATCGAAACATTAACTGAGAACAATCAACATTATACCATGTGGGTGACAGCCGACATACTCAAAATATCCAAATAAAGCACCAAAAATCATCTGCACCAGGTTGGTTATGTTCATCGCTTTGATGTTTGGGTTCCATGTAAGTTAAGCAAAAAAAAAACCTTTCTTGACAGTATTTCCACATGCGATTCTCTACTTAAACATAATGGAAATGTTCCATTTTTAAAACAAATTGTGACAAGTGATGAAAAGTGGATACTGTACAATAATGTGGAATGGAAGAGATCGTGGGGCAAGCGAAATGAATCACCACCAACCACACCAAAGGCCGGTCTTCATCCAAAGATGGTGATGTTGTGTATATGGTGGAATTGCAAGCGAGTCCTCTATTATGAGCTCCTTCTGGAAAACCAAGCGATTAATTCCAAAGAGTTCTGCTCCCAACTGAAAACAGCACTCGACGAAAAGCATCCAGAATTAGCCAACAGAAACGCATAATCTGCCATCAGGGTAACGCATGACCACGTGTTCCTTTGATGACCAGGCAAAAACTGTTATAGCCCGGCTGGGAAGTTCTGACTCATCCGCCTTATTCACCAGAGATTGCACCTTCAGATTTCCATTTATTTTGGTCTCTACAAAATTCTCTTAATGGAAAAAATTTCAATTCCCTGGAAGACCGTAAAAGGTACCTGGAACAGTTCTTTGCTCAAAATGATAAAAAGTTTTGGGAAGACGGAATTATGAAGTTGCCTGAAAAATGGCAGAAGGTAGTGGAACAAAATGGTGAATACGTTGTTCAATAAAGTTCTTGGTGAAAATGAAAAATGTGTCTCTTGTTTTTACTAAAAAACCAAAGGCACTTTTTGGCCAACCCAATACACCCCTGCCCCATTCAGCTATGGGGCTTTAGTACATGCCATTTCCCACCCCAAAACACCAATCCCCCCTCCTTTAACCAGGCAACTGTTAGGCATCCTTTAGAACCCCACTGTGGTATCCCTTCTTTTTCTGTGAATCCCAGTCTCCTCCAACATGCTCTCCTCAGCCAATACAAGCCACCACATAGCTAATCACTCCAACTCCTGTAAACCTTTATGCTTACAGAGGTTTTCTTATACTTTCACATGTCCATCTTCTCATTAGACATTAAGTCCCATAAAGCACCCAGAATACAGAAGGCATCTAATAGATACTCACTGAAGGAACTGAAACTACTCCAAATCAGTAATTCACATTTTGTCTTCCCTATTTCAACTACAATTTTTCTTTCCTTATTTCACACACAATCTTTTATTAGCTGCCTGTGCTGAAGTCCAGGGATGACTCCATGTGTGGTCAATCCTTTCTGCTGCTTTCCTGAACTCAGCTCTCCCAAAGCACATGCAAATGCCTTGAGCAAGTGGCACTGCTTGGGAATAATTACTAACATTAAGACTTAAGTTCCCTTCTAACTGGTTACAAAAAAACTGTTAACAGAATCATACCATGAGTTAGGTGCAAAATTACCTTAAGTATTTAATGCTTTGTAATTTATAATTTATGCAATCTTACAGAGTAAATATTTAGCAATTTATAGATTTCAAAGTTGTTCCATTTAAATTCAATAAAATTCAATAAACATTAATTATTGATTCCATATTATTACATTATTATAGCATCCTTCTTATGGTTAATGTAAAAATGAGTTTTCTTTAGGATTTTTCATTTCAGTTTTTATGTTAAAAAAAAAATACAGAAAGCCCAGAGAAAACTGCAACCATTTTTTCTTACTGCTGCAAGTTAACTTCCTGAATTGGCCCAGCTAGTAACCACTAGTGGGCGTACAGAAGTAAATAGGGTGGATCTGTGAACTAATGAGGCAAAGTGGTATTTGCTATCTGCCACAACCATGGTTATAGAAAATGATTTTATGCATGTAACTGTTATTAACATGGCTTTCCTTTACAAATGTAGTTATGTTTAAAGTCTAGTAAACAATGTAATTACTGTTACTTTTTTTTTTTTTTTTTTAAAGAATGGATCATTTTTATTTTATTTTTTGGCTGCGGGGCATGTGGGATCTTAGTTCCCTGACCTGCACCCACTGCACTGGAAGCACGGAGTTTTCACCACTGGACCACCAGGGAAGTCCCTACTGGATGTTTTGATGCTACTTATCTGGAAGAAAGTAAATGTCTAAGTAAGCCTCAGGATGCCAGGACAAGTTTAGTATCACTCACTGCTCCTTCATCTGACGGCCCAGCAATTCACCCGTTCAAATATTTACAAAACACTTCAGGTCTCTGCATTCAAGCTCCACACGGCAAAAGAGAAACATAACTTGAATTTATTAATAGCAGCAAATCAGACAGTTAAGAGACTTACAGCTCTGGAAATATGTATTTCTGACACTTCTCTTTACCAATCTTTAAAATACAACTAATCTACTACAGTTAAATGAAAAACTGATTATCAGAGTACTACTAACTTCTCAGACTGCAGTCTGCATCCCCTTGTAAATCTGAAGGTACCTGAAAATCACAGCAGCCAGTCATTTTGTATAGGATGTTAACAGTGTTTACAACAATACATCAGAAGGGAGGGGGAAAAAAAACACATAAATAGAACAGAGACTGGGGAAGGCTTTTGGTCAGTCCCTAAATGGGTCATCCACGTTTGAAAACTGAGTGACCTGGAGTAATTCCAAAGGTAGCCACTCACATGTTGGTGAACCCCAAGTCATCAACATGGCCCTGCTGACACGAGCAGAGAGGCCAGGGCCGGAACCCTTCATCCACCCCTCCCCCCCACCATCACCACCACTCACTTGGCCACAGGGAGGCAGCTGGCTCAAGGACAACCAAACCAAAGGCTGGCCAGGGACCTTAAGTACTGATGCCCACAGATGGTGCCTGCTTTTTGCAGGACCCTCTGCTCCTGTAATACAGAATTGATAATGCTGAGTCAGCCTCCAGGGGGGTTGTTACTAAAATTGTTATGGTCCAGGGACTTTCCTGGTGGCACAGTGGTTAAGACTCTGCACTCCCAAGGCAGGGGGCCCGGGTTCAATCCCTAGTCAGGGAACTGGATCCCACATGCCGCAACTAAAGATCCCGCATACTACAACGAAGATCCCGAATGCCACAACTAAGACCCAGAGCAGCCAAATAAATAAATAAATTCAAAAAACTGTCACAGTCCAAAAAATTCACAAGGCTGGGAGATGAGTTAGGGCGAGGGGCACAGGAACTGCCATCAGAGGGTTAAGAGTGTTAAGGGAACAGGGAGGGGTGCCTTTGGGCAGGAGCTGGAGAGAATGGGGAGCAAAGATGCAGACACCCAGCTCGGGGAAGGTGGAGCAGAGACTTACACATGAACCACGAGCAGGGCGCACACGTGGGCAGCAAGAGTAGGTGGGCTGGGCTCTGGGCCCCCATACAGACTGGGTGTGTCTGCTTCAACAGGGGATCCTGGCCAGGTGAGTAGGCGCCCGCCAAAACATTTGGTCTCCTCCAGTTTCGGAACAAGGGGAAACTCTGAAAACATGTACTGAAGATTACAAGGGCTCTTCGTGCTAGAGAGGGTGAAGGAAGATGGGTGTACTCCCTAGAGCTGATGGTGGCATGAAGGTGCAACAACCTTTCTGGAAAAACCACTTGGCAGTATGTTTCCACAGGCTCCCAGCCACCTACCTGCACCTGTGCCCTCAGGCATGCCTACGCTACACGTGCCTCCTCACTTAGGTGAAGCCTTCTGCTCAGGTACCAGACCCTGCCAGCTGCCTGAGGACTCTGTTCCACTGATCATCCCCTCTCTTTTTTAAATCATCGATTTTTCCTTCTTCCCTGCATCGTTTCCATTAGGATAAACAAAACACCCTCCTCTTAACCTCACTTCCACCTCCAGCTACTAAGTGCCTATCTTTTCCTTCCTTTTCAGGAACACTCCTTCAGAGCTCTCCACTCCAGCTCTGTCTAAAAGAAGTATGATGCAAGTCACAAACACAAGCCATGTAATAAGTTAAAAACAACAGCACAGGTAAAAACAACAAGATGATAACACTCCACACTGGTCAGTATGGCCAAAATCCAGGACACTGACAACACCGAATGCTGGCTGCCGAGGGTGTGGAGCAGCAGGGACCCTCGTCACTGACGGTGGGAACCAGAATGGTGCAGCCACGCTGGAGGACAGGTTGGTGGTTTCTTACAAAATTCAACATACTCTCACCATACAACCCTGCAATGTGCCCCTCAGAATTTACCCAAATGAAATGAAAACTTGCATCCACACAAAAACCTACACACAGATGTTTATAACAGTTTTATTCATAGTTGCCAGAACTTGGAAGCCACCAAGGTGTCCTTCAGAAGGTGAATGGATACATAAACTGTGGTACCTCCAGATAACGGAATAGTACTCAGTGCTAAAGAGAAATGAGCTATCAAGCCATGAAAAGACATGGAGGAACCTTCAATGCATATCACGAAGTGAAAGAAGCCAGTCTGAAAAGGCTACAGACTGTATGATTCCAACTATACGACATTCTGGAAAAGGCAAAACTATGGAGACTGTGAAAAGATAAGCGCGGGGGAGAGAGGGTGCATAGGCAGAACACAGAGGATTTTTAGGGCAGTGAAACAACTCTGTGCGATACTACAAAGATGGACACACGGAAAACCCGGACTTTGGGTGATGATGATGTGCCGGTGTAGGTTCACTGACTGTGACAAACCATGGTGGGGACACTGACACTGAGAGGCTGTGCACGTGTGAGGATATATGGGAACTTTCTGTACTTCCTGCTCAATTTTTCTGTGAACCTGAAACTGCTCTAAAAAAAAAAAAAAAAGTCTATTAAACAACCCCCAAGAACACAGGTGGATTCTAGTAAGATTTTATTTAACTCAATGTACACACAACATTACCACATCAAAGGTAACCACGCCCACTCTCCAGCCGCCTCCCTCCAGTAGGGCTCTCGCTCCCCACCAATCTTCCAGCACCACACTGCTCTCCATGGACAGACGACACACAGCTCACCTCCTCCTATCTGATATTCTTTCTTCGACTGGCCTCCCAGCTGTCACACCCTCCTGGTTTTTCTGAGAACCCACTCCAACCCCAAAGGCTGTGCCCTAAGCAGAGACGGCAGATGCGCTTCTCCAGACGGGATTCCTAACTGCAGGGTCAGTCCCAGCCCAGCTCCTCGCTCTCTCTTCAGAGTTTGTGCCTTGTTTCCCTTCCCTCCCTGGTAACTTTCAAGCGAGAAGAGAGAAGAGAAGCCTTCCCCTCAAGTCCTCGGGGGTCTACAAATGGTGCCGTGGATCGGGAGGTGCAGGACGGGGGCCCACAGAACGCCCGCTTCAAGTCCCAGCTACATCTCAATGAGCGTCAGACAAAAAGCAAACTATCCCCAAAAGGGGAGTTCTAGAAGCTGAAAGGGCTAGCCAGCTGGTGACCTGACGAGTCCTGAGCTCGATGCCCTCCTGCCAGGAGGCGGCCACCTCCCCCGTTCAGTCAGGATCAAGACACCAGCTCCTGTGAGGAGGCGCCGGAGGGGACGGGGGACGGGGGCCAGGGGCCAGGGGCAGGTCTCCAGAGGACAGCATCGCGCGGACAGCAACACACCTGCACCCGGCAGGCCCTGACCTCGGCCTGCGAGTCCCCCCCGCGTGGACCCCAAGCCCACAGAGAACGACGTCTCCCATTGCCGACAGGGCACACAGGCCACCTGCACCTGTGGCTCCCAGGCTCAGGGAACAAACTCCACGGATTGACAAGCAGTGACAACCAGTAAGGGCCATCAGGTGAGGAATGCGAAACCAACCTTCCCACAGGCAAGAAGGGTCACCACACCCTTTGAAGCCTGAGGCACAGACATTGTTGCAGGTAGAGTGAAAAGCTAGTATATCAGAATTTCTAGAAAGGTACCGTATGTCATTTTCAGTATTTTCCTAACTGTAATCTCATATTTTGATTGAAAAACACAGACTGTATTTCCTTTAACTATATGCGTAAGCATTGTTTCTGGCATTAAGTATGAGATCCACAAGGTTACACATAAAATTGTACCTACGACACACAGTGCTCACTATTATATATAAAACAATAAAACGTTTAACAAGAATCTACTCCAAAGAACTTGAAATCTGTTTTTAACCCTAATGATCTCATCTCAGTTACCAGTAACAGCTTATTTCGAAAAGAGCAGAGTTATCATCTCACACCCGTCAGAATGGTCATCACCAAAAGACAAGAAATAGCCAGTGCTGGCGAGGCTGTGGAGGAAGGGGAGCCCTCCCTCCTGCACCGTTGGTGGGAGTGTAAACTGGCGCCGCCACTACAGAAAACAGTACGGAAGGTCCTCAGAAAACTAAAAATAGAGCTACCACACGATCCAGCAATCCCATTTTCTGGGTATTCATCAGAAGAAAACGAAAACGCTAACTCAAAAAGATATATACATCCCCATGTTCACTGCGTTATTATTTACAATAGCCAAGAAAGTTATGGAACAACCTAAGTGTCCACCAATAGATGAATAAAAAAGATGTGTATATACATACATATCTGTATCCACACAATGAAATATTACTCAGCCATAAAAAAAAAATGAAACCTTTGCCATTAGAGACAACATGGATGGACCCTGAGGGCATTATGCTAATTGAAGATTACATCAGACAGAGAAGGACCAATAGTGTATGATCTCATTCATATGTGGAATCTAAAACAAACAGACAAAATTGAGCTCATTCATACAGAGAACGTATTGGTGGTTGCCAGAGGTGGGGGGGTTAGAGGATGGACAAAATGAGTGAAGGGAATACAAACTTCCAGGTGTAAAATAAGCAAGTCATGGGGATGTAATGCACAGCACAGCAACTAGTTAATACTACCTGCATATTCAAAAGTTACTAGAGTACACAGGAAAAGTGCTCATCACAGGAAAAACATTCGGTAACTGTGTGAGGTGATGGGTGTCAACCCGACTTACTGTGGTGATCGCTTTGCAACATACACAAATATCCAGTCATTACGTTGTACACATGAAACTAACAATGTTGTGTCATTATACCTCAAAAAAAATTTTAAGAGCAAAATCAAAAGAAATATTAGATAGCTTTAAGATAATCGCCAAACTAACACAAGACTAGAGGTGCGCATCCAACTTAGTAGCCACCGGCCACAGCTGGCTACGGAGCACTTGAAATGTGACAGGTTCAAACTGAGACATGCCGAAGTATAAAATGCATGCCAGGTTTCACAGACTTAGCATGAAGAAAGGAATCAATTCTTTAGTAATCATTTTTATACTGATCCCATGTTGAAATAATCTTGTGGCTACTTGGGCCACAAGTAATAGATACTAATAAAATTGATTATACCCGTTCCTTTTTACTTTTGTAATATGGTTACTGACAAATTTCCAATTACATACGTGGCTTACGTTCCATTTCTATCGGGCAGTACCGGGTTGGAGTGTCACTACTCTCTTTTCCCATCTTCTGTGAGTGCTATCCAACACTGGGCACAGAAGGGAAGGAAGCCACAAGGAATAATTAATTTACAAACAGGAAGAACAGCTAGAAAATCAGGAGTTGACTACAGCCGACAATAACTCTATACACCATGTTGGTTTAAACCCCAAAGTCTTCTAACACAGAACCGTAAAACTTCTGTAAAACAAAGTTTTTTTCATAAATACCAAACTTAGACAAAATATCTGCAACACAGAGGCAACAGGCCAATTTCCTAAATATGTACAGCAGCTTCCAATCACCCCAACAGCCCTACACTGTTAGCGTAATTATCATCCTCATTTCACTGAGAAGGAGACTAAGGCATGGAGTTTATGAGACTTGTTCAAGCTAGTAAGTATCAGAGCAAGGATTCAAACCCAGGCAAACTGGCTCCAGACCACTGGAGGGTGTGCTGGGGTCACTTCCTGGGCGACGCAGCTTATTGGATGAAGGTCACCTTCCCAGAGAGAATGCAGCTGTGAACCCTAAAGCTCATGTTAGCTGGGACACAGGCACCGCAACCAGGTAAAGGAGGCTAAGCCTAAGCGAGCACCAAAGTCAAACACACATACGTTAGAGAAGATGAACAAAGCCAAAAGCTGCTTCTCTGAAAAGACCAATAAAATGGACAAATACTGGTAAGAATCATTAAGGGAGAAAGTACAAAACACCAAAGTCAAAAATGAAAAAGACATCATTACAGACCAAACGAACACTTAAAATAATAATAAGGATATTACCAGCATCTTTAGGTCAAACTTTAGGTGAGAGTTTGATGAAGTGCTCAAAGAATTCCTAGAAAATATAACTTTCCAAAATAAATAAATAGAAACTAGAGCGATACTATAATTATTAAATAAATTCAAACATATGTAACTCCAAGCCTAGATGGCTTACACAAAAAATTGAGTAAGAAAGAAATCTAATTTTAGACAAACTATTGCAGATGATAGAAAAGAGTACACACTAAAAATTAACCATAATCTGTATACCAGAATCTGACAAAGAGAAAGGAAAATCCCAGCTTACTCTCACTCATGAAAATAGATGAAAAATTCTAAAGGAATTTATGAGCAAACCGAATCTAGTAATATGCAGAAAAGGATATTACTATTACCAAATGGGTTTACCCAAGAATGCAAAGTTAGTTTAACACTGAGCTGATTTTCTAATTACTGTCATATTACAGAATAAAAGACAAGTTATCATGTAATTAAAACAGATGCAAAAAAGGCTTTTGATAATATCGAACATCCATTCATTAGTAAAGAGCATTCTAGGAAATCAAGAATATAAGGTAACTTTCTTAAACTGATAAAGGCTGTCTTAAAAAAAAAAAACCCTATTAACACTAAACACAGTTAAAGATGAAACAATGAAAGTTTTCCTCTTGAGATCAGGAATGAGATGACGGTACCTACGATCGTCATTTCTATTCAGCATTATAACAGAGATCCCAGCCAGTATAGTAAGGTAAGAAAAAAAATAAAAGGACTAATGATTAGAAAGGGGGAAAAGAAGTGCCATTATTTGTAGATGATACTATTGTACACACAGAAAATCCAAAAGGATGTAAAGATAAATAAGGAGAAGTAATAGTTTTCAAAGGTTGACTTTTAAAAATTTTCAGATACCACTTAATTATAACATCTAAAAGAGAAAACTCAAGCACTGCCCTCTCCCCCTTGGAAGCTTTGGTCATCTTAGTTGGTGTGAATGAGTGGTGCTGAGGGGGAAGGACAGTCCTGGGTAGGATGCACCTGTCTGAGGTGCGCCAGGGTTGGGAATGTGGCCGACAGTTGGAGACTGGTACACACAACAGGATTGAGTAAAGAAGTAAACATGTTGAAGACAATGTAGCCAGGTTTTCCCTGTAGGAGAAGAGAGGTACAAATACAGAAAGGAGGAAGGCTAATAATAAACTCCAAATGTTGGACTGGAATTGAAAAGATTCAGTGTGAACTCCTGGTTTCAACAGATTAAAAAACCTGATGAGGAGTGTGGGTGTCCACACACACACACACACACACACACACACACACACACACACACACACACCCCTACTTCCTAGCTCTTATACCTGTGAGAACATTTAGCACCCAAATTTTTACTTGTAAATACTACTGTCCATTAAAAGGAACCGGAGCTCCTTGATTGCATAGCTGATTTCAGGACTTGAGAAAACTCAAGATGAGAATGCAACATCTGGTACCATAAAGTAAGGAAATATTCAAAGAACGATGAAGACATGTCAAAAGGATTCGGCAGTCAGCCTGAAGGGGCTCCCACTGACTAAATCTGATATACACTGCATAAAACAGGAAACCACACCAAAAAAAAAAAAAAACCAAACAGGAAGCCATAAGTCCATACTTATACAGGGGATATACAAATAACAAGGAAGAGAGGAAAGTTCTAGCTCACTACAGAATCTCAATAAACATAGAAGGAATAATGGAATTAGAAGATCACCATTTGGCTACCACTGAACTAATGGATTCAACCAAGAATTATCGATGGATGCTAAATTAGAGGGAGAAAGTTTGATGAGAAACAGGATATTTATGGTAAAGTACTTCTCTGCAAAAGACATATTAATTACTTATTATTAGTGAGTACAAAATATTACTAATTTACTTGACAGTGAAAAAGCTGGTCAGACACCACCTTAACCACGTGATAAGAGTTACCACCACCTGTAACGGAACAAATCATTACGTCACAAACTCCTAAGATGATGTGCTACAAAGAATACAGCATGACTTGTGTGGAATTCCCATCAAAATGCAAAATTTCAGCCCAATCATGAGGAAACATCAAATATACCCAAACTGAGGGTCATTTACAAAGTGTGTGGCCTGTTCTCATAAAAAATGTCAAGGTCATAAAGGACAAGAAAAGACGGAAAAACTCTTCCAGATTCAAAGGAGACTAAAAAATATGACAACTAAATGCAATGAGTGATCTTGGAACTTATTCTGGACTATGAAGGAAAGGGCTGAAACAAAGGTCTTTTGTTTGTTTTTGCTTTTAAGAACATATTTTGGACAAATGGCAAAATCTGAATAGAAACTTTGGGTGAGATGCTAACACTGTAATAAAGCTAATTCTCTGATTCTGATAGGTATACAATATATACAGAAAAGAGTGCCCTTGTTTTTAGGAAGTACATACTGAGGGGTAATAGGCATTATGTTTGCCAGTTTTCTTCAAGTAGTTCAGAAAAAAATTAAAAGATATATGTGGGGGAGGAAGGAGAGAAAGAAAAGAAGTGGGAGAGAGGAGAGAAAGAAACAGACAGAATAATAAAGCAAATGGGATAAAATGTCAAAAAACTGGGGAACTGGGGTCAAGGGTATATAAAAGTTTTGTACTATTTTTGTACTTTTCTATAAATTTGAAATTATTTCTAAGTTAAATCATTTAAAAAGTTATCAAGTACCAAAGGATAAATCTAAAGCAAGAGAGAAACCATACACACAGAGAAGATTATAAACCTTTATTGAGAAACGATGTCCCAAATAAATGGAGAAAAATACAGACTAAAAAAACTCAAGGTGACAAAGTCAACATTCCTCAGAATGATCTATATATGCAATGCAATCTGAATCAAAATCCAAACAAATTTTCATGTGGTAACTGAGAAAGAATCTAAAGTTTATATGGAAATACAAAGGGCCAAGAGTAAGGCAGCACTCTAGAAGTGTAAGGAGGACTACTGAGACTTACCAAGAAGCTGCAGTAACTGAGAGAGTGTGGTGATGGCCCAAGGACAGACAGAGGAAGGAACAATACAGAACCAAGGTACATATGGACTCCAAAACTATAACAGAGATTGCATTCCACAGCACTGGAAACAGTCTTTTCAAATCATGATGCTGGTTCAACTAGATATCTAAATGGGGGAAAAATTAAATTGAACCCCCATCTCACACCATACACAAAACTCAATTTCAGAATTATAGATCTGAATGTGAACGATAATACTGGTATCCTCATGATCTCAGGTGAAGAAAAACATTTTTAAGCAAGATATCAAAAGCACTAAAACATAAAGGAAAAGATCAACAGATTCAACTCAAAATTAAAGCTTCTATTCAAGACAACATTAAGAAAGTAAAGGACTTCCCTGGTGGCGCAGCGGTTAAGAATCCGCCTGCCAACACAGGGTACACAGGTTCGATCCCTGGTCCAGCAAGATCCCACATGCCACAGAGCAACTAAGCCCGTGTGTCACAACTACTGAGTCTGCGCTCTAGAGCCTGTGAGCCACAACTACTGAAGCCCGCACACCTAGAGCCCATGCTCCACAACAAGAGAAGCCACCACAATGAGAAGCCCGTGCATGGCAATGAAGAGTAGCTCCCGCTCGCCACCACTATAAAAAGCCTGTGCGCAGCAACGAAGACCCAACGCAGCCAAAAATAAATAAATTTTAAAAATGAATTTAAAAAAAGTGAAAAAGCAAGAAAAATATATACAACCCAATAGAAAAAAATAGGCAAAAGATCCAAACATCACAAAAAAGGAAACCCACATAGTCAATTAACATATGAAAAGGCAGGGCTTCCTTGGTGGCGCAGTGGTTAAGAATCCACCTGCCAGTGCAGGGGACATGGGTTCAAGCCCTGGTCCAGGAAGATCCCACATGCCATGGAGCAACTAAGCCCATGAGCCACAACTACTGAGCCTGCGCTCTAGAGCCCACGAGCCACAACTACTGAGCCTGAGAGCCACAACTACTGAAGCCTGCACGCCTAGACACTGTGCTCCACAACAAGAGAAGCCACCACGATGAGAAGCCCGCGCACCACAGCAAAGAGTAGCCCCCACTAGCCGCAACTAGAGAAAGCCCACGCTCAACAACAAAGACCCAATGCAGCCAAAAATAAATAAATAAATAAATAAATTTTAAAAACCAAAAACCTGTTTAAACATATGGAAAGGTAAAATTTACAGTGAAACACCACCATAAACCAAGCAGAGTGGCTAAAATGAGAAACTGTGACAAAACCATATTTAGTCAAAAATATGAAACAACGGGAACTTACAAACTGCTGGTGGAGTGGAAATATGTATAACCATGCTAGGACATAAGCATTATATTAAGACTCTGAAAACACACACACACTATGACCCAGTAATTTCTCTTCTAAATATATATCCTTCCTGATATGAAGTCTTACATGAGCCAAAATACATGTACAAGATTATTCATATGAGTTCCAAACTGGAAATAACCCAGATAAATTGTGGTCTATTCATACAGTGAAATACTATTCGGCAATTAAAATGGACAAACTGTAGATCTGTTCAAAACGAAGATCTGTTCAAAACAAATCTTAAAAATACTGAGTAAAAGGAGCTATACACCAAAGACTACATGTAGTAAGCTTCCATTCATGTAAAGTTCAAAGACAAAAAAATTCCTGTAGTGCTTGGGAACGTATGTTTAGCAGCTACCCATGCAAGGAGAGAAAGGGAACCGTAATCAGGATGTAGCCTTCGTGGGCTTTTGGAGTCCCCAAAATGTTCTCTTTCTTTATCTGAATGGTGCTTATACCACGGATCAAATTAAAATGATCTGCAGAGCTGTCAATTTTTGTATGCACTTTTATGATATTAAACAATAAAAAAGTTTTGGAAAAAGAGAAATAAATATTTGACAAAGGAACAAGGTAATCCCATGGGGAAAGGAGAGGCTTCCCAATAACTGATACACAACTGGATATCCATCTGGGGGGGACACCTCCAACCTTACCACACACACCATACATAACAACTAACTTGAAATGTATAATAGACTTACACATGAAAGCTAAAATTATAAAACTTCAATAAGAAAACAAAGAATAAAATCTTCCTAATCTCAGAGTAGACAGACATTTTTTCTACTTAAATTAGACAAGATTTCAACCTTGGGGTAGAGAAATTTGGGGGGACCCCTAAAGCACTAAGCATACTTGATAAACTGGACTTCATCAAACTTAAAGATATCTGTTTCTCAAGACATGGTTCCTGTGGCTTCAGCTCCAGGATGGAGACGGCCAGGAGGAGCACTGCTCCCACCTGTACAACAGAAACCAACAAGCCTACCTGCAAATCCATGACTTTTTTGGGAACCTATCAGGAAACTAATGTCACAGAGCAAACTGCCCAAAACCTAAGTGCCTGCAAGGAAAGAGAACACACACTCAGCCAAGGCAGACGCAACCACACACTGGTAAGAAGAGTTCATTGAGAACAGATGACATATTGGTGAAGGCTGAGTGCAGGCTGGCAAGACAATGTCTGGGGTAACAGAAGTTGGGGGAGTCTGTATCCTTCTGCAACCTCCCTATGAAACCCCCCGGACGGTCGCTGGGAAGATCTGCAAGAGCCCTAAGAAGCATCGAGGGCGGTGCAGAACTGGGGAGGGGAGCAGCAGCCATGCGTGAAGGGCAAGCAATTCCACCCCATCCTTCTCCATATCCTCTAAACCCACAAAGGAAAAAGCCCTTCCCTGTACAGATCATACAGGGAAAGGCGTTGGTGAACACTCACTGCAAGCTGGGAAAGGAAAAAGGGGACTGGGGGAAGTACTCCTGGAGAATGGGCAAGATTACACAGTGAGCCCACAACTGCCGCCAAGGAAGGACAGGAGAGCTGAGAGGGCTGTACCCCAAGACTCAGGGGCCCCATACACACCTAGGACCCAGCCTTACTCAGAATAAGGAGCCAGCACCACACCACTACCACACATGTCCAAGTCAAAAGCTTCAAGTAGGGAGTTCCCTGGTGGTCCAATGGTTAGGACTCTGTGCTCCCACTGTCAAGGGCACGGGTTCAATCCCTGGTCGGCGAACTAAGATCCCACAGGCCACAAGGCATGGCCAAAAAAGACCTTACAAAAAGCTTCAAGTGGGACTTCCCTAGTGATGCAGTGGTTAAGTTGCCTGCCAATGCAAGGGATACAGGTTTGAGCCCTGGTCCAGGAAGATCCCACATGCCGCAGAGCAACTAAGCCCGTGTGCCACAACTACTGAGCCTGTGCTCTAGAGCCCGAGAGCCAAAACTACTGAGCCCGCGCACCTAGAGCCCGTGCTCTGCAACAAGAAAAGCCACTGCAATGAGAAGTCTGCGCACCACAATGAAGAGGAGCCCCCGCTCGCCGCAACCAGAGAAAGCCTGCGCACAGCAACGAAGGCCCAACGCAGCCAAAAATAAAAATAAATAAATTTATTAAAAAAAAAAAAAAGAATGCCCGCTCTAAGGCCAGACTGCCCGGTTTCACTTACTAGCACGTCAACATGGGTGTTACTTAACCTTTTGTCTCAGCTTCCTCATCTTCAAATACCTGCCTCACAGGCCTGCCATGGGAAGTGAGTGAGTGAACACGGGTAAGGTGCTCAGAGCCCCTACCTGGCACATAGTGAAGGAACACCACGTGTTAGCTAGCGTCACGCAGGAGCACAGAGGTCTGATCCTCGAGGGGGAGGTCACTGTCATCTGACCAAAGACTATCAGACTGAATTCTGAAAAATCACTGTGAACCAGGGAACTCCCTGTCACTTCAGCTCCAGGATGGAGACGGCTGTCACTACTGAGGGCCTGGGTTCAATACCTGGTCAGGGAACTGAGATGCCACAAGCCGCACAGTGTGGCCAATTAAAAAAAGAAAAAAAACCACTGTGAACCAGAGAGCTCAGAAACATTCCACCGAGGCACTGTATTATACATTTTTAATCGCTCTGCGGGGAGTTAAGATACAGCTAACTTTAAAAACTATTCCCTGTGCTTACGTTTCTCTAAGTGAAAAGAAACTAGATGACCATGAGCTGAGAGCCCTGGAAGCACCCCCTCAGAGAGGCTCGCTCTTCTGGAAGCACGTGGTAAGGGGCTGGGGCCCTAGGACTGAGCACTACCCACTCAAACCCGTGCCTGAAAAAATCTGGGCCACCTCCCGTTGAAGAGCAATCATAATGGCGCAAAACAGGCTGCCAAGCAGTCACCCAGTGTCTGTTCTCACCTAATGGTCTATGGCGAATGCAAGAAAAGGTAAATGCAAACAAAGCACATCACCAGAAATATACTCACAGAAATAAACCTCAAGGTTAGAAAATAATCCCTTTCTCCTACTTCTTCTGTGCAGTACAGGCAGTATTTACTGAAGATGTACAAGGTGCTGGAGACGGCTCCAAAGACCAATCTATCCTCTGGCCCTTGGGAAAATGGCATGGGAATGAACTGTTCCAGGAAAATGAAAGCCAGAAGAAGAGGAGATGACTCACCAGGCCACACAGCTAAGTGCCGGGCACTGTGCTAAACGCACTCATCTACTTCCTCCCCTAACTGGTACAAGGACTCCAAAGGGAGGCACTATTACCTCACTCTAAAGTCCTTAAAGCTTAGTAACAGGACCATAAAGTAACCGCACCTAACATCACAGAGCTACGATTCAAATCCAGGCAGTCCAGGGGCTTCCCTGGTGGCGCAGTGGTTGAGAATCTGCCTGCCGATGCAGGGGACACGGGTTCGTGCCCCGATCCGGGAAGATCCCACATGCCGCGGAGCGGCTGGGCCCGTGAGCCATGGCCGCGGGGCCTGCGCGTCCGGAGCCTGTGCTCCGCGGCGGGAGAGGCCACGGCGGTGAGGGTACCGTGTACCGCAAAAAAAAAAAAAAAAAAAAAAAAAAAAAAAGAGTGGACCCCGCTTGCCGCAACTGGAGAAAGCCCTTGCACAGAAACGAAGACCCAACACAGCCATCCATCCATCCATCCATCCATAAATAAATAAATAAATAAATAAAAATTAAACATGAATATTTGCTTAAAAAAAAAAAATCCAGGGCTTCCCTGGTGGCACAGTGGTTGAGAGTCCGCCTGCCGATGCAGGGGACGCGGGTTCGTGCCCCGGTCCGGGAAGATCCCACATGCCGCGGAGCGGCTGGGCCCGTGAGCCATGGCCGCTGAGCCTGCGCGTCTGGAGCCTGTGCTCCGCGATGGGAGATGCCAAAACAGTGAGAGGCCCATGTACGGCAAAAAAAAAAAAAAAAAAAAAAAAAAATCCAGGACCTGAATTCACAACATTGTGATTAACTGCCTCTGCTGGCCTACTTCCTGGGAGGGTCAGGGAGGGCTTCCTCCTCTCATGACCCACCTGGATAATGGCTCTCATCTTTCAATATAATTCATGCATCATCTTCTCTTTAAAACCTGACTCATTTGACTCCCATTCTCTCCCAGTCTTATCAATTAGTAATATCCTCTTTCTGCTCACACAACTTTCTCACTAGGTGTGCCTGTCTCTCTCTCCCCCAGTGAATTGACGGCACACTCCTTGAGACCAGAGAGTTTGTCCCAATCACATTCCTTCTACTAACACCTTCCATAACATCGCTCACAGGGCAGGCAATGTCCACGGAATGAACAAGCAGAAGAAGACCCTTCAGTCTTCTTGGGCTTATCATCCATCACACCCAATGGTTTTCAAAGTGATGGCAGCAGATAGGAAAAGTCTTACTGCCTGACATGAGAGTTACCTGAACTTCCCATCAGGATAATGTATGCAAGAAGATCCTGAAATCACATGCACATTGCACAATCAAGTTGCTACACTGCAACTTCTTTAAAAACTACACCTAGGGCTTCCCTGGTGGCGCAGTGGTTAAGAATCCGCCCTGCCAGTGCAGGAAACATGGGATCGAGCCCTGGTCCGGGAAGATCCCACATGCCGCGGAGCAACTAAGCCCGTGCGCCACAACTACTGAGCCGGCGCTCTAGAGGCCGCGACCCACAACTACTGAGCCTGCGTGCCACAACTACTGAAGCCCATTGCCTAGAGCCCAAGCTCTGCAACAAGAGAAGCCACTGCAATGAGCAGCCCGCGCACCGCAACGAAGAGTAGCCCCCGCCCGCCGCAACTGCAGAAAAGCCTGTGCGCAGCAATAAAGACCCAATGCGGCCAAAAATAAATAAATAAATAAACCAATTAAAACAAACAAACAAACTACACCTATGGCCTGCTGGTGAGTTCCTTATGACCAGTAACGAAGGAAGAAAACTTTAAGTCCGTGTACAGAGAGTGGTAAATGATGTCCTGGCACTAGTCAGCAGTGGATGGCCGCAGCAAGATACTGCACTCAGAGATGGTCCTGAAGGCTCCGATGAGGAGGTGAGATCCAGCCAGTGGGCAGACATTCAATTAGCATGCGTGGTTGTACCCCTGGTCAGGAAGGAGAAATGGCCAGAGAGGCAAATCCACACCGACTCACTGACAGCAGTTAATGTTTGGCTGGAGGGTCAGGAATCTGGAAAGAACAAGGAGGGATAATCAGTGACAAAGAGATCTAGCGAAGGCTCTGAGAATGGGCAAGGAGTGCAAGGACGGCTGTGTCCTACACGAGTGGCCACAATGACAGCCACTGCAGAAGCAGGGGGACAAGATGACCTGCCCTGTGTGTCTCTCTCAGCCTCTTTCACCAACTCTCAGTGAGCTCACGAACAAAGAGACATGGCAGCAGGGACTGGAGTGATGAATCTGCTCAGTGACATGAACTTCCACCAAGGATGATCTGGATATTCCAATGTTAGGTATCCATCTGCAGGGCACAGCTTCTCGGGTATTTGGCATTATGTGCTTTCTCCAGCTCTGGACTTGGGAAGCAGCAACGTAGCTGGGAGCCGCAGAGAGCTGGGACCTGTGCCCCAGCCTCAGTTACTGCTTTCTGCACCCTCTCTTCGGTGCCATGCCTCCACACACCAGGGGTCCTTCAGGGCTGGCTGTCTAGTGAGCCTGCTACCCAACCTTTGTCCCACACAATGCCCTGGAGCTGCCCTGGCCCAAGCGATATACAGAAGTGTAGGAGTTCCTGTAGAACGGGACTACTGCACCAGCAAGCAGCTCTAGCAGTGATACCCTGACTCTTTCCGTGCACCTGTCCACCAACCTTGGCTCATGTGAGCCCTAGAGGTGCATTTCCTGTGGCCCATCCAACACAGAAAACACACACCCCAGGACTCACTAAAAGGGTATCCTAGCTGCCTCTGTAGGCCCACCCACCAGTCTCAGCTCACCTGAGCCCCAGATTGCTTCTGTGTGCCCAGTAACTGCAAACTAGCTGTGGCCCAGGCCATCCAGATGCAACCATACCTGCTCCAGCAAGGTATGAACTCCAACCCTGGGAAGCAGTCCCCTTCCAAATGTGTCCTTCTTTAGGACACATTTACCCCTGAGTTCTAGAGTATAGAGTTCTCTTTCCAGTTTACAGTTATTCTGGGACTTCCCTGGAGGCACAGTGGTTAAGAATATGCCTGCCAATGCAGGCGACATGGGTTCGAGCCCTGGTCTGGGAAGATCCCACATGCCGCAGAGCAACTAAGCCCGTGCACCACAACTCCTGAGCCTGCGCTCTAGAGCCTGCAAGCCACAACTACTGAGCCCATGCACCACAGCTACTGAAGCCCGTGCACCTAGAGCCTGTGCTCCTCAAGAAGAGAAGCCCGTGCACCGCAACAGAGTAGACCCCGCTCACCGCAACTAGAGAAAGCCTGCGTGCAGCAATGAAGACCCAACGCAGCCATAAGTTAATAAATAAATAAATTTACAGTTATTCTCCTATCACAGCTTAGTAATTCCTTAATATATTAAATTTGCCTTGCTTAAATTACTAGTATATGGTTTTGTCTCCTCGTTGGGCCCAGACTGACACACTGTGTCTGCTCCCCAACATCACCATCTATGGACTCGCTGCATACGCCTTATTCACTGTCATGACACCACAATGACCAAGGAGTTTGTTTCAGGGTAAAAGTGAGGTGATGAGCCCATGATCACTGGATTCACTCATCTGTCACATACCTCACCATTCAGAAGCAACTGGCTCCAGAGTATGGTGGAATGGCCTACTGGGAACTCACCGCACCAAAGACGGGACCTTGGGGTTAAAGAGCTGCCCCTCACGCTGCAGCTGTATACACTCTGCACAGATGGCCAACAGACGCTGCTAATCTCCTACTGTCCAGGAAAGAGGGGTCCTAATGAGAGCAGCATCTCACTGACACCTAATGACCAATCCAGGAAGTCTTCCTTCCCGCCCACTCAACTCTGGTTCTGACAGGTTAGAAGTCTTAGTACCCAGAAGCTGAGTGCTCGCCCAGGGTGACACAGTCTCAGGACACCAGAAGCCTGCCCGACCAGCTGGACTCCTCATGCCTTTGAACCACCAGACTAAAAAAAAATGAAACAAACAAAAAAAAGTGACTAAGTACAGTGATGGTCAAGGATAAAGAGCACGTGAAACAAGCAGTGAATCCCCAAAAATATGTCTTTAAAAAGTATATTATTTCTAGGGCTCCCCTGGTGGCGCAGCGGTTGGGAGTCCGCCTGCCGATGCAGGGGACGCGGGTTCGTGCCCCGGTCCGGGAAGATCCCACGTGCCGTGGAGCGGCTGGGCCCGTGAGCCATGGCCGCTGAGCCTGTGCGTCCGGAGACTGTGCTCCACAACGGGAGAGGCCACTGCAGTGACAGGCCCACATACCCCACACACACACACACACACACACACACACACACACACAAAAATATATATATATATGTGTGTGTGTGTGTGTGTGTGTGTATTTCTAAACTAAGCTTCCTTCCAAAATGTTAACATGTCTTCCAAGAATAGTAACATTAATGCTGATAAATTTTTTCTAACCCTCTGAATTTGTCATGAAACAGAATGAAGAAAAATTAATAAAACATCACCCCAGAACTATATTCCCTCCCCCAAAAAAATTCAGTCAGCTATGTTTTTGTTTTTCTACATACACATGCTTCTAAATAAAATATACCTAAAAACCTATGAAGAATGTAATGGAATAAATCAATGGGGGCAGACTAACAGAACGCCTTCAGTGTCTCCCTCAGCACCATTCACTGTCAAGGGCCGACCAGCACAAACAGATGAAGCATCCGTGTCAACTAAAGAAGAAATGGCAGGAAGACAGTCTTTTGGTATGAAGAGCCTGGGACTCTGGAGTCAGAATGCCTGGATTTGAATCCCAACTCTGTCTCCTAACAAGCTACCTAACTTTGAGAAGTCACTCAACCTTTGTAGAACTCCTTTTTTATCTTCTGAGAAACTGACACCCCATAGGTGTTAAAAAATATTAAGTTTATTTTTTAAAACAACACTGAACTCTAAAGCTGCTTAGAAAATATACATGCAAAATAAAATATAGTACAACAGTGGTTGAAGGCTACTCACTGTTTACCCTTAAGCAAGTCATTAAGGCCTCCAAGCCTCAGTCTCCTTATCTGTAACTGGAGGATTTTTAAAAAATCCACTCAGAGGGTTGCCATAGAATCAAATGAGATATTACAAGTAAAGTACTTAATAGAGAATCTAGCACATAGTAATCATTAAGTCGAATAGCAGCTATGTGTTACCATAAAAATGACACAAATTTTAAATGGGCAAAATAAAGCAGGTAACTGCAAATAAAATAAATGCATGGGTAGCAATATTAAAATCAGAAAAAATATAAGTAACAAAGATTACTCTGTTAATAGGACGTAAAGTTTTAATGAAGACATGTTTATTTTCTGTATCAATATAAACATGTTGAAATACATAATGCAAAAACCATTAAAGTCTCCAGATAAAAATTAACAGAATTTACCAACAGTCATACAGGGTACCTATCAATATGTAACAAACCAAGTAAACAAAAACTTTATAAATGACAAATTTAAATAAGGCTTAACGGTTGGATTTATGTCCAGATTTAAACTCCACTGAATACTTCTTTTGTTAAGCTCCAGAAATACAAACCAATCAAACAATATTCTACCAACAAAACAAACAAACAAAAACCTACATTTCAAAAGGCACAAGCTGTAGAGGCCATATTCACTTAAAAACAAAAAAACCGATGAAATATAAAATTCATAGTTGAAACCATATACTTCAAAATCCAATTCACTTCAATATTCAAAGCTCTCTCAGATAAATACTGTAACAAAGAAGTAATAAAATCTGTAATTACAGTCCCACCAATAATTAATACTAGAGAACAGAGATCATCATTGAATTCTCAGTAACAGCTGTAGTAACTAGCAAACAGTAAGTACTAAATGAACATTTGCTGAGTGAACAGATTTCAAGTAACAACAAAACTGAGAACAGTGTATCTCAACACTTTAGGTGTTAAGTTCACGGCTTTCACCACCAGTATTATTTTGAAGGAAGGGAAAGAAAAAAAAAACTTTGGCTAAAGATCAGAACCAATTCAGAAAGGCCCAAAAGAAAACAAGGACAAGTTACTTTAAAATATGAAAAAGTTAATGACATATAAAAGAGAATTGTTAAACAGTAAAGAGTAGTTAAAACTTGGCAGTTCTCACTGAATTCTATACTTAAAAATGGTTAAGAAGGCAAATTTTATGTTACATATATATTTTACCACAATTAAAAAAATAATTTTTATACCTGAAACTAACACAGCATTGTAAATCAACTGCATTTCAATAAAATTTTAAAAAAGGACTTCCTTGGACGGCCAGTGGTTAGGACTCCACGCTTCCAATGCAAGGGGTGTGGGTTCAATCCCTGGTTGGGGAGCTAAGATCCCACGTGCCGTGTAGCACATCCCCCCAAAATTTTTTTTTAATTTAAAAAAAAAAAATCTAAAAATTAAAAAAGAGGGAATTCCCCTGCTGGCCAGTGGTTAGTACTCTGTGCTCTCACTCCCGAGGGCATGGGTTCAATCCCTGGTCAGGGAACCAAGATCTTGCAAGTGCGGTGTGGCCAAAAAAAAAAAAAATCTCATAAAATGAAAAAATATAAATAAAATTAAAAAAAATAATTTTTTAAAAAGGGCAAGTCTAAAGGGGGGGAGGTTATTGAAAATAAAATAATATTAAAAAACAAAGAGCACAAACATTAACTAAGCACCAAGTCCAGAAATAAGTCCCATTATACCAAGTCAATATATTTGAAAGGAATAAAGATTTTTAAATTTTAATTAAACGAAGGATCAAAATTGACTCAGCCAGAAACATTAAACCTAGACCAATGACCATGAAGAAACTGAAAAATTTGCAGAGAATCACCTCCTTTATAAGTTCCAGACCTGGAAAATTTAACAAGTGATTATCCTTTAAGAAACAGAATATTCCTGGGGACTTCCCTGGTGTCCAGTGGTTAAGAATCTGCCTTCCAGGGCTTCCCTGGTGGCGCAGTGGTTGAGAATCTGCCTGCTAATGCAAGGGACACGGGTTCGAGCCCTGGTCTGGGAGGATCCCACATGCCGCGGAGCAACTGGGCCCGTGAACCACAACTACTGAGCCTGCGCGTCTGGAGCCTGTGCCCCGCAACAAGAGAGGCCGTGATAGTGAGCCGCCCATGCACCGCGATGAAGAGTGGCCCCTGCTCACCGCAACTAGAGAAAGCCCTCGCACAGAAACGAAGACCCAACACCGCAAAAATAAATAAATTAATAAACTCTACCTTAAAAAAAAAAAAAAAAAAGAATCTGCCTTCCAATGCAGGGGACGCAGGTTCAATCCCAGGTTGGGGAACTAAGATCCCACATGCCACAGAGCAACTAAGCCAGCGTGCCACAACCACTGAGCCCGCACGCTCTAGACTGTGCACCACAACTAGAGAGAAGCCCGCACGCCCAACGAAAGATCCTGCGTGCTGCAACTAAGACCCAACGCAGCCAAATACATCAATGAAACAGAATATTCCTGAGCACAAACAACACGCTTCCGGAACGGAGTTAAAGGTTAAATACTCTTAAAAACGTCTTCAAGTTATGAATGGCACACGATACTTAACATTTACTGAGTCCTTCTAAGATTATCACTCTCTCGTCTACCTCAAACTACCAGAGCCATGGTTTTAAATAAATTTCTACCACTGTTCCACTATTTATGGATGTTCTGAAGTCAGTTTACCTTGTACAACAGACTCCTGACATTCTCAATGGACACATCAGGACCTTCAAGAACACATGATATGACAAATAACTAAAACATTTAAATGACCTCATCAGACCTTTTAAGAAATATGTAAGATTAAACCACGCACTGCTCTTTTTGACTTTACTGTATTAATCTCATAAGATGGTCACTGTTCACAGGGCAGAAAAATCACAAAAAAGCTTAAATGAAATAGGTGTGGGGGGATGAGCAATCCCCAGATAAGTGACTTTCAGGAAAACCTAGGAACTTCAAGGTCTTCTCCATTCAAATTCATGCCTTTGTAAAATTAAGAACAGAATGGTACCAATTAGTTACACCCAAAATAATGAACATCTCTAAGAAATATTACATGGACTCCTTATATCCTCAATATTTTGAGGTATTTTAGTCTTCACATTAACTAAAAACCTTAGGTAATGTAACAGTGAGATCAATCCCTATACAAAGAAGTCTAATAACACTCAAGCGACGACATCAAGAAAGCTGTACGGAAATGACCCTCCAAACTACAGAGACTGCTCAGAGAACAGCACATCTCCAGCCTAGGTTGCCCACACCTGTTACAGTACCTCCCCCAGGTACTGTACAGGTACAGGTACAGAGTCAGCTCCCAAAGCTCAGGTACTGCCTGGCTCTGGCCCCTCACTCCTAGCTGTGCAGCTGGCCTTGAACTAACCCTTAGGCTTTCCATGCCTATTTTGTCAACATAAAACGGGGATAACAGCACCTCCACTTCAGACTACTGAGGGCAAAAAAACATACAACTTAAATGGTTAGAACTTTGCCTGACACAGAGTAGGTGCTATATAAATGCCAGCTAATGTTTCTGCTGTTGTTTTGTTTTCGGCTGTGCCACACAGCATGCGGGACCTTAACTACTTGACCAGGGATCAAACCCCTGCCCCCTGCAGTGGAAGCTCAGAGTCTTAACCACTGGACTGCCAGGGGAGTTCCTAAATGCCAACTAATGTTAATATATACTAATAATTGGGTTTGTGGCAGAGCTACTCAGCGATTACTAGATACACTGTAAATTAATGCCAACAGACCATATAAACTAATTTCTGATCTGTCTTCCATTATAATCCTGGACAGCTGCTACTTCTACCTCTCACTGCGGTCCCAACTCACCTAAAACATACGCCTCCTGGGAGTTCCCTGGCGGTCCAGTGGTTAGGACTCAGCATTTCACTACCGAGGGCCCGGGTTCAATCCCTGTTCGGGAACTAAAATCCCGCAGCCAAAAAAAAAGCGTCCTGAGAGCAGAAACCGCTCCACGTGACACTTGCCTGCAACCTCACCACGCTCAGCAACACCCAAGATTTACACACGTTCCTCCAATGTTACAATCCCAGGATCTAGCATGTACCCAACACATCAAAAAGCCTCAACAAATGTTTGCCCAGTGAGTAAATGTGCATTCTTTAAACTATGCCAACTTGCAATCCAAGCTCCTGACTTGGCGAGTCTGGCCCTTGTTGCCACTGACCAGATTCTACTCATTTGTTGGGCATCAACCCTGACTTTGCTCACTCGGTACACTCACTCCAAAGCTGGCTCCCCGACGGTTGCTGTGGTTCTCTGCTCCCACAGTGATGCGCTGTCCTTGCTCCCTCCCCTCCCGACAGGTCAGCCATCTCTAACCCAGGGCCCAAGCAAGAGGCAATGCAAGTGTTTGGGGTTGGGGCTAGAGGAGCATGACCCAGCAGACCGAGGGGGTGGGCCTCCTTTCCCACAGGTGGGTCATGAACCCAAAAGGCTAGAAAGCTTTTATTCCCCATATTTTTTAAAAAGTTTAGTTCAGGGCTTCCCCGGTGGCACAGTGGTTGAGAGCCCGCCTGCTGATGCAGGGGACACGGGTTCGTGCCCTGGTCCAGGAAGATTCCACATGCTGCAGAACGGCTGGGCCCGTGAGCCATGGCCGCTGAGCCTGCGCGTCCGGAGCCTGTGCTCCGCAACGGGGGAGGCCGCAGCAGTGAGAGGCCCGCGTACCGCAAGAAAAAAGAAAAGAAAAGAAAAAAAAGTTTAGTTCAGCTTCTCAATGCTTCCAATAGGGCAAAAGGCCTACTTCCTACCGAAGTAACTAACTATTCGGTAGCCAGACTTAAATGATGAGTTAATATTGCTTCTGATTTTAATGTTTGTTTCTAAATTAGTGCAAAATAATTCATATAGTAAAAGATGCCGTGCAAGTAGTATTTTTTTAATATAAATTTTATTTATTTATTTTTGGCTCCGTTGGGTCTTCATTGCTGCACACAGGCTTTCTCTATTTGTGGCAAGCGGGGGCTACTCTTCTTTGTGGTGCGCGGGCTTCTCATTGCAGTGGCTTCTCTTGTTGCGGAGCACGGGCTCTAGGCACACGGGCTTCAGTAGTTGTGGCGCGTGGGTTCAGCAGTTGTGGCTCGTGGGCTCTAGAGTGCAGGCTCAGTAGTTGTGGCGCACGGGCTTAGTTGCTCCGTGGCATGTGGGATCTTCCTGGACCAGGGCTCGAACCCGTGTCCCCTGCATTGGTAGGCGGAGTCTTAACCACTGCGCCACCAGGGAAGTCCCTGTGCCTGTAATATTGAAAACTCCCGTGTTCAAATTTATTATGGCAGTTTAGATGTAAGCATTAATACTAGGAAAGAGGTCTCAGCTTCTGAACGTTAGAGAAACCTGAGGCCCTGGTTTTGGCCTCTGCTCACTCTATGCTGTCCCTCCGCCAGCCACATCCACTACCATCAATACACACACAATTCCCAAAAGTTGGTTTGCGGGGGACTTCCCTGGTGGGCCACTGTTTAAGAATCCAGCTTAAACGCAGGGGATGCCAGTTAAATACCCAGTCAAGGAACTAAAATCCACATGCCGCCGGGCAACTAAGCCCACGCACTGCAACTACCGAGCCCACGCACCACAACTAGAGAGCCCGCGTAACACAACTACAGAGCCCACACACTCTGGAGCCCGCGTGCCACAACTAGAGAGAAGCCCACGCACCACAATGAAGAGCCCACGTGCTGCAACGAAAGATCCCGCGTGCCACAACTAAGACCTGGTGCAGCCAAAAACTAAATTAATTAATTTATGAAAAAAGAAAAAGAAGTTGGTTTGGGGGCTCAAATGTCTATGGTACAACTGTCTAATCTGCACTGCCCCGCCCCCGGATGTCTCAAGGCACTCTGAGCTCAACATGTCCAAACCCAAATTTACATGCCTCGGCCTCTGTGGCAATGGTGAGCCAGAGCCCCTGGCAGCGTCCACTGCAAAGAAAACAGCAAGAGAGCAAAGGGACAGCCCTGCCCAATACAAGGAAGACCTGTGCCCTGATGAGACACCCACAGCCCGTTCTCCACATCCATCCCCCCATTTTCCACATCCCATAAGCAAAATTCAAGTAGGCACACCACATGCCCTGTCAAATGCCCACCCATGCCTGACACCAGGCCACTCACTAGTCTTCCTGCTTCAGCCTCTGCCCTTACATCCATGATGCACCCGCAATCACTCTTCTAGAACCTAAGTCACAGCACTTCACTCTCCTGCTCAAAACCCTCCCACGCTCCCATCTTAACAAGATAAAAACCGATGTTGTCAGAGAGACAGACAAGACCCTCTGTCCAGAACAGAGCCCGACAAGCAGGCACTCAGCAGACACTGGTGGGACGGAGGGACAAGCGTGATGTACATATGGCAACATCGGAACCCCAAAACGAAGCTGCGGGCCAAAGTAAGAGTAGGACCCGCGCCCTACACCATTCGGTAATAAACACACAAATACATACAAGAGAATGAAGACCTGTCCCCCAGACATAGCCCTTCTGCAGTATCTCCTATCAGGAGAAATCCTTTCTGAAGTCAGACTCCCAAGAATTTGCTTTGGCCCTCCCAACATTCAATGCACCTCATTCGCCATCTCCACTGCCACCGCCACCTCTCACGTGGGTTACTGAAGTGCCTTCCACCCGTCTCCCTGTAGCCACTGTTACCCAGCAAACAAACCATTATCCTTACTGCAGCCATTGAGCTCTTCTCTGCTTTTCAAAGCCCACCAAGTGTCTCCAGGTGCTGTTAACTAAAAGAGCAAAACCCTCTGGCCCAGCCCTGCAGGCCCCACCCAGAGCTTCCCAGTCTCCCCCTCCAGGCCCCTTGCTCCAGCACATGGCTTGTGAAGCTGGTGAAGCTGGGCATGGCACAAGGCTTCCCTCCTACCTGGCCTAGTGATAGTTCTAACCCACAGGCAGCCGCGAGGCCCAGCCTGAAACCTTTAATCCCACCTAAATCTCTCATTTTACATACCAGAGGAGGACAAGAGACTCTCTGGGTCACACCGTGAATTCCTAGCAAGGCTAGAAAAATGCCCAGGTCCCCGGTCCAGCCAGTGCTCGGAGGCTACATCCTCAGACAATCTGGTTTCCAGTAGGTGCCATACAGGACCTCATTCAGGGGGGAAAGGTATTAGAAAGAAAGCTTGAAATGTTACTTTCAGCTTAACTTTTAGCTGAAACTCAGTCTTCATACTCTGTTTTGCTGTCCTGACCAAGATTTTAGAAAGTGGTAAATAAACAGTTCTGCTCTAGAATTTTACTTCTAGAGGTAAATTTTACTAAAGTTTACCTCAAAACTTTCTTCCGCCAAGACACCTTTAAATAAAATTAGGTTTTCTGCCTCGAAACCACTAACTTCCAAACTCATATTGCACATGTGAATTTTTTACAAATAACTCAACACAAGTGCACTGTCCTATCAGATGTGCATCTCCAAGCTTGCCTGCAAGGTGGCCCTCATCAGGGAAAGTGTCCCCACAGTCCCCCTGCCCTGTACTTCAGGCCCTGCCCTCTCCTTCATGCCTCAGAATGGATAATAAACCCACGGGGGAACAGGCAGCCCATCACAGCACGGTCGGGGACCCACAATGAAGCCTAGCATAAAAATATGATCTGGTCCACTTCTGAGAAACGTGAACCAAACTACAAAGCACAATCAGCCAGTAGTCATCAAAGGCTACCAGGAGGAAGAGCTGGGGCCATGGCAAGCAGAATGGTCCAAGAGCAGAATCTATGGGTAAGGTGGGCCAGCCAGAAGAGGGAGGGGCTCAGGGAAGCTGCCCCACAGCAAGAAGGACCTACAGGACAGGCAGGGTGCCCGTGCGTGGCAATTCTTATCTTAAATTAAGCTGAGCGGAGCAACTTTTCTGTTTCATGCAATCTGAAGATACCTAAATACAACAGAGAGTGCGGGGAGGAGGGAAGGATCAAGGTGAGGAAGAGGCACTGACGTGGTAGCACTTAGAGCACTCGACTTCCATCTGGGAAACACGACCAAAGGCAGCCCACCTGAGACTGAAGCCTAACAGAAACAATTATTCTCCTAAACCGGCAGCACAAAAGCTCCCAGCCCTCAGAGTGAGGGCTGAAAAGTAGCCTGGGCTCCTCTAGCCAAGCCCTGCTCTAAGCAGGAGCTCTCCAAGTGCTGCACACATGGGGTAATTTGCACACCTTCTTCTAAATGGCACACAGCCTTACATCTAGATGTGGGAAGGTTTATTTCCTGTGTCACCACGGTATTTCAGCGATGAAGGGGAGAAAAGAGTTTCAATTATTCCAGTCACGAGAGAGGGCTGGAAGGCCCTTTAGTGCTGTGTGATACACCAAAGGACTGTGTGGTGACCCCTGCAAGAAGGAATAACAGGAGGTGACCAAGAGTATTACTGTTCTTCCCCAGTACATGAAATACTTAGGAAAAGTTTAAAATGTACTGAGAAAAAAACATAAGAGATTTCGTTTATTCTGATACCTCCTAAGCATATCATCAAAGCTGTTTAAAAGAGATTTACAGAGATGCTTCTTCAGCTCAGAATGACCCTCTCAACTTAATAAAATGCCTTAAGAAATCCAGATGACCAAATCCACGATGGCTCCCAGAATGTACTACCTTCTTACAAATGGAAGATCTGAACACACTGAATCCAACCCTGCAGGCAGAAATAAGGCTAAGGTGATTTATCCAAGGGAGCACAGACCCAGACTGGTCCCAGGCCGAGCAGATGGCAACCAGAGACTCCAAACACTCAGTGCTGCCTAAACGCCCAGAACTAATTCTGAAGAACTTCTGGGCTATTTCGTGGAAGAGGGTCACAAATACAGAAGATATTCCAAAGTGAACATTAGAAGTCATGCTTTAAGTTTCTGTTGCTTAAATATTAGTTGTGAAAACCTCCAGATGTATGTGAATTATCCAGCATCTGACTCTAAGAGTATGGCTCCACTTTCAAGGGCATCTGAATGAGATGAAATCAAATTATGACAATACACCAGTCCTAAAATTTCAAGGATGAATGTATGAATCCCAAGACCATCCAGAAATTTCTGTCATCTTTAACTTCTTTTATCAGTGCCTCATAGTTTTTGAAGTACAGGTCTTTTGCCTCCTTAGGTAGGTTTATTCCTAGGTATTTTAGGATACCTTTTTGATGTAATGATAAATGTGATTGTTCCCTTAATTTCTCTTTCTGATCTTTTGTTATTAGTGTATAGAAATGCAAGCGATTGCTGTGTATTAACTTTTTTTTTTTTTAATAGGAACTTTTTTGTTTTTTGGCTACATTGGGTCTTTGTTGCTGGGCAACGACTTTCTCTCGTTGAGGTGAGCAGGGGCTACTCTTCGTTGTGGTGCACGGGTTTCTCAATGCAGTGGCTTCTCTTGTTGCGGAGCATGGGCTCTATCTAGGTGCACGGGCTTCAGTAGTTGCTGCACGTGGGCTCAGTAGTTGCGGCACGTGGGCTCAGTAGTTGCGGCACGCAGGCCCTAGAGCGCGTGAGCTTCAGTAGTTGCAGTGTGTGGGCTCAGTAGTTGTGGCTCACAGGCTCTAGAGTACAGGCTCAGTATTTGTGGTACACGGGCTTAGTTGCTCTGCAGCATGTGGGATCTTCCCAGACCAGGGATCACACCCATGTCCCCTGCACTGGCAGGTGAATTCTTAACCACTGAGCCACCAGGGAAGTCCCTGTGTATAAACTTTGTATCCTGCCACTTTACCAAATTCATTAATGAACTCTAGAAGTTTTCTGGTAGTGTCTTTAGGATTTTCTATGTATAGCATCATGTCATCTGCAAACAGTGACAGTTTTACTTCTTTTCCAATTTGGATTCCTTTAATTTCTTTTTCTTCTCTGATTGCCGTGGCCAGGATTTCCAAAGCTACATTGAATAAAAGTGACAAGAGTGGACATCCTGGTCTTGTTCCAGATCTTAGAGGAAATGCTTTCGGCTTTTCACCCTTGAGTATGACGTTAGCTGTGGGTTTGTCATACGTGGCCTTTATTATGTTGAGGTAGATTCCCTCTATGCCCACTTTCTGGAGAGCTTTTTTTTGCAGTATGCAGGCCTCTCACCGCTGTGGCCTCTCCTGCTGCAGAGCACAGGCTCCAGATGCACAGGCCCAGTGGCCATGGCTCACGGGCCCAGCCGCTCCGCGGCATGTGGGATCTTCCCAGACCGGGACATGAACCCGTGTCCCCTGCATCGGCAGGCGGACTCTCAACCACTGCGCCAACAGGGAAGCCCTGGAGAGCTTTTTTTTTAAATCATAAATGGATAAAATACCTAGGAATAAATCTACCTAAGGATGCAAAAGACCTGTACTCCGAAAACTATAAGACGCTGATGAAAGAAAATGAAGATGACACAAACAGATGTAAAGATATACCATGTTCTTGGATTGCAAAAATCATTATTGTCAATACTGACCCAAGGCAGTCTACAGATTCAATGTGATCCCTATCAACTTACCAATGGCATTTTTCACAGAACTAGAACAAAAAAATTTTAAACTTGTATTTTTATGGAAACACAAAGGACAATGATAGCCAAAGCAATCTTGAGAAAGAAAAATGGAGCTGAAGGAATCAGGCTCCCTGACTTCAAACTATACTACAAAGCTACAGTAATCAAAACAGTATGCTACTGGCACAAGAACAGAAATATAGATCAATGGAATAGGTAAGAAAATCTAGAAATAAACCCACCCACCTAAGGTCACCTAATCTATGACAAAGGAGGCAAGAATGTACAAAGGAGAAAAGACAGTCTCTTCAATAAGTGGTGCTGTGAACACTGGGCACCTACAGGTAAAAGAATGGAATTAGAACATTCTCTAACACCACACATAAAACATAAAAATAAATTCAAAATGGATTAAAGACCTAAACGTAAGATACTACAAAACTCCTAGAGGAAAACACAGGCAGAACACTCTTTGACATAAATCACAGCAATATATTTTTGGATCTGTCTCCTACAGTACTAGGAAAAAACAAAAAATAAACAAATGGGACTTAATTATACTTAAAAGCTTTTGCACAGCAAAGGAAACCATAAACAAAATGAAAACGCAACCTACAGAATGGGAGAAATATTTCCAAATGATGTGACCGACAAGGGACTGATCTACAAAATATACAAACAGTTCTTACAGCTCAATATCAAAAAAGCAAACAACCCAATTAAAAAATGGGCAGAAGATCTAAATAGACATTTCACCAAAGAAGACATACAGATGGCCAACAGGCACATGAAAAGATGCTCAACATCACTAATTAATAGAGAATGCAAATCAAAACTACAATGAGGTATCACCTCACACCAGTCACAATGGCCATCATCGAAACGTCTACAAGGACTTCCCTGGTAGCACAGTGGTTAAGAATCCACCTGCCAATGCAGGGGACGCGGGTTTGAGCCCTGGTCCGGGAAGATCCCACACGCCGTGGAGCAACTAAGCCCACACGCTACAACTACTGAGCCTGCACTCTAGAGCCCGTGAGTCACAACTACTGAGCCTGCGCACCTCAACTACTGAAGCCCACGTGCCTAGAGCCCATACCCACAAGGAGAAGCCACTGCAATGAGAAGCCCCTTCACCACAACGAAGAGTAACCCCCCCGCTCGCCGCAACTAGAGAAAGCTCGTGCACAGCAACGAAGACCCAACGCAGCCAAAAATAAATAAATACGTTTATAAAAGCCAAAAATCTATAAATAATAAATGCTGGAGAGGGTTTGGAGAAAACGGAAACACTGTTGGTGGGACTATGAATTAGTACAGCCACTATGGAGAGTAGTAGGGGGATTCCTTAAAAAACTAAAACAGAGCTATTACATGATCCTACAATCTCACTCCTGGGCGTCTATCCAGAGAAAACCATAATTTGAAAAAATACATGCACCCCTATGTTCACTGCAGCACTATTTACAATAGCCAAGATATGGAAGCAACCTAAATGCCCATCGGCAGATGAATGGATGAAGAAGATATGGTGTCTTTATGCAATGGAATATTACTCAGCCATAAAAAAAGAATGAAATAATGCCATTTGCAGCAACGTGAGTGGACCTAGAGATGATCATACTAAATGAAGTAAGCCAGACATAGAAAGACACAAATATCACAAAATATCGCTTATATAAAGAATCTACAAAAAAAAAGGATACAAATGAATTTATATACAAAACAGACCCACAGACATAGAAAACAAACTTATGGTTATCAAAGGTGAAGGGGAAAGATACATTAGAAGTTTGGGATTAACATATATACACTGTTAATATAAAACAGATAACCAACAAGGACCTACTGTATAGCACAGGGAATGATACTCAATATTTGGTAATAACCTATAAGGCAAAAGCATCTGAAAAATAGATATATATGTATGTGTAACTGAATCACTGTGCTGTACACCTGAAACTAACACAACATTCTAAATCAACTACACTTCAATTAAAAAGAAAATTAGTGGGGGCTTCCCTGGTGGCGCAGTGGTTGAGAGTCCGCCTGCCGATGCAGGGGACACGGGTTCGTGCCCCGGGCCGGGAAGATCCCGCATGCCGTGGAGTGGCTGGGCCCCTGAGCCATGGCCATTGAGCCTGCGCGTCCGGAGCCTGTGCTCCGCAACGGGAGAGGCCACGACAGTGAGAGGCCCGCGTACCGCAAAAAAAAAAAAAAAAAAAAAAAAAAAAAAGAAAATTAGTGGGACTTCCCTGGTGGTCCAGTGGTTAAGATTCTGCACTTCCACTGCAGTGGGCTTGGGTTTGATCCTTGGTTGGGGAACTAAGATCCCACATGCCACGTGGTGCAGGCAAACAAACAAACAAAAATTTGTGATTTTGTGAGCAGATAATATTTGAGTCTAACTGATTATGAAAGCATATTCATTTTAATTTTAATGGAATTAGCTAAAATAAAAACTGGGAGTCACGGGGCCTTGATTGACACTTGCTGTTCCCTCGGTCTCTTACCCAGATGTCTGCACAGCTTTGCTCTCTCACTGTCATTGGGTGTCTGCTCATTGTTACCTTCTCGGGGGGGCCTTCACTGACCCCGCCCCCCATCACTTAACACTGCAGGCATCACGCGCACATGCCCCACCCCATCACCCACCACCCCACACCACCCTACCTAATTTGCTGTCTCTTCCCATGCAAGGGGGCAGGGGGATCTTCAACTGCTTCGTCCACTAATGTATTCTCAGTGTGAAGAACAATTCCTGACACATAATAGATGCTATAAATATACGATGAATGAACCAGTGATTCAATGACGCTAGATCTCAGGTGTGCCTCTCAAGCTCCCAAGAGTATTTCAGGATGGTAAACACCAAAATTCGCACTATTAACACTGACAAAGAGCAGTAACCTCACACCTGCACAGTTATGTTTAAATATGATGGAATAAACTACCTCTGGACTGCTTTTGTTTTACTGTTAAATAAAACCTAGTTTTTAGAAAGTTATGTTCCATCACTCTTAGCAACAGAATTTCCATTACAATTTCTCAAGCCCACACATGGATTTCTAATCAACCTGGCTCTTTACAAGAGTCTGGATGAGTAAGCCCATGAGTGTTTCAATAAATAACTAGGATGATATTGAAACAAACTGTGTTTAACTTCCTGAACAAGCTAAAGACTTAATGCTACCAATCATGAGTTTCCATGCAACAGGAAAGGGAAGAAAACGATCTTAAGATTCTCCTATATTCCAGAATCAGAATTAACTAAATCTGGAATCAACTTTGCACACAAGGAAATATATTCAAGGCATTATCTCCTAAGACCTAAGTTCTAACTCTCCAAATAACCAACCCCCTCCTTTTTATTCCCCCCTCCTGTTTTGCCCCTTACCCTATAGTCGATATACCTGGTAGTAACACACACTCCTTAATGCAGGAAACGCTGGCCTAGAATGCTTTCCTGTATCTTTCCGTTTAGCACTTTTGAACGTCTGGACTAAATTGGCTATACTGTCTAAACTCACATCATGGAAAATTTCTGCACTTCAAATATGATACTGAAATTTTCAGGTATCTTTCTAAAAATTCCTAATGCTACATTTCATTTGATCCGTTCAACCAACACCTATTGGGGGGGCGGAGTCAAGACGGCGTACTAGGAGGACGTGTAATGCGCATCTCCTCACAACCAGGGCATCTACCAGGCACTGGTGGGGGACCACAGACACTTAAGGGGCCGGGAGGAACCCCCAGCGACAGGCTTGCGGGATCATGGTTCCCAAGCTGGAGGTCAAGCCCGAGCTCTGAGTGGGAGCTCCAAGTACAAACCGCTGTACTAATAGAGAACCTCAGATCCCAGGGTATATCAATCGGAGTGAAGTTTGAACAGGTCCTCATCTCAGCGCCAAGACCCAGCTCTATCCAACTTCCTGAAAATGCCAGTGCTGGATATCTCAGGACAAACAACCACTAAGACAAGAATACAGCACCACCCGTCAAAAAAAAAATAATAATTGAAACGACAAAAAAAAAATGTTACAGATGAAGGAGCAAGGTAAAAACCCACAAGACCAAATAAATGAAGACGAAATAGGCAACCTAACTGAAAAAGAATTCAGAGTAATGATAAGAAAGATGATCCAAAATCTCAGAAACAGAATGGAGAAAATACAAGAAACATTTAACAAGGATCTAGAAGAACTAAAGAGCAAACAATGATGAACAACACAATAACTGAAGTTAAAAATACTCCAGAAGGAATCAGTAACAGAATAACTGAGGCAGAAAAACAGGTAAGTGAGCTGAAAGATAAAATGGTGGAGGGCTTCCCTGGTGGCGCGGTGGTTGAGAGACTGCCTGCCGATGCAGGGGACACGGGTTCGTGCCCTGGTCGGGGGGGATCCCACGTGCCGCGGAGCGGCTGGGCCCGTGGGCCATGGCCGCTGGGCCTGCGCATCCGGAGCCTGTGCTCCGCACGGGAGGGGCCGCAACGGTGAGAGGCCCGTGTACCGCAAAAAAAAAAAAAAAAATGGTGGAAATAACTGCCAAGGAACAGAACAAAGAAAAAAGAATGAAAAGAACTGAGGACAGGGCTTCCCTGGAGGCGCAGTGGTTGAGAGTCCGCCTGCTGATGCAGGGGATACGGGTTTGCGCCCCGGTCCAGGAAGATCCCACATACCGTGGAGCGGCTGGGCCCGTGAGCCATGGCCACTGAGCCTGTACTCCACAACGGGAGAGGCCACAACAGTGAGAGGCCTGCGTACTGCAAAAAAAAAAGAGAATTGAGGATATACTCAGAGACCTCTGGGACAACATTAAACACACTAATATTCAAATCCTAGGGGTCCTGAAAGAAGAAGAGAAAAAGAAAGGGTCTAAGAAAATATGAAGAGATTATAGTCGAAAACTTCCCTAACATGGGAAAGGAAATAGTCAATCAAGTCCAGGAAGCACAGAAAGTACCATACAGCATAAGCCCAAAGAGAAACATGCCAAGACACATATTAATCAAACTATCAAAAATTAAACACAAAGAGTGATTATTAACATTTATTAAACAAATACACACTTCCTGAGTTTGCCTGGAGATGGCGGAGTAGAAGGACGTGCTCTCACTCCCTCTTGCGACAGCACCGGAATCACAACTCACTGCTGAACAGTCACTGACAGGAAGACACTGGAATCACCAAAGAAGACACCCCACATCCACAGACAAGGGAGAAGCCACAACAAGACGGGAGGAGGGGCACGATCACAATAAAATCAAATCCCATCACTGCTGGGTGGGCGACTCCCAGACTGGAGAACACTTACACCACAGAAGTCCACCCACTGGAGCGAAGGTTCTGAGCCCCAGGTCAGGTTTCAGTCTCTCGCAACAGGAGGAGGAACTCCTAGAGGATCAGACTTTGAAGGCTAGCGGGATTTGCTTGCAGGACTTCGACAGGACTAGGGGAAACAGAGACTCCACTCTTCGAGGGCACACACAAAGTAGTATGCGCATCGGGACCCAAGGGAAGGAGCAGTGATCCCACAGGAGGCTGAACCAGACCTACCTGCTAGTGTTGGAATGTTTCCTGCAGAGGCGGGGGATGGCTGTGTCTCACCATGAGGACAAGGACATTGGCAGCAGAAGTTCTGGGAAGTACTCCTTGAGGTACTCCTTCCCAGAGTCCGCCACTAGCCCCAACAAACAGCCCAGCTAGACTCCAGTGTTGGGTCGCAACAGGCCAAACAACCAACAGGGAGGGAACCCAGCCCCACCGGATCAGGAGACAAGTGGATTAAAGTTTTACGGAGCTCTGCCCACCAGAGGAACAGCGAGCTCTACCGAGCACCAGTCCCTCCCATCAGGAAACTTGCTCAAGCCTCTTAGATAATCTCATCCACCAGAGGGGGCAGACAGAAGATTCAAGAAGAACTACAATCCTGCAGCCTGTGGAACAAAAACCACATTCACAGAAAGACAGGCCAGATGAAAAGGCAGAGGGCTATGTACCAGATGAAGGAACAAGATAAAACCCGAGGAAAACAACTTAATGAAGTGGAGATAGGCAACCTTCCAGAAAAAGAATTCAGAATAATGACAGTGATGATGATCCAGGACCTCGGAAAAAGAATGAGGCAAAGACCGAGAAGATGCAAGAAAGACGTAGAAGACTTAAAAAACAAACAAACAGGGCTTCCCTGGTGGCGCAGTGGTTGAGAGTCTGCCTGCCGATGCAGGGGACACGGGTTCATGCCCCGGTCCGGGAGGATCCCACATGCCACAGAGCGGCTGGGCCCGTGAGCCATGGCCGCTGAGCCTGCGTGTCCAGAGCCTGTGCTCCGCAACGGGAGAGGCCACAACAGTGAGAGGCCCGCCTACCTCAAAAACAAACAAACAAACAAAAAAGAAACACAAACAAACAGAAATGAACAATACAATAACTGAAATGAAAAATACACTAGAAGGAATCAACAGCAGAATAAATGATGCAGGAAAAGGGGTAAGTGACCTGGAAGACAGAATGTGGTAGAATTCACTGCTGTGGAACAGAATAAAGAAAAAAGAATGAAAAGAAATGAAGACGGCCTAAGAGACCTCTGGGACAACATTAAACAGAACAACATTCACATTATAGGGGTTCCAGAAGGAGAAGAGAGAGAGAAAGGACCCGAGAAAATACTTCAAGAGATTATAGCTGCAAACTTCCCTAACACGGGAAAGGAAGTAGCCACCCCAATCCAGGAAGCACAGAGAGTCCCATACAGGATAAACCCAAGGAGAAACACGCCAAGACACACAGTAATGAAACTGGCAAAAATTAAAGACAAAGAAAAATTATTGAAAGCAGGAAGGAAAAAACAACAAATAACATACAAGAGAACTCCCATAAGGTTAACAGCCGATTTCTCAGCAGAAACTCTACAAGCCAGAAGGGAGGGGCACGACATATTTAAAGTGATGAAAGGGAAGAACCTACAACCAAGATTACTCTACCCGGCAAGGATCTCATTCAGATTCGATGGAGAAATCAAAAGCTTTACAGACAAGCAAAAGCTAAGAGAATTCAGCACCACCAAACCAGCTCTACAACAAATGCTAAAGGAACTTCTCTAACTGGGAAACACAAAACAAGGAAAGGACCTACAAAAAGAAATGCAAAACAATTAAGAAAATGGTAATAGGAACATACGTATAGATAATTACCTTAAACGTGAATGGATCACATGCTCCAACCAAAAGACACAGGCTCACTGAATGGATACAAAAACAAGACCCAAATATATGCTGTCTACAAGAGACCCACTTCAGACCTAGGGACAAATACAGACTGAAAGCGAGGGAATGGAAAAAGATATTCCATGCAAATGGAAATCAAAACGAAGCTGGAGTAACAAAACTCGTATCAGATAAAACAGACTTTAAAGTAAAGATTATTACAGGAAACAAGATATGACAGTACATAATGATCATGGGGTCAATCCAAGAAGAAGATATAACAATTATAAATATGTATACACCCAACACAGGAGCACCTCAATACATAAGGCAACTGCTAACAGCTCTAAAAGAGGAAATCTACAGCAACACAAAAATACTGGGGGACTTTAACACCTCACTTACACCAATGGACAGATCGTCCAAACAGAAAATTAATAAGGAAACAGAAGCTTTAAGTGACACAACAGACCAGACAGGTTTAATTGATATTTATCAGACGTTCCATCCCAAAACAGCAGATTACACTTTCTTCTCAAGTGCGCACGGAACATTCTCCAGGATAGATCACATCTTGGGTCGCAAATCAAGTCTCAGTAAATTTAAGAAAATTTAAACCATACCAAGCATCTTTTCTGACCCCAATGCTATGAGATTAGAAATCAATTACAGGGAAAAAAACATAAAAAACACACATACATGGAAGCTAAACAATACGTTACTAAATAACCAAAAGATCACTGAGGAAATCAAAGGGGAAATAAAAAAATACCTAGAGACAAATGACAATGAAAACACGATGATCCAAAACCTACAGGATGCAGCACAAGCAGTTCTAGGAAGTAAGTTTATAGCAATAGAAGCCTACCTCAAGAAACAAGCAAAATCTCAAATAAACAATCTAACCTTACACCTAAAGGAACCAGAGAAAGAAGAACAAACAAAACTCAAAGTTAGCAGAAGGAAAGAAATCATAAGGATCAGAGCAGAAAAAAATGAAATTGAAACAAAGAAAACAATAGCAACGATCAACAAAACTAAAAGCTGGTTCTTTGAGAAGATAAACAAAACTGATAAACTATTAGCCAGACTCATCAGGAAAAAGAGGAAGAGGACTCAAATCAATAAAAGTAGAAATGAAAAAGGAGAAGTTACAAAAGACACTGCAAAAATACAAAGCATCCTAAGAGACTCCTACAAACAACTCTATGCCAATAAAATGGAAAACCTGGAAGAAATGGACAAATTCTTAGAAAGATATAACCTTCCAAGACTGAACCAGGAAGAAATAGAAAATATGAACAGGCCAATCACAAGTAATAAAATTGAAACTGTGATTAAAAATCTTCCAACAAAGAAAAGCCCAGGACCAGATGGCTTCACAGCTGAATTCTATCAAACATTTAGAGACGAGCTAACACCCACCCTTCTCAAACTCTTCCAAAAAATTGCAGAGGAAGGAACACTCCCAAACTCATTCTACGAGGCCACGATCACCCTGATACCAAAACCAGACAAAGATACCACAAAAAAAGGAAATTATAGACTAACATCACTGATAAACATAGATGCAAAAACCCTCAACAAAATACTAGCAAACAAAATCCAACAAAACATTAAAAGGATCATACACCATGATCAAGCGGGATTTATTTGAGGGATGAGAGGATTCTTCAATATACACAAATCAATGTGATACACCATACTACCAAACTGAAGAATAAAAACCATATGATCATCTCAATAGATGCAGGAAAAGCTTTTGACAAATTTCAACACTCATTTATGATAAAAACTCTCCAGAAAGTGGGCACAGAGGGAAACTACCTCAATATAATAAAAACCACATACTACAAACCCACAGCAAACATCATTCTCAATGGTGAAAAACTGAAAGCATTTCCTCTAAGATCAGGAACAAGACAAGGATGTCCACTCTCACCACTATTATTCAACATAGTTTTGGAAGTCCTAGCCACGGCAATCAGAGAACAAAAAAATAAAAGGAATACAAATTGGAAAAGAAAAAGTAAAACTGTCACTGTTTGCAGATGACATGATACTATATACATAGAGAATCCTAAAGTTGCCACCAGAAAACTACTAGAACTAATCAATGAATTTGGTAAAGTTGCAGGATACAAAATTAATGCACAGAAACCTCTTGCATTCCTAAATACTAATAATGAAAAATCTGAAAGAGAAATTAAGGAAACACTCCCATTTACCACTGCAACAAAAAGAAAAAAATACCTAGGAATAGGGAGACAAAAGACCTGTATGCAAAAAACTATAAGACACTGATGAGAGAAATTAAAGATGATACAAAGAGAAATACACCATGTTCTTGGATTGGAAGAATCAATATTGTGAAAATGACTATACTACATAAAGCAATCTACAGATTTAGTGCAATCCCTATCAAATTACCAATGGCATTTTTCACAGAACTAGAACAAAAAATCTTAAAATTCGTATGGAGACACAAAAGACCCCGAATAGCCAAAGCAGTCTTGAGGGAAAAAAACAGAGCTGGAGGAATCAGACTCCCTGACGTCAGACTACAGTACAAAGCCACAGTAATCAAGATAATATGGTACTGGCACAAAAACAGAAATATAGATCAATAGAACAGGAGAGAAAGCCCAGAGATAAAACCACGCACCTATGGTCAACTAATCTATGACAAAGGTGGCAAGGAGGGCTTCCCTGGTGGCTCAGTGTTCGAGAATCCGCCTGCCGATGCAGGGGACACGGGTTCGAGCCCTGTTCTGGGAGGATCCCACATGCCGCGGAGCGGCTGGGCCCGTGAGCCACAACTGCTGAGCCTGCGCGTCTGGAGCCCGTGCTCCGCAACAAGAGAGGCCGTGACGGTGAGAGGCCCGCGCACCGCGATGAAGAGTGGCCCCCGCTCGCCGCAACTAGAGAAAGCCCTCGCACAGAAACCAAGACCCAACAAGCCAAAAATAAATAAATATTTAAAAAAAAAAAAAAAAAAAAAAGGTGGCAAGGATATACAATGGAGAAAAGACAGTCTCTTCAGTAAATGGTGCTGGGAAAACTGGAGACCTACATGTAAAAGAATGAAATTAGAATACTCCCTAACACTATCCACAAAAATAAACTCAAAATGGATTAGAGACCTAAATGTAAGGCCAGACACTACAAAACTCTTAGAGGAAAACATAGGAAGAACACTCTGACATAAATCACAGCAAGATCTTTTTTGATCCACCTCCTAGAGTAATGGAAATAAAAACAAAATAAAACAAATCAGACCTATGAAACTTAAAATCTTGTGCAAAGCAAAGGAAACTACAAACAAGACGAAAAGACAACCCTCAGAATGAGAGAAAATATTTGCAAATGAATCAATGGACAAAGGATTAATCTCCAAAATATATAAACAGCTCATGCAGTTCAATATTGAAAACACAAACAACCCAATCCAAAAATGGGCAGAAGACCTAAATAGACATTTCTCTAAAGAAGACATACAGATGGCCAACAAGCACATGAAAAGCTGCTCAAAATCACTAATTATTACAGAAACGCAAATCAAAACTACAATGAGCTATCACCTCACACCAGTTAGAATGGTATCATCAGAAAATCACAAACAACAAATGCTGGAAAGGGTGTGGAGCAAAGGCAACCCTCTTGCACTGTTGGTGGGAATGTAAATTGATACAGCCACTATGGACAACAGTATGGAGGTTCCTTAAAAAACGAAAAATAGAATTACCATATGACCCAGCAATCCCACTACTGGGCATATACCCAGAGAAAACCATAATTCAAAAAGACACATGCACCCCAATGTTCACTGCAGCACTCTTTACAACAGCCAGGTCACGGAAGCAACCTAAATGCCCATCGACAGACAAATGGATAAAGATGTGGTACACATATACAATGGAATATTACTCAGCCATAAATAGGAATGAAACTGGGTCATTTGTGGAGACGTGGATGCATCTAGAGACTGTCAGAGTGAAGTAAGTCAGAAAGAGAAAAACAAATATCGTATGTTAACAAATATATGTGAAACCAAGAAAAATGGTGCAGATGAACCGGTTTGCAGGGAGAAATTGAGACACAGATGTAGAGATCAAACATGTGGACACCAAGGGGGGAAAGCAGTGGAGGGGAGGGGTGGGGTGGGGTCATGAATTGGGAAATTGGGATTGACATATATACCATATGTATAAAATGGATAACTAATAAGAATCTGTTGTATAAAAAATTAAATAAAATTCAAAAATTCAAAATAAAATTAAATACAAAGAGAAAATTTTTAAAGCAGCAAAGGAAAGGCAACAAATAACATAGAAAGGAACTGCCATAACATTAACAGCTTATTTTTCAGCAGAAACTGCAAGCCAGAAGGCACTGGCAGGACATGTTTAACAAGTGATGAAAGGGGAAAACCTACAACCAAGATTACTCTACCCAGCAAGGATCTCATTCAGATTCGATGGAGAAACCAAAACCTTTACAGATAAGCAAAAATTAAAAGAATTCAGCACCACCAAATCACCTTTACAGCAAATGCTAAAGGAACTTCTTTCTCTAGGCAGGAAACACAAGAGAAGGAAAAGACCCACAAAAACAAAGCCGAAACAATTAAGAAAATGGTAATTGGAACATACATATCGATAATTACCTTAATTGTGAATGGATTAAATGCTCCAACCAAAAGACACAGGCTGGCTGAATGGATACAAAAACAAGATCCATATATATGCTGTCTACAAGAGACCCACTTCAGACCTAGGGACACATACAGACTGAAAGTGAGGGGATGGAAAAAGATATTCCATGCAAATGGAAATCAAAACAAAGCTGGCGCAGCATTTCTCATATCAGACAAAACAGACTTTAAAATAAAGACTATTACAAGAAAGAAAGAAGGACACTATAAAATGATCAAGGGATCAATCCAAGAAGAAGATGTAACAATTGTACATATTTATGCACCCAACATAGGAGCATCTCAATACATAAGGCAAATGCTAACAGCCATTAAAGGGGAAATGAACAGTAACACAATAATAGTAGGGAACTTTAACACTCCACTTTCACCAATGGACAGATCATCCGAAATGAAAATAAATGAGGAAACACAAGCTTTAAATGACACAGTAAACAAGGTGGACTTAACTGATATTCATAGGACATTCCATCCAAAAACAACAGAATACACTTTCTTCTCAAGTGCTCATGGAACATTCTCCAGGATAGACCGTTTCTTGGGTCACAACTCAAGCCTTGGTAAATTTAAGAAAACTGAAATCGTATCAAGTATCTTTTCCGACCACAACGCTATGAGACTAGACATCAATTACAGAAAAAAAACTGTATAAATACAAACACATGGAGGCTAAACAATACACTACTAAATAACCAAGAGATCACTGAAGAAATCAAAGAGAAAATTAAAAAATACCTAGAAACAAATGACAATGAAAACATGATGACCCAAAACCTATGGGATGCAGCAAAAGCCGTTTTAAGAAGAAAATATATAGCAATACAATCCTAAAGAAACAAGAAAAATCTCAAATACACAACTTAACCTTTCACCTAAGGCAATTAGATAAAAAAAGAACAAAAAGACCCCAAAGTTAGCAGAAGGAAATAAATCATAAAGATCAGAAATAAGTGAAAAAGAAATTCAGGAAACAAGAACAAAGATCAATAAAACTAAAAGCTGGTTCTTTCAGAACATAAACAAAATTGGTAAACCATTAGCTAAACTCATCAAGAAAAAAAGGGAGAAGACTCAAATCGACAGAATTAGAAATAAAAAGGAGAAGGAACAACTGACACTGCAGAAATACAAAGGATTATGAGAGATTACTACATGCAACTATATGCTGATAAAACGGACAACCTGGAAGAAATGGACAAATTCTTAGAAAAGCACAACCTTGCAAGACTGAACCAGGAAGAAACAGAAAATATAAACAGACCAATCACAAGCACTGAAATTGAAACTGTGAATAAAAATCTTCCAACGAGGACTTCCCTGGTGGCGCAGTGGCTTAGAGTCCGCCTGCCGATGCAGGGGACACGGGTTCGTGCCCTGGTCTGGGAGGATCCCACATGCCGCGGAGCAGCTGGGCCCGTGAGCCATGGCTGCTGAGCCTGCAAGTCCGGAGCCTGTGCTCCACAACGGGAGAGGCCACAGCAGTGAGAGGCCTGCGTACCACAGGGAAAAAAAAAAAAAATCTTCCAACAAAGAAAAGCCCAGGACAAGATGGATTCACAGGCGAATTCTATCAAACATTTAGAGAAGAGCTAATAACACCTACCCTTCTCAAACTCTTCCAAAAAACAGCAGAGGGAGGAACACTCCCCAACTTGTTCAACAAGGCCACCATCACCCCGGTACCAAAACCAGACAAAGAGATCACACATAAACGCAAAACCACAGGCCAATATCTCTGATGAACACAGATGCAAAAATCCTCAACAAAATAGTAGCAAACAGAATCCAACAGCACACTAAAAGTATCATACACCATGATCAAGTGGGGTTCGTCCAAGGAATTCAAGGATTCTTCAATATACACAAGACAATCAATGTGATACACCACATTAACAAATTGAAGAATAAAAGCCATATGATAATCTCAATAGACACAGAAAAGGCTTTGGACAAAATTCAACACCCATTTATGATAAAAACTCTCCAGAACGTAGGCATAGAGGGAACCTACCTCAACATAGTAAAGGCCATATATGACAAACCCACAGTTAACATTGTTCTCAATGGTGAAAAGCTGAAAGCATTTCTTCTAAGATCGGGAACAAGACAAGGTTGCACACTCTCACCACTATTATTCAACGGTTTTGGAAGTTTTAGCCACAGCAATCAGAGAAGAAAAAGAAAAGTAATCCAAATCAGAAAACAAAAAGTAAAACTGTCACTGTTTGCAGATGACATGATACTATACATAGAGAATCCTAAAGATGCTACCAAAAAACTACTAGAACTAATCAATGAATTTGGTAAAGTAGATACAAAATTAATGCACAGAAATATCTTGCATTCTTATACACTAATGGTGAAAAATCTGAAAGAGAAATTAAGGAAACATTCCCACTGACCACTGTAACAAAAAGAATAAAATACCTAAGAATAAACCTACCTAAGGAAACAAAAGACCTGTACGCAAAAAACTATAAGACACTGATGAAAGAAATTAAAGATGATACAAACAGATAGATACACTATGTTCTTGGCTTGCAAGAATCAACACTGTGAAAATGACTATACTAACCAAAACAATCTACAGATTCAGCACAATCCCTATCAAACTCCCAATGGCATTTTTCACAGAAGTAGAACAAAAAAATTGCACAATTTGTATGGAAACACAAAAGACCCTGAATAGCCAAAGCAATCTTGAGAAAGAGAAACGGAGCTGGAGGAATCAGGCTCCTGGACTTCAGACTATACCACAAAGCCACAGTAATCAAGACAGTATGGTACTGGCACAAAAACAGAAATATATATTAATGGAACAGGATAGAAAGCCCAGAGATAAACCCATGTACATAAAGTCACCTCATCTTTGATAAAGAAGGCAAGGAAATACAATGGAGCAAAGACAGCCTCTTCAATAAGTGGTGCTGGGAAAACTGGACAGCTACATGTAAAAGAATGAAATTAGAACACTCCCTAATACCATACACAAAAATGAACTCCAAATGGATTAAAGACCTAAATGTAAAGCCAGACACTATAAAACTCTTAGAGGAAAACATAGGCAGAACACTCTATGACATAAATCACAGCAAGATCCTTTTTGACCCATCTCCTAGTGTAATGGAAATAAAAACAAAAGTAAACAAATGAGACCTAATGAAACTTAAAAGCTTTTACACAGCAAAGGAAACCATAAAAAACACGAAAAGACAACCCTCAGAATAGGAGAAAATATTTGCAAATGAAGCAACTGACAAAGGATTAATCTCCAAAATATACAAGCAGCTCATGCAGCTCAATATCAAAAATACAAACACCCAAACCAAAAATAGGCAGAAGACCTAAATAGACATTTCTCCAAAGAAGATATACAAACTGCCAACAAACACATGAAAGAATGCTCAACGTCACTAATCATTAGAGAAATGCAAATCAAAACTACAATGAGGTATCACTTCACATCAGTCACAATGGCCATTATCAAAAAATCTACAAACAATAAATACTGGAGAGGGTGTGAAGAAAGGGAACCCTCTTGCAATGCTGGTGGGAATGTAAATTGATACAGCCACTATGGAGAACAGTATGGAGGTTCCTTAAAAAACTAGTATGACCCAGCAATCCCACTACTGGGCATATACCCTGAGAAAGTGATACTTCAAAAAGCGATACCCATATACTGCGCATATGCCCAGTATATACTGAGGGTATATACTGGGCATATACCCTGAGAGAGCGATACTTCAGAATATATATGCTCTAGGCAATCCCACTACTGGGCATATACCCTGAGAAAGCGATACTTCAAAAAGAGTCATGTACCACAGTGTTCACTGCAGCACTATTTACAATAGCCAGGACATGGAAGCAACCTAAGTGTCCATCGACAGAAGAATGGATAAAGAAGATGTGACAGGGCTTCCCTGGTGGCACAGTGGTTGGGGGTCCGCCTGCCGATGCAGGGGGCGCGGATTCATGCCCTGGTCTGGGAGGGTCCCGCGTGCCGCGGAGCAGCTGGGCCCATGAGCCATGGCCGCTGGGCCTGCGCGTCCGGATCCTGTGCTCCGCAATGGGAGAGGCCACAACAGTGAGAGGCCTGTGTACCGCAAAAAAAAAAAAAAAAAAAAAAAAAAAGGAGATGTGACACATACATAGATTGGAATATCACTCGGCCATAAAAAAAAAAAACGAAATTGAGGGGCTTCCCTGGTGGTGCAGTGGTTGAGAGTCCGCCTGCCGATGCAGGGGACACGGGTTCGTGTCCCGGTCCGGGAAGATCCCACATGCCGCGGAGCGGCTGGGCCCGTGAGCCATGGCCGCTGAGCCTGCGCGTCCGGAGCCTGTGCTCCGCAAAGGGAGAGGCCACAACGGTGAGAGGCCTGCGTACCGCAAAAAAAAAAAAAAAAACGAAATTGAGTTATTTGTAGTCAGGTGGATGGACCTAGAGTCTGTCATACAGAATGAGGTAAGTCAGAAAGAGAAAAACAAACACCGTATGCTAACACATATATATGGAATTAAAAAAAAAAAAGGTTCTGAAGAACCTAGGCGTAGGACAGGAATACAGACACAGACGTAGAGAAGGGATTTGAGGACACGGGGAGGGGGAAGGGTAAGCTGGGATGAAGTGAGAGTGGCATGGACATATACACACTACCAAATGTAAAATAGATAGCTAGTGGGAAGCAGCCACTTAGCACAGGGACATCAGCTCGGTGCTCTGCGACCACTTAGAGGGGTGGGATAGGGAGGGTGGGAGGGAGACGCAAGAGGGAGGGGATATGGGGATACACGTATGCATAAAGCTGATTCACTTTGTTATACAGCAGAAACTAACCATCACTGTAAAGCAATTATACTCCATGAAGATGTTAAAAAAAAAACAAAACAAAACACTTATTGGGCTACGAACAAGGTTACAATGCCCTTAAAACTTTTCTGCATTTAATAAACTTCCAATCTAGTAAAAGACAAATGTGCAGGTACATACAAACGTGTTACATGTCATAGAACTAACGGCTGTAGCTGAGAGAGGATCAGGGTATGCAGAATGGAGAAGGAAGCATCAGGTTCGCCCTGAAGGACCGTAGGAGTCTTCGGAGGCAGGACTGGAAGGAAGGGTGAGGGTGAGAAAAGAGAGGAAGTGAAAGAAAAGCTTTCCTGGAGAGCAAAAGTGGAGAGCCAAGATCCAAATGAGGTGTGAGAAAGCACAGGATGACGGGAGAAAGGAAGAAGGGACCCAGCTGGCGAAAGGTCCTGCCGGGTCACCAGCACGTGGCACTCCTGTGGAAGGAGTCCAGTCAGGAAGACCTGAGCAGCCACATGACAGACTGTATGTCCTGGAAGGGCACAGGGTATGGCTTTAAGGTCATCCTGCATCTATTACCAGAAGCAAAGAAGGCACTCAGACTCAGTTGATGAATGTAATTTACATGTAATAAAAAATACACTCAAACCTACAAACATACAATAACAAAAACAAAATTGTATTTTTGCAAATTTGTCTTTCCTTATTAATACTGAAAACATTTTATATCACAAAAACTCATGAGAAAAAATTTTAAGAAAACCAGTGTGACTGAATGTACTTTATTATTTTTTAAAATCTTGGTATGTTTGTGTTAAAACCAGACTTCTGGAGCACTATAAATTCAATTATTTAGAAAGCTAGCTTTACTGCCAGTCTTCACTGAAAATGGTGCTTCTCCCTTATAGACACACAGATCTAAACGGAAGAAATACACTGCTGGCTGTATTTACTAAATCATGTTAGTCAATTTTCAATCCTATCAATCAATTGCACAAGGATTTTTGTTGAAATTCAGCTAGTCAATTTCCATCTTAATCATCGAGTTCTTTGTTCTTACACAGAATCAGGAAGCAAAACATTCTTGTATTTTTAAAAAATAAGGTTAAAATTAAGTGTTAACAGGAAATTTTAAAACAGGCTAAAAGTTCATTTCCAAGTTTGAGGGTGCAGTAAAATGACTATTTACATTATTCTTAGCAAAACAAAACAAATAACGAAGACAACTCTATATAGCCAATTTCAAAATGCTCTCTAAAGCAAGAGTTTCTTTCAAAAAGCAATTTTCTACTCATTGTTAAAATGTCACCTTTACTTTGAGAAAGCAGATTAAGTATTTATTTTCTCAAAAATACTAAATTTGCTAGGTAGCTTTCTACTGACAGCCGCTCATTACAGAAAAGGTCCGCAAATTTAGACCACTTGTTCTTAAGTAAAAGAAAAACACTCAGTTCACCTCAGAATAGGCAATGCTTTCAATTTTGCCACAAGATAACCAGCAAAGCTGTGTCTTGCCAAGTATTTTCATAGTTACTCCCCATCTCATCATAAACATTGTAAAGATTTACTACTTTGTGAAGGTCTCAGGCTGATCCCTTCTGTGTTTCTGGCTTCAATTCGCTGCTTTAAGAACTTCTCTATGCATCACGCGGTGAATAACCTTCACGTGTGCTGTTCTTGCTGCAGTCCTACCCTATCCAAGAATTTTTTTTTAAATTACAGTAGCTGCTCCATCACTGGTTATACAGCTAGTTTTCCCACAAAACCCTGTTTATTAAAGAAGTCGTTTCAGAATATATATGCTCTAGGCTATTCAGCAGCTCACACACACACAAAAGTACTCAATCTGAATCTACCAAAAAGCATAAGCTGAAAACTGTTAAGAAACAACGGTGTTTGCATCATCCCAGGGCAAACCCTCCACACATCATTTATTCTAATAATTTACTTCTTGCAAATCTTCTGCAATATATTCTATGAATACCCCAAAAGTATTTGCTATCAAAGGAATGTGTTTATTTTGTTGCCATTTTGCTTCCCGGGAATTATTCAGCCCTTCTGCCTACTCCTTCACTCCCAGCTGGAAGAGCGGGATTTCCCAGTGCGTGCGTGTGGCCCTTTTGTCTGTTAGTATTAGACAAGTACAGAAGATGCTGTGGATTAGCTTGACCAGCTCCATGGCTGAGTAAGGTACTTTTGTTCTGCAAATCATTCTCAGCAGTGCAGCCTAGAGACCCTGTTCCACCAGCCCTTTCCAAAATGTTGTATGTTCCTGATTCTCCATATTAAATGCCTGTCTGTGCAAAACTGGCTACAGTTGCTCCTGCAACTGAACCTTATAGAAATGTAAGTTGCCTCAGAAGGAGTTTATCCTTAAGCTTAATGAAATTTTATAAAGTACTCAATGGAACATTATATGACTTTAAACACTGCTGCAAAATGCAGAGGTGCTGTTTCTCTTCCGGATGCTTAGTCTGTAAATATTCTGCTAACTGTGAAGGCTATATACTTTCCTTCTCTAAATCTCAAGACAAGATAACCACTTTGGGGCTTCCCTGGTGGCGCAGTGGTTAAGAACCCGCCTGCCAATGCAGGGCACACGGGTTCGAGCCCTGGTCCGGGAAGATCCCACATGCCGCGGAGCAACTAAGCCCGTGCGCCACAACCACTGAGCCTGCGCTCTAGAGCCTGCGAGCCACAACTACTGAAGCCCGCGCGCCTAGAGCCCATGCTCCGCAACAAGAGAAGCCACCGCAATGAGAAACCCGCGCACCACGACAAAGAGTAGCCCCCCGCTCACTGCAACTAGAGGAAGCCAGCGCGCAGCAGCAATGAAGACCCAACGCAGCAAAAAATAAATGAAATAAATGAAATAAATAAATTTTTAAAAAAGGTAACCACTTTGGACATGATTAGTCATTAAAAAAAGTGGATATAGGGCTTCCCTGGTGGCGCAGTGGTTGAGAGTCCACCTGCCGATGCAGGGGACACAGGTTCGTGTCTTGGTCCGGGAAGATCCCACATGCCGCGGAGCGGCTGGGCCCGTGAGCCATGGCCGCTGGGCCTGTGCATCCGGAGCCTGTGCTCAGCAGCGGGAGAGGCCACGGCAGTGAGAGGCTCGCATACCACACAAAAAAAAAAAGTGGATATAACTCCACACTTCTAATAATCTTTGAGAGTCAATTATTAGTTCTGCTGAGATCATTTTCTCAACCTCATTACATGGTTAATAGTTTGTGCAGGAAGTAGTAGCGGTGGCTCTGCCATCAATTTCCTTGTTGTTTCATATGCTTTCATTATGGGCAGTATCTCCAATCCAGGGTTTCTTTTAAGACTGCCTGTTTTGTGAGGACCAGTTTAATTAAAACTAGACAGCAGAAGTCATGAACGTACTTAGTGAACACTCATTAACTGTCACAGGCGGCAACACTCCGTTAAGTGAACAAACATCCTCTATTGACTCAAGGTACCTCAGAAACCACGCAAGACTCATGATTCTGAAGTACAGATCAAGTGAGGGTGTCGGTCTCGACACACATACTAAATATCTGTAAAGTGTAATGTCTGTACACTAATATGCTCTTCCTGAAGCACCAAGGAGCACCTTACTTACTCCGCGTGGGCCTCTGACGTATACCACACGTTAGAGACCCTTGCAGTGGGCAATGCGTGGTCTCTCAAAGTGTGTGACCAAAGGAGTGACAACCAGAGAATCATAAAGTTGTAAAGAACGTCAAGATTATCTAGCACAATCTTCTTACCTGAGAGATGTGTCCCATGTACAACCACATACAACTGGCCTGAGATCTTTAGAAAAAAGCTTCTCTTGATAAACTTTCTAGCAAACAAACCAGTAATACCTAACCGCTACTTTGTACTGTGGAAAGAAGAGTCTAGTCTAAACGTGGACAAGCTGAGTTCACTTGGCACAGACGAGGGGCACACAGGCCTCCGCCACCATTCTAGTGAGCACAACCGTCATGGCAGACTTAACCAACCAGGTGAGTTTCTAACTACGATCAGAAATCTCTACCAACACACGGTAAAAATATCAAGTGTAAGTCTGAAGAGGAAGAACGGGACATAGACTCACCTGTAACAAGGTGAGTGCTGTTAAGTGTCGGGGGAGAAGAACCAGGACACGGCCATACAAAGAAAGGCAAAAGAGAGTTCCAGAAAGGTATTATGATCAAGGTCAGATGCAACAAGCTCAAAGGCTATCAGAATTTAAAAACAACTACAGCATTTTTTAAGTATGATCACTTAATGACCTCTGGGAAGGCTGATTAAAGTGGTAGATGAAAGAGCTAGATCAGGGAGGAAAACAGGAGTTGAGGGTGAAGGAAGTAGAAGCAGTATTAACCAGTATCATTATCCATTATTTCAAGTGATTTGACAGCAATGGGTAGGACAACGCCAGACAGAAATGTGCCTAAAATGGTTAAGCAAGGTCAAGAGACAGACTGAGGGGAAAAGGAAGACGGTAAACTCAAAATCTGAATGGAAAACAACCCGGTAGAGGAGGAAAGATTCAAGACCCAGGAGAGAAAGGACAGAGAGCTTTGGAAAAGACCCTCCAGTAACATATTCACACACAAATTTTGCCGAGTTCCCATGGGTTAACAGACTCACTCAAATCTATCAGTTAAGAACCTCTGGAGTATAGGATTAACTTTGAAAAAAAGGACAAATGCTTCTTCCAAATTAGAAGACAAGGACAACACATTTCAGAAAAAAGGGAAAGAGGGAGAAATCGCAGGAGCTCACATCAGCTGGCCTGGATCCCAGAGCAGCGTTTTCTGAGTATGTACTATATACCAAGTAAGCCACAGAGCACGGTTTACAGAAAACATTCCAATAACCCAGGGAGTGCAATCCAGCCTAACCCAGGGCTGTGGCCAAGCTAAGGACAGGTACCAAGGGAACCCAGAGGGAGGCAACAGCCTGGCCTAGGGTGCTGAAGGCAACACTTCCCACACGGACGGACGGCACATGACCTCCTCCTGGAGAGACGGCAGTTAACTGGGCAGTGAAGGCAGAGAAACACTGCTCAGAAGCAGCACCGGGAAAGGCACAGCAGACACGGCCCGTTCACGCTATGCAGGCCGCACCGTACAGGCAGAGCAACATGGCTACCGTGGTGCCAGACAAAGGTGGTGGCAGCAGCGGAACAACAAGGCAGAAGGAAGCTAGCTAGGAGCAAGAAGGATGAGAACCTGTCCGTCAGCCAGTCTGGCAGACAAGGCGCCGTAGGAAGAACAAGTGAAGGTGGCATCAAAGAAAAGTGAAGGCCTCCAGCTACTCAGGCCAGCGGCAGGTTTATGTGTAGAAAAGGTGAAGAAAGTAGTAGCAAAGCCTGACTTAAGACAGACAAGACGTACAGACTGGGATGAGAATAAGCAAGACTAGAATAACAGGAGGATTTTATATCTTGGGTGACTACTGATAAGTAATGAACGCCACCAGGAGCTGAAAGGTACAAGAGAGGACCCTCGCTAGGACAATTAAAAGAAGTTTTCAAAGTCAACTCTTTGGGCCTCACTTTCCTCAGCTAGCAAATACTGTCTCAGCAATAAATGTGTGTTCTGCTGTTGTCCCGCCCAGTTCTAAAGTTCTATGAGTCTATGATTTGCCAATCCCAGCATTCCAACTGGAACACTGGTACGGGCATCAGTAAATGTGCAAACGCATATAGGAGTATCAAATCATGGTTTGCAGAGAGGCATGTAATTGGAATGACTGGTTGACAGATCCAACCTTGCTATTTTTCTTTTTAAAAGTGAGATACAATTGTTCTTTTAAAGGAAAGGAGTATATTGGGGAGTTCTCTGGTGGTCTAGCAGTTAGGATTCGGCGCTTTCCCTGCTGTGGCCCAGGTTCAGTCCCTGGTCGGGGAACTGAGATCCTGCAAGCCACCCGGTGCAGCCAAACGAAAAAAAATAACAGAGAATATTGACAGTAACTACAATTTAAACCACTTAATGAGTAATGCTGCTTTTTATGCTTTTAAAAACAGAAACCAACAACGATATTATAAAGAAAGTCAAGAATTCACTTATGGAATGTCTTTATCCAAGGCAACCAAACAGCTTTGGCAAAGGGCTGGTAACTCCCTTCTCTAAGCTGTCCTGAGCATCAACTAGGGATGTACCTGCACTGACAGGTCACCCCCTTCAGTAATCTCTAAAGAGGGGGCTAAGCTCTCAGCAGGAACTTGTAGACAGTGTTTCCCTTGCTGGGCTACTTTCACCACAGTGGAATAACAGCCAAGCACCTCTAGAGAAAAAAATTAGCTTGTCGCAAACTATTAAATAGTTAACGATCTCACTGAATTTTAAAATAAATATAGGGACTTCCCTGGTGGCGCAGTGGTTAAGAATCCGCCTGCCAATGCAGGGGACAGGGCTTCGAGCCCTGGTCTGGGAAGATTCCACATGCCATGGAGCAACTAAGCCCGTGCACCACAACCACTGAGCCTGCGTTCTAGAGCCCGCAAACCACAACTACTGAGCCCATGCACCTAGAGCCTGTGCTCCACAACAAAGAGAAGCCACCGCAATGAGAAGTCCGCGCACCGCAACGAGGAGTAGCCCCCGCTCACCGCAACTAGAGAAAGCCCGCACGCAGCAACCAAGACCCAATGGAGCCAAAAATAAATACAATTTAAAACTAAATAAAATTAATATAATATTACTACTATATTTTAAACGTAAGTACTAATTAGCTTTTGTAGAACATTCTTGAGGAAAATAAAAATCAATATTCCCATTTCATAGATGAGGCAGCTAAAAATAATTAAAATTCTAAATCACTAAATGCAATGTGGTCTCCTGAATTCAATCCAGGAACAGAAATAGGTAATTTGTGGAAAAATCAGTGAAACCCAAATAAAGCCTGTAGTTAACAATATTGTACCAATTTTAATTCCTTAGTTTTGACAAATATACAAAGGTTAAGGGAGACGTCAACATTAGGGAAAGCTGGTTGAAGGGGCTATGAGAACTCTCTATACTAACTTGGAAACTTTTCTGTAAGTCTAAAATTACTCCAAAATAAAAAGGTTGTTTAAAAAAACCCTGGGTCATCAGAAGTTAAATTCCTTAACTTCTCATTCAGTTTCAAGATGTAACTAATAATGTACTCAAATCAAGAGAAAAATGTTCTCTGTGTTCTATGAATGAGAAAAAGTTAATTTCCACAGGAGGTGTGATAATTCAATGCCACAAATATTACTGGAATTACTCTAAGATAACCTAGAAACTAACATTGATTTGAACTGTTAAAAAAAAAAGTCTCCTAGGCTCATGAAATACAAATTATTCAATTTCAGCTCATTCTGGTTATATGGTCTCTAAAATAAAGTCACCTTTTGTCTCCATCTGTATTCAGAAAGCCTACAGAGTCAAAAAAAAAAAGTCCAACAGAGAGAGTCATACAATGCAGAGAAGCACCCCACACTAGCACCAAATAGATATTCAATTAGTAATCAAGCCAGGAAAAAAGGCCTCAAGTTAATAAACACCTTCCAAGTAAATGAAATACAAGTAAAGGTGAAAATATGAATATGAATGATTAATGAAAATCAAGCAGCTGTCTATAAGAAACTCACTTCAAATAAAAGTATATAGGTAAGCAAAAAGGAAAAGAAGAACATATACCATGCAAATACCAATTAAAAGAAAGCTGGAATGGCTATGCTAGTATCAGACAAAGCAGTCTTCAGAGCCAAGAAAACTACCAGGGATAAGAGGCACATAAATGAAAAATAGGGTCAAGTCACCAAGAAGACACAACAAACATAAATGTATATGCACCAAACATGAGATCTTCAAAGTACATGAAGCAAAAACTAAACAAACTGTAAGGAGAAATGAAGACATCCACAATTTTAGCCAGACTTCAGCACTCCTCTCTCAGCAATTGACAGAACTAGTAAACAAAAAATCATCAAGAATATAGAATTAATGTATAACTGATTCACTTTGCTGTACACCTGAAATTAACACAACATTGTAAATCAACTATACACCAATACAAATTTTTAAAAGGAAGGAATATAGCATTAAACAAAAAAATCTACCTGACATTTGAGAGATCATTCCACTCAATAATAGCAGAATAGGGACTTCCCTGATGGCGCAGTGGTTAAGAATCCGCCTTCCAATTCAGGGTACACAGGTTCAAGCCCTGGTCCGGGAAGATCCCACATGCCATAGAGAAACTAAGCCCGTGTGCCACAACTACTAAGCCTGCGAGCTGCAACTGCTGAGCCCACGTGTCACAATTACTGAAGCCCGTGCTCCGCAACAAGAGAAGCCACCACAATGAGACGTCTGCGCACCACAACGAAGAGTAGCCCCCACTCACCGCGACCACGGAAAGCCCACGTGCAGCAATGAAGACCCAATGTAGACAAAAATAAATAAATAAATAATTTAAAATAATAATAGCAGAATATACATGTTTTAAGTGCATAAGTAATACTCACCAAGACAGACCATAAAAACCTTAAAATTCTTCAAATAATTAAAATCACAAAAGCATGTTCTCTGGCCATACTGGAATTAGACTAGCACACAGAAACATGATAACAGGAAATTCAAGAACACACTTTTAAATAACCCGTGAAACAAGGATTCAAGGGAAATTAGAAAATGTTTTAAACTGAATGAAAATGAAAGTACAACATACCAAAATTTATGGGATGAAGCTAAATTATGGCTAAGAGGGAAGTTTATAGCATGTGTATATATACATATATATATATATGTATATATACACACACACACATATATATAAAGATATGTATATTGAGAATATGTATATTAGGAAAGAAAAATAGTTTCAAATCAATAAGCTTCTACTTTAAGGAATTAGAAAAGAAAAATCAAAATAAACCCAAAGAAAGAAATAAGGCAAAGAATAAAATAAAAATTAAAAAAAAAATTTTTTTTTAATAATGAAATGAGGGCTTCCCAGGTGGCGCAGTGGTTGAGAGTCCGCCTGCCGATGCAGGGGACACGGGCTTGTGCCCCGGTCCGGGAGGATCCCACATGCCGCGGAGCGGCCAGGCCTGTGAGCCATGGTTGCTGAGCCTGCGCGTCCGGAGCCTGTGCTCCGCAGCGGGAGAGGCCACAACAGTGAGAGGCCCGCGTACCGCAAAAAAAATAAGAAATCAAAAAAGAAAGATAATAGAAAAAAATCAACAAAACTAAAAGTTGGTTCTTTAAAAAGATTAAAAACTTGAGGAACTTCTACAAGACTGGCAGAAAAGAGAGAAGACAAATTGCCAATATCAGGAATCAAAGAGAGGACACAGACCTCCACAGACATTAAAAGGATAAAAGGAACACTACCAACAATTCTGCAAACATAAACTCAGCAACTAAGTTGAAATGGACCAATTCTTTGAAAAGCACAAACTACTAAAATAGAAGGGAACAATTCTGCAAACATAAACTCAGCAACTAAGTTGAAATGGACCAATTCTTTGAAAAGCACAAACTACTAAAATAGAAGGGAACAATTCTTAATTTGCTTTATGAGGCCAGCATTATACTAACACCAAAGCCAGGCAAGGACAATATAAGGAAACTACTTACGTATATCTTATAAAAAATAGATACAACAAAGCACAACAAAATATTAGTAAAGTGAATCCAGCAATTAATTTAAAACGAGTAATATACCACGATCAAGCAGGGTTTATTCCAGGAATGCAAAGCTGGCTCAATATCCAATAATCAAAAATGTGATCTACCACATTAACAGACTAAAAAAGAAAAAACACACGGTTATACCAATAGATTCAAAAACCACTTGGCAAATTTTAACACCTATTGAGAAAATTCTCAGCAAACTAGAAATAGAAACTTCCTCAACATAATAATGGGCATCTACAATAGACATCACACTTTATTGTGAAAGACTGCTTTCCCCCTAAAGTCAGAAACAAGGAAATTGTACTAAAAGCCCTATCCAGTGCAATAAAGAAAGAAAAAGAAATAAAAGGCATACAGAATAGGAAACAAAAAAATTCACTATTCACAGACACAATTACCTACACAGAAAACCTAAACAAATCCACAAAAACTCTCAGAATATGTGATTTTAGCAAGATCAACAGACAGAAGTTGAACACAAAAATTAATCACATCTTTATATACCAGCAATGAATAAAAAGAAACTGAAATTCTTAAAAACACCATTTACAAAAGTTGAAAAAAAAATGAAATAATTTATGAATCTAAAAGACATGTACAGGATGTGTATGCTGAAAACTATGAAACACTGATGAAAGAAATCAAAGATGTGCTATACATAAATTTTATCTCAATTTAAAAAAGAATCAAAGATAATCAAATAAATAGAAACACACACAATGTTCACAGACTGGAAGATTCAACACTGTTAACATGTCAATTCTCCATCAAATTGATCTACAGATTTAAGGCTACTCCTATCAAAGCCCAGCAGAATTATTTGTAGACCCAGACAAGCTGATTCTAAAATACCTGGAAAAGCAAAATGACTAAATAGCAAAAACAATTTTTTTTAAGTTGGAGGAATCACCTTGTTAATTTTTTAAGACTCACAGTAATTAAGACAATGTGGCATAGGCAATGGGATAAACCCACAGATCAATGGAACAGAATACAGTCCAGAAATAACCCACACAAATAAGGTTAACTGATTTCTGACACAAGTGAAAAGTCAATTCTATGGACAAAGGGTATCCTTTCAACAAATGGGTTTGGAACAAACCTGACAACTATATGGGGGGAGAAAAAAAAGAACCCCGACCCAAATCTGATACCTTATACAAAATTAACTCAAAATAAATAACAGACCTAAATGTACAGCTATGGCATTTTTAGAATATAGGAATAAAATCTTTATGAGGTTTTATAAAAGAAAGAGTTCTTAGACGTGATACCAAAAAGGAGGACCCAAAAAAATAACTAGGAAGCCAAACTTCATCAAAATTTAATTTTTTTTCTTCGCAAAAAAAAAACAAACCCAAAAAACAGTTAATAAAGTATAAAAACTAGCTACCGGGACTTCCCTAGTGGCCCAGTGGTTGGGACTCTGTGCTCCCAATGCACGGGGCCTGGATTCTATCCCTGGTCGGGGAACTAGATCCCACATGCATGCCGCAACTAAGACCTGGTGCAGCCAAATAAATAATACATATTAAAAAAAAAAAAAAAAGACTAGCTACAGACTGAAAGGAAATGTTTGCAAATCACAAATCTGACATAGGACTCATAAGCAGAATTATAAAGAACTCTCAAAACTCAAAACTAAGAAAATAAAACAACTCAAAAATAAGCAAAGTCCTAAAATAAATAAATAAAAATAAGCAAAGTCTTAAACACTTCACCCAAGAGTATACAAGAATGGCAAATAAACAAGTGAAAAGTGTTCAATAACAGTAGTCACTAGGGAGGGACTCCCCTGGTGGTGCAGTGGTTAAGAATCCACCTGCCAATGCAGGGGACATGGTTCAATCCCTGGTCCAGGAAAATCCCACATGCTGCGGAGCAACTAAGCCCATGCGCCACAACTTCTTAGCCTGCACTCTAGAGCACGAGAGCCACAACTACTGAGCCTGCGCACCTAGAGCCTGTGCTCCGCAACGAGAAGCCACCGCAATGAGAAGCTCACTCACCACAACAAAGAGCAGCCCCCGCTTGCCGCAACTAGAGAAAGCCCGCGCAAAGCAATGAAGACCCAACGCAGCCAAAAATTAATTTTTAAAAAAATAATTGGCACTAGGGAAATGTAAATTAAAACCACAACACCACTACACACCTATTTATTAATGGTTAAAATAATATCTACTGACAATAACAAGTGCTAGCACGGATGCAGAGCAACTGAACTCTCATCATTGCTGGTGGGAAGTCGAAATGGTGCAGCCACTCTGGAAAATAGTCTGGCAGTTTCTTATAATGTTACCACATGACCCTGCTCCCACTCCTTGGTATCTACGCTAGAGAAATGAAAATTTACTGTCACACAAAAACCTGTACACATATGTTTTATAGCAGTTCTATTTATTATCATCAAAAACTAACAGAAGCCCAATGTCCACCAATGGGAGAATGGATAACTGTGGTACACCCATACAACAGAATACTACTTGACAGTAAAAAGGAACAAACTACTCACACCTGCAACAACCTGGATGAATCTCAAAGTGATTAAGCTTAGTGAAAGGAACCAGCCTCAGGAAGTTACATACTAGGGACTTCCCTGGTGGACCAGTGGTTAAGACTTCGGGTGGGGGTTGATCCCTGGTCGGGGACCTAAGATCCCACATGACTTGCGGCCAAAAAACCAAAACATAAAACAGAAGCAATACTGTAACAAATTCAATAAAGACTTTAAAAATGGTCCACATCAAAAAAAAAAAAACTTACATACTGTATGATTCCATTTATATGACCTCCCCAGAAGACAAAAGCACAGTAAGTGGCTGTCCAGAGTTTAGGGGTGGGGGAAGAGTGTGACCGCACAGGAACAGCAGGAGGGAGCCTTTCTGGGTAATGAAATTGCTCTGTATCCTGACAGTGGTACATGAATCCACGTGTGTTAAAGTCCAAACAACTGCACATCAAAAAATATAAATTCGGGAGAGTTCCCTGGTGGCCTAGTAGTTAGGATTCCAGGCTTTCACAACTGTGGCCCAGGTTCAATCCCTGGTCAGGGAACTGAGATCCCACATGCCACAAGCCCAATATATACATACAAAATATATTTTACTACACGTTAATTTTTTTGATTAGCGTACAGTAAAACCCCTTAGAAAACCTCTCTGGCAGTACCTACTAGAGTCAAACCACATGTATACCTAGCAAATCCACTTAGGGTATATGCTCAACAAAAAGGAACACTCTTATCCACCAAAAACATGTACAGGAATGTGCATATCAGCTTGATTCATATCAGCCATAAAATAAAATAAGCCAAATGTCCATCAACATTAGAATGGATAAATTGTGGAATATTCACGCAATGGAAAACTGCATGCCATGGAAAAGAATGATGACTTGCTACATCAACAACACGGATACATCTCAAATATGACGTTCAGCCAAACAGCACCAGCACAGAGTACTTTTAAGTGAAATTCAAAAACAGGCAAAACACATGAGAAAGTGGTAGGGATGACGAGGAAGAGAACAAGGGCACATTCTAGCATACTGGGAATATTCTTTATCTATATTCTGGATGTTGAAATATTGGTCCCATGGGTGTACACATACATAGAATACTGCATCACAGAGATGCTCTCTGCAGCTTTACCCACTGTCAAACTTAGCTAAATCACATAAGGTTCTAGATCTTTACTTCCTCAGGTCACTAAGGCAAATGTGCACTAGACAGTAATGACTAAACCTCATTTCGTCACGGCAGCTATCTCTACAACACAGGGAAGGCCTCTAAGTGCATCCCAGTGTACCCCAAGATACATAATCACACCATCTGACCACAGGATACACTGTATGGTGGCCTTTAAACATTAATAACATTATCTCCTTCTTGCCACCTTTTCAGCAATGAAAGAGGATTTACGTTATTACAAATGCTCCCTACACTACATGTTTCTCTGACTGTAATATCACTGTTCGAAATGTACTTTGATCCCTACCCCAAACAGTTTCCTTTTATAAACCTCTAACAGCATTACAAAAATAGTCCTAAATTCCCATTTGAGCTCTCCAAAAGTGTAAATTTTATGTAATTTGATATCCCAACAGCTAATAACACGGATCAATTTCCACAATACAAAAATTTTGGTAAATAATATGTGTATGACTTAATTTTGCACACCGATTCAACTACAGAATTCTGATGGTATAAATATTTTCATTGTGTGTAAATACCTAAATGTTTAACTGTTAAAGAGTGGGAAAAGCCAAAATCAGTTTTATTTGAAAAACTGTTGGTAATATCAGGTTGTAAAAGTATCATTCACCTTTTTGTCCGTAAGTAATATTCATTGTAGAAAAGTCTTAAAGCTTGAGACATGTGCCAAAAGGAAAAAAGAAACCCATCAGAACTTCCACCACAAAATATTTTGATGTGTATACCCTATCAGACCTTCCTATGCAAATATATATACACACAGACACTTTACAAAAATGGCCATGCCATGCCGCCTGCAGGATTTAGCTCCCGGACCAGAGATTGAACCTGGGCCCTCAGCAGTGAAAGCGTGGATTCCTAACCACTGGACCCCCAGGAAATTCCCACAAACACTGTTTTCTATTTCGTAAGCTTTTCTCTTTCTTAATACATCATGAACACTATGCAAATTACATTTTAAAATAGAAATGCAAAAAAGTAAGATATTCTCATGATATCCTTCACCTACCAAGTTTTTACTCGGGGCTAACCCTTTACTGTCACATTAGAGCAGACCAGCACACCAGGCTGTTGAGAGTGGGCCTTGTCCGAGGCGTATGTCATCATTTTCACGTCATCATTTCACGAGTGGGAACGCTTCATCAATAACATCCTGTAGCAGAGCCCTATAAAGCAAGCCAGGCCAGCCTCCTGAGAACAGCCATCAAGCACACGCACAGCGCTGTGTGCCACCACGCACTGTGTAGGCACCTTCCAGCCTCCACGTGCTTAATTCTTCCAACACCCTAGGAGCCGGAAGCCAAACCACCTAGGAAACCACGGCCTGTGAGGCTCTGCCTGAGGGCACAGAACCTATCAAGTTTGTGTCCCCTGAGCTTTGTACACCAGAGTTTTGTTGTGGGCCAAGGACTCTCTAAGCTAAGTTATGTTTTCCTACTTATCCTACAGCCCTCATTTCTTTGTAGAAGCCACCTACATGCAAAAATGCCCTCTTTGCCTCAGAAGCCGCCTCTGATGAAGGTGGTCCTGGGTCTAACGCTCAGTGCTGTGCCCAGCACACTGGGCAGTGGGCCTAAGACCCCTCCTGAGAATCAAGACAGTCCTCACACTCTTACTTCTCTTAGACACCTTCTGCCCCAGTGACCCAATATGAAATGGAAACATGCACCCCAAGAGTCATAAGCCTCTCTGGGAAATGCAGGGCCAGCACCCATTCACCATTACTTGTTGACAAACGCTGTCTTGGGTGCCTGTTCTGCCCTAGATAAGGTGTCCCCAAAAGCTCACCATCTGTAGGGAAACAATTCAGAGGTTTCAGAATTACATGAAGAATTTTTGTGATTGGCATCACCCTGTTACCATAAAGAGTATCTTTGATGCACTATTATTAAAACACTTGTGAAGAAATTTTAAAACTAAAGACATAGCTTTAAAACTTTAAAATATAGTAAAAGAGAATGTTTTTAAAGGTTCAGGTCACAACTCAACAGTACATAAGTAAAACAATATTAATAATTCATTAATAAAATACAACCAGCATTTTATTAATGAAATTGAATGAAAAAGAAGAGATCAGAAAGTATCAGAGTATTGTTTTGTAACACCTGCTGTGTGAGTGTGTGTGTGGTATATTTTATTGCTGATAGTGGGTCATGGCCAAAACTCTGGATTCATAATTTTAACAATAAACAGTCTTGTCAAACAAAAATAATACTAGGCGTATGGTTATGTGAGTTCAAAAGTGTAATTAGAATACTAACTGAGGGCTTCCCTGGTGGCGCAGTGGTTGAGAATCCGCCTGCCAATGCAGGGGACACGGGTTCGAGCCCTGGTCCGGGAAGATCTCACATGCCGTGGAGCAACTCAACCCGTGTGCCACAACTACTGAGCCTGCACTCTGGAGCCCGTGAGCCACAACTACTGAGCCTGCACTCTGGAGCCCGTGAGCCACAACTACTGAGCCTGTGCTCTAGAGCCCATGAGCCACAACTACTGAGCCCGTGTGCTGCAACTACTGAAGCCGCGCACCTAGAGCCCGTGCTCCACAACGAGAGAAGTCACCACAGTGAGAAGCCCACGCGCTGCAACGAAGAGTAGCCCCCCGCTCTCAGCAACTAGAGAAAGCCCGCACACAGCAACGAAGACCCAACACAGCCAAAAATAAATAAATAAAAGGAATTATGAAAAAAAATTAGAAAAAAGAATAACTGAACGGTTATTTTAACCAAATATTGCAAAGTAATGGAGAATTATTAAACCTGAAATAATGGTATGAAAGGCTAGCATAAGAATTTTTACTAAATCAATAAAAATGGGTGTATTTTACACCCAACTACAGCCAATATTATAAACACTTTTGTAAAGCATTTGTTTGGGCAGACCTCCCAGCCTCCCCTCCCCAGCAGCAACAAACACTGCCCTTAATTTACACTCCATCGATGCAAATGCATAAGCCTCACCCTGGATCCCAAGAACTACACCTGTTTTGCTCTCCAGTGTACTGGAAAATGGCAACCTCCAGGGCTACAACCCAGCACCCAAAACAAATCTGACAACATAATCTAAAGGAAACTCCAACTGCAGAGAACACTGTGTATTCGTATAATAGTATAAGCATCAGAGAGCCATACCATATACAATGATTTCTTATCTGCTCTCACTACATATCGTTTCCAACACAACATTTAGAATCCCGCATAAAACAATTTCTGTTTCGGAATTTGGCACACAAATAAATACTCCTGATGAGGCTTTTGTTGTTACTGTTGCAAATGTCTTTAAAACAACTTAATTTAACAGTCCTAACAACATAACTTTTGAAAAAACCCATTATCTTTCAGGAGACAACTGAATGAGTGGAAATGACTGCCAACTGCATACCCACGTACCAGTACCGTGTCTTGTAAAGTGTTGTGACCAAGAGCGGAATAAAAGTGGCAGCAATCCACAACTGGCAAAGGCAGTATATGCTAGCTGCCTTCAAAACCAAAACAGAAAAAATTACTACTCAAATTCCTTAAGTTCAAACCCTAAATATATACCTGGGTAACCAGACCACCAATTACCTCTAAAAACTTTTTAAAAGCAGAGGTGAAGAACCAGGGCCGCCACCTCCGAAGACTGTCAGGCATCTTTCAAATGACCGTTTGGAGAAGAACAAGAAAACTTCTAGGAGGCACTTCCCGATGATCATTCGCCAGGCGTGGAGGAGGTGGGCACCGCGAGGGAAGCCCCGCATGTCACCTGACTCACAATTATTCTGGAATTGCACCCGAGTAACCTCAAGGACGACCTCGGCGCGGGGCGACACGGCACCAGCCCGGATCCGTGACAGCGCCGTGCAGGTGGGCAGGCGGCGCCGCGCTCCCGGGAGATGCGGCACCTGGCGCGCTGCAGCCTGGCCCGAGGCTCGGGGCGCGGGTCGGCGGCGCCTCCCACCCCGGCCCGCGGTCCCCGCCGGCCCCGCAGGAGGCTGTCAGGGCGCCACTCGCCCGTGGCCCCCGCCCCCGCCCCACCGCCGCTTACCTCGAAGTAGCCTCCGGGGGCGGCACCGCCCGCGCCCGCGCCGAGGGGCCCGTTGGCCGCCGCCGCGCCGCCCGGGGCTGCCAGGCCCGTGGCCTGGGAGCCGCGCAGCGCCGCCGCCGGGCCGGCCTTGCCGCCGCCCGCGCCGCCGTTGCCACCGCCCGAGCCGCCGCCGCCGCCCCGCTTGTTCTTCCGGCGCTTGGCCCCGCGCTTGGCGTCGGCCGGGCTCATGGCGGGCGGGCTGGCGGGCGGGGAGGGCGCGGAGCGGGCGCGGGGCCGCGGGCGGCGGCGGAGGGCGGGGAAGGCGGGGAGGCTGAGGCAGCGGCGGGGCGCTCCGGCCGGCCGCGGGCGGGGGGCGCTGCGCGGGGTCGCCTCCGGGCGGGGAGGGCCGGGCGGGTGGGAATTGCGGGGCGGCCGCTGGGCGGGAGCAACGGCGAGTCCACCGGGCCCGGCGCCGCCGCTGACCAGAGTTAGAGTCCAATATGGCGGACACAAGGGGAAAGGGATCCCAGTTTACGTCGGGGGAGGGGGAAGGAGCGGCGGGGAGGGGGAGGGGTGTGGGCGCCCTCCCCCCCCGCCTTACTCCGCCCTCCTGAGCGCCGCTCCCCCTCTGCCGCGCCCTCCCCGCCCGCCGTTAACTTGCGCCGGCACGCAGGCACGCCGGGAGCTGGAGTCCGCGCGCCCGCTCTGCTGCTGGGGGCGTCCAGCGCGGGGACCACGATTCCCGTCAGGACGCGCGCGACCGAGCGCCCGGACGCCGCGAGGGGCTGCGGCAGGGGAGCTGGATGCGGCGGTGACGTCACCCCGCGCTCGCGCCGCTCGGCCCCACCCGAGCCGCGCGGCCTTCTGGGACCTGTAGTTGGGCGGAGTGGTCCGGCCAGCTCAGGGCCGCGTCGCCCGCGGTGGATGAACTACAAGGCTGGCGGCGAGGAGTTCCGCCTCTTTGACAGCCTCCCAGACGCCCCGCGCCCCGCGTCCCCGCCACCGGGTCTGCAGGCCGGTCCTGTCCCTGGGATGCGCCGGGCGGGCAGCTTCGGCTTTGGCCCGCCAGAAAAGGCCCGGTGACCTTGGCCCGGATCCGGGTTCGAATCCGCCTCCTCCACTGGCTGGCTCTGATCTTGGGCCGGGCCCCTCGCCCGTGTCCAGGTGACTCATTGGGACGAGAATGACACTCCTCGTGGGCTAGGCGGTTCCGGAGGGCGCCTGGAAAGCACTGGCCCGGGCCGCCGTCGGGTCGGGGACCGCCCTGGGCGCTGGGGCTGCCGCGAACCGGCAGACCTTGCCGTTAGCTTAGAACCCCTGGCCCGGAGGCACCCTTCCGAGCTCGCCCTCTCCCTGAGGTCCCGTGCAGCCGTCGCCCGGCCTCCCGGTGCCTTGCGACCCTGCACGGTCCCAGGGCGGTCCAGCCATGTCTCACGACCTTGCAATCACCCCACCGCAGAGGCCACGAACCCCGTCAGACCCTCCCGGGCCTTCCCGTGGGGCCGCTCCGTCTGGACCCTCCTCCTCCCCGGGCCCCTTGCCCATCATCAGCAAGCCCCAGGTACAGTTTTGCCCTTAGACCCGAACCACAGGAGTCCCTCGCCTGGGTCCCACCCATCAGAAACACCGAGACACAAAAAACATGTATGTGTTCCCCTCTTTGGTTCCATGGCTGGTTACGGGACCGAGATGCAGAGGAACTTGGTGCTAGGATGTGTAGTACGAGGGCCTCCATTTGCACTGTTTCCTGGGCCCCCCACCGTTAGCGCTGGGCCTGCCAGGTGCCACTGCCTGGCCGTTACCCTTGCCCCAGCTGCAGCCGCGGCCTTCTAATCCCCTGACCCCATTCTTCGTTCCACAACCGGAATGAGTCAATGTGATCAAATTAACCCTCTCTTTAAAGCCTTTCAGAGATTCCATGTTATGTAGGCAGAATAAGACCCCTCACCCCTCCTGGAGTGTCTTGAATGACCCTGCTGCTGAAGGTAGAGTTTGAGAAGGTGGGTGGGGTGCCTGCCTTAGCACACCACTGGGTGGGCGGTGTTTTGGGCTGCCCCCTTCCCCATACAGGCTGCGTCAGACACTCCCCACTCGCACAGCCCCTGTGACTTCGCCTGTCAGAGCACATTGCGCTGGATTGGGGTTCTTGGTGCTCACCAGTATCCCCAGAGAAGTCAAGTCTTGGGCCGGGGGGAGCATGGGAGTGTCTGCATCCTGCGCCTCTGAACCCCAGCTCCTGCCAGGCAAGGGCTGGGCACACATCAATCCAGTATTTGCTGGATGAATGAATAATAATGACCATTTGTCAAGCAATTATGCACCAGCCACTCTGCCTCCTGCTATATCATCTCATCTAATCCACACAACCGTTCTCGAGATAGGCACCATTAGCCCTATATTATGGATGAGAAACTAAAGTTCAAAGATGGTGAGGGATTTGCCCAAAGTCACCCAGATAGTCAGAGGCAGGGCCCAGATTCCAATTCAGATGTGGCTCAGGTGTGACTTTTGTGTTCCAGCAGAGCACAGGGTGATACAGTGAAGAGTCCTTCTGGCGCCTGGGGACAGGAGCAGCCTCTCTGAGGAGGTGAGCTGAACCAGAGTCAATCACCGTCAGAGCAAAGGACTTTGAGCAGTGTGAGACTCAAGCAGGGGGAAGCTCAGCATGTCCCAGGAGCCAACAAAAGCAAGGTTGGGTTTTATTCTAAGTACAGCTGAGAGCCATGCAGCGTTTTGAGCAGGGACTGTCATGGTAGGATGTATGTTTCTGAGAAAACTCTGGCTGTTATGTTGAGAATGGATGTCAGGGTAGCAAGATTGGAGGCTGGCGCAGCAGGTGGAGGGGGTGCTCCTGGCGGACAGAAGTTACGAAGCAAAGGCATAAAGCAGCGGTTCTCAAGCTTTGTTTTTCATTATCTCCCCCCTAAGGAAAAATTAAGATACTAAGGAGAAAATACTAAGGAATAAGGTTTTGTCTGGTAGAGTTGAGCTTTGGGAGGGCCACAAACCACTGTAATATCTACGATTTGTTTCTCCTCTTAAGAATCAGTTTTCACCCCCTTGAGAACCAATAGGAGATATATATATATACACACACATATATACATACATATATATACACACATAAATACATACATATATACAGACATATATACATATATATACACACACACATACATACATACATATACACACATATATACATACATATATACACATATACATACATATATATACACACATATATAATACACATATATAAATGTATAAAAATATATATATATATTTAAAATAAGGAATTAGCTCACACAGTGATGGAGGCTGACAAGTCCCAAGACCTTCAGTCAGCAAGCTGGAAGCCCAGGAGACCCAATGGTGTAGTCCAAGTCCAAGTTCAAAAGCCTGAGAGCCAGGAGGGCCAATGGAGTTGTTCTAGTCCAAAACCCAGCAGGTTCGAGACCCAAGAAGAGCTGATGTTTCAGTTTGAGTCCAAAAGGTAGGGAAAAAAATTATCCAGCTCAGAGGCACTCAGGCAACAGGAGCTGTCTTTTTGTTCTATCCAGGCCTTCAACTGATGGTATGAGTCCCACCCACAGGTTTGTTTCTGTTTTTGTTTTTTTTAATTTATTTACTTTTGGCTGTGTTGGGTCGGTCTTCGTTGCTGCGCGTGGGCTTTCTCTAGTTGCAGTGAGTGGAGGCTACTCTTCCTTGTGGTGGATTCTCTTGTTGCGGAGCACAGGCTCCAGGCGTGGCCTTCAGTAGTTGCAGCACGTGGGCTCAGTAGTTGCAGCACACGGGCTTTCTTGCTCCTCAGCATGTGGGATCTTCCCGGACTAGGGCTTGAACCCGTGTCCCCTTCACTGGCAGGCAGATTCTTAACCACTGCACCACCAGGGAAGTCCCCACAGTTTTTTTCTGTTGTTGCTGTTTTTTGTGGGGTTTTTTGGCCACCTGGCATGTGGGATCTTAGCTCCCCAACCAGGGTTTGAACCCATGCCCCCTGCATTGGAAGCATGGCATCTTAACCTCTGGACCACCAGGGAAGTCCCCCACCCACATTGAGAAGGGCAATCTGCTTTACTCAGTCTACCAATGCAAATGTTAATCTCATCGAGAAACACTCTCAACAGACACATCCAGAATTACGTTTAACCAAATGTCTGGGCACCCTAAGGCCCAGTCATGTTGACCTAAACTAACCATCACAAGGGAGAATGCAGGACATAGGGCCAGAAAGGTCTATGTATACTGTTAAAAATAAAAGCAGCTCAGTCTGGCAGGAGCACAAGTGGTCACAGGGACTTGTGGGCAGTGACCTTGGAGAGGATTTAGGCATGGAGATGGCCACTCAAAGCACCCTCATGCTCTGGAAGGCTCTTAGAACCACTTACAGGAAAAGGCGGCATGTGTTGGATATTTTTGTTAAAGTCAAGTTTTATTACTGTCATGTGCAGTAAATATTAACCAAGATATGAATATGTACTAGTAACGCAAAACAATTTTATAAGAAAAATTAGATATGTTCATTATCTCACAATTTATAACCAGGGAGCATTACATAATAATGAATCATTACCTAGAAAGCCTTTTCTAATTTCTGGCTTTATTAAGTCTGCAGAAAGAACAGTTGAGCACCTTTGCTCAAGCCATTTCCTTGCCCCAGGCAGAACTACAGCAGCAGGCTTCCACCCCCAAGCAGAGAACAGGGAATTCTCTGTAGAAACTATACGATGCAAGAGCAGCAATGGGCATATTAATGTTTGGGGATCCCAAAGAATCAGGCAGTTCTTGATGCTAACCCAGAATTGAAGCCCACAGGTCAAAAGCTCTACCCACCTGGAGCTTCTAATCAGCTTTTAAAACATGTCGCTTGTAAACATGAAGGGACAGTGAAAGATCACCAGTCATTTAAGAAATGGCTCAAGTGTGGATAGAAAAAATGTGTGTGCAGGGGGGCAGGCAAAGAAACGGTTAATGGAAGGAATCAAAAACTTTTTCAAAAACTGCTAATAGCCTCAGAGATGTTTAAGAAAGGAGGCTTGAAAATTAAAAATACAGCCAAAGTTGTAAAAGAAATTCAATAGAAGGGCTGCAAGATAAAGGAAATTATTCAGAAAGCAGAACAAAAGGCACAGAAAATCAGAGAGAAATGAGACTTAAAATCTCAATCCAGGCGGTCCAGCAACTTTCCAATAAGAATTCTAGAGGAAAAAATGGAGGGAAATAACTTTTGAAAGAAATAATACAGGGGCTTCCTTGGTGGCTCAGAGGTTAAGAATCCGCCTGTCAATGCAGGGGACACAGTTTCGAGCCCTGGTCCGGGAAGATCCCACATACCGCACAGCAACTAAGCCCGTGCGCCACAACTACTGAGCCTGCGCTCTAGAGCCCATGAGCCACAACTACTGAGCCCTCGTGCCACAACTACCGAAGCCCACGGCCTAGAGATCATGCTCCGCAACAAGAGAAGCCAACGCAACGAGAAGCCTGCACACCGCAATGAAGAGTAGCCCCTGCTCACCACAACTAGAGACAGCCTGCGCGCAGCAGCGAAGACCCAACGCAGTGAAAAATAAATGAATAAAAATGTTTAAAAAGAAATAATACAGTTTACCAGAAGTAAGGAGTTGAATGTCCAGATTGAAAGAGCCCACCAAAGAAGATGGTTAACTGTAGAAAACCAGAGATAAAAAAAAAAAAAAAAAAAAAAAACCAGCCTAAAATGCTCAGGAAGAAAAACAGAAGTCACATTAAAAAAAAAAAAAAAAAAAAAGGCAGGAAAAAAGAACCTCACTAAATGTCTTAACAGTAACATTTGAAGCTAAATAGTGGAGCAGGGCCTTCAAAATTCTGAAAGAAAATCAAATATACAATAGAATTGTATAGCCAGCCAAACTGTCAATCATGTATGGAGACAAAAAACAATTTTGGACAAACTATATTTTTCAGGTAAACAGACTGCACCATAGTAAAAAACCCTAAAATACCAGTAGGTCTGTTTCTCGCATACAGCCTAAGGCTGTTAAGTATCTCTCCTCCACCTTTTAACCAAGATGAGGACTAACCAGGGACAGGTGCTCCAGTGCTCAGTGGGAAGCCCTAATGGTATCCTAAAGGTGGAAGTGAGCCAGTGGTGAACAGAACCTTAGCAAACCGCAATACCGCCCTGACGTAGCTTGGTGCACAGCCAGATGAAGGTGAGGAGCACCTGCTCCATTTGCCTAACAGAGGAAAAGAGCACCTGCAGCCTCTATGATTTTTTTTTTTTTTTTTTAGCTGCACTAGGTCTTCATTGCTGCGTGCGGGCTTTCCCTAGTTGTGGCGAGTGGGGGCTACTCTTCTTTGCCGTGCATGGCTTCTCATTGCAGTGGTTTCTCTTTTTGCAGACCACGGGCTCTAGGTGTGTGGGCTGAGTAGTTGTGACTCATGGGCTCTAGAGTGCAGGCTCAGTAGTTGTGGCACACGGGCTTAGTTGCTCTGCGGCATGTGGGATCTTCCTGGACAAGGGCTGGAACCCATGTCCCGCCTGCATTGGCAGGCGGATTCTTAACCACTGGACCACCAGGGAAATCCCCGATTTTTTTTTTTCTTATGCACAAGTTCAGCTTTCAATTAACAATTTCTAGGCATATCAAGGCACATGGCCATTTTACTGAAAATAAAAAGACAAAAGGCTACAAAAACTCATAGGTGAGTCACATATTGGAGTTGGTAGGCAAAGACTATACAATAACTATAATTAGTATGTTCAAGAAAATAGAGGAAAAGGTGTAAAAAAAGATGAAAAAATTGAGAATTGTAATCTATCAGGAAATTAACTAGAACTGAAAAAGTAACTGAAATTGACTTCAGTAGATTAATAGCCAACTAGACACAGTACAAGAGAGGATTAATGAGTTAGAATTCAACATAAAACAGCACAGAGAGAAAAAAAACAATTGATAAAACAGAAAAGAGAATAAAAAATACATGAGACACAGTTGAAAGTTTAACATATGTGTAACTGGTGTCCCAAAAGACAAGAAGAGAGAATGCCACATACAGAAGCAGATTCTCCAAAATTGGTGAGATATTCACCCAGTTTCAAAAATCTCTGTGAACACAAAGCAGAATAAAAACAAGCAAAACCACACCTGAGCACATCATTACTAAACTGCTGAAAACAAAGAAAAAACTCAGCCAAAGAAAATATTCACGTATCTTCAAAGGTATGTGACAGCTGACTGCAAGAGAAATGAAAGCTAGGAAACAATAGGATGACAAAGAGTAATAGGGGAAAAAATCTTTCAACTTATAATTTTTAAAAATTGTAATGTATTTAACACAATATATTCAAAATATCATGACTAAAACATGTAACCAATATAAAATTACTAACAACATATCTTAATACTCTTTTTTTTATACTAAGTCTTCGGAACCCTGTGTGTTTTATACTTGTGGTCTCTCTACATTTGGATTCATCGTGTCTCAAGTACTCAGCAGCCACGTGTGGCTCATGGCAACCATATTAGACAGCGACCTGTAATTTTTTACTCAGAAACAAAAATATCATGCAAGAATGAAGGTAAAATAATGGCATTTTCAGATTAACAAAAATAGAATTTATTGCCAGCAGGAATTCACTAAAAGAAATACTAAAGGAGGGCTTCCCTGGTGGCGCAGTGGTTGAGAGTCCACCTGCCAATGCAGGGGACATGGGTTCGTGCCCTGGTCCGGGAGGATCCCATGTGCCGCGGAGCGGCTGGGCCCGTGAGCCATGGCCAATGAGCCTGCACGTCCGGAGCCTGTGCTCCGCAGCGGGAGAGGCCACGGCAGTGAGAGGCCCACGTACCGCCAAAAAAACAAAACAAACAAAAAAACAAAAACAAAAAAAGAAATACTAAAGGAAATTCTATGGGCAGTAGGAAAATTATTCCAGATTGAAATGGAGGAATAAAGACCAAAGACATACAAATGGTGTGTGTGTATGTGTGTGTGTGTGTGTATATATATATATATATATATATATATATATATATATTCATATATATGACTTTATATATAGATATATGAATGATAATAGTATGCTAGTATTTTTTTCATTTAAAAAACTATGGTAAAATAATACAAAATTTACCATTGTAATCCTTTTCAAGCGTACAATTCAGTGGCATACCTACATTCACAATGCTGTACAACCATCACCATTATCCACTTCCAGAATGTTCCACCATCCCAAGCAGAAACTCTGTACCCATTAAATAACAACCCCAGGCCCCGGTAACCTCTACTCTACTGTCTCTATGAAGCTGCCTATTCTAGATACATCATGTAAGTAGAATCATACAGTATTTGTACTTTTGTGTCTAGCTTATTTCACTTAGCATGATGTTATCATGGTTCATCCATGTTGTAAGTATGTATCAGAATTTGATTCTTCAGGCTGAGTAATATTCCATTGTATGGATATAGCACACTTTATCCATTCATCTGTTGATGGACATTTGGGTTGTTTCTACCTTTTGGCTGTTGTGAATAATGTTGCTATGAACATTGGTATACAAGTACCTGAGTCCCAAGTATCTGAGTCAATTCTTTTGGGTATCTATCTGGGAGAGAAATTGTTGGAACACGTGGTAATTCTATGTTTAACTTTTTGAGGAGCCACCAAACTTTTCTAGATCAGCTTCATCATTTTATATTTCTACCAGTAATGCACAAGGGTTCTAATTTCTGCACCTCCTCACCAACACTTATTTTCTGTGTTTCTGATAATAGCCAGTGGGTGTAAAGTGGTATCTGTGGTTTTGATATACATTTCACTCATGACTAATGATGCCGAGTTCCTTTCATGTGCTTATTGGTTATTTGTATGTCTTCTTTGGAGAAATATCTATTTCAGTCCTTTGCCAATTTTTAAATTGGGCTGATTTTTTGTGCTTGTTGAGTTGGAGAAGCACTTTATATATTCTGGTTATTAGGCCCTTATTAAATAGATGATTTGCAAATATTTTCTCCCATTCTGTGGGTTGTCTTCACTCTCCTGATAGTATCCTTTGATGCACAAAAGTTTTTAATTTTAATGAAGTCAAATTAATTTTTCCTTTTGTTGCCTGTGTTTTTGGTGTCATATATAAGAAAACTTTGCCAAATCCAAAGTCATGAATATTTGCCTTCATGTTTTTTTCTAAGAATTTTATAGTTTTAGCTTTTAAATCTAGGTCTGTGATCCATTTCATTAATCTTTATATACTGTTTAAAGACCCAACTTAATTTTTTAAATTTTATTTATTTTTATATTTATTTTTGGCCGTGTTGGGTCTTCGTTTCTGTGCGAGGGCTTTCTCTAGTTGCGGCAAGCGGGGGCCACTCTTCATCGTGGTGTGCGGGCCTCTATCGCGGCCTCTCTTGTTGCGGAGCACAGGCTCCAGCTGCGCAGGCTCAGTAGTTGTGGCTCACGGGCCTAGTTGCTCTGCGGCATGTGGGATCTTCCCAGACCAGGGCTCGAACCCATGTCCCCTGCATTGTCAGGCAGATTCTCAACCACTGCGCCACCAGGGAAGCTCCACCAACTTAATTCTTATGCACGTGAATATACAGTTTTCCAAGCACCATTTGTTGGAGAGACCTTTCTTCATTGAATGGTCTTGAAACCCTTGTGAAAATCATTTGGCCATAGAAGTGAGGATTCATTTCTGTGCTCTCAATCCTACTCCATTGGTCTGTATGTCTGTCCCTAAGTCAGCACCACACTGTTTTGATTCCTGTACCTTTATAATGTTTTCAAATTGGGAAGTGAGTCTCCCAACTTCTTTTTCAAGGTTGTCTTAGCTATCCTGTGTCCTTTAAAATTCCATACAAATTTCTATTAAAATTGCCATTGGGCTTTGGTAGGGACTGCATTGATTCTATACTATATTGCTTTGGGTACTATTGCGATGTTAATACTGTCTTCCAACCCACAAGCATGGGGTGCCTATTTATTTAGGTTTGCTTCCTTCAGCAGTGTTTTGTAGGGATGTATATGTCTCAGCGTACAAATTATGCACCTACTTGGTTAAATTTACTCCTTTTATTTTTTTTGACGCTATTGAAAATGGAATTTTCTTTATTTCCCTTTCAGATCGTTGACAGTGTATAGAAATACAACTGATTTGTGAATTTATCCCCCAGAACTTTGCTGAATTTGTACTGTAACTGTGCGCTAACTTTGGGTTTAGTTTGTTTTTTTTCCAGTTCCTTAAGGCATAGTTATTGATTTGATCTTCTAATGTAGACATTTATAGCTATGACTATCCCCCTGAGCATGGTTTCACTGCATCCCATGTTTTGGTATGCTGTGTTCTCATTTTCATTCTTCTCAAAGTATTTTCTAATTTCCCTTGTGATTTCTTCTTTGAACCACTGGTCATTTAAAAGTGTGTTGTTTAATGTCCACGTATTTGTGGGTTCTCCTAAATGTTCATTCCCTATAACCCAGTAATTTCACACTTAAGTATATGTCCAACAGGTATGTGAGCAAAACTGCACCAAAAGATATACAGAATGTTCACATTTGGCTACTAATAGCAAAAAACATAAATTAACGAAAGAATGGATAAACTGAAGCATATTCATCTAATGAAATACTATACAGTATGGAAAATGAACAAACTACACAACATGAACCTTACAGATATAATACTGAGCAACAGAAGCCACCCCCTCCTCCACAAAATACACATTGAGTGACTCCATCTATTTATTTTTTAATTTGGCCATGCCGTGCAGCATGCGGGATCTTAGTTCCCCGACCAGGGATCGAACCTGTGCCCCCTGCAGTGGAAGCGCAGAGTCCTAACCACTGGACCTCCATGAAGTCCCCAATTCCATCTGTTTAAAGTGCAAAGAATAGGCAAAAGTAAAGTACGTGAGTAGGATTGTGTTTTGGTAATTAAACTATAATTAAAGGAGTGATTTTCATAAAAGTCAGAATAGCGATTACCTTGGAGGAAAAGGCAGACTGTACTGACCAGGAGGGAGGACAAGAAGGGGCTTCTAAGGTGTTGGTAATAGTTTCTTGTTGCAGTTGGTTGTTTCACAGGCTTTTGCTTTATGGTAATTCACTGAACTGTACTTTTGAAGTAATTCAGTGAGGTGTGCTTTTTGTGTGGTATATTTCACAGTATAAAAGATAAATAAATACAGTGGCCTTGAGTTGGTAACTAAGCCTTAAACACCTCATAAAAGCAAGGGTAAAAAGTTAAAAAGCAAGGGTAAATACTTTCTGGAGGAACCCCCCTTCAGTATAGGTCTCAAAGAATTTTCAGATAGTTATTACCAAGTTACCTGGGTTCAAAGTAAGGGAGAAAAAAGTTTACAAAACACACAAAGAAGGAAGTCATCATTAGTGAGAGCCAGCCGGAATAAAAGCCCTCAGAATTAGACCCACCAAGACTTTGGGTACTGGAATTAACATAAATAGAATATGAAACAGACAAATCTCTAAAACTGATGAAAACGGAAAGCATAAATTAGTATTAATGATAAAAAGATGCTGCAGACACCAATTAGCTTACGAGAGAATATTCTGAACTTTATACCAAAGGCTTGTCACGACATGAAATACACAAATTCCCAGAAACCTGTAACTTAACTGACTTAAATGTGAATAATTTGCAAACATTAAAAAATCAAATCAGTATTTTAAAATCTTTCCTTAATAAAAATAATAGCCCAGAAATTTTATTGCTGAGTTCTACTAAACATTCAGGGAACGAATAATTCGAATCCAGGGTATAGAGACAATTCTCCTTAGTCTCACTGTAGGGAACTTACTTTGAAACCAAAACCTGACAAAGACAGTATAAGAAAATCATAGGTCAATATAACTCATGAACATGGATATTCAGAAACCCTAAACCAAATATTGGCAAAACAAAGTAAGAAATGTGTAAGATAAAACATCATGAACAAAGTAGATTTACCCATGAAGTATGCTGGTGAGCACTGAAAAAAAATCCCTGTGATACACTCCATTAACTGATCCAAAGGGGGAAAATCCTGTGTCTCAGGAGAAGTAGAATAAGAACCAATAAGGTGATACATCCCTTGTGACAAAATAAAACAGAAATAAAATACAAACTCCTGTCTCGTGGTTGGAAAAGGAACCTCTGTTACCTGTTATCTAACAAGTTCATAAAAAAAAAGAAAGTTCCAAGAATTAGAACGTTCCACTGCAGATGATATGGTTGTGAACGTACAAAATTTTAACAGAATCCAGATTCTTAATTAGAATGAGACTTTGGCAAGAATGCTTACACAATTTACAAAACCAATTAAATTTCCATATGGCAACAACAAAAAAAGGTAGTTAAGATGCTACTTAAGTTTCAAAACTAAGAAACCTAGAAACAAGCCCCTTCTGTAGCCAGCTTTGGGGGACATCCTCTGCTAGTACACACCTGTGGTACACACTCCCCGCCCTTTCATGGGACTCCCCTCTCCTCCCTGGGCTTGCCGAGGATGGAGGCCTCACCTGGCTCCTGGCTTCAGACACTGCTGGTCTAGGGGGGCCACCAAGGAAGTGTCTGGTCAATCACACCCTCAGGTCTCGGGAGGCCTGTACACTGGGAGGGCGCCAGGCCTGGGATCTGCACTCAAGGACCCTTTCCTCTTCTCTTTACCTAGACAAGTTTCAGACCTTGAGGAGCACAGCTGAGCATCTCTTCCTGTTCTCTTGGACTCCCGTACCTCACCTTTGCCAGTTTTATTTTCCACTGGCCTGGGGAACTGTCTCCCTCGATGATGTACGGCCTAGCAGGGCACGGGAGGTGGGTTTCTCAATACCTACCAAGCCAACTGTGGTACCAGGAGCATGGCAAATGTGCAATAAGCATTTGAATAACTGTATTTTTTGTCTCTGGTGGTCTCCAACAGAAGGCAGGCAGGTGTCTGAAGTTTAGCACCTCTGTGCCCCCAAGCACCCAGCACATTAGCCTGTTCTGTCTCTGGGGACCACGTGACAGGAAAGGAGAAGAGCAGGCAGGCAAAGGCCAGCTTTGCCATCACTTACTCTCTGGGAAGTCAGCCAAGCCCATGCTGTCTTTTCAGCTTTCCCCTCACAGCTTGCTTGGGGCTCTAACGGGCCCACCATGCACTCCTGGGCCCCCACTCCCACGCGGAGGGCAAACTATACAGTGGTTGGGGCAGGTGCGCTGCACTGCCAGGACCCCAGGTCAGTCCGAGTCCACACTGCTCGGAGCTCCTCTCCGGAGCTGGCACTGGCCAGACTGAGCAGACGGCCCACAGCCAACCTCGCTTCTTCAGGCCTGAGGTTAAGATTCTGCTCGTTTAGGGATTCCAGGGCCTGGACTTGGGGTTCTGCTCCAAGGATGACCTCTTACTTGCTGACTTCTGGGTCAGCAGATGACCAAGCAACTTTCTTACACACATACTGTCACAAAATACACCAAACACGAGGCAGACAGGATCACACACCTTGGGCAAGGGTGGGGGGTGATACTGATTCAAAAGAGCAAATGAACGCACACACGAGATACCTGGTTCAAACTGGTTTATTTCCGCTTGTAACACTAGCAGAGGAGAGTCCAAAACAGACTGACATACATGGATATAGTTTAAGTGTAACAAAGAAGGTTTGAACTATGTACACGGAGGGAGGGAAAGGATTTTTCGTATCAACCTTTTCCTGTTTTGCAACTTCTGAACGGTAGAAACTAAACATTTTTTCCCAACTTAAGTTAGTATGAAGGAATACAACTTTTACGATCAACCGTTTGTCCTTAAGCATAAAACGTGAGAAATTTTGGCTGCGGTTGTCTTGGCTCCTGAAGTCCGGGTATTGTCAGAACGTAAGAAAAGAGATTCCGTGAAGCCCAGAAGGAACTTAATGGCAACGATGTCCAATCGAAGGGCAGACACGTTGCACGCCACGCAGATGACAAGTGATGTCGGCCCTCCTCGACTCCAAGTAGAAAGCAGTACTTTCATCAAACGAACCGGAAGTGAGCCAAACAGTTAAAAAGTCAGAATGAAGAATGAAACAATTCTTTTCACATAGAGGAGGGATACTCCTTCAGCCCCATTTAAAGTGAATTCTGTGCTGAGTCCCTGCTCCTCCAGAAGGAGAAACTGAAGGTCAGTTATTGCTAGCAAAGCCAGAGGCGGCCCCTTTTCCACCTCGAAGATGTTTCACACGAAAAGGCTGTTGGTTTGGCTTGAAGGCCTCGGAGGAAGGAGGAGTACAGAGGTGGAGGCAAGCCCTGTGCAGCGGGGGGGGCAGTTCAGGTCAGCTCGGGCCACCTTCTGCCTCCTTGAGACCAGAGGCTTTTACCCACGTGGAGTTGAGCAGAGGGTGTTATCTGGGCCCCTGGGGAGGAGAGGCCACCGTACTTTGCCAACCAAAACCTAAGGAGCAATCAAAGCCCAAAGGATCAAAGCCCAGTGGCCAGAAGAGCAGCTTCGGAAATGAATGTCAATTGCAGGGGTGGGGGGTGCCCAGCTCAAGTCTGGAGAGCCGAGGTCTTTGAAACGCAGGTCAGCTGTGACTTGGGCAACAGCATGGACACGGGCGGCTAATAAGGCCACAATTACTGCCACCACCGCCCAGGGTCTATGCTTGAGTAGACATGAGGCAGTGGGAACTGAGGACCGGAGGGCACGTGGTAAACAAAAGATGGATTTTTATCAGAAAAGAGAGGATACTCGAGGACGTGCCTGCCCCATTGACCTTGCACAGCCTGCACCAGGTGAACTCGGGCATGGGTAAGGTTCCTGAGAACAGGTGGTGAACCAGACGGGGCGAGACAGGCACTGCTCTGTAGGCGGCATGAGGCCTCTGAAGGACACTAATAGTGCTACATCTCCTGGGCTGCTGAAAAGTAGGCAAAGAACAGGCTTCATTGCACATTTCGTTCTTAGAAAACTGGGGATTGCCCTGCAGAGGTCCTTGTGATCTGCAGGAACCCGACACCAATGCAGATGGAATCACGGGTGACCTCTGAAACTCAAGGGAAGAAAAAAAAGTCCAGTGGTTGGTCTTTCCGGGGCCATGCTTGCACCTGGGATCCTCAGGCCAGATGGACCCTTGTCTGGCTTGGTCACTGTGGTGGGCAGATGCCTGGGAGGAGGTAGCGTGCCCAGGAGAGCTGGGTGGACCTGTTTGCTCTCCGACCGGGGCCAGCCCTTGACACACTGCCAGCAGGAAGCTGGGGCAAACTTTCCAAATGGGGAAAACTTCTTGGCAAACGTGCAGGTCCCGGAAAGAGGCTGGAACCACGATTCTCAATTCCAACGGGCCTGACTCCCTCTCTCCTTCCCTGGAACCAGACCACCCAGAGGAGCAGATGTAGACCCTGGGCTGGGAGGGCCCTGGGCCCAGCTCCACAGCATCAGACTAGAGGTAACAAAAGGATCAAAGACGGGGTGGGAAACGAGAGCAGTTTACATTACAGATGATGACTCTGAAATAGTCTTTCTGAGCTCAAGAGACTGGCGGCAGATAGCCCACGGAAGGCCGTAGAGAACCCAGTCAGGCTCTGTCTGTCCATCCGTCTCCCGAGCAGCCCAGCACTTCATAAATAAATGGGGTGGTACCGCTTGTGGCTGATCTTTTTCCTGCAAGTTGGGCAAGTGTTAGCATTCTTAAGGGAATCACGGAGGCACTGGCTACAGAAGACGTGGCCACATTCTGTAGAAACAATGAGACGTCCATTCTGCACAATCTAGAAAACATAAAAAAGAACAGGCTTCATGTCTGGCCTTGTACCAGAGCAGCGGGAGCCCCCAGAGAATCCACTCCCAACCGTCTCTAAGATGCCGAATGAGAGGAGGGGGGCCAAGGGCTGCAGCAGGAAAAGCAGGGAGATGGTCTGAAGAACTAAAGATGCTGCTCTGTAGGCTCAGGCAAGTATGAGCGGAGTCTCTGAAGCCGAGAGCAGAGGCAGCAGCCAGTCTCCGGCAGCGACAGCCCAAGGGGGTTTGACGAACCTCCAGGCACCCAGTGGGGCAGTGCCCTAGGGCCTGGGGCCACAGTGAACACTGGCAGCTTCCAATTAGGCCAGGTAGGGAATACACAGGACTGATGCACAGGGCAGCCCAGAGTTCAAGACTGTAGGGCCCAAGAAGATGGCACCCTCCCCCTTCACAGAGGTGTGCCAAGCCATGTGCCAACCCAAGCGTGACTGCAAAACAGAGGCATCAAAAGCCCACCCAGTGAGGAGTGCTCTCTCATCTAATTCTTTCACTGAAGCAGTCTGAGAACCAGAATCAGGGAAGACACAGCTAAGTTTGCTTACCTCCGAGTACCCGTCCATGCAGATGGGACAACTGACAGTACCAGAGGGCCTAAAATCACAGTGCTCATGTCAGTTCCTCAGCAAACGCAAACATCAATTACTCTTAAGTGGCTTCATGTAAGCAGCCCACATCCCCTCACAAGAGCCTCCTCTGACCCTGCCTTAGCACAGGCACCCGGGACACTTACAAGATGGCCGGCTGTCCCGATGGGGGGTGGGGGAGGCTATGAGAAAGGGGAGGAAAGAGATGGGGGCAAGAGAAGGCACAGGCAACTGGAGTCGCCCTGTCCCCGCACCGCACCTCTGGCCTATGCTCCCTCAGAGCGCCCCCTTCCAGCCTCCCTGTCTGGGGCAGGGGCTGCGCCTAGCACCCCCTTCCTCCAAGGAGTCCTGCTGCAGAAGGCCGGGGGCCGCTGGGTCTGTTCTCCACCCCAGGTGGCGGGGCTTTGCCTTCAGCCTGGAGCTATTCACACCCGCCCAGCCAGTGCCTGGCACGCCCTGGTCACAGTGGGAACAGCTGAGCCCAGTTCCAGATCCACCTGCCACCCAGATGCTACAACGAGCCCTTCTTGAGCCCAGGGCTGAAGGTCAGTGTCTCTAATACCCTGCTTCCTGCCCCAACCTCTCCACTGAAATATGGAGAGGAAGGAAGAGGATCCTCACTCCAGGGACGATGGGGTCCCACGGATCCAGAAGCTTCCCGGCAGAGAGCCTGTCTCCAGCACGGCAGCAGAAGAGCAGCGGGCACGCTGTACCTGAGTCCGGTAGCGGCCTCCTCCCGGGCATTTCTGGGGGTGTGGGTGGTCACATACACGTCCTTGTCCCTGGGCAGCTCCTCGTCATCACTGCTCAGCACACAGCTGTCGGCATGCTCCTGGCGCAGCCTCCTGCCGTTCCTCCTTGGCCGCCTCCTTTCTGAGATGTGAGCCCACGTTCAGGGCAGGGCCTCCCAATCCTACCACCCTTCACCACCCACCCTCCTTTCTGACTGGGAAAAGGCCAGTCCCAGCTGCACGGAGACCACCCTCCCATCTTCCCAAGAGAAGAAGCCCCCACCCCTGCTGCGTGCAGATGCCCAGGGGGACGTCTCCTCAGCAGGAAGGGGACCGACTGCAGGCGTAAGCAGCATCATCCCGGGAGTGTTCCCGCACCTACAGAGCTGGCAAGGCCCGAGGCCCTGCCGCCGCACCCTCATCAGTCCTCTACCCAGACCCAAGGAAGGAGAGGAAACCACTCACCTTCAACAATCTTTGAAAAAGGAGAAAAACAAAAGAGAAATACACAATTAATTTGACATAAAACACTCTGTATTCTTTTAAACTCTTAAAACGATAAAATTGAAGCATTTGTTTCAAATGCAAAATCCTCAGGAGCAGCCAAGCCTCCCAGCAGCCGACACACTGCGCCCCAGCCTGCAGGTGTTTGGTGAGTCTCTGGGAGCTGCGTGACCTGGGGAAGTTCCATACCCTCAGGAACTGCCAACTTCCTCTTCTGAAAAATAGCGCCCCCTCGCTGCTGTGAGAACTAAGTGAGATCACAACGATGCCACAGGGCACCAGCGGCCTGAAGCTCACAACCAGCTCCACCCGTTCTCCTTGTTTTCACTCCACGTGGGCTACTGCCGGAGACGGAGCCTTTACTGGCAGAAGGGTTTGCAGTGCTTAATACTTTATTAAAAATAATTAAACAGCCGAAGTAGGCCATGCAGGGACTACGGAGAGTAGCATACACCAAGGACCGAGATCAATCCAATCCTGTGTTCGAGGCCTACAGAAAGAGCTAGTGAGAACCTGACAAGCCCATCGCCTGACTACAGCACACCTATGCTTTGCTTTACTGCGCTTCAGATACCGCGTTTCTTACAAATTAAAGGTTTGTGGCAACCCTGTGTCAAGCAAGTCTATTGGTACCATTTTTCCAACATCATTTGCTCACTTCGTGTCTGTGTCACTTTTCAGTAATTCTCACAATATGTCAAACTTGTTCATCATTATTATATTCGCTATGGCTATATGTGATCGGTGATTTCTGATGTTACTACTGTAATTGTTTTGGGCACCGTGAACCTCACCCATACAAGGCAATGAACTTAATTGATAAATGTGTGTTCTGACTGCTCCACAGAACAACTCTTTCATGACTCCCTCCCTCTTTTTGAGCCTCCCTACTCCCTACACACAACAATATTGAAATTAGGCCAATTAATAATCCTACAATAGGGACTTCCCTGGTGGTCTAGTGGTTGGGACTCTGCCCTACCAAAGCAGGGGGCCCGGGTTCGATCCCTGGTCAGGGAACTAAAGCCTGCATGCCGCAACTAAAACAGCCCATGTGCCGCAACTAAGACCCAGCACAGCCAAATAAATAAATGAATAAATAAATATTAAAAAATATATATCCTACAATAACCTCTAAGTCTTCAAATGAAAGGAAGAGCTGCACATCTCACTTTAAATCAAAACCTAGAAATGATTAAGGTTACTGAGGAAGGCATGTCAAGCTGAGACAGGCCTAGAGCCAGGCCTCTTGCGCCAGTTAGCCCAGTTGTGAATGCAAAGGAAAAGCTCTTGAAGGAAATTAAAGTGCTACTCCAGTGAACACACAATGATAAGAAAGTGAAACAGCCTTATTGCTGATGTGTAGAAAGTTCGAGTGGTCTGGATAGAAGATCAAACCAGCCACAACATTCTCTTAAGCTGAAGCCTACTCAGAGAAAGACCCTAACTCTCTTCAATTCTGTGAAGGCTGAGAGAGGTGAGGAAGCTGCAGAAGAGAAGTCTGAAGCCAGCAGAGGTTGGCTCGTGAGGCTGAAGGAAAAAACACCGTCTCCATAACACCATATTGCAAAGGTAAGGCAGCAAGTGCTGGTGTAGAAGCTGCAGCAAGTTATCCAAAAGATCCAGCTAACATCATTAATGAAGGTGGCTACACTGAACAACAGATTTTCAATGCAGACAACAGCCGCTATTGGAAGAAGATACCATCTAGGACCTTCATAGCTAGAGAGGAGAAGTCAGTGCCTGGCTTCAAAGCTTCAAAGCTTCAAAGGACAGGCTGACTCTCTCCTTAGCTGGTGACTTTAAGTTGAGGCCAGTGCTCATTTACCATTCCAAAAGTCCTAGAGCCCTTAAGAATGGTGCTCAATCTACCCTGCCTGTGCTCTACAAATGAAACAACAAAGCCTGGATGACAGCACATCTGTTTACAGAATCGTTTACTGAATATTTTAAACTACTGAGACATACTGCTCAGAAAAAAAGATTTCTTTCACAATATTACTGCTCACTGACAGTGCACCTGGTCAGCCAAGAGCTCTGACGGAGACGGACAATGAGATCAGTGATGTTTCCAGGCCTGCTAACACAGCATCCATCTTGCAGCCCATGGATCAAGGAGTCATTTCAACTTTCAAGTCTTATAATTTAAGAAATATATTTTGTAAGGATAGCTGCCACAGACAGTAATTTCTCTCATGGATCCAGGCAAAGTAAACTAAAAACCTTCTGGAAGGGGTTCACCGTTCTAGATGCCATTAAGAACATTTGTGATTTCATGGGTGAGGAATTTGGAAGAAGTTGATTCCAACCCTATCAGATGACTTTGAGAGATTCAAGACTTCAGTGGAGGAAGAAACTGCATATGTGGTGGAAAAAGCAAGAGAACTAGAATTAGAAGCGGAGCCTGAAGATGTGACTGAACTGCTGTGATCTCAAAGTAAAACGTGAACAGATGAGGAGTTGCTTCATACGGATGAGAAAGTGTTTTCTTGAGATGGAAGCTACTCCTGGTGAAGATGCTGTGAAGATTGTTGAAATAACAGAAAAGAATTAGAATACCACATAAACTTAGTTGATAAAGCAGCAGCAGGGTTTAAAAGAAATTCTGCTATGGGTAAAATGCTGTCAAACAGCATTGCTGCTACAGAGAAACTGTTCCATGAAAGGAAGAGTTGATTAATACAGCAAACTTCATCGTTGTCCTCTTTTAAGAAATTCTCACAGAGCCCCCAGCCTTCATCAGCCACCGCCCTGATCAGGCAGCAGCATCAACACCGAGGCCAGACCCCTCCACCTGCAAAGAGATTACAACCTGCTGAAGGCTCAGATGATGGTTAGCACTTAGCAATAAAGTACTTTTAAATTAAGGAAGGCAAGGGCTTCCCTGGTGGCACAGTGGTTGGGAGTCCGCCTGCCGATGCAGGGGACGCGGGTTCGTGCCCCGGCCCGGGAGGATCCCACATGCCGCGGAGCGGCTGGGCCCGTGAGCCACGGCCACTGAGTCTGCGCGTCCGGAGCCTGTGCTCCGCAACGGGAGAGGCCACAGTGGTGAGAGGCCCACGTACCGCAAAAAAAAAAAATAAATAAATTAAAAAAATTAAGGAAGGCAAATTGTCATAATGTGCGATTGCACACTTAATAGACTGCAATATAGCACAAACAACTTTTTTACATGCACTGAGAAACGCAAAGGTTTGTTGTGTCTTGCTTTACTCACTTTACTATGGTGGTCTGGAACTGAGCCCACCATCTCCAAGGTGTGCCTGTACTCAGAACTTGTTAAGATTCTTTTCTGCAACAGTTTCAAACCTGTCTAGTCAGCTCTCTCACTGAGCTACTACCTGTCTGTCTATACCATCACCAGTAGCACCCCTTTTCCCTCTCGCTTGTGTGTGTGATCAGCTACTTCAGGAGAGCTCTCAGGATTGCTGTTGAAAGCCCTGCTGCCACCTCTCCTTGGCTGCCCCCGTGTTCAGGGGCACAGAGGCTGACCCTTTCTGGCACACCATCCTGCCCCGCAGAGATGGGAAGCTCAACTCTATTCCAACTCCCTTGCAGTGGGGATTCTAGACACGAACTAAATTCCCTCAGTGAGATACACTCATGCTATTTGGAGGGCAGAAGGGTGGAGGACAATTTCAGCTGCTGTAGGTGGACACAGATGCGGGGATCAAGAGGCAGTCGTGGCCGAGGCTGCAATGTCCAAAGCCCAGGTCTGTCCTCCCAAGCAAGAAGACACAGTAGCATTTCCTTGAGCCTAAAGAGATTAGTACAGGTGGTAGCTGCCCCCTCCCATCCTTCTGCTTGGAGCAGAGGTAGCAGATCCCATGGTGCGTCAAGGCTGAGATGTCCGGAGTTATTCCTAGACACCTGCTCCTCCAGCCTTTACAACACCAGGAAGCAACTCCTCCCGTTTATTTTTTTAATTAATAAATTAATTAATTTATTTTTGGCCGTGTTGGGTCTTCATTGCCGTGTGCGGGCTTTCTCCAGTTGCGGCGAGCAGGGGCTACTCTCCGTTGCCGTGCGCGGGCTTCTCATTGCGGCAGCTTCTCTTGTCGCGGAACACGGGCTCTAGGCACGCAGGCTTCAGTAGTTGTGGCACGCAGGCTCAGTAGTTGTGGCTCGCAGGCTCAGCAGTTGTGGCTCGCGGGCTCTACAGCGCAGGATCAGAAGTTGTGGCGCACGGGCTTAGTTGTTCCCGCAGCATTCTTTGCGGACCAGGGATCAAACCCATGTCCCTTGCACTGGCAGGTGGATTTTTAACCACTGCCCACTGCCACCAGGGAAGTCCCCCTCCCATGTATTAAAATCCATTTCTGCTCCAGAATAACTAGAGCGGATTCGGTTTCTCCAACCTCAACCCTGCCAAATACAAATGGCCATCACAGGAAGGAAGAAGGTCTGAGCATAAAGATCTTCATTTTGCAGATGAGAAGCCACTGAAGACACTTCCCCTTCCCCCCAGAAGAAGCTGGAAAGTGTGGCTATGAAACTGGCGACAGTCAACTTCATCACTAAGACCATGAACTGGAAGACAAGCTTGGGCTGGCAGAAGGTGCTGTCCATGTGAAGTCTATAAGGGGAGCTCTGAAGTTAGCCAAGAGCAGAAGGAAATTCTGCTGTGGGCAGGGAAGACCCCAGTTTTCCTCCACTCCAACACTGCTTTTACTGCCCTTTGCCAAGAAGGACCACTGACCAGGTGTGGATGCACCTGGTAGGAATGTGACGCCCCTGGGTCCCAGGCCACCAGAATGTGGCAACCAGGTCTCCACAGGCTCTTGTGAGCCAGACCCAGCTCGCCTCTTGGCAGTGCCACGCCGAGGCCGGACCTGAACACTGAGCCCCCAGGAAAGTCCCAAGGCCCAGGATGCTGCTGGCACAATGGCAGGTGCTCCATACTTAACTACTAGGTAAATGAATACACCGTTGCCAGAGAGCCTCCTTCACTGGTGATGACTCTGTCCCCATCCATGTTCAATGGAAGAACAGCTCAGAGATGAGGCTTCTTGCCCAAAGGGCAGAAAAGAATGGCACCACAGCCTGGCCTCCAAGCTCCATGACTTCCGGTGACCCGGAGCCACCTCCTAGCTGATGGAGGCGAGATACTATCACTGGTATTCCCTCCACCCAGCAGCCGAATCGCAACAAATCGAGAACTCTGGACTTCCCTGGTGGTGCAGTGGTTAGGAATCCGCCTGCCAATGCAGGGGACACGGGTTTGAGCCCTGGTCCAGGAAGATCCCACATGCCGCGGAGCAACTAAGCCCGTGTGCCACAACTACTGAGCCCACGTGCTGGAACTACTGAAGCCTGCACACCTATAGCCTGTGCTCTGCAACAAGAGAAGCCACCACAATAAGAAGCCCATGCAACGCAATAAAGAGTAGCCCCCGCTCGCCACAACTAGAGAATGCCCATGCACAGCAACGAAGACCCAACACAGCCAAAAATAAATAAATTAAAATAATAAAAAAAGAAAGAGAGCAGAAGGATGGAAAACAAGCAGAGACTTCCAATAAATGGCAGGCTGGTATTTCCATCCATTTTTCCACTGAAAACAACCAAAAACAAGATAAAACATACATATTTTTAAATAAAGAGGTATCAAAAAAAGAGAAGAATTCGGTCAACAGTATAGGGAATACAGTAACCCAGAGGGAAAAAAAAGCACAGAGGATTCTTAAAAAATTGAAGCCTACTTTTGAAAGCCCCACAGAGAAACCAAAGCCCAGGCAGGAACCATGGGGGCAGGTTATCTAGTGAAGGCCAGCCATCAGGGGCAAGCCAGGCTTAAAGCAAGACCCAGTAAGTATCAAAGAACCGACATACAGAATGTTATTTTCTGACCAATACTGCAAGCAATCGATAACAAAAAGAAAGTACCCATATATTTGGAAGTTAAAAAATATAAATTTGATAAATATGTTGAATTAAATGTAAAGTACCAGTAACATAATTTGTAAGATATAGCTAAAGACAGTATAATCTTTAATGCATTTATTGGAAAAGAAATGATGAAAATTAGAAAAACAGCAAAATAAACTCAAACAAAGAAAGGAATAATCAATGAATGAAAAACTTACAAGAGAAAGGATCCACAAAGCTAAAAGTTGGTTCTTTGAAAGATCTAATAAAGCTCTGGTGATACTAATCTAAAAAAATAGAAAACACAAATAACCAGTATCAGAAATGAAAAAGGAGACATCACTATAGATTCCACAGAACATAAGACATTATGAACAAATTTATGCAAATAAAAGTGAAAACTTTAGATGAAATCAACAAATTCCTAAAAAATGTAATTACCAAACCCTATTAAAACTCTAGGTTATGTACTTCACTGGCAAGTTCTAACAAACATTCATGGAAGAAATAGTCCAATCTTACAAAATCTTCTGTGGAACGGAAAAAAAGGTGTCCAGCTCACCTTGTAAAGATACCAATATGCTGATACCAGAACTCTATAAGGAAAAATTACAGACCACCAATCTTACTCATAAAAACAGAGGCAAAATTATATATGAAACATTAGCAAACCAAATCTAGCAACATAAAAAGATAATGCCATGACCACAATGCTTAAGTGGTTTAACACTAGAAGCAGGGGAAAAAGCAACATTAGATGAAATTGTTAAATTTCGACATTGATTCAAGATGAAACTTATAGCCAAACAGGAAATAGAGAAACTTTTCCACTCTGGTAAAGGATATAAACAAATCGAAAAAACTTACAGCAGAAGTCTTATTTAATGGTGGAACTCTGAAAAGACTCTTTCAGATTTAGAATGAAATAAGAATGTCAATGACTGTCACCATTTTTATTCAGCCAGTGTTGAATTTTCTAGCCAGTGTGTTAAGGCCAAGGGAAAAAAAAAGGGAAATAGAGAAGAACCAAAACTTATTCTGTGTACACAGAAATTCAAAGATTTACAGATTAAAGGCTTCCCTGGTGGCGCAGCAGTTAAAAATCCACCTGCCAGTGCAGGAGACATGGGTTCGAGCCGTGGTCTGGGAAGATCCAACATGCTGCGGAGCAACTAAGCCCGTGTGCCACAACTACTGAGCCTGCACTCTAGAGGCCGCAAGCCACAACTACTGAGCCCACGGGCCACAACTACTGAAGCCTGCACACCTATAGCCTGCGCTCTGCAACAAGAGAAGCCGCCTCAATGAGAAGCCCGCGCGCCGCAACAAAAGAGAGTAGCCCCCGCTCACTGCAGAGAAAGCCCGCACACAGCAACAAAGACCCAATGCAGCCAAAAATAAATAAATAAAAATAAATTAAAAAAAAAAAGATTTACAGATTAAGAACTGTTGTACTAAAAAAAAGAAAAACCAATTGCATTTCTTTATATTAGCAAATAATAAAAACAAAAAAGTGAAAATTTTAAACACCATTTTTTTTATAGCATCCTAAAATACTATGTACCTAGAAATAAATCTTCTAACAAAAGACTTGCAAAATCACTCCAGGGAATATTATAAATCCATACACAAAGGGCTTTCCTGGTGGCGCAGTGGTTAAGAATCCGCCTGCCAATGCAGGGGACACGGGTTCCAGCCCTGGTCTGGGAAGATCCCACATGCCGCAGAGCAACTAAGCCCATGTGCCACGACTACTGAGCCTGCGCTCTAGAGACCGCGAGCCACAACTACTGAAGCCCGCGTACCTACAGCCCGTGCTCTGCAACAAGAGAAGTCACTGCAATGAGAAGCCCGTGCACCCCAACGAAGATCCAATGCAGCCAAAAATAAATAAAACAAATTTTTTAAAAAAACCATACACAAAACTCATATAGATTACAGACCTAAATGTGAAACGCAAAACAGTAAAACTTTTGGAGTAGAGGAACATATTTTTATGGTATGGGATTTTCATCAACAAATTGGTAAGTTGAACTGTATTAAAATTAAGAACCTCTGTACATAAACCAAAAAGAGAAAAGACAAGCCTCTGAGTAGCAGATTCAAAACACAACTAATGGCAGGCTCATGTTTAGAACTTATAAAGAATTCCTAAAAAATGAGGCAAGGTCGACAATCACACAGAAAAATGAGTAGAAAAAAAGACTCAAGTGTTTAAAAAAAAAAAGATTGCAACAGGCAATTCGCCGAAGAGGAAAATGAAACACCACTAAACATGAAAAGATGTTCAACCCCACCACTGATGGGAAAACACACATTAAAACAACGTGGGATACTCTAGACAACACCAGACTGGCTAAAGGTTACAGTGGCAGTGAGATGTGGAAGAACAAGAACCTCCGACACTGGTGGGAGCGTAAACTGGTACATTCTCTCTGGAAAACAGCTTGTCACTATCTAGTGACAATCAAAGATATACATACCCTAGGACCCAGCAGTGACGGCCTTTTTTGGGTACGCAATGCCAAAAATAAGTTAAATTTTGAGGTAAAATATTAAAGCAGAGATGTACAAGGTCTCATTGCACCTTACAGCTTTTAAGACTTCTCCTAATTCATCAGGGGTTTAGGATTCCTTAGAGTTAGAAAAACACAGCCTGTGTAGTTTCTCATCCAGTCTTAAGAGGGTTCACAAGAGTTCTAACGTTGTCCCTGAATCCTGGGATGTAAAAGATGCAGAGCTACTCCCAGGTGATATTCAAGTGGTACACTTAAGCCTGTCCCCCTGCATTCTGGCCAAACTGGTAAGATTACCCCAATTTGGGAAACGATATATTTATTCATTTCATACTCTCCTGTAGGCGGGGCCTGAGGTAATCCTAAACTTGTAATTCCTCTAATAGATGCTCCTTGATAAGCTAATAATACTATTAGGTTTTCCAAGTAGATCTGCTTTAGAGAGTGAGAATTTCAGTCTCAGGTATACTTCTCACTGTAAATTTTAAAACTGGCATTTGGATTTATTAAACACCAATAAAGAATGAAGGATGATTAGAATAAGGGGTGCTATTAAGTCCAAAACAATTATTCCATGTCTGGGGCCACTGAGGCCATGGGAAGGTAGGTCCTCCGACCAAACTGGCCAGTGCCTCTGGGACGAGAAGCGAGGACTGCTTCCCAAGTTAGCCTCCCCTTCACCTATCCACCTGCCCCTGGCTATCCACCCACTCCCAGGGCAGCTCCCCCAACTCTAGCATTCCCATCCTGGTGTCTCTCAATGACTCTCCACACCCAGAGAAACAGGAAGAAGGCTGGAAAGCTCAGAAAAGAAGCCCATGTAGGGAGGGCAGGCTGGCCATCAAAACAAAACCAAGGCGTAAAAGGGGACATGATGACGTGGGTCTGGCACCCAGCAGAAGCCAATCCTTGTCTCCTTGAGGGCAGAAAATGCGGTCTTGTGAGCAGAATCCTGGCCATCTCCCAGGGCCTGGCACACTGCAGGTGGACACTGAATACTGGAGAAATTACGGACTAGCAGCACGTTCAAGTGTTAATCAGCAACTGGGCTGAGGCTCCAGCCCCGGCACCAAATCAAGCTCCCTTTCCAGAACCTGCGGGAGCCCGCAGGGAGCAGCAGCAAAGCTGTATGTGTGGGCTTGGCTAAAAAGTTCATTCGGGTACTTTCCCATAAGACGTCACGGAAAATCCGGAACGAACTTTTCAGCCAACCCAATATGTGTGTACCTTAGAACAGCGGTCCCAGGCTTTTTGGAACCAGGGACCGGTTTTGTGGAAGACAGTTTTTCTGCGCACCAGTGGCGGGGTGGCGGGTGGCAGGTGGCAGGTTCAGGTGGTGATGCGAGCGATGGGGAGCCCCAGATGAAGCTTTGCTCGCTGGTTGCTCACCTCCAGCTCTGCGGTCTGGTTCCTAACAGGCCGCGGCCCAGTACTGGTCTGCGGCCCAGGGGTTGGGGACCCCTGCCTTAGCTATCACACTAATCAGGCCCTAAACCTGCTCAGGCTTATCTCAGAAAGTTCCGACTGGTCTCCAGGGAAATTACTGCCTCCTGTTTGGGGGCCACGGTCTCCCCTGAGCATTCATCCAAAATCTGCTGGGGACGGTCTGATGACGCAGCAAGGGCAGCTGCCTCGCCTTTGGGATGGGGGGAGGGGAGGAATGAGAGGGAAGGACACACCACAGGACAGCCCAGCAGTTTCAGACTGACCAGAGTCTAAATCTCTTAATTCGTCAAGACAGTTCCCTGTCCTCGCTCTTTTCTCCTTTTAAAGTCTTGAAGCTTCTCAGTGCAACCCTAGTCTACGGTTCTAAGCACAGCCAGGACAGCCCCAAGGCCAAGGGGAAGACTCAGCTCCTAGCAACCCCACTCGCCCCACCAAACAGCAGCCCTCAGCAGCACTTGCCCCCTACTGGCCCAAGACCGTCCAGGGTGTCACCACCTCCACTCCACACAACTGCACACTGCATCAAAAGGCACTGCAGAAGCATCCCAAGAGGCCAGTGTGTCCTCAGGATGTGGGTCTGTGGGCTGACCAGACTCCCAGACCCACACACAGCTATGCGCCCCTGACCTGTGGAGCCAGGCTGCCAGAACCACTTCTCCACATGTCCCCTGACCAGACCAGGTCTCCTTCCTGAGGGCCACACAGGGGCAGGCATGCTCCCTGTGGGAGGGGGCACAAGCAGCCTCCCAGGTGCCCCCCTCCCTGGAGGCACGACACAACCAAGGCATCAGATGGCAATGCGGGGGGCCTGCATCCTCCGAGGCAGCTGCTTCCGGGACTCGAGAGATTTCCCACTGGCAGTGCTGAGCAAATATCCCCATTCCCACCAGCCGCGAGGGTGTAAACTCACGTTTACTCAGCTTTACTGGGCACCACGTTAGGTGCCAGGCACTCACATACAGGATCTCTTTTAATCCTCACAACACTCTATTGACATGGATGGCGTTATCCCCATTTTATGGACAAAGTGAATGAGGCTAAGTAACTTGCCCAAGGTCACACAGCTGGTGTTAAGCGTAGAATCGGGGACCAAAGAGAGATCGGGCCTCAGAGTTCTCCCCAAAAGCCTTTATGGCCAGCTATGGAAAGGACAGGGTCGCACGGATTTACCAATGTGATTAATTTCAGCAATAAAGTCGCAACAAATGATTTTCCTGAAACATCTTCCATCTTGAGCACCAGTCACTGAAAGCATGCCTTCTTTAGCCCAAGCTGTAGCCCGTGACCAAGGCCTTCAGACGTGCAGGCCAGGGGCCCACAGCCAAGAAAGGGCAATCCTCACGCTCCAGCACTTACCACGACAGAGTCGCTGTGAGTCAGGTCGACGACCACAGGCTCTAAAGATTCACAGGTGAGGTCCACTATTTCATCTCCAGCTTCAAAATAAAGCATTTTAACAAGCTTTAGGAGGAAAGTAAAGGACTACTGCTCTAAGTTTCATTATTAATATGATTACAAACAGAGCACAGTCTTATACCAAACTAAAATCCCTGAAGTACAGAAGTAACGGGGTGACAGGCAATGAACACTCTTCCAGAATTCTGCTGAGTAACAGGGTATGGGCTTTACAAATACACCATCCTGCGTATGTCTGTGCACACGCACACCTCTCCCCGTGTCCTCACGCTGCCACACAGCTAGGCCTCCGTGCCCCGCACCTGCCCAGCTCATTCACAGGGGAGAGGCAGCGACTTACCTGAGGTGGGATGGGGGGTGCACATCTGGGGAAGGGACCAAGCATGCTCAGCTTGGGCTTTGGGACGGATCTGTCTGAAACCTCGGCTCCCCTCAGACCTCCGGTCAGGCTTAGCCCTGCACCTTCATCAGATACGTTTTAAACTCCATTTGGCTCTAAAGTGCTTCCCACTTGGGTGGACAACAAGTGTTTCTTACTGGTCCCCTAGAACCCCAACCCACCCAGATGGGTTGAGCCTGTTCTGCAACTTGCCTTTGAGCCCTAGAGGACAGCGCACTGTCTGCCTGAGCACAGGACAAGGGGGGAAAGGCACGTGCCAAACGGTCAGCAGCGCTTACATCCAGCAGGCAGAAAAGAGGGGCAGAGTACAACTTCCATTTATATAAACTGAAACAAGACTTACAACCATGTTTGTTTCTATTATTATTAACATTAAAAAGTAAGAGGGAAGAACTTTTAGAAGTAATGTTTAATACTCAGGGAAAGTGACTTGCAATACATTTAACATATTCAAACTTGTTTTGTTCTCATGTATTAAAAAGTTTCACAGGAATAAAAACCACAATACATCAAAGCCGTCCAACGTAATTTATACAAAATGACTTCATTCTTTTCAAAGAATAGTCCATATATGGATATACCATAATTTACAGAACCGCTCTCTTTCTGATGGACACAATTTTTGGCTCCTACAAATAAAAACGGTATTCCAACGGGCAGCTTGTGCATACAGCCCTGCACACGGGTGTAAGACTGACTGAGGACAAGCAGTGCTGCAGTGGAAAGCAGTGGATCTTGGCCAGGTTGGAGATTCCACTTGTGGGTTCAGGGTCCCAAATGAGGAGCCTCCTGCACCTGCCTCTCCTGCAGGGTGGCAGAATTCAGACACCAGGGCATCAGCTTTGGGGTGGAGGGGAGGATGGCCCAGGGCTGTGAATTTATGTTAGAAGTGAAGCTCAGAGACCACAGAGACAATACAGAGAACTTCACTCCCCTGAAGGGCCCATGAAATCTATAGACAAGCTGCTTGCTTCTCTTCAAATGTCAGTTTTCAGGCATCATAATTATAAAAACAATCTTACTACATGCAGAGCTGAGGCACTTTTTTCAGGCCATCTGCCACTCCCCTGAGGCAGGAAGAAGGGGGAAAAGCCAATCTGGCCTCTGTCTGCACCAAACTCCCAACACACCCAGCTCTGCCAACAAGTCTGCCTGCTGGGGCAATTTTTTGTCTTAATGAAGGAGAGAGGAAGAAAGCTGAGTACTTCCCGAGGCCAAGTAAGTTGAGGCACAGTTTCAAAGAGAAAAGGTGGACCCACGGCAGTCTCCACTCCATGCTGCACACCCCTGAAAGGCTGGACGGTGAGCCCAGCTGAGTGGCCGTTTCTAAACCTGTGGAGTCTCAGGGCAACCAAGGGGGCAGCTCTTGCTCACCTTAGCTTTTTTAAGCTGCGAACGGTAGGCGAGTCTGAGACTGTAGGTCTTATGAATACACTGATATAAGCTAAACCTCGTGTAGTGTTACGTGACAAGCACTGTTCTAACTGTCCTGTGTCGTTGACTCATTTCTGTGCTACGATAACTCCACACAGCAGCTACTGCGTATGTATGCACAGCATTATCCCCCGTTTCAGATGAGGAAACTTAAGGCTGAGTTACAGGTTGTGTAACTTGCACAAGGCCCGTGGCTGGTAGGTGGCATGTTGGGCATATGTGCTCACTCATGCCCAGTGTCACTGGCAATCTTACCGCTTTCCACAAGTTCTATGGGTTCTGCCTCCAGGGCCATCTCAGGGGGGGAGGATGCTTCTCGAGTTCGCTTCTGGGCTTGTCTAGAATTTACTGTTCCTCCACGACGCTTTCTCTGAGGGTATCGGGGGGAAAAAGAAACAGTTACATAAGCTCCTGACCAGTAAGATTTCAGCCAGAAGAATAAAAAGATCAACTCATTAAGAAGAATAGGGGCTTCCCTGGTGGCGCAGTGGCTGAGAGTCCGCCTGCCGATGCAGGGGACACGGGTTCGTGCCCCGGTCCGGGAAGATCCCACGTGCCGCGGAGCGGCTGAGCCTGCGCGTCCGGAGCCTGTGCTCCGCAACGGGAGAGGCCACGACAGTGAGAGGCCCGCGTACCGCAAAAAAAAATAAAAAAATTTAAAAAAGAATAATAATAATAGGAGGCCAGTGAGCAGACCTGAGGTCGGGGTCCTTTCAAAACTTGAGCTTCTAGAACACTGAATGTTTATAGGGCGAAATCATCCAGAACATATAGTGAATACAAATTCTATAAAGTAAAATTTCTGTTATAAAGACTATTGGTCTGTCTAAAGTACATGACACATAACTCTATGGAAGCCTCTGGTCCAATACAGACCTATTTTCCTTGGATTTGTATTTGGCCTTACTGAGCCCTTTCCGTTTTTCAGCCCAAAGCCCTTCAGTTTCCCAAGTTTCTATTCACTGTGAAAAGTGGGTCTTTCTTTGGGCAAGGTTTCTGGCCTCTAACCTTTTAGGATACTATCAAGTTGTAGTTTACACCCTAATAATCACCCGCCACAGCTCCAAGAACCAAAGTTTTTTTTTTTTCTTGTGATGAGAACTTTTTAAAGAAGTTTCTCACTGTAGGTGATTTACAATGTTGTGCAGTTTTGGCTATACAGCAAAGTGCGTTAGTTACACATGTACACATACCCACAGTGCTGAGTAGGGTTCCCTGCGCTGTACAGCAGGCACTCTAAGAACCAAAGTCTTTAAAAGGCTGCTCCCAGGGGCTGCCCGAGACACATGCCTCTGGAAGGTCTGAGCTGTTCATCAGCCTATTTGCAGTCCAGACCCCCTGAACCAGCCTTTCTTTCACACCCTTGAGCTGGTTTACCAATACGCTCCAGCATTTCTGGCCTGGCTGGTCCTGAAAGACAAGTTGAGAACCCGCCTCCTGCCATCTTCCTCAAGAGACAGAACCTCCCAAGTGACCCGCAGCCTCATCACTCCCACCCTGTACGGCCCCACCCAAACCTGGCTCCCTGTGTTTCGGTGCTTCTTCTCTCCCCTGGCCTGTCCCACTCCTCACTGGCACCGGGCCTGCTCTGCTTCACACTGGGCGATGTGGGGCAGTTACTTCACTACTAAGTCTGAACTTCCTCACCAGTACCAGACTCGCAGAGCTCTCCTAAGGATGAGGCAACATACCATATGTACAGTACTGAGTGCTGTCAGAAGATAGCATTACTACCCTAGTTCCTTATACGCCTTACTAGGCATCCTATCCCTGGAAATGCTGGAGGACAGGCAAGTGTCCATGAGATTTGCACAAGACTCAGGAACATCCATCACCCAGCCCAACTCTCTGGCAACAGGGAGAAGCCTGATTCTGTTTGTGTTCTGACTTTCTTATCAAATGGCAGCTTGAGAAGTTTCGGAAATGTAGCTGGGTTGAGCAACTCCCACGGATCTAAGGAACAGGGAAGCATCCCCAGGAAGTCCCAGGGGCAAGCGACAGCAGCTGTTCCGAACGGTCCAGTGAGGAGCTGCTCTGTCCCTCCAGGGAGCTGGCACCCAGGCCTGGGTCCACTACCTGGTGTTTATATGAGTTTCCCCAGCAGCTACCAGGTTACTTAGGGCCCCTTAACTTTTACCCCATTCTCTTTGAAGTTGCCCTTGTATCTTCCATCCTCTGAAAAGGACCAAATCTGTCTTAGCAGACACTGCTAAACAGAACCCTTCATGCCCCTACCTGTGCAGCTTTTCCTCTGAGGGAGGTTAAGAAGCAGTCACAGGTCCTGGCCAAAGTCCAGGTGCTGAAGCCTAAAAGCCCCGTCGTGGTCACTGTAGTAATGTGTCCTGCCAGCACTCACCCCCACCCCCACCAACAGCAGTCCTTTCCTGGCTGCTTTTTCAGCCTCTCCCTGCCCTTCACCTGGCACCCTTCCCAGCCTGGATGACCCATCCCTTCCCTTCTTCACTCAGCCAGTTCTTACACAGCTTTCAGGAACCTACTCACTGTGAGCTCCACCATGAGGACATTCCTCATGCCCTCCGGCTGACCATCTCATGACCCCCCCCAAGCCTCCAGAACCCCCACTCTACCTCCTCTTCCACATGCACTCCCCGAGGGCAGGGAGGAGGTGGCTGTTAGCACAGGGCCAGGCTCAAGAAACCCTAGAACATGGGAAAAGACTTCACCCCCTCTGCCTTCCTATTATTCTTGTCATGCTCTCCTGCTTTTTAATAGCAGAGCCCTCACAGCTTCCAGTTAAAACCGACCATCCAATCACCACCACACAAGTTATTCACACCACTCTGAGGAAATTTTAACCAAATTCTTCACACACTCTTATAAGAAGCTACACTGCTCAGTCTGTTCAGATCCTGCCTGGGCAGAGCGTGGGCTTCAGAGGTGAGGTGCCCAGGCTTAGGAGGTTTCCCTAAGGTGAACTGTGGTGGCAACCTGCAGATATGGGACCAAGATGGGAGGTCATCTGCCCTTTGAAAAGATAGCTCCAGCGAAACAAAGGCCCTTTTGTTTATGAATGTCAACAGTGGGTCTGGAACACAGTGGGGGCCAGGAGTGGTCAGAAGGGATGGGCCAAGGGGAGGGGGTGGGGGTCGGTGAACAGAGCCTACAGGATTTCTACCACGGTTTCTATCACCCTGGGAACCGTTTTTTCAGCCTTATCCTGCACCCCCCACCCAACACCATTCACAGCACTTCTGGAACCTGGAAAAAGAGTATGAGTTTCACATCTGGTCCACCTGATGTGAATGCACTATCTCAGAAAACAGCTGTTTTGAGTTTAGATCATATGAGCAGCCCTGTTAGTAGGGAGTAAAGTGGGGAGGGGGATCTTCAGGCACTCTCCGGACTCAAGGGGCTCCAGGTGACATCTGGGTTACACCAAACCAGAGCTGCCCCTGCAGTCTGATAAAAGCTCTAAACAGGAGTTACAATGACTTACCAACTTTGGTCACTGACCCTAAGAAAACTCACCAAGGATTATTACCGCTACCGATGCTCACATCGGACCAAGAACTACACAGGGCAAAGAAATAGAAGGAAAAACGGAAGATTCGGCTGTAAATAATTAAATAAACCAGAGCCCTAATATTTCTGGGACACTGACAGCTGCTCTGGAGGTATAAAACTTCAACACCCTCAACCATCCTCAGCCTTCTGTCTTTAGGGCACCACCTAAAACACTGGACTCTGACCTAAGACAAGCAGGTTGGTGTAACTACCAGGAGGTCCTGTACGCACTGCTGTAAGAACTAGGGTTACTTAGAAACACCTTTATGGTACTCTCACTAAGGTACACAAGGGATGAAGTAATTGTTTAGCCTGAAAAAATAAAATTCATGAACTTACAAAACTCACCGTACTCATCGTGCCCTGTGGTTCCAACCTCTAGAGAAGAAGGTGATCTATACCAAGATTTGCAGAGAAGCTGAATGCCTCAACCTCTCATGCCTGCTCATTACTCATCCTCTGGCTAGCATAGGAATTTGTAGCCAAATAGACTTCCAGTATCTTCAAGCCCTGAAAAACAAAGATTATCAAGTTGATAAATGCTGCCCCCTGCATCATCGACAGCAAAGCTCAGTTCAATCATTTACTGGTCCTTTCTGTCGGCTGCGTGCTTTGCTGAACACTTAATGCAATTTATGTCCTTAATCCATGTTCTTCTTAGGAAGTAAGCATTCTTGTAAAATACAGGACTACCTGACCCCAAAGCCTGCAGTTGGAAACATTATGCCACCTCTTGCCCTCCTTTCCGGCCGTTGAAACCCCCACAGATTCTCCTCAGCCCATGGCCCCCTCCCTGCCTGTCTGGACTTGCCCCTGTGAGGCCCAGTTGAAAGATAGGCTCTGGCCTTTGTCCAAGCTTGGGCCCACCCCCGCCCCACCAGGCTGTGCTAGGAGACAGTGCAAATGGCAGGGCCCCAGCCAGCTGCTGGTCACTGCATGATTCGCTCTGGTTAAACCCAGGCAGCCAGAATGGTGATGTTCTGTGACCCACTGGGGGAGCAGGCAGAGCGGACAGACCCCTGGTCTCTCAGTTATGAAAGGAGAAATCCTGAACCCTCTCGCACAATCTGTGCAGATGCGGCTTGCCTCACTCAGGCTTAGGAAAGCAGCCACCGTGTGCCATTACTCTGACCGTGCGAGGCTGGGGACCCAGAGCTCACAGCCTTCAGTTCATAGCTTCCCAGGATACAGTGACCGTGCCTTACTGCACATGCTCTGAGGATCCCTGCCAACTGGGAGGGTGGGTGATGCTGAAGCCCCCTCCCATCTTGAATCCTCTCTGGAGTAATGAGGAGAAGATCAATAAACAAATGGAAACCCCTCCACCCCACAAAACAAACAAACAAAAACCCAAACCAAAAAACACCCTCCTGCACAGTCCTGTACTAGCTTCTGGGAAAAGACAAGAGAATCAGAACTGCTTACACGTGACCTCACCGACACCTAGCAACCAGGAAGGAACAGAGCTTCCTAGGCCAGCCCAGAGCCCAGAGCCTCTGCCTCTTCCCAATGACTGGAAACTGTTGCTCTCTGGAGGAGCTGATAATTTAGGGGAGCAGATGAGAGCCACCAACCCTGATCCACCCTGTGTGCCCAGCTGAGACTTCTGTCACTGGCAACACGAGTAGACAAAAACCTAGAAACTGTGAATTGGGAAGCCAAGCAGGTTCCAGGAAGAGCAGAGAAGGCAGCAGATGTGGAGGCTACTGGAGAATGAGAGGCCCTTGCATTCACTCAGGGCCCACTGGAAGGTGACAACTAACCACGATAAATCAGTGTTCAGGGATGTAGTGGATAGAGCAGCAAATGAGAAGCAAAAACGTGAAGCCAGGAGTCAGGGTGTAACCCGTGTAGAAGGGCTTCTAGTGGGGGAGGGCCTGAGCTCAGGGCAAGGCTGAGGGACCAGAGCAGAGTCAAAGCAAGGAGAAGGCTCTGGTCACCTGGTCCTGGGCAATAGTGGCTTGGACATCAGGCACACCTGGAGGGCTTGTTAAACTAGATTCTGATTCAGCAGGTCTGGGATGGGGCTCAAAACTCTGCACTCCTAGGCAATTCTGAGGGTTCTGCTCCAGAGGCTACAGCACGGGAACCCAATGGCCTAGGACAATGGCCTCGGAGCTGGGGAGAACTAGTCGCATCTGAGCGAAATTAATGCAGGACCACTCTCAGACTCATCTTTCTTCTCATCTCCAGTGCCGCTACCTCCTCCAAACGACTGCCCATCTCCTGGTATCCTTCTACCCTACTGCCAACGCGTCTCTCTAAAACATACAGCTGACCCCCACAGCCTTTCCCTGGTTCCCAATCACGTCCTAACTCCTAAGCACTGCCTGTGGAGGCAAGCTGGCCTTACAGTTAGAGCACTTCTCCAGAGCCAGACAACTTGGAGAGGGGTCAGCCTTCCATAACCCCTACTTGTGACCTCAGGGGAAACACTGAATTTCTCTGTGCCTTACTTCCTTATCTATAGAACAAGACAGCACCCACCTCAATGGGTGTGTGAGGATTACAGGAGTTAATGCAAAGAGCACTTGGACCAGTGTGCACAGTTTTAAAGGCTCAAGGACTGTGGGTGGGTATCACTGACTTGTTCTGCCAGCACCAGCCTTGCAGTCTCTCCAAATGTACCACCCACTGAACAGCTCCACCCCTTTGCTCAAGCCCTAAAGTGCTGTGCAACACTGCACCCAATCCAGCTTTAAAAAAGAACCCAGGACTGCACATCTCCCCACCTCATTCACTTATCAGTACTGCTCCTTCCCCGGAATACAGCGATGAATAAATCCAGCCACCAGCTCCTATCTGGGGGTGGCTGCTGGCAGGCAGCTCAGCTGTGGTAACTGGGGCATATGAGCCAGGTGCAAAAGAAACCAGGAGGACAAGGAGAGGCCAGAGGAGGTTGGCCAGGAGAAGACACATTAATGGGACTGCCCAGATAGCCTCATCCAGCAGAGGGCAGACAGCAGAAGCAACAAAAACTACAATCCTGCAGTCTGTGGAACAAAAACCTCATTCACAGGAAGATAGACAAGATGAAAAGGCAGAGGGCTATGCACCAGATTAAGGAACAAGATAAAACCCCACAAAAACAACTAAATGAAGTGGAGATACGCAACCTTGCAGAAAAAGAATTCAGTATAATGATAGTGAAAATGATCCAGGATCTCAGAAAAAGCATGGAGGCAAAGATCGAGAAGATGCAAGAAATGTTTAACAAAGACCTATAAGAATTAAAGACCAAACAAACAAGAGATGGACAATACAATAACTAAAATGAAAAATACACTACAAGGAATCAATCACAGAATAACTGAGGCAGAAGAACAGATAAGTGACCTGGAAAACAGAATGGTGGAATTCACTGCTGTGGAACAGAATAAAGAAAAAAGAATGAAAAGAAATGAAGACAGCCTAAGAGACCTCTGGGACAACATTAAACACAAGATTCGCAGTATAGGGGTCCCAGAAGGAGAAGAGAGAGAAAGGACCTGAGAAAATATTTGAAGAGATTATAGTTGAAAACTTCCCTAACACGGGAAAGGAAGTAGCCACCCAAGTCCAGGAAGCTCAGAGAGTCTCAGGCAGGATAAACCCAAGGAAAAACATGCCGAGACACATAGCAATCAAACTGACAAAAATTAAAGACAAAGAAAAATTATTGAAAGCAACAAGGGAAAAACAACAAGTAACATACAAGGGAACTCCCATAAGGTTAAGAGCTGATTTCTCAGAAGAAACTCTACAAGCCAGAAGGGAGGGGCATGACATATTTAAAGTGATAAAAGGGAAGAATCTACAACCAAGATTACTCTACCAGGCAAGGATGTCATTCAGATTCGATGGAGAAATCAAAGCTTTACAGACAAGTAAATGCTAAGAGAGGGCTTCCCTGGTGGTGCAGTGGTTAAGAGTTGGCCTGCCGATGCAGGGGACATGGGTTCGTGCCCTGGTCCGGGAAGATCCCACATGCCATGGAGCAGCTAGGCCTGTGAGCCATGGCCGCTGAGCCTGCGCGTCCGGAGCCTGTGCTCCGCAACGGGAGAGGCCACACAGGGAGAGGCCACAACAGTGAGAGGCCTGCGTACTGCAAAAAAAAAAAAAAAGCTAAGAGAATTCAGTACCACCAAACCAGCTCTACAACAAATGCTAAAGGAACTTCTCTAACTGGGAAACACAAGAGAAGAAAAGGACCTACACAAGCAAACCCATAACAATTAAGAAAATGGTAATAGGAACATACCTAGCAATAATTACCCTAAACGTGAATGGATTAAATGCTCCAACCAAAAGACACAGGCTCGCTGAATGGATACAAAAACAAGACCCAAATATATGCTGTCTACAAGAGATCCACTTCAGACCTAGGGACACAGACAGACTGAAAGTGAGGGGATGGAAAAAGATATTCCATGCAAATGGAAATCACAACAAAGCTGGAGTAGCAATACTCGTATCAGATAAAACAGACTTTAAAATAAAGAATGTTACAAGAAACAAGGAAAGACACTACATAATGATGAAGGAATCAATCCAAGAAGACATAACAATTATAAGCACATATGCACCCAACATAGGAGCACCTCAATACATAAGGCAACTGCTAACAGCTATAAAAGAGGAAATCAACAGTAACACAATAATAGTGGGGGACCTTAACACCTCACTTACACCAATGGACAGATCACCCAAACAGAAAATTAATAAGGAAACACAAGCTTTAAATGACACAACAGACCAGATAGATTTAATTGGTATTTATAGGACATTCCATCCGAAAATAGCAGATTACACTTTCTTCTCAAGTGCGCACGGAACAATCTCCAGGATAGATCATGTCTTGGGTCACAAATCAAGTCTCAGTAAATTTAAGAAAATTGAAATCATATCAAGCATCTTTTCTGACCACACCATGAGATTAGAAATCAATTACAGGGGAAAAACATGTAAAAAACACAAACACATGAAGGCTAAACAGTACGTTACTAAATAACCAAGAGATCACTGAAGAAATCAAAGAGGAAATCAAAAAATACCTAGAGACAAATGACAACGAAAATACAACAATCCAAAACCTATGGGATGCAGCAAAAGCAGTTCTAAGAGGTAAGTTTATAGCAATACAAGCCTACCTCAAGAAACAAGCAAAATCTCAAATAAACAATCTAACTTTACACCTAAAGAAACCAGAGAAAGAAGAACAAACAAAACCCGAAGTTAGTAGAAGGAAAAAAATCATAAAGATCAAAGCAGAAATAAATGAAATAGAAACAAAGAAAACAATAGCAAAGTTCAATAAAACTAAAAGCTGGTTCTTTGAGAAGATAAACAAAACTCATAAACCATCCAGACTCATCAAGAAAAAGAGAGAGAGGACTCAAATCAATAAAGTTAGAAATGAAAAAGGAGAAGTTACAACAGACACCACAGAAATACAAAGCATCCTAAGAGACTACTACAAGCAACTCTATGCCAATAAAATGGACAACCTGGAAGAAATGGACAAATCCTTAGAAAGGTATAAACGTTCAAGATCGAACCAGGGGGCTTCCCTGGTGGCGCAGTGGTTGAGAGTCCGCCTGCCGATGCAGGGGACTTGGGTTCGTGCCCTGATCCCACATGGCGCGGAGCGGTTAGGCCTGTGAACCACGGCCACTGAGCCTGAGCGTCTGGAGCCTGTGCTCTGCAACAGGAGAGGCCACAACAGTGAGAGGCCCGCGTACCGCAAAAAAAAAAAAAAGGTTGAAACAGGAAGAATTAGAAAATATGAACAGACTAATCACAACTAATGAAATTGAAACTGTGATTAAAAATCTTCCATAAACAAAAGTCCAGGACCAGATGGCTTCATAGGTGAATTCTATCAAACATTTAGAGAAGAGCTAACACCCATCCTTCTCAAACTCTTCCAAAAAATTGCAGAGGAAGGAACACTCCCAAACTCATTCTATGAGGCCACCATCACCCTGATACCAAAACCAGATAAAGACGCTACAAAAAAAGGAAATTACAGATCAATATCACTGACAAATATACATGCAAAAATCCTCAACAAAATACTAGTAAACAGAATCCAGCAACACATTAAAAGGATCATACACCATGATCAAGTGGGATTTATCCCACGGATGCAAGGATTCTTCAATATATGCAAATCAATCAGTGGGATACACCATATTAACAAATTGAAGGGTAAAAACCATATGATCATCTCAATAGATGCAGAAAAAGCTTTTGACAAAATTCAACACCCATTTATAATAAAAATTCTCCAGAAAGTGGGCATAAAGGGAACCTACCTCAACATAGTAAAGGCCATATACGACAAACCCAGAGCAAACATCATTCTCAATGGTGAGAAACAGAAAACATTTCCTCTAAGATCAGGAACAAGAGAAGGATGTCCACTCTCACCACTGTTATTCAACATAGTTTTGGAAGTCCAAGCCACGGTGATCACAGAAGAAAAAGAAATAAAAGGAATACAAATTGGAAAAGAAAAAGTAAAACTGTCACAGTATGCAGATGACATGATACTATACATAAAGAATCCTAAAGATGCCACTAGAAAACTACTAGAGCTAATCAATGAATTTGGTAAAGTAGCAGGATACAAAATTAATGCACAGAAATCTCCTGCATTCCTATACACTAATGATGAAAAATCTGAAAGAGAAATTAAGAAAACACCCCCATTTACCACTGCAACAAAAAGAATGAAACACCTAGGAATAAACCTACCTAGGGAGAAAAAAGACCTGTATGCAGAAAAGTATAAGACAATGATGAAAGATATCAAAGATGATACAAACAGATGGAGAAATATACCATGTTCTTGGATTGGAAGAATCAATACTGTGAAAATGACTATACTACACAAAGCAATTTACAGATTCAATGCCATCCCTAACAAATTACCAATGGCATTTTTTACAGAGCTAGAACAAAAAATCTTAAAATTTGTATGGAGACACAAAAGACCCCGAATAGCCAAAGCAGTCTTGAGGGAAAAAAACAGAGCTGGAGGAATCAGACTCCCTAACTTCAGACTATACTACAAAGCTACAGTAATCAAGACAGTATGGTACTGGCACAAAAACAGAAATATAGATCAGTGGAACAGGAGAGAAAGCCCAGAGATAAACCCACACACATATGGTCACCTTATCTTTGATAAAGGAGGCAAGAATATACAATGGAGAAAAGGCGACCTCTTCAATAAGTGGTTTCCTTCAATAAGGAAAACTGGACAGCTAAATGTAAAAGAATGAAATTAGAACACTCCCTAACACCATACACACAAAAAAAACTCAAAATGGATTAAAGACCTAAATGTAAGGCCAGACACCATAAAACTCTTAGAGGAAAACATAGGAAGAATACTCTGACATAAATCACAGCAAGATGTTTTTTGATCCACCTCCTCGAGTAATGGAAATAAAAACAAAAATAAACAAATGGGACCTAATGAAACTTAAAACCTTTTGCAAAGCAAAGGAAACTACAAACAAGATGAAAAGACAACCTCAGAATGGGAGAAAATATTTGCAAATGAATCAACGGACAAAGGATTAATCTCCAAAATATATAAACAGCTCATGCAGCTCAATATCAAAACAACAAACAACCCAATCCAAAAATGGGCAGAAGGCCTAAATAGACATTTATCCAAAGAGGACATACAGATGATCAAGAAGCACATGAAAAGCTACTCAACATCACTAATTATTAGAGAAATGCAAATCAAAACTACACCTCACACCGGTAAGAATGGGCATCATCAGAAAATCCACAAACAACAAATGCTGGAGAGGGTGTGGAGAAAAGGGAACCCTCTTGCACTGCTGGTGGGAATGTAAATTGATACAGCCACTATGGAGGTTCCTTAAAAAACTAAAAACAGAATTACCATATGACCCAGCAATCCCACTACTGGGCATATACCCAGAGAAAACCATAATTCAAAAAGATACATACACCCCAATGTTCACTGCAGCACTATTTACAATAGCCAGGTCATGGAAGCAACCTAAATGCCCACTGACAGACAAATGGATAAAGAAGATGTGGTACATATATATGATGGAATATTACTCAGCCATAAAAAGGAATGAAATTGGGTCATTTGTAGAGACATGGATGAATTCAGAGACTGTCAAACAGAGTGGAGTAAGTCAGAAAGAGAAAAACAAATACCGTATATTAATGCATATATGTGGAACCTAGAAAACTGGTACAGATCCAGTTTGCAGGGCAGAAATTGAGACACAGAAGTAGAGAAAAAACGTATCAACACCAAGGGGGAAAAGTGGTGGCGGGGGTGGTGGTAGCGTCATGAATTGCGAGATTAGGATTGAAATATACACACTAATACGTATAAAATGGATAACTAATAAGAATCTGCTATATAAAAAAAATAGATTAAATAAAATTCAAAAAAGGATTAAAAAAATAAAGATAAAAGGACTGCCCAGCCAGCTGAGCCTCTTTCTCCAGCACATGGTGGTCTGCATCCGTGCATGACCCCCATCCCCCATTATCCACTCAGTGGTTTAGAGAGTTATCTCTTCACCGTGTCACTCTCTCCAGGGAGACAGCACAACATCTCCTGACAGCCCTCAGGCTGGCCCACAGGTGCTCTCACTCGAGAATGGCACAAATGCTTCGCAATGCAACACCACCCGAGATGAGGACAGGACACCTGGCTTGAACAGAAGGTGTTCAAGCCAGGTGTTCTGAACACCTCAACAGTCACTTAGGACTCACAAGACCAGATCACACATAGTCCCAGATCCGCCATACTTCCTGTTGCTAACCACAAGAAGTATCTTATGTTTGAGTATACAGCCATGATGCAGCTTTTGGGGGAAACCTTATCTATCTCAGTGGTGTCTCTTAGAATTGAGAAAAATCTGATAAAAATGTCACTGACAGAGGAGGGAGAGATAGGTCCGCTGAGCAAAGGGAAATAATTTAATGCACATACCTTGGTTGCTCCATAAGCCTCTTGCCTCCTACTTGTTTAATTTTTAGGTTTTCAAATATGGTCATTAAAGACATGTCCTGCAACCATCTGGAGGAGCCCCCATTCCTCAGCTTGCACACCCTCCCTGCTCTCTGAAACCAGCCTCCTGAGCCCCAGCGGCTGCTTCCCAGAGCTTCCTCATTCTCCAGATTCTGCCACGCCCTCCCATGCCCAACGCCAACTAGCAATTTGTTCCATAACTGTGTTTTTCTTTAGGGGATAATAAAGGTCAGTGGTCAGACGACATAAAAACTTGGAAGGCTGGCCGCCTTAGGGGAATCTGCCAAGGGGCTGGATCTCACCAGAGAATGGAGGTGGGAAGATGCGGGGGCGGGGGGGCGGGGGTTGGCGGGGCATTCCCTGCAGACCAGTTTGGGGACATGGAAGTGCAGTGTGTGAACAGAGAGGCTAGGGGTCATGGGAAAAGTGGCTCTTGCCAACTGCAAAGGGTTCTGGATCATGCAGGTTAATAGAGGTCACCAGAACAATAAAATTAACAATAGCTAAAACTCAGAGGCTACCTCTACGTTCAAGACACTAAGCACTTTCCAAGCACCATCTCCTGTAATCCTCCTCTCACCCAACAAGGAGGAAGGTACTATTATGATCACCATTTCACACACAAGGGAGCTAAGGATGACCAGGGGTTAAGTAACTTGCCCGAAGTCCACACCGAGTAAACACCAGAGCCTAGATTTAAACCAGGGCAGTCTGATGCCAGAAGTCCCCCAGTCTTAAACAAATTTAAGCCAGAATCACATGTATTAATTCCAGAAACAATATGGAACACAGATGTTTTCCAGGTTCCTCAAATTTAGTGTGTCCAGAAAGAAACTCCTTCTAACATGCCAGCACTCCATCTTAGCAAATGGCCCTACCACCCCTTGGTTTCCAAAGCAAACTGCAGTCATTCAGCAAGATCTCACTTTTTTTTTTTTAATTTATTTGTGGCTGCATTGGGTCTCCGTTTCTGCATGCGGGCTTTCTCTAGTTGCAGCAAGCAGGGGTTACTCTTTGTTGCAGTGTGGCTTCTCACTGTGGTGGCTTCTCTGTTGTGGAGCACGGGCTCTAGGTACACAGGCTTCGGTAGTTGTGGCTTGAGGGCTCTAGAGCACAGGCTCAGTAGTTGTGGTGCACGGGCTTAGTTGCTCCACAGCATGTGGGATCTTCTGGGAGCAAGGATCGAACCTGTGTCCCCTGCATTGGCAGGTGGATTCTTAACCACTGTGCCACCAGGGAAGTCCCAGCATGCCCTCACTTGATGTAAGTGCCACAGAGGATACTTTGTACCTAGCTCACCTCTTGCCCAAAGCAGATGCTCATGTTTACTGAAGGCTTGGAGGTGAGAGAGGAGTGGTAAATGTTGTCCCTGCCACTAAGAAAAGACCTGGGGTAGAGCTTGGCACTGGGAATGGTCAAGAAGGCCGGATGTCAGGAATCCCGAAAGCTCTGACAGGAGGGTGAGGGGAGACAAACCCACGCCAAGGTGTCTAACTGGTTATTCCATGGTAGTAATGCCATGAAACCGGGCTAGAGAAGGGATAAAAAGAAACAGGTGTCAAGGGTAGACAGTTTTAGTTTTAGAAATGCTGCATGTGGGGTATCCAAGTAGAAACTACTTGTTTCTACTACTTGTTTCTACTTGAAACTACTTGTATCCAAGTAGAAACTATCAAAGGTAGCTGAAAAACTCAGAGGAGAGATAACTAGGGTAGAGGTAGAGGTTCTAGAATCTGTGTTAAAATCTGGGGACTCAGGTAGAGAAAAAAGAAGCCTGTAAAGAGAATAAAAAGCCAGAAACAAAGCTTGGAGAACTTGGAGGTATCAGTTAGACAAAAGCTGGCATTTCAAGGAGAAAGCAGCAGTAAACAGGCAGGGGAACCAGAACGAGGCCAGTGAGCCGGCCACAGGGAGCTGGACACTGTCGACCAAGCAAGCGGAGGCCCAAACTGTTACTGAGGGCCAAGCTGGGCTTTCCGGAGGAAGTGACACTGAAGATGAGGCCAGAAAGTGACCGGAGTTATTTAACAAACAAATCGGGTGGGCAGCAGGGCATCGAAGGGGAGAGGAGTTATCTGACCTAGACAAGTACTGTGTCAGCAGCGAGAACTGAGGGCCACACCGTGGCGTGACGCAACATCACAGGCCTCCTACCCCACACCCCAGGGGCAGGGCCATCAAGGGTTTCAGACAGAGATGCATCTGGAGACTGCGGCACCTGGGCGCTGAGGACCAAAGGGAAACTGGACACGTCAGAATGCAGACCTGCGTGGAGACTTAGAGGAACCCAAGCAAGAAGAAAGCTGTGTGGCTTGGAGGTAGTGGAAAGACGTGAGGCCCCTGACTAGATGGGAGGGGGGTTGGTGAGGTTAGTACCTTCAGTGTTCTTACAGATTTAATGGTCTACTCAATTGTGATGTTACTGTTAGAGGTTGATTTTTCTTCCCAGGAAGCTATTATGGACACTAAAGATGATACCCCCCAACTCTAGTTAGGAGTGTGACACACGTAATCATATATATGTGACGCCTATGTGGATGTGATTGTATGTGATGGTTAGAAACAGACTGTTTGGCAGTGCTAGACTAGAGCCGGATTCTGTCACCCTATCTCCCACCAGTTTTCCCACAAACCGAGAAAGGAAGAGTCAGCAGAAAAGGGGAGGGGGAGGGGTGCACCAGAAACAGAAAGCAGCAGCAACTATGCAGCGAGTCCAAGGGAGAGATATCTGGATGATCAGCTCTGTCCAGCCCAGCCCCACGGCAGGCATACAGAGCCCTCACACAAGCCAGGGCAGCCGAGGCTGATACAATCACTCACTGAAAATCTGAGACCAAACTCCCCGGCACTGCTTCCAAAAGCCCCAGGCAATCTGGATTCTAAGGTGGCTCCTTGCACGTTTTCCTTCCGGGAGAGGATACTCAGACACACTGGGTCACTCACTCATTCTGTGGGGCAACTATAAAGCAGATCTCACTGTAAACTCATAAATGGCCATTCTGAGATACAAGCAGAGCGAGTCCGACTGAAGTGGCCGGGGCGACCCCTTCATGTTGGCATGGTAAAGGCAGAGAAAAGCCTAAATCCTACAGAATCTCATCAGGGTGATGCCAATCTACCAGCAACTGATTAGGCACTGGCTAGTACCAACAGTCTAGGTCACGTCTCTCCTTTTTATTATTTTGGCTGCACCTCGCGGCTTGTGGGGTTTTAGTTCTCCAACCAGGGATCGAACCCGAGCCCTAGGCAGTGGAAGTGCGGAGTTCTAACAACTGGACTGCCAGGGAATTCCCTTCAAAGCTTCTTAAATGAACTTTGATGCCACTGTCACATGAATATCCAGACCTTAGTACTTAAGAGAAATATGAATGTCTTGCTTGTTATACAAAGGAGGGTGCATGGTGTAGACAGTAATGATGAGACTGGCCAAATGAGCTCCAGAGCCCTGCACAAATACTTGATCTCCATGTCTCAGTTTTATCATCTTCAATGTCAGAAAAATATCCCTTACCTTGCAGCCGTGATGATGAATCAAAGGGCCCAGTAGGTTCCCAGCACCCTGGAGGCACCCTATCATCTGAGTAATTCAGCAACTATGTACAGGGCCTACTCTGGTCAGACACTACTTCAGGGGCTAGAAATATAATGGCAAACAAGAGACATTCCCGGGGCTTCCCTGGTGACGCAGTGGTTAGGAATTGGCCTGCCAATGGAGGGGACACGGGTTCAAGCCCTGGTCCAGGAAGATCTCACATGCCGCGGAGCAACTAAGCCCGTGTGCCACAACTACTGAGCCCACATGTCACAACTACTGATGCCCGTGCGCCTAGAGCCCATGCTCCACAAGAGAAGCCACTGCAATGAGAAGCCCGCGCACCGCAACGAAGAGGAGCCCCCACTCACTGCAACTAGAGAAAGCCCGTGCATAGCAACAAAGACCCAACACAGCCCAATATATAAATAAACAAATAAATTTATTTATTTATTTTTTAAAAGAGAGACACACTCCTGGAGCATATACTCTAAGTGGAAAGACAATCAATAAATCAAGTAATAAGTATGGATTACATCAGAAAAGCCAGAAACCATAGCTCTTCTTACAAGAGTGAGTGCTGCTAGACGAGAGCAAAGCAAACTTTCAGCCCCAGGAAGAAGTGCAACAAATGTTTCCGGCTCTCAGCGAGGCTTAATTCATTTCCAGAAAAGACTTGGCAGGATGTGGCTAATCACTCCTGCTTAGGCTTAAAGGAAGCTGACGAGCCAGCACAGAGGCAGTGGGGCAACCCTCTCCCAGTTATTTATCCCTAAAGGAGGCTCAGCAGCCTCGACCACCGATCTCCCCTGAGGTTTTTGCAGGGACTAGACTAGATCTGGCAAAAACAGAAAGCAGCTAACTAAGCTGAGAGACAGTAACTGGGTCTTTCACACATTAATCTTATGACCCTGATGAAGCAGTCAGTCTCAGAAGCCTGAAAGGGGCACCAGAGCCAAGGAGACTTCACACCTGCTCAGTGATTTGTCACTCAGGGAAGTTCTTTCCTTTTGTCCAAACAAAGGACCCATCAAGGATTGCCTTTTGCTTCTACTAGAGAAAAAGAACAGCTCTTTGGGCATAGCGATGTTCTACTTTTGTTTGCGATTCAGGTCTTGAGGTACAAGGCTCCAGAATTAAGAATGAACCTCAGCTTTTTTAAAATGATGAGAAAAAAAATCCACAGTAAAAAGAATATTATTCAGCCTTAAAAAGAAAATTCTGATACCTGCTGCAACATGGATGAACCCTGAAGACATTATGCTCAGTGAAATAAGACACAAAAGGGCAAACATTGCATAATTCCTCTTATGTGAGGTCCCAAGACATCAAATTCAGAGACAGAAGTAGAATGGTGATTGCCAGGGACTAGGGGAAGGGCAAACAGGGAGTTATCCTTTAATGAATACAGAGTTTCTGTCTGGGAAGATGGAAAAAGTTCTGGAGATAGATGGTGATGGTTGCACAACAATGTGAATTTACCTAATGCCACCGAACACCTAAAAGTGGTTATAAACCGTCTATTTTACGTTATATATATTTTACCCCAACAAAAAAATTAAAAAATAAACTTCACCTAATGCTTTTTTCCTAGATAGTTTAAATAGGATTTAGTCGAGTACTCAGAAACACTCTGCAGTGGGTACAGCCCCAGAAACACCTGTAAAGGGCTCACCTGTATTGGGACCCTCAGTCTCCCCCATGTCCTGGGATCTGCAGGACACACCTACGACTCTAACACAGCCAAAGAGGACCTTGGCTCATTCTCTACTCAGCGACACTGTTCTTAGAAATTTCTCCACAGCTTCACATGCAGGTTTATGATCAATTCCCCCCAAATACTAGGTTGACCCTTTTGTCAATGAAACCCCTGGAGCCTGGGGGCGGGGGTGGTGGTGGAGGGGTGCAGGCGGGAAGGGCACTTTACTTCTCTCACGGTCACGTCTGATGAGGCTGTATCAGTGATTGATTTGGAGGATTTTCACAACTGGGAGGGATATTAATAGACACCAAATTCAACCAACTAATTTTGGCAGCTCAGAAGCTGCCTACTTGGTCCTATAACTACTTCTTTGCAGAAGGGTTTCTCTGGCATAGCACAGAAGCAAAGCCGAGTGGCCTTTCCACCTCTCTGACCCCTAACTTCTAATTTTCTTTCAGTCACAGTGGTCTGGGCTCTGGAGCAGGCCGGTGATACAAACAAGGCAATTGCTGGGGGCCAGGAGCAAGGGTAATATAATGAAGGAAACCTAAGATTTCCACCAGAGGTTGAAAAGATACCAGAGGCCAAGGGGACAAATTGACCTCAGGTGGTGAGGTCATTAACAACCTCCAACTCTAAAACTCACAGGAGGCAGGCATGCTGGGCCTGCGTGGATGGCACCCAAGCACAAAGCTAGGAATCTTAGCTGCTTCTACTGAATCATGAACCTGGGCTGGGGTAGGGTGGGGTGTATGTGTGTGGAGTAAACCAAGAGCCACTAAACAGAGCCGACGTGCAGACTGTAGTGGCGGTGGCAGCGGGGAGGCAGAAGATTATAAATGCTGGTACACCTACAGCAAAGGGCAGCCCAGCAGCGCCCCACAGAAGGAATTCCCTCATCTGCATAAGAGGGGAGCTGGTCTCAAATAGCGCTGCCCCCAGAGCTCCGTCGCACAAGGCACAGCCTTCCATTCAGGTGGCTGCACAAGCGCGCTGGCTAATGAATGGATGCATGCAGTCACCAAATGGCTAGCCAAACCCAATTCTCTAAAGACATTAATCTTGGCAGTGGAATCCAGATCCTCTTCCTTCAACTCTCTCCCTAGAAAGGAAAATATTAAGTCAATGGTCTTTGGCTCCCAGGACAGCAAGCACCTATTATAAAGGGAATGTTGGGAATGTTCTAAGAGAAAAAGCAGGAAAGCAGTAGGAAGAACATTAAGTGGGCCAGAGGAAGTTAAAAGCTTCACGTGGTAGCTCAAAAAAATCGGCCAGACTCCAAGAGGCCCAAGAAAATTGCAAATGTTCCAAAATGATCGAACCCATTGCCTTCACGTGTATAGCCAACAACTCACCCGTCTGGCCTCATTTGTAGTTACAGACGTATGTTTTCCTAAAAATCACCATACGACACAAAAAGTCCACAGGGTTTAAGGGAAAAAGTGGAATTAGGGGTATAACACCCAAAAACTTAAGATGGTAAACTTACACACACACGGTAAGAAGCTAACAAAAACCTAACAAAAATGACAGCACAGTTTGACAAATTAAATGGTTAAGAAATGCATATATACTACAACTATGGCACTTAACCAGGTCTGCAGCTCACGAGTTATTGGGAAATAGGGTGAGTGTTGTAACAAGAGACATGCACAGGGTGTGGCTCATGGCACACACAGTCAACTGAGATAGCTGGTGGATGCATGTAGACTTGGATGCATGAACCAAGTCTACATGGCTTGGTTCAGCTGAGTTCAATTTTCTGTTTACCTATTACCCATAGATGAAATTATGCACACTAAACTCAATATTCCCGTTATATTCAACTTGTTTCCTAAAGTATCAATCCCACTGGAATAAATCCATGCTTCCAAACAAGTGTTTAAAGCAGAACTGACTGTACCTTACTTCAGGTACCCTGGATGTATCAACTCCATGCTCTTTCCTATCACAGCACCATAATTTGATACATGCTGTTGCCTTGCCTGCAAAGGTTCCCCTACCCCCATTCCACTTTGGGGAACTCCTCATTGTTCAAGGCCTACCTCAAAGAAATGTTACTTACATTTCTCTCACTCCTGACCCTAAATTTCTTCTACTGTACAAGTATGCTAAACATAACTCTATGTCAAATACTGATCAGAGCATGCCCTCTTCTTTGCACACCACTTGGCACAAACAGGATGAAAAATAATGATTTTTCCCATTGAAATTAAATTACCAAGCTCATTAGATGCTTGAAAGAGATGGCAAATACTTAGAAAAGATAGCATAAAGTGTTTTTGAGAGGGGGGAAAAAAGGATGACTTTCAGAGATGAGAAAACTGGAGCCTGACATTGCAAGTAAAAATATAGTCACCTTGGGCTTCCCTGGTGGTGCAGTGGTTGAGAGTCCACCTGCCGATGCAGGGGACACGGGTTCGTGCCCCGGTCCGGGAAGATCCCACATGCCACAGAGAGGCTGGGCCCGTGAGCCATGGCCGCTGAGCGTGCGCGTCCGGCAACGGGAGAGGCCACAACGGTGAGAGGCCCGCATACCGCAATAAAAAAAAAAAAGAAAAAAAAAAAATATATATATAGGTATAGATAGATAGAGAGAGAGAGAGAGAGAGTCACCATAAGGAAATAAAGGAAGACTTAAAAACAGATGATCATGGCATTTTCAACTTGGAAAAAGAGGCCAGAGCAAAAAGTTCTTAAATATTAGTTAAGAACTGAAAAATATCAAGAAGGTGCTTAGAAAGAAAGCAAATTTTATACCGGTCTGCTATAGCAAGCAGGAGAATTTAGCAACAGTTTGGCTGAAGTAAGAGGGGAGGTGCAGCAGACAGACAAATGTCCAGGTCCTAAGACCACCTCCTTGGGTTGGGAGTTGGGGGGGACTCACGAAAAATAACTAGAGTCTTCAGGAATACAATGCAGTCACTGAAAATTCAGCTTCTTGAGAATATTTATAATCAGACCTTTCCTGGGTAAACGTTACTTGAAAAAGAAACATAAAAATAAAGACAATATCCCCCACTTTTAAGTTTTATTTTCACTATTTAAAGCTACTAGAAACACCAGCCCTGTGCTTTCCCACCACAGAAAAATGTGAATGACATAACAAAGTCCAGCAAAAGGAACAAAGGCAACGGAACGTGAGGTCCAGATGCTAGGTCTCTTCTTACTAAATGTGTGACCCTGGGCAAGTGACTCTGCCCTTCCTGTGCTTCAGGACACACAAAATGGAACTAACCACAACTACCTGGCAGGGTGGATTTGTAAGTGGTAGAGACTACTAAACAGTAGACGTGGTATCACAAACCTAGAGTAACCCTTACAGACAACTGAGTCGCATTCCTAAAACCAGAAATTATGATTCCAAAACAAAAAGGCATTAGCAGATAATAATGTCATTTAGCAGACATTCTTTCATTTTAAATTTGTGTATGCCCAGCAAATCTGAATATATATAGCAAGCTAATTTACTCAGCTATCTGGAGGTACATTCTACAGTTAATGTACCCTACTGGATACACCAGGAAACCACGTGGTTTCAGAAGAGTACGGGAAGGCATGATGGTCACAATTTCTCTTTTGCACCGGCAGGCTACTGATAATACTCATTTTCAAATGTTTCCAGGCCTCTCCTACTCTGCGTGATGTGGTATTCAATAAACCTGCCAATTCTTATTTATGCCGGGGGGAAAAAAAATGCTTCCAAAGTAGATTCCATAACCCTATAGTGGCACCCTCCAACTTAACCTCATATGTTTTTCTCACACTTGAACTGTGACCTCAGAGTAAGTCGGTATCTGTGCTCTGGGCCTTCCTCCTCAGAGAGGAAACCTCGAAATGCCTCGCTCTAAAATTCCCAAAGTCCTGCTGGGAAACAAGCTATTTAGAAAGGTAAGTTAGAAGAGCACATATGTGAATTATATCTCAATAACAGAGTCAACCCTGGAATATTCTACAGGAGCCACCTTACCCCTCAACAATGCCTAATTTGGGGACGGTGAGAGACGTACGTAAATCATTCAAAAATGAGACATGGACAACATATACACAAGAACATACAAAGCCATGTTTATACAGCATACAAACCAATTACCTTGTGCACATAATTTCATTGAGTAGCACCCCAAAACATTTCCAAAAATTGGCAGGGGTATAAACTACCGGACATGGACCTTGCTAAGAGCTTTTAAGTAAAGAGCCAGTGAAGAACTGCCATGACTGGCAATCACCAAGTTCAGTGACTAGTCACTACCCTGGTCCAGGCTATTCTTTTCTCTCTTCCTAACTGGTCCTGAAGCCACTAGTTTTGTCCACCTTTCTAACCATCCTTCTCATAGCACAGTGATTTTTCTAAAACGCAAACCTAACCCTGTTAACTTCCCCGCTTAAAACTCAATTTAGTGATTTCCCACCTGGCCTTAAGATAATTTCTGAACTCCTTATTGTGGAGGAACACCGGAGACCTTTTGTGATCTAGTTCCTGCTTACCTCTCCAGTCCCACCTTTCTACCATTTATATTTCAACCTCAGGGAATGTCTCTCACTCTCTCCACTCTGGCTCCTGGGCCTGTACCATGCCTATTTTTGTGCAAGCAGAAAGCCTGACATGCAGAAGACCTCAAAGTATGATGACTTAAAAAATTAACGTACGCATTCTCAAAGGGGGCGAAAAAAAGCCCCCTCTTTTTATGTACAAAGCATAAACATGCATATAGCACATAAAAAGGGCATACAGTGTGAAAGCAGCATTAAAATTTCCTGGAGTGGGGCTTCCCTGGTGGCACAGTGGTTGAGAGTCCGCCTGCCGATGAAGGGGACGTGGGTTCGTGCCCCGGTCCGGGAAGATCCCACATGCCGCGGAGCGGCTGGGCCCGTGAGCCATGGCCGCTGAGCCTGCGCGTCCGGAGCCTGTGCTCCGCAACGGGAGAGGCCGCAACAGTGAGAGGCCCGTGTAACACAAAAAAAAAAAAAAAAAAAAATTTCCTGGAGTGGGCAATCAAGAAAACAACGTGTAAAAAAAGCTCGGGTGTGCGGCGGGGCGGGGAGAGCGGAGTCGTCGTTGTAAAAAGGTTTATAAATACTGGATTACAGCAAGATGTGAGTCAAAGTTGGAAACTCAAGTTCACGCAATACAGAAGCCAGCTACACATCTTTCTACTTGAATATTCCCATTTCACCTCAAACTCATACACAAAACTACCCAATATGTCCCCCCATCCATCAAAAAACAAACCACCAGAAAAACAGCAAAACGATTCCCTTCAACGTTTCTGCCTCTCATTAGCAAACTCCTGGTCACTGAATTCAAAGGGCTAGCTAGCTCCGCAGTCAGGGAACCGAGGCTGTGACCTTGGGGAGACCACCTCGGTCTCCCCGGCCACTCAGGCAGCCTCAGCGAATGCAGGACCGCAGAGCTGAGACCCCAGGTCTGGCTCCGAGAACGTGGCGCAGAAGCACAAGGAAGGTATGGCCGTGACCGTCGATGGGAAGGGACTGGAGTTACACAAAAGCCAAAACCTCACAAAAACCCCTACCAAGGATCTGAACTCTCCCCTTCTCCCTCGACGGGTCAAAGGGTGGAAAGTGGCGTCCACTGAGTTCTGTGCTTCACGCACCTGTCTCCAGGCGCCCGCGGGGGTCTCGGCCGCAGGCCTCGGCGGCCACGCGCCCGGCCAACGCCCGGAAGCTGAGGACCTCCTGAGATCTGCCCCCGGCGGGCGCCCCAGCCCCGTCCTAGCCCGGAGGAGACTCCGCCCGGCCGCCCGAGCCGACTCGCAGACCCGCGATGGCGGAGCGGCTGCGCGAGCACACAAAGGCGGCAGTCTCGGTGGGGACCAAACCCTCGCCCGGCCTTCCCTAACGCCGGCGCAGGCCCGCGCCCCGCCCGGCCCTCCGAGTGACCTTGGGCGCGTCCCTCCCCGCTCAGCCTCAGTTTCCCCGGCGACGCTAAGACGAGGCGCCGCGGCCTGCCAGGGCGGCCGGCACCCGCGACGCGGCCTCCCCACTTCCGTCCCCGCGCCGAGCTAGCCTTGCGCGGAGAGCGGGGCGGGCGGACAGGCGAACAGGCCCGCGGGCCCGGGGAGGCCCGGTCGGAGGTCGGGGCTCGAGCGTGGTCGGCCGCGCCACGGCGGCTCCTTGGGCCGCGGCGCCGAGGCCTCCGCAGGCCGCGAAGCCGCCCGAACCCCGAATCCGCCCGGCCCTGCCTTGCCGCCCCCTCCCCGCAAAGTCTGGCCCTGCCTGGCGCTGGTGAGGCTCGGCAGGCGCGGCGGTCGACGCACCCAAGCGAGGAAGGACCTTTGGAAGCCGCTGAGAAGCCGCTGAGAAGCCCTCAACAAGACACCGCCGCCTCAACAGAGACCCACTTCCGCTCCGGAGACCTCGGCTCCGCCCTCCGCGCGTCCCTATTGGCCACCGCTGTCCCTACTCCCGTGGTCGGCCGGTTGAGGAGGTATATTTTCAATCTTATTGGATAAGAAACCATCTATTACTACTTTGAAATGGGCCTCCTTCCGGCTCCGCCCACGCTCGTGAGCTCAAGCTTTTGCCTTCCCGCGAGAGAGCAGTATGCGCCCCGCGGCCCGCAAGGCCTCCCGGGAGTCGTGGTCTGGGCTCCGGCTGCCCGGCTTGCGGCGCGGAGCCCGACGCGCCTCTCCCAGCCAGTTTCCTGGGGTCTCTACTATCGGCCTGGATCTGCAGGTCCTCCGGGCGCCCGCGCCCCACGACGTGCCAGGCCCTGGGCCTGCGCCTGGTCCCTGCGATCCCAGGCTCTGCCAGGCTGTTGGTGGAGACGCGAGGGAAGTACAGCCCGGCCCATCTTCGGGATCCCGGAGGAGGCACTCAACCAGGACGTCTGGGAGGGCTCCCCGGAGGAAACGACCTGCGAACTGAAAGGACTAGAATGGAGGAGAGAGTTCCAGGAAGAGGGAGCCTGGATGGGGAAAGGTGGGCTAGCATGTCCAGAAAACTGGAGGCTGCCCAGTGCGCCACGGGTTCAGAGGTTGGGAGAGGTTGGGGTCGGGGAAGGCACGAGTCAGACCTTGGAGGGCCCACATGCCAGGCTAAGAGTTTGGATTATCCCGAAGACAATAGGTGTCAGGAAGGGAAGGACTGAACCCGTGGAGTACTCTTCTCGCCCAGGTCCGGTCCAGCCCGGTCCTGGGAAAGGGGCCATGGCCCAGGCAAAAGCCTGGAGGTCTCTGGGGCATCTGGTGCAACTCCCAGAATCAAGAAGAGAGTGTGGGCCCTGGATCCCTCCTGCCTGAGATTGAATCCCAGCTCCATGGTTCAGGCAAGTCTCACGTTTCCCTGGCCTGCAGCATGGAGGTAATAGCAGTACTTATCTCGGGGAAGGTGGGAGGCGGGAGGACTCAACACTGTGAACACTGGTGCATGCCAGCCCTGGGTGGGGCTGCATATCAGAATTGGGATTAGAGAATCTGGTGGTAGGTTCCTTGAGTTCAGCTCCCAGAACTGGACTTGGGCATGGATTTGGCAACCAGAAAAGAGAGCCCAGCTTGTCTCTCTTGTTCTGAGAATAACCAGGTCATCCCAGCAAGGTCACCCTGGACATGCCCACACTGCGGCCAGGTAGAGAACAAGAGGGACCTCCAAGGCCACCTAGGTCCGGGCTCTAAACTGGTGCACAGCCAGCCCTGTTGAACCTTATTGGCCAAAGCAAGTCAGCCCAGATTCAAGGACTGGGGGAAATAGACTCTGCCTATTTCCTACTCTGTTCCTTGCCTTGGCAGGGGTCACAAGGCAAGGAGCATGGATACCGGGAGACATTGTTGCCATCAGTTTACCACACAAGGCTGGCCCTCAGCCCATAAACTCAGGGGGTGGCCCAAGACCTGACTCTACTGGGGTTTGTATGGAGCCGAAGCCCCAGGTGCTCTCAAGGCAGCTCTGAGCAGCTGCCCAGTCCAGGAGGGCAGGTGGGGACCCTGTGGATTGCCAACCAGCATTACTCCTAATAGCACCCTGAGTCTGTTGGGCCACCACCTCTCCCCTCTGCTCCAGAGGCCAGTCTGATAGGTGAAGGGTAATTCTCTCCCTCTGCCACAGTGCTTGCTTCGGCCCCCATGTGCTGCAAGAGCCCCCATGCAGACCTTCTCCCACTACAGGAACTGGTTCAGCAGAGCATGTTCAATCCAGGCCAGTGAGACTGGAGCACAAGGCTTGGAGGACAGAGAGGTTTCCCTCCTACGAGAACTACCAGGGAGAGATGGTCCTTCTTCCTCCAGACATGTGAGGTTGGAACTGCTGCCAGCTTGGAGGCAGAGCTCCTGGATCAGGCATGTCCTGAAGTCTACCCTATTTTGGATTGCCAGTCATAGAAGCTAATAATTCCCCTTTTGAAGCCCTCAGAGCTCCTGAGAGCCTCTCTTGGGATAGGTCATCATCAACGTATTCCCTCGATATCAAAGGAAATGGGTTTGAATAACAACACAGGATGTAAGAAATGCCATGTTTATTTTTTTTAATGAAATTTAATCTGCTCCCAGCTCTAATTTGACGGGGGTGGGAAATTCCTCTTTCTACCAACCTCAGTTGTGGGGAAGTCCTGGGGTTCTGACACAGTTCAGAGTATTGGGGGAGAACGCTGGTCTTTAGTCTGTTCTCGTCCCTTTGAGATGTCCACCCTCTTAGTCTGAATGTGCCCTGGGGTGCAGCCTCCCCCCTCTGCAGACCCAAGGAGGATGTAGGGTGTGGGGGGGTCTCTCCGAGACGTCTATCTGCCCGGCAGTTTCCAGCCCCTCTCTTACTGCCTTGCACCCCATGGGCTTCCATTCTCTCTCCTGAGAGCTGTAGCATACTGTGCTTTATTCACCAGCAGGCTTTCACTCAGCCAGGCTGTCCTCACAGCCACGCACCTCCAGTCCAGTGATGGGTCCGAGGACCCAGGGGAATCACTCCATTCCTGTCCAGGCCCTGGGCCAGCTCCTGCCCAGTGGCTCTAACCGTGTTCCTTCAGTGATGCTGGAGAAGGCTGGGCAGTGCTCTAAAGGCATCCAGGCTCAGCTTTGGGTCCTGGCTCTCCCAGCAGGTCACTTCACCTCTCAGCACCAGGGGCCTCGTCAGCAGACGGGGAGTGGGAGACAGATCCTGGCCAGCTCCCCCACATCGCCGTGAGGTTTGGGAGATAAGGCCGAGAAGGGCCAGTTCCCAGCGGCTCAAGACCCTGGTGACTTCTACTAATCCCACGAGAACAATCACATTCTCAGTCTTGGGGGTTCCCGGATTAAGCCACCCGACTCCGGGCAGAGAATGGGGATTCCAGCTTTCCACAAGTAGAGCAGGCTCTGGGAACGCCGATGGTGGGGCATGGGCAGGAATGCCTAGCACAAGGCCGTAGGAAGGGCTACAATCTGGGCTAGGGTGGCCATGTTTAGCACATAAGATACAAGACGCCCAAATAAATTTGAATTCCAGCGGATCCTTCTGTTAGCATTAGCTTGTCCCACGCAATAACTGGCATTTTATTTGGCAACCCTGCTCTGGGCGGGAGGAGACTGGGGCGGAGTGGGGCGGGGGGCGCGGCCAAGGAAGGGGAGGTGCACACCGCCGCCCAGGCTTTATTCGGGCCGGGGTTTCGGGGTCTCGGGGTCCCAGGGCGGGCCCCCGCCCAGCTCAGACGGCCCCCAGGCAGCGAGCGGGCCCGCGTGCCGAGCCTCCCCGCTGCAGCGCCCGCAGCCTGCGCTCCCGGCTCTGCTCCAGCTCCAGCCTGCGCTGCGCCTCCAGCTGCGCCTGCGGGCGGGCGGTGGAGGTCGACGCGGGGCAGGGCCGTCCCCCCACACCGCGCCCGGCCCCCCGCTACCTCCAACGCCTGCGCTGCGCACCCTCGCGCCCGCCTCCGGGGCTCACCTGCTGCTTGGGACGAGCTGCCCGCGGCGCCGGCACGTGCAGCAGTGCCTCCTGCCCGCGGCGCTCGGCCGCCTTCTCCTGGATCCTGCGCTGCAGCTCCAGCACCCGCTCGTCCCGGGAGGGCGCTCCGGCGGCCGCCGACTGCGCCTTCTTCTCCTCCCACCTGGGCGGGCGGCGGGGCTGGCTTAGGAGAACCCCACCGCGGGTTGACTCAAGGGATTTAGGTGCAGGTGGAGAGGGCCGCTCGGGGCGGGGTTCCCCCCAGCGCCTCTATCTTTTTGCTCCTTGTATTTCACAGTTTAAAAAGTATTCCGTAGGTATTAACTATCTTGGTATTGGGGATAAAATGCGAACGCCCTTTCATCTTGCCCTCCCCTTGCCACTCTTGCCTAGAGATGGCTGCGGCTAATATTCTGCTATCTTTGCAGATCGCTTCCATACTCGGCCACAAGGGGCCGGAAAAGTCACCACAGTGTTCCTAACAAAGAGGCGTGCGTGTGTCCACGTGCTCTCCGTGAAAAGAGAGGAGAGATGTTTGACAAATTTGATGTGTGAACCCCAACTAAGTCCTTGTTTAAAAGGGACTTCCCTAGTGGCGCAGTGGTTAAGAATCTGCCTGCCAATGCAGGGCACATGGGTTCGAGCCCTGGTCCTGGAAGATCCCACGTGCCACGGAGCAACTAACCCTGTGCGCCACAACTACTGAGCCTACACTCTAGAGCCTGCGACCCACAACGACTGAGCCCGTGAGCCACAACTACTGAAGCCCACGCGCCTAGAGCCCGTGCTCCGCAACAAGAGAAGCTCCCGCACCACAGTGAAGAGCAGCCCCCGTTTGCCGCAACTAGAGAAAGCCCGCGTGCAGTGACGAAGACCCAACGCAGCCAGAAGTAAATAAACAAATAAATAAATGTGGTTTTTTTTTTTTTTTTTTAAAGAAAATAGTTGGGGGGCAAGTGATTGCAAGGGAACTGCCTGGGCGGGAGGGTGGTGGGTTGCTACAAGAAGCCACCCAGGAGGGTGCAAAAGCAGTCTCCCTGCTCCTTGCCCACCCAAGGCGTCCGCCCCGGGCCATGGGCACTAACCTTAAGGCTGCAGACCTCCCCATGGCCGCGCGGCACAGCGAGATCTGCTCCACCGTGTTCTGCAGCACCCGGCTCTTGGCGCGCTTGCCCTGGATGATCTGGTCTCGCTTCTCCTCCTCCTTGCACCTCTGGGTCTCCTTGAGCAGGGCCAGCCGCTCACGCAGCTCCACGACCGACATCTCCCCATCCAGGCCATAGCCAGGGATCTGCAGGGTGGGCAGGGGAGGCCCCAGGCTGGGAACCAGGCCCAGGCCCAGCCTGCCTGGCCATCTCCAGGGCGCTGGCACCAGTACCAGCAGCACTCTTGAGTGCCATAGGCCTGGCCTGGTGCCCAGGAGACCTCCTCCTGTCTACTCAGTGGTGCCTGTGTGACGTGTCCACCATCCGGCTTCTCCAGCCTGGGCCTGCTCTGCAGCCCTCGACCTCTGTGGGGACATCTCAGCTGGGTGCCCTGCAGGCCCCTCCCCTGTGGCAGGGCCCAAATGGAGTTCAGCACTGTCTCCCCAGCCAGGACCTGGGGGCCTGGGTAGACAGCCCTTTGGACTCTGCCCACCCCCCAGGACCAGGCCTTCCCGCACGTCACCGCGCGCCAGCCTGGCCTCTTGTGGTGTTTCTCACACAGGCTGCCAGGCACGGCTGCCCTTCTCTTAGCCTCCTGCTTGCCCAGACTTGGGCCTTTGTGCACCTGTGCTCTCCCTACACTGCCCTTTCCACCCAGGCCTAGTGAGTTCCGGGAGCTCCCTCAACGCACAGCTCCACGAAGCCTACCTTGCCCACCCCCAGGGGTGACGGAGGCCTCCCTGGCAGGACTGAGCATCTGGACCAGACCCAGGCCTCCAGCATGGCGGGCACGGGGGAGCTGGGCATGAGCGGATAGGTGGATCTCGGCCTGGGTCCAGACTGCCTTTGGCCTTGGTGGCAATTCTGCACACATCCTTCATGGCAATGCCAGGCCCAGTAAGACCTGGGGAAGCTCCCCGAGGTCGTCACAGGGGCATGGGCTCCGGGGGCCACGTCCTCACCTGGGTCAGGTCCACCAGCTTGCCCTTGCGCGTGGGCTGCGTCTCCAGGGCTCGCAACTGTGCGATGAGCTCACAGCGCCGCCTCTGCTCCTCCTTGGCCGCCTCTGCACTGTGCTGTAGCAGCTCCCGGCTCTCCTCTATCACCTCCTGAACTGAGGGCCAGCCAGGGGGTGCTGAGGGGGTCAGAGAGCAGCAGGGCCGGCGCTGGGCCCAGGTAGCTCCCATGGGAGGGTACCGAACCCCCCCTGCCCGCTGTACCCATCTGCCGTCGGCCCTTCAGGAGCTTTGTCTGCGCCACTTTGACGTTCTTCTGCGTCTCCATCACCTGCTCCACCAGCTCCTTCATGGACCTTTCCTCTTGGAGGCGCCTCTCGGCACATTGCTGCATCAGCTCAGCTGTCTGGACGACCGGCCGGGCACAGTCAGAGCCGCTGCCTGCGACCCTAGGCCCGCCCCAGCCCCGGGAGCAGCCTGAGGTCTGGACGGCGGACCCAGTCCCTGACCCTGAATCGCCCTGGAACCTGGGTCTAAGCTCATCAGCGCCTGGAGGTGGGGCCTGCTGGGGAAGTCCCGCCTCACGTCCTCCCTTCCTCCACTGTGGTCCTGGGGGTGTGAGCCCAGAAGCACGCAGCCACCCCGCCAGATCTGACAATAAGCTGAGGAGTGCAGCCAACAGTGTCCTGGGGAAACCAAGTCAGAGCCACTGGGTTTGCCCTGAAGCCCATCCACTGCTGACTCCACTCAAGAGAGCAGGGCACTGCTTACTTTGCAGCCACGTGGAGCTGGCTGTCCAGATTCTGCCCAGGCCTGTGCGTAGGACACGCCAGCCCCCGGGAAGCCCCAGGTTCCCCATCACATGCGCCCCCGGGCACACCCTGATGGTCACCCCACACCCTTCTTTCTGGGAGGAGCCTGAGAAATGCGCAGCTCTAAACCGGGGGGCGTGGTGTTGCCACTTCGAACCGCGCACAAACAGGACTCGCCCCGTGTCCTGGCTGTGGCTTCCCTCTTCTGCTCAGTATCTGGGGGTACTATCCTCATCCACGTTTTCACCGGGATTGCAGTTGGCTTATTCTCGTGGCTGTTTCGGGGAATATATAGCAACTCTTTGATACGTTCTACCATTGACAGACATTCAGGTTGTTTCCAGGGTGGAGCTGTTGTGAACAATTCAGAATATCATTTTCAGTCTTCAAGATACTACAAAGGACAGGGTGGGATGTATACCTCCTGTCACTGCCCAGCGCTGCCAGGGAGCCCCTGGACTCCCAGTCCCGGAGGTCTTGGCACCTGGGGGCTCATCTCCGACTGCATGGTATGTGCAGGGTCCATGTGTGGCAGCGTGGATGCCAGGCACGCTGGGCAGGAAGGAAGCCTTTCTTAAAGCACTTTGCCAGCACATATAAAAATGGCTTTTGACCATCCCTTTCTGTGCAAGTTCATTCCAGGTTCTAAGAAAAGGAACCATGGTTCTCGGAGAAATGGCCATTTGAGGTCTGGGGCAGGGAAGATACAAGATGAGCCTGGAGCATTTTATGGCACCATAAAGTAAGGAAGTGCTCAAAAAACAAAAGGATGGTGGGAGGCATGGGGACAGGTCGAAGGGACACAGGAGCCAGCCTGAAAGGGGTCCCAGTGGCCAAAGCTGGCAACAAAATACATCACGTCATATTGGATTATAACACAAAGTATAAAATAAATATGCATGAGTCCACACTGATATAAATGAGTGGACTGATATACATGGATATATAAGTGAGTAAATGCGGGAGAAGAGACAAGTCTTCTGTGCTGAAGAATCCACATAACCTACCCACCTCCTTGAGCGTGGGCCCCGCTTAGAAACCCCTTCCAAGGAGTGCAACGTGGAAAGGGGGAATGACTGCAGTGAGAAGCCAGGTGATCAAGTCCAACCTCCTCATTGATAAGTCTGCTGACGGCGGGCACCCTTGAAGGGATGGGATGAAAAGGCACGTGGCCCCTGTGGTCTTCCTCCTACACCCAGTCTGAGCATCTCAACAGACAGACGTTCTACAGGACACCTGACCAGCACGCCTCACCACTGCCAAGGGTGCCAAGGACAAGGAAAGCCTGAGACAATGTCATGGCCAAGACGAGTCTGGGACATCCTTGGATGGGATCTTGGAGAGAAAAAGGACATAAGTAGGAAAAAAAAATGCTGAAATCGAAATAGAGTGTGGAGTTTAGTTAAGTTACGTGCCCATATTGGTTTCTTGATTGTGACAAATATACCCTGGTGTAGTAGGTTGGTGCCCCCCCAGAATTCATGTCCACCTGGAACCTCAGAGTGTGATCTTATTTCCAACTAGTTAAGGATCCAATAAGTAATGAGTTAAGGATCTTGGGATGAAACCATCCTGGATTTAGGGTGGGTCCTAAATCCAATGACAAGTGTCAATATAAGAAGAGGAGAAGACCCAGAGAAACATGGAGAAGATGGCCATGTGAAGGTGGAGTGGAGACAGAGATAGGGTGAGGCTGCCACAGACCAAGGAATTCCTGGGGTCACCAGGAGCCGGAAGAGGCTTAGAGCAAGCGCGGCCCACCCAAGTCCGCCTGCCGATGCATGGGACACAGGTTCGTGCCCCGGTCCAGGAAGATCCCACATGCCGCAGAGTGGCTGGGCCCGTGAGCCATGGCCACTGAGCCTGCGCGTCTGGAGCCTGTGCTCCGCAACGGGAGAGGCCACAACAGTGAGAGGCCCGTGTACCGCAAAAAAAAAAAAAAAAAAAAAAAAAGTAAGAATTATGTGAACTTTACCCATTTTTTTCCAATATAGCTACTTATTTCTATGGTTCATCAAATTATTTTAAAAGGGGGATAAAACTGGGAATTCCCTGGGGGTCCAGTGGTTAGGACTCGGCGCTTTCACGGCTGAGGGCCCAGGTTCAATCCCTGGTTGAGGAACTGAGATCCAGCAAGCCACGCAGCACAGCCAAAAAAAAAAATAAATAAAGGGAGATAAAATTAAGTGAAGAAAATATATTCGCATTGTTTACGATAAAACAATGTCAGGGCTACACTCATGACTTTACAAATATATCCTTTTCAGCCCTGTTGCTAGAGCATATTAATACTGGTCACCACGGAAGAACCAGGAAAGCTTCCCCCACCCAGCCCTCAGCTATGGAAATCAACACTGGGTTCTGTGGTGAGGGCCTGGGGGGGGGGGGCGGGGAGTAACTGAATCTACGTCTCAAGAAGAGAAAATTCAGGTGGGCCCAAAACACCCTACCTCTCAAAAGAAAGGATGCCTCCTCGGGCTGCCCTGGTGGCGCCACAACGGTGAGAGGCCCGTGTACCGGTTAAAAAAAAAAAAAAGAAAGAAAGAAAGGATGCCTCCAGGCTCTAGAGGGATGCTGAGAGCACAGAGGCGAGGAAGGGGCTCCCTGCATGGGCCAGGCTGTGGCAACGGAACCTCCTGTGGAGACAAAGTCCCATTAAGAAACGGAGGCCGGGGACTTCCCTGGTGGTCCAGTGGCTAAGACTCCGTGCTCCCAGAGCAGGGGGCCCGGGTTCAATCTCTGATCTGGGAACTAGATCCCGCAGGCACGCCACCGCAACTAAAGATCCTGCACGCCGCAAGGAAGACCTGGCGTAGCTAAATAAATTAATACTAAAAACAAAAAAAAGACACAGAGGCTGTGAAAGTCACCAGTCCAGCATGAATGGCACACGAAAACAATACAATTCCTTTTGTCTTCAAATGTTTAGCGCCGTCTACTCAGGCTACTTTGTTCATAAAACACGCTCATCATCTACATGCGTGTACCTGGACGTTCCAGGTCGGGGAGAGAAGCCTCTGGACCCGTGCCGGATGGTCCAGCCAGAGTCAGCCGGGCTTTGGGGAACACGGCTCGGGGCTCGGGGAGCTGCCCTAATTATGACGCGAGGCCGAGGGTGCCTGGGTGTCGTGGCTGGGCCGCCAGCCCCCACAGGGTGCCCTCTCTCAAGCTGTTCCCTGGAGGTCCACGACTCCTGTGCTTCTGACTGGAGGCCTCTGGCTCACGAGACCCCCGGGGTTGGGAGGGACGGAGCTGGACCTCACCAAGCCGCCATCGAGCCATGGGAGGGGGTGCCGGCCTGTGCGGGCTGGAGCCCCTCCTGCTGACCAGGCGTCAGGACAGGCGGATGAGGGGAGGGGCCGTAGGGGCAGACTGTTCTGTCCTTGCTGTCACAAGAACAGCCCCATGCCAGGAATACTGAGAGAGCCCCAAGGAGTAGAAGGTAGCAGCTCCAAACGCCTTCCCGCCCCCGGGGCAAAGCCTGCCGGAGGGGCCTCCCTCCCTCCCAGCAGCTCTCCTCCCTGGTGGAGCTGCTGCTTCTGCACCGCGGGCGGGTCGCCTGAACACAGTCCCTCTGCCCAGCAAGCCCACTTGTCAGGCCGCGGCTTCCAGTCCAAGCCCTGGCCTCCAGGACCCACCCCTCTGATGGGGTCTTTGCCCCTCCAGGTGGACCTCTGAAGGTGACTCGGGGTGGCTTCTTCCGGGATCCTCTCAGGGTCTCTGGTCAAGGGAAGTGCACGGCTGCTTGACTACAGCCCGCCTTTGCTCTCCACCCACTGCCTCCTGCCTCTGGACTTTTCCATGTGAGTCCAAGGACTTTCAAATTCCAGGGAAGCCGCACGGGATTCGTCGCAGGAAAGCAAGGATGGGTCAACATTAAGAAATCATTAATAGGAATGTTAGTCATAAAAAGAAACAAAATTGAGTTATTTGTAGTGAGGTGGATGGACCTAGAGTCTGTCATACAGAGTGAAGTAAGTCAGAAAGAGAAAAGCAAATACCGTATGCTAACACATATATATGGAATCTAAAAAAAAAAAAAAAATGTTTCTGAAGAACCTAGGGGCAGGACAGGAATAAAGACACAGACGTAGAGAATGGACTTGAGGACACGGGGAGGGGGAAGGGTAAGGTGGGACGAAGTGAGAGAGTGGCGTGGACATATATACACTACCAAATGTAAAATAGATAGCTAGTGGGAAGCAGCCGCATAGCACAGGGAGATCAGCTCGGTGCTTTGTGACCACCTAGAGGGGTGGGATAGGGAGGGTGGGAGGGACGGAGACGCAAGAGGGAAGAGATATGGGAACATATGTATATGTATAGCTGATTCACTTTGTTATAAAGCAGAACCTAACACACCATTGTAAAGCAATTATACTCCAATAAAGATGTTTAAAAAAAAAAGAAATCATTAATATAATTCACCATATTAACAGAGTTAAGGAGAAAAATAATATGATTATCTCCACAGATGCTGCAAAAGCCTTTATCAGAATCGACACCTGGGACTTCCACTTCCGGGAAGATGGAGTAGAGGTGCTTTTCCCTATTCCTCCCACCAGGCACAACTAAAACCCCTGAATATAAATTACTAAACACACAGAAGGCTATGAAAGGCGGAGGGAAGAAGTCTGGCTGGCTGGGACCGTGGGACTTGAAGGATGGCACGGTGTTGGGGGTGGTGGTGCCCCTGGGTCTTCTTTGACCTCATGTGTCCCAGGCTGGGTGCTGGAGGACCCAGAAATGCCATAGGTGCAGACAAAAAAGCCCAACCAAAGCCTGCCAAGGGACCAGGACAGGAGCTGCCTACAGACACAGAAAACTGTGTGACACAACCTGTGCTCCAACCAGACATCACAGGAAAAACCTGAGCAAAGGCTGAGTGAGCGTAAGACTTCTGCCCTCCCCAGATCACGGGGAGGTGGCACAGAGGAGCCTAAGCTGGGACCTGCCCCCGGTGTCAGTGGTGTCAGAGGAGAGCTCATGGCTATCTGGTGTCCACCCCCACCCACGGGAACAAGGGTCCCTCCCGATCCCCACTAAGGTGGTATCAGAGGAGGCTTAGTGCAGAGTGAGGACTCTCACCCCCATGCTTGTCACGTGACAGTGGAGGCCACGTGGGGGGCAGTTATAAGGTACTCCTCCCTCTCCCAGTCAGGGGTGGGTATTTATTGATGGAGGTCTAGCTGGAGCCCTTACCCACAAATCATCAGGGGCCCCCTCTCAGAGGTCAACAGAGGCCACGTGGGGACGGTGGGTTGCTAAGCTCACCTGGCAGTAATGTGGCAGTGCCCCCCTTCCCCTGCCAGAGTGGCGTCAGAGAGAGGCTGCTCAGACAGAAGGCTTAAGTAACATCCACAGTCCTGTAACATAATACCTAGAATGTCCGGGTTTCAATCGAAAATCACTCACCATACCGAAAGCCAGGATGATCTCCAACTGAAAGAAGACACAATCAGTAGAGCACTGAGCTCTAATCTCAGCACTGAGATCACAGATGTTAGATTTGACAATGATTTGTAAAGAAGCCCTCATAAAAATGCAACAAGCAATTACGAAAAAAATCTCAACAAATTTAAAATAAATAGAGCCGAGTATGTTCAACAACCACAATGGAATCAACTAGAAATCAATGATCAAAGGTAACAGAAAAATCTCCAAATGCTTGGAAACTAAACAACATACTTCTAAATAATCCATGGGTCAAAGAGAAAATCTCAAGTGAAATGAAGAAGTACATTGAACTGCATGAAAATGAAATACAACATACCAAAATTTGTGGACACAGCTAAAGCAACAAATAAAGGGAAATGTGTAACACTGAGTGCTTACAATAGAAAAGCAGAAACGTCTCATGTCAATAATCTAAATCCCATCTCAAGAACCTAGAAAAAGAAGAACAAAATAAACTCAAAGCAAGCAGAAGGGAGGAAATAATAAAGAGCAGAAATCAATAACATTGAAAAACAGTAGAGAAAAATCAATGAAACAAGAACCTGGTTTTTTGAAAAGATCAATGAAATTGACAAATCTCTAGCAATTCTAATAGAAAAAAATGAAAAAACTTAAATCACCAATATTCAAGAATGAAACACTTTAGACCCTACAGACATAAAAGAGGATGGTAGGGCTTCCCTGGTGGCACAGTGGTTAAGAATCCGCCTGCCAATGCAGGGGACACGGGTTCGAGCCCTGGTCCGGGAAGATCCCACATGCTGTGTTGCAACTAAGCCCACGAGCCACAACTACTGAAGTCTGCGCGCCTAGAGTCCCTGATCCGCAACAAGAGAATCCACCACAATGAGAAGCCCGTGCACCGCAACGAAGAGTAGCCCCTGCTCATCACAACCAGAGAAAACCCACATGCAGCAACTAAGACCCAACGCAGATAAAAATAAATAAAAAATAAATGATTAATTTTTAAAAATTAAAAAAATAAAAAAGGATGGTAATAGAATATTACAAACAACTCTACATACATGAATTTGGAAACTTAGTGAAATGGACCAATTCCTCAAAAAACACAAACTACTACAGCTTACTCAATATGAAACAGATCATTTGAATAACCCTGTAACTTGTAAGGAAGTTGAATTTCTAATTTAGAAAAGTCAAAAAAGAAACCTCCAAGCCTAGATGATTTCACTAGAGAATCCTACCAAATGTTCAAAGAATTAATACCAATTCTACACAATCTTTCCTAGAAAATAAGAGGAGGAAATGTTTCCAAATTCATTTTATGAAGCTAGAATTACCTGATACCAAAATCAGACAAAAGACATTACAAAAAAGAAAACTACGGGGCTTCCCTGGTGGCACAGTGGTTGAGAGTCCGCCTGCCGATGCAGGGGACACGGGTTCGTGCCCCGGTCCGGGAAGATCCCACATGCCGCGGAGCGGCTGGGCCCGTGAGCCATGGCCGCTGAGCCTGCGCGTCCGGAGCCTGTGCACCGCAATGGGAGAGGCCACAACAGTGAGAGGCCCGCGTACCGGAAAAAAAAACAAAAACAAAAACAAAAAAAAAAAAAAAAAAAAAAAAAAACTACGGACTAACACCCCTTATGAAACTATGTGCAAGAACAACTTTAACAAAATCAAAATCGTAGCAAATAGAATTCAACATATGGAAAAAGAATTATACACCATAATCAAGTGGGGTTTATTCTAGGGATGCAAAGCTGATTCAGTATGTGAAATTCAGTCAGTGTAATCCACCATATTAACTAAATTTTTCTAAAGAAGAAAAATCATTGTTATAAGGCAGAGACTAACACACCATTGTAAAGCAATTATACCCCAATAAAGATGATTAAAAAAAAAATAAAATAAAATAAAGAAGAAAAATCACATGACCGTATCAGTTGATGCAGAGAAACATCTGGCAGAATTTCCTGATAAAAACTTTCAGAATAATAGGAATGGGGGGAACTTCATCAACTTAATAAAGAGCACATCTACAGAAAAACCTACATCTAACATTACACTTAATGGTGAAAGGCTGATTTCCGCCAAGATGGTGAACTAGGCACAAATGTTCTAGCCAGTGCAATAGGCAGAAGAGGAAATAAATAGGCAGATCAGAAAGGAAGAGATAAAACTGTTCTTATTTACAGATTACATGATTGTCTACGGAGAAAACCCCAAGGAATCTACAACTAAATTCCTTGTTTGTCCTAGAAAACTAATAAGGGAGTTCAGCAAGGTCACAGGACACAAAAACAACACACAAAACCAATTGCATTTTTACCTACTAGGATTGAACACATGGCCACCAAAATTAAAAATACAGCACCATTTACAACCACTCAAAAACAATAAAAGAAATACTTCGGTGCAAATCTCACAAAACTTGTATAGGACTTACATACAGAAACCTAAATAACCAGATGAAGGAAATAAAAGATTTAAATAAATGGAGAGACGTAGCGCATTCATGGATTGGAAGACTCAACCGGCTGGCCATCTGAAAACGATTAAAAGTGGACCCAGATCTCGCACCGTGTATAAGAATAAACTTCAAGTGGATAGAGATCCAGATGTAAAACTGAAACTACAGAAATACTAGAAGAAAACATGCGTGAACTCTTGTATAACATGGGTATGGGAAACACCTTGCTAACTATTCAAAACCCAGATACAATGAAAGAAAAGACTGATAAGTTTGATGACATGAAAATTACATTTACATGGCAAAAATACATCATTTAAGCACAGCCAAATGAGTACTTGGAACAAAATATCTGTAACAACATACTATAGTTAAAGGGTTACTTTCCTTAATATATAAAGAACTCTAAGCTCAACAGAAAATGGAGATGGTCAACTAATCTTTGACCAAGGCACCAAGAAAACTCAATGGGGAAAGGATAGTCTCTTCAATAAATGTTGTTGGAAGAGCCAGATATACAGACCCAAAAGAATGAAACTGAGCCCCTATCTTACACCACACACAAGAATCAACTCAAAATGGGTCAGAGGCTTAAATGTAAGACCTGAGACCATAAGACTCCTAGAAGAAAACATAGGGGAAGCGCTTCTTGGCCTTGGTCTTGGAGATTATTTATTTACTTTTGATTTGATACCAAAAGCACAAGTGGGACTACACAAATGAAAAAGTTTCTGCATAGCAAAGGAAACAGTCAACAAAATAAAAAGGCAACCTATGGAATGGGAGAACATATTTGTAAATCCTATATCCAATAAGGGGTTAATGTCCAAAATATATAAGGTACTCCCACAACTCGATAGCAAAATAAAATAGCGTAACCTGATTTTAAAAATGGGCAAAGGACATGAACAAACATTTTTCCAAAGAAGACATACAAACAGCCAACAGGTATACGAAAAGATGCTCCACATCACTAATCATCAGGGAAATGCAAATCAAAGTGACAACGAGATATCACCTCACACCTGTTAGGATGGCCAGCATAAAAAGTCAAAAGATAGCAAATGTTGGCAAAGATACGGAGAAAAGGGACCCTGTGCACTGTTGGTGGGAATGTAAATTGGGGCAGCCACTATGGAAACCAGTATGGAGGTCCCTCAAAACATAAAAAATGGAACTTCCGTATGGCCCAGTAATCCCACTTCTGGAGGTACATCTGAAGGAAATGAAATCACTATGTTGAAGAGACATCTGCATTCCCATGTTCATTGCCGTATTGTTCATGGTAGCCAAGGTACGGAAACAACCTAAGTGTCCATCGATAGATGAACGGATCAAGAAAATGTGCTATACGTACATAATGGAATATTATTATTCCTTATATTATTCCTTATAATATTATTCCGCCTTAAAAAAGGAGGAAATCCTGCCATTTGTGGCAACATGTATGAACCCGGAGGACGTCATGCTGGGTGAAATAAGCCAGACGCAAAGAGACAAATGCCGTCTCATCTCACTTCTGCGGGAATCTAAAAACGTTGAACTCATAGTGACAAAGAGTAGAATGGTAGTTACCAGGGGCTTGGGGGGTGAGGGGGATGGGGAGATGTTGGTCAAAAGGTCAAAACTTGTAGTTAGAAGATGAATAAGCTTTAGGGACCTAACGTACAGCATGGTGACTAGAGTTAACGATAATGTTTTGTACACTTTAAATTTGCTGAGACAGTAGATCTCAGTGTTCTCACCACATGCACAAAAAAGTAACTATGTGTTAATTAGCTTGATTGTGGCAATCACCCCACGATGTATCTGTATATCAAAATATCATATTATACACCTTAAATATATACAAATTTTACTTGTCCATGATACCCCAATAAAACTGGAAAAAAAAAAAAGAAAATGACAAAAGACATGAACAGACAGTTCACAGAAAAAGACACACAAGTGGCTCTTATATGGAAACATCCTCAAATTCACGTTTCATAGATGCAATGCAAATCAGAGCTATACTGAGATCCTATTTCTCACCTCTGAGACTGGCAAAAATTCTTGAATTCAGTACAGTAACCTCTGTGGGTGGGTCAGGGGGATTGGGCCCCTTCCCCCGGCGCTGGGGCCTTGAAGTTCCTGCCCAGGGAAGGTGATGTGGCATCTCTGATAAGACCCCAAAACCCCCAACAAAAACAGCCACAAAGGGCTTCCCTGGTGGCGCAGTGGTTGAGAGTCGGCCTGCCGATGCAGGGGACGTGGGTTCGTGCCCCGGTCCGGGAGGATCCCACAGGCCGCGGAGCGGCTGGGCCCGTGAGCCATGGCCGCTGGGCCTGCGCGTCCGGAGCCTGTGCTCCGCAGCGGGAGAGGCCACAACAGTGAGAGGCCCGCGTACCGCAAAAAAAAAAAAAAAAAAAAAAAAAAAAACCGCCACAAGAACAAGACAGAACCTCCACATCAGCTACTCTGATGGAGCAGTCCCTCCTCTAGCAGTGGACCTCGAAAGGCCACCTCCACAAAGAGGAAGAACGTGCATGACATTACTCGTTGCCGGTAAAGCAGGCTGGGACATTTTATGTTAAGAAAAGGGGAAACAAGAAGTGTGCATACTTGCTTGGAAGGAAAGACAGAAATTCATGAAAATAAGGACTTGGGGTGGAGGTGGAAATGGGCTGTAAGTTACAGACTTACAAGAAGCAAGACTTCTCTGAGGCTATGTGTCATATTGTTTTGACTTTGTATTTTTAAGAAGTGAGCTAAAAAGAAAGGAAAACCAACCCTAACACGAAGAGCAGATACAGACGCGTCTGCCGGGAGAAGTAATTCGCGGGGACCCGGGGCACATCTGCCGACTGGCGGCCCTCAGTAGCACACGGCTAAGGAGAGGGGGCTACGGCTGGGCCTCTGGGCCCTGCAGGCTCCCGCCTCATCTGGGCCGCCGCCAGGCCCACTGGAAGGGACACGGGCAGGGAGGCCCCGGCCAGGACGTCCGTCCTAGGAGGAGGAAGGGCAGGACTGACGTCCAGAGCATCCGAAGTGGAAACGTGGGTGTCCACAGACTCTCTCGCATCTTATGCAAACATGCTGGCCCTCTGGAAGTTTCTGCCAGACCTCAGGTCCTCCCTCACACGTGGATGTGCGGACCAACTGACCGTGCTAGTGGGGGCGGGGGGCAGTCTGGACCAGAAGTGCTGGCCAGACAGTCCACGCAGCCCAGCTGACCCCAGATGCTTCCAGAAGCCCCACCTGGTGAGATGGGGCCAGAGGAAGCACCTCGACGCTGTGGGTTTTAGGAGGAAATGCCTGGGGGCGGCAACCATGGGAACAGCCAGCCCAGGCCCCAGCCACCCCGGCCTGCCCGTCACCTCCTCCTTCTTCTGGTCGGCCTTCTGCTTCTTCTCCTGCACCACCTGCCGCCGTGCCAGGACAGCCTCCTCGCGGCTGAGCTTCCCCTGCAGCCTCCGGCACTCGCCTGTGGCCAGCTGCTCCTCCAGGTCCTTCGCCCGTGTCTTCCTCTGCCACTTGAGGAACTCGGACAGGTCCCCGGCCCCGTCCATGAGCTTATCCAGCCTGGGGAGAGAAGGCAAGAGGCGGGGCTGGGCGTCTCCTGTGGTGGGGCTGCATGGGACACCAGGAGGCCACAGTTCCCCTGGGGGCAGTGGCCTTCACAGGCGTGGGCCGCCCTCTACCAACACCAGCCACCCGCTCCACGCACTGTCCACCCGTCCACCCGTCCCGGTCCTGTGCGTCCGCCCTCCAGCCACATCTCCAGCCCCCATCCACTCGTGTGTGACCCACCTGTCTGGCCATCCGCCACCCCTGCCCACCTGTCCGTCCATCCGCCACCCTCTTGTCCACCTGTGCGTCTGTCCATCCTCTCATCCATCTGATCAGCCACCCAAGCTCCCACCCGCAGCCCAACTCTTGGGGTAAGTGCAGCGGTCTGCAGCCCTGCTGGTAGGGGAGGGAGTATCAGAAAGGGATCCCAGGAGAAGGTGACCCCTCAGGGGGCTTTGGGGTGGGCCAGGCTTCTGCTAAGCCTCCTCCTACCCAGTCCATCTCCCTCACTGAGTGCAGATTATCTTCCTACGATTCAGCTGTGACCCTGACACTGGTCTGCTTGGGTGCCCCCCACCCAAAGCCGCCTCTGCAGGACTGCAGCTGCCAGGCGCCGGCCCCTCTTGCGCTCCCGGAGGGGAGGGGAGGCCAAGGAGCTGCCACCCCACCTCTGCAGCTCTCTCTCCACCTGCCGCTGGTATAAGGCCCCTTCTCGCAGGATGGCAGCAGTGTTCAGCTTGACCGGGGAGTCATCGTTGGGCTGCAGGAGAGAGTAGGGGCCGGCTGTGATGGGGGAGGGGAGCCTCCGAGCAGCAAGTGCCCCTCTGCCCTCCTGCCCCCTCCCCAGCGCTTCCTTCTGCCTCAAGGGCGGGGCTGTCCTCAGGGGAACAGGCCCGGAGGTGGGCCCCAGGGGGCGGGGCCTGGAGCCAAGGCCCCGAGCCGAGCCGAGCCGAGAGTCAGGGGCACCGCTCACCCTGTAGAAGGTCAGTTTCGGAGCCTTGAGGATTCGAGGTGGAAATCGGAGCCGCAGCTTCTCCTTGGAGTCCTATGGGGGTCAGGGCCTGGCACCTGTGCCCACAAGGTGCCCCCAAACACACCCCGGCTGAGCGGGGGGCCCTGCAGCCCTGGGAGGCCTGGCCCACTCCCCTCTGTCCTAACTCCAGCTGCCCACCCACGCGTTCCAGCCCAGCCAGCTCCCTGCACTGGGTCCCCCGCAGCACCTCTGTCCTCCAAGGCCGTCCAGCCGCCCAGGCAGGGGCAGGGAAGGTGCAGAGCCTGCCGGGCCGGGGACCGCAGCTCCTAGTCGGGGGGCTGGAGCCTCTGGGCTCAGGGGCTTCTCCTCCACTGCCCCCGGGGCCGGCCCCCAGGACCTTCCCTGGGCTGCCCCCTCCCAGGCCGCTGCTGCTCTGCAGACACCCTCAGGGTGGGCACCACATCCACGGTGGGCGAGCAGCGGGTATAGCTCCCCACCACAGCACCTCAGCCATCACACCCCGGGTCCTGCTGCTACTATGTGGGGTGCCCACTCTCCTGGGCTGCCCCAACTGCTTGGGGGGCTCACCTCGCCCCGTCCGCCGCCGCCCAGGCGGGTCCGGAGTGGGGGGAGTGGGGAGGCGGGGCCGGGCAGCTCCTCCTGCGTGAGCCTCACTCAGCATCCACCCAGAATGGGCCCTCCCTATCCTGCTCCCTGACTTTCCTTATTGACAAACACACCCTGGGGTTTTCCTCACAGAAACACTAAGTGCTCAGGATGGAAAATCTGGAGACACCCAGGGAAGGAGACGATGCACCTGCCCGCTCGGCCGCACTCAGCCTGGCGGCGCTGGGCCCTGCCCCTCCGTGGCCCTCGAAGTGTGGCCGTGGCCGTGGCACGGGGAGGGACGTGTCTACGACGTGAGAGGAGGCCGCCGGGAAGACCGGCCAGGCTGTGGGTGTGCTGGCGTTACCTCCACCGGGGGCTCCCCTTGGGGCCTGGGCCGCGCGCACCGCATCTCCTCGACGCTGGCCCGCAGAAGCAGCTCCTGAGCACAGAGACAGGCCGCTCCAGCCCGCCGGCCCCCGCGGGTGCCCCGGGCCGCAAAGGCATGGGCCAGCCCCGCCCCCGCCCCCGCCCCTCGCCTCCTCCCCAGCTGCCTTTCGCCCCTGATGCCCCACAGGGGTCTCCGCGTACAGGGGGCCCACCTCAGCCTTGCGGCGATTGTATCTCTTGGTCGTCTCCAGGAGCCGCTGCTCCTTGGGCGGCTGGTAGGTGCTCCTGGGGACCTGGCGGCGCGGCGGAAGGAAGAGCCCGTGGTGAGCCGCGGCATTTTGGAGGGGTGAGTAGAAGTGCCCGCTAGATGTGGGTGAAGGAAGGTGCCAGGGCCAGGAGGGCGGATGGTGGTGCCCTCGCCAGGAGGAGCAGGGCCGGTGGTCACGCGCGGAGGAGGGGGGGGACGCCACGCCAGCAGCAGGAAGGAAGGTGGCCAAGCACAGGGCCCAGGCCCAGCAGATGCTGGAGGGACAGGTAGGGCTGGGAGAGTGTCACGGACCCCAGAAAAGTGAGCTGCTCGTGAGGGGGAGGGGCTGCAGCAGTAACACTGAGACAGCAGGGTGGCTCCTGGAGGGGAGCAGTGTCCACAGCGTGGGTGGGGCAGAGCCCGGCTGGAAATCCCTGAACTCCAGACTCCTAACTCCGTGTCCCCTCCCCTGCACGTCTAATGTTCGTAGGAAACTCATCATCTCCAAACCTGAAACCCTCTCTGCCCCAAAACCCTCCCCTCCCCCAGCCTTGCTGACCCTGACTGCTGTCCATCCCTGGCCCACATCGAGGCCTTGGGGTCCTCCTCGGTGCCCTCCTCAACCCCTCTCGGCCTCTCACAGCCACGTCCACCTCAAAAACTGCCCACCTGCTTCAAGGCCACCCCTCACCTCCCTCCTTGGCCACCACAGCCAGAGGGACCCTGTGAGCCCATATCCTGTCTCTCTGCCCCCTGAACACCTCCCCTCCCATCCCCTCCTTCCCTTCCTGGCTGCCCCCTGACCCTTGGGGGAGGGATGGCACTGCCCCAGGGCCTTTCCACAGGCTTTGCTCTGTCTATGTTCTTCCCCCAGACAAATCCATGACTCATTTGCTCACTTCTCGTTCTTTACCCCACGGTGCTTCTCAGGAGGGCTTTCCTGGCCGTGCCATCCAGAACTCCATGCAGCCCCTCCAACACTTCTTATCTCCTTTCCCTGAAGTATTTTTTCTCCTCAGCATTTTTCACCAGATAACACACCTTACATTTTACTTATCCTTTTTTTCACTGGAACACATGCTCCATGAAGGCACAGTGCCTGGCCCATACTGGGCATCCAGACACATTTGTTGAATGAGTGACCTGGAATGAGCCCTCAACCCAGGAGGCGAAGAGGGTCCTGGGCACAGAGCAGGGCAGGGAGCGTGGAGGGAATGAGCTTATGGTTCCAGCACAGCCATCTGTGGACCCCACGGAAGGAGACGGTCCACCGATATCTCACAGCTCATGCAGCTAAGGAGCAGGGCAGCGGATGGGAAGGGGCCAGGCAGAGAGGGAGAGAGATGCAGGTGGTAAAATGACATGAGGTAAACACGCTTAGACCAGAGGACCTGGGGTCAGAAACGCTGAGGTTCCCACAGATTGGGTAACTGTGGGGTTGCTCAGCAACAAGGCCCATCCGTTATCCTTCTGTCCATCTGCCCATCTGTCCATCCATGTGATCACCCATCCACTCACCTACCCACAATCCATCTGTCATCCACCCACCTACTCACCCAACCACCCACCCATCCACCGTCCATCCATAAACCCATCTATACACCCATCTATTCATCCATCCATCATCCACTCATCCATCCATTTGTCCACCCACCCACTCATCCATTCTCCCACCTACCCACCCATCCACACATCCATCCATCCATCCATCCGACAGATATTTTCCAAGGGTCTGCTCTGAGCCAGGACTGTGCTAGGCACTGGGGATATGGGAAAAGTAAGATGGATGTGGTCTGATAAAAGAGACAGATAATAAATAGACCCACAAATTACTAAACAACTCTAAAATCTAATTGATGCCATGAAGAAAAGGATCTGGGTCAATGAGAAGGAAATTAAGAGAGACCTGATAGGCGAGGGGTTCACGGAAGGCCTCTCTGGGCAGAGACTGTAACGAGACCTGACAGGTGGTGGGAGTGGTCTGGGACCTTGGCACCTCCCAGCACTATCCCCTTACCCTCCATGTAGTACTTAGTTCTTTTGGGGAACCAGATTGGTTCTGGGAAGCCGAGTCCATCACAGATGTTCAGCGTAGAGCCCACGGCCGGTCAGAACGTTACACTCCCAGTCACGTGAGGAGTTCAAGGGTAGACATGCAACCTAAATTGGTCTAATCACACTTTCACAGGATTCTGGACCCTAGATGTCCTCTCATGCCCTGGATGATGTAGTGTGGGTGTGAGGCCTGGATGTTTTGCTACAATGAGGGAAGTTAGCCCAAAGATAAAGTTGACCCTTGGAGGGGACTAGGCGAAGAGAGTCACAGAGAAGCAGCTCTGGAACCCTGATCAAACTATACCTGAAGCCTATCCTACTTCAGCCCTGAGAGTCAGCTGGTCCTCTGTCATCTAAGCCAGACTGAGCTGCTTTTTTCTGTTACTTGTAATACAAAGCATTCTGACCAACAGAAGTCAGCGAGGCAGGGGAGGGAGAGGTAGAGGAAGAGGCCCTAGGCAGATGGGATAGACAGGCAGAGGCCCTGAGGCGCGGATAAGGTCACCCCCGCAGCCCGAGGAGTAGAGACCTCGACCTACACACGCACATACACAGTGGGGAGGGAGCGGTACACTGCCACAGGGTTACAAGCGGGCTCCGAGTGCCAAGTGCAGATGGGCCTGTGCCCCGCAGCCAACAGCTCCACTCCACGCCTACTGACCAGACCTCAGCAGGTGGGGTGCAGGAACCCACTCCACTGGGCAGGCTCTGGGTCAGCTGGGCTTCCCTCTCTGTGGGGTGAGATGGGGCTGGGGAGGGTGATCAAATGCTCCTGCTCTGGTCCGGGCACCCTCAGCCCTGGAAAAGCCCAGCCCCACTGGCCCACACGATCCACTCTCCCTGCCTGGACACCCTAAGCCCACTGTGATCAGCCACACTTACTGGTCTGGTCTTGGCCACCACAGGGACTGGTTCAGGCACTGGGATGGCGCGGGGCCTGGGGGCAGTCAGGTTGAACTCCTTGGGCTCTGTGACCTTGGCCTTGGTCTTTGGAAGAGGGGGCTGATTGGTCAACGGCCCCTGCAGCTGGTTGAGCAGCTCCTGGACCTCTGGCTGCCACCTTGAAGGCAAAGGTGGGAGCGGCCACGTAGGGTGACTTCCTAAGCACGCCAACAAGGGAACAGCCCCTCGGGACCTGAAGGACCCCCAAGAGCTTGGGTCTGCCTGGGGGCAGGTAGCGGTGGGACCAACAGCCGCCCTTCACTCACGGGTGCCGGCTCCCCACACCCCAGAGCCACATGCACCAGCGTTCCCCTAGCACGGAGGAGGAGACTGAGGCCCAGCGGCATCCTCATCCTGGGTGGGGGGAGCGGGAGGATAGGGACAGGGTGGGTCCCTGCTGCAGGAATCCGGGGGCTCCGAGGACCCATGGAGCTAATCTGGTCCCCAGCAGGTGGCACAGGGGGAGGAAGCCAGGAGCAGGGAGCAGGCTGGTGATTCAAAAGGAAGGTCCGTGGAGCTGTGCCAGCAACAGGGGGAGCTGGGCTTCGAGAGGGGGACGGGGCGGGGGGAGAGTCTCAGAGTCTCGAGGTGGGGGGCCCCGGGGCAGGGGCTTGAGAAGGGCCCTACTGGGCTGCCCCAAAGTCTGGGCCCCCTCCGTGCCTCCACTCCAGCCCACCACTGCCCACCTGGCCGGTGACCCTCCTGCAGGGCTCCCCTGGGGAGACAGCTTGGTTTGAACTGCTCCTGCCCCAGCCTGAGGACCAAGGTCACCAGGGGGAGGAAGGGCATGTCTGAGGGCCAACAGGGAGTGTGGTCTCGGGAGGGGCAGTGGGGGAAGGGACAGGTCTGTGATGGGGCTGGTCACAGAGCGAGCAGGGAAGGCTGCATATGGGGTGCTGGACAGGGACACAGGGCCCCGCAGGCCCAGCCCTGCGGACAGGCAGCAAGTCCAGCCTGGCGGGGACAAAGACGTCCCCCTGGTGAAGGGGCAGCTTTGGGGGACACCCCGCTGCCCAGGGCCGGGGCCTCCTCTCCCACACATAGCTGGCATCTCAGGGGTCTGCTTGTGCCAGAACCCTCTGCCTGCCTGTCCCAGCGGGATGAAGTGGCTCCCCCAGCCCCGTCAGAAGGGAAACAGCTGGAGAAGGCAGCTGCACCCTGGCCCTAGCAGGCCTCTCCCCAGAGACCCCTGAGCCGGCCCTCTGCCTGGGGGTCCTGGCCTGTACCAGCAAAACCAGCGTGGGCCGGAGCCTGCCACGGGAGAGGCAGGGCAAGGCAGAGGGCAGCTCTGGGGTGCCAGGCCCAGGAGTGGCACCCTGGAGGCAGCTGGGGAAGAGATGTGGGCCGGAGCCCATCGGAGGCTGTTGCTGCCTCAGCTCCCCGCCCCACGTCCACCCCTGCATCCCCGGACCAGGGCCGGACCAGCAGGGTCCCTGCAGGGTCCCTGCAGCAAGGTGGCACCGGCACAGCGCCCTCCTCAGCCAGTGGGCTCCAGGGCAGAAGGGGCCAGCTCCCGCCCCCCTGATCCGGCTGGTCCTAAAGCCAATGGCCGTCAGGCCCTGCTGGCCTTTGGCTGGCTGCCCGCGTGGATGTCCCACACCCCTGCACCGGGTCAGGGCCCTGCGCTGCCCACCTCATCAGGGGGTCGATCCATTGCTCCTTCACGTGGGTGGTCTCGTAGATGAGGCTCCACTCATCCTTGATCCATGAGCCCAGGTTCAAGGGGTTGAAGAGGAACCCCAGGAACTGAGGGAAGAGGGAGCCGTGGGGGTCAGGTGCCTCCACAGGGAGAGTCAGGGCCGAGGGGACAGGCGTGGCCATCGCCCCCCGAGGGGAGCGCAGCCCACAGCAGGCAAGGGGCCCCACCCCGCTCGCCCCCTCCTGCTGGGCTGGGGGAGCTGCCCCTCACTCGCCGGGGCTCCCGCCTGAGCCAGTGGGTCCCTGCCTGCCGTGGGCCCCCGGGCTCCAACCCCTCGCACCCTCTGTGGACCTGGGCCGACTCCTGCTGGAGAAGCCTGTCTGCCCCTCTCGGGTTGAGTGGCTCCTGGAGCAGTGAAGGCCGCACGTGGGGCCTGGTGGGCTGAGCAGGCGTCCCTGCAGCCATGGTGAACTCGAGTGGCTGAGCCAGGGGGCAGCGGTGGGCAAGCGCAGGGTCTCTGGTCCCCACGGCTGCCTCCCCAGGGGGGCCGCTGCCCCCCAGCCGTGTGCTCACTCCCGCCTCCCCTCAGGCCTCCCCGCCCTTCTTCACGGAGCAGCAGCCAGGTGTCCTTCTAGAGCCTTCCACAGCTTCCCACTTGGCAGCCTGGTCCCTGCTCACCCCACCCCACCCCAGGGGCCTCTCCTCAGCTTCCCCACCCTACCCCGCTCAGTCCCCCCACCTCTCTCCCACCCACTCTTTCAGCCCCGCTCCCACTTCCTGTCAGAAGGAGGCAGTCAGCCCTGGTAGCTGGGCCCTGGGGTCTCTGCACTCCCCCTCCCAGCCCCCCCCCGCCCCCGCCACCAGTAGCTGGGCCCTGGGGTCTCTGCACTCCCTGTCCCAGCCCACCCCTCCATCCCCAAGCCCCCTCCTCCCACGCAGTGCAGCTGGTCTGTTGACCCCCACCTGGGGACATACTGCCCCCCGCCCTGGGGCTAGGGCCCTCCTAAAGGGGGCCTCCTTCTCTCTGGGGGTGCGGTGGAGGCAGCCCCCTCAGGGAACGGGCTGGAATGGGGGTGGGTTTCCGGGTGGGTTCCCTGCCATCCAGAGGATTCCAGCATGTGAGTGTGAGCGTCCTTGGAGGGAACAGCATTGCCAGAACCCCTCCAGGTGCTGTCCCAGGGCCAGTCCCCCTAGAATGCCCACATACAGCACTGTCTCCCAAGGAGACTGCAGCCAAGGCTGCCCAAGCACCAGCTCATCTGACCACAGTGGTGACAGCATGCGGGTGTGGTATGAGGGGTTCCCTGGGCAGCCGTCCTGTCCCCAACAGCTTGCTCCCTGTCTTCGAACCCGAGGCGGGCGGACCCTAATGGGGCTGGCATTGTGGGGATTGGGGCATGAGGGTGGGCCGAGGAAGGAGGGCCCTGGTGGGGTGCCACACCACCTCCTGCAGCCCCCAGCTCCTTTGGGAGTGTGAATGCGCCGTTTCCATGAATCTTGTCCCAGAGACTCTCCAGGGAGATAAATGCCCAGGAACCTGCACTGGAGGCGCTGTGCTGGCCAAGAGCTGCTCCCCATGGGTTCTGCAGGCTCTGCAGGCCAAGGCGGGGCAGGGCTGGCTCCACCACTGCAAACTGACACGTGGGCCCCTTGCTCAACAGTGATTAAGAATTTCACGACTCTGACAGCATAGCGTGAACCAAGTGCAGGCTCTCCAGCTGGGAAGCTGGCCCTGGGCAGTCTCCAAAGATCTCTCAGAAAACACTGTCATAAAATTAAAGCCCTTGGGACTTCCTGGTGGTGCAGTGGTTAAGAATCCGCCTGCCAATGCAGGGGACAGAGGTTCGAGCCCTGGTCCGGGAAGATCCCACATGCCACGGAGCAGCTAAGCCCGTGTGCCACAACTACTGAGCCTGCGCTTTAGAGCCCACGTGCCACAATTATTGAGCCCAAGTGCCACAACTACTGAAGCCCGCACGCCTAGAGCCCGTGCTCCACAGCGAGAAGCAACCACAATGAGAAGCCTGTGCACCACAACGAAGAGTAGCTCCCACTCGCAGCAACTAGAGAAAGCCTGTGTGCAGCAAAGAAGACCCAAGGCAGCCAAAAATAAATAAATACATAAATAAATTTATATAAAAAAAATGAAGCCCTTGCTTAAGATAACTGTGCAAATGTTTACCCACTGTGAGTTGCTTACATTTATATGTAGACAGAAAAACGAGTCATTAAAAATAACCTGCTGCCTCAGGTTACCTGCTGGGGGAGGGTGCAGATCTCTGGGGCCTGTGGTCCTGGCAAGTGTCACTGCTCCAGGTCTCCCCTTCCCCAGGCGGGGGCAGTGGGAAGGCTCCTACCCCACCCTGCCTGAGCTGCCTCCTTCCAGAGAGGCCCCAAAGCACTCCTGGGGCCTGAGCTCTCCCCGCTCTTCTCCAGGGAGTCCCTGTCCTGGTCTGGTGACTGTGTGTGTGTCCATCACCCCTCCGCCAAGCCAAGTAAGGAGGAGCGAGCCAACGGTTGAAAGCCTGGTCCAAGAACTGGCTCTGCCACTCATGTGCTGTGTGACGTTGGGCAAGTTACCGAACCTCTCTGTGCCTCAGTTTCTTCAACTGTGGGATGAGTGCCCGTAGGAGTGACCTTACCCGGTCATTGTGAGGGTGAAGCAAGAGCTGCTTGCGGAGGAAGCCGGACCCACAGCAAATGCTTTGTGGGAGTAGCCGGCAGAGGGCAGGACCCTCAGGTTCATTCGTGGTTCTGCTGGCCCCAAGGCCCAGGAGTCCCGGGCTTTCTGCACAGGAAACAGGCAGCCACAGGAGTGGTCCCGGGCAGGGCAGGGGGGTGGGCTCCTGCAGGCTCTCTCTCGAAGGGTACCAATCCTCAGACCCACTCAGAAATGCTCCCTCGGCCCCGCAAAGCCGCACAGCCCCTCTTGGAGGAAGGAGAGGCTGCCCTGGGCCTGGAGCTTGGTCACGAGTCAGAGGAGCCCAAGAAGGTTCCAGAGGCCCGGACTGAACAGGCAAGGACTCCGTGTCGTGACTAACAGCTAGCATCCAGCAGCTACCACCCACCGGACCATGAGGAACGGAAAACAAATTCCCCAGGCACAAAAAGAGCACGTTTGCAGCAAAGAGAGGGTATGGGTTTGTTTTAAACACAGAACAAACCCAGCAGTTTCTTTCATTAAAGTGAGCCAGAAAGGTAAGAGGTCAGTGCCAGATGGGGCAGACCTTTGACCTTGGGTTTAAGAATAGAACTTGGGGCAGGTGAGACTCACCTTGCGCACCTTGTGGACGGGTTGGGACTTCACGATGCTACAGAAGAGCTGAAAGCCGAGCTCCTCCAGCTGGAAAGTGGCCAGGTAGCAGATCACTAAGGAGAGAGGGTGCAAGAGTGGGGAGGAGGACATGGAGGTCCCCGCCCTGGGCCCCTGGCGTTTGACCCTGCGGGAGTCAGCCAGAGGCTAAGGGCCCGACAGGTGCACTGCAGGTGCAGCAAACTGAACTGAAGGCGCCCGCCTCCAGCAGGGCATGTGACCAGAGGTAAGCGCTCCATCTGGGCCCACGTGAAAATGATAACCTGATACAACAGTACAAATGACGTCGTCTCATATGGGGTGGGGGTGGGGGGCACCATCGCTGTCGAGGGCCTGAGGCTGACAAGGAGGCCAGGGCCTGGCCCACAGGGACCCATGGGCCCCACACCATGCCTGGCCACAGGCACCTACCCTCAAAGAGGCTGTAATCGGCCCACAGGCAGAGCCGGCCATCCCGCACATAGAAGGCGTCCACCACGATGCTCAGCAGCTTCCGGTACTCAAGGCACCCAGACAGAACTTCCATGATGAACGCCTGCTCCTGGGGGCTCAGGGTCTGGAGGAGAAACAGCTCGGGAGGGGGCCGCCGGCCAAGCCAGGGGAGAGGGCAGCCGCCTTCCGATGTGGGGGTCCCCAGTGCCCCCCGGAGCAGTGGGCAGCACCCCAGCCGCCAGGAACACTGACCCTCGGACCCTGCAGGTCCTCCCCCAGGAATCTGTCCCACCGGCTCTCCTGGGCGGTGACAGTGCGGTGGGGCAAAGACGGAAATAAACACGTTAAATGACCCCGAAGGAAAAGTCCTGTGTGACTCTGTACCACAATAAAAAAAAAAAAAAACCAAGCAAGGAAAATCTCTGGGGGAGGGAATTCGTGTTTGCGGAGACTGACTTTTTTCTACTTACTCTTTGGAATATTGTGGGGTGTGTGACCTGTGTGTGTCACATGTTACCTATTCAAAAAACCAGTTAAGTTTTTGACAACAAAAAAAAAAGAACGTCTATTGTTGCCAATGCAGCGACGAGAAGGGCTGGTGGGATGGTGCTGGTGAGTCTTTCTGGAAAGCACTCTGGAAATATGTTTTAAGAGCCTTGTATTTTCCATACATTTTAATCCAGTAACCACACTTCTGAGAATCTAAGGAAACTGGACAAAAAGCAGAAAATATCCACGTACAAGCACCTCAGGGCAACGGTACATGCAGTGGTCGAAAGTACTAACAGCCTAAATGTCAACACAGGGAATCAGATACGATCTCTCCGTGTTGTGGGTGAGTAGGACACAGCCATTATAATGAAGTTTCTGGAAAACTTATAGTAAGATGACAAAATACTTAATACCGTGTAAAACTGAAAATGTAGAACAGGATCCCAACAGATGTGAAACACATCAAAATAAACTCTTGCTAGCTGTATCATTCCCCTCCTCCCCCCAAATTTTTTTGGACAACCTATTGGATAAATTTTGGCATTCCCTTGCTTTATTTTGAACTTTTTATGATCAATGACATTTTCATACATTTACTGGACATTTATTTGTATTTCTCTTCTGTGAATTATCAATTCATATCCTTGGCTAACCTTTTTTATTTGGATAATATTTTTAGGAGCTCTTTGCATATTGAGGGAATTAACATGGTCATTAGTGTGATCGTTATCTGTCGTAAGCTTGTAATTTTCCTTATAACTTTGCATAAAACATTTCTTAGCATGTAGAGCGTAGAGGTTTTTACGTTGTTTTCTTTTTTTGGGGCTGTGCCATGTGGCATGTGGGATCTTAGTTCCCCCTCCAGGGATCGAACCTGCGCCCCCTGTGGTGGAAGTGCAGAGTCTTAACCACTGGACCACCAGGGAAGTCCCGTGTTTACTTTGTTTTTAGGTCAAATCTACCTTTTCCTCTGTGATTTCTTCCCTTGTCTTTACGCTAAGAAAACAACAGAATAATGAGATCATCTGAGGGGTCTTGGACAAGCCTAGGACCTCGGAGAGCCCCGGACCCCACGCATGTGAGCGGGGTGGCTGGATGCCGGCGGGCAGACGGCAGCATTCTCACTCCCTCCCAGTCTCCGCACCTCAGGGGCTGAAGGCCCGAGAGCCACCTTCTCCAGCCGCTTCTGGGGAGGTTCTGGGCACAGTTGGGTTCTGCTGGTGAGACATACTTGCAGGAGAGACGGGAGGCGAGCGGGGTGACGTTCCCCTCCTCCCTCGGCAGGGGCTGGGCCCGACATTAACTCAGCTGCCCTTCCAGTACGGGGACCCCATCTGATCCGGGGTAATGACGTCCTCCTCCGACCTGACCTCCGACCTCTGACCTCCGCTCCCGGGCTCCTCTTCCTCTCATCCGCTATCTGCACTTGTTCCCTGGGTGAACTCACCGGCCGTCAAGGCTGGCACATGCTGATTTCAAACGTGCGCCAGCCCGGGCGGCTCTCCCTGGACTTCGGGAAGCGCTCTCTGCCCCTGTTCTACCTCCCTGCTTGGGTGTCTGACCCCATGCGCTTTGCCCAGACCTGCCCTCCCCCGCCTGCACGGCTCTGTAAACACAATGCCCTGCTCCACCGTTCAGACCAAGCCCTTGATGCCCACCCCACCGTCCCATGCATTGGCTCCGGCTATGGGGTCCCAGCTGCTCTCCCGCTTCTCCTCCTCAGTGTATTTTCAACCCGCCAGCTGCCAAGCAATTCTTTGTAAAATGAAAGTCAGATCGTGTCTGTCCTTCCTGAGAACCCTCCCCAAAGAGTCCTTAAAAGGGCCGGCAATGGGCTTCCCTGGTGGCACAGTGGTTGAGAGTCCGCCTGCCGATGCAGGGGACACGGGTTCGTGCCCCAGTCCAGGAAGATCCAACATGCCGCGGAGCGGCTGGGCCCGTGAGCCATGGCCGCCGAGCCTGCACGTCCGGAGCCTGTGCTCCTCAACGGGAGAGGCCACAGCAGTGAGAGGCCTGCATACCGCAAAAAAAAAAAAAGGGCCGGTAAGGCCCAGCTCCCTCGGAGTCCCCCGCCTCCTCCCCATCCTGGCTCCACTCCAGCCACACTGGCTGCCCTCTTTTTCTCCAATACGCGGGACGTGTCCTCAGGGCCTCGGCCCTGGCTGTTCCCTCTGCCTGCAGTGCTCTTCCCTGCACACTTGCTCCCCAACTCCCATCAGGTCTTTGCTCAGATGTCACCTGACCTGGGAGGCAACCCTAACCACCCCTCAGGGTCAGACACGGCCTGGCCCCCTCAGCGGGCAGCGCACACCAGGTTTATTGCCCCTTGCCTGCTGGAATGTCATCTGGGCGCTCAAGAGGGAGGGATTGGAGCATCCTGCCTCCGTGGGAGGCCGTGGGGACCCCGTGATGTCCCGGTGGGGGCAGGGCACAGAGTGGAGGCTCCTCCCTACGGAGCACAGCCAGGAGGGGAGGTGGGGGGGCTCTTGCCTCGGGGTCAGCTCTGGTCTCAGCAACCAGGATCCTGCCTCATTTTCCCTCTCAGGCTCCTCTAACCCCTGGGCTGTGCCCACACCAGAGGGCACGAGCCCCAGCTGGGCCCCAGTCCCCGCTTTTAACTTACTGCACTGGTCAGAGAAAGCCCGGGGGGCCCGGAACAGGCAGCTCAGAAAGCAGTGCGTCAGCAGGGCTGGCACGGAGGATGCCCTGAGTCAGCGCTGCCCGTGCTGAGGCTGCATGACACGGTGGGATGCCTGCCTACAGCCTCCCCGGCCTCCCAGGCTCAGACAACAGCAGCTCCACTTCTCGTTCACTTGAACGTCTGTGTTTGGGGGTGTGAATGTGTATTTTTAATAAGGCCAGAGCCTTGAGCCTGCGGCTACAGGATGCCACCTGCCCGCGGTGAGGGGGTCAGGCAGGGCTGCATCGGCCCAGGGGTCTGGGAAGGTGAGGAGCCAGGCAGGACCTGACACTCTGGCCCACATGCCAGGTCTTCTCCGCCGGGAAGGCCAGGCCAGCAGGTCACAAAGAGGAGACCGAGGCCCAGAGGTGACACGCAGGTCAGAGGGCACTGAGCCCTAGACCAGGTCCTCCTGGCCAGGCTAGCACAGAAGGCAGGGTGAGGTCTGGACCCCACTGAGGAGGCCCCAGCACGGAGCCGACCCCGAGTCCTGGGCCGGCCTTAGTCACTGAGGCCAGAGGGCTACACCCAAGGGCATCTGAGTTCCTGATACACTCTTGGGCCTTGGTCAAGTTCAGCGCTCCTGAGTCTGGGGACCAGGGCAGGTTCCGGGGAGAGCGGCAAGTGCTCCGACAAGGGTCTCATGGGCAGTCCTGGGGAGGGGCTGGGCTGTGGGCGGGAGAAGCAGAGGCCCACAGCCTGCCGGCTCTTCACAACCTGTAGTGCCTCCTACAAGAGATCCTCAGAGTTCACAGGCCCAGCTTGTCTGCTGGAGCCACAGGGAAAGGACAGAGCTAGACCAGGGGCCAGGGCCAGGACGCTGCTTTTACAGCAACCCAGGGTTTGAAATTCATGTCACCAATACACAGGGCCTCCTGCTAATCAGTGACGCAGAGACCGAAGTCAGAAAAGTAGGCAGAGGAAATTGAGGCTGCCGGATGCCCACATAAGCCCCTCTCCCTTTCTTCCTGCCTAACAGGAGAAAGCTGTCTCGTTGGGAGAGGCAATGTGCCCAGCTAAAACTTTTCCAGGCCCCTAGCTGATGTGTGGCACATGGCTCCAATCAATGAGATCTGATGGCAAATTGCTAGGTGTGGCCTCCAAGAAAGCTCCTTGAAAGTTGGGGAGATTCAGCTGGTGCCTGCCTTATACTGTTTGTCTTTCTCCTCTTCTCTCTGGGATATGGATGCAATGCTGGAGTACAGCAGCTATTTTGAGACTACAAGGCAAAGGGTACATTCTAAGGCTGGATAAGCAGACAGGAAGGAGAATGAGTTCCTAATGGCACCACAGAGCTGCTGAACCCACCCTGGACTGCCTATGTGCAGACTGCTTCTTTTTTTTTTTTTTAACATCTTTATTAGAGTATAATTGCTTTACAATGGTGTGTTAGTTTCTGCTTTACAACAAAATGAATCAGTTATATATATACATATGTTCCCATATCTCTTCCCTCTAGACTGCTTCTTATGTGAGCAAAGATACCTCTAATTTCTTTAAGCAACTGCTTTCCTGGTGTTGTTATAGCCAAACACTGTTTCCTAACAGACACAGGTCCAAGCGATAGTTCAGAAAAAGAAATACTCATGAAAATATAACAGGAGAGGGACTACCCTCATGGCGCAGTGGTTAAGAATCCGCCTGCCAATGCAGGGGACATGGGTTTGAGCCCTGGTCCGGGAAGATCCCACGTGCCGCGGAGCAGCTAAGCCCATGCGCCACAACTACTGAGCCTGTGCTCTAGAGCCCGCGAGCCACAACTACTGAAGCCCACGAGCCACAGCTACTGAAGCCCACGCGCCTAGAGCCCATGCTCCGCAACAAGAGAAGCCACCACACGTGCACCGCAACAAAGAGTAGCCCCTGCTTGCCCCAACTAGAGAAAACTTGCACGCAACGAAGACCCAACGCAGCCAAAAATAAATAAATTAAATAAATAAACTGTAATAAAAGTATGGGCTTTGTCTTAAAAACAAAAAAAGAATATATTATAACTACACCAACTGCCTTTTCCCACCTATCTGGTTGGCAAAGATAACATTTGCTAGCACACTACGTAAGCAAGCCACAGTGGAACAAGCACTGCCCACCTGCCAGGTAGAGTGTTAACGTGGAGGTCTCTGTGGAGGGTCAACTGGAAAGATCTTTTGAAATCATGAGGGCCAATACTCTCGCACGTGTGTTTTCTGGGACTTGACCCGGGGCGCGTCTGGCCAGGTGCAGCGGGACAAGTGGGCCAGTCAGTCCCACGGCGATTTGCAACAGTAAAGGACTGGAAACAGCCATGATCTCGTCCATGGGGGATGGCTGTGATGGCTCTGGCACAGCCAGACATAAGGATGCTTATGGCTTCACGATAAGAACGTGGAACAGTCGCCGGGATATCTCGTTAAGTGAAAAAAGCAAAGGCAGGACTGTGTTACAATGCACTACCGTTTTGAAAAAGATTTTAAAAATACATATATAATTATATATAACTTTTAAATGTAAAATTGAGAGCTTAAACAAAAATTTTCCAGATCTATTATCTATGCAAGACAGGCCTGGACTGTCTCTGGAAGGAACCACAGGTCGCTGGTCTCCTGGGAGGGCCGGTATGGGAGCGAAACCCCCGCTGGTACCATTTGGAACCTTTTGGGTTTTAGATCTTTGATGTCAACATATCAGGTATTTAAAAAAACATGTTAAAATAAAAAATATTTCCTGAGCCCAGGTTTTCTCTGACACTACAGACTAGAAAGTGAAACAAGGCTTTCTGGGACTTGGCCGCTGCCACCCCGCCACCCTGCCACCTTGGGCCTTCCCGCAGGGACCTGGGCTGGTGTTTCCAGGCTCCACCCACTCCTGCTTTTCCACCAGCCCCTTGCACAAGCCCATTCCGGTTTCCCTGCCCACCCTCCCCCCAACCCCTTTCACTCGGGCTGGGGAACCGGCCTTTCCCCACCCCTGCCTCACCCCCAGACTGTCTGACTGACCAGCTGCCGGGCACCTCCCCTGCCAGCCCAGGGCTGAGCCTTTCGTTCCCCTGCTCAGAGCTCACCTGTCCTCCTGCCCACTGTTTGCTGAGTGGCTGGATCTCCTTCTCTCCCCTCCTCCCACCCCCAGGGAATCTCTCTCAAAGCCAGACCCTTCTGCGAGGGCTACTCAGACCTCATGGGCTTTCTGGGTACCCCAAGCTGCCTGCTGTACCCATCACACCCCAGCTCTGTCCTGCAGGCCCGGGCAGTTCTCTGGACGTTCCTACACCCAACCTGGTGGTCCTGGTGCCTGAGCCGTGGTGCTGGGTAGCCCGGAGGAGTGACGCCCCCAGGCTCCAACCCCCTTATAGGTGGTGCACTAATGAAATGACACTTGTTCCAAAGAGATATTAACCAGTGAGGGTGGGCAAAGCCTGGGGCAGGAGGGAGGCAGGGTGGGAAGCACCTCCTCCCTCCTGCTCCCCACTGAGGGCCAGGAGCTGGCTGGCAGCAATGCCTTGTCAGTGGTGCTGCCCCCTCCTGCCTCCGTCCTTTCTCCAGTTCCAGGCCCCCAGCCAGGTCCTCAGTGCTGTTCCCAGATGTCAGGCCACTTCTGTTTCTACAACCACTCCGCAGACTGGCGTCTGGAGAGGCTGCTCCCCACACCTTAGCCCCCCTCGCGCACCGTGCTGCTGATGGAGAACTTTCTCTCAACGGTAAATGGATCCCTTTCTGATCTTAGACCAAATCCTCTCCCACTGACATATGTTCTCTGTGCAGAAATGCCATTGGGACCATGCTCGAGGGAACCCCTGTCAGGGGGCTGGGAGGCTGCTCTGTGTGTGTGTGTGTGTGTGTGTGTGTGTGTGTGTGTGTGTGTGTCAGGCGAGGGGTTCCCAGGCTTCAGTCTAGAGAGGGAGAGTCACCACACCCTGCCCCCCATCCGCAAATCCTTGGACTTTTCCCTATCTTGAGATTATTAATTATATCTGCAAAGATGGTATCTCAGAATAAGGTCACATTCACAGGTAACTGGGGTGAGGACGTCAACATTTCTTTTTGGGGGACCCAGCTGAATCCACAGCCCTGCCCTTCCCCGGACTCTCTGCCAGTGGGTCTACGTGCTGTGTAATTCTCTGCCAGGTGGCAGTCTTGAGCCCTGGCCTAACAAGATCGGTGTACTGCACCAATTTTCTGACAGCTGGAAGTAAAGGTACATTGTCCAAACTGTGTCAGTTTCCAGTGTGCCGTTCCACTTGGACTTAGGATGGCTTTCTGAAGGGATGTAAAAGACAGGTGCATCTGTAAAAGAGGCTGCTTCTCCGCCCGTCCAGCCTAGGCACATCTCAGAGACGCAGATGGCCCCATTGGAAGACTCAGGGCGCCGCTCGGTTGGGGGCCGAGCTGGCGTGGCGCCTCCCTCCCCACGGCCTTGCACATGTCTGTCATCATGCCATGGCTCACCGGTGACAGCTAGGACTCATCTACTATTAATAATCCAACAGATGTGGGAAAAAAATCCCCAAACGACTTTGTTTTTTTTTTTTGGCTGTGCCGCGCAGCTTGTGGGATCCTAGTTCTCTGACCAGGGATCAAACCCGTGCCCCCTGCAGTGGAAGCTCAGAGTCCTAACCACTGGACCACCAGGGAGTTCCCATCCCAAACTATTTGTTGTAACAAACCCACTTTCAGTAATTATTCTGGAGAAATAAGGACATTACCGTTTTTGCTGAGCAGTAAGGGATGCCTTGCAGGGCCTGGGGGGGCCAGGGTTGGGGACAGACAGAAGGACGCCAAGGAGTCTCATTGGAAATGGAGGGTGAGAAACATGGGTGACACAGGGAATTGGAGTAGAGAGGTCTTTTTTTTAGGATGAGGGAATGCATAGCAGCTGTGGGTGATGGGAAAGACCCACTGAGGGGAGTGAGGCCGGACAGACAGAAGGAGTAGACAAAGGGGTCGGGCCTGCAGGTGGGGAGGGGCAGGCAGGCCGGGATGGGGCTGCGCTGAGCTGTGCAAGGCCAGCTCAGACTGGGAAAGAGAAGGATTGTGGATGGGCCTGGCCTTGGCTGTTTTCATCATTCCCCCCCAATGCTTAGGGTCTCAGGGGAGGGTTTGAGGAGGTGCAGCCCATGCCCCAGTCCATGCTGACTGCCAGGCTCCAGTTGGCAGAGACATCCTTTTCTGAATGACACAGGGGAGCAGGGATTGGGGCAGGGGTCCCAAGCTTTCTCTTGTGAGAGAGGCTTTGGTTTCCAGACTCCCCAGCTCTGCGTGCACTGCCGGGGCCCTGCCCCCCATCCTCCCAACCAGGTTTTCCAGCTGCTGCACCACAATGCGGCTGATGGAGAAAGGGAAGGTGGGTCTGTCTTCGGCACAGCAGAGGCCACACCCCTGCAGGTGTATGGGGGTGGGGCCTGGCCACAGTCACATCCCAGGGCCAGCAAAGCCGCTCACGGGCCTTGTTAAGCAGTGTAAGGGAAGGCTGCAGCTGTCGATTCACAGCGAACATCCCCTAAGACCCCATTTGCTCCTCCTTCCAGGGGGCGCAGGCGAGGGGGATGGGGGCAGCAGGCCGAGTGGCAATCCCCGAGCGCTTGCCTGGGTGGACTTAGTCTCCTCTGGATGCCCCGTCCAACAGAGTCCACGGCCCGGAGTCATGAAGGTGGCACCCCGGCAACGCATACCCCTGTTCCTGGCACCTGTCCTTGATGGACGGACGGATGCGGGGTCAAGTCACAGGGAGGCCTCCGAGGCGCTAGAGCGAGGTCAGACCTGGGCCCAGAGACTTCAGCCCAGGGTCTCTCTGCATATGCTTGAAGTGGGGTGGGCTGTGGTAGGACAGGGACCCCCGGGGCACGGGAGCAAGAGCCGAGTAGCTCTTCCAGGTGTGGCCCCTCTGTCCCACGCACATCCCTGCCCTGGGGGACGAAGATGTGCCCCAGTGGAGGGTGCTGAGCTGAGGTGCCTGCGAGGCTGACTCCCGTCCACCTTCGGCTGAGGATGGGATGACCCCACAGAGGCAACCCGAGTTACGGCGCCCATGTTCCCTTGTCACGAGAGTAGTCTGACGCACATTCTGGGAGGTAGGAATGCCTCCTGAAGCAAAGAGGGGGTCCCATCCCTGAAGGCACCCGAGATTCAGAGTGAGAGCTGACGTAAGACTTTGGCTAGCTAGGAGTCTCGCCTTGGGCCTCTCCTCGTGAAGGAAGGAAAGCGGCTGTTAGGAATGAAACTAAAAAGGTCCTGACAGGGCTCCCCTGGTGGTGCAGTGGTTAAGAAGCCTCCTGCCAATGCAGGGGACACGGGTTCGTGTCCTGGTCCGGGAAGATCCCACATGCCGCGGAGCAACTAAGCCCGTGTGCCACAACTACTGAGCCTGCGCTCTAGAGCCCGCGAGCCACAACTGCTGAGCCTGCGTGCCACGACCACTGAAGCCCGCGCGCCTAGAGCCCGTGCTCCACAACAAGAGAAGCCACCACAGTGAGAAGCCCGCGCACAGCAGCAAAGAGTAGCCCCGCTCGTCGCAACTAAAGAAAGCCCGCACGCAGCAGCAATGAAGACCCAACGCAGCCAAAAATAAGTAAGTAAAATAAATAAATTTTTAAAAACCCCAAAAAACCTGACAGGTGTCACTGCTACGGCCTCCCCGTGAGCCCTGAGCCACCACTCGGACCTTACCTGCAGGGAGGTGGCCGCAGCCTCCAGGAACTGCTCGGGACTGTCCTTCTCAGGTTTAAATTGGTCCAGTAGCTTAATCACAGTTTCAATGCATTTTCCATAGTAGGCCATCTTCCCAGGTGGGACCCTAAAAGCAAACCATGACAGGTCACGCCCTCCATGCACCCTGGGCTGTCAGCTCGGCAGGTGGCGAAGGACCTTCACCAAACTGACAGGAGGTCCACCAGGGGGCCTGGGACCTTGTGGGACAAGGAGTGTTGGAGGGAAGTGGGGACCCCGGCAGGGGGAACCCAAGGCCCACTTCCTGGACTGTGTCCCTGCAGGCCTTGGGGAGCCCGCTCCCAGGCTCCCACTCACCCATAGCCCCAGCAGCCCTCTCTGCCCTGCCCCTGGAGGCTCCCTGGCTGCCCCACGTGCCCCCAAGCCCTCCAGCTGTGCACGGGTAGGGATGACCCCTGGGAGAGGCCAGGCCAGAGAGTGGAGGCACCTCGTGAGTCAGCCTGGGCGGCCCTCAGCCCAACTGGGGTTTGGTGGTGGATGACTCAGCAGGTCCTGCTCTGAGGGAGAGGGCGACCTAAACACAAAAGTGTGGGGCAAGAAGAATCTTCGGGTCACCACGTTCAATACCCCCATTTTAAAGATGAGGTAACCAGCACCCAGAGGGGATGCATAGCTGGTAAATGGCCAGGTCTGAGCATTCCAGAAACAGACAAGCTCCAGGAGACTGGCTTGCTCAGAGCCCTTCTTTGGCTGACCCTGGAGAAGCCGCTTGGGGTAGGAATGGAACCCCAGGAAGTGGTTCTAACAGGTGACCCCAAAATTGTCCTCAGAGCAGGGTGGCCAAGCCCCCCAGGAGCTCCTCTCTCATCGCCCCCCCTTGTTCCACACTGAGCAGCTTCCCTGGGTCACCATGCCGCTGGCTTCTTGCGCCCCAGCTATCAGCAAAGCCAGGCTGCTAGCGCCCTGGGGACAGCAGGGACACCTCTTCTCCACCCAACAAGCTGGAATGGCTCTGGATGGCAGCACCCAGACTGAGGCCCTCCAGGATGGAGACTGAGTGAAAAAACAAAAGCCACATACACTGACACTGGGGGTCACCAATGAGATGGCCAATCCCAGCCAATCACAGTCCACTGGGTGAGTCCCCCCCACCCCATCACTTGAAAGAGAACGAAGGCCAAATGCCACCAGACACTGCAGAGAGCCTCTGACACCAAACATGGAAACAGAAACCAGCAAAAAAGGAAGTAGGAGAAAGCAGACAACAAACACAGCAGGAAAAACCTGGAAACAAACAACTATACCACCTCTGAGAGATGGAGAAAGATACGGTATCCAAGAAACATCTGCAGGAAAAGAAAGAGTTCTTGGAAATTAAAATATGACAGCAGAAGTAAAGATATAAATAGAAGAGGCAGAAGATAAAGCTGAGGAAATCTCCCAGAGAGCAGAAAAAGATGAAGATGTAGGAAGTAGGAGAAACACACCAAGAAAATCGGGAACCACTCCAGAGATCTGAATTCCAATTAACAGGAGTTCCAGAAAATGCGAGAGACACAATGCAAGGGAACATCCCAGAATCGATGGACAGGGTTCCTGAGCGCCCTGAAGCAGGTCGCATAGGAAGGGACAGGAGGGGTGCAGGGTAGCCTCGGGCTCCCCAGTGGTAACTCTGGGCACCAGCGTTCAGGGAACCCATCTCCAACCAGGAAGAATGATGGCTCTGTGGATGCGTGGGCCCTGCACCCGGCCCGGGGAGGGAGCCCAGAAAGGGGCATGCTTGTGACTGGGAAGCCGGAGATTTTCCAGGAAGGTGACAGCAGGTGGCAGGCCAAGGGCCCCAGAGTACGGGTGGGGGTGGGGTGGGGGTGGGGGTGGGGTGTGGGGGGTGGGGGGGGTAGGCAGCCTTCCTGGCATCTAGGTATGCCAAGAAGTGGGAGAGTTTGAGACTTCCGGAAAGTCTCCTTGAAAGGGAGGAGCATATACTTCTTCTCTTTTCCACCCTGCTGCCTGGACTCCAGAGGTGATGGGAGGAACTTAGGCAGCAATTCTGGACCATGAGGAAACAAGCAAAGATGGCAGAAGAGCAAGCTAGAGGAGCCCAGATCCCTGATGACTTTTGGGGGTGTCATATCTCCCAAGATTGCCTCCCCATAGGCCTATTTTATGGACACACTGATAATCTTGTTTGGGTCACTATGATGTTGAAATGTTTTGTTGCATAAAGCTGAATCTAATCCTAACTATACACCCATTTCCCTGATGTCAGCCTCCATCCTGAGCACAGTTTCAAACTGGGAAGCATAGGAAGGGAGGCTCTGAGCAGCAACAACAGTCCCAGACTTGGAGTAGGCCAAGGGCACACCCACAGAGAGTCTACCCAAGTTCTCAGACTGGAAACAGTGGCTGGGGGAAGAGCAGGATTTATGGGGGATGACTGGGAGTGCAATTGGACACGTTTTGTTTGGGGGAATTTGGTAGACATCCAACTGGCAAAGAACAGGGAAAGGGGTCTAGAGTCCCAGGGCAAGGTTCAGGCTGGAGATGCAGGTTTGGGAAGGTCAGGAGAAAATGGTTGTTTATTGAACCATGTGACCGCAGGAAATCATCCAGGGAGAGGGTGGATAGAGGGACTTCCAAGGACCGAGTCCTGAGGCTCTAGTGTCAGGATGTTGAGGAGCAAGGAGATGCCAGCCAAGGAGACTCAAGAGGAGCAGCCACAGCAGGACAGGCAGAGAGTGAGATCTGTTCCAGCCAAGTAAGGACAGCGTGTCCAGGAGGGGAGTACTCAGCTGGGACACTTGTTCCTGGAAGAGGCGGGGCTGAGCTCTCATAGTTGGATTTAGCAACATGGAGCTCAAGTATGACTTAGTTAAAGAGCCTGGGAGGAGGGGCTGGGTGAAAATCTGATTGGAGCAGGCTCAAGAGAGAAAAGGTGGAAATAAATTGGAGATAAGAGGCAACTCCGGAGGGGTTTTGCTCTTTAGGGGAGCAGTGACTGGGTGGTAGCTGGAGGGGAGTGGGGAGGATCAACCAGGTACTCAAAAACGAACCCGGAGGACTGCCAACACTCAGGGAAATCTCAGACGGCTGCCTGTGCCTAGACTCACATTGACTCTAATGGAATAGAGGGGCCAGGGAGTCCAGCCCATCTGAGCACCTGGACGCTGGGCCAGTGATAACATGAGCAGCAGAGAATAAATTCTCTATCAAGAGAGAGTTACCTCCCTCTTGTGCACCCTAAATCTGCACGTACCCGAAGTGCTGCTGGGTGGGGGCAGGGGACAGCGCAAGGCGGTTGGGGGAGGGTCCCCTCCTACAGCCAGAGGGCAGCAGCCTCTTTGTGCCTGATTCTTCAGGTACCAGAGGGAGTTTCAAGGGAGACCACACACTTGTTTTTAGCTTTCTGCTTAGCACTTAATAGATTCTCAGATTTTGTTGATTGTTTTTATGGATCCAAATTAGGGCATGGCTAGGGGAAGTAGCGAATACGGGAGAATATCTTTTTAAAAAGCATCGTTTATTGTGGCGATTAAATAAAAATAAAGCACCGTTAACTTTAGTCAAGGAGCTGGGAAGAAGACCAAAAAGGTGGTGAGCGAAAGCAAGAAGATGGGAAACAAGAAAGATGAGAACTGGCCCGCAGAGCTAGGGAAGTTGCACGTGGGTGGTGCTGGTGCTGAGGGGACGCGCCTCGGCCCCCTTTCGGGTCTCGCCTGCTTCCCTTCCCCCCGTACCTGTCAGCGGGCTCCGCAGGCGCTCCGGAACCTCCCTTCTCGCCACCGCCCGCCGCACAGAAATTGCAGGGCTAGCGGGCGCGAGGGGATTGGGGAATAGCAGTGGATCTCCCCTTCCACTTCTGCTCGGCCGGAACCCCGGCAACCCTCAGGGCACGGGCGGTGCTGGGGCGCAGTTTGGGCGTTGTCACCTAGCAACCACTGTACGCTCCGGAGCCGTCCGGGGGGAGACTACAACCCCCAGAATGCACAGCGCCCGCAGCCCAGGAAGGTCGCCACATCCAGGGCCCCTTCTTCCCCGCAATGCCCATCGGGACTTGTAGTTCTCGGCCCCTCCGGGCGCGCCGGGTCTCCTGCGGGGGAGCGCGCCTCGGGCGGGGCGCGGCGCGGCGCAGCGACCGGATTGGGCAGCCTCGGTGGCTTGCGGCTGGCCTGGGGCTCGCGGCGCGTCGGCGCATGTGTGGCTCGGGCGGCGGTGGCCGGCCGAGGCACCTGGTGTCAGTGAGCCGCGAGGAGCCGGCGCCCCCGTGCCTGGTCAGTCAGCGCGTCCGCCTGCCCACCGCGGTCTGCGGGTCAGTGCCGCGCGCAGCTCTCCGAGCATCTCCCGGCGGCGCACCTGCTCCGCGCACCTGACGCCGCCCGCCCGGCGCCCCGGGTCCGCGCGGGACCCCGGCCCGGCCCGGCCCTGCCCCGCGTCCGCCCGCCCCGCGCCGCAGCCGGGCCCAGGCGCAGCGCTGCGGAGGTGAGGGCCGCCGGGGCCGGGCCGGGCCGGCGCGGCGATGATGAACAGGTTCCGAAAGTGGCTGTACAAACCCAAGGTGAGCGGACCCGTCCCTTGTTGCCGAGGCAGACCCCCTTTCCCGGTCGGGACCGGCCTCTCCGTGGTGCCGCCGACACCCTACCCTCCACTCCGCGACTTGCTCACACCGTCGCCCTCCCCCTTCCACGGGTCCCCCCACCCCGCCCGGTCCCAAACCTCGCCTGCTGCTCTTACCCTCGGGCCAGGGTGCACTCCCTCCCCACGCCTGACCGCTGCCAGATGGGCCCCTCTCCCTTCTCATTCCCGTCCTGCGTGGTGCCCTGCTCACACCTCGTGGTCGCCCGAGCAGACCCCCTCCTACTTCTCCTGGGTCCCGGAAAAACCTTTCCATCCCCCCTCCTTACACCAGGGATGACTCTCCCATTCCTCTTCTGCCTCCCCCGCCCCATTATCCTGGACCCGGAATGTACCTCTTAACCTCCCTCCGCAATCCGGAACAGACCCTCTTCCCACTTACCCCAGGCTCTGGAGGGGACCCCCATGTCCCTCTCCCGGGTCCCGGACGGACCCCTCCTTCCTTGTGTGCAGAGCGGGTCCCCATCCCACTGTCCCGGCCCTGCCTTCCCGACCCAGGACCGATCCGCGCCTCGGCCCAGTTCGCGTCCCCATCCTTGTCCCGTGCCCATTCTTCTCCCGTGCCCACCCGCGTGCTATCAAATGCAGGGCAGTCCCCTGCGCGGCGGTGGCGGGGTGAGTGCGCCCGGGGCCGCAGGCTCAACGGGGTCGGAGGTGCGGTCCTCCCGGCGCTGCGCCCCTCCCCGACCGTGGGGTCGGGGTCTGGGCAGCGCGCCCTGCTCCTCGGCAGCTGCGCCAGTCGCACTGCGGGCGCTGCGTCCCTAACGCCTGCCCAGGGCTCGTGTCCGCTGCGGCCAGAGCTAGTCCTAGTCTGGGTGCGGCGGTGCCCAGGAGCCGGGCGCAGAGTCCTGGGAGCAACCTAGGCGTCCGGGTGTCGGACCCTGGGGGCTGGCACCGCGGTAGGGCTGGGGCGCTGGGGTCTTGGCTGGGGGGGGCGTCTTGGCCGGGGTGAGGCCAGTGGTCACGTCTAGGCGCCTCGGACATCCACAGTGTGCCTGAGCGACCCAAGGAACACTGCCCCCGCTCCGCCCCCTGCCCAGGGCTGACCATTTCTCTGGGTCTGGCTTTTCTGCTCCCCTCCCCCACCGTGGGTGATCTCCCAGGGTGGGCTGGGTGGGGGGCGGGAGGTGTTCCTGAAATCTGTGCTCTCCTGCAGCGGGTCCGTTGGAGGATGGGCACCCGAGGTCCTGGGGCGAGTTCAGGGACCGGAAGGGCTCGTACTTCATCGCCTTTGGAGTCGGAGAGTTCTCCCAGTGTTGGGTCGAGGGCTTAGGGTGCCTGGGACCGCCCCTTGCTCGGCCTTGGCCTGGCCCAGAGGGGATACGGGTTCCTTCTTGCTCCGTGCAGCTGCGCAGCCCTGCTCCCCCTTCGCACCTCCTGTCTTTGTAGCAGCTGCTTATTAGTGGTGTTTTGGTGTGACCCTAGTGCTTCCCGGAGCTGCCTGTGGTTTGGGGCCTCCCTGCCCTTGGCAGCCTCCTGCCCAGCCCTCTCCTTGCTGCAGTCCCCCTAGGCGGCTCTGATCCTACCTGCTGGTGCTGGGTAGGGTGCCAGGGGAGGGCGGCAGCCTGTGCACGCGATGTGTGTACGAGGAGTGGCTTTTTGTTTGTGTGACTTCTGTCACCAGTTAAGGACCAAGGGGACTTGTCAGAGGGCTTTTGTGAGGGTTATAGCAGCAGCAGCAGTTCTTCAGTGACAAACGGCAGGGCCAGCAGAGAAATGTATCATAGTAACGTTCTGGTGTCTCTGAAAACACATTTGCCAAGGGTACTAGGGCTCCACATGCCTTTTTCCAGACGTGGCTGTGGAAGAGGACTTGTTTCTAGGATTGCCTAACCGTAACACGTTGTTGGAAGGGACGGAAAAGCAACGTGGAACCTGTTTCATCTGCAGCTGAATAAGTTCAGTGGCCCTGCCTGTTTCAGTTTAGGGAAAAGTCTTTAAAAGTGGAAAATGATACTCCCCATGAGACTGTGCCCCAGAATTGATAGTCGTGTTCCTAATTTTCCCTCTCAGCAGGCAGCTGCCCTTCCAAAGCCAGCCCCCGGGCTGACCAGGGCAAGGTGGAGAGCTGGTGAGTCAGCCAATCCCAGCGACTCAGCCCAGAGCTGTGCGCCTTAGGAGAAGGGAGGGGATAGCGTTTCATCTGGTCCTCTCCTTTCCTTCACTGTGGTGTCTTGGCCTGCTGTCTGACCCCTGGACTCAAGACACATCTCTGTGTGTTTGCCCAGCGGTCAGTCTGAGCATGGTAGTTCCTTGTTGGACATCTGTCTTTGGGGTTAAATGTCTTAATTATTTGAAGGGTTGGAGTGGGTTAGGTCACCCCCAGTAGCTTTTCATTTTTCAAACCAGAGCTCATATATTGGCCTCAGGTTATGAATTGAATTTTATGCTTCCCCTTCCTGTCTGATTTAACACATTTTGGCACAAGTGAGAGCAGGAGTCAGTTCTGGGAGGTTTCCGGGCCTGGAAGAGTTGAAGTGTTAAATGTTAGCTGTGGGAGGATGTGTCCGAGGGAGGTTGTTGCCTGTAGTTAGGATTTTTTCCACTGCTGTATTGAGATAGATATACAATTCAAACTGAATTCTTGATTTAATCCCTGCTTTGGTCTAAAACTGAACACTGAGCTTCTTGTTCATTACAGTGCAGTGGAAAACATTCTGAAACCAAAAGTATTCATTGTTCTTGTAGTTCTAAAAAGCGTTTAGAAATGCTTTAAAACATTCCCATATGACACTTAGAATTTTTGATATCTGAATCGTTAACAACTACCGAAGCTGAGTAACAAACAGACCAACCTGATGTGTACAGTAGTTATTTGCAGACTCTCATATTTCCAGTTATTTTCTTTAAGGCAGTCTTTTAAACAGTATTATGATTTTTTTCCATGGAAAGTGTTCAGGATTTCTAAGTGTCTTTGCTTTTGTTTAGGGAAAGGCTTTCCAAAAAAAGAGTTAACGTTCAGAGGGGAAACATTTTGGAATACCGGGGTCTTCATTTGAAACAAAAGTCTCAATACTTGTGTTTCATGCTGGGTTATAATTTTCTCGTTGATCCCTGCTGACTGTGCTAAGGGGTGAAATGCTGGTGCGGTGGTTGGAGGACCCAGACCGGACCCCACCAGGTCTTCTTGGCCACCATCAAAGAGCATGTTAGTAATGGTACAGGATGAACTTGTGTTTTCCATCTTTGAGGAGGAATTGACTGGCGGGTAGGTGGCATTGTCCAGATGGATGGCGATTACCACGCTCATGGTAATTACCGTGGTAATTACCACACTTCCTGTGCACCTCAGGAAGAACTCTCTTGTCTGCACCCCCAAACCACTTCTGGGTTGTGGGTCATTGATCTTCCTTGTCCCCATTCTTTGTGGGGAAGCATTCCTTGTAAGTACAGGGCTTTACCAAGTGATGTTTATCTGGAAACTTTGTCAGTATCCTGGGTTCAGATTAGGGATGAAATGGCCTTCTCAAAGAGAAGCTGCATAACCTGCTGGGTGTGTGCGCTTCTTGAACGAAGAGCCCTTTGATCTTTGCAGAATTCAGTTCTGCCTGCTGTGGGCTGGGGGTGGGGGGATGTGTGTGGAGCTTCCCACGTGGCTGTTGATTTAACCCAGCCTCAGTCAGCGGCTGGGCATCCAGAGCCACGCCCAGGGCCCCTCCCTCTTTCCAGAGTCCTGGTACACCCGGCCGTGGGCAGTGGGCATGGAGCTGCCCGTTGGTGGCTGGCACTCTGCACGTTGACCACTGGGTGGAGGGGGCCACACCCTGGAAGTGCAGCGGCCTGGCCTTCAGGTGTTAAATGAGCGGCCCCCGGGGCTGGGGAAAGGCCTGGGCTTGTGTCTGCACGGCCCCTGGCATACACAGACGATGAGCAGCCCACTTGTCCTTACAGGGCTCCCCCACAGGGGCCGACACGGACGACGGGGACCCAGAGAAACTCAGCCACACGGTCAGCAAAGTCCCCAGTTCAGAGCATGGTGGCAGGGGTCGTGGTGGAGGCGAGTGAGACGGTGGTCTTCCCACGACCTGGTCCTGCTGCCCTGGGCTCTGCACGGGGGCCTGAGCGTGACCTTGACTGGGACGCGACAGCAGCAGCACGGGCCTCGCTCTCCCCGCTCGCTCGAGTGGGAAACGAGCTGCTGTCCTCAGAGCACTGAGTGCAGCCCTCGCTGGGCACAGACACTGCTGCAGGGTCTTGGGATTTTAGAGTTAACTTCTGGCCAGGCTGCTAACTAGTTCTTTCTCGGCCGATAAATTCTGAGTGCCCAGCCGCGGCTGAGGCTGTCCTTGGAGTTGCACGTTTGTCTCCGAGGTGAGCTGCAGGAAAGCCAGTGGTGCGGACGCCTACTGCACAGGCTGTGCCAGCGCCGAGCTCCCTCTGCCAGTGGGTGCCTGGCCCAGAGTGGGGCTCGGAAGCCCCGGGAAGGATGCCCCGCTGGGCTGAGTCAGAGTGGGCTTGGCTGGCCTAGTGCATCTGTTTTTTGTCCCTGAATTCAGAAGGCGCTGGGCCCCGCTCCCTGCTGCCGGGTCTGGCCGCCCCACCTCCCCCAGAGAGCCTTCCTTACGACACACAAGCATCGTCAGGCCTGGGCACATGGGAGGGCCCGAGAGTCCACTTGTCAAGGAGGCTTGTAGCACCCATGCCGGGTCTGCTAGGTAGACTCAGGGGCAGCTCTCGCCTCCTTCCCCAGGCTTTGCTGTACTTCTGTCTGGGGCTGCGGGAGCTTGTGGGGCTACACACGCCCAGGCTGTGCCACTGGCACTGGCCGGGAGGGGAGAGGCTGAGCTGCAGACAGGCTGCGAGCATCAATTTCTGTGCCAGCTCTGTGCCAACTCTGATGTCATCACTTAGGGGTTCTGTGCTTTACCATCAGTGCATTGTATTTATGGGAAATGTATGATACGGTTTCTGTTAAATGGGTGAGTCATAGGCAGGGAGGCTTAAGCTTCGCCTAATTGATATCTGGCCTTGGCGTCCAGCAGGCGGTGGCATGGCGGGGAAGGAACCCGCAGTGTACTGGCCCCCCTGAACGGGAAGTGTGTTGGGCAACTTCATTTGACCCTCCATTCTGAGGTGGGTGATGTCAGGAGGCTTTAGTGCCTCTCCATAAGGCTGCCAGACATTCCCAGAACACCAGATACGCTTGTTTTATAAGTGTGAAAATGCACATCTGAGAGCCATAAGTGACGGAACGGTCATCTGCTGGTTTTGAAAGCAGAGTCTTGTTGGAGTTGATAGCATCGAGTAGCCACAGCCCTTAAGTGTGTGCCGTGTGCCCACACGAACGTGGACAAAGGGGAGCTGATTCCAGTTCAAAGACAAATAAATGTCTAGAATGTTGTGGGTTGTCAGCATTTCTCCCGTGTTTATTGCCCTAAGTCTTTGCGGCCCACATGGCTTATGCGTTTTGATGGTGTTGAAGCCACAGACAGGGCAGCAGGGCCTGGGCGGGAACCCTGACTGCCCCTCCCGCAGCCCTGTCTGCCAGGCGGGGGTGAGGGGACCCGTTGCCTGGAATTTGAGGGGACCGTGTCTGTCAAAGACTCACAGTGATGGCTCAAGAAATGACCTCTGTCGCTATCAGTGGAACTTGCAGGTGGGTCGGAGGTGTGGAGTTGAAACAGAACGGTGCATGGAGGACTTTTTGGAGTGCCAGAGGCCACTGTGGCTGCCGGCTACTCCTACTGGGTCATTTTGAGAATGAAATGTCTCGACGGGTGCCCCCCCCCCCGACTTCTTTTCGTGCTCATTTGCTGGGAACAGACCCTGACTCAGGGCACTCCGGCGTCCCGGGGGTCCTTTTACCTGCGCCTTCCCCCGTGGCAGAGACGCTGCCTACCATCTGGGTACCCTCTCCCAAGTGAAGGTCCCGGGACTGAGTTTTAGCCAGTGTGGGCAACAGTGGGGTCCACCATGTCAGGCCCAACACCAGACCTCTTGAGCTGTCCTCCTGTGGATGTGGTCTGCGTCCCTGGTTCCTTGGCAGGAGGCTCCGGATCCAGTGGAGAACCCCAGGGCCATGGGGGAGTGAAGGAGCTGGGGAAGGGGCTGGGAGTGAGTGGCGGCTTAGGAGAGACCTCTGTTGCTTAAGGCACTGAGGCTTTGGGGTGCTTGTTAACATTTTGATTGTCCAAATGCAAATGAGGTGAACTTGTTGGAGCCTTCACAGGCAGGGGGAGGCAGGACTGGGATTGAGCTCAGGTCTGTCTGACCCCAGAGCCGGAATCCGTAAGCAGCCTGTCCTGAGCTGTGCACGTCCCTCGGGAATGAACTGTCGCTGCTATCAGGTTTTACATGAGTTCCATTTGGTGAAACAATTACTTTTGTACTTTTTACAGTTGGATTGCAAAGAAACTTAGATATTGATGGGCAATTCAAGTGTTTGAAGGAGGAAGACAAAAATGAATGGATTTTTTCCCACTGATCTGAATAGATTAAGCAAAAGTAGAACAGAACATTTCATGTTATGGTAATTTATGTAGAGTAGTTGGTTAAGATGAATGGAATGTTTTTTTCCTTCTTACAGTAAGTATTTTGAAGCCCTTCCATTTTCTCATAGTTTTCGTGCTGGATGGGGACAGGGGAATGTTGGGGGCACTTCACGTGGGGCTCCCTTCATGGCTGAGGGGGTCCTTTGAGCTCTGCATGAGGGGCCCTGTAAGTCTCTGCCGTGGTGGGGTTTACTCCAGCTAATGCCTTCCCCTTGACAAACCACCCTCCAACCACGGGGGTACAACTGGCTGGGTTCTTGGGGAAAATGGGTTAGCATACCCATTGTAGGGATGATGTCTTTAGAACAGTAATTCTTTTTTCTTGCATTTTCAATTTTTGAAAATGTTTCCAGTTGTTTTTAGGGATATTGTAGTTATAAAAAAGTCTAAAAGCAGACTCAGCCACCTAGATGTTAGATGCATTTAAGAATTGTACACCCATGCTCACAGTAACATGAATAGCCAGGTGAAAACAGCCCCAATGTCCATCAACAGTGAACAGGTAAATATCGATAAAATGGGGTATATACACACAATGGACTACTATTTGGCCACGAAAAGGAATGAAGTACCTAGTGCGACGTGGATGAGCCTTGACAACCTGATGCTCCGTGTAAAGAAGCGAGACACAAAAGGACAAAGAGCGTGTGATTCCATTTATGTGAAATGTCCAGGAAAGGCGAATCCACAGAGACAGGAAGTGGATCAGTGGTTGCTGCGGGGGTAGGGGGGTGGAATGAGGAATGATAGCAAAAACGTATGGGGTTTCTTTTGGCGAGGGCAATGAGAAAGTTTTAAAACTGGAGAGTGGACAACATTGCAAATGCACTAAACGGGACTGGATTGCACGTTTTAAAATGGTTACTTGTAGGTTATGTGAATTTCACTTCAATTGAAAAAAAAGAATTTCAGCATTTTTGGAGAGAATTTTTTTTTTGCGAATTGTAGTGTTTTTTTGAGATAAACAAGGGAAAGGATGTTTAGCAGCTGAGTGAAAAGATGCTCGGGGCCACATCTCTTGAGGGACTTGGCCGTTCAGAGGCCTAGCTGCTTCCTGGTCCCCAGGGGGCCAGCGCCCCATCGGGGGAGGGGCTGCCAACTCTCCCTCCTGGTGGTGTAGGGGTGGGGATGCTGCAGCCTGGCGAGCGCTCCCCGAAGGGGGGTGAGTGGACAGAGTCCTGCTGGGTCAGACGTTGAGTGCTGGCTGGGTGGGTTGGAGGGATTCACACGTGGAGCCCCACCCTCAGTGGCAGGGAGCTTGGGAAACTCTCCCCACCCCCCCACCTTTGGTGCTAAGAGTCACCTGGGTGCCTGGCAGAATAAAATGCAAAACCACCCCAGAAGGGCCCCCCCCCCCCCCGGCAGCACCTCTGAGGTGGAATTCACAGTAAAAAGTTACAAAAGTCCCGAGAAAGTGGTTCTCCCTCAGCAAGAATCAGAAACAGCAAAGGCTAAGGGGACTGCCGTTTACAACAGTCCGAGACGTGGGGGAAAGGAGACCACAACGCAACACCCAGCCTCTTTTAAACAAAGGCCAAATGGAGCTCCCAGAATGAAAAAGACAGTCACTGGGTTTAAAAACTCAAAGCTGGAACCCAGCCCGAGGAATGGGTTAAACGTTGGAGGGGGTCACTGACCTGGAAGGTGGTTGCGGAGATTACCCAGCAGGTGGCCAGGGTGGTGAAAGGCAACCTGAGAGGGTTGGGGAGCGGGGGACACGGAGGACAGGATGAGGGGTTCAAGGTGCATCTGACAGGGCTTCCAGGATGAGAGGCCAGAGAGAAGGGGACGCTTTTGTCAGTTGTGTTGATGGATGTTCAGGTTCAGTGAAGCCCAAGTCCTCAATGGAGTAAACGGGACTAAGTAGACAGGCACGTTGGATGCACGGCGTGTCGGGACTTCGAGGGAGGACAGTGGGCCGGGCTGCGGCCTCCAGGCCTGGAGACTCTGGGGGCCGAGGGATCTTGCCGGGAGGAGGCACCTGGATCCACGCAGAGTCCCCGGCGGGGCTGGGCTACCATCCGCAGAGAAGAGTCAGATGAAGACAGTTTTACACGAAGACAAAAAAGTAACCGCCCCCAAATCCTTGCTGAAGGGAACTGGGAAATGTTCTCCAAAAGCAAAGTCAAAGTCAGGAGGAGGGCGTGGGAGGCGAGAAGCAGTCAGAAGTGAGCGTGGGGGCAGATCCCGGGAGCGGAGATTCTGGCGACAAGGAGCCTCAAGAGCCAGCCGGGATGGAAGCCCTGGACGGTAACGCCCGGAACGCCCTGGACAGTAATGCCCGGAACGCCCGGGACACCCGGGACGGCCTCGCTGGTTCCGGATGAGGCCGGAGGTGTTGGCCGGCTTCAGACCCTGAGCTGAGAGTGTGAGTTAACTCAGGCGAACCCTAGGAAAATAGCTACAGAAGGGTGAGTTCCAGACCAGGAGAGGGAAAAAAGAATAAAGAAGATGTAACCAATGCAGTCGAAGCAGGAGAGGAGGGCCAGAAGGCAGCAAAGCCAAGCACAGTAGATAAAAAGCAAGGAATAAAGCTTTAGGAGTCGTGGCAAATGCACTGCTATTCTCAGAAATGCAGGTGGAGCAAGCCTTCCAGCTGGTGCCTCGAGGCAGCTTGAAGGAGGGGCAACCCCCGCCCCCCCCCCAGGGGTCTCTATCCCCGAGCTGTAAGCTGGGCCAAGGTAACCCACCCACCCCGCGGAGAAGTGGGTTGGTGGGAGCCGGGAAGCACGCTCCAGGGGATTTGCCTGCAGGAGGGGTGTTGCGAGGCCTTTTGGGAGGGACGGGGTTGGGGCGGGTAGGAAGCTGGGCCTTGATGGGCTGGCCCTTCAGGGCGGCCTTCCCACCACTCTGGACGGGTGGTGGATGGGGCTGCCCGGGGAGGGCCCTTCTCAGCCAGGGGCCGTCCTGGGGGCTGGGGGTGGGCCCCTCAGTCCTGGGGTGCGTCTGGGCCAGGGACGCAGCATCCCCTCTCCTCACTTCCATCCCTCACCTCTTCGGGTCAGGCCGAGAGCCCTGTGCAGAAGCGCTGTGTCTGTTGGGTGACTGGCCAGCGCTGTGTAACTGCAGGTCCGTGCAGGGCCATTTTCTCCCCGCATTTGAGGTCGTACACAGGTGTCCCTGACTGTCAGAGGAGGAGGGGGTCACACGTGGTCCTGCGGGCCGCTGCCCCCGGACAGGACCCTTGAACGTGGAGGACGTCGCAGCCCGGGACCTTCCACCCCGTTGGGTGTCTCTCGCGTTCTTGTGTGTCTTGCTGGTTTAGGCTCTTGTCTCCGTGTGGACAGGGGTGATGAGTAGCCCGCGCCTCCTGCGCCAGGAGCCCGCAGGCTGTTAGGAGGCGTCTGTCCCCTACCCCACACCCAGGCCCAGCGGTGGCTTTGCTCACATGGATGGTGAGTGGACACAAGCCCAGGACGTGGCCTCAGGACCCCGGGTCAGCTCTGGTCTCCTCACCCGAGAGGGTGACAGATGTGCTCCCTGTGTTGACGGGCTCTGTTCTTTGGCCGAACGGGAGGCCATCGGAAGCCCCCAGGGCTGGCTGCCCACCCCCGCGGCCCCGTGACCCGGCTCCCGGGGACCCGGTCGTGCGGGGCTGGCAGAGAGGACCCCGCCCGGACGCCCGCCGCTCATGTCGCTGATCAGGGACACTCGAGGTGCCGGACAAGGCGCTCATGGTGGGCCGTTTCCCCGCATCAGCCACGCCGGTGCCCCGGGCATCGTCCACCTGAGCGCCCGCAGCGCGCCCGTGTCTGGCCAGCGCTGGGCCAGCTGGGCGAGCAGGCTGGGGCTCTCTGGGACCGTGAGCACACCTACCAGCCCTTCACGGTCGGGGACACCCAGAAGGGACGGTGCGGGGGCAGCCAAGTGTCCGAGGCCTCCCCGGCGCCCCGTCCCACCGCGCGGGCCCCATCACGGTGGAACCCTAGATCACTGGCAGCCTGTCTTGTGGGTATTTGGAAACTGCTTTGAGAGAACCAAGGGGCCCACTTGAGTGACGGTGACTTGAATGCACGATGCTGGGCTCCATTGTCACGTGGCGGCACCGCCTGGTTGCCCCTCCTTACCCTCCCAGCACCGACGGCACTGGGACCACCCCCCTGCCCACCGGCACCTTCCCTCTGCCCAAGACCACAGCCTCGGGCCTGGCCCGCTCTCCACCTCTGCCCCCAGTGCCCCACTGTGAGCTGAGGGACGTGGTCGGCGTGCGGCCTCTAACGGGCGCTGGGGCCCTGGGGAGGTCTGACTGGTCTATGCAGACGTGCTCCAGATTATTGTAGAGTCAAGGACTGTTGAGTGGACGCCCTGCTTCCCCATGGGGACAAAACCGGGAAGGCAAATTGCAGTGTCACATGTGACACGTCACCTGTTTTCCCTGTGCAGCATGGCCTGTGGGGGGCTGGGGAATCGTGGCTTCTGCTCCAAAGACTCAGACCCGGTGCCGGTGGACCGGTACCCGTGCCCTGCTGTCTGGGGCTCCCCTCAGCGCTTTCCCAAGGATGTGCTTTGGGGCACACACCCGGCTTGTTGATGAGGCCTGTTGTCGTGTTTTGGTTTTTTGTTAGATATCTTGTTTTTTAAAAGAACCAGGTGACATTCACATGACACGCAGTGAACCACGTCAGAGTGCGCATTCAGTGCAGTCTCCCCCGGTTTCCAAACTTGTCCAGCAGCCGCAGAAGCGCCCTGTATCCCTGATGTGATCTCTCCCCGCTCTCCCCTCCCCCAGCCCCCGGTAACCTCCAGTCTGCTTTCTGTCTCTGTGGATTTGCCTCTCCCGGACGTTTTGTATAAAAGGAGCCCCACAGTATGGGGCCTTTTGTGTCTGACTTTCTTCACGTGTGTTTCATCCACGCTGTAGCACGTGTAGGACTTTCCTTTCTAAGGATGAGTCATATTCCACTGTACGGATAGGCCGCCCTTTATCTGTCCATTCATCCATCCACGGACATTGGGCTGTTTGCACCTTCTGGCCCTTGTGAGTAGGCTGCTGTGAACCTCCATGTACACGTTTTCGTGTAGACATATGTTTTCATTCTCCTGGGCAGGTACCCAGGAGCAGGGTCTGTGCCTCACATCGTGAGGAACTTCTAGACTCTTTCCCTGTTATGGTTCGTGACAAATGCAGGGTGAGTGGTGGAGGAGGGGGGCAGGGCCTGTGAGAGCCACAAGGCGTCCAGACGGGGGACTGATGGCTGCCAGGCCTGTGTGCTCTGGCCTTTGGGCCGCCCCAACCCTGGTGAGCAGGTGTCCCGATGGGATCCCCACTTCTCGGTGCTCATCGACCAAGACAGACTCCTTGAGATCGCAGGCCTGGCGGTCCTCCGAAATGGGCTGTGCCCTCTCCTCCAACACCCCCAGGCTCATGGGAGCCGAGCCCGTGCTCCAGGAGTCCTCCGAGGACTAGTGTAGCGTGCGCCGACACTCCTCTGCGTGACTGGGCCTTTCTCACACGGTGTCCCCCCGCCCCCGCCGGTCTCAGTGGCGAGGTCCCCTGGATGGGGGTGGTGGCGTTCTCTGTCTTGGGTCCCAGGAGCTGGTCACAGCTGAGCAGAGAGTGGGGTTGCCCCTGAGCTGTTGCCGAGGGCAGTGGCTGTCTCTGGTGGTTCTCGGACACTGGGACACTTTGGGCCCTGGTGAGGGACAGAGTCCTCGCTCTGCATCTGGGTTCCAGCCAGAACGGGCTGTCCACTCAGGCAGAGTCTTTGGCCCCGCAGCAGGTGCGGGTACCGGGGCTACGGGTGGGTGATGTACCTCTTAGAAGAGAGCTCTGCGCCGTCACAAGCGCCCGTGCCAACCAGGTGTGGGGGGCTCTGAAGAGGAGCCAGACGTGGTGACGTGTCCTCAGGAGGGCGGAGAATGGGGCCACTGTCACTGCTGCTCAAACACCTGTGCTCTGACAGCCAAGAGATTCGCTTTGTGTGCGCGCTTTATGTAAACGGAAGTCATCCCCTGTCATTTGATGTTGCCAGATGTTCTGCGATGAACCAACAACACTAGCCACAAAAAAACACAAGACAAAACACTAGCCACGAGGCCCTTCACGTAGATGAATGAAGTGCAGTCAAGTTAAAAAACACGTGTCCACCCTCCCTGTGGTTGTCTGAGGCCTTTGGGAGGTTCTTGATGTCACTGAAACTCTGGAACCGGGGAGGGTCAGGGCTGTGTGCCCGTCCGGAGGAGCCGGCAAGCTTGTGTGGAGTGGCCAAAAAACCCAAAGGCTCCGGCCACCTCCGCGGGGAAGGGCCCTGTGTAGACGGCTAGCACGGAAGCGGAGCCCTGTGCGCTGCAGGGCGTGCCTGCCCAGCTGTGCGTGGTGAGCGTTTCCCTCGGGCTCTTTCTGGGGAGGATGTAGGTGATGGTGCGTCTCAGTGGGCGCAGGCCTGGCCTGCTTCCCTCCGCCCTGTGCTGAGGAAGCTTCGATATGCGTGATGGAGAACCCAGCTCCATGTGGCCCGGTGACTGTGGGCACCAGCTGGCGTGGCTCACGTCCAGCTGGGTTGGGCTCCAGACAACTGCCTGGCCCTGCTCTGAGATCTCCTCCGGGTAAGGGGACAGCGCCAGGGACGGGGGGAGAGGACCCTACGTAGATGAGCACGTGGGGTGGAGTCTCGCTGTGGAGAGAGAGGGAGGGAGGGGGCGGTTCCCTTGCGGCTGTTCCCTGTAAGGCGTCTGGCGTGATGAAAGGAAGCCTGAGCCCCTCCTACCCATCTCGGGACTGGCAGTTAAGGTAATCGTTTATTCACTCAACTCGGCGTGTCTGAGACGCCGGGACCTCTCGCCCCCTCTGCACGTGACCCTGTGCAGTCACCCTGCAGGTGTGACAGCCCAGGGTCTTTCTTCAGGGGACACTGACCCTGGGAAGCCGCCTCTCTGGATGGGATGCTGACCAGCAGGGGGTCTTGGGGGTGACAGTCATCAACACAGAAGGGACTAAGGGCACAGCAGATGGGAGCCAGCTGGAGTCTCCTCCATCCCGTGGGGCTGGAAAAGGGGCAGTGACTCAGGACCTGCGAGACGGAGCCTGCTCACCAAGTCCAGGTTTTTGAAAACTTTCGTTTTTAAAAAAAACCCAGCCTTTTAAATGGCGTTATTGAGGCACAAAGCACTGAATGCCGATTAACTCTACCCCTAAGAAAGGTTAGGGTGGTAAATTTTATGTTATGTGCCTTTTACCACAATTAGTTTTTTTTTAAATGCCGGTGGGGCGATGGAGCAGTTCTGTGTCTTGGTTGTGGGTGTGGATCCAGCGACCTGCCCGTGGGATACGGTTGCACGGCACTCATCACGCGTACAGCGCAGTGCGCGGAGCAGACGGGACGTTGGCTGAGATGGGCAGCTCCTGTCGCTGTCAGTGTCCCGGTTACAATACGGTCCTGCAGTTTTGCCAGATGTCACCGTCGAGGGGAACGAGCGGGCGGAGGTGCACGGGACCCCTCTGTGCTGTTTCTTACGACTGCGTGTAAATCTACAACTACCTAAAAGTAAAACATTTAATAAGAATAACCTTTAAACAAGTTCATTGAGGTATAATTGACGTACAGTAAACGGAACATATTTCAAATGGACAGGTTAGGGTTTGACACCTGTGAAAGCGTCACCACAATGAAGACAGTGGACATAAGTGTCCCCCCACATGCGCCCTGGCCCCTCCGCATCCCCTCCGCATCCCCCCCGCCTCCACCCCCAGGCTAATGCTGGTCTGCTTGCCGTCATTATAGATCAGTTTATACTTTCTATTTAAAAAAAAGGGTGTTTAACTAAGGACGACCACGAGGGCCCCTCACCCTGCCACGGGGGTTTGTGGGGACTTACAAAGCGGAACAAAACAAGCTTCTAGCAAGTCCGTTCAGCGGTGGGACCATGGTCGGAGGTGCCGTGGACTGAATGTGTCCCCCGAACTCACATGAAGCCCTGACCCCAGCGTGACTGTGTTTGGAGATTAGGAGGCAATGACGGATAAATGCGGTCGTAGGGAGGGGCCCTGATCCCTTCGGGCTGCTGCCTGAGGAGCACCGTCTCTGCGAGAAGCACACGGTGACGGGGAGGCCTCGCGGGAACGGCCACCCGGGCACCTTGACCCTGGACGTCCAGCTTCCAGACTGTGAAAAATAAATGTCTGTATTTAAACCGCCAGGTCTGTGGTCTTCTCTCTTGGCTGGGGGGCGGGGGTTGACGTTACAGCTGAGTGATTTCACTCCCCCCGTAAGGGAGGCAGGCTCATCTGGGGACAGTCTCCAAGTTCCATGTGCTGGGACCGCCAGGCCTCTGTCTCCATGGGGCCACCCACCTTTCAGCACCCGCGCTGGGCTTCTGTTCTGTCTACGGCGGGGCCAGTGGTCCAAGAGAGGGACATGGTGCAGGAGAGCACTGAGTGCTCACAAGGAGCGCTGGCTGCGTTCCCCCAGCCTAGGCAGGTCACGGACCAGCCCAGGTCCAAGGAGGGAAAGAGACCCCCACTTCAGTGGGAGGAGTGGCCTGGCCACAGGGGAGGTGGGGCTCCATGTGCATCTTTGTAGGCAGTCTGCCTCTCCCCGCCCACTGGATCTCACCGCCCCTTGTACACTGGATCTCACCCCCCCGCCCACTGGATCTCACCCCCCCATACATTAGATCTCACTCCCCCCTTATACACTGGATCTCACGCCCACCCCTTGTACACTGATTCTTGCCCCCTCTTGTACACTGGATCTCACACCCTCCCTTGTAGAGTGGATCTCACCCCTCCTTGTACACTGGATCTCACCCCCCCTTGTATTTGGATCTCACCCCCCTTGTACATTGGATCTCATTCCCCCCTTGTACAATGGGTCTCACCCCACCTTGTACACTGCATCTCACCCCCACATTGTACACTGGATCTTGCCCCCCCTTGTACACTGGATCTCACCCCCCCTTGTACACTGGATCTCACCCTCCCTTGTACACTGGATCTCAACCCCCCCGTACACTGGACCTCACCCCACTTTGTACACTGGATCTCACCCCCCCCCCTTGTACAGTGGATCTCACACACCACCTTGTACAATGGGTCTCACCCCCTGTTGTACACTGGATCTCACCCCACCTTGTATACTGGATCTCACCCCCCTTGTACACTGGGTCTCACCCCCCCCCTTGTACACTGGATCTCACACACACCCTTGTACACTGGATCTCACCCCCCCTTGTACACTGGATCTCACCCCACCTGTACATTGGATCTCACCCCCCCTGTACAATGGATCTCACACACCCCCTTGTACAATGGGTCTCACCCCACCTTGTACACTGGGTCTCACCCCACCCCCTGTACACTAGATCTCACCCCCCCTTGTACACTGGATCTCACCCCACCTTGTACACTGGGTCTCACCCCCCATACGCTAGATCTCCCCCTTATACACTGGATCTCGCCCCCCCCTTGTACACTGGATCTCACACACCCTTGTACACTGGATCTCACACACACCCTTGTACACTGGATCTCACACACACCCTTGTACACTAGATCTCACCCCCCCTTATACACTGGATCTCCCCCGCACCTTGTGCACTGGATGGTCACCCCCTTTGCCTGTTCAGGGTTGTGGCCTGTCCTGTCCTGGTCTCCCCCAGTCTTCTGGTCACCCCTTAGAGGTGACCCCTGCCGTGACCTCTCCTGTGTCTGAACACCAGTTGGGTCACCGCCCTTCCTGCATAACGTCCAGCAGGAGACCTGACTCCGAGTACTGAGAACCTGTAGACCGCTGCTGTCCTCACCTCCCCAGCACTTCTCTCCCGGCGTGTAGGACCCTGCTCTCTTGGTTTGCGTCCTGTCTCATGGCTGCTCCTCCCCTTGCGTGTCAGGCAACCCGTGAAGAGTCCAGCTGTGAGCCCTCAGTGCCCGACCTCACTCACACGTATATCTCCAGCCCTGATCTCTGCTGGGTGTTGGCCTCCCTGACTCCGCTGCCCACTCAGCACCTCCATCGCACCTCCTAGAGATGAGGCTGCTCCCTGCCTGTCCGTCCTCCCCACATCCTTCCCATCTCTGCTCACACGGAGCTCAGGCCTGACTCTCCTGGTTTCTCGCCGTCTGTCCCCGCCAGCAGCAGACCCGGTGGGCACGCCCTGCAGCATTTCACAGCAGCGTTATTCCAAGTGGCCATCGCTGGACGGATGGATGGCAAGATGTGGTAGGTACACGTATGACTCAGCCTTAACCAGGAAGGGAATTCTGACACCGGCTACAGCATGGGTGAACCTCGAGGACGTTATGCTAAGTGACGTCAGCCCAACACAAAAGGACAAATACTGTAGGATTCCACTTACGTGAGGTACAGAGAGCAGCCTAATTCCTTGAGACAGAAAGGAGAAGGGTGGTTGCCAGGGGTAGGGAGGAAAGGGGATGGAGACTTACTGTGTGATGGGGACAGAGTTGCAGTGTTGCAAGAAAAAAGTTCTGGAGGTGGATGGTGGTGACGGCTGTATAAGACTGTGAATGTACTTGATGCCACAGAACTGTACGTTTAAAGGGGTTAAGGGCTTCCTTGGTGGCGCAGTGGCTGAGAGTCCGCCTGCCGACGCAGGGGACGCGGGTTCGTGCCCCGGTCCGGGAAGATCCCACATGCCGCGGAGCGGCTGGGCCCGTGAGCCATGGCCGCTGAGCCTGCGCGTCCGGAGCCTGTGCTCCGCAACGGGAGAGGCCACAACAGTGAAAGGCCCGCGTACCGCAAAAAAAAAAAAAAAGTGGTTAAAATGCAGATTTTATCTTATTGTGTATGTTACTGCAATTTAATTTTTTTTTTCTTTTCGGCCATGCCGTGCAGCATGTGGGATCTTAATTCCCCAATCAGGGATCGAGCCTATGTCCCCTGTAGTGGAAGCGTGAAGTCTTAACCACTGGACTGCCATGGAAGTCCCTGTTACTGCAGTTTAAAATAATAAGTAATGAAGAAGCGTTTCTGGGAGATGACCCTTTCTGACGCTTCCCACGTTCCCAGGCACCATCATCTCCCTGGGTTATTGCAGGAGCCCCCAACTGGTCTCCCACCTTCTGCCCTTGCCCCGCACTCACCCCAGGCTGGTCTCAACACAGCAGCTGGAATCATCTTTTAAATTCTGATCTTGCCACTCTGCCCAGAACCCCTGTGACCCCCACCCAGAGTCAGGCGCCCCCTCTGACCTCCGCCCTCCCCGCCCTGCTGCAGCCCCCCTGGGCTCTGTGCTGCTCCCTAGTCACACCCCTCCTCGGGGTCCCCTCTGCCAGGACGGCCTCTCTCCATCAGGTTGCCCTTTCAATTCCACCTTATTGGAGATGCCTGTTTTCTGTCTAATCCGGTGGTTCTCAGCCGGGGGTGATTTTGACTCTTAGGGGACATTTGGTGATGTTTGGAAACATTTCTGGTTGTCACACCTGGGAGGGGGACGTTCTGCTGGCTTCCAGTGGGTGGCAGCTGGGGATGCCACTCAGCATCCTGCAGGCCCCAGAGATGACTAGTTCATCACTTCATTGACTAGTGCCCGCATGCTGGCACCTCAGCTGATGTCAGAGCCGGGACACCCAACGTGTGACTGTCCCCATGACTGCATATCCCGTGTGCCACCGTCCAGACACCGGGCCCCTCTGCGTGTGGACCGCGGGCTGGAAAGACTCGCCTTTGTTAGAAAGACGGTGTTGGTACGTTGAGAACCCCAGGTGTACCAGCTGGAGCCCCCGTGACCTGCGCGCAGGTCTGACCTGCTCAGTCAGTCAACCACTCTGTGAGGGGAAGCTCAGCACCGAGGGGTCCTGGGGCCGTAAGTTACGTCCACAACGAGATGCCACTTACCCCATTCAGCTGCCCCGCAAAGCCATCCTCTGGCCGGGGGGTTGGACAAGGTGGTCCTGGGATCTGAGACTCGGTTGCCGGGCGTGAATGGGGCGACCCAGAAATGCCACAGAGAAAGTGGGGTCTCTAGAAACTGGAAAAGGCAAGGAGACATTCTCTCCTAGACCCTCCAGAAGGAACAGCCCTTCTGACCCCTTGATTTTAGCACCGGTGCTGGGCTTCTGTCTACGCTTGGGCACCACTGAGCCCCAAGCTGGGATGCTGCCCTCCAGAATTATCTGTAAGATACTACGCTTCGTTGTTCTAAGCCACTGAGTTTGTGGACTGGTTAGAGCAGCTGCAGGACACCGACGCCTGTGTCCTGGGGCTGTGCCCACCCGGCCCGGGGCACTCTGCTTACCAGGCGGAACCCAGAGGAATCCGTGTGGCTGAGGACCCTGGGGGCAGACTCCACACGTGGGGCCGTGGTGGGACCGTCCACGGAAGGGCAGAGCGCACAGGATGTGACAAATCAAAGCCAGTCCCCAAATATCACATACGCGTGACGTCCTTTTTATAGAGTTAAGAACAACCAAAAATACATTTTAGGACAACGTATGGCAACAGCAAGCTGTGTTAAAGGGGCCCTGTGAGTCAGCAGCCGGGTGCAGGTAGCTTTGTGGGGAGGCGGGGCGATGGGGCTGCGGAACTGGCGGGGTTCTACCTGCGTGTCGGGCGTCGGGCTCCTGGGTGCCTCCTGCACGATTCAAAGTAACTACTGCACTGCTTACCTTTTGTGCGTGGTTGAGAAACAGCCCATCTCTGGGGCCTGTGTGGCCTGTGGCTTGCCTCCTTCTGGAGCATCCCAGCCCAGGAGTGTCACATAGCATTGCCAGTAGCATTCTGTGTGGGACAGTGCAGGCTTGGTCAGATGGTCTGTGCCAACGAGGGGAGGGTGTGTTCTGGGTGCAGAGGACAAGGTGAACCAGGGGCCCGTTTCTGCAGCAGGGCTATGAGACTTGAGTGCCCGCCCTCAGCCTCCGGAGCTGCGCGGTCTCCCCGCACTCTGTGAGCGAGAACCCATCCACTCCTGTGGTCGGGAAGACACCTTTGGTGGCGAGAAGGACACAGACTTTGGTCCTTGTAGGGCAAGATTTGCAAGTTTGCTTCCTCCCAGGATAGGAGCAAAAGACCCCATCTGTTTTGCCTGGATCTGGAAAGGGATAAAGCCTTGTCTTTTCCGGGAACAGCAGAGTCGATTCTTCGCTGCGTTTCTGGAAATTCCTCACGGCTGAGGTGTGTGCCAGGCGGTTCTCATTACACTCATGGCCAAAGCCTTCTCTGCGGTGTCGGCTCAGCGGCGGGTAGGGAGGAGGGGGTGGGAGGGTGACAGAGGAATTAGGAGAGTGTGGTGTTCCCTTTGATAACGTTTGCTTTGAGTCACGGAGGAGTTAAGTGAAGGGAAGAAAGGCTATAAAGGATGCATTGTGTGTGGCAAAATGGAGTAGTATTTAAGTGACCCTGTAAGGCGAGGGGTCAGTAAGACGCCCAGTGTGGTCCTCTTAGCAGCCCTAATTTACCTTCATTCACCGGAAAGGATAAGTCTATCCAGACTGGCTTGTAAACACTGGCTTTGAACAACCTCTTGCCCAAATTACACACACGATAAGCCTGATGAAGAAAAAAAATAATATGAACTTAATGTACTTTTTTTGAGAGTCCTGCCTGTTTTATACACTTCAGCCATCTTTAACGGTCATTTGTTTCCAGTGTAGGAGATACTTAGGCATTAGATTCTAGGTCTGGCCAGAAAGCAGTCGCTGGGTCCCGGTTACTCAGGGCAGAAGCTAGAGGTCTGCAGTGTTCAAGTTGGCGTGTGTGGTGCCGGGCCAGCCTGGCTGCGGGAGAGGGCTTCTCCCAGGATGCACTGTGCCGAGGGGCTGCTTTTTTCCCTCAGGGCGGTCCTTTTTTTTATTATATAACTTAAGGTGAAATACAGGTAAAATCACCCATTTTAAAATAATTTTTTATTTTAAAAATATTTTAAAATATTTTTTAAAATATTTAAAAATTAAATATTTAAATATTTATTAATTTTTTAATATTTAAATATTTTAAAATTTATTTTAAAAATATTTAAAAATTTTTAAAATATTTAAATATTTTAAAATTTTAAAAATTTAAAAAATATTTTAAAAATATTTTAAAATAATATTTATTTTAAAAATAAAATCACCCATTTTAAAGCAAACGATTCAGTGGCACTTGGTTCCTTCACAGTGTCATGCAGCCACCCCCTCTGTCTCATTCTGGAACCTTGCCGTCATCCCAAGGAGACCCTGTGCCCACCCCCCCTCCCCTCTGCACTCCTGCCCCCGCAGACACCCGTCTGCTGGGGAGCTGCTGTGGAAGGTGCACACGGAGCTGCTTTCAGTGATCAAATTCGGTTTTGTGATGACTCACCGCTAGCAGCATATTTAAAACGGCGAAGGCGCTGGGCACTGGGGCCTACAGCATCAGATGCTGCTCTGTGACCTGGACCTGGCCTCTCTGTGCCTCAGCTTCCTGTCCTCCGGACGACGCAGGCTGGCACGGTGTTCAGGGCTGTGGAGAGAGGAGGGGGGATGGTGCTTTGCGGAGCAGGATGGAGCCCTACCCACCGCAGTGGCAGGGAGCTCAGCGCGAGGACTATGGCCGAGATGTGGATAAACCTACACTGTTAGGCGCCCAGCCCAACAGCGTAAAGACTGATAGCCTGCAGCCAGGACTCTTCTTGGCTGGAGAGCTGAGTCACAGGGGGTTGGTAGCCTGGTTCGAAGAATGGCCCGCTAAGCTTCCCGGTCCCAGACCCCCAGGATATGGTGGGTTTCACGCCCTCGATCGTGTGTATGGCTGTGAGGGTGGCTCACAGACCTCAAGGCAGCGGGGTATCCGGGCAGGCCTGGGCTGGTCTCGGCAGCCCTCGAAGTAGGACTTTCTCTGGCTGGTGGCAGGACAGAAGCACTCAGATGGGGCTCCGCGCGCTCTTGCCGCCTCCGTGATGGAGGGGCCGGGGCCACACGCCAAGGATGTGCACGCCCAGGAGCAGGGAGGCAGCCAGCAAGGATACGGGGCCTGGATCTGCCAGACACCGAGGAGCTGGGGCGCCTCTTCTTCCCAAGGCAGAGGCTCAGCCAGGCCGACGTTGGGGTTCCAGCCTGGAGAGCCCCTGGGTAGAGCGCCTTGCTGGGCTGGATGTCTGATCACACAGCTGGAGGCTGTGGTTCTGAGCTGCTAAGCTTGGGCTAACTTGTTTGCAGCCCGGAAAACTGACACTGGGGCCACAGGGGACCTGAGCTCCCGAGGAGACCAGCCCCCAGGGAGAGGCAGGCCTCTCTCCTAAGCTCCTGGGCGGCGGCAGCCTTCCTGGGCTCGTGGCTGCATCGCGCCAACCTCTGCCTCTGTCATCGCGTGGCCTCCTCTGCTGCCTCTCTCGGGTTGCTTGTCACTGGATTTAGCCACCCGCCCCGGGGGGCCTGATAATGTAGGATCTCATCACTGGATCCTTCACCTAATTACATCTGCAAGGACCCTTTTGCCAATAAGGTCACATTTGTAGGTTCCGGGTGGACCCGTCCGGGGGGGCCACCCTTCAGCCCATTACAACACCACGGTGGGGCGGGGAGAGGGGGGTCTGCTGTGGACGGCAGGGTGCCCATCTGAGGCTGGAGGGGCAGAGGGGCTGGGTGTCCCAGTGCATGGCCTGCAGTGCTCAATGCGGGTGTCTCAGTGCCACGTCTCCGTGCGGACTCCGGCTGCTTTGTCACTCTGGTTCAGTTGCTGGGGTCCCCTGCAGAACAGAGGTTTCCTGAGGGGGCTTCCAGCTGCAGCTACACCCTGAGAAGGATGGAGGATCCAGATGGGGAAGGTGTGTCTGCGCCAGGGCTGCCGGTGCCCAGCGTCCCCTGTGAGTGTTGCAGGGAGCAGCCTGCAGCTTCTTCTGGGTCGTGGGAGACCGTGGGAATCTCGCGGGCTGAGGCGCCCCGTGGGGCTGGACGCCGAGGCCAGGGAAAGGTCAGGCAGTGAGTCTGCAGGCACACAGCACAGGGAGCCTCAGGTGCGCTGGCCGCACACTGCACGATGCTGCCCCCTGACCTGGCAGCCTGGCGTGAGACCCAGTGGACCCTGGGTGCTCCAGAGACGTGCAGGCCAGAACGCCCTCTGGTAGGCGTGTGGGCAGCCCCTGGCCTGATGGCCTGGCTGGGCGTGGATGAGAGTGGGGGCTGGCTCTGGCCACCGGGACTGTGGGGCATGGGAGCCATGCTCTGTGGGAGGGGACAGTGCTGGTGGCGGGAGATAATGGGGCTCCCCAAGGAGGGATTCGTGGGCTCCCGGGTCCTCCCTGCAAGAGCGAGACTGTAGAAAGGGAAGCAGCACGGCTCCCAGAGGGGCCCTCGGGCCTGCCTGCCCCCACTCCTCGCTCTGTGGCCACTTCCTTTGTTCTCCATGCATATTTTCCCAGGATAAGTCCCTTTCCTAAGTTGCAGATTGAAAACCCTAAGCTCCCTGCTCCCACGGGGTGAATCCTCTGGCCAGGCAGGGCGGGGGGGTCTGGGCTCCCCTGCGTTGGGCCCCCGGGAAGCTGAGCCCTGAGACCTTCACTGCAATGCGTCAGCATCCCGGCGCATCTCAGCAGCAGCGGCCTTTGGTTTCCTAAGTGTGTTCCTTCCTCCAAAGCCTTCCTCTCAATAAACTCCAACGGTCCCGTGAGCAGAGGGCCAGCTTTGGCGTGACGCCTCCCGGGGATGCTCTGGGCTGTCCCTCCTGCCTCTTCTGTTCCGGTGTGGCGACATGGCAGGGATTGGGAGGGAGGTTTCCAAGCAGACGTGGGGGCCGCCCGTTGGCAGGCGAGTCCGTGGCTCTTCCTTTGCCTCTAGGATTGATTCCCGTGGGGTGATTGCGCTTGGGGTCAGTGTTACTAGGAGTGACCTTGAGAAGCTAATTGGGAAATGGACGTTTTGAAAGCCTTTAATTTGCCTCTCCCAATGGGATCCATGTCTAATATGGTCGTAATTGCCAGTTTATATGTGTCTCGATGACTTAACTTTATGCTCAGGCTTTGGAGAGAACTTATGGGAGCAGCAGTTTCAGATAAATTGCGGGAGGCCTGCACTGAGGACGGGGGCCCCCAGGTGGGTCGCTGGGTGCCGTGTCCTCCAGGGGTCCCATACTTGCTGTGCCCGGGGCGGCCTCGCGGCCGTCAGCTCACACTGCAGCAGAGCTGCGTCCAGGCGGTGGGTGTCCAAGGGGCCTCTTTCCTGTGGGCGCGTCGGTTCTGCTGACGCCAACACCCCAGTTCTGTTCCTGGGCAGCTCTGAGGCCGAGATGAGTGGGGAGCCAGGTGGCCCCGACATGACAGCCTGTCATGAGCGATGCTCACAGAGCCGTTCCTATTGTAGCAGATGTGGGAACTGTCAGCCCAAGGGGGGGTCCTGGCCCCCGTGCTTTGCTGTGTGGGGTTCTTTGAGGACGGCCGGCCTACCCTGACCAAGACCCTGACGGGTGCTCCCACGATGCTAGCAGACCCCTCCCCAGTGGGCCTGGGGTAGACCAGGGGGCAAGCAGAGGGGGGGCCAGAGAAGGGCTCATCCCGGGGGGGGGTGGACCCAAAGGGGGAGGGGGAAGGGGAGGGGGAGGGGGAATGACTCGGGGGGCAGAAGGGGGAAGAGCCATAGGGGATGGGACGAGGGGAGAGCAGAAGGGAGGCTGAGGGGCAGACTCGGAGGAGGCCAAGCCAGGAAGACCCGGGGAGAGAACTGGGGGCAGCCCTGGGGGTAGAGGGGGAGGGGAGGTGTATGCTGAGGTGGGGCACAGCGCTGTGGGGAGCCTTCAGGGAGGTGAGCCCCGCCCCCAGCAAGGATGTACAGATGCTGGGCTTCATCCTGGCTTGGTTCTTCCTCTGCCCGGTTGCCAGTAGCTGTCCAGCCCTCCCGGCTCTGTGCCGCAGGTCCCAGGGGACGGCTGGTAGCCTCAGCTCTGCTGTGTCTGTTCCAAGACTCTGAAGCTCCCTCTGGCTCGTGGTCCCCACAGTTTCTGTTGAGACGAGACTGGACTCTGGGGGCTGCTTGGGAAGGTGAGATGGGTCCCTGCCAAGCTCCTTAAAGGAAAATAAATTCAAGGAAGGTTAAACATTTTACTGTATGAAAGAGACCATAAAGATGCAGAGCGTAGACAGACGTGTCTGTATCCTGCGACAAGGAAGGCCTTGGAACGTGTGGCATTAGGGGCAGGAGGCAGAGGCGGCTGCAGAAGTGAGATTCAGCAACTTAAGAACTAAAACGTTTCCCTGTGGAGAAGACTACCATCGAGTCAAAAGACAGGTGCCAAAGAGGGGAGTGTTGGTGAGGATATGGCAGGCAGCTTGTTGGCTTTGGTAACGTACAAAAGCTATCACAGCGCCTCCCACCCACGGGGACGGCCGCTATCAAAAAACAAGACAAGTGTTGGCGAGGATGCAGAGAAAGTGGAGCCCCGTGCGCTGTGGGTGGGAACGTAAAATGGTGCAGCGTCTGTGGAAAACAGTAGGGAGGTTCCTTAAAAAACTAAAAATAGAGCTACCATATGATCCGGCGATTGGATTTCTGGCATATATTCTAAAGAATTGAAAGCAGGGTCTTAAAGAGACATTTGTAGATCCATGTTCACAACAGCGAAGACGTGGAAGCAACCTGGGTGTCCCTTGATGGATGAATGTGGTCTATCCACGTGATGGAGTATTTTATTCAGACTTAAAAGGAAGGAAATTCTGACACCTGCTACAACGTGGATGAACTTTGAAGGTATTATTAGGCTGAGTGAAATGAGCCAGTCGTGAAAAGACAAATTCTGTATGATTCCACTTATATGAGGTACTTAGTTAAATTCATAGAGACAGAAAGCAGACTGGTGGTTGCAGGAGGCTGAGGGGAGGGGGAATGGGGAGTTAACTGTTTAATAGGTATAGAGTTTCCATTTTATAGGATGGAAAGAGTTATGGGGATGGATGGATGGTGGCGATCATTGCATGAAACGTGAATGTACTTCATACCACTGAGCTGTACACTTAAAATGGTCAAGATGGTAAATTTTGTTGTATGTGTTTTAACACAATAAAATGCATACTGAATGATAAAACAAAACAAAACAAAAACAAAATCTTACCACACATCACTTAGAGGAAGAGAATTGCTCCAGGGAAACATGGACAAGGGACACAGCACCCATTAGGGTTGGTGTGAGTGGCACACCACCCTGGAATGTAACCCAGGGGCAGTCGGGCAGTGAGGCCCACGTGGTGGCCCGGCTCGGCCATCCTCAGTCTGTGCCTTACATTTCCTGAACCACGATGACTGCTGAGGGCCAGCCATCACATCTGTACTCCAGCCTACAGGGAGGAGGAGAGAGGAAGGCAGGCTTGCTCTCCCTGCGTATAACGCATTGGCCAGAGCCTACATCTCACGGTGGGAAATGCTGTGTTTCTTCCAGGGCACCATGTGAGCCTCTGAAGATTGGAGGGCTTTGCTCCCACAGGAAGAAGTGTGGAAGAAAGGTTATGGGGCAAGTGTAGCCTCTATCATAGACACAAACAGGCAGGTAGTACACGGTGACGACCGTCAACCTCACCAGCACTCGGGGGATCACAGAGTCACAGCAGCCTTTTCGCCTGTCAGTGACTGTGTGGGTCCCGGGCCGTGTCCTCTGACCCCTTCTCAGCCTGCCCCCTGCCCAGCTGTGCGTCTGGGTGGGGATGCTGACCACCCAGCATCAACTGTGTTTCTCAGGCTCCCGGGTTGGTGGGCTCCCACCCGGCTTCAGCCAGCGGGAGGCTCTGGCGGGACACGGGCTGGTGGGGAGGGTACGTGTGCCCCTGTCTGGGTTCCGCCTCCGGCTGAAGCTGCTGTGGTTCCTGCCGCCGCTCCAGCCCCCATCCCCTCCCCCGGCTTCCTCTAGTGACCGCCCCACCCCCACCCCCTGAGCTGTCCCTCCAGCCTGGCCAGCGGCCGGTCCCCACTGACTTCTCAGCTCTGTCACTCCCTCTAGTTCCCTTTAGCAAAGCCCCTCTGTTCCAGGTCCTCACGGGACCCTGCCTGACACAAGCGCTAACACCAGGGCTACCTGCCCTGGGGAGATGGGCCCTGCTCAGTCCTGCAAACCCCACGTTTGGAAATTAAAATGCATCCCCTTTTGTCTCATAACTCTGTACCAGAACGTACTCTTGTGCCCGTGTGGGAGGACACGTACCAGGTTGTTCAATGCGGTTTTGTTCACGAGGATGAAACACCGGCACAGCCTTCCCTTGGAAAGCCCGTTAGTGGTGAGGTTGGAAGCTCAATTCAACTGCTTCCACTGCAGGGGGCCCGGGTTTGATCCCTAGTTGGGGAGCTAAGGTCCTGCAAGACACACGGCACAGGCCACAAAAAAAAGAAACGCATTTCTAATAGAACTTTACCGTGAAACGATCGTTCACCAGGCTTTGTCTCATGTTTATGCTGTTTTCTCAGTTGTACGCTAATACTTATCACAATGATGACTCCGTCTGGAAGAAACGTTTAACACTCAGAGCCTCGCAGGCACAGGAGATTCTTTAAAAAGTTTTAAATCCAATTCATAGAATACCGAACAATTGAGATCAAATATTAAAATATTGATGGGTGGCGCTTCCCTGGTGGCTCAGTGGTTAAGAATCTGCCTGCCAATTCAGGGGACACGGGTTTGAGCCCTGGTCCGGGAATATCCCACATGCCACAGAGCAACTAAGCCTGTGCGCCGCAACTACTGAGCCTGCGCTCTAGAGCCCGTGAGCCACAACTACTGAGCCCGAGTGCCACAGCTGCTGAAGCCCATGCACCTAGAGCCCGTTCTCCACAACAAGAGAAGCCACCGCAATGAGAAGCCCATGCACCGCAACGAAGAGTAGCCCCTGCTCGCCGCAACTAGAGAAAGCCCGCGTGCAGCAACGAAGACCCAATGCAGCCAAAAATAGAATAAATTTTATAAATAAATAAATAAATAAATAAATATTGATGGGTGATCGATAAAAGACTTTGAGGCATAAAAATGTAGTCCCTGAGGATACATCACATGAGGAAGTGGGGTGGAAATGGGAACTCAGGAAGGCAGGGGAGCCGTTTCTTGTGCAGTGCTGTGTCTGTCTGCTGCCCAGGGGCAGTCAAGGCAGAGCTGTTTGGAGGCCACGAGTGATGGGCTCATTTTATTGCTAAATGTCCACAGTTACACTGTGCTGGCAATTCCAACCTCTGGACTCCTGTAAACTGTAGCTGCAGTTTTAGCTGTTGGCTTGGTTTTTCCTGATTCTCTTGAGAGGAGAGATCTTCAAGTTTGAGGCCCTGGGATGGGGGGCACCTGCCTCTCATAGCTCCTCCTGTCTGGACAGAACCTGGGGTTCTGAGATTATCTTTATTTGGTAGGCGAGGAAACTATAGTCCCATTGTGGCTGTCCTATGATTTTGAGGGTCCTGCCTCTCCCTGGAATTCTCCCCCACCTGCACAGCTGCCCACTGTCCGCGTAGATCTCCAGCGGGGTTGTGCGTTTCGGGGTCTCAGCCACCCTGAGGTGTTCTCTATCCATACGGCCAGCCCTCATCCAGCCCCTTGTCCTTGTGGGACAGCTCCGCAGCCTCCCAACATGGGCCAGATCTTGCCAAGCAAGTGGGGCAGGTGGGCAGGCCATCTTGCCAGTGGCTCACCAGGACATCACCTGCCCCCAGAGGAAAAGCTCTCTGCTCAGAGCACCCCTGCACCGGCTCCCTCCCTCGTGGGGGCCCAGGATGGGGTGGGCAGGGGCAGGTGGGCCAGGCAATCTGACTTGATTCAGCTTGTTGAATACTCGGGATTGATGGCGCTCTTGCGGGACTGAAAGGCTGGGTGTAGAGTCTGCGGCTCCAAAAGGCAATTGTCTGGCTGGTCCCAGGATGCAGGGCTGAGTGAAGGGATGGAGGAGGGGTGGGGAGGGGCTGAGGGAGCTTTGCCGGGCCTTGGCTGGACCTGCTCGTTCAGCAAACGTTTCCTGAGCTCCTGCCACATGCCCAACCCCAAGACAGGGCGGCCCAGCCTTCTTGGACCTTGCCATCAGCTGGGCAGAGACCCGTGCTGCAGTCAGTCCTGGGGAGAGCACAGAGGAATGCGGGGGGGGGGCCCTCCTGAGGACGTACACGGGCCTGGGGTCGGCGGCTGCCCTAAGGTGGACATGGAGAGATGGAGCCTCAGATGAACAGAGAGGCTCCAGGGAGTGTCTCAGAGGAATCGGGACAGGAAGGGGGACCACAGTCCTCAGACCTCAGTCCTAGGCTGTGAGTTCCAGGTGGGATTGAGATGTGTGGGAAAACTGCAGAACATCGAGGTAGAGAGGAAATCTTAGAAGTTAAGAGAAAAGACAGTGTAGCTCCAGAGACAGGGAAAGTCGGGTGGACTCTCTCAACGACCCCAAGTGCCACAGGACATAGGGAGGAAGAGCCTCAGTGCAGAGACGGTGACCGCAGCCCAGCTTTCATGCTGATGAACTCGTGCGAAGGGTGGGTTTCACCTTCTGTGGACCCTCCTTATAAGACTTATCATCATCAGATGTGTGTCGGCAAGAGGAAAAGAGAACTCAGGGTTCTCCGTCAGCGGAAGGGACAGCAGAAGCGGCCACGAAGATGGAAACTGGCAAAGTGTTGATAAATGTCATCAGGTGTTCATGGTTTGAGAACCTGTGTGTCTAAAACAGAGGTGACAGTAAAGCTCTAGAAGCAGTGTGAGCTCCGGGCACGAACACGTATGCATTGTAAATTTTCTAGTATCCACGTTAAAAGAAATAGTAAAAGAAACAGGAGAGGAGGACTTTTCCTGCCAGTGCCCAGGGGCTGTGGGTCTGATCCCTGGCGGGGGAGCTGGGATCCCGGGTGCCTCCCTGCCAAGAACCAAAACATAAACAACAGAAGCAATACTGTGATAACTTCAATAAAAACTTTAAAAATGGTCCACATCAAAAAGAATCTTTAAAGAAAACAGGCGAGATTAACTGCAATAATATATTGTATTTAATCAGCTAGATTTAAAATAGCATGCTTTCAGCACATAATCAACATGCAGACTACGGGACCCAGTACCTTCACGCCACAGGCTTTGATGTCAGTGTTTCTCGCGCTGAAACCTCTCAATTCCAACCGCCCCTTTGCAGAGGGGTCGCCAGCCCCTGGGGCGGTGGCTGCCGCTGTGGAAGGGGAGCCTGGACGGCAGAACCAGAGGGAGGGGTCCGGGCTGTCCGCGGGCTGCCATTGAGCCTGGGGACGTGCTGGCCTTGGCCTGTGACAACAGGTGATGGGGGCACAGGTGTTATTCATACCTCGTGGATTTCCAGGCAGATCTGAAGGTCTAGTGTTGGGGCGGCTGCCGTGCCCTGCCTGGGGTGGCGTCTCAACCCACGGCGGGGTTCATTCCACACGGCCTCCAAGCCGTGACCATCTGGGGCCCGGGGGTTGGGCATTGGCTCTCCAGCTCGGGGGAGAGTCGGGCGGGTCCCTTGGGAGGTGGCCCTGGGGTGCTCCCTCAAGGTCAGCCAGGGTGACCGGGCCTTGTGGGAACTTAACCCTCCGTTTGATGCCAAGTTGCTTGAAATGAGTAGGAACGACTTGATTCTAACATTTTCCTGTAAAATCAGTGCTTGGGGATGAGAAGAGAAAGTCGCCTTCCTGGAGGCTTTGGAAAAAGCCCGGGACAAACCCCTCCTCATGCTTTGCCACCGCGGCAGTGAGGGCAGGGGCTGCGTGCCAGGGGCCTGGCGCGGACGGCAGTGCCAGGGAGAGGCCACCCGGCAGACAGCTCGGGACAGATGTGCTTTGTGGATGAATACTGGTCATCTGAACTCATGTTCATGTCGTTTGAATTAGCGTTTTCAAGCAATAGAGAAAGACAAAGGTTCTCGAGGAGAATTCCGTTCTGGAAGCCCAGAATCTCCTGTGGGAAGAGTTGGGCCCCGTCCTCGGCCACCGTACCACCTGAAGCCTGTCCGGCTCAGCAGACGCTTCAGAGCCCCACGTGTTTGGTGCACGTGGCCGTCTGCTCCCGGCTGTTCCCGAGACCCTTGACAGAAAGGGGGTCAAGTGCCTGCCGGGATGTGGGTACAGCCGCTGCGTCTGCCATCTCGGTGTATGTGGGTATATTTAAATTTCAGGTCTGTGCGTAGATACTTTGGGCGTCTTTCCTCCTGAGCATACAAAGAGTTACTTTAAAACATAGGTTTCTGGCAGATGTCTGTTCCTGTCTTAGTAGCTCTCAGCTCCTAAAAAATTAGAAGGCTTTTCTTTTTTGACATATCTTTGCATCAGTTCTGGCTCTTTCTGTGTAATTGCACTCCGGTTATCCCTGTGACTTTTTCTAAACTGAAGGGGCTGAACTATGAACAAGACGGGCTACATGTGACTGCATATATCGTAATTGTAGGGTGAAAACACTGCCTTCGCTCTGGACGACCTGTGGGCAGGAGGGGCCCATACAGCCTTGTTAGAATCGAATACATTTTTAGGATGAATTGAATACATCAGTGTTTTTGAGGGGTTCTGTAAGGAACATGAATTTCTTGCTTTTTTTAAAAAATATTTAATTTACTAATTTATTTGGTTGCACCGGGTCTTAGTTGTGGCATGTGGGCTCCTTAGTTGCAGCAGGCGGGTTTGTCAGTTGCGGCTCACAGGCTCCTTTAGTTGCGGCTCACCGCCTTCTTAGTTGTGGCACGTGAACTTTTTAAATTGCGACATGCATGTGGGATCTAGTTCCCTGACCAGGGATCGAACCTGGGCCCCCTGCATTGGGAGCACAGAGTTCTAATTACTGCGCCATCGGGGAAGCCCCAGGAACGTGAATTTCTGCCAAGACATATGCATTTGCATTTACCACTGCGTGGGTTTGAGAAACTCTGCTCGGGGTCTGGGGTGATGAAGAATTAATTATGTTCAGTTCCAGGAGGTATTTATTTTCCTCTTTATATATTTTAGAGCTTCTGTACTTTTTACAATCAAAAATAATATTTAAAGATCATTTTGTGGGCTTCCCTGGTGGTGCACTGGTTGAGAATCCGCCTGCCAATGCAGGGGACACGGGTTCGAGCCTTGGTCCCGGAAGATCCCACATGCCGTGGAGCAACTAAGCCCGTGCGCCACAACTACTGAGCCCACATGCCACAGCTACTGAAGCCCACGCGCCTAGAGCCCGTGCTCTGCAACAAGAGAAGCCACCACAGTGAGAAGCCCACACACTGCAATGAAGAGTAGCCCCCACTAGCCACAACTAGAGAGAATCCCACGCGCAGCAACGAAGACCCAACAGCCAAAAATAAAAATAAATAATAAATTTATTTTTTAAAAAATCATTTTGGTTTTAATATACTCTATCAAGGCATGTCATTCCTTAGAAAGTTGGAGCCTGAGTTTAAGTGGAATTTTCTAGTTCACGGGTTTTTTTAAATTTAAATTTAATTTAATTAATTTATTATTTTTGGCTGTGTTAGGTCTTCGTTGCTGTGCATGGGCTTTCTCTAGTTGCGGCGAGCGGGGGCTACTCCTTGTTGCAGTGCGCGGGCTTCTCATTGCCGTGGCTTCTCTCGTTGGGAGCACAGGCTCTAGGCGCACAGGCTCAGTAGTTGTGGCTTGCGGGCTCTAGAGCACAGGCTCAGTAGTTGCGGCACACAGGCTTAGTTACTCCGTGGCATGTGGGATCTTCATGGACCAGGGCTTGAACCTGTGTTCCCTGCATTAGCAGGCAGATTCTTAACCACTGCACCACCAGGGAAGCCCTACCTTTTTTCTTTTTAGCTTTTTATTTTATATTGGAGCATAGTTGACTAACAATGTTGTGTTAGTGTCAGGTGTACAGCAAAGTGATTCAGTTATACATATACATACATCTATTCTCTTTCAAATTCTTTTCCCATTTAGTTGTTACATAACATTGAGCAGAGTTCCCTGCGCTATTTGTTGGTTATCCATTTTAAATATAGCAGTGTGTACACGTTAATCCCAAACTCCCTAACTATCCCTTCCCTCCCGCCCCCCATAACCGTAAGTTCCTTCTCTAAGTCTGTGAGTCTGTTTCTGTTTTGTAAATAAGTTCATTTGTATCATTTCTTTTTAGATTCCACATATGAAAATTTCTTTTTCTCTGTCTGACTTACTTCACTCAGTATGACAATCTCTAGGTCCATCCATGTTGCTGCAAATGGCATTATTTCATTCTTTTTAATGGCTGAGTAGTATTCCATTGTATACATGTACCACATCTTCTTTATCCATTCCTCTGTCGATGGACGTTTAGGTTGCTTCCATGTCCTGGCTATTGTGAACAGTGCTGCAGTGAACATAGGGATGCGTGTATCCTTTCAAACCATGTTTTTCTCCAGATTTATGCCCAGGAGTGGGATTGCAGGATCACATGGTAGCTCTATTTTTAGTTCTAGTTCACCTTTTGGTAATCGGAGAACACTGCCGCCCATCCGCCACCCTAGCCAGAGCCTCCGGTCTCTGTTGGGGGCTTGTCTGCGGGAGGCACTAACCTGGGGGGAGCCCTGAGTGTTGGCCTGGAGGTGAGGCTCGATACTGCACTTGGGGGGCCAGGGAAGCCTGAGACGGGCGACCTTCGGGCAGAGCCCTGAATGGAGGAGTGGGCCCGGGGGTCGGGCACGTGAGGGCAGAGGCCTGGAGGCTGAGGAACGGAAGGTGGGCCCAGCGGGGGGGAGTGGGCCCGGGGCTGCAGGCAGGGGTGGGGGAGGAAAGGGGACCAGCGTTGGCTCCAGCCAGAGCAGGCGGGTGGTGTCCGCCGAGTGATGCCAGGAGGGTGGCTGAGGGAGGGGCAGGGGGTGCTGAGTGGGCAGCACACTGAAGACACAGCCCCTCGGGTTTGCTTGGGGAGGGGCAGCCGTGTGGGCACGAGAGGAGGTCACAGGGCAGTGGGCCTTCCTCTGCCAGTCCTGCTTCTTCTTTTTAATTGACGTATAGTTGATGTACAATATTATATAAGTTACAGGGACACAGCACAGTGATTCACATGTTTTCTAGGTTATACTCCATTTATAGTTATTATAAAATCTTGGCTGTATCCCCCATGATGTACAATGTACCCTTGTAGCTTATTTGGTACATAATAGTTTGTGCCTCTTAATCCCCTACCCTTATCTTGCCCCTCCCCATTTCCCTCTCCCCCCCTGGTGACCACTAGTTTGTTCTCTGTATCTGTGAGTCCGCTTCGTCACTAGTTTGTTTTTATTTTTTTGATTCCACCTATAAGCGATATCATGCAGTATTTGTCTTTCTCTGTCTGACTTATTTCACTTAGCATAATACCCTGCAAGTCCATCCATGTTGCTGCAAATGGCAAGATTTCATTCTTTTTTGTGGCTGAATAATATTCCATTTTATATCTATTTCACATCTTCTTTATCTATTCCTCTGTCGATGGTTGCTTCCAAATCTTGGCTATGGTAAATAATGCTGCTATGAACATTGGGGTGCATGTATCTTTTCAAATTAATGTGTTTTCATTTTCTTTGGGTATCTACCCAGGAGTGGAATTGCTGGATCATAGGATAGTTCTATTTTTAGTTTTTTGAGGACCTTCCATACTGTTTTCCACAGTGATTGTACCAATTTACACTCCCACCAACAGTGTACGAGGGTTCCCTTTTCTCCACACCCTCTCCAGCATTTGTTATTTGTGTTCTTTTTGGTGATAGTCATTCTGACAGGTGTGAAGTGATATTTCACTGTGGTTTTGATTTGCATTTCCCTGATGGTTAGTGATGTTGAGCATCTTTTCACATGCCTCTTGGCCATCTGCATTTCCTCTTTGGAAAAATGTCTATTCAGGTCTTCGGCCCATATTTTGATTGGGTTGTTTGTTTTTTTTGGTGTTGAGTTGTATGAGTTGTTTATATATTTTGTATATTAACCACTTATCTGTCATGTCATTTGCAAATATTTTCTCCCATTGAGTAGGTTGTCTTTTCATTTTGTTGACGGTTTCCTTTGCTGTGCAAAAGCTTTTAAGTTTAATTAGGTCCCAATTGTTTCCTTTTGCCTTTTGCCAGCTCTTGTTATAACCAGACATACCACCAAGGCTGTCCTTCCCAGTCTGAGATCGCTGTGCTTTGGAGGGCTCTTTTGTTTCCTCTTGGTCACGAGAACACACGACAGCAAATGAAACGGTCACGTCGTGTTCTGACAGGACACATGGCCTTTTTCCTGGGCTTCCTTCTCTGCATACGCAGTGTCCCGCCAAGGACAGGCCTCACCTCAGAGCCTCCCCCCCGTCCTCCTTAGGCCCCCCCAGGCTTCTGCTGCAGGTGACCAAAGGGTTGTGTGTGGTTTTGTACCCTGCTGTCCCCCTGCCCCAGTGGGCTAAGGGCTGGGGTCTGTGGTCGCTGGGTTCCCGTGCGGCCGCCCAGTCCAGGACAGCCTCCTGCTCTGGACCGTGCCAGGACATCCTCAGCCGCTGGCCCGGCAGCACCACCTGTGGCCCTGTCACTGAGCAGGCCTGGCTCCTGGCTCCTCACCCTGGGGGACGGGCAGGGGCTGACAGCTGCTGGGTCGAGGACCAGCCTCCTGGCACGGCCTTCCCGAGTGACCGTCAGCAGCTTGAGGGCAGCCTCATCCCATTTCCATGTGGGCCCTGAAAGGCGGTGACAGCTGCCTGTCTCCCTGCCCAGTCCTGCCCCCTGTGCCTTGGTGGTCAGCCCGTGGTGGGCTTGGGCCACGGCCAGGGACCTGCCAGTGCACCCCCAGGGGCGTTCCAGGCATAACTGCCACAGGGGTTGGCCCTCTTCCTCCCAGAGCTGGGGGCGTCCCCGGCAGAGGGGTGGCAAGAGCACAGGGGGAAGTGGGTGGGTGACCTCTGGCCACATTGTCACGTCCTCTCCCTGGGCCTCCTGGGTTCACCCCGACTCTGCCCCTGGGCATCCTCGCTGACCCCAGGCTGGACACCCAGCCCCTCACTGAGATGGTGCACTGGCCCGTCACCTCTGTCCCCAGGCAACCCCTGATCTGTATTCTGTCATTACGTATAGATTGCATTTTCCAGAATTGTGTATAAATGGAATCAGTCTATCTGGGTCGGCTTCCAGTCACCCTACATGTTTTGAGGCTCATCCATGTTGGAGGGTGTCAGTAGCTCACTCCCTTTTATTGCTGAGGTGGGTTCCGCCGTGTGGACGGACTGCAGCTTATTTGTCCATCGCATGTAACGGACGTGTGGGTTGTTCCCAGGTTCTGACTGTTACAAATAAAGCTGCTCCGAACATTCGTGCACAAGTCTCTGTGTGGACGGCGGCTTTCACTTCTCTTGGGACAGCTGGGTGTAGAACGGCTGGTTCATATGGTCGGTGAATGTTTAACTTTTTGAGAAAACTGCCAAACCGTTTTCCAAAGGTTGGACCACTTAGCATCGCTAGCAGCTGTGCAAGGTTCTAGTCGCCCTGCACCCTTGCCAGCACTTGGTGTGCTCAGGTTCTAAACTTTAGCCATCCTGGCGGGTGTGAGGTGGTAGGTCACCGTGGCCTGAATTTGCACTTGCCTGATGACCACATGTTGAGCATCTTTTCGTGTAGGTCTCCTTTTTTTCTTTTTAACATCTTTATTGGAGTATAATTGCTTTACAATGGTGTGTTAGTTTCTGCTTTACAACAAAATGAATCAGTTATACATATACATATGTTCCCATATCTCTTCCCTCTTGCGTCTCCCTCCCTCCCACCTAGGTCTTCTTTAGTTGTGTCTGTTCAAATCTTTTGCCCATTTTAAAATCCAGTTGTCTTCTGACTGAGGTGTAACAGTTCCTCTGTATCTCAGGTGTAAATCCTCTGAAATAGACACGTTTGACAAATATTGTCTCCAAGTCTGTGGCTTGACTTTTCATTTTCTTAACAGAGCAATGAATGTTGGTGAAGTCCAGTTTATTGTTTGACTAGTTCATGCTCTTTGTGAGCTATTTAAGAAAACTTTGCCAAGCCCAAGGTCACTAAGATTTTTCTGTTTGGGGGCTGACGGTTGTGTGTGTGATGAGCGAGGCTTGAGGATCCTTTTTTTGCACATGGCTGTCCGATTTTTCCAGCGCTTTTTGTTGAAAGGATTCTTCTTCTCCATCGCATTTCTTTGGCGCTCTTGTCAAAAATCAGTTGGCCGTGTATGTGTGGGTTTATTTCTGGACTCTCCATTCTGTGGCATCCCCAGGCACGGTAACAGCCAAGACCATCCCTCTCTATACCCAAACGCCCACTTGGCTGGGCACTGACTGTAGGCTGGTTCTAAACACGGGAGCCCAAAGTGCAGCATTCACACCGTTGGGAGGATGTAACCAGGTAACGAGAAGAGGAAACGCCGCCTTGTGACACTAAGTCTGTGGCCTTGAGGAAGAACATTCCAAGCATCCAAGGAGAAAAGGACTCTTCTTTGGGTAACCGTTCTGGTCTGGATGGCCCTGTTTGCCCTTCCTCCCCGACTTGGGCCACCTTCTCACCTGAGCCCTCAGGTGGCCCCCTTGTGGACACAAGCTGAGGGCTTGTCCCAGATGCTCTACCCTGCCTGCCTCCCAGATGGCCCAGCACTTAGGACCTGCCCTGCCCGGGCCCCCACTTCAGCCCAAACCTTCAGGAGGTGGCCGCTGACTGGCGCGTGGGCCAGCCTGTCTGCAGGAGCTGCCCAGGCTCCCGCCTCTCCCCACCTCGAGGGAGTCGGGGTGGGCACACGGCAGGGGTGGGGCGTCCAGAGCGGGAGCCCACGGGCTGTTCAGCTTTTGCCACTGTTGTGGATTCACGTGAAGAGTTTTAATTATCTGTCCACTATTGCTGAAGGGAGTCTTTTTATTTTGTGTGGTGTGTGGTTTTGCCCTGACCTGAGAACCTGCATTTGAATTATTTCGCCGCAGACCCTGTCCTTGTTCTCTGAGCAGACACCCAGTTGTTTCTGTTCTGCCATATGTCAGAACATCCGCCTGTAGTTTTTCCTCTAAAAATGCATAAAAACCAAATACAGGCTCTTGCTGGACTATATTGCATGTAAATTTTGTCCTCTGGGGAAACGGCACATTGGTGAGAACAGGTGTTCTGTTAGGATGGCTATCTTTGAATGGTGAGAGCTCATTGTCTCTGATCCGTGCTTTTAGTGACAAGCAACCTGTGAGTCAAGTGCTTCTAAGTTTTATTTGATAAACTCAGCAGCAAGTGTAATAAAAAGAGGAATTTGCCAAGGGAGCTCAGTGTGGGCCCCGGCGAATCTGCAAGCCGACTGGACGGCCTGGAGCCGGCTGGGCCCACGGGTCCAAGGACTCCTCTGCCCTCTCCCTGCCATCACCCCATTCCCCACTCCCTTCTCCCCACTCAACACCCCAGACCAGGCCCCTCCCCCTTCTCTCTGCTCCAAGTCGCCCCCCTGCTTCTCCCATAAGGAGCGGGATCCCAAACCTAACAGGTTTGAACACGAAGACCCAGACTCCAAATCCGTGTTGCGAACACTTGCCCCCATGTCGTGTTCCACGTCAAGACCCTGTCGCCTTTCCTGTGCAGCACTCTGGTGGAGAGTGGGCACCGTGTCCTCTTGTGGAACCATCTGGAACCCTCCGCATCACACAGAAAGGTCGGAGGTACTGACACCAGCCCTGCACGGACACAGGCCAGGGCGCGGTGCCCATCCTGCTTCCGTGGGGCTGTCAGAGGGAGGCCATCAGAGTCAAGGGCGGGGCAGGGGGACAGCTGCCAAGCGATGCGAGCCGGTGCCCTGGGCAGCACACCACGGGGGGCCCACGGCAGCACCACCATGACGACCAGAGGCAGGATCCGGATCATGCCCTCCCTCTGGGTGAGCCGTTCACCAGGCCCCTCCCGCATCCCTCGGGACTCAGCCAGCAGCATTTGGGTCCGGGACCGCCTCTGTCCTGCAGGTGTGTCCCCTGCATTGACGGAAGGCTTGTGGGAAGAGAGTGTCCAGAACATGGGGTGAGGCTTGTTCTCGGAGGCACGGGAGGCGAGTGGGGAAACCCGCGGCCCCCTCGTGTGACCCAGGGCGCGTGAACCTGACTCCCTGTCTGCGGCCTGGGGCGTCCGGGCATGCTCTGGAGGACCCAGAATTGTGGTCATTTTCACCTCCGTGTGTCCGTAGGGCCTTGGGCGGAGCTGCTGCCCAGGGCGAGTTCACACAGTAAGTGGACAGAGAAGCTGGAAAAAGAAGAGGGACTTCCCAGGCCCCCCAAGACAACCGGGACACGGTGTCCCCTCTCCTGCCTGCTTGTGCTGTGGTGCACCTGGTCGTCAGGGTGGGGAGCAGGGAGGGTGCGTTCCTTTCTCGTGGCTCCTGTGACCACAAAGTAGGTGGCTGAGAACAACAGGAATGTATTCTTTCACAGCTCAGGAGACCGCAGTCTGAAAGCGAGGTGTTGGCAGGGCTGGTTTCTTCTGGAAGCTCTGAGAGAGAGTCTGGCCCTTGTCTCCTCCAGGTTCTGGGGCTCCAGGCGTTCCTCGGCCTGTAGACGCGTCACTCGGATCTCTGCCTGTTTCTCCCATGGCCTCTCCTCTGTGTGTATGTCCCCTTCCCTTGTAAGGACACTTGTCATAGGAGGTGGGGCCACCCGGGTAATCCAGGAGGGTCTCATGCCAAGACCCTTACCTTCCTTCCATTGGCAAAGACCCGTTTTCCAACGAAGGTCACATTCACAGGTTCCACGTGGACTTTTGAGGGCCACCTATCCCACCTGCTACAGGTGAGTAGGGAACACCTCGGGGGTCCCAGCGCAGGTGATGGGGAGCCCCTTCGCCTTGTCCCAAGGACTCTCTGTACAGCAAGTTGGGTCCTGATCTTGGCGAAGCTGCCACACTGCACAGTCCACACCTGCGCACGGCTTTGGTGACGTCGTATGGCAGTGGCAGAGACGACCCTCGTCGCTCCAGACAGAAGGCCCAGTGTAGACCGTGCGTCTGTCTATGGGGCTGTGGACGAGTAGATCTGGTCAGACCCGAGAGCGCCTCGGCAACTTCATGCGCGTGTGGAAAGATGGCGGGAGCAAAGGAGACTTACAGATAGACGAATGGCAGCACACGGAAGGATGCTCTACGGCGTCAGTCACCAGGGAAACGCAAGTCCAGATGACACAGCACTTCACGCCCACCGGGACGGCTAGAATCAGAAAGCCAGACGGCAACAAGTGGTGGGGAGGACATGGAGAAATCGGACCTTCAGCACTGCTGTTACGTGATCAGTTTTATTGAGATGTAATTGACATGCAGCGCCACACGAGTTAAGGTGTGCAGCATGAGGAACTGACGTACACACGTCCCGAAATGGGCCTCACAGTAAGTTTAGTGAGCATCCATCTTCTCATATAGATACAACATTAAAGAAATAGACGACATTTTTTCCCTGTGATGAGCACTCCTAGGACTTCCTTAACTTTCACATATAACACACGGCAGTGTTAACTATATTTTTCACGTTGTACATCACATCCCTAGTACTTCTTTATCTTACAACGGGAAGCTTGCACCTTTTGACCCCCTTCGTCCAATTCCCCCTCCCCACACTGTCCCGCTTCTGTAACCACAAATCTGATCTTTTTTTCTATGAGTTTGTTTGGTTTTGAAGTATAATTGACCTACAACACTATGTTAGTTCCTGTTACACCACCTAGTGATCTGATGTTTCAACACGATCACCAGGATACGTCTAGTTATGATCTGTCACCATACAAAGATATCATGTAGTTCTTGGCTGTATTCCCCACACTGTACATTTCATACCCGTGGCTCATTTATTTTGCAGCTGAAAGTTTGTCCCTCTGAATCTCCCTCACCTATTTCCATCCTCCCCTCATCCCCCTCCCCTCTGGAAACCACCTGTTTGTTTTCTGTATCTATAACTCTGTTTCTGTCTTGTTATGTTTGTTCATTTGTTCTGTTTTTTAGATCCGACATATAAGTGAAATCATACAGCATTTGTCTTTCTCTGTCTGACTTACTTCACAAAGCATGATACCCTCTAGGCCCATCCATGTTGTCTCAAAAGGCAACCTTTCACTCTTCTGTATGGCTGAGTAATATTCCGTTGCGTACATGTACCACATCTTCTTTATCATTCATCTATGGATGGGCTCTTAGGTTGGTTCCATATCTTGGCTGTTGTAAATAATGATGCAATGAACACGGAGGTGCAGATATCTTTTTAGATTAGTGTTTGCATATTCTTCAGACAAATACCTAGAGGTGGGATTGCTGCATCATATGGTTTTATTCTTAAGTTTTTGAGGAACCTCCATACTGTTCTCCACAGTGGCTGTACCAATTTCCGTTCCCACCAACAGGGCACAAAGGTTGCCCTTTCTCCACACCCTCGCCCACTCTTGTTATCTGTGTTCTTTTTGATGATGGCCATGCTGACAGGTGTGAGGTGATATCTCATTGAGGTTTTGATTTGCATTTCCCTGATGACTAGCGACGTTGGGCATCTTTTCATGTGCCTGTTGGCCATCTGTATGTCTTCTTTGGAAAAATGTCTATTCAGATCCTCTGCCCATTTTCTGAGTTGTTTGTTTTTTGATGTTGAGTTGTATGAGTCCTTTGTACACTTTGGATATTAACCCCTTATCAGATATATCGCTTGCAAATACCTTCCCTCATTCAGTAAGTAGCCTTTTCATTTTGTTAATAATTTCCTTCACTGTACAGACACATTTTAGTTTGATGTAGTCCCATTTGTTTATATTTACTTTTCTTCCCCTTGCCTGAGGAGACAAATCCAAAAAAATATTTCTATGACCAATGCCAAAGAGCCACTGCCTAGGTTTTCTTTTAGAAATTTTATGGTTTCAGGTCTTACATTTAAGTCTTTAATCCATTTTGAATTTATTTCTTTTTTTTTTTTTTTTTTTTTTTTTTTTGCGGTACGCGGGCCTCTCACTGTCGTGGCCTCTCCCATCGCAGAGCACAGGCTCCGGACGCGCAGGCCCAGCGGCCATGGCTCACGGGCCCAGCCGCTCCACAGCATGTGGGATCTTCCTGGGCTGGGGCACGAACCCGTGTCCCCTGCATCGGCAGGCGGACTCTCAACCACTGCGCCACCAGGGAAGCCCTTGAATTTATTTCTGTAGGTGGTATGAGAGAGTAGTCCAGTTTGACTCTTCTGCACGTAGCTATCCAGTTTTTCCCACACCATTTATTGAAGAGGCTGTCTTTCCCCCACTGTATATTCTTGCCTCCCTTGTCGTAGCTTTATTGCCCATATAAGTGTAGGTTCATTTCTGGGTTCTCGATTACGTTCCATTGAGCTGTGTGCCTGTTTTTGTGCCAATATCATACTTTTTTGATTACTATAACTTTGCAGTATAGTTTGAAATCAGGGAGTGTGATACCCCCAGCTTTGTTCTTCTTCCTCAAGATTGTTTTGGTTCTTCAGGGTCTTTTGTGTTCACATACAAATTTTCGAATTCTTTGTTCTAGTTCTGTGAAAAATGCCAGTGGTATTTTGATAGGGATTGCGCTGAATCTGTAGATTGCCTTGGGGGTATGGCCGCTTTAACAGTATTAATTCTTTCAGTGTATGAACACGGTATATCTTTCCATCTGTTTGTGTCGTCTTCAGTTTCTTTCATCAGTGTCTTATAGATTTCTGAGTACAGGTCTTTTACCTTCTTAGTTCAGTTCACATGCATTCTGATTAAGTCGCTCAAATCCTTTTTGAAGGAGAGGAATAATTCGCAATAAGCAATTGAAACTCCCACTTCCCACGAGCGGATTTCCATCCGTCCTGGAAGCCGAGAGGATTGCGACCTCCCCCAGCTGTTCCCTGGGCTGCTGTCCGCCAGGCCGGGCCAAGCCCAGGACTTGTCCCCGCAACGGGGCATGGCCAGTGGCACCCCAAAGGCCCAGGGCCCCTGGGACAGTGTCCTGTGGCTGTTAGCAGAATGTGAACAGAATTGATGGGCATCCTAACAGGTTTACTATGTAATAGTCTTAAAAATAACATGCTTTTTAAAGAATTTTAAGCCTATTGAAATTCAAAGACAAGATCTCCTGCAGTGTGAAAGCCCAACTGTCAGATACCATTTGTTCCATTTGGTGCTGCGGTGACACTCCCCCTCGAGGTCTGTTGCCACCCTGGGCTCTTTTCCTCTGCAGTTACGGAAGAGCTTCTCTGTGACCCACTGCAGCTGCTGCGGTTGAATTTCTTGCAATCAGTGTTCTTGGCGTGTCATTATACAGCACTTGATTGAGAGTTTTATCTGAGAATTCACTCTCCTTCTGAAAACCCTTGGCTAGATGCTCAGTTACCTCCAGGCATTGTGTCTGCAAATACTGCAGCCAAGGCAAGTGTGGTCACCTGGGGTGTTGCAGGGCCCCGAGCCCAGGTGCTCCCCTGGAAGGGGGGTGTCCAGCCCGATAGGGGATACCTCATCCTCACAGGGCCAGTCCAGCCTCCTCCCAGGGCTGGGGGCTTGATATTCCGGAGAACTTCCTCCCATGGTGGGGGTCCGTCTCCAGATGAGACTAGAGCAGAATTATAAAGGGGCCCCTCATTGTGCCCCACGGGCAGGGACCCTCTGCAGTCAGAGGGTTTTCTCCTGAGCCGTTGCTAGGCTGCTCTCCAGAGTGGCCGGCAGTGAGGAAGCTGCCCCCTCGGAGCTGGCTGTGGATTTCACTACAAATGAGACCAAGTCAGCTGGGAGGAGCAGCGCTCGGTGAGACGGCAGGTGCAGGGAACTGACTTACTGGATGTCTAAACTGGTCCCAGAATCTAAAGCTTTCAGGGTACTGATTTAGCAGACCATCTGGGAAGCTGCAGAAGCCTGGGCTTGCCTCAGGGCAATCCACGGTCAGCTCTGCATAACAAGGTTCTTATAAAACATCATTTTGGACAACACTGGTTATAGAGATAAAAGTATTTGAAACAAAAATTTAGTGAGGTTTAAAACTGTCTCAGGGCTTCCCTGGTGGCACAGTTGTTAAGAATTCACCTGCCAATGCAGGGGACACGGGTTCCAGCCCTGGTCCGGGAAGATCCCACGTGCCGCGGAGCAGCTAAGCCCGTGCGCCACAACTACTGAGCCTGCGCTCTAGAGCCGACGCACAACTACTGAGCCCACGAGCCACAACTACTGAAGCCCGCCCACCTAGAGCCCGTGCTCCGCAACAAGAGAAGCCACCGCAATGAGAAGCCTGCGCACCGCAACGAAGAGTAGCCCCTGCTCGCTGCAACTAGAGAAAGCCCACGGGCAGCAATAAACACCCAACACAGCCAAACATAAATAAAATTAATTAATTAAAATAAAATAAAACTCTGTCTCAGAATTTAGGTGAATCTCTTAGGTGTGGATAAGATTTCAGGACTATTTTTTGCTGGAGTAACTGGACCCTAGATGTAATTACATTTTGCATCTCCCCCGTCCCCCCAGATTTCTCTGAGATGTGGTGCCTTGTTTTTGGGTGTCCACGTTCAGCCCCAGGCTGTGTTGGGGGAGTGGCCTCGGGCAGTGTCTGAGCTCACTGTGAGGTTGGGTTACCTCTACTCACCTGGGCTTCCTGAGTACCACTCGACTGGTGTGGTGTTTCAGTCCTTGCCTTGCTGTGCTAAGGAGGAGGTGCCCCTCCCACCAGAGAGGGACTTGCCCTCTCACAGGCACCCCTCCTGTGGAGTAGGGGGGAGCATTCCATTCTGTGTCTGGACCATGTGTGTCCACTTTTCCTCCCAGAATTCATTCCACAGCTGGCTCAGTGGAGGTTTTCTGGAGTGGAGGTGCCTCTCCAAGCCCCCTAACCCAGACTCCAGCCCAGGCCCCGAGCTGGAGGGCTTGGGGAGGGCCTCTCCTGGCCCACTGGGAACCAAGCCCATAGCCAGTGCTGCGCCATTTTTGAGCCTGAGTCTGGAGAAGTACTTCCCACCAGCCAGGCCTGGCGCTGGCCACGTGTCCTCAGGTCGGGGCCAGGATTCAGGGATCTGAAGGGTCAGAGACCAGGGATGGTTCTGCTCTGGGTGCTGGACTGTGGGCCAGGGCTGGCAGGCCGAGGGGCCAGGTCCACTTCTGCAGGCGGGCGGTTGAGAGGCCCAGACCCCCAGGTCTGCGCCGGCGCGTGCGCACGCGCGCACACACCCCCCCGTGGGTGCACGCACGGGCAGTGGGTGGTTCAGCGCCCCCTGGCGAGCCCTGGAGAGGCGCCGGCGTCCCTACCCTCGTGCTCGCCTGCGTTTCTGGGGCTGCTGGTCCTCGGCCTAACACTGCGACCTCCCCGCGTTCAGGGGCAGCGGCCCCGAGGCCCAGCCTCGCTGCGCCTTCCTGGCCGTCGCGACTTGGTCCTGCCCTGTGAGATGTGGGGGGCCCCGCATTTGGGGCCCCAGTCTCTTCCTCCTTCCCCTCCGCACGCTCGCTCTTCCGGGCTCACCTGGACACCTGCGCCCCAGGGCCCCTCTGCGTGCCCTGCCCTCTACCCCTTTCCGGTTCTCTGCACCCGGCCCTTGTGCCCTTGCCCACCTCCCCGCCTTTCTCTGGGCGCCCCCTTCTGCCTGACTCGAAGGACCCAGGGGCCCGTAGGCAGCGGGCACGCGCGGTGGCTGCTCCTGTCCCCGACCTGGGACTCCGGGTGGAGGGAGTTGCTCGCACCCTCGCTGTGGGTCACGCCTCCTCCTGGGGTTGAGGCCCCCGTGGGGCTCTGCCAGCAGGACGTCGGGGCGTGTTCAGCCGAGTTCCGGGACAGGGTGCTGGGGGTGGCAGCGATGCTCGCAGGAATGACGTGGTTCCTTAGCGTCTCATTTCTCACTTATCACTGTCAATTGACTCCACCGCCGCGATGACCGCACCAGGTGCAGACCCCCCGGGCGCCGTGCGAGGTACCCCGTGTGCTTTAAGTCCACTTTGCAGGTGATAAACTGAGGCTCGGATAAGGTAACGGCCGGTAAGGTACTGAGCGGGACTTGAACCTGGAGCCCACCCCGGACCCGTGTCCAGCACACATCCTGTACATCCGGTGCCCACCTGGTTCTTCTTGCCACCTGACCCTCAGACTGCTCCTGTGCTCTGGAGGGCCCTTGATTCCTCTAACCGAAATGGCTTGTTTTGTTATTATTACCATAGGGGTAAAATAGTTATTGATGCAACTCGAACGTGAAGCCATCAGCCTTTCCTGGGCAAGCACTTGGCAGTGTTTTGCGGCAAAGGGCTGCGCCCTTGAGGCAGCAGGGTTCACAGTGACCTGGCTGGTCTCCGCATAGCTAAGGACAGGCCACCTGTGGTGCCAGGTCAGGCTGTAGGCACGTGTGGGGCCAGCTGACTGTCCACTGGCACCTGCCCAGAGTGGGTGGGTTCCGGGGTTCGGCAGTGATCTGGTCTGCAGCCCAGGACAGGGCCAGCCTCCCGGGGGGATGGATGCTCCCTGGGCATACAGACTTGACACGTGGTGTCTGTGCAAGCTGACCCACTGTGGGCCCGCGAGCCTGGACCCTGAGCCACAGAGCCTGAGGCCTGGTGGGACCTGCTGGCTCACCCTCAGGGCCACATGGTGCCAGCCGGGATGATGGCTCTGTGCTCTCTTGTCCCCATCACCCAGCAGGAGCCAGTAGGGAAACTGAGTCATGGGAAAAGGCCTTCCTCTGTCGGGGGGCCAAGTGACAGGTGAGACTGCTTACTGGGTATGGGATACTGGGTGGATTTGTGAATCTCGCTCTCTGAGCCTGAGTTTTTCCTTCTGTAAATTGTTGGATTAGGGGAGTTAGATGACACACATTCAGTGCTGGGTGGTTATCTCTGTGATTAAACTGCGTCCAAACCCTGCCCACCCATTCCTTCAACCACCAGGGATGGGCCCCCCTCTAGTCTTGGTAGGAAGCAGCTGGCTGCCCCAGGGGCTCCCTGATGGGGGGTGCTGGGCAGACTGAGCGAACCACGGGCACGGTGATGTGCCTCCGGTCGGTCCCGTACCTAGGCCTGAAGGCCACAGGGAGGGCAGGTACCCGAGTCCTGAGAGAGAGCAGGGGCCGGAGGGGCACCCAGTGGGAGCCCTGGTGGAGAAGCCTGGAGGGGGGAGGGCGCAGTTGAGTGGGGGTGGGGCGGGAGTCACCAGCCATCAGCCATCCACGGGCCAGATGGCAGGGCTGCCACCATGTGACCACAGGAGTGTGTGCCTATCTGGGGCGCCAGATCCGCTGATGGTGGCTGGTGCCGCCGCCAGGTCAGCGCTGGTGTACCGACGCACTCCTGTGGACAAGGCCGACCTTGGGGATATGGGTCATGGCCAGCCGGGCACTGCAGAACTCAGAGGGGACAGAAGCGTGGTGGAGAGTCGCAGGAGGGTCTGGGTGAGTGTTTGGAGGAAGTGAGAGGTCCCCGCCCTGGTGACCAGTGGTCAGTGAGTTTGCTTGGCAGTCCAGTGTGGCCTGGTCAGCTTCCCCCGTGCCCAGGGCCTGAGGATCAGCGGGTGGTCGGATGCATAGCACTGGGAGCAGCCAGGTTCGGAGTGTGTGTGACTTGAGGCTTTTCGCTGGTTTCTCTGCAATGCTCTTGGATTTGGGTGTTGAGTGGGGAGTCCGAGCCTTTACTGGAAAACTGTTCCAAGCAAGGCCCAGGGCCTGGGCTGGGCTCTTAGGCACCCAGCCCTCACGCCTGAGCTCCCTGCGCTCTGTCCAGCTGAAAGGCCCACCTGGGGGTCCAGCGAGATCCGCAGGGCTCTCTTCTGCTGAGTGTCGGGGTGATGGGGGTCCCGTGGGGTAGTCCGTCTCGGGAACCAGCGTTCGGAGCCCAGGCCGTGTCCTGGGACAGCTGCTGGGGGGCTGCTGGCGGGGCAGGGGGCTGGGACTCTGCGCAGCCGGGGCCGCACTCCATTGCTGAGCTCGCGAGGCGGGTGTGAGGGGGCTGGGCCTTTCTGACCTGGCCGTGCTGCCTGTCCTGCCATCTGTCCCGCCCACCTGTCCCACCATCTGCCTTCTCTTCTTGTTCCCTTCCTGGAGCTTGGCTGCGACCGCGCTGCTGCCCTGCAGTGACGAGGCATCCTTCTAAGGTTCTTCCGCCGCAGTGTTTACTTCCTATTTGGGAAGCAAGAGGCGTGAGAGGGATCCTGCCCTGGTCACTCTTACCTCCTCCTCTCTCCCACGTGGGCTCCTGCGTATCCTCAGAGTGAGACCTGGGCCGGCTGCCGGCCCTGCCGTGTCCACTGATGTGACCTTGGCCATTAGTCTTCTTCATCTGGGTCGACACTGGGCCACCTCACAGAGGGGTCTGGGTGGTACCCGCTGAGGCACAAGCAGTGCTCCACACCGGGCTAGGGACCCTCGCGGTTCATGCCACATTCTGCCGCAGCCCAGCTGGCCGGCCTCACAAAGGCTGGGTCCCTCCAGCATTGTCACATGCCTGGCTCGGACGGGCTCCTGAGGGCGGGGCCTGAGCTCACACCCGCCTGCATCCTGTATCCCACATCTGCATCCCCATCCTGCATCGCAGAACAGGTGTTTGAATGAATGGATAATTTCATCAGCTTTACAAAATTAGTCCTGAATCAGTCAGCGTTTGCACTTTGGACTGATTCAGTACTGCTGTGTTTTTGGGTGTTTGAGGCATCTTTGGGGCTGCTTGTTCACTACTCTTCTAACCTCCTAAGCTAAATGCTACCTTCATTAATTTTATTTTTGTCTTGTAACACTGAAATCTGTCATTGCTATGAATTTATTTTGAGAAAATATTGACATCGTGTGCCAAAAAAGACATTCCTACTGGGCTCTGTTTTATTCTCTTATAGTTTTTATTTCAAAATTGGGTGAGTACTTCTTCGTATTTATATCAATTGATTTTCTTTGCTGTGGACATTTAAAAGTCTAATTTAGGGGTTTCCCTGGTGGTCCAGTGGTTAAGACTCTGCGCTCCCAGTGCAGGGGGCCCAGGTTTGATCCCTGGTCAGGGAACTAGATCCCACATGCCGCAACTAAGAGCCCGCACACCGCCACGAAGATCCTGCATGCCGCAACTAAGACCTGGTGCTGCCAAATAAATAAATAAATATAAAATAAATAAATAAATGTCTAATTTATAATTTGATTTTCAATGTTGTTGAATGAGGCTTCCTGATTCAAACCAAAGAGAGAGAGTTCCTGTTCCGAATCTTTACCTTCCTCCAGTCGGCAGGCCTCCGAGCTGGCCTGAGGGTGACCCTGCCCTGCTGGACCGATTTAGTCCTGAGTGATGAGCCGGCTGGAGACCGCTGTGTTTGCTTCATTCTTTGCATACTTAGAAATGGAAATGTAGCACCAAAATTTTCTTTTGGATTCTGTTAATCAGCACAGATTGAGTTCTGTAAGTTGTGTTCATTCATTTCCTGGACTTCTGCCCGGAGGTTCTGTCTCCCTAGCATCTGGGGTGTCCGGGTGAGTATGGCGGCCGCACTCGGTTAAGATTCTCCTGCTGCCCCTCGGCATCCCCGGGAGACACAGGGAACTTTTGATTCTTCTTTGGAAATGCCGGTCCTGAGGGGGCTGGAAAGCTGTCTCAGAATATCACTTAAAATTTAAAAATCAAAAAAAAAAAATTTAAAAATCACACAGATCTTTTGTGTCTCAACAAAATAAAGATAATTGTTAGGTTAAAATTTTTTTTTTTTATTCTCTAGTTTCTGCTGTGTGTGTGTGTGTGTGTGCTCAGCTCTCTCTTTGCTAATGGTCAACACATTCGTAGGTGTGCTCTTAAGGTCTTTGATTTACTGAAAACAAAGCAAGGTGAGCCCAAAGGGTTTGTCTCTGCATCGATTCCAAGGTGGCAGATTCCACCACGCCCACCCCGTGCCCTTCGCAGGGAGAGCGGGAGGCTGTTCGTGGTCACGGAGACGTTTAGCCCACGCAAGGCTTGTGGGGGTTGGCTGGGGTCCTCCAGGACTGGGTGCTGTTGTTTTCTTCCCTGGCCTCTCCCCGGGCAGGCAGGCCCTTTCCAGTTCTCCACAAGGCCCACTGCTCCCTTTTGTCTTCTCCCCCATGTAGGTGTCTGCCAGGCCCTGAAGACACGAGATTGAACCCTGGTTGGGGGGTCAGAGGGCAAGGGTGTCTCTCCCTCCTTCCAGCTTCTGAAACTAAGAGGAGGCTTCAGGGTGGGAAATGGGTCCAAATGGGCCTTAATGGAGGGATGTGGGTCGGGGTGGGGGGAGCTTGACTCAGGGTGGCAGGGACAGTGGGTGAGGGCACCATTCAGAGAGTCAGCCGGCTCCCCACCTCCCAGCCCCTCTCCTTCCGTCTTTCCTTCCGGTCAGCACAACAGGAAAGGGGCAAAAATGTACTGCCAGCCCCTGACCCCAACCTGGTTCCTGTCTCATCACAGAGGGGTCACTGGTGGCCCTCCTGGGCGTGAGTCAGCTGAGCCCATGGCGGGGGCCAGGGTCTGGACCTGCCCCATTCCTGGCCGTGTCCCCAGCCCTGCATCCTTGGCAGTGGGTGCGCAGGTGCCTTTGCTGGGTGTGTGCACGGATCTGTGAATCCCCGCCGCTCTCCTGTGGAGAAGCCTGGGTCACATGTCCGCCTCCTGGGCCAATCACTGAAGCCCCCCTCCCCCCTGCCCGAGGTCGGCGCAGCCCGCCTGAGGGGCTTACTCACCACCCAAGGGGTTTGGGCCGGCATCCCGAGTGACCCAGAGTCAGGCACTGATGAATGACCAAGTACCCTGAGCGGAGGAAAGAACCACCCTGGGATGGGCCACGTAGGGGGAGGCGGGGGGGAACACGGGCTCCATCGAGCAGTGAGCTGAAAGAAATTACAAAAATAAGTTACCTTATGTTCAACAAAATGTAGGGTGTAAAGACAGCCATGTGCTGAATCTTAGGTAGAAGAAGGAGGGAACCGAGGGTTGATTGGGTCTTTCCTTCTCTTCTGTCTTTCTCTGTCCCATCCTGAAGGGCACCTTTTATAAAAACATGTTTGAGGGCCTTACCACCCTTCCCGTGGGCTTGTCCTAATCCTGGAGACTCAGATCCAAGGGGACAGCCCTTGGCACCTCGGCTGGAGGGAGCACAGCGCGGAGGCCTGGGGTGGGCGTGAGCGTGTGGACAGGACAGCACGTGGCCGGCGGGGCTGGAGCTGGGGACAGACCTGGGCGGTCACGTGGCCGGCAGGACGGGCGGAGGCGCACGGAGCTGGGCCTTCGCTCCAAGGGTGGGGTTACGCCTGAAGACCCAGAATCAGAAGAACGCCCCATGCCTTTCGTGGGAGGTGAGCCTCTGAGAGAAGCGTTTCCCGCCACAAAGCCCCGCACCTCCTGGGTCGTGGAAACTGGGCTGAGCGCTGGGAGGAGGCTGGGGAGCGGCCCGCGCCCTTCCTTCAGCGGCCGCCTTCATCACTTCAGTTTAGTTTAGGACTAAAACTCCTTTCTGAGCGCTGATTCCACCGTCCCGCGCCCCGGCCCTCCCCAGCCCTCGTCTGGGGTCCTTCTCCCCACCCCCGGGGCCTCAGGGGAGCCGGCGGGGTGACGGGCCCCGCCCACGGTGGGGACAAGGCCACGCCCTCCCGGGCGGCGCTCACCCCCTCTCTCCCCGCAGCGGTCGGACCCGCAGCTGCTGGCGCAGTTCTACCACGCGGACGAGGAGCTGAGCCAGGTGGCCGCCGAGCTGGACAGTCTGGACGGGCGGAAGGACCCCCAGCGCTGCACGCTGCTCGTCAGCCAGTTCCGCTCCTGCCAGGTGAGCGGGGGGACGGAGGGGAAGGAGGGCGCGGGCCAGGGGAGCGCCTCAGGGAGGGAAACCGGACCGGAGTGCGGCGGGGGGTGGGGGGAGGACATCCCGGGGACAAGAGCAGGTTGGAAGGGGCGGGTTCGCGGGACACCCTCGGAGAGGAACGTGGGAGGACGAGGAGCCGGCACGAGGAAGGGGACGACGGCCCGCGGGGCCGCCGCAGAGCTGGCAGGGTGGCGACCTCCTGCTGTAGGGTTCACCTGGTCCTGGACACCATGCTGGGAATTCCTCTCGGTTCCCTGAACCCGGGAGGTTTCGCCAGCACTAGAGCACGTGGATGAAGCAAGTTTTGTCAAGTGACCGTCTGGGTCGGTCATCAAGTTCCAGAACCTTCTCGGTGTATTCAGCCCACCAGTCTGAGTCTCTCCACCGGGGAGGTGAGGGCTGTGCGTCCTAGATCACAGGGGTGGGTCTGGGGAAGCAAATGTCCCATCGTGTGTTTCAAGCATCAAGGGTTCTTACAGAATCCTTGAGGGGACGGGAAGAGTACACCCCATCCCATTCCCATCTCTCAGGAGGGTCCAGGGACCAAGGGGACAGGAGGGTCTCCCGACTGGCTGGTCTGTCGATGCCCTGCTTCCCCACCGGAGGATGTCCTTCCTGTGCCCTCAGCTCGCCCACCGCTGGCAGCGAGGAGGCCTCTCTTTGCCCCCTCCCCCCACCACAGGGTGGGGCTACCTGCAGGGGGCTGTGTTTACTCCCAAGGCCACTTATGCCCGCTCACTGGCTATTGTAACTGCATGTTACACAGAGTGACCGAGTGGGGTGAAACTCGGCTTGTGCCTTGCAGAGCCTCGGCAGGGAAAATCAGAGAGGGGGGACGGCCCTGGGAGTGGATGCGTGTGAGGCCGCTTTAAAAAGGTCGAGAGGGCTTCCCTGGTGGCGCAGTGGTTGAGAGTTTGCCTGCCGATGCAGGGGACACGGGTTCATGCCCCAGTCCGGGAAGATCCCACATGCCGCGGAGCGGCTGGGCCCGTGAGCCATGGCCGCTGAGCCTGCGCGTCCAGAGCCTGTGCTCCGCAACGGGAGAGGCCACAACAGTGAGAGGCCCGGGTACCACAATAAAAAAAAAAAAAGGTCGAGAAACGAATCATAAAAATCAGACAAAGTAGTTCACGCTCACATAGCGACACAGGCGTCTTTCACTTCTCACTGCTGTCTGAAGACCCCTGTGTCGGGGTCCCCAAAGCCACGCTGGGCTTCCAGCAGGAGGACACAAAGGGCTCACGTATACTCAAGGCTCTGATCCATCACAGTGAAGGGCTGTGAAGCAGAACCACTGAAGGGAGAGGGCCTGGGGGCGAGGTCCAGAGGAAACAGGCGCTAGCTTCCAGAACCCCGTCCCGTGGAGTCACGCAGGCCACGCTCCACCCCCGAGCGACACGCTGTCCCCAGGGAAGCTCGTCAGAGACTCAGAACCGGGGCTCTCATTGCGGGCCCACAGGCTCCGCGGGCCCCTCTGCCGGGCACACACCGAACTCCAGCCCCGGGGAGGGGGGAAGGGTGTCAGCACAGACATAGCAGGGGAGGCCCAAGGAGCCCCCCATCCCAACACCCCAGCTCCCGGACGCCAGCCCAGGGCCAGCCCCGCACACAGGCCTCGCAGAGGGCAGCAGCCAGGCCCGCTGGGAGGACTCCTCTCCCCACAAACGCGTGGCTGAAAGTTATGGCTGAGGCATCCTGGGTGCTGGCTCTGTACTCAGCTGCCCGCCCCGGGAAAACGGACTTAGAAGAGGCGCCGAAGTGAGCCTCCCCGTGTGTACCGTAACTTCATAAAGGCTTGTCACTGTCACATTTGTTTCACTGGCCAGTTACTGGAGCTCCTTGTTTTGTCAGGGTTTCGCACTACAGTGAATTTCTACAAAGCTCAGCTATTTAGGTTGGAAAGTCACTTTTATTTCTAACATCTCTCTTGAAACAGGTACTTTTTTTTTTTTTTTGGCTGTGCTGATCAGCTTGTGGGATCTCAGTTCCCCAACCAGGGATTGAATCAGGGTCATGGCAGTGAAAGCCCGGAATCCTAACCACTAGACCACCAGGGAACTCCCCGAAGCAGGCATTTTGCCATTTGTAATTTTCATTGACCTTCACGATGCTGTCAGTTCACTTGTTCATTCATTCCTTCATTCAACAGCACTCACTTGCAGAGGTGCCCCTGGGCAGAGGGTGGATGATGTCATAGGAGGGAGCCAGGCAGGCGCAGGGGAGGTGGGCATTTGGCAGGCCGTTGCGGTCAGGGAGGGGCTTCGACAAAGGCCGAGAGCACGGGGTGATGTGTGTGATCACAGCACGAGAACCGAGATAACGTGCAGGTCTGACGGAGGCAGCTGGCTGCAGCCCACTCTGCCGGGTCACTTGCTGGCCTTGATTTTAGAGCACGGTTGCCCTGGGGAGGTCACCCAACTCCAGATTTAGCTGGTCTCCCATCCCCTGAAGTTCCCAGCACCTGTGAGTCAGTTCTAGAGGATGTGGACGCCCCTGCCAAGTACCCAGAGGTCATGAATTTCTCGGCCCTGGGTAGTGGCTCAGCCCCCTGTCGGGGGCACCTCAGGCCTCCCAGGTCCCATCAGACCAGGTGGACCCTCAGCTGAGCAGGGGGCATCTGTGCAGAGTACGCATGGCAACGCCAGCCTGGCCCGGCTCTGCTTTCCGGGGGCCCCTGCGGGTCCTCACGTTGGTCTCAGTGCCGCTCAGGTCATACCTTCTGTCTGGGGTCAGCCGGACAGGCTGGTGCCACGCTGGGTGTGGTGTTTTGAACCTTTTGACCCGAAATGGGGTCTTCTAGCTAAGTCTCCAGCCTGACCAGGCACGCAGCAGAGGCCCAGTAAACCGCAGCTTCTCCCATGTGGCACTGTGGAGGGTGAGGCAGGTGCATTGCGGTTCAGCCTCGCTGGGCTGACTCTCATCCCAGTTAGAAGGAATCTAAGTAATGCGCCTTTGCGTAAACTGAACTTTCTTCAGGAAAATTGTGGGCTAGGGCACACATGAGTGTGCAGGTGGTTTCTGATGACGTTTGCACGGGTTTTCGTTTTCCTTCTTGCTTCAGAAAATCATAAAGGATTTAAGGAATCATGCTGATGGTGCAGTAGGATGAAATGCATTCTGGGCTGTTGTTATGCACTGAAGTGTGTCCCCACCCCGCCCCCGATTCCTGTGTTGAAGCCCTAACTCATAGCGCCTCAGGTGTGACTGCATTTGGAGGTGGAGCCCTTAAAGAGCTGATTAAGGTAGAATGAGGTCACTGGGGTGGGCCCTGATCCAATCTGAGTGATGTCCTTACAAGAAGAGGCAGTTAGGACACAGACAGGCACAGAGGGACGACCACGTGAGGACACTAAATCCCTTATCAGACGATGACTTGCGAACATCTTCTCCCAGTCTATGGATTATCTTGTCATTCTCCTAGCAGTTGTGCAAAGAGCCTAAGTTTCAAATTTTGATGCAGCCCAATTTACCTATTTTTTCCTTATATAGATCATCCTTTTGGTGTCATATCTAAGAAATCTTGGTCTAACCCAAGGTCATCAAATTTTCTCATTTTCTTTCAGAAAGAAAGAAAGGTTTTTTATTTCTTTATTTATTTGGCTGCGTTGGGTCTGTTGCTGCGCGCGGCCTTTCTCTAGTTGCGGCAAGCAGTGGCTACTCTTCCTCATGGTGCGTGGGCTTCTCACTGTGGTGGCTTCTCTTGTTGCGGAGCACGGGCTCTAGCCACACGGGCTTCAGTAGTTGTGAGGTTTTATATTTAGGTCTCTCATCCATGTTGACCTAACTTGAGTATATGGTGTGAGCTTTCAACCAACATTCATATTTCTTTTTGCAAATGCATTTTCAATTGTTCCAGCCTCATTTGTTGAAAGACCATCCTTTCTCACTGAAAAGGCTGTCCTGTCCTTTTTGTACTAAACTGTTTCTGCACCTTTGTTGAACATCATTTGTCCATATCTGTGTGGGTCTATTTCTGGGTCCTCTAGTCCGTTCCACTGATCTGTCTTAAGGCCAGTATCACATTGTCATAATTATGGTAGGTTTAAAGTAAGTTGTAAAATCAGAGGGCATCAGATCTCCAACTTTGTTCTTCTATTTCAAAGTTGTTGTGGCTGTTCTAGGTTCTTTGCATTTCCATATGAAACTTAAAAACAGCTTGTAGATGTCTACAAAAAAAAGCCTGAGTTTTTGATTGGGATCACATTTAATCTATAGATCAATTTTGGGAAAAGCATTGAGTTTTTCACCATTCAGTGTGATGTTAGCTATCGTAGGGTTTTCATAGATGCTCTTTTTCAGGCTGAGGAAGTTGCCATCTATTCATAGCTTGCTGAGAGTTTTATCAGGAATGGATGGATGTTGGAGTTTTTTCAAATGCTCTGTGTCTGTTGAGGTTATCGTGTGTTTTCCTTTCCTCTTAGTTTGTTGATATGGTAAATTACATTTAGATGTTATTAACTATTTTTATTACTGTCCGCCCCATCACCCACAGCAACAGCAGCAGTAACAGCAGCTGATCCGGGAGGGACAGATGGGATCAGCCCCTGTAAGGTCCCTACTGTATGTGTGAGGTGGTATCGAACTCTTTGAAAGTAGTCTTATGTCTTTATGTCATACGTGTTCGTCTTACATGTGTTTAGACTCACACTATATTGTCAGTGTTTTCGTTTAAACAGTCAAATGTTTTGTAAAGAAAATTAAACAATAATAAAGGCTCTTGCATTTTTCCCGTGCGGTCGCCCTCTCTGGTCTCTCTGTTCCTTCGTGAAGATCTCAATTTCCATCTGGTGTCTTTTCCCTTTTGCATGAAAGACTTTCTTTAGCATTTTTTGTAGTGCAAGTCTGCTGGTCATGAATTCTTATCTTGCCATCAACTTGGAAAGCTATTTTTGCTGGGTTTAGAATCCTAAGTTATCATTTTCCCCTCAATACTTGAAAGATGTTCTTCCACTCTTCTCACGTGCATTGTTTCCAGTGAGAACGCTAATGTCATCTTACCTTTGTTCCTTGTATGTACAATTTTTTCTCTTGCTACTTGTGAGATTTTCTCATTTTATTAGTTTTCATCCATTTGATTATGGTGTGACTTTGTATCGCTTTCTTTGTGTTTCCTGTGCTTAGGGTTCATTGAACTTGTTGGATCTGTGAGTTTATAGTTGTCATTAAATTTGGGGAAAAAATTAGTCACTATTCCTTCACATATTTTTTTGTTTCAGTTCTCCTCCTCTTGGGTCTTGAATTATACATATTTTGACATATTGAGGTTGTCCTAGAACTCACTGATGGTCTCTTCTATTATTATTATTGGTATTTTCTCTCTGATAAATTTGGGAAGTTTCAATTGCTATGTCTCCAAGTTTATTGTTCTTTTTTTCTGACCTGTCTAATCTGAGGTTAATCCCATCCCGTGTATTTTTGTTTTCACCTCAGATACTGTAAGTTTTGTCTCTGGATCAGTTTGAGACCTTTTTGTTTCTTCATTGATTCTACGTAACTTTCTGAACACACACAAGTCAGTTATGACAGCTACCTTCATCCCCTGTTCTATCACCTCTGTCAGGTCTGGGTTGGTTTCGATGGGTTGCTTTTTCTTTTCATCATGTGTCATATTTTCTTAATTCTTTGCAAGCCTGGTAATTTTTAAAATAATTTTTAAAAACTTATTTATTTTTGGCTGCGTTGGGTCTCTGTTGCTGCACACGGGCTTTCTCTAGTTGCAGCGAGCAGGGGCTACTCTTCGTTGTGGTGCGCAGGCTTCCCATCGTGGTGGCTTCTCTTTGTCGCGGAGCACGGGCTCTAGGAGCGCGGGCTTCAGTAGTTGCAGTGCACAGGCTTCAGTCGTTGTGGCTTGTGGGCTCTAGAGCACAGGCTCAGTAGTTGTGGTGCATGGGCTTAGTTGCTCTGTGGCATATGGGATCTTCCCGGACCAGGGCTCGAACCCGTGTCCCCTGCATTGGCAGGCGGATTCTTAACCACGTGCCACCAGGGAAGCCCAAGCCTGGCAATTTTTGAATTGGATGCCTGACCTTGGGAATTTTACCTTGCTGAGAGCTGAATCTTTTTTTCCATAAACTTTTTTTAGCTTTGTTCTGTGATACAGTTTGTTACTTAGAAATGGTTTGATCCTTTTGCATCCTGTTTCTTTAAGGAGTTAGGCAGGATCAGAGCTGTGTTTAGTCTGGGGCTAAGAATAGCCTGCTACCGAGGCAAGACACTTTCGGTATCTACCCAATGCCCTGTGAACCGTGAACTTCTCTACTCTTCGGGCCTGTGCCCAGCTGCATACTCAGGGGCCTCCCCAGAGGCTGTCTCCCTGGGCAGCTCACTTATGTCTGCTACTCTGTCCTCTGGATTCTGGCTGCCTTGGTCTCCCCGGGCTCTCAGCTCTGTCTCTTCAACTAGGGAGTTTGCTGGGTCCCACGTGGGTACCTTCTGTCTGTGCCACGACCTGAAAATTCCCTCCGGGCAGTGAGCTGGGCAGTCATAGCTCCCACCTCATTTGTTTCTCTTCTCTCTGGGATCACTTACTGCCTGACGTCCAGTGTCTGGACAACCGCTGTCTCATTTGCTTCCATTATTGTTGTTTGAAGAGGTAAATTTCATGCATGTTGCCCCACCTTGGGTGGAATCAGACGCCCCAGTAAACGTCGTTGAGGGACACTGTGTGTTCAGCACTGCTCTATCACTGGGGACCCATCAGTGCAGGGGAAAAGCCCTCACCCTCAGGCAGGTGCCATCCTGGGGCTGGGCAGGGTGGGAGCACTGCCACTAAAAGGCCACACAACTTTGGGTAAGCCCTGCCACCTTGCTGGGCTAAGATTCCTGGCTCTCAATACCAGCTGACGTTTTCTGAGCCCTTGCTGTTATTTTTGCCACCATTTGTTCATTACTTCGTTGAATCGTGAGAAAGAGACCTGCCCACCCAGAAAACCTTTTAAACAAAGCTGACAGTAGGACCACTTGATGTTGGTTGGATTTATTTTTATGTTTTGTGCGATTTCCTTATGGTGCAGAATTTCCTTCAGAGTTTAGAGCATCAGTTGTTTGCATTAGAAAGTCATGCTTCCCGCTCACATCTACTGCCTAAGAAAAATGAAACTCAAGCCTCAGAGGGTGGAGAGGAGGACTGTTGAGATACGAAACTGCTGAGGGTGAGGGTGTGCTGTCTTTTTTTGGAAAGCAGCTTGGTGGAATGTAATTAGGGCCTATAAATGCACTTCACACTCTTTGACTTTGTAATGCTACTTCTAGGGATGAGTGGATTCTGAGGGACTAACCCAAAATTCAGTGTCAGGCACCGCAGTGGTGATTGCGTTACTCACGGTAAATTAGAAATGACGTAAATGTCCAGCAGAAGAGGAAGCAGGGAGTTAAAAGGATGGTCCGTGTGCTGGAATCTTACGTGGCTCCCCGTCACAAGCTGGATTTGTGGAAAGTGATAATAACAGGTCCCAACAGTAAATGACAGCAGCGGAGTACAAAATTATGTCCACAGATGATCCCAACCGTGCTGCTGATGGGAAGCAGCCCACGGGGACAAGAATCGGAAGCATGCCACCTGCAGTCACTGTCCCCACCTGCAGTCACTGTCCCAAGGACATTCCCTGCCCCTCCACTTTCCCATGTTTCCAGTTTCTCTGGGATGAATGGGTATTAATCTTACCTTTAACAAATTAAAGAAACAAACTAAACTTTTAACATTCTTACAATTCTACTGAATGATGATGGACGTTTAAAGAACAGGACAATTTTGAGAAAAGAATGGGATGTAATTTAAGATGCAGTAAAACAGGTTTGAGAAGACCAGTCTTACACGTGGTCTCCTAGTGATGTCTGTCCCGACAGCAGGTCTTGCCTGTGTCGCGATCATGCCCAGGGTGACACAGGCTTATATGTTAATCAAAGCAGCACAGCAAGTGGGTGGTGAAAATCCACTTTTTGTGTGTCTGTCCACCTAGCATTTCCATTCCTCCAGCTCTCTCCTAAGAAATTTGTGTACAGGAGTTCAGAGAGATGCTCGGGGCGGTCATCGTGGCTGAGGCTGCAGGGAGCCCAGGTGCACAGGTCCGCAGGGAAAGGTACAGCCGTCACAAAGGGTGATGCACCATGAACTTGGTGACTGACGTGGGACGCGCCCTCAGCCCTCGTAGCGGGTGCTCTAGACACCTGGACGTGGGGAAGGGTGTGCTCTTCACTCTGGATACTTCTGGAAAGTTTGAGCTCCTTGTAGCAGTCGCAGAGCAGGCCCACGTGTGCTACCACATCACCTCGTCACCCTAACCTGCACTGGGCTTGCTTCTCGGACTTTCCAAGCAGTCCTGTCAGCCGCCAGCTGGAGCTGCGTCTTAGCGCACTTCCTGTTTCTGTTTCAGGACAACGTGTTAAACATCATTAACCAGATCATGGATGTGTGCATCCCCCAGGACCGCGCCCCACGGGATTTCTGTGTCAAGTTCCCCGAGGAGATCCGGCACGACAACCTGGCCGGCCAGCTCTGGTTTGGCGCCGAGGTAGTGGGTGGCTGCCGGGGTCCGGGGTCACGGTGCTGCAGGGCCCGGCGTCTCCTCCTCCAAGGGTTACAGGTGGTGCTGAGCCTGTAGGGTGGTGGGGAGGCGAGAACACGCTCCCTGGAAACTATACACAAGCAAATAGAGACACGAGGCCTCACATGTGATTTCTATGAGGTTCTCAGGCCCCCAGACACGTAGGGCCTAAAAGAGGTTCTTACTACAATAATGCTGGTATTCGGAACAGCACTGCCCGTCCTGCACCCGCAGGACTGTTGCTTCTTGCGGGGCGGGGCGCCTGCGCCCTGGCCCGCACTCCAGCCCCACGCACAGGGCCCCTCCCATCTTGGTCTTCACCTCCTGAGGAGGAGCCTGAGGCACGGGAGGGAGGTGCCCGCCCGGGGAGGCAGGACCAGCCTCACCCCGGCCAGTGGTGACCCGTGGGACACCCAGACAACCCTTTGGCCTTGCTCTCGGGACCCTAGGGGTGTGCGCTGCCCCGTCCTCCCCGCCTCAGCTCTGCAGGACTCCTGGAATGCCCCCCTCCCCCACGCTGCCGGGCCCTCGTGCCCACCGGCTCCCCCCTTTCAGCCCACTCCACCCGGCTCCTCTGAGCCGCACCTGGTTGGGCGTCCCTGCTGGGGCCCTGGGTAGGCCGTCTCTCCCCCCAGCCTCAGTGCTCAGCTCTGCAAAGCGGGTCCCAGGGGCAGGGGCAGCTGTGCAAGCCATGAGGTGATGCAGGGAGCCTTTATGGACACGAGGCGTCTGCTTCCTAGAACAACCTGGATTTCCTGGGGAGCCGCGGTCAGTCCCGCTGCGGTGGACCTGGAGTACGGCCGGAACCTGGCGTCTGTGGGCCGGGTGGGGAGGGGACAGGAGTCACATGGCCCGGAGGCCCCTGCATGGAGCCCCCAAACCCGAGGGCACTTGTTCTCACCGCCGTGATGGCTCTGCATCTAAGAGAAACCAGGAGGGAGCAGGCGCCCCAGAGCGGAGGGGGGAGGGGGGCAGGAATATGAGGGAGGGGCTCCCGGAAGGGAGGCCTGGGAGGCGTCTCCGGGATGAGGCGCCCCAGCCCCGCCGTTGCTCTGCCCTCCGGTCCCACCTCTGGCTGTACAGTCTTCTCGGGCGCCGTGGAGCGGGGGGGGGCCTTTCTCAGCGCCCGCTGTCGTGGGTTCCGGAAGCCCACACGCTCCGGGCGCCGAGGACACGCGGGTGGGGCCTCCCTGACGCCCTCTGCCGCCCGCAGTGCCTTGCCGCTGGCTCCATCATCATGAACCGCGAGCTGGAGAGCATGGCCATGCGGCCGCTGGCCAAGGAGCTGACCCGCAGCCTGGAGGACGTGCGCGGCGCCCTCCGCGACCAGGCGCTGCGGGACCTCAACACCTACACGGAGAAGATGCGGGAGGCGCTGAGGCACTTCGACGTGCTGTTCGCCGAGTTCGAGCTGAGGTGACCGAGGAACCATAACCCTTTGCCCCGTGGGGAGGCTGGGGGCGGGCAGCTCCGCCGGCTCTGCGTCTGCAGCAGGAAAACTCTGCGGAGGGAGGCGCGGGCTGGTTCCGGGCCGTCGCGGGGTGGGGGGTGGGGGGTGGGGGGCGGGGGCGGGCAGAGGTGACCCAGGGACGCAAGGGACGCCGGGTCCCGCCCAGCACCTCTGCTGCTGGTGGTCCTGCGGGTGAAGGTCACGGTCAGCACAACGCCCCGCCCCCAGCACGTCTCTGTGCCCAGACGTGGGACGCGGCAGGAGGAGCCAGGAGGAAGTGGAGGCCGCTTGGGGGCATGCTGGGGCCCCCAGCTCCGTGGGGTGAGGGGGGCGCCTCTCCAGCTCAGCGGGTCTGCCCTTCGCACCCCCACTAGCTCCCTGGGGCGTTCCCGCCCGCCCGCGGCAAAGGACATGGCGTGGTCCCTGGGGCCCTCACAGGACGGGCTGTGGAGGACCCGGGACTGCGGGGAGGGGCCTGCGCGGTGTCCACAGACACAGAGACGCTGGAGGTAGATGAGAAGCAGGACCCCAGAGCCCGTCCACGGTGGCCCGGTTAATGAAAACTGTCCGTCCTGTGCCTTGTGGGCCCCAGAAGGAAGTCAGGCATTCCAGCCGGTTCTCTAGGGAGTGGGCGCCACAAATGAGCTTAATAGTTTTGGCCGGCTCTGTCTGCTCCACATCTTTCCAACTAAGCTTTCGTAACAAGAAAAAATAGTGACAGAAAAATGTTCTCACCTGGAGAGTGGGTGGAGCCCCCGGCCCTGCCCTGCATGGGGGCCCAGGGGTTGTCCACCCGCCCTGCACAGGGTCATTCACTACCTCGAGGCTGGGGACAGTCGGGGCAGTGGGCAGTGGCGGTTCCGGGGTGGGCAGGGCTGTGGGACCCAAGGAGGTGCTGCTTGAGGCCTGACCCTGGGAGGAGCTTTGGCTCAAAATATAAACGGTGATGCTGGGGGTGTGTGTTTATGAAGCTGCTGAGATGCAGCCGGGCTCCAGTTGGAGGGACCTCATTTGGTTGTCAGTTAAGACACCCTTGGTTCCGGGAGATACCAGATGGCCCTCACTCCCTTCTCTCTGTTTGCAGCTACGTGTCGGCCATGGTGCCCGTGAAGTCCCCGCGGGAGTACTACGTGCAGCAGGAGGTCATCGTGCTGTTCTGTGAGACGGTGGAGAGGTGAGGCCACCTGGGAATGGCGGGGCTCCTGCGGCCCCGGGCCTGGGTGAGGGCTGCAACGGGACAGGGGCACCATGTGCATGTGCCACAGGGCCTCCCCACACACCACTGTTCCTCAGCCCCAGTGTCCCCTTTCTCTGGGCCCAGACCCTGCAGGAGGAGCTGACGTGGTTGAGAAGGGCTCCATGCTGACCTCCTCACCTCCCTCACCACCCTCACCTCCTCACCTCCTCACCTCGCTCACCTCCCTCACTGCCCTCACCTCCTCACCTCCCTCACCTCCTCACCTCCCATACCTCACTCACCTCCCTCACCTCCTCACCTCCCTCCCCTCCCTCACCTCCTCACCTCCCTCCCCTCCCTCACCTCCTCACCTCCCTCACCTCCCTCACCTCCTCACTTCCCTCACCTCCCTCACCACCCTCACCTCCTCACCTCCTCACCTCGCTCACCTCCCTCACCGCCCTCACCTCCTCACCTCCCTCACCTCCTCACCTCCCATACCTCACTCACCTCCTCACCACCCTCAACTCCGTCACATCCTCACTTCCTCATGTCCCTCACGTCCCTCATCTCCCTAACCTCCTCACCTCCCTCACTTCCCTCACCTCCTCACCTCCTCGCCTCCCTCACTTCCCTCACCCCCTCACCTCCTTCACCTCCCTCCCCTCCCTCACCTCATCTCCCTCACCTCCCTCATCTCCTCACCTCCCTCACCTCACTCACCTCCCCACCTCTATCACCTGCCTCACCCCCTCACCTCCCTCCCCTCCCTCACCTCCTCATTTCCCTCACCTCCCTCACCTCCTCACCTCCTCACCTCCCTCACCTCCCTCACCTCACCTCCCTCACCTCCTCACCTCCCTCACCTCCTCACCTCCCTCACCTCCTTCACCTCCCTCCCCTCCCTCACCTCATCGCCCTCACCTCCCTCACCTCCTCACCTCCCTCACCTCCTCACCTCCCTCACCTCCTCACCTCCCTCACCCCCTCACGTCCTTCACCTCCCTCCCCTCCCTCATCTCCTCACCTCCCTCACCACCCTCACCTCCCTCACCTCACGTCCCTCACCTCCCTCACCTTCTCATCTCCCTCACCTCCCTCACCTCCTCATCTCCCTCACCTCCCTCACCTCCCGGACCTCACCTCCTCACCTCCCTCACCTCCTCACCTCCCTCACCTCCCTCACCACCCTCACCTCCTCACCTCCTCACCTCGCTCACCTCCCTCACTGCCCTCACCTCCTCACCTCCCTCACCTCCTCACCTCCCATACCTCACTCACCTCCCTCACCTCCTCACCTCCCTCACCTCCCTCACCTCCTCACCTCCCTCCACTCCCTCACCTCCTCACCTCCCTCACCTCCCTCACCTCCCTCACCACCCTCACCTCCTCACCTCCCTCACCTCCTCACCTCCCTCACCTCCCTCACCTTCACACCTCCCTCACCTCCCTCACCACCTCACCTCCTCACCTCCCTGACCTCCCTCATCTCACCTCCCTGACCTCCCTCACCTTCTCCCCTCCTCACCTCCCTCACCTCCCTCACCTCCCTCACCTCCCTCACCTCCTCACCTCCCTCACCTCCTCACCTCCCTCACCTCCCTCACCTCCCTCACCTCCTCATCTCCCTCACCTCCCTCACCTCACCTCCCTCACCTCCCTCACCTCCCTCACCTCCCTCACCTCCTCACCTCCCTCACCTCCTCACCTCCCATACCTCCCTCACCTCCCCCACCTCCCCCACCTCACCTCCTCACCTCCCTCACCTCCCTCACCGCCTCACCTCCTTCACCTCCCTCCCCTCCCTCACCTCATCTCCCTCACCTCTCTCACCTCCTCACCTCCCTCACCTCCCTCACCTCCTCACCTCCCTCACCTCCCTCACCCCCTCACCTCCTTCACCTCCCTCCCCTCTCTCACCTCATCTCCCTCACCTCCCTCACCTCCTCACCTCCCTCACCTCCTCACCTCCCATACCTCCCTCACCTCCCCCACCTCCCCCACCTCACCTCCTCACCTCCCTCACCTCCCTCACCGCCTCACCTCCTTCACCTCCCTCCCCTCCCTCACCTCATCTCCCTCACCTCTCTCACCTCCTCACCTCCCTCACCTCCCTCACCTCCTCACCTCCCTCACCTCCCTCACCCCCTCACCTCCCTCACCCCCTCACCTCCTTCACCTCCCTCCCCTCTCTCACCTCATCTCCCTCACCTCCCTCACCTCCTCACCTCCCTCACCTCCTCACCTCCCATACCTCCCTCACCTCCCCCACCTCCCTCACCTCCTCACCTCCCTCACCTCCCTCACCTCCCTCACCTCCCTCACCTCCTCACTTCCCTCACCTCCCTCACCACCCTCACCTCCTCACCTCCTCACCTCCTCACCTCCCATACCTCACTCACCTCCTCACCACCCTCAACTCCGTCACATCCTCACTTCCTCATGTCCCTCACGTCCCTCATCTCCCTAACCTCCTCACCTCCCTCACTTCCCTCACCTCCTCACCTCCTCGCCTCCCTCACTTCCCTCACCCCCTCACCTCCTTCACCTCCCTCCCCTCCCTCACCTCATCTCCCTCACCTCCCTCATCTCCTCACCTCCCTCACCTCACTCACCTCCCCACCTCTATCACCTGCCTCACCCCCTCACCTCCCTCCCCTCCCTCACCTCCTCATTTCCCTCACCTCCCTCACCTCCTCACCTCCTCACCTCCCTCACCTCCCTCACCTCACCTCCCTCACCTCCTCACCTCCCTCACCTCCTCACCTCCCTCACCCCCTCACATCCTTCACCTCCCTCCCCTCCCTCACCTCATCGCCCTCACCTCCCTCACCTCCTCACCTCCCTCACATCCTCACCTCCCTCACCTCCTCACCTCCCTCACCCCCTCACGTCCTTCACCTCCCTCCCCTCCCTCATCTCCTCACCTCCCTCACCACCCTCACCTCCCTCACCTCACGTCCCTCACCTCCCTCACCTTCTCATCTCCCTCACCTCCCTCACCTCCTCATCTCCCTCACCTCCCTCACCTCCCGGACCTCACCTCCTCACCTCCCTCACCTCCTCACCTCCCTCACCTCCCTCACCGCCTCACCTCCCTCACCGCCTCACCTCCCTTACCTCCGTCACCTCCCCCACCTCCCCCACCTCCTCACCTTCTCACCTCCTCACCTCCTCACCTCCTCACCTCCCTCATCACCCTCACCACCCTCACCTCCTCACCTCCCTCACCTCCTCACCTCCCTCACCTCCCTCACCTCCCTCACCACCCTCACCTCCTCACCTCCCTCACCTCCTCACCTCCCTCACCTCCCTCACCTTCACACCTCCCTCACCTCCCTCACCACCTCACCTCCTCACCTCCCTGACCTCCCTCATCTCACCTCCCTGACCTCCCTCACCTCCTCCCCTCCTCACCTCCCTCACCTCCCTCACCTCCCTCACCTCCCTCACCTCCTCACCTCCCTCACCTCCTCACCACCCCACCTCCCTCACCTCTCTCACCTCTCTCACCTCCCTCACCTCCCTCACCTCCTCATCTCCCTCATCTCCCTCACCTCACCTCCCTCACCTCCCTCACCTCCCCCACCTCCCTCACTGCCTCACCTCCCTCACCTCCCTCACCTCCCTCACTCCTCACCTCCTTCACCTCCCTCCCCTCCCTCACCTCATCTCCCTCACCTCCCTCACCTCCTCACCTCCCTTACCTCCCTCACCTCCCCCACCTCCCCCATCTCCTCACCTCCTCACCTCCCTCACCTCCCTCACCTCCTCACCTCCTTCACCTCCCTCCCCTCCCTCACCTCATCTCCCTCCCCTCCGTCACCTCCTCACCTCCCCCACCTCCTCACCTCCTCACCTCCTCACCTCCCTCTCCTCACCTCCCTCACCTCCTCACCTCCCTCACCTCCCTCACCTCCCTCACCTCCTCATCTCCCTCACCTCCCTCACCTCACCTCCCTCACCTCCCTCACCTCCCTCACCTCCCTCACCTCCCTCACCTCCCTCACCTCCTCACCTCCCTCACCTCCTCACCTCCCATACCTCCCTCACCTCCCCCACCTCCCCCACCTCACCTCCTCACCTCCCTCACCTCCCTCACCGCCTCACCTCCTTCACCTCCCTCCCCTCCCTCACCTCATCTCCCTCACCTCTCTCACCTCCTCACCTCCCTCACCTCCCTCACCTCCTCACCTCCCTCACCTCCCTCACCCCCTCACCTCCCTCACCCCCTCACCTCCTTCACCTCCCTCCCCTCTCTCACCTCATCTCCCTCACCTCCCTCACCTCCTCACCTCCCTCACCTCCTCACCTCCCATACCTCCCTCACCTCCCCCACCTCCCCCACCTCACCTCCTCACCTCCCTCACCTCCCTCACTGCCTCACCTCCTTCACCTCCCTCCCCTCCCTCACCTCATCTCCCTCACCTCTCTCACCTCCTCACCTCCCTCACCTCCCTCACCTCCTCACCTCCCTCACCTCCCTCACCCCCTCACCTCCCTCACCCCCTCACCTCCTTCACCTCCCTCCCCTCTCTCACCTCATCTCCCTCACCTCCCTCACCTCCTCACCTCCCTCACCTCCCTCACCTCCCTCACCCCCTCACCTCCCTGACCCCCTCCCCTCCTTCACCTCCCTCCCCTCCCTCACCTCATCTTCCTCACCTCCCTCACCTCCTCACCTCCCTCACCTCCCTCACCCCCTCACCTCCTCACCTCCCTCACCTCCCTCACCTCCCTCACCTCCACACCTCCCTCACCTCCCTGACCTCCCTCATCTCACCTCCCTCACCTCCTCACCTCCCTCACCTCCTCACCTCCCTCACCTCCCTCACCTCCCTCACCTCCCTCACTTCCTCACCTCCTCACCTCCCTCGCCTCCCTCGCCTCCCTCACCTCCTCACCTCCTCACCTCCTCACCTCCCTCACCTCCCTCACCTCCCTCACCCCCTCACCTCCCTGACCCCCTCCCCTCCTTCACCTCCCTCCCCTCCCTCACCTCATCTTCCTCACCTCCCTCACCTCCTCACCTCCCTCACCTCCCTCACCCCCTCACCTCCTCACCTCCCTCACCTCCCTCACCTCCCTCACCTCCACACCTCCCTCACCTCCCTGACCTCCCTCATCTCACCTCCCTCACCTCCTCACCTCCCTCACCTCCTCACCTCCCTCACCTCCCTCACCTCCCTCACCTCCCTCACTTCCTCACCTCCTCACCTCCCTCGCCTCCCTCGCCTCCCTCACCTCCTCACCTCCTCACCTCCCTCACCTCCACACCTCCCTCACCTCCCTGACCTCCCTCATCTCACCTCCCTCACCTCCCTCACCTCCCTCACCTCCCTCACCTCCCTCACCTCCTCACCTCCCTCACCTCCTCACCTCCCTCACCTCCCTCACTTCCCTCACTTCCTTACCTCCTCACCTCCCTCACCTCCCTCATCTCACCTCCCTCACCTCCCTCACCTCCTCACCTCCCTCACCTCCTCACCTCCTCACCGCCCCACCTCCCTCACCTCTCTCACATCCTCAGCTCCCTCACTTCCCTCTCCTACTCACCTCCGTCACCTCCGTCACCTCCCTCACCTCCCTCACCTCCCTCTCCTCACCTCCCTCACCTCCCTCTCCTCACCTCCCTCACCTCCCTCACCTTCCTCTCCTCACCTCCTTCACCTCCCTCACCTCATCACTTCCTCACCTTCTCCCCTCCTTTCTCCTCCCTCCATCTCACCTCATCACCTGCATACCTCTTCACCTCCACTCCTCCTCTCCTCACCTCCTCACCTCCCCATCTCCTCACCTCTTCCTCTCCTCATCTTGGCTCTGGGAGACACCTGGTGGCCCTCACTCCCCACCTCCTGCTTTCGTTTTGTCCACTCTTCTTCCCTACAGGCCAGGATGGAACCTTTGCTGAGCTGGGTTTTGGAGGTGAATCATCACTATTCTCATCGTGGCTTGTATGGGGCGTGTGGGGTCAGATTTGAAGTCAGATTTTCTGAATAGACTTTGGGACTAAGATTTAATCCAGAATGTTCCTTATATGTGACTTGCACTTCAGTAGTGGGTAAGTTTTGAAGGTTTCTAATATCACGTCGTCAGTTTGTTAATTTTAAAGACGAATTATTCACTGTTGTACGCTGAGAGATATTTCAAGTCACTCAAGAATAAGATGACAGGAAATACCCTTTATTTAGAACATGACGACGCCAGCAGCACTTGCTCACGCACGTAGAGAAAGCGGTTCATATACCTGCAAGAGAGAAATCCGGGAGAGCAATTCGGGTTTCTTCGCCGTGTGAAATGGTTCAGAGCAGTGTTTCTGCTCCACGTTTATCCTTCCGCTTTGGGTGCCTGACAGCCCAGCTGTCCTCACTAGCTCCCCTCGGCGAGCACCCCTCACTCACCCCTGCTTCTTCCGTCAGCAGTGGGGTCAGGAATTGGGAAGATGGGGCAGGCCAAGCGTCAGCCCCCTGCGCCGGAACTTGCAGAGCGGGGCTCGTCCAGCAGCTGGCCCCCAAGCGCCGACGTGGGTGAGGGTTGCACGGCTGCCTTGCCCTGCCCTGTCTGGCCGTGGGTCGCCCCTGCTCACTCTCTCTCTCCCCTGCCAGGGCCCTGGACTTCGGGTACCTGACCCAGGACATGATTGATGACTACGAGCCAGCCCTCATGTTCACCATCCCCAGGTTGGCCATCGTGTGGTGAGTGTTCCCCTGCCTGGGACCGTCGTTTCTCAGAAACCTGGCAGGAACATCGGGTCCGTGGTGCCAGGCCTCTCTGGGTGGTGGTAAATGGTACGTGTACCCTGAAGGGGGCTGCTCAGCCACCCCAGGGCAGCTGCCAGGTGGTCCTGCCCTTGTCCCAGCAGACAAGGAACCAGGTGTTCCGAGTGCCTCCCGCTCAGCCAGCCTAGATGGTGCAGGACGGGTGAGCATGACAGCCACGTGCACCCCCAGCCCTGGGAAGAGGCCCCCACACTCAGGCACAGGGGCCCCATCAGGGGCTGTGGGAGCGGCTTTGAAGGGACGGGAGGTGAGGTGCCCCTGGTCCCCGCCGGAGGACGTGGTGGGCGTGTTTGGAGGATTCATGGGCTGGCAGGGAGGTGGAGCCTGTTGGGTGAGGGGCAGGTGGGCGGCAGCCGGCCTTGCGATGGGGTGGGCGCGCGGCTGCTGAGAGCAGGGGAGCGCTGGGTTAGGCCTCTGGGGTCTGTGGCCTCAAAGGTGTCACGGCAGCACGTGGGGTCAGTCGTCAAGCACGCTTGACAGGAAGTACTTGGTCATGTGCTGAGCCTTGCGGAGCCTCTCAGAGCCAGGGTCAGAGCCCAGCTGTTCTGGGCTTGGTCCACTCTGCTCAGCCGCACCCGGACTCCCAGACACAGACCGCCTTCCCTCCCTCCAGGTGAGGGAGCGTGGGGCAGGTAGGCACGGGCGCCCGGGGGGCAGCTGGGGTGCAGCTAGGCCGGGAGCCGGTTGTAGGTGTGGATGTCAGTGGACTGGCCTGGGGAGCGTGCGGGGGACACAGAGGCACAGGCCCTGGGGAGAACTCACTGCGGGTGAGCACCTCCTACGGCAGGTCCGTGGGGCGGTGGCAGCGCTGCAGGATGGGCCAGCCTCTGGGACAGAGGGGCGTCCCTGGACCGCAGGGAGCTGGACGAGTCGTGTGCCGCGTGCGGGAGGGGTGGGGAGCAGGCCAGGCAGACGACCCTGGGCCGAGCCAGAAGCGACTTCCACTGCCCGGGACTGTGGAGGTGTCGTGGCGGGGAGCCTGACGTGCCGTGAAGCGCAGAGCGGACTTGGCGAGGAGGGCCCGGGGAGGTGGGCAGGCGGGGTGGGGCTGCCAGTGCCCAGCACTCGGGGAAGCCTGAGCGGCCGCCTCCGGTGTGCAGGGTCAGCTCCCCACATTTGAGTCTCGCCTTGGGCTTGGGGACCGGCCTGGCCCCCACCTCGCTCCTCCTGGCCTCACTGTGCTCCAGAGCTGCCTTCCCTCTGGGACGTCTCTGCAGTGGTCTTGGGAGGAGCCAGAACCTTTCCAGAACCTCCCGTCAGTTTCCACCGTCTTAGAGGGAACCTGTTCTAAACCTCGGGGGAGGGCCAGAGTCTCTTAGACAGCACGCCCGTCTTAAGATAAAAGCAAGGACGTTGAACAGAAACACATGTTTCTGGGTTTCCACGCTCGAGTCCGTGGTATGTGCTCAGCTCCTTGAGGCTCCCCGGTGCCGGCGGCCCAAGGCTAGGGTGTGCAGGGTGGTACTGTCCAGCCTCGCCGTGCTCACCGAGCTGGCCTTCCAAGGCTTCTCCCTGAGTGGGGTCACTGGGCCCTCTCTGCTGACCTCAGGCCACCTTCTGACACCTGAACTTGTCTGGGTCCTTGTCTCGGGAGTGCCCTGGGTGGGGCCTTTTTCCTGTCGGGCACCTCCTGGAGGCCTCGCGTGGGGTCCTCTCCAGCTTAGGCTGGAGAGAGGCCTGGAAGCGGAGCCGCGGGACCTCTGAGGTCATGAGGGGAGGCTCTGAGTCGCAGCGAGGAGAGGCTGGGTCTGAAGTTGAAGTGGAGGCGGGGCAGGAGCCCAGAGTCTGGGGGCTTCACGGCAGCCACTGAGAAGCCCTCAGGCCCCCTAGAGCCCCCAGCCCCCCAACAGAAGCAGGTCTCCAACCTCGCAGCCAGGCTGTGGGTCTGAGGATCTGAGGAGTGCCAGGCTTAACCAGAAGGAGTGGGGAGAACTGGCTTGTAAGCAGCTGGTCCTGGAGCCAGCCGCCCCCTTCAGAGATGCTCACAGGGTCCCTGTGGGACCCACAGTGCAGCCACCCAGCTCCCTCTCTCAATTCCTTGTTGTCCACAGAGGCCACTGCTGCCCAGCTTGGGGCCCAGGACTCACTCCTTCCTGGATTCACCTGTGAGCATGTATTAAGCACCTACTGCATGCCGGTCCTGTGCTTGTCCCCAGAGATATGGGGATGATCGTGAGGGAGGCACACACGTACACAAGGCAAGCAGTTGCCGTGGAGTATTCTGGATGCTGGGGTGCGGTTGGGGGTTTGGTGCAGGGACCGTCTGGGGTGGATCTCTTCTCCCGGGCCAGTGAAGGTTCCCGTCCAGTCCCCTGGCCCACCTGCTTCTTGGCAGCCGAGGGCTCGGGCCTTCCTGTGGCTCCAGCCTGTGGGAGCAAAGGCGAGTGTGGACAATGCCCCCTGCCCGGCCCTCTGCAATCTCAAGGTCCCCTCCAACCTTCTCTCCCCGCCTCACCTGCCGCCCACTCCCTTCCTGGGTGCTCACCACTTCCTGCACAGGGTGTTCCCATGTTTCCTCCCAGGAGATTACTTTTAAGCCATGTTATTGAGATAAAATTCACGTACCATATGACTCACCCGTTTGAAGTGTACGATTCAGTGGTTTTTAGTCAATTTGCAGAGTTGTGCAACCGTCACCACTAATTTCAGGGCGTCATCATCACTGAAAAGATACCACTTACCCCTCAGCCATCACCTCCACCCCCGTAATCCCATCTCTCTGTAGATTTGCCTGTTCGGATATTTCGTGTAAACAGGATTTGGGTGACTTGTGTCTCCCCCATGGGCCTATAAGTGTCACGGGGCAGGGGTGCTCACCTGCACTCACTCACGTGTCCTTAGTGCCCGGCAGGTGGTAGCGCAGTGAATTTTCGCAGAATTTTGTTGTGCTGATCTGACAGGGCACGAATATGAATTTGTAAAGTTTTTCACTGACGTTTTAATCATAAAAATTTGATGGGGGGGGGTATAGACCCGGAATGAAGGGATTGATTAAAAATGATACTCTAGCTATTTAAACAACATGAAAGATGAATCCCAAATGTCAGGGAAGAATTCCTAGTGTATCAAGTACAAAAATCATCACCAGTGTGTCTCTACTAAATTTCTGAACATGATAGGTATAAGTTTTGTAACAGAAATCAAAGCAATAAATGTTACTTTTTTATTGTGATAAAATATGCATGACATAAAACTGACCATTTTAACCCTTTCTGAACGTACACAATGGCATTAAGTACATTCACGTCGTGCAACCGTGTGTGTGTGTGTGTGTGTGGGCACGTGCATGTGTGTCGGTCACCTTTCTCTGGAGAACTCTGACCAACACACAGGTGAATCTTTCTCTTTTCTTCTTTTTCTTCTTTTTAATTTAATTTTTATGGGAGTATGGCTGGTTTACAATGCTGTGTTAGGTTCAGGTGTACAGCAAAGTGAATCGGTTACACGTATACATATATATCCACTCTTTTCCCATATAGGTCATTATGGAGTATTGAGTAGAGTTCCCTGTGCTCTACAGTAGGTCCTTATGAGTTACCTATTTTATATATAGTAGTGTGTCTATGACGAGGTGAATCTTTGTCTTCTGAGATTTGGTGGTGGATTCTTAGATTTGACACCAAAAGCATGAGCAACAAATTTTTAAAAATAATACATTGGACTTTATCAAAATTTAAAATCTGTGCATCAAAGGACATTACCAAGAAAGTGAAAGACACCTAAAGAGTGGGGGTGGGGCGGGCCCTCCCTCCATGCCGGGCGTGCTCCCCCCGGCCCACGCGAGCTGGACCTGGGCCGACCCCTCACCGTCCCCCGCATTATGCCGGGGCACCCCCGGGCCCAGCCACGTGCCTGCCAGGCTCCACTGTGGGGCTGCCTTGCATGGACGTGGGCTGAGAGGGCGCGATGCCAGGGTCACCAGCCCTGTGGGGCTGAAGCTCTCCCCCTGATGGCTTATTTCCAGGCCTGGTTCCCCCCATCTTCCCTTCCCACCCCCGCCCGTTGCATCAGCACCCGGGCCAGCTGGACACTGAACAGGTATCTGATGCGCTCCTCCTGGGACACGAAGACCAGCCTCACCCTTGTCCGCAGGGGTGCCCCGTCATGGGGACGCAGAAACGTGGCCGCCCCACGACCTCCTCTCTGCCTGTCCTGGCAGTTGGCGTCACTTCCCAGAGCTGCTGAGCGGGAGGGAACCCTGGGTGCTCCGGCACGTGCGAGCACCGCTGGACAGAGCCGCGGGAATGGCCTAGGTCCCCCGGTCTCCCACCAGAGGGGGTGGGCACGGTGGCTTTAGGGGTCTGTGCACAGACTTCTCCTGCTGAATGGATTCTTTTCCGGGGCTCGCAGCTCCATGGAGGCCGTGCTGGGCAGGAGGGACCCTGCTTGCTCACTGGGGGGCAGCCCACGCCTCCCCAGGACCTAGGAGAGGAGACAGGGTCCCTCCCTGCCCCCGTCACTGCTTTCTGAAAGAGGAGATGGCCAGGATTCCCCAAACTCTTTCTTCTGCCTGTTTTCACTCTGCCTTTGCCCTGAGACCGCTGCATTTACCCACCAAGTTAAGGCTCTGCCTTGGGAAATCGTCCCTCAAACACGGTTAATTGAACCATGACCGTTAGCTCATGGAAGATCCGTGAAGCAGCCCAGAAGGAATGGAGGCCCAGCCGTGCCCTCTGCCCTCCGCTGGCTCAGGACACAGGCCCTCGAGCTGGTCTCTCCTAGGGGCCTGGAGGCCACTGGTCATGATGGTCACGGCCAGGTGTGCCCCAGGGGGGCCTCACAGCCCATGTTTTTCCTGTTTTTAGAAAAAAAGGAAATCTTTTTGCCCATGAAACCAACCTTTTTTTTAGGGGAAAACAGTCTCCTCGTTCAACTTTGTTTTTCAGTTTTTCTCACTGAACTGGGTGTTTTCCAGAAGTAATGGGGGCTCCCAGCTGGATGGGTGACCAGACCCTGAGGCCTGAAATAAGATCCTGTTCGTCCTCAGAGACGTGCCAGCGGCTCCTCATTTACACAGACAAGCCCCCGAGGCGCCGACCTATGCGCCATGGGGCCGCGAGGGGACAGGCCCGTGTTCACGGGTGGACGGTCCCTGGGCACCCAAGAGGTGCAGGAGGCATCCAGAGAAGGGTCCTCAGGGATAGGTCCTCTCTCCGAGAGACGGATCTGGAATGATGGTCACGCGCCTGGAGATGGGTGGGGCTGTGGCTACGGAGGTGAACACGGGACCCCCTGCCGTGGAATTGGGGCACCCGGAGCTGGCATCTGGGCAGAGCCAGATGGGCCGTGGGGCCCAGTCCAGTGAAGGGGGTCCTCTCGAGGCACGGGGACGCCCAGCAGGAGGGTCCATCCTGCCTGAGGGGTGACAGGAGGCTGCCCCCATCTTGAAGGGTGCCTGACCGTGGGCCAGAGTGCTGGGAGGGGAAGGGGGCTTTGGAGACAGCGGCCGGGACACGACATTCACAGCCTGGTGGGGCCGGGAACCGCGAGAGCCTGTGGCAAGTGTGAGTTGGAAAGTCTCGGGCAGCCCCTGGACCTGGGGCGTGTGGATGGAACGAGGGAGAGGTGGGAGAGCTGGGAGGACAGTCTGCGGGGCGCTGTCTGGAAAAATCTTGCCCTGTCTGCGCCATGCTCCTGCAGGACCCACACCCCCAGGGGCCAGCCCTGGGGTCAGGGCTCCACGCTGGTGGAGGGCTGGGCTGGGCTTCACCTCCAACTCCTGTTTCCCTTTTAGAGTAGATGGTTCCAGGGCCAGTTCTCACCAACCTCTGCATTTGTGGTATATTTAAACACAAATCCAGTGTTTCCATTTTCAAGGAGGCAGATTTTAGCAACAAACCTTGATGCTGATTTATCTGATTGCGGCTGGGAGGTGTGCAGCCATATTTTTATCATTATTTTATGATCCCTCAAACGGACATAGGCTAATCAACTTCGAAAGAGGATAAAATCTGGGTCATAATTTTCACTGCTTCTTTCTAAACTTATTTACGACTCGATCGCAGAGGGGAAGCGTGTGCGGGGTGTGGTCTGGGCTGGCCACGCGGCTGCAGGACTTGACGTCAGGCTGGCTTTCTGTCTTGGATGCAGTGGCCTCGTGGTCTATGCGGATGGACCCCTGAACCTGGACCGCAAGGCAGAGGACATGTCCGAGCTCTTCCGGCCCTTCCACACGTTGCTGCGGAAAATCAGGTTGGCGGGGTGGGGGGTGGGGGTGGGGGGGTGAGAGAGGGAAGGGGAGGGGAGGGCGGTGTTTGCCTCTGAGCCCCCTCCCTTCTGTGACTGCTCCTGGGGGTTGGCAATGACCTCTCTGGACAAGGCTGGTCTTGCTTTGCCTTTACTGGACACCTCAACGGTGGGTAGCTTGTCCCTGCCGAGCTTTAGAGGGTGGTAAACCTCACGCTTCTGTGTGAGCTAATTCTTTACCTTCTGTCCACCGCGGGGGTGCTGGGACCGTGGTCTCTGTCGTCGGCTCCTGGTTTCTACTGTTTGGAGCTCCTTTAACCCCACACCCTTCCTCCCTCACAGAACAAGTTCTTTGTTCTTGGCCGGTAGCGTTAAGACCTTTACGCAGATGTCCGGTCCTAAGACAGCGGCTGCCCTGGCTAAGGGCCTGGAAGCCAGGCCCTCTTCTGGTTTCTCACAGAAACGTCTCCATGGCCCCGCGAGACAGATGGGGCCTATCTTACAGGCGAGGCCCTGAAACTGGGGTGGTGTGGGCCGGACCAGGGCCATGCAGCCTGCAAGGGGAGGATGTCCCCCTGGGCCAGGCCACGCCCTCCACATTGGCTGGGGCTGGCGCCCAGGTTGGGGGCTGTTACTAGTTCTTTGACTAGTTTAGGGGGTGAAGTGCTCAGTTCTGAGTGACCAGCGGGCGCCCGCATGCTGTGGCTCATCCTGCCCACCCCCTGACTATCCCTGGGTGGCGCTGGCACCATCTGTGCTGTCCTGTGGGCTTGTGACATCTGGCCTGGGTAACCGAGCTCTGCCCTGAGGGCCTCCCTTGCCCTTCAGCAGCCGGCCCTCCAGCCAGCACCCCTGACCTCAGCCTTCCCTTGAGAAACCTCACGTCAAGTTGTGTGGAGCCCTCACGGCTGGTGACCTCTGTGAGCTGACAGGGCCCGGCTCCTGCAGGGGTGGGACAGCAGGGGGCTGCGGCCGCATGTCCTCTGAGCACCTCCCTGGCCCCGTGGCCTCAGACGCCAAGGTCTTTCCTACCACGGTCCCTGGTCTCCGAGAAGCCCCCTTCCCAGGCTGTCGGTCCAGGGCTGACCCCGTGGACCCCTGCCACGCCCTTCCTGGGTCTGGCGGGACTTCCCAGCCTAGGGTGGCTCTCCTCTGCTGGTGCCTGTCCTTTCTGGGGGCCAGAGAGCACAGAAGCCTGCTCCAAACTGCCCTTCGCCCCACCGCAAGCCAAACGTGCTCTGAATCCAGTGAGGAGTGACCCGGGGGGTCCTTGGAGGGTCAGTGGGCACAGGGTGGGCGAGCCACAGTTGAGTGTCCCTAGCAGGACCTGACCCTGGACCCAGAGGCCGAGGCTCCTGCCCTCTCTGGGTATCCGGCTGGGAGAGGAGACAAGGAAGGAGGGGAGAGGATGGACGACGCTGGGCCAGGAAGGGAAGCGTGTGGCCTGGGCCACGGCTGGGAGTGGCCATGGGGGGAGGGGGAGGGGGGGAGACACCAGATGCTGGGGACTTGGGCAGGGGAAGAGTCCAGAACGTCAGAGACATGTGACGTACTCAAAAGGCTGACGCACATAACTGGAATCAGAAGGAAGGAATGGAGAAAATGGGCAGAAGCAGTATTCAAAGAAATAATGGCCAAGAATTTTCCAAAATTGAAGAAAAATCTCTGTCCACAGATTCAGGAGACTGTTGAAGAAAACTACAAGCAAGATGAACACAAAACACATCTGGGTATATCACAGTAAAATTGCTGAAAACAAAGAAAAAACCTTAAACACAGCTAGAGGAAAAGGACATATTACTTTGAAAAGAGTGTACATCAACAGCTGTCTTCTCAAAAACGATGAAAGCCAGAAGGCAATGAAATGATATATATTTAAAGTGCTGAAAGCGGGACTTCCCTGGTGGTCCAGTGGTTGGGACTCTGCACTCCCAATGCAGGGGACCTGGGTTCGATCCCTGGTCGGGGAACTAAGTCCTGCATGCATGCCACAACTAAAAGATCCTGCACGCCACAACTAAAGATCCCCCATGTTGCAACTAAAGATCCCCTATGCCACAACTAAGAAGATCCCACATGCCGCAACGAAGATCCCACATGTGGCAACGAGGACCCCTCGTGCCACAACCTGGCGCAGCCAAAATAAATAAGTAAATATTTTAAAAAATATAATAAAGTGCTGAAAGAAAATAGCTGCCAGTCAGGATTTTACAACCAGGAAAAATACCCTTCAAAAATGCAGTTGGGGCTTCCCCGGTGGCGCAGTGGTTGGGAGTCCGCCTGCCGATGCAGGGCACACGGGTTAGTACCCCGGTCCGGGAAGATCCCACATGCCATGGAGCGGCTGGGCCCGTGAGCCATGGCCACTGAGCCTGCGCGTCCGGAGCCTGTGCTCCGCAACGGGAGAGGCCACAACAGTGAGAGCCCCGCGTACTGCAAAAAAAAAAAAAAAAAAAAAATGCAGGTGATATAGTGGGTTATTCAGAAACACGAAGCTGAAGAAATTGGTTATGAGCAGATTGCACATAAAGAAAAACTAATTGGAATTCTTCCTGCAAAGGAAAAAAATCTCAGATGGGAATGTGGAAGCACAGGAGAGACTTAAGACCCTGATGTGAGTGAACATAAATGAATCTGCGCTGTACAAAACAATAATTGTCTTGTGGAGTTTAAATTATATACATCATAGTTTAACATTTGAAAATCAGTTTTTCTGTATTAATTTTTTAAAAAGGAAGAAAAAGCAAATCATTTTGAAAGTTACAGAAAAATAATTTGAAAGATTAATGCCTATTTTATGATGAAAACATCTCTTAGCAAATTAGAAATAGAAGGGAATTTCCTTAATCTGATAAGAGATACACATGTACACACATATGAAGTTGGACCCTTACCTAACACCATATAAATATGAATTAACTCAAAATTAATCAAGGACCTAAATGTAAGAGTTAAAACTATAAAACTCTTAGAAGAAAACATAGGACAAAAGCTTCATGAGAAAAAAAAAAAAAAGCTTCATGAGATTGCATTTTGGCAGTGACTTCTTGGATGTAACACCAAAGGCACAGGTAACAGAAGAAAAAAACAGACAAATTGAGCTTTGTGAAAATTTCAAAATTTTGTCCATCAAAAAACACTACAATAGAGTAAAAAGGCAACCCATAGAATGGGAGAAAATATCTGCGTATCGTGTATCTGCTGAGGGGTTAGTATCTAGACTATATAGAGAACTCCTAAAACTCAACAACAAAAAGCCTAATGATCTGATGCACATGGGCAAGAGACTTGAATAGACACATCTCCAGAGAAGATACGTGAATGGCCCCCAGCACGTGAAAAGATGCTCAGCATCACGATCGTCAGGGAAACGCAAATCAAAACCACAATGAGACACCACCTCACACCCACGAGGGAGGCTGCTATCAAAGAAACAGAAGACAAGCGCTGGGGAGGATATGGAGAAATTGGAACTCTTGTGCACTGTTGGTGGGAATGTAAAATGGTGCAGCTGCTGTGGAGGTTCCTCAAAAAATTAAAGTAGAACTACCGTATGATCCGGCAGTTCCACTTCTGGGTTTATACCGAAAAGAATGGAAAGAAGCATCTTGAAGAGGTATTTGTACACTCGTATTCATAGCAGCGTCGTTAACAACAGCTAAGACATGGGAGCCGCTGTTGACGGATGGATGGGTAAGCAAAACATGGTCCAGCCATACGCTGGGATATTATTCAGCCTTAAAAAGGAAGGAAATCCTGACGCGTGCTGCAATGTGGATGAACTTTGTGGACGTGCTAAATGAAATAAGCCAGCCACAAAAAGACAGCTAATGTATGGTTCCAATTACATGAGGTCCCTGGAGTCCTCAAAATCATAGAGACAAAAGGCGTAACTGTGGTTGCCAGGGGCTGGGGGAGGGGAGAACAGGGAGTTACTGTTTCATGAGGACAAGATGAAATTGTTACAGGGACGGATGGTGGTGACGGCTGCACCGCAATATGAATGTACTTAATGCCACTGAACTGTCACTTAAAATGGTTAAGATGGTAAATTTTGTAAGTATTTTATCACAATAAAAAAATTTAAATATCTACAGTGGTGTCAATAAATATTAATTAGCATAAATCTGAGATGTCTAAGAACCCCACTGAAAGTTACAAAATGTTTTTGATACAAAATTTTAAATACCTAAATAAATAGCTATTCCATATTCAGGGAGTGGAAAACTTAATATTGAGAAGATATCAGTGATTCTCAAATTAATCTATGAATTCAATGCAACCTCAATCAAAATCCCAGGAGGATTTTTCTTTTGCAGAAATTGACAAACTAATTCTAAAATTCCTATAGAAAGGCAAGGGGCCTAGAACAGCCAAGAAGAAAAAGATTGCTGGAGAAAAAGGACAAAGAAGACGAATATTATTGTTCTGTTCTGCTCTTCATGGTTTTTGGGTAGTTTCCAGACGGTGCTGGTGTGACCGAGCTTGTGAACGTATGTGTGCATTTCTGCTGGGTGTGCTTCATTAAAAAAGTGAGCAGGGCCGGAGACACTTCCTGCCATATAGCTGTAGTCGTGCTGGCAGAGATGTAGTGCACGGGGCGTTCAACGGAACAGAGGGTCTGGTGCGACCAACGCATGATTCATGACAGAGGTGACAGAGCACAACAGTGGAGAATGGTTGGCTTTTTCCAATGAATGGCTGAATCAGCAAGTATCCATATGAGGAGAAAGACCTGTAATGCACTCCTATGAAAACGTCACTTCTAGGTAGACTGCAGATACAAACGTGGAAAGGAAAAGAACGTTTTCAGAGGGAGAAGTCGAGTACATCTTTGTGATCTTGGAGTAGGCAAAGATTTCTTCACCAGGGCACAGAAGCGCTAATCACAGAATAAAATGACATTTTGAACTTTACTGGAATTTAAAACTTCAGTTTGTCAAAAGATACCTTTGAGAGAGTGAAAAGGCCACAGAGTTGGACACAACATCCAATAAAGAACTCAGATCCACAATACATAAAGAACTCCTGTCAGTCGGTAAGAAACAGACAGTTAACCCAATAAAAAATGGGTGGAAGTCCTGAACAGGCACTTCAGAGAGGCTGTCTAACGGTCCATCAGCGTATAAATGGGTGCATGACCTCCTGAATGAGCAGGATAAAGCAGTTTAAAACCACGACGAGATACCACTGCACACTCACCAGAGACGATGAAGTGGAAAAGTGCAAGTGCCCGTGAGGGTGTGGGGCATGCAGAACTGTCAGCGGACCCTGTGGGCTGTCGGCGGGGACACACCCCTCACCAGCACTCAGCACGCGTGCTTGCAGAAACACACCCCATGCTCCCCAGGACAGGGGCTCAAAGATGTGGGTCCCTGGCAGCCAGGGCCCCTCTGGGGTGGAACAGCTTCAGAGGTGAACTGTGATGCGTTTCCACCAGGAGACGGAATGATCTACAACGACCGTGAATCTCACCAGAGAGGGTTGTCAAGAGCTGGCAAAGGGAAACAGAATATGCGATTAAGGGGAGTTCTCTGGTGGTCCAGTGGTTAGGACTCTGCACTTCGGCTGCCAAGGGTGCAAGTTCAATCCCTGGTCAGGGGGAACTAAGCCGAGCACCCAAAAAAAAAAAAAAAAAAAAAAAGAACAAAGGCATAGGAAAAATAAAATGTAATTGCACATAAAGGTTTAAAAAAAAGTGTGCATTTAGATTTCAGATAAACGATAATACTTTGTTAGTGTAAATATGTCCCCAGTGGGGGCCATTTTGGACATACTTACTCTAAAAAGTATTTGCTGTTTATCTGAAATTCCAGTCTAACTGGGTGTCCTGTGTTTCATCTGGCACCTCTGCACAAACATAGCACTGGCAAACATGCCTGCCACGGAGGAGTGCAGACCGCAGATTGCCGTCTATCTAGAGAAGGAGAGCAGGGGAGACCACCGCTGCGGTAGTCGGGATCGTGGTCACGGCGAGGAGTGACCAGGAAGGCACGTGGGGGGCGCCTGGGAGCCCAGGTAGCGCTGTATTTCCTGATCGGGGTGCTGTTTGCAGGGTGTGTTCAGTTTATGAAGATCCACAGCTGAGCGGTTCTGAGAAGCGCACCATTCCACGTTGTTTCCCCGACTGCTCTGGGATGTTGAACCAGGCGCTGAGACCTCAGGCCTGAGCTCTTCCCGGTGGAGAGCAGCATACACCGGCCTGTGGGACCCACTTTGGGCGCATCCCCGTCGTTGTCATTAGAGTCACTCCACCTTGGGTGTCGGTTCAATGCCGCTCCCCCCAGGGAAGGCGCCCTGCTGTGCCCCCTTCTGGTGGCTCCTTCCTTGGCTGCTGTGGTCATTATTGTACTTAAGTCTTCCCTCGTAAATATTTATTATCTGTCTCTTCCTACGGAATCTGCTCAGCAGGGACCATGCCAGTCTTCCTGTGTGTCACCCAGGGCCTGGCACATAGGCAGTGCTCAGTAATATTTGTTGAAGCAAAGGATGAAAATCTATATACAAACCAATATATATCCTTTCACTCCTGAAAGTTTTAATTGATTTATTAATTTATAATTTTATTAATACAATTTTTATTAATTTATTAACATATTATCACGAAGAATCAGGGTTTTCAGCAAGAGAGTTCAGAGTCTCATTTTTAAGCAAGGGCACATTCTAGAATCACCGTCAGCCACCCACACGGCTGTTGTCCTGACCCGCGGCCCGGGGGACCCCTGGAGACGCACCTCTTTTGGTGGAGGAAGCGACGTGGTGGGAGGTTAATTGCAGGCAGTGGACACCGTGTTGCTCTCCTGCTGGTGCCAGCCCACTCGGCCTGGGGGCTGGTGTGGCCTCTGGGACCCACACTCTTCCTTTCTGTCTTGACGCTTGTAGGGATTTGCTGCGGACCCTGACCGAGGAGGAGCTTCACACGCTGGAACGGAACCTCTGTATTTCCCAAGACGTGGAGTTCCCCATCCGGGCGGACACCCCGGTGCCCCCTGCCCTGGAGCCCGCCCTGCCCGCACCCCTCGGCCCGGCGGAGCCCAGGCACGCAGAGGCGGAGCTGGCGTGCTCCGTGCAGGACGACGACCAGGAGCTGGAGCAGCTCAGCCGCATGGTGCACAGGGCTGGGGACGCGATGTCCTCTCTCCTGTCCCCGCCCAATGCCTGCCAGTCCCCCGCGCACGGGCCGGGCGCCGAGCGCGGTGCCCTCGGGCAGGCATCCCCGGGCGGACCACGGCTGCCGCCGGGCAGCGACGAGGAGGAGGGGAGGGTGTTCTTCATGGAGGATGTGGACGGGGCGGCAGAGCCCCCGGGCGGCCGGTGTGGGCGGGCGGGCGGCCCCCAGGAGAGAGGGCGGGGCGGGGAGAGCCGAGGGGCGGGGGCCGGAGCAGCCGCCGCGGCCGAGCCGGAGGACCTGAGCGGCAGCAGCGGCGTGCAGGGCGACCAGACGCGGGCAGTGGGCCCTGGCTCCTGCAACTGCCCGGACTTCCAGCCGCAGCTGGATGGCTGGGAGGCGAGTGCGGAGGACGCCCAGACGGCCGAGCTGATCGCCCACCGGACGGGGGGCATGAAGCTCTCGGCCACGGTCATCTTCAACCCCAAGTCGCCCAGCTCCCTGGACTCTGCCCTCGCCAACCCAGAAGTCCTGGGAAACGGCGTCTCCCCGGGGGAGCCGGCGGCCGAGGGGACGGAGGGCGGCCCCCACAAACTCAGCGCCACGGCCGCCAACAGCCTTCTGAACTCCTGCGTGTGCTGTAGGGGCTGCGCGGGCAGCAGGGAGGACGCGGCGGAGAGCCTGCGCGGCAAGTGCGGCTCGGGAAGCGTCATCCGCTCCTGTTACGTGGGCTCCGCCAAGGCCTGCGCCAAGGGCTCGGCCGCGGGACTGCTGGAGGTCCGGCCCGCCCCGGAGGCCTTGCCCACGGCGCTGGGCGTCCCAGACCCCGGGCCCTCCGAAGACGCCCCCGGCGGGCAGGAGCCCAAAGCCCCCACTTCCGACAAGTGCCTGGCACACACCTCAGGGCCCCAGGTGGACGCGGCAGACGGGCTGCCTGGAGGGGGCGGCGGAGCGAGTGAGCAAAAGGAGGCTGAGGCCCGGCAGCCCTCGGAGGCCGGGGAGGAGAGTCGGCGTGGAGGGGCGGCCGGGGAGGAGGCCCAGCACCTGCCGGGCTCCAGGTAAGAGCCGCTCTGGCCCCTGGTCTCACCTCTAGTCGGTTTAGGTGCTGGTCAGGCCCTCCTGGACCCAGTTGCCACATCCAACCGAGAAGCGCCCCTCGTAGCCCTGACCGCCCCGTTTCTGGCGTGACGGGCACCTTCAGGTGAGTGGGCGCAGCTTCGGGCCCTCGGTTCGCCCCGTCTCACTGCTGTGGTGTGACCGGCGTGTGCGGACCGGCCGGGGCTGGGCCCCAGCACCCACCTGACCCCTCGTGGCAGCTCCCGTGGGCCGCGGTTAGCCACAGAGACCCTCAGCCCTGCCCCGGGGGCAGCGGTGGGATCCCGAGACCACCCTGGGGCAGATTCTTGGGCAGTGCCCGCAGGATCCTGTTCTCTCCCCCAGAGGCAGCTGAGCGGGCAGGGCTCTGTGACACCCTGGCTCCTACACATCTGGCTCACGGCAGCTCTTCCTCCTCCACCCCACACCCGGGGCTTGTCCTGAATGAAGCAGATTCAGCCAGCACTGCCCCGGTGCCCGCCACATGCCCCTGGCTCCCATCCTGGACGTGGGAAAGGAGGAGCCGGGCTCAGCCTCGGGGCCTCACACGCGGCTGTTGCACTGCCCTCTCACCAGACCCTGTCTCGCAGGCTCCCATCCTGGCTTCACTGTGTGCGAAGGGAGGTGGGAGGATGGAGAGAGGAGGGGGCTCAGCCCGGAGGCTGGACAGGCCCCTGCCCGCAGCCGTGGGAGCTGTGCACAGAGGTCAGCAGGGAGGGGCCACCTGGGTGCAGGGGCAGACGCCTTGCAGGCCTGTGCAGCCACTGCCGCCTTCTTCCTGGAGCAGCGTGTGGCCAGCTCCCGCAGCAGTGGGCAGGGGCTGGCCGGGAGCCCGTGGGGTTCAGGGCCGCTCTTTCTTCTCGAGCTGAACTTTGAGGCTCCGCTGCAGCCTTTTCTATGTGGGTTCTGTAGGTACTCCCCAGCCCCTCGCAGCCGCGAATCTACTTTCTGGCTCCGTGAACTTGCCTGTTCTGGACGTTTCATAGAAGTAGAATCACTCGTTATGTGACCTTGTGTGTCCGGCTTCTTTTGCTGAGCATCGTGTTTTCAAGGTTCACCCACCTTCATGCAGGTGTCAGGACTTCCTTTCTGTGGCTGAGTAATATTCCACTGTACGGATGGACCACATTTGGTTCATCTGTCGATGGGCGGGTGTGTCGTTTCCACTTTTCGGTTATCATTGAGTAATGCTGCTGTGAACATCTGTGTACAGGTTTTTGTGTGGCTGTGAGTTTTCAGTTCTTTGGGTGTCTCTAGGAGAGAATTAGTGCTTCACACGGTGCCTCTACGTTCTGAGGAGCTGTCACTGGCAGTTTTCGTTCCCTGGTCACGTGCGAGGCTCCTGTTTCTCCACATCCTCACAAATACTTGTCATCATCTAAGATTTTTTTAACAGTTCTCTTGATCTTCAGGCATATCCCACTAGAATATACAGCTGAGTGACTGCTTTCAACTCACTTGAAATCATTCTGTTTCTGAGGTCATGCCCAAGTTTTACCCACAGCAGGTTAATTTGTTCCATTTAGCATGAGCTGTATAGAGATTTCCACTTGCATGTAATTTAATTTTATGATTATGTGAAAAATTTGCATGGTACCCGGCCAAATCTACAAAATAAGATATATCTAGAGAAATCTGTCTTTCTACCTTATTCTCCTCTGCTGCTAAAGTTACAGTTTTCCAATTTTTTATAATTTATCCTTCAATTTAAAAAGTAGAAGCAAGGATGTACACACACACACACACGGGCATACACACACGGACACACACATGGGCACGTTTTCCGCTCCCATTCTTTGGCAGAGGACCTCATCCTTCTCTGCCTTGCTTTCCTGACCTGCTAGCCTGAAGGCCTGTGGCCTGTCCATGATAGTTTCTAGAGATGTCTCCACCGTCAGTTTCAGCCATGTGGGACCACACTGTGTGGCTGGACCACCGTGCAGCCAGGCCCTGCCACCTGCCTCGTGGCTGTTTCCAGTCTTGCTCTTACAGACGGCGCTGCGATGAGCAGCTATTTTTTTAAATTATTTATTTATTTATTTGTTTGGCTGCATCGGGTCTTAGTTGTGGGACGCGGCATCTTCCTTGCAGCACGCGGGATCTTTCGTTGCGGCGAGTGGGCTTCTCTCTAGTTGTGGCACGTGGGTCCAGAGCGTGCAGGCTCAGTAGTTGCAGCACGCGGGCTTAGTTGCCCCATGGTGTGTGGGATCTTAGCTCCCTGACCAGGGATCGAACCTGCGTCCCCTGCATTTGAAGGTGGATTCTTAACCACTGGGCCACCAGGGAAGTCCCAATGAGCAGCTCTTTGTGATGAGGCCATTTTTTAGGTTCAAGCCCAACATCATAATGTCCAGTGGCGTGAATTATTGTCCACAACCTAAGGAGCGGCTTCCTCCCTCAGGGCCTCCAACTCAGTGGCCCAGAGTTGATTGGTAAGTGGATCATTTTCCTACGAGGCTGATATGAAGCCATCACAAATTCTTTGACCAGATACATGGACTTTTCAGCTTTTGACCTGCCCCCCTTTTCTTGCTGTGTCCAGGTGACAGTCAGTGGACACTTACTCTGTCTGGAACCCCCTCCTGCTATCCTGACGTGTCCCGCCGTGGACACTGCTTGTTCACGTCAGGCCGGCAGCTTCCCAGGCCTCCTCTGGCTTAGCACAAATGCAGAAGCTGAGCTGAGAAAAGGAAACAGCCTCCATGGAGGCCTCGGGGGACGCTCCCATCTCCCAGGGAAGCATTTCCAGAAGGTGCAGAGGGTCTGAGGGTGGCCAGGGGAATCAGGGCAGCCAGGCCTTTGGGCCAGGACCGTGGACAGCGGCGCCCGGGGCCCAGCACTGCGCCAGGAGCAGCTGAGAATCGGGTCAGCAGGTGGCGCCCGTGCCCTCCGCGGGCAGCGCAGACATGGGGAGCGTCATTCCTTCACCTCGCACGTGGGTTCCTGGGTGGCTGAGCAGGGTGCGGGGGAGGCGGCCCAACCTTGCAGAGCGCGATCTAACACGAATGGAGGGGCAAAAGCAGCCTGTTGAAACAGACAGACACAGAAGACCAGCCTCACACAGGCAGCAAGTTCACCAGAACTCGGAAGGCGAGATCCCGGGCGTCTGTTGGCGTTGTTAGTATCATCTGTGCGCAGCCTCCCATGAACACAGCCAGTCTTGTGTCGGTGCAAGTGACCCCCCGCCCCTGGCAGACGGAGAGACGGACCCCGGAGAGGCTGGCACCCGCCGTGGCTCGAAGAGCCTAGAGGGGCTGGCATCACCCTTGACCTGCCTGAGCGAGAGCCCGTCTGTCTGGTGACGTGCTTGGTCATCACTCGGCCGTGACGAGCCAACATCCTGAGCTGACCATGAGGCTGCCTGTCCAGCAGGTCCCCCTGTGGCCCCTGCCATGCGCGGGAGTAGGAGTCACCGCATGTGTGGCCCCGTGCGTGAGTCAGACGGGTGCAGCCTCAGACCTCTGTGCCACCTTTGAGTCGGGTGCCATGAAGGAGACGCACCAAGCCGCGACCACGAGTCTGCTTTTGGGGCCACATTCCCCGAGGACGCCTGGAGTGTCACCTCCCACACAAGCAGCGCACAGCCTCCGGGTGGAAGGACGGGGCTGCCGGGGGTACGGCGCAGGCCGGAGGTGGGTCCTGGAGCAAGGGCCCGGGCGGGAAGAGCCCTGCACGTTCCCCCAGGCCCTGTCTTCAGCCGCTGCACGCAGGCCGGTTCCAGCCGTGCTGTTGCCCGGGGTAGGGGACATCGCCCCAGCACAGTCGTGGGCAAAATGTTTCAGAACCCAGTGTCCTTCAGATCTTTTCTTTCTTACCTTTTCAGTGCTTGAAGATTAACCTTTTTTGGGGAAAACTTAGCATTTTTAAAAGCTTCCTGTTTTTTGCCTAGACTCACCTCATCAATCAGAACTGTGCACTCTCGAGGCTGGCAGGAGAGCTCACTTGTCTAGAGAACGGAAACTCGCCCCCTCTTGGGGCTTTTACTAAAGTGAGTTTCCAACCTTCTTGAAAAAATAACACTGACTCTTGCTGTTTTCTAATTACAATTGTCCCCACTCATTGTAGAAACTTATGAAAACATAAAGAAGAGTAAAAGAAGGAAATAAAAACCATTCCAAATCTGATGAGCAGTTTTGTTATTTTTTCGCTGAATATTATTTAATGATCATTTATCTGCAAAATTCATTAAAACACAGTATTCGTAGGACTTAACGCTAACTTGCTGTACGTTTTCCCGTTTCCGTATTTTGTCAATTAGCCTTGTGGCCCCTCTCCTTACGGTTTTGTGTCTGTCTCTGGGAATCCACCCTTAGGAGTAGAGTCGCCCCGACAAAGGCATGACCCTTGCCATCACGCTCCCTTCCTCAGCAGTAAACCGCCCCCCCCACCCCCACACACCGCCCACACCCACACACCCACCCCCCACCCCCACACCCACACCCCACACCCCACACCTGCCACAGCCCCACACCCCCACCACACCCCCACACCCCCACACCCCGCCCACACCCACACACCCACCCCCCACACACCGCCCACACCCACACAGCCACCCCACACCCCCACACCACACACCCACACCCCACCACACCCCACACCCACACCTACACCCCACCACACCCCACACCCCACACCTGCCACACCCCCCACACCCCCACCACAGCCCCCACACTCCCACACCCCACACCCCACACCTGCCACACCCCCCACACCCCCACCACAGCCCCCACACTCCCACACCCCACACCCCACACCTGCCACACCCCCCATACCCCCACCACACCCCCCCACACCCCCCACACCCCACACCCCCCACACCCCCACCCCACACCCCACACCCCCTCACCCCCACACACCCCCACACCCCCACATCCCACACCCCCACACCCCCACATCCCACACCCCCACACCCCCACATCCCACACCCCCACACCCCCACATCCCACACCCCCACACCCCCCTCACCCCCCCACACCCCCACACCCCACACCCACACCCACACTACACCCCCCACACCCACACACCCCCACACCCCACATCCACACCACACCCCCCACCCCCACACCCCCCCACACCCACACCCCACACCCACACCCATACCCCAACACCCCACACCCCCTCACCGCACACCCCCCCACACCCCCACCCCCACACCCCCACACACCACACCCCCACAACCCCCCCACACCACACCCTCCACCCCCCACACCCACACCCCCACACCCCACACCCCACACCCCCCCCTCCCCGGCAGCACTGTGGGCACTGACTCACCTGGGAAGCAAGGTGGAGTTCCCTGCTCTGCTTTGTGTTTCTCTGGTGATGGTGTCCCTGGGCATTTCCTCCTGATTCTTCTGCAAATTGACCCTGCCTGTCTCTTGCTTGTTTTCCAGTTGGGTTTTCGTGTCTTTCTTGCTGCCTTGGAAATGTTCCTTCTGCCTGGTGTCTTTGTTGCAGGTCGCTTTCCCCAAGTTGTTATTTGCCCTTTGGTCTCATTTGTTGACGTGTCTTCAGTTATGTTCTGTGTAATCAAATTCATGAGTATTCTAGAGACTTGGGTCCTCTGCCTCTCTTTCCCTCCAGTGGGTCTGCGGTGCCGGGGGACATTCCCCTCACTGCCTCCTGGGGTCCCAGGGTCTCCTCCTTTGCTCTGCCCTGGTGCGTAGTGAGAGGCCCGGGCCGGCTTGCCTCCTGAGGCTGTCTCCGGCCACTGGAGGGGGCCAGGGGGCCGGGGCCGAGGGCCATCGTGACGCATGGGCCGGCCCACCCCGGGCCCTGGCTCAGGGCTCAGGAACCGTCACCGCTTGTGCCAGCGGCGGGCTGGGCCTGCTCTGTGTTACTCAGCTCCACGGCTGGCGGAGCCTTTGCCTCCCCACTCGGTGGGCCTCCCTGGCTGTCGTTTTGGTTAGAATGAAAGGAACCTGGAAGGGCACAGGCCTCTGAGCTTCTGCCCTTAAACTGGTGACCTGTGCCCCGACCACGCGCTCCTTCCTTGCTGAGCGTGGTGGTAATGGCAAAGGGTGGACCTTGGGGACATCCCCTCGAGGGCCCTTTCCGACACGCGGTGCTTCCTCGCCTGCCTGGGGGCGTGGCACTGGAGCGTGTGTTCCTGTGGCGCGAATGCAGCGGGAGGGGGTCCAGGGGAGGAAGGGCGCCCGTGGGCTGGCGGCCACTTGAGGAGGGCCAAGGGGCCTCTTGCTAGCGCGTGCCTCTGTTCCTTGTGTCTCCTCCGCGTCTCCCCCACCCTGGCCCTTACTCACCGCTGCTGTTCGGGGCTGGGACTTGCCTCAGCCTTCGCCGCTCCCAGTCCTGAGCCGCCTCGCTGCCCCATCACCGGTCTCACTGCTTCCTGGCCTCACCTCCACTTTCTCACTCCCCACGGGTGGGATGGCAGCTGGACAGGGTGGTCGCAGACGTTGCAGCGTTCCTTAGTTAGTCCTGGGCCGACAGCTCTGTGCTTCGCCGACTTTGCTCTTTGCCCACCTGGCTCCGACTCCGGTGGACGCCCCGCCTTCCTGCTAGCCGCAGCCCTCCGGCGCTTCCACGCAGGCTCCGCTGCGCTTTGCCGGGGCGGGGACCCCAGGGACCTGGGGATACCCTGGGTCCAGCCCCGAGCAGCTGGGGCTACAGAGAGGAGGCCACATCCTCTGTTCCTTGGAGCAGGGCTCTGGGCCCCCAAGGCCACTGCCTGCTTCCCTGTACGGAGGGGGCTGCTGGGATCCTCCTGGGTCCCTCCAGGCTGCACCACGAGTGCCTGTGGGCCTCAGCCCGGCCTTGCTGCCCAGCCGGCGGGAGGCCGGATGCACTGGCACGGTTGAGCTTCCTCGAGCAGCATGTGATGAGTGAGTCTCTGTCACTGGGAAGCGTTCCCAGAGGCCCAGGGCTGCACTTCTGACCTGCTCTGTCCGCACTTCACTGAATCCACTTTCCCTCCAGCAGATGGAGTCAGGGGCCGGTCAGCCCCTGCCCTGTCCCAGGGCCACTGCTGTCCACCAGCCTCCATGGCCTGGAAGGATGTGCATCCTTTTCCAGTGTATGATCAACACCCACAACCTCTGGTGCTGGCCGTCAGGACTGTGTGGGGTGTCCTGGGGCGCGCGTCCTGAGCTGGCACCCCCAAGGGAAAGGGGGTGTGAACCAAGGCATGGGAGTGACAGGGACAGAGCACTGCCTGGACTCACTGACTGCTCAGTGAGCCGAGACTCAGGACTGCCCCGTTGCTGGGGGCCGCTGGGGGCTCCGCAGGGGACCACCTCCGGGATGCGGGGACAGGGTGGGGCTGGATCTAACCCTAACCCCTTCCTGGTGGCTGTGTGACCCTGGGCACCAGCTCCTGCCCCACCCCCGCCCGGTGTCTGGGTGGACACATCACGGCTGTGTCGCCACAGCCTCTCTGGGGCCGGGCAGTGGGCGCAAGCCGTTGTCCCCATGGCAGGTGTCCCGGCTGCCACGCGGAGCCCCGGGGTTTCCCACCCACGTCCTGCCCCAGGAAGGAAAAACGAGAATGACTGAGCGGTTTAAAAATAGAGGAGAACTTGGAATTAATGAGACGCTTGAAAAACAGATTAGGCCTAATGGCTGTCATCAGATCAACCGTTAACGAGTGACGGGGCTCCCGCGGGGTGAGAAAGAAGCCAGGCTGAGTACCGGCTTGGGGTCAGAGGGCAGGGCTGGGTCTGGGGGTCCTGGGAGGGGTGCTGCCCTCCTCCTAGACGGGCCTCCCCAGCGTCTGGAGTCTTTCTAACTAACTCACAGCTGGGTGTTGAGCTGCTGTGTTCTGGGCCGGGAGGACGGCTTGGCCGGGGCAGCGGCCACTGTTTTGGGTGGGGGAGGCAGGTGCAGGGGCGCTGAGCCCGGCACCCAGGACAGCTCCTGGCCCGGCTCCCCCCCCGCAGCGTACCCGCCCCACCTCGTGATCCCACCCAGCGCTGGCCTTCGAGGCCCCTGGTCCCAGAGAAGATAAACGTGACTCCTAAGACGCAGAGTGCCGGCTGGGTGCAGGGCGGCTCCTTCAGTGAGCACCTGCCCTGGCAGTGACTTCACTGAGACCTGAATAGAGGGGCCCAGGTGCCAGAAGGAGCAGAGGGGGCAAGAGGAGGTAGGGGTGGGGAACCCCAGAGAGCTTTGGAGGGCAGCAGGGCAGGTGACGTTTTTCTGGGAGGAAGGTCCAGCATCCGAGGCAGTGGCATGTAAGCACCGTGAGAACGCAGTCTGGTATTTTGAAGTTGTTTTAAACAGGTTTACGGAAATTTCGTTGTCGTACGATAAACTGCAGTGTATGAGGGTTCCAGTTCCTCCACAGCCTTGCCGGCCCTCAGCATGGTCAGGCTTCTTACCTTTAGCTGTTCCAGGGGTGTGAGTAGTGTCTCATTGCAGTTTTCATGTGCATTTCCTTAAGGACTTAACGACATTGAGCGCCTTTTCATGTGTTCACCTACCATCGGCCTATACTCTTTGGTGAAGTGTCTATTCAGATCTTTTGCTGTTTCTTGTCATTGTGTTGTGTCCTTATTGAGTTTTGAGAGTGCTTTATTTATACTGTATACAAGTCCTTTATCAGATACATAATTTGCAGATCGTTTCTCCCAGTCTATGGCTTGTCTTTTCATTCTAAGAGTATCTTTCGAAGAGGAAAATTTCTTAATTTTGAGGAAGTCCAATGTATCCATTTTTCTTTCATGGATTGTGATTTTGAAGTCATATCTAAGGGTTATTTTCATAACCTAAAGTCACAAAGATTTTTCTTCTGTTTCTTCTAAAAGTTTTATACTTTTAGGTCTATGATCCATTATGAGTTAATTTTGTATATGGTGTGAGGTATGGATCAAAGTTTTATTTTGTTTTTGCATAAGGATAGCCAATTATTCCAGTATCATTTGTTGAAGACTACCCTTTCTCCACTGAATTTGCCTTTGCACCTTTGTCAAAAATCAGTTGACCATATCTTTCTGGATTTTCTAGTCTGTTCCATTGATCTGTTTGTCTATATTGACACCAACATCACACTGTCTTGATTATGGTAGCTTTAAAATGAGCCTTAAAGTCAGGTAGTATAAATCTACAACTTAGTTCCGTTTTTTCAAAGTTGTTTTGGCTCTTCTGGGTCCTTTGTATTTCACATGAATTTTAGAACCAGGTTGTCAATTTCTACCAAAAAAAATAAAAAATAAAAAAAAAACAAGCCTGCTAGGACTTTGCTTGGAATTGTGTTTAATCTATAGATCAACTAGGGAAAAATTAACACTTTAGTAATACTGAATCTTCAAATTCATGAACACAGTATATTTCTCCATTTATTTAGGTCTTTAATTTCTCTCAGCAAAGTTTTATAGTTTGTGTTGTTGAGGCCTTGCACATCTTTTGCCAGATTTATCCCTGAGTATTTTATATTTTTGATGCTGTTGTAAATGGTATTGCTTTATAATTTCAGTTTCCGGTTGTTCCTCGCTTATATAGAGATACTTGATTCTTGTATATTGCTCTTATCTCCTGCAACCTTGCTAAACTCACTTTATTAGATATGGTAGTTTTTATGAAGATTTCATCAGATTTTCTACACAGATGTTGTCATCTGTGAATAAAACCAGTTTTATGTCTCCTTTCTAATTAGATGGCTTTTACTTCTTTTTCTTACATTTTTGCCCTGGGGAGGACCTCCAAGTACAACGTTGAACAGAAGAGTTGACACAGGACATTTTTGCCCTGTTCCTGTTCTCAGAGGGAAAGCATTCAGTATCTACCATTAAGTGTGATGTTGGCTGTAGGATGTTCATAGATGCCCTTTTTCAGGTTCAGGAAGTTCTATTCCCGGTTTGCTGGACTTTTCTCAAGTACTTTTTCTGCATCTTTTGGGATCGTCGTATGGTTTTAATTTTTTAGTCTGTTAATGTGATCAATGACATTGATTGATATTCAGATGTTAAGCCATTGCATTCCTGGGATGAACCTTACTTGGTCGCTAGGTATTATCCTTTTTATGTATTGTTGGCTTCAATTTGCTAAAATTTTGTTAAGGACTTTGCATCTGATTGTGAGGGGTGTTGGGCAGTACTTTTCCTTTTTTTGTCATGTCCTTTTAAGATTTGGCTATCAGAGCAATGCTGAGATCCTCAAATGACTTGGGGAACATTCCCACTTATTCAATTTTCCAGAAGGTTTTGTATTATTTCTGACTTAAATATTAGTTAGTGAAGCCATCTGGGCCTGGAGTTTTCTTTACGGAAAGGTTTTTAACTATAATTTCAATTTCTTTACTAGATGTAGGTGGTGGGTGTCAGCAGCTGCTTTGGGGCCCTGCCCAGCTCTGCTCTACCCCCCACCCCCTTGAGCCCTGGCAACACTGTAACCTCATGAGTGAACAAAGCTGGAAGAGGCAGATGTGCCAGGGACTGGTGGATGCGTAGGACCTGCCAGGGCAGCTGTGGGATCCATGGAGGGGTCGCCATAGCAACACAGGAGGCCACCTGCTGGGGCTGCCACCCTCCCTCACATGGCACCATTGCATCAGGCCCTCCCCAGCTCTGGAGGAGGAGCTGCCCCTTGTGTCACAGACCCACCTCTGGGGGCGTGTGGCCGGGCGGATGAGATGGACCTGGGCGCCGCTGGCTCTCCCTGCCTCTGGACTCCAGGGGGACCAGCCTGGGTGGCCTTCCTCCTCTGAGCACAGCCTGTGGCCTGTGACGGGGGAAGTGGCTCTGACGGAGCCCAGGTCCACGCTGCTGGCTGAGGCCATGCCATCAGTCAGTTGCCAGGCCAGGATGGCTCAGTGAAGACAGCAGGCATCAGGCAGGGTGTCTGCTGTCTGTCCTCCCTGTCTGGGGAAGCCGCAGGTTCCCAGAACTTCTGCAGCCCCTCAGGGCTCTGCAGAGTGTCCCTGGTGACGAGGGGTTGGCTGCGGCTCCCTGGCTGTTCCCCACAAGTGTCGCAGGGAACGTTCCTTCTGGATCACCATAGTGATGACCAGAGACTCCAGGTGGTCACAGTGGGACGTGTGCCCACAGACCAGCCTGGGGCAGACCTCGGGCACTCCTGGACTGGGCCCTGCTTGATGCCCAGCTCCTGCATGACCTTCTGGGGCTGGCCTCTTGGACCACGGTGGTGGTGGGAGCCTGTGGCCCTGAGGCCACTCCCCCACCCCCAGCCTCACAGCTGGCACCCCCGGCCCTTTGCAGAGGCTGTGATAAGCCCCGTGTTACAGACCCAGGGCCACACAGCACGAGGCAGACTCGCGCACCCACCGTCCCACCCCCACTGTGAGTCCTTCTCCAGAGGACTGTGGGTGGTGGTTACTGTTTTCCCATTTTACAGACCAGTAAACTGAGGTTCTGGGAGGTTACATTCTCTTGCCTAGACAGCAGGGGAGTGATGCCCGAAGGCCCTCAGCCTGAGCTGTCTGACCTCTCCTAACTTCCCAGCCCCACCCTGGGAGCCCTCCCCACGGCAGGGCCTCCCCTCCCTGCCACCAGCCCAGGGCCCATCGAGAGCAGGTGCACCCAGCTAGGGCCTCATGTGCCCCCACCCCCAACCCCATAGCAGGTGCTCACCTGACTTCACAGACAGGGGCCTAACCTCCTTAGAGCCAGGCCCTCTTCCAGGCTCCCGGTTGGTTTTCCTGGGCACTGGCCCTGGGGCCAGGATGGGGGCAGAAGCCCTTGCCCCTGGGGAGGGAGGCCGGCACTTCTCAGATGCTGTGATCAGCAGCTCTGTGGGGAAGTGGGCCCTGAGGCCAGAATCTGCGAGAAATGCCCCACCCGGGTACAGGCAGGGCTACGGGGCGTGTGTGCAGTGGACAGGCAGAGCGCCAGGAAGGTGGTGGGGAGGCGGGGAGGCGGGGAGCCGTGAGGGTTCCGGTTCTGCAGGGGTAGCAGGCAGCAGAACCAGGTCGGAACTTACAGGTGGCAGGCGCCGGGTGGGGCTGCCCAAGGCTGGGGAGGCGGAGTCCTCGGGCACTATGGGCCCCGCGTGCGGCCCCCGGCTGGGGTCTTCATGGACTTATAGACGGTAGAGTCACACCTCTTGCCAGGCCGTGCTTCCTCCCCCAGGAAGCCCTCCCTGCTGCCTGGTGACTGTCCCCATCTGGCATAGGCGCTGGTGGGATTCTGATGACACGATACTTGCTTCTGTCTCCCCAGATGGGAGCCCTGATGGGCCTGGGCAGGGCGGGAGCCTGTGGGCTCAGACAGAGGTGGGCAGGAGACAGTCTGGAGAGCACAAAGGATGCTTGTTCCCTCCAACCGGCTCATCTCACGGGACGTCAGTGGTCGTGCTGCTTAACTAGAGGAAACGGGAAATGAGCTGGTTTTCAGTGTCTTGTTTACATTTAGTATTTGGAACCAAACTGCAGTCTTTGCTGTCCTTCAGTGATCTCCCTGGGGGCCCAGTTCGGGGCCCACCGGCTAAGGGGAGACCCAGGCGGAGAAGGGCCATCTCACTCCCAGAGAACCCTGAAGGTGCCCCGTCTGTGAATTACGTCGGTGTGCCGCTTCTTTGGACACTTCCGTCACTCGGGCCCCCTCGCTGTGGCCTCACACTGCCCCACCAGCGCTCGGGCACCGAGGCGTCCACTATGCGCCCGCCCTTCAGACGTGGTCGCCCTTGTTCTCACTGCGCCCACCCGCGATGATTTTACTGCCCGTTCTGGGCCTGAGCAGCAGGGTCTGGGCCACGTCACCCACTGGGTCGCCCGGCGGGTGAGAGATGGACTCGGGACTGGACCACAGCCTCCCCTCTGGACTGGTGTCCTGTGGTCCCATACAGGGCACTACAGACTGGGCAGCTTCAACAGCAGAGATGTATAGTCCCACAGTCCTGGGGCCCGGAAGTCAAGCTGCGGGCTGGGCTGCAGCCCTGCTGGAAGCTCTAGGGGATGGTCCTTCGTCACCTCTTCCGGCTCCTGGCGTCTCCGGCTGCTCCTGGGCTTGTGGCTGCGTCACCCCAGTCTCTTCGTCATCCTCACGTAGCAGCCTCCCTGATTCTGTCTTCTCCCCTTTCCCTTGTCAGGACGCTTGTCATTGGGTTTAGGGCCACCCGGATAATTCAGGATGATCTCATGTCAAGATCCTTAATTTACTTACATCTGCAAAGGCCTTTTTTCCAAATAAGGTCACGGTCAGAGGTCGTGGGGATTTGATGTGGACATATCTTTTGGGGGGAGGGGGGGCCCTCGCGAGGAGTCGTTCCGTCAGACACATTTTCTGGATGCAGCAGGAGAGGAAGAGGACGCAGAGACAGAAACTTCCAAAGCTGTGAGGTTTCAGGAGGCCCTGCGGGTTGATTTCTTCCTGAGTCCGTTTAGCGCTCGATCACAGGAGAAAGCCTTTATTCCCACAGACAGCCCGCACCTAGTCTTCCTCTGTGTCTAATGAATTTGTGCTCTGTGTTCAGTGGAGACAGATTGGGAGGCTCGCAGGGCGGGGGGCGGGATGTCTTTGATGCTGGGCGCAGAGCGGTGAACAGACAGACGGCAGTCGCTGCGTGGCCAGCCCCGCGTTCTCCGGAGTGAGACTGCTAGTCGGCACACACGTGCTGCGTCAGGGAGACAGGCACCCCAGGAGCAGTAATGCAGGGTGGGGGAAGGAAATGGAGGTTCTGTTGGTGGCCAAGGAAAGCATCTCTGTTAGAGGATGCTGGGATGGATACCAAAAGAATGTGGGCCTCTGGGGGTGTCCAGACAAATGTATTCTGGGCCTAGCGATGTCCATGCAACGCCCTGTGGCCGTAGCACACTTGTCTTGTCTGTGACAGCAAGGGGCACGGCTGGGAGGCGCCTACAAGCAGAGAGTGGGAGAGGAGGTTGACAGAGAGAGGTCCAGAGCACGCCGGGCCCCTCGAGCCTCAGGAAGGCTTTCTGGCTTTTACTCCAAGTAACCTGGGAAGCAGGGAGTGAGACGTGTCTGCAGAGGAGGGATATGGTCTGAATTTTGGTTGAGGAGGTTTTCTATCCGGGGCCTACGGGGTCTTGGTAGGAGCTGCAGCTCCTGTGGCAGCCCCTGACAGGGTCAGGGGAGTTGTGCCTGGCAGGTCCTGGGTGCTGGGCTCCCCGCCAGGGGCTGCCCCGGGTGCACACCGCACCGGGAGGGGCTCTGTAGTAGCCCTGGGGCCTGGCCTCTGAACAGCTCCCCCTCTGGCATTCAGTCCAGGTCTGTGGTCAGAAGCGAAGCCCCAGGCCGCCTGGGCCTTCCCCACCCTCAGGCCCTGCTCAGAGGTGAACACGTCCGCACCCCCAGAGTCCCCAGGCTGCCTGGACCCCCAGCAGCCCTCATCAGCCTCCTGCCTCGGTGGGGGTGGGGACAGGCCCCGGCAGATGGTGGCACGTGTGGAGACCGGGCGTCTCCCTGTAGATGTGAGCGCCCCTCTGTGTTTAGCTTGCGTGGTGGCCACTAGAGTCCTGTGCCTGCCATTGGTCACCAGTGGGGGTGGCTCTGAGACCAGCCCCTGTCCCCCAGCACCAGCCTGCAGTGCGCTGAGAGGGTGTCTGTCACTGCAGTGTATGTGGCTGCCCCTGCCATGGGTGACCCATCACTTATTGTCCACTTGCACAGGCTCTTGTGGAGCCTCAAGCTGAGCAAGAGTGTCAGGCACAGGTGCTGGGTGGCGGCCACACTTCCTCCTGCTGCTCCACAGGACCTGGGCTCTGGTGTGGCGACCTGCACAGACTCAGGTGAGCCCCGGGGATGCCCCGAGCCTCCCAAGACAGGAGCTGTTACTGGACGTACCCGCCAGGTCAGTCTTCTCTGCACCAAAGTGGTTTCATTTTGCTTTCAGTCCTGACTCAGGGTGCCAGCGTCCACTTGGTCACTCAGTTACAACATCTGCCCAGTTGTATTAGTCAGCCATGCTGCGTAACAAATTACCACACACTTAGTGGCTTCTGACAGCACCCGTTCATCATCTCACAGTGTCGGTGGGTCAGGTGTCTGGTGTGGTGAGATGGGTTCTCGGCTCAGAGTCTCACCAGCCAGGCGTCGGCCAGGCTGCGTTCCCATCTAGAGCTGTCGGTGTTTCTGTTGGCCGTCCCTTGGTCCCTTGGTGAGAAGAGACTGAAACAGCCCCTTTGGGTTGTTTCCTGGGTCGGCGCCAGCCCTCCTGGTCTCAGTCATTTCTTGTTCTCTTGTTCCCTCTGTGGACCTGAGCCGTGTGCTGTGGTCTCCTTGGGGAGAGGGGTTTATCCTTCCTCCCCCTCCCTCCCAGCCTGTGCTCACCCCAAGGGGTTGTTGCACTGGAGTAAGTTGTCTTCCTTCCAAATGCAGAGTCACTCATTAAAACCACTAGAAGAAAGATTTTGCAGGTGGCTGGAGAGTAGAGGAAGCAGGGAGATCTGGTCTGTTCACAATAAATTAGCATAGTTGCTGCCCCAAAGGTATTTGTGCTGACGCCTCCTGGGCAGCCTGGGCCTGTCAGCTTTGTGCCATCACGTTTGTATTCGTTTGTAGGGTTGCTGTAACAAAGTACTACAAACTGGGGGGTAAACCATAAAAATGGATTGTCTCAGTTCTGGAGGCCAGAAGTCCTGGATCAGGGTGTCAGCAGGGTGGTTCCTTTTGAGGCCATGAGGGAGGATCTGTCCAGGCCTCTGCCCTCTCACTTCTGATGGATACTGGCAATCCTTGGGGCCCCTTGGCTTGTAGACGCTAAGCTCTGATCTCTGCCTTTTCTTTACATGTCATTCTCCCTCTGTGTGCACCTGTGTCCAAATTTCTCATTTTTTGAAGAACCCCAGTCATATTGGATTAGGACCCACCCTAATGACCTCATCTTAACTAATTACATCTGCAGTGACTCTATATCCCGATAAAGCCACGTTCTGAGGTACTGGGGGTTAGCACTTCAACATATGAATTTGGGGAGACACAGTTCGACCCACATCAGCACACACATACCTCCCTGCTAAATCCTCACCATACTAGGATGAATGGATGGATGGATTGATGGATGGACAGATGGATACATGGATGATTGGGTAGATGGTTGGATGGATGGATGGATGGATGGATGGATGGATGGATGGATGGATGGATCAATGGATGGACAGATGGATACATGGATGATTGGGTAGATGGTTGGATGGATGGATGGATGGATGGGTCGATGGATAGATGAATGGGTGGGTGATTGGGTAGATAGATGGTCAAATGGATGGATAGATGGATGGATGGATTTTGTAAGGAGGAGCTAGCAGGGCCCAAGCTGGCTCATTAGAATTGGTATGTGGCTGTGCAGATGTCCAGACTTTCCATGTCCCCACATCCAAGCATAAACCTTCCTTCTGGATTCCATCAGTCCGTCTTGCTCCTCCTTGTTTTTCTCTTACTGAGGCCTTTACAAAGGGTTTCAAAGGCTCACAGATTCATCCATGTGATGTCATAGCCAGAAACACCTTGTGATGCTATTAGTTTTTCCAAGTTGTATTATCTCTTATTTCACAGACCCCTAGAACTTCAAAATGACTAAGTCCTTTTCCTGTCAAAAGGCCATTTTTTCTACTCTGACCATGGAATCAGATACTTCTCCATGTGTGCCTTTCAAGGGTGCCCTTTAGAAAGTTTGCCACTATGGACCGTGGCCAAAGACACAGGCTGGACAAAACCTTTGGTATTAACGTAACTTTAGAATTGCATTGTCTTTTGCTACTAGAAAATTGACACTTCCTAGTAATTCAAACCTAAGTGGAATTGTTACGGGGAATATGTGCTGCCTTCAATAAAAGAGAGTGGCAGGAAACAGAATCCAGTTGGGCCTCGGTCACAGAAGGTGCTGGATTTTCCGACATCCAGGTGACCATGCAGATTTGAACTTGAGTGCCTAGGTAGATACGGCTGGTGACAGGAGCTCAGACTGCTTGGTGAGGCAGAGGAAGCCCTTGGCAGGTGGGCGCCCCTCACGCCTTCACCCTAGCCTCTCTCGCCCACTTTTCCTCTGCGTCTCAGCTTCCGGCCATGTCTCACCCTCACTGTTCCTGCCCTCACCATAGACCTGGACCACTGGGCGCCAGCTGGCCTCTCAGCTCTGTCTTGTTAAAGCGTGTGGCTCCCCCACTAGACTGGGCTCTTGGGGGCCACACACAGGGTCTGGTTCATCCTTGGAACCCTCTTCCATGTTCCCAGCCTGCTGTGTAGCAGCTGCCCATGGAGGACCAGCGCCCTTCCAAAAGGGTGGCCCTGGGCAGTGTTCCTGGGGCCCCCGGTGCCCAAACAATGCCCACCTATGTGGCCCCTAGGACTGGGCTGACCCAGCCGGGCCCCAAGCTCAGGCCCCAGGTGACATCCCAGGCCCCACCCCCAGTGTTCTGTTCTTTTGTTCCCGGTGGCCCTTCCGAGCCCAGCTGGGTTGCCCGTGGGCAGCACCTTGTTGGTTCTTCTGCCTAGGACCAGGCTCTTTATGGAGCCTCTGGCTCTCTTTCCATCCACACCCGCCCCCAACACACAGACACACACACACACACACGCCCCACTCTGCGGAGAAGCAGGAGAGGGCTTGAGGGCTTGGGGTTGAGACCATGGTTGCCATCTGACCCACCCACCACCTGTGGGCCAGCCTCGGTCTCAGTCTGCTGGGAGGGTTCATTGCTCTTTTAAGGCACAACATGAACCGCAGGCTTCGTAGCTCTCAACGCTCAGCTGACAGTCAGGGCCCTTCCTCTGGTTTCTCGCAGGCGAGCTGCCTGCCAGCCGCAGCGCCTTGTCCAGAAAGGCTTCCCCGCTTCCAGGGCTTTATCTGAGGGGCAGGGGCTGCGGGGCTGAGCCCCAGAGCATGCCTTCCCTCCACTAAGAAACAAACTCTGTGCCTCAGGAGGGCTGCAGTGACTCCTGCTGTAGGTGCTGCCTCTCCTCAGCCTAACAGTTATTCTTCTGGTCATAGAAGTAATACTCAATCTTAGAAGATGCTCAGAAAATAATCCATAGTCCTACTATGCAAATAAGTGTAATGTTAATGCTTTGCCTTGACTGTATTTCCCCAAATCTCATTTATGTACCTATGATAGCTCTAATTTTTAAAATGCTACCTTTTTATTTAATATTTTAGAATTTCCAGCATCATTAACTGTCCTTTGTGGAAACTGTATGACTGAGCTAACTTACTGAATCAACCCACAATTGACACGCATTTAGCTTGAGCTCTTTCTTGAATATGAGTCGCTAGATGATTACAAGGAAAGCATCCTCTTATTCTTTTTAAAGTGTACGAGTCAGTGGTCTTTAGCATATTCACAGAGTTGTACAACCGCCACCAGTATCTAATCTCAACATTTTCATCACCCCATAAAGAAACCCCAAACATCCTCCCCTCCCTTCTGCCACTGGCAACCATTAATCTACTTTCTTTTTTTTATTTTTTTATTTTTTTTTTTATTTTTTATTTTTTTTCATTAATCTACTTTCTGTCTCTTGGGTTTGCCTAGACTTTTCAAAGAAATGGAATCATACAATAAGTGACCTTTGTAGCTGGATTCTGTCACATAGCCTGATGTTTTCGAGGTTCATCCACGCTGTAGCACCTATCCATACTTTCTATGGCCAAAAATTAATCCCATGGTGTGGCTAGACCACATCTTGTTTATCCGTTTATCAGCTGACTGACATTTGGGTTGCTTCCATTGTTTGGCTAGTATGTATGAACATTCACGTACAAACTTTTGTGTGAATCTATGTTTCAGTTCTCTTGGGTAGATACCTTGAGGTGGAATTGCTGGGTTATACGGCATGAGGAACTGCTGAACTGTTTCCCACAGTTCCGGTAGCATTTCAGATTCTCACCAGGGATGTACAAGGTTCCAATTTCTCCGTATCTTCACCCACACTTGTTATTTTCTGTTTCCTTTTTAAACTCTTACAGTTATCGTAATGGATATAAAATAGCACATTATCATTTTAATTTGCATTTCCTGAATGACTAATGATGGCATCTTTTCATGTGTTTACTGGCCATTTGTATATCTTCTTTGGAAAAATGTCTTTTCAAATCCGTTGTCCATTCTTTAGTTGGGTTATTTATTTTTTTATTGTTGAGTTGCAAGAGTTTTCTGTATTCCAGATACTATACCCTTGACAGATACATGATTTGCAAAAATGTTCTCACATTCTGTGGGGTTTTTCACTTTCTTGAAGGTATCTTTTGAAGCACAGAAGTTTTTAATTTTAATTTTTGTGTGAATATGCGTTTCAGTTCTCTTGGGTAGACACCTCAGAGTGGAGTTGCTGTGTCATCCTGTCTGAGGAACTGATGAATAAGATGTTTGGTTTTGGTTGCTGTGTTTTTGGTTTCACACCTAAGAAACTGTTGCCTAATCCAAGACCACAAAGATTCCTGTTCTTTTCTAAGAATTTTTAAGAATTCTTTTAAAGAATTTAAAATTCTTTCTAAGTTTAAGAATTTTAGAATAGATACAGGCCTTTGATCTATTTGAGTCAATTTTTGTATATGGTATAAGGTAAGGTCTAATTTCATTCTTTCGTGTGTGGAAATGCAGTTCTCCCAGAAAAAAAAAATTTTATTGAAGTATAATTGACTTACAATATTGTATTAGTTTCAGGTTGCATGACATAGAAATTCAATATTTTTATAGATTATACTCCATTTAAAGTTATTCTAAAATACTGGCTGTATTCGCTGTGCTGTTACAATATGTCCTTGTAGCTTATTTATTTTATACTTAATAGTTTGTACCTCTTAATCCCCTACCCCTATCGTGCCCCTCCCTCCTTCCCTCTCCCCAGTGGTGACCACTAGTGTGTTCTCTATATCCGTGAGTCTCCTTCTGTTTTGTTATATTCATTTGTTTGTTTTATTTTTTAGGTTTCTACATGTGAGTGATAACATATAGTATTTGTCTTTCTCTGTCTGACTAATTTCACTTAGCATAATACCGTCCACGTCCATCCATGTTGTTGGAATTGACAAATTTGCATTCTTTTTTATGGCTAAGTAATATTCCATTGTATGTATACACCACATCTTCCTTATCCATTCATCTGTTGATTGACATTTAGGTTGCTTCCATGTCTTGGCTGTTGTGAATAATGCTGCTATGGACACTGGGGTGCATGTATCTTTTCTGCTTTCGTTTTCTTTAGATATATACCCAGGAGTGGAATTGTTGGATCATATGGTAGTTCTGTTCTTAGTCTTTTGAGAGACCTTCCATACTGTTTTCCAAAGTGGCTGCACCAATTTACATTCCCACCAACAGTGTGGGAGGGTTCCCTTTTATCCACATCCTCAGCAACACTTTGGTCTTTTTTTTTTTGGTCTTTTTGTTTGATGATGGTCATTTGATGGGTGGGAGGGGATGTCTCATGGTTTCGATTTGCATTTCTCTGATGATTAGCGAAGTTGAGCATCTTTTCGTGTGCTTTTCATCTGTATGTATTCTTTGGAAAAATGTCTATTCAGGTCTTCTGCCCATTTTTTAATCTGGTTTATTTTTTAATTTTTTTTATTGAGTTGTAAGGGCTGTTATATATTTTGGATATTAACCCCTTATTGGTCATATCTTTTTCAAATATTTTCTCCCATTCAGTAGGTTATCTTTTCATTTGGTCGATGGTTTCCTTTGCTGTTGCAAGAGCTTTTAAGTTTAATTAGGTCCCATTTGTTTATTTTTGCTTTTGTTTCCTTTGCCTTGGGAGACAGATCCAAAAAAAATATTGCTATGGCTTATGTCAGAAAGTGATCTGCCGGTGTCTTCTGCTAGGAGTTTTATAGTTTCCAGTCTTCCATTTAGGTCTTTAATTCATTTTGAGTCTATTTTTATATGTGGTGTGAAAAAACGTTCTAATTTCATCCCTTTACATGCAGCTTCCAGTTTTCCCAGCAGCACTTATTGGAGAGACGGTCTTTCTCTATCTCAGCACCATCTTTTGAAAAGAGCCTTCTTTCCTCGTTGGATGATCTTGGCACCCCTTTTGAAAATCAGTTGCCCACAAACGTGTGGGTTTATTTCTGGACTCGCAATTCTCTTCCATCCTCACGTGTCCTATGCCAGTGCCTCAGTCTTATTTACTGGCGTTTCATACTAAAGTCCACGTCATGAGTGTGAGGCCTCCAACTTGTTTCTTTTTCAAGATTGTTTTGGCTGTTCTGAGTCCTTGCGTTTCCGTGTGAATTTTAGGATCAGCTTGTCAACTTCTGCATGGAAAAAGAAAAGGCGGCTATTTTGATACAGATTGCATTGAACTTATTGACCAATTTGGGGAGTATTGCCATCTTAACGATATTAAGTCCTCAACCATGAACATAGGGTGTCTTTCCATTTATTTAGGTCTAATTTATTTCAGTGACGTCACTCTTGCACTTTTTTGTTAAGTTTATTCCAAATACTTAAATCTTTTTGATGCTGTTGAAGATAGGGTTGTTTCTTAATTTCATTTTCAGTTTGTTTATTGCTACTATATCTTAATATAATTGGGTCTTTAACAGTAACTGTTTTATTGATATATAGTATATATACCATTCAGTTCACCCTTTAGAAGTGTATAATTTTTGCTGTACACCCGAAACTAACACAACATTGTAAATCAACTATACTTCAGTTTTTTAATTATTAAACATATGTACTAAAAAGTGTATAATTTAATGGTTTTTAGCATGTATTCACTCTTAACCTGTTGTATTGATGCCAAATCCATCAGCTCTCTTCGCTACTTAGACTTTTCAGTTCCCTTTCCTCTGCCCTCCCCTGTCCTAAATCTTTTTTTTCCCCTACTTTTTAATTTTGGCAAAATACATATAACATAAATTTTACTATTTTAACCATATTTAAGTGTACAATTCAGTGGCATTGTACACATTCACAGTGTGGTATAACTGCCACCACTCTTTATTTCCAGAACTTTTCATCATCGCAAACTGAAACTCTGTCCCCATTCAAGCCCCCTTCCCCAGCAGCCGGCACCCACCATCTGCTTTCTGTCTCTGTGAACGTGACTCCTCCAGGGACCTCACGTAAGCGGAGTCACACGGTGTTTGTCCTTTTGTGACCGGCTTCTGTCACTGGGCCTAACGTCCTACAGGTGCATCCATATGGTAGCTGGTGTCAGAATTTTCTTCCGTTTTAAGGCTGGATAATACTCCATTGTATGGAGGGACCCCGTTTTGTGTATCCATCGTCTGTTGACGGGCACTTGGGTTGTTTCCCCTTGGGCTCTTGTGAATAACGCTGCTGCCAATATTGTGTACAAATATTTGCTTGGGCTCCTGCTTCCCAGTCTTTTGGGTGAGGCTGTGAACTGAGACTGGGGGTGTTGATGGAAGCTGACACCCCGGACAGGGATGTTGCATCCCCCTTCTTTACTCAGCTCCCAGGACAGGGGCCGCCAAGTCCACACCCGCCAGGCAGAAAGTCAGGGGCTTCGTCTCTGGAAACCTGGCAGGTGGTCTGGGAGGGCAGAGCTGTAGATCATCACGAGGGCCCCAGCCTCGCCCTCAGCCTCCCTCCGCTCCTCCACGTTCTGGTGAAATAGTACTGATAAGGGCACTTCCCTGGTGGCGCAGTGGCTGGGAATCTGCATGCCAAGGCAGGGGACACGGGTTCGAGCCCTGGTCTGGGAGGATCCCACATGGCGAGGAGCAGCTGGGCCCGTGCGCCACGGCTGCTGAGCCTGCGCTCTGGGACCTGCGAGCCACAGCTGCTGAGCCCGCATGCCACAGCTGCTGGGGCCCGTGCGCCTGGAGCTTGTGCTCCGCAACAAGAGAGGCCACCGCGGTGAGGGGCCTGCGTGCAGCAACGAAGACCCAGTGCAGCCAAAAATAAATAAATAAAATAAATAAATTTTTTGAAAAGAAATATTACTTATAAACCAATGTTCACGTCGCTAGAGTGTGCCAGTCAGACGCGCACTCGTGCATCTCTGCTTGGCTGAGCAGGGGGAGCCCATGAAGCCAGTCTGGGGCCCTTTCCAGCCCCAGCGCCCCCTGCACTGGATTCTCAGGCACGTCACATCTCCGAGCTTCCTGATGGTTTGACACCAAGGGACGTGCCCCTAAGTGAGATATCGGGCAGCTGTGTGCGTCTCTCTGCCGTGTCGGCGAGGGTCGTCCACGTCCACAAGGGGCCAGGGCTGCTCACCCGCTACGATCAGGCGGGCCACAGCGTGACAAGATGACAGTGGATTCTCCTCCTCCATCACTGGTGGATTTTACTGGAACTTCCAGAATGGCCCTGAAGATTCTGCCACGTGTGCAGTTGCACAGGGCAGGGTCTTGGGTGTGTGCCGACCACGGCCCCTGGGCTGAGTGTGCCAGCTTCTCTGAGGTGGTGCCAGAGCACCTCCCCAAAGTCATCCACCAATTTACACTCCCACCAGTGATGCGAGGGCGCCCGCGATTCCACCCGTGCCAGGAGGCCACGCCAGGGCCTCTCTCTGACAGGGGTCTCTGCATTTGAGGCAGGCATGAAAAAACCCAACTCCCCCACAGAAAAGCAGAAACAGAGATAGTGCAGGCCACCAAAGGCAACTTTTAAAAAATTATAATGAGGGACTTCCCTGATGGTCCAGTGGTTAAGACTCCACGCTTCCACTGCAGGGGGCACGGGTTCAATCCCTGGTCGGGGAAGTAAGATCCCGCATGCCTCGCGGCACAGTCAAAAAAAAAGTCAGAAAAAGAATATAATTAATGTTTCCAGATAGATAAAATATTTCACATCCATGAAACAACAGAGAGAGCAGGAAATTAAAAACCTGGTAGCAAAAATGTCGAGGGGAAAGTCGGAGAAAAAAAGAGGAAATTTCCCAGAAAGTGGGAGAAAACGGCAGAAATAGAAGATGGGAGATAAATGATTTAAGAACAGGACTGTCAGTGGACGCCCTAACAGTGTAGGCTCGACTGCGGCCACTACTTAGGGCCGCAGGGTGACCCCTGAACGGCACAGCTCGCAGCACCTGTAGCAGGACCCCTGGGCCATGGGAAGGGACGTGCATGGTGGGGACGAAGGACGGTCTTAGTAAAACAGCACCACGACCTGGGGGCTTAAAATAACAGAAATCTCTTCTCTCGCAGGCGGGAGGCCAGAAATCTGAAATCTGACAGGGCTGCCCCGGCTCCGGAGGCTCTCGGGGAGGGTCCTTCCTGCGTCTTCCAGCTTCTGGTGGCTCCGGGCGCCCCCAGGCTTGTGGCCACATCACCCTGATCTCTGTATCATGGCCACTCGCCTCCTCCCCTCCCCCGTGTGTCTGTGTCTCCTCTCCCGTCTCCCACAAAGACATTTGTCCTTAGATTAGGGCCACCAGATAATCCATGATGTCTCCTCTCAAGATCCTTACCTTGATTGCAGCCGCAAAGACTTTTCTTTCAAACAGGTCCTGCTGGCAGGTGCAGGGGTTAGGGTGTGGATACATCTTTTGGGGGCCCGTCAGCCCACTGCAGAGGGTGTGAGGAGGGGCGGTGACTCTCCCACGGGAGGAGCTCAGCACGTGGCGTTAGCCCCAGTGCGCTCCCACAACAAGGGGGCCTCCGGGCAGAGATTTTGCCTTCCCTCGCCCCTCCACCTGCGCTCCTGTGTTTCCTTCTCTGCACAGCGGCTTCACGGCCGGCTCCTGCCCCTCAGACGAGATGGGGCCGGACGCAGGCCCCGTGGCCATCAGAGAGAAGATCCGGTCCCGGTTCCACGGCAGCCACGACCTGATCCACCGCCTGTTTGTCTGCATTTCAGGTGCCACTTCTGGGCCTGGGGCGGGGCGTGGGCTTGGGGACACACTGGGGCGGGGGGGGGGGTGTGCTTTAGCGGAGCGGCTGGCCCAGGTGCAGGAGGTTCCCCACTGATGCTGGGCTGCTCGGGTGTCAGCCCTGCCTTGGGCCTTCCTCACCGCATCACTTCATCCTTCGCCCGCGAGCCCCGCCATGAGCCCGGCCCGGTAAAGAGGCAGGCGTCGTGCTTCGCCAGGCCCTCCCGTGGTGGGTGGAGGACCCCATTCTGGTCCCAGTGGCCCCTCGCTGCTCACACAGGGAGGCTCTGTTCAATTTGTAGGTCAGAGTTCATTGTGCGTCCTGTCCCGACTGATGTTTCCTCTCTTGGGGTGGCAGACAACAGGACGATGACTGTTTTGTCTCCCTGGGGAGTTCAGCGAGGGGAGTGAGCACAAGCAGTGTCTTCGTAGCAGCGCTTTCCCTAGATTTGTGTGTTCGGAATAGCTGCCGCCTTCTCATGGTTTAAAAGTATGACAAGTGTGCAGTGAAGTCCACCCTCCTGGCCTCCTGCCTGCCCTTCCCCGACACCTCCCCGGGGCAGCCGGGTTCACACAGTGCCAGTCCCGCAGCCCAGCTCCCCTGGCCTGGAGTTTCCACGGCGCTCCCGGGCCCCGGGTGGAGGGGCAGCCGCGGGGCAGCCTGTGGACTGGCGGACACTGCAGAGTCAGGGTCATGATCCCCGGGGTCACTCCGCACTGCCGAGGGCCCCTCAGGCACAGCCCCAGCCAGGCCAGGTGGGGGCACGAGGACCTCGGGGTGACTCTGAGCTTCGGTTCAGACATCTGCCGGCATCCACCACACGGGTTTGTTTAGAGGTCTGGGGAACATCACACCAGCTGGTACTCAACACGGCTGCTGGCACGCAAGGAAGCCCCCGGAAGCGCCGGCCACGGTATCAGCGCAGTGATGGGTCCCGGGGCGCCCATGTGCTGCTGGGATGTGCACGGTCACTCCCTGGCTTTGCTGTTAACGGCAGCCCCTTGTGCCCCTGAAGAGCTAACAGCGCTCTTCACTGAGAAGGGCCGAGTCCACCTAATTGAGGGACAGAGGAAACCTCTGCAGATGAGGGTGGGAGAAGGCTTGTCCGGCCAGGGAGCGGGGGGCGGCTGGCGGGGGGTGCCGAGGAGCCGGCGCTGGGCCCCATGTCTGGGCAGGATCCACCCTCGGCCCCCCAGCCACGTGGAACCTCACTGCATCCCCTCAGTCGAGGTGGCCGTGAGGGGAAGGTGCTGCCATGCGGGTGGGCACAGCTGGGGGCTCTGGGGTTGTCCCTCAGTGAGGGGCCAGGATAAAAGCACGAAGCGAATAACTGACCCCCGGGGGAGGGCTGCTAGGTACTTTGCCCCCCTCCGCCACCTTCCCTTGACTCCTGAGCTTTTGCTTCTGCCAAAGGAGCTGTCACGGGGGCGGGGCAGCCTCTTCTCGCGGCCACTCATCCGAGGACATGTTGGTCTCTGACCACGAGCCCTGGCTGGGTTCACCAGCTGCCAGGACCTAACCCCCCCTCCTCGGGCGTCCTCCCCCAGGCGTGGCCGACCAGCTGCAGACCAACTATGCCAGCGACCTCAGAAGTATTCTCAAGACCCTCTTCCAGGTCATGGCCACCAAGCCGGAAACGGACGACAAGGAAAAGCTAAAGAAGGGTGAGTGCCAGCTCGGGACAGGCTCTGAGGCCTAGGCTGACCGTCATGCCCACCCACCCCCGGATGTGGGGGGCCTGCGGAAATCTGCACCCCCAGACCTGGCCCGGCACCGCCACCCGGCTTTTGTGGGCAGAGGAGCACAGGCCCCGGGTACCCCGAGAAGTGGGCTTGGGGACGCATGGGGGTCACAGCCCCACGTGCCCACGCCCCAGCCAGGCCACCCCACTTCCGACGGCTGACGGGCCTGGAGACGGGACCCGGAAGCGGTACACTGTCACTTCTACCAAACTCTGTCTGTCAGAGCAGCCAGGGGCCAGCCCAGAGCCAAGGAGGGGACGTGGGTCCCCTGCTCGGGGGAGTGGCCGTCTGTGAGCTGCCTCACATACTCACACACGCGTGCACACACACGTGCACACAGAGCAGAGTTACTTGGTGAGAGAGCAGGTGTCAGACAGGGAATGCTAAGGCACAGGGAGCTCGGCCCCTCGCTCCCTGGAAGGAGGTGGCAGGGTCCGAGCGTGGGGAAGGGGCCCGACCCCTGCTTGCCCACCCTCTGCTGGGCTGAGGCTCCCATTCTGGGCGAGTGACCTCTCATCATAGGGGCTTCTGCTCAAGAACGTCTGGACACACGGGGCAGCCGGCCCAGCCCTGGAGGGCACGTCCTCGCCCACAGGGAGGAGAAGTCTGTCCTGTGTGCCAACCCAGCTGTGCCCCCCAGGGTCCACACCACTGGACCACACTGCCCCCATCTGCCAGGGAATTCTGGGCGGGGCTGCCTTCTGGGGCTGGCTTCTTGCTCTGCAAGCAAGGACGGTGGGCCCTGGGGCCAGGGGCCCACAGGCAGGACCAGCTGCACACCTGAGGGCACTCGGACGGAAAGGCCCCCTGCGGGGTCAGCACCCAGCCTGCGGGGACGGTGGGTGAGGGCTGCGGTGACCCACTCTGCATGCGGGACTGTGGGTTGTTCGGGGGCTACTGCCTGCTGGCGGCACCTCCCGGGGACAGGCGGTGGCCCACTGACCCCAGCGGCCACCCTCTCTCTTCTAGTCACCCAGACCCTGCGGAGCGCAGCCTTGGAGGACTGCGCTCTGTGCCAGGAGACCCTGTCGTCCTCCGATCTCGCAGCCAAGACCCGAGATGGAGACTTGGAAGGTGCGTGAGGGCCCGGGAGCCGAGCGGAGAGCAGGAGCCCTGTCTGGATGTTTCCACCGCTCTGCCCTGGACTGCAGGCTCGGGGCGGGCAGCGCTCCTCCAGCGGGGGCCCCTCCCCAGAGACCTAGACGTGCCGCTTCCCAGGGGGTGCAGCCTCTTACTCCAGCTTCCCTCCTGGGCTCCCAGGGTGGGCACAGGTCCTCTGAGCTGCCGCCACCTAACCTCAGGCCCGTAACTGAACATCTCAGCCTGGGGGGCAGAGGGAGGGCGTGAGGAGCAAGGAGATGCCGGGGTCCAGGCCGTCGGCCGCAGCTGGAAGTGGCTGGTCCCAGGCCATAGGCACACTGCCGACCCCCCAGCGTTCACCTGCCCCGCAGGAAAGGCCTCCCGTAGCAGCCTGCTCCCCCGTTAGTCTGGAGGTCGGCCGGCTGCAGGCCCGGTGGCTTGGCAGTCAGGGAAGGAGCGTCCAGGGTGGGCTGGGGGCACTGGCAACACATCTGTGGGGAGGGGGCCGCCCAAGGCCTTTGGAAGGGGCCGGAGGCCTGGAGAGGTGCTCAGACGGGCAGCGGCAGACAGGCCTGAGTGAGTGTTGAATGCGACCGGAGCTGAGAAGGAGGCGGCTGGCCCCGGTGTGCCTGGCCGGCGGCGCTGGTCCCTGCTGGTCCCGGCTCAGGGCCTCCCTCGCACTGCCTGGTGACCCAGGTGTGCAGTGGGGCTGCCTTGGCCGGGATCCCGTGGGGGCGGCCACACAAGCTTCCCTGCTTCCTAAACGCCCTGAGCCCCTGGTCTTCTCTACCCTCCTGTGAAAATCACACACAGTGCCAGAACTAGAACGCCCGCGGGAAACTAGGAACCCCCTGCTCGAAGAGCGTGCAGCTGGTGAACTGCGAGGTCTTGAGGGGCCCAGCCCACAGCCAGGGCCATGTCCCACCGTGGGCCACCAGTCCAGCCCCCTCCTGGGAGTGGCTCGCAGGGCAGGGCCTGGACCCAGCAAGTCCTCAGGACCCGCACCATCCTCCTCGGGCGGGGGTCTCGACTTGTGTGTTGGAGCTGACCTCGTGGCCTGGCGTGGTCCCGGAGCTGCCGGGCCCCGTCCAGGGCATCACTGGGGCCGGCCAAGGATTTCACACGGGGGCGGGGGAGGATGGCAAGCATGAGAAGCCACCTCTCTGCAGTCGGGGGTGAGCTGATGGGGTCCAGAGCAGAAGCGGGAGAGCTGGGTGGGAGGGGTCGGGGGGAGGGGCGGTTCTGTGCGCAGGCGGAGGAGGGGCAGGTCCTCAGGTGCAGGTTGGTGAGGAGAGGGGGCGAGAGGGAGGCGAGGAGACCCCGGTCTCTGGTGGGTGGGCGGCCTTGCTGAGTTCCCTTGGGGGTTGTGTGAGAGTGGACGGGAGACCCCTGAGCCCACACTGTGGCCCCAGGGAGCCGTCCAGGTGTTCGCTCTCCCTCTGGGCGGCAGTACTGGGCTTTGGGTTGGTACGCAGTGGGCATCTTATGTCTGGGGTGGGAGGAAAGGCATGTCCCCCCATGCAAGATGGCTTCTCCCAGCGCCGACACACACCCTCCCACCCAAATTCCAGAGCAGATGCCCAGAGGCTTCCCCCAGTGATCTCCTGGAGAAGTGACATGGGACAGGCCCACAGGCAGCTGCCAGGCTGCACAGGTGTCAGAAGAGGCCAGGGCCAGCCTCGGCGCCTCTCCTCAAGAACCTGAGAACAGTCCTGGAGCTGGGGTGGGCAAGGCCGATTGACGGAGGGGTCCACAGAGGGGGCTGATTTCTTCATTTCCCAGCCCCCATTTTTGCCCAAGGGCCCTGCCAGTCTGGGTGCCGGCCGGGAGAGGGTTGTCCGGGTGGACGCTCCCTGGCCGTGCCCCGAGTCCTGGGGCGAGGTACAGGCCGCAGCTGGGGTCCGATCGATGAGCACGGCCGATGAGCTGCAAAGACTGACACGTCCATGGGACACTGTCAGTTTCCTGAAACCGCAGCCGGTACCGAGCCTCAGGGAGGACCGGAGGTGGGGAGTGGGGGACAGGCTGCCCCACCGGAGGCTCCTGCACAGCCGCCAGCCTCCGACCCCCACCCGTCACCGGTCCCCACTGCCGCCACCGCACGGGTCCCTCTGGCTGACGTGTTCCCCCCTGTCGTTGTCATAGACCCGCCCGAGTGGGTCCCGGACGAGGCCTGCGGCTTCTGCACCGCGTGCAAAGCCCCCTTCACCGTCATCCGCAGGAAGCACCACTGCCGGAGCTGTGGGAAGGTGGGTGGGGCGGCCGAGGTCGTCCCGCGGCCCCTCGTGCTGTCGCTGCGGGCATCCCAGGGGCCGGTCACAGACGTGGCGCCGAGGTCCGGAAGTCCGGACTGATGCCCCGGGGTCCTTGTGCAGACACGCCTGAGCCCTGGGCCCTGCTCTGCCTTGGCACAGGGTGTGGACTCCAGGCACTCCGCCCCCCGGGTGCGATGGTGCAGTGCTCAGTCCCGGCCACTTCAGACCTGGGGACGGGGAGGGGATGGAGGGTCTGAGTAGGAGACTGCGGCAGCCTGGCTATGGGGCCAGGACCCCCTCCGTCGGTCCGGCCTCCTGGCCAAGACCTGCGCCAGCTTTTCCTGAAGGTTCCAGCCCCACGGGGGGACCGGGAGACACCCACCCGCACACGCCCGGGATGCTCTGGGTGGGAGGAAGGGCAGGAAGGCCGGCGGCGCCCGGGGCTCCGACCCTGTCCTTGCTGCGCGCCCCTGAGAGGCCAAGGTCAGGAAGGGGTGAGGCGCAAAGGCTGCTGGGAGCCCTGCCCAGCCCACTGGCCCCGCCTCCCGCCCCTCGCCTTCCAGATCTTCTGCTCCCGCTGCTCTTCGCACTCGGCACCGCTGCCCCGCTACGGGCAGGTGAAGCCCGTCCGCGTGTGCACGCACTGCTACATGTTCCACGTCACGCCCTTCTACAGCGACAAGGCGGGCATCTGACACGGTGCCCCAAGCTCGCGAGGGCCCCAAAGGACGCCGGGGAGGAGGTGCCGAGGAGGAGGCCTTCGGCCACAGGAGGGTCTTCACCGCATTTCATCCAGCTGCCGCCATCACCTCTGCCAGGGCTGCAGGCCGCCCTGACTTCCAGAACGTCCAGGACCTCCGCCCCACCCGCCCTGGCCTCCACACCCGTGGGGACCCCAGGCCAGCCGCAGGGGCCAACAGGAGGTCAGCTTCAGCCAGTGGGGGGACCTGGGGGTGCCAGGCGGCTTCCTGGGCAGGATGGGCTTTCCTCCCGCCCATCCGCCTGCCCCCCTGCCCTGCTGAGATGCGGCCTTGAGGCTGAACCGTGGCAGAAGGTCCGCCCTGCAAGGGGAAAGTGGGGATGGTGTCTGAGCTCAGGGCAGCCTCGGCCCCTGGGGCTGAGTCTGGGGAGATGGTGGACACCTCTGGGGGCCGGCGGGGTGGGGGGGGCCTGGGGCACCGCAGGGCTTCCCCACACGCTGGCCAAACCAGAAAGACTAGGCTTTTCTCTCTCCAGGGCCCTGAGCCCACAGCCGCCCGCCCCCTGCTCCCCTCAGGACCTGTCTCAGCAGCATGAGTCTCATTGCTTGTCGGAGAGGGGACATGCAGAAGCAGGCCTGGTGGTCCTCTGGGCAAGCAGGTGCGCCCCTGCTGCGGTCTGCCCACCCTGGTCCACCAGCCGATGGCGGGGTCAGGTGGCGGGCAGAGGTTTCCCAGCTTCCGAGGCCAGGGCTCTCCAGGGGGCTGAGGACCCCCGGATGTTGCCCGCTTGGCTGCCACTTCCCCTTCCCTCTGCACCCCTGGGACCCTGGCCCACCTCCTCAGACCACAGAGTGGCCCCGGGCCCCAGCACAGACACCTCCTCAGGCTTAAATCTCAGGCTTCACATTGCAATGACGATTGCAGTTTTATTTTTAGAGAGATGACATACCTACCGCTTCTTTTATAGGATAAAATCCAATTACTATTTGACACTGGAATACACACGCACAAAAACAGCTTCTGTGGGAGAAGAAAAGCATATAATGGAGGGTATATTATGTATGGAGATTATTTTTATTTTCTAAATGCTGTAATTCAAAACCATTTCCATAAATCTATTTAAGGATTGCAGACACTCTTATTCCTCATGTGAACATGGATGGACTCCTCTTTCTCCGTCTGGCAGGTGACGGGGCTCTTGCTAAAGTTCATTGTCCTCTAGGAAGCTGGGGGCTTCTGGACTCCTGGGACAGTAGAAGGGCAGGACTTGACTTCCCACCAGCCCCCAGGAGAGGGGTGGCCGCCCCCCACCCCCAGCTCCCACTGCCTGAGATGGCTCCAGCCTCCCCACTGCCCGCCCACCCTGCCCAGATCCTCCCCTCGTGTGTCTTCAGCTCAGACCCCTGGCGTCTGTGTGCATTGGGGTGGGCAGTGCTCTTGGACACCCCACCTGGGGCCCTGGAGAGAATGCAGGAGGGCATACCAAACGCTGGGGTTGCCAAGGTGATGGGGCCTTCCCTTGGGACTTGGGTGCCCAGTCCCTCTGAAGTGGGCGTTGGGAGGCCAGAGAATGGGGGCATGGCTGCAAGAGGCCCCAGTGGCCACCACACCCATTTTCTTTCTGGTAGGTGAGAAAGTGTTTCAGAACCCGGGGGCTCCTCTGAGCAGCGCTGAGTCCTTTGGGAGCAGAAGAGAAGTGGCATCCAGGGAGACCTGCGTCCTTAGCTACCCAAGACCAGGCCTGCCCACCTGGACAGAGTCCCTCCCACTCCTGTGGATGGCGGTGCCTGTGTCACTGGCTGGACAGCAGTGCCTTCAGGAAGTCAGCCCCCAGCAGGAAGCCCCCATGAAGCTACACTCTGGGGGGTCCCCCTTCCTCTACTCTAGGTACCCGCAGTTGTCACCTTCCAGACCTGGGACGTGGTGGTCCTCACTCACTAGGTCGGGGTGGGAGAGGGAGTGGAGACCCAGGAAGGAGGGTCTGCCCCGATGCTCACCCTCGGCCCAGACACAGCTGCCCTCCAGAGGGACGGCCTAGACCCCAGTGGACAGAGGGGTGCTCTCCAAGCCAGCCTTGGGCCGCTTTTGTGCAGTGGGAGGGAACGGCAGCCCACACCCCAGCTGTCCTGCAGGAAGGCCTGTGGCCACGGGAGCGCCCAACGAGGGTCAGTAGCCGTCCCATCTGCCCAGAAATTGGGATTTTCCACGCTAAGTGGGGGATGTGTGGTCACTCTATCCTTCTACAGGGCTGTCCCCACCCCAAGGGTAGAGCCAGGACCTGGGGGTGGGGAGGGGTTGGTCCAAGGCAGAGTTTCCCGCTCAGGAAGGATCTAGAAGGAATGAACTTCTGCCCACCTACAGCAGGGGCTCGGGACTGGTGGGGCCAGGGGTTTGGAATCAGCCCTCGGGAGCCAGCCTTGGACCTCAAGCAGGTGCCCTTCGGAGCCTCAGCTTCCCCGTCGTCACCATCGTTGTCCTCGTTCCTGCTTCTGTTTCCTGAGGGCCATCCCCTCCACTCCCCATGACAATCCTTCGAGTAACACTCCCTTGAGGGGGCAGGATCCCATGTCATAGGTAGGGAACCGAGGCTCACAGAAGTTAGCAGGCAGCCCATCCGGGCCACGGGCCTTTAGAAGGGTCACGCGAGGGGCAGAAGGGAGCCCTGTGACCTGGGGGTGCTGGGAGGAACCGGCCCAGCTGGCTGTGCCTGGAGGGCCACCTCCAGGGAGGGCAGCTTGGACACACAGCGCCCATGGCACGCCGTGGTTTGGTGGCTGGAGAGGGGCTGGGGAGCTGCCAGGACCCCGCCCCACCCCCTTTCGGGGCAACACACAGGCCTGGGGAGAAAGCCACGGGAGCGCTCCAGCACCTTCCCACACGAGCTTCCGCCGACAGGCGGGGGGTCCCCCACAGGCTCTCAGGACCCAGACGCAGGCTGCAGCATCCCCGCAGGGCAGGCCACCAAGTCCAAGGAGGGAGGGTGTAGGGTGGGAGCACCCAGAGCTCTCTGTGTCCCAGCGGTCGGGGAGGCCCTGGGACAGGAAGAGCCCCTGAGCCTGGTCCCCGGGGAGGTGGGGAGAAGGCCGCCTCCTCTCCCCCGCCTCCTCTCCCGTCCCCGTCCTGCCCCTTCCACCGCAGGCTCGGCTCAGGCCACTCCCACACACCCTGGCCTCTGGAGGGGCCCCTGCTGCCAGCCCCCACCCGTGGCTCATCTGCCCCACAAATATGCCTGCATACAGCCGCCTGCCCCCAGGCCCGGCCCACCCCCGCCAGGCAGGCAGGCAGGCAGGCAGGCAGGTGGACACCCACACGGGGCGGGGGCGCGGGAAGGAGAGGAGAAAGACTGTCAGTACCCTGGAGGCTGATGATGCTGGTGGGGCACTATCACCCCGGAGGCGGGTGGGTGGGGCAGGGCTGGGGGACACTACCCTTTCCCCACCGGGGCACCGGGTCGGCTCCTCCGAGGTCCCTGCTGCAGCCCCTAATGGCCACCAGGGGGCGCCCCGCCCAACGCCTCCTCTCCCACTGTGGCCCGGCGGCCAAGGCGTTGGGGCAGCTGGAGCGCTGCCTGCAGGAGCTGCCCCACTGTGGGTGGGCACTCCAGGTCCAAGCAGGGACCCCCGCACAGACGCACCCGGCGGCCAGGCCCTAGTCCTCCAGAGAGCGTCCTGGCCCAGAAAGGACCACAGGCAGGGCAGACCTCGCCCCAAACGGCTGGGGGAGTGGGGAAGACGGGTCCTGGTCTGAGCTGGGCATTTCAGACCACCAGGGCTGGGGGTGGGGGCTGACACCCCGCGGGGTGGGGGGTTGGCTTCCCGGCCATTCCCAGCTCTTCCTGTTCTTTGGAGTCTGCAGTGGAAGCTGGGGGAAGGTGAGCAGGACCCAAAGCGCCCACCCTAGGCCACCGCCATGACCTGACCCAGAGCCCTGGCGGCTCTTGTCTCCTCTTAGGCCCACCCAGAGCCACCTCCTCCAGGCAGCCTTCCGAGACAGGGGCACCCCCCAGCCCCCACCCTCACACACATTTTCAGAGCAGAGTCTGGGACCCTTTGCAGGAGTCAGCGAACCTCTCAGAGCCTCTCCTGCCTCTGAGACTTGGGAGGGGCGGATTCCAGGCCAGCACAAGCTCAAACTTAACCTCACCCCAGAGACTTAACATGTGGCTTGGGTTCTGCTGGTGTGCTCATTTGCTTCCAGGAGTTCAGGACAGCTCAGGGCTGGATCCTGCACCTGAACTGGGCAAAGATGAGCACCCAGACCCTCTCGACCTGCCCTAACCCTAACCCTGGGGGGCTGCAGGTCTGGGAGCAATGCAAGCTGGCTGAGCTGACTGGGCCTTGGCGGGCAGGCAGGATGTCAGTGGAAAATGGGGTACCAGAGCTACAAAGACACAGCCTACGTAGAAATGGTGATGATCCCATTGGGGAGGTGAGGGTGGAGCGCAGATGGGGAACAGGACTGGGTCCCCTCAGGCACCAAATACTGGGCTTTTGCTGAGCAGGGTAGGACATGGTCAGATTTGTGGTTTGGGCCCCTCGGAAGGAGGATGAGTTGGTGGGGCTGAAGCCAGGACCCCACTGCTCCATCAGAGGCAGTAACACGGCTCAGCCAGGGTCACTGCTCTGACCTTGCCATGTCCCCCGCCCCCATCACTCAGGACCCTGTTGAGCCACGTGGGCTCTGATCTGAGAGGCCTCTTCACCCTCCGACGGGGGCGGCTCAGGGCACACCCACCAGAGCCTGATCTGCTGCCCTCTGGGTCTAGAAGCAGCTGGATGACTGACGGGGGGCCTCAGCGTGGGGGGCAGGGGTGGGTTTCCCGGGCTCAGGCCCTCAGGGCATCCAGCCTGAGACTAGGAGGTCTCCATCTTATGACTGTGTGTAGCAGCCAGGGCCAAGTGAAGGCCACCTGGGCATGGCCTGGAAGGCCCAGAAGGCTTCCTGGAAGAGGTAGGGAAGCAGGCCAGGAAGGCCTAGACCAGAGAATCCTAGATGGTAGGGCTGGGAGAGAGGTGTTGGGGTGAGTTCCGAAGCACCTATTGCTCAAGGAAGGGAGATCTGCCGGTTACTCCAGGTTCATCCTCCCCAGGCCTTGGGGAAGAAAGGGCGCTTAGGAACAGCCATTAGGGCCCCTGGAGCAGCAGCGGGGCCAAGCCGGGCCCCTTGTCCTGCCCCACCTGAGCCTGGGTCCAGTCCCTGGGGACTGGAGGAGGCCCTGAGCTGTCAGAGGTCCAGACCCTCTCATTTTTGGAGGCCACACCTGACACCACAGCAAGTGCCTGAATCTACATTACATCCCTCCTCCATAACTTTTTTTTCCTGTAAAAAATTTTTAAAAGAAAATTTCATTGTCTTGCTTTTGGATATTTTTGGCTACAAGGAATTAATTCAATTTGTCTAAATTGTCTAAATTGTTCCAGTGTCATTGAGTAGAGTGGGAAAATCTTGTAAGGTGAGAAAAAAAATCTACCCTACACATTGTTCACAAGTATAATGAACTTTTTTCTTATTTTAAAAATGGTATTGACATTATGTTGACTATGCAGACATTTATTACATCTTCATGCATCTTGATTTTGCTGTCTTCTTGTATTCTGGAGACAATTTTTTCTGAGTGTTAAACTTTTTAGAAGGCCCCCATATGCCCTTGGCTGGGTGGCTTGTGCTCTCTTTGATGTGACTCTGATACTGACCGATGATGACTGGACAGGCCCTGCCCCACTTCCCCATGTGGAGGGCCCGGGTTAGAAGCACTTGCTGATTTGGGGCTGATGTTAATATCCCTGCCACTTCCTGCCTCCACCCAGAGCCCACTGCTCCCCAGGGCTTAATACACATCCTTCATCACACCCCACAACCACCCTAAGAGGTCACTACTGCCAACTCCATTTTATAGCTGGGGAAACGGAGGCTCAGAGAGGTTTAAGGGACTTGGCCAAGGTCTTGTGGCCAGACTAGAATCCAGGGCGGCTTTGGGGGAGGGACCCAGTGACAGAAACCCCCAGAACTACCCCTGGTCCTGGCACACACCAGGCCGTCTCAGTGCAGGGGAGCCAAGGCTTCTGGGATGCCAGTCGCAAAGCTGGGCTAGGCCTGGCCCTCCAGCACCTGATAACCCTAGAAGTCATCTGTCCCTAGGCCTCACAGACCCAGAAACTGCCGGAAGGGAGCTGTCTGAACCTGCCACCGCCCGGGGTCTGAGGAGCGGCAGCGTCCAGCTGGGGGAGGATTCCAGCCCTGACCCTTACTCCCAGCCTCCTGCCCTGAATGCTGGGCCTGGGGACTCTGGTGGCAGCTGGAATCCACCCCAGTGACCGACGACGGGGCAAGAGAGGAGGCAGGGCCAAGACCAGGTCATCCTGGAGGTGTGAGGGGCGTTCTGGAGGAAGAAGGGCCTCACACACCTCCTCAGCCTGGGTAGCAGTGGGGGTGCTTCCTGATGCCGCGGAGAGCCACGGGCGTGTCCCCAAATCAGTGTGTGTGGTGGCCAGGTGGGCGCGCAGGATGGGATACGGGGCCTGGAGAAGGGGAGCCCAGGCCCAGTCAGCATGGGGGAGGCTAGGAAGTAGTCTCCCAGAGGTTTCCTTCCCTTGGGCCTCCTCAGAGGGATCCCTGGCAGGCTCCCGGGGTGGGGGCAGGGGGAGCAAGCCAGCCTTTCCCAAGCTTCTCACCAGAATCCTTCCCCCAGTGCCTGGAGCTGGGCACAGCCGTTCTCATTTGAGGGCCAGGGAAGCTGAGGCTGGGGTGGGCAGGTGGAGGAAACGCTGGGAGCAGACCCCGCCTTCCCCCAAATCCCTAAGTCCCTTCTGGATTCAGGCCCCACCCCTTCTCCCAGAGCCCCTGGCTGGGAGCTCAGGGACAGGGACAAGCTGGGCTTCCCCAAAGGGCAGTGAGGAAGAACAAGGAGGATGGGCCAGTAAGGGGAATGCGGGCTGGTCCAGGAGGGATGTACTGCAGGGGGGGCCCTAGGAGCCTGGGTGCACGAGAGGGGATTCAGGGCTGAGGGCAGGAGCGGCCCAGGCTCTGTCTTCGGCTCTAAAGGAAGGTAAGGGTGGGGTCCTGGGCTCCCAGAGGGAGGAGGCCTGAGATGCCCGTCTCCTCCCTCCCCGGCATGGCCTTTGCCGGTTCCCACTCGGAAAGTCCCCGCACAGGAGAAGGTGCAGTAAGAGCTGGGTAGGTGAGGGGTTAGGCGAGGAGGCAGCAGGCCCAGCCTGGGCTCCGAGAAGTCTTCCTGGAGGAGGTGATTCGGCCCTGTTGGAGACCTGCCCTATGGAACAGGTCCTAGGGGCGGCACCTCGCGCTTTCCTCGGGCCTGGACCAGCCAGCGCTGACCCAGGGCCGCCAGCGGCGCCCACACCGCCCCTCCCACCTGGGGACAGGGGCTCACTGAGGCTCCGCGTGTGGAGACTTGACGGATCTCGGGCAAGGCCATCACCCCATATATCCTCCCCCCGTCCCAGCACCCCAACCCGCGGTTCATCGTCCTCCGGAATCTCCCCGGGGAGCTCTGGACTCGCTCACAGCTGCGCGTCGGGCCGGAGCGAGGTCCAGCTCGAGGACACGCCTGCTGCTCCCCTGGCCTCTCTCCTCCCCCCATCCGCCGTCCGGCCCACGCGGCGCCGCAGAGCTCCCCTCGGCCTGGGACCCCGACGTTTCACTTACTTCGTCGGCCCCGCCCACTTCTCCCCGCACTCCTCGCGGCGCGGTGGTGCCCACATTCACAGGCAGTGTGGACCCCACGGGCACCGGGAGGTGTTCCGTCTCGGGTATGGCTGGGGGAGGGGTCCACCAAAAGGCCTAGATGTAGTCGGAGGCAAGGTGGGGACCACGCCCCTCCCCTGCAGTTACACCTCGGCACCAGCACCTGTGCTGTCCGCTGTGGCACAAAGCGCACCTCATGCCCCGCGGCAGGAAGGACGGTGGGCGTCCAGCAGGTGCACTCACACTGGCATAAGTGCAGGCTTTAGGACTGGGGCCAGCAACCCACCCCTCACATAAGCAGGGATGGAGTGACCTTGCAAACACCAAGTGGTGAGCCAGGGGTCCTGCCGCCCACACCCAGAGCCCAGAATGCACCCAGCCCTCCCCAGAGCTGGGCGCCTTCCGTTTACCCGCACAGCCCTGAGCAGCCCTCCAGAGTAAGCTGGAGGGGCGCAGCACCCAGCCTGTGATAGGGCTCTGCCCTGGCCCTGGGGTGATTGTGGAGCAGGGGCAGAAAGGGCCAGGGTTAACGTCGAGGTTTTTGGTTTTGGTTTTGTTATTTTTATTTATTTTTAAAATTTATTTATTTCATTTATTTATTTTTGGCTGCGTTGGGTCTTCGTTGCTGTGCGCAGGCTTTCTCTAGTTGCAGCGAGTGGGGGCTACTCTTCGTTGCGGTGCGCGGGCTTCTCATTGCTGTGGCTTCTCTTGTTGCAGAGCACGGGCTCTAGGCACACGGGCTTCAGTAGTTGTGGCACACGGGCTCAGGAGTTGTGGCACACGGGCTCAGTAGCTGTGGCGCCCAGGCTTTGTTGCTACGCGACATGTGGGATCTTCCCGGACCAGGGCTGTAACCCGTGTCCCCTGCATTGGCAGGCATCCGGATTCTTAACCACTGCGCCACCAGGGAAGCCCTGGTTTTGTTTTTGGGTTTCTTTTGGCTGCGCACGGCATGCGGGATCTTCATTTCCCGACCAGGGGTTGAACCAGGGCCCTCTGCAGTGAAAGCGCAGAGTCCTAACCCCTGGACCGCTAGGGAATTCCCTTCAGGTGTTGTTTTAATGTCCACACAGAGCTGTCTAATGCCAGTTTCCAAGTTCCTCTGACACCCTAGGGGGGCACACATTCCTAAGCCCATTTCTCAGATCAGGTTGTGCTGGTCCAGGAAGTGATTTGGTCTCCACGCTCCTGTGTCACCAGCCCTGGGTCATGTGTATGACAGCCCTGATCTCCGTTCCGCTGGGACTGCTGGGAGACCCTGGTGAGTCCCTAAACCTCAGGATTCCCAGCTGCTTGTCTGTAAACTGAGGGTGCGGAAACCCATGTAGAGCAGTCAGTAGGTCCTAGGACTGAAAGTGTTTGATTTTTAGTTTTCGTTCTGTTTTGTTGGCAGCAGCAGTGCGGGTGGGGTGTGGTGGGTGGGTACAGTCACTTATACCCCACACTCTCCAGCCTGAAGGTCCCCTCCGCAGAAGCCCCCAGGCCATCAATCTCAACAACCTGTGAGAGGGGACATCAAGGGGGACTGAGGCCAATCCGGGTTTGCCCCCAGGCTGCCAGTCCTGCTCCTATGGGCCAGCTTAGGGTCAGGGGTCACCAGGGCCATCGGCCAGCCAGCCAGCTGGGAGCTTGATGAGGAGCTCTCTCCCCTTCCAGGAAGGGCAATTCTCTTCCCTAGAAAGCGCTTCCGTGGCCAGAGGGGGACAAGTGCTAGCCTCTTGGAACGTCCCCACCCTTTGGGCCAGACGTGAGCACGAAGTCCTCCACTCACGGGAGCCCTTCTGGACTGTGGCGGCAGATCTCTGTCCCCTTCTCTTCTCAGACCCTTCCTTCCACTGGGCAGCTCTGAGGCATCCCTCCTGCTCTGGGCCTCAGTTTCCCCACTGAGATCCTCAAGGAGGCCTGGCTCTTAGGCTCAGACCGTCTACGCCTCTTCTCCAAGCCCCAGCCTTTCCTGGGGTCGCGCTGTGTCCGGCGGGGAGGGTTGTAGTTTTGCAGCCCCACGGGAGACCCCGAGCTTCCGCGAAGCCAGTGTGGCAGCAAGCCCGGGGCAACAGGTTCCTGCGTAGAGGGTGCAGACCCGGCGGACCGACGAGGGTGTCCGGGACTCTCCCAGCGCTCTAACCGGCCCTCGCACGGGTCCCGGCGGCTGGCTGTCCCACCGCGCTCCGCTTCCTCTCGGCAACGAGTCCGGTCGCGGAGCCCTCATTGGCCGCGCGCCCCCCAGCCGGCCATTGGCCCGCCGTACCTACTTTACATAGACCGCTCTGGGCCAATCGGCGCGCGTCGCCTACTTAACATGCACACCGGCCGCCAGTCAGCGAGCGCGGGGGCTGGGCCACCACGTGCTGTTGCTAAGCTTGCGCTTCTAAATTGTTACTATCGCGGCGGGCCTATCGGAACCGAGCTTCGCATCTGTCAACATTCTCGGCCCGGCCCGAGGCGCTCGGCCGGCTCCCATTGGCCCCGGCCCAGCCGAGCGCCCGCCCCCGAATCCGGAGTGCCGGCTTCCATTGGCTGCATCGGCCGTCGCTCTCCCTTATGTGTCAATTTGAGAGCCTGAGGCGGAGGGTGGCGGCCGAGCGCACAGCTAGTCCGCGGGAGTCGGGGAAGTGGGGCCGCCGGGCGCGCGGGGCGGTCGGCGAGCGGAGCCGGCCGGAGCGGGCCGGGCAGCGGCCGCCGCCGTCCCGGAGCGCGCGCGTGCGCGCGGTCGGGCTGGTGGGCGGGAGGATGGAGCTGAACTCCCTGCTGATCCTGCTGGAGGCGGCCGAGTACCTGGAGCGCAGGGACCGAGGTAGCGCCCGTGCCCCTTTGTGCTCCGGGCCGCGGGCGGGCGGGCGGGGCCGGGGCCGGGGCGGGGGCCCGCTGACCGCGCCGTCTGTCCGCAGAGGCCGAGCACGGCTACGCCTCGGTGCTGCCCTTCGACGGCGATTTCGCCAGGAAGAAAACAAAGGCGGCCGGCCTGGTGCGCAAGGCCCCGAACAACAGGTACCGCCCCCCGCGCGGCTTCCCCGGCCCCGGCCCGACACCAGGGCCTTACGCCCCCGGAGCGCCCTCCCCAGCCCAGACCCCAGCCTGTAGCCCGGCTGCCGCCGCGCGCCCCGGCGGCCAGCCTGGAGGAGGAGGCGCGTCCGGGCCGCGGCAGCCCCGCCCGGCCGGCCCCGCCCGCGCCGTCGCCATCTTCCCGCGGGCCGCGCCTCCTCGGCCTCTCGCGTAAACAGTGCCACGCGTACAGCGCCCGCCGCCCGGGGTCTCCTCCCGTAACAGCTCCCCGCCCCCAAGTTGTTCTGGACTTTTCCGGGCAGGAAAAGTGTTGTCAGGGGCGCTGGCCGGTGCCCCGTGGGTCTGGGGAGACTGAGGCTCGGTGCAGAGCAGCATGGAGCTGCCCGCCCTGACCTCTGCTCGCCGCGGGCGGGTGGGCTGCATCTCTCTCCGACTGTCTCCAAGGGCCGAGCCCCGCTACTGGGCTGAGTCCACCCACCCCCAGGGGTTTGCACGAAGAAGGCAAGAAGGAGCGTGGAGGCCCTGCCCTGGGCCCCCACCCCTCGCGTGGTGCCCACCGCTCCCACGCAGCCTCCTGACACAAGTGAAACTCCAGCGATCAGTGTAGGGGCACCCTTCTTGGGTCAGAAGGCCTTTTCTGAGGGACCGGAAGAGGCTGCAGGCTGCTGTGCCTGTAATCCACCCCTTCCTCTGGCCTTGTACCCAAGCTGTGGAATCCCGAAAGCCGGCGTGCACGTCCCTGGGTGGGAGAGAGGACCCTCAGCTAGGGCTCCCATGGGATTCCACTCTCCTGGCTGCCGTGGGGACCACAGCACACCTGGCACTGCACAGGGGCCCACTTTGGCCCTGGACCATGTCACCAGGCTGGGAACTATACTTCTAGGGGCTTTGGGGCCCCTTGGCAGAGGGTGTGGCTCATTCCTGTGGCCTACTTGTTCTTGGGAAACAGAAAGGCTGGCACAAGAACCCATCTCCTGTGACGTCCTGGCGCCCTGGGCCTGGCAAGGGATTGCTTTAGTCTCCATCTGCTCTGGCTGGACGTGCTTCTGAGTCCCAGCCCTCGGTGCCCTGCGGGGGCAGTTTGGGAAAGGACATGCATGGGTGGGGGGACACCACTGCCTCAGGCGTCCTTAGTGAGCGAGCTGGGCCCCTGCTGTTGTTTCTCACTTGTTGGTCCCAAGTGCCCTGCCACGCGTGGAAAACTCTGGGCTGTGATCCTTTACTTCCGTGGTATAGGGTAGCCAAAGCTGATAACCAGAATCATAGCTAAGGTTCTCACACGCGTGCTAGTTAATGTCACCCCACTGCCTGAAGATGTTATTTTTATCTCTACTTTAGGGCTGAGGCTCAGGGAGATTGAACTACTTGCTAGGGCCACCCTCCCATCTCTAGGGCTCCTGTTCTGAGGTGGGATCCTGGCCTCCTACATTCTGCTGGGATGGAGACCTTGAGGGCACCGCGGAGGGACCGAGAGGGTCTCCCAAGCCAGGGTGCACCTCCCTGCTGCTCCTCTGGGTGGAGCCCGGCTCCCCGAGTGCTTCAGGCACCCCGCGGCTCACAGGCGGCCCTGCGTGGCTGTCCTGGCCCAGCGGGGCCTCAGCCAGCCCAGCCCAGGGTCCAGAGAATGCAGAGCCCTGACTTGGCAGGGCAGCTCCACACCTCTAAGGCTCTGTGTCCCCTGAGGTGAGGGGAAGGAACGGGCCCAGCAAGGACCAGCATGAGGCGTGAGTCATGGGGCAGAAGGGCAACCTGTGTTGGAGGAGCCGGCAGCCTCCACGGTTGCCAGGGCTTCAGCGAGGGCTTTTCGGGGGCAGTGGTTCAGCAGGAGGGGGCTGGAGCCAGCCTGCCAGGGATCAGGTCCTGCAGTGAAGTGGGCAGAAGGGTGCCTGCTTCGAGGGGTTGAAGGCGTGAGTGAACGGTGAAGCTGGGAACCCACTTAGCACGGCCCTGGCCAGGGAGTCCCTCCCCTCCTCAGGCCACTGTGCTCCTGGGACCTGAGTGACCATCTCCCCACAAGGCTCTACGAGTCTCTGGACCAGGGGAGGGCTTCAAGAGGGCTTTGGCCCCTCTGCGTCCCCCGGTTGCCCAAACAGCGCCCCGTCTGTCCAGGATGGGATCCAGCCCAGCCGTGAGGGGCAGGCTGGCAGGCTTCTCTGCACTGAGGGGCGCTCACTGCCCCTCACATCCCTGACAAGTGAGCAGACCCACAGATCCACAGCGCCGGGCCGTGGTTCAGGCCAGCGAGGAGCCTGACGGCTGTGCCCCCTCCTGGCCCCAGCCAGCCCTGGCAGAGGTTCGGAGGCTCCTTGCCCAGCCTATGTGACCAGAAGGCCCTCGAGGCCCTGGAGCCTGGGTCTGGAGGTTCTGAGGCTGCACAGGGCAACCCGGGAGCCGGCCGCCCTGCTGGGCCCCCCTTGGCTGTGGTGGGACCGTGAACCATGGCAGGTGCACAGGCAGGCAGGACGGGCAAGCTGGAGGTAGGGATGGGAGACACCTACTCCTGAGCTCCTGGGGCAGGAGCGAGTGAGGGCAGGTAGGCACAGGCGGCAGAGTCTCTGGGAAGGAGTGCGGGGTAGGGGTTGCAGGGCCTGCTCTGGGTGTGCTCCAAGGGGACCTGGGTCCTCTGTCCCATGTGAGGCAGCCTGGGAAGCCTCGGAGCCCTGGCTGGCCCACAGGATTCCTGCCTGGACGAGGAGGGTGACCTGGAAGTGGGAGCTGGGCTGCGCTGCCTCCCTGTCCCCGTGCCCCTGCTCTCTGTGGCACTCAGACTCTGTGCTCCCGTCTGCAGGCGGGCAGGGCTTGGGCAGCGCTTGGGCAGCAGGTGGGGCCGCCGCCCCCAGAGAGGCCAGTCCTGCCAGGCCCTGGCCCCTCAGGGAAGCAGAGAGGCCAGCCTCAGTCTCCCCACTGGCCCAGAAGCATCCCTATCCCAGAGGCCCTCTTAGGGGCTGATCCCTCTGTTGCCAGGTGTCCCCGTTGGCATGGTGGGCTATGATCATGCAGGTGTATGAGCCGGATGGGGTGGGGATGGTGCTCTGTCTGGTGATACTGGGCCAGGACGCCCATGTCCACGTCCTGGCCTCTGTGGTCACCTGCCATTGGCCTTCTGTGCCAGCCCAGGTGGCTCCCAGGACACCACTAGCCTCGGGGACTGGGGAGCTGAGAAGGCAGGTGGCTCAGTGCCCAGGCAGCCTTGGAAGCACTGGGTGGCTCAGCCCCAGGACCGGCTACTGCGGCTCCTCGGGCCCGGCCCACCCCTGCTGAAAGGGAACTGGACCCTCCTGCCAGCCGGGCACCCCTGGACACGGCTGCACCTCTGTCTCTCTCATGTTTGTCATTGGGTATGAGGTCCTCCAGCTTTTGGTCAGTAGCTACTCACCTGCCCCAGCGCTGCCTGTCTTGGGCCATCCTGGGGCGCAGACCCCCTCCACACTGTCTGCAGGTCCCCGGGCCCCTGAGCAGGGCCCTCATCCTGTGCTCTGGTGGTGGGCAGTGAAGTGAGCTCTGTCTTTGTGTCTCTCTAAACAGGTCTTCACACAATGAACTAGAAAAGCACAGGTAAGTGATCTCCTGTTCCCCACGCTCCGCCACGTGAGCCGCCTGATACATCCCACCCACCCTTCTGCTGCGGGGATGCTGTGGCCGGCCCCCACCCCCTCTCCCTGCCTCTGTGTCCTGGCTATGGCTCAGCCTGCTGCCGGGCTGTGCCGTCATCTTGGGAAGGGGCCTTCTTGACAGAAGAGGCCAGGCTCTGCTCTCAGGCATTCCCATGCTAGCAGGCAGGGGTGGGGGGGCCAGCCCCTGCTCTTGGGAGCTCAGCCTGGGGTCCGGAGCCAGGTGGGGGTCAGCGACTTGGGGCAGGGCCCCTTGTGCTGTGTGTCATTCAGGGCCGGCTCCCTGGAAGAGGAGCTCCATCTGTTTTGGGGTGTCTGAGCCCTTTTGGGAGCAGGTCCTTAGCCCTTAGGATGCTGGCCTGCCACCAGGAAGGTTCAGCCCTCTTGGACTGGGATCCCTTGTGCCCTGGGGCCTGCCTTCCAAGGAGTTCCCAGTAGAGTCTTGTCCACGGGCAGTGGGATGGACAGCCAGTGCCTGGCCACGTGGGCCTGGTGGGAAGCTCTGGCCCAGGGCAGGATCCAGGGGAGTCCACTTCATGCCCACCCATCGGCCCCGGGGATGGGTCCATCCTTGTCCTCCTCTGAGGAGTTGGGGGGCTTGCAGTGAGAAGGAGGAGGGGCAGCGTGGCTGCCCGAAGAGCCTCTGCCCCCCAGCCCTAGTCCGCCCAGGGCCCTGTGCTTGTGACTGCCGTCCTTTCTCCCTGGCTGGCTTAGCCCGCTGCTCTAGCTCCGGGCCTCCCTCTGCAGTGGGGACGAGGTGCGGTGGACAGGTGTCCTCATGGCCGATCGCAGCCAGGCTGTGTGTGCGTGCAGGAGCCCTGAAGCCAGGCCCAGGGGTGACTCCCGGAGAGATGCTCACGGTAGCTTTCTCCTGACCTTTGCTCCCATCTCCGGAATGGGCCAGTTCTTTCCTCCTTTCTTGGCTTGGGATGGGGTGGGGAATGGGGGTCTGCACACAGGATGAACTCTCCCCGGCTGCCGTGGAGCTCGGCCAGCCCTGTGTCCCCACCCCCATGTCTGCACCCATGGCAGCGCCAACTGCTTCTCCCCTGGGATCAGGGCCTCTGCTGGGCGGCGCTGAGCGGGGACAGAACGCTCTGTTCTCTGGAGGAGCCGCACTTCCTGGACTGTTCCTGTGCGTTTGGGGGGTTCCTGAGAGACCATGGAGGTGGGGCAGGCGCAGGGGCCTCTGTTCCTGGCTGGCCCATAAGCAGGTGTGGTCCGCCCTGAGGAGCCCACAGACCTGGGGCTTGGGACCCTGTTGGGGCCCTCGGTCACGGCTGTACCTGTGGCTGCCTGATGCTCACGCCGGACGCTCCTGGTCGCTGGCCACAGGAAGGCCGTGTGCCGTCCCAAGGAAGGAAGGAAGCACCTGGCTGGGTCACCCGGCTGGCCCCAGGGAGGTTGGCCCTCGATGTCGCCTTCCCTGGGAGGCATGCCATGTTGGGCCTGCGGGACTTCCCCTTGCCGGTGCTCGGAGCTCGCTGGGAGCCAGTGGCCCACCCTAGGCCTACCCTAGGCCCACCCTAGCCTGCCCTGTTTCTCCTCCCCTCCCTTCCCTTCCGCTCAGAGAGCAGCTCCAGCTGGTCTGCTCAGGCCAGTGCTTGGCTCCTGACCCCGGGGACGGGTTTGTGACGGCCATGTGTTCCCGCCCAGGCTCAGCTCCAGGCTTTAGCTTTTGTAGGGGGATGGGGGCCATCAGCATCCCCCTGGCGCGGCAGGACCCATCACAAAGGCCAGCCCAGGGCCCTCAGTGGAGCTGCCCACCTCTCCCCAGCATGGAGATGGTTATTCGGGTCCTGGGTGGATCCTTCCGAGGGAGGCCTCCTGTGCAGCTGCCCCGTCTGCCTGATGCAGCCATGCAAGACCTCACAATAGCTAGGAAATACAGGGGGACGGGGACGACCAGGCTACCTCACTCCCCGTCCCACCCCCTGAGGAACCACGGGTGGGTGTCCTTGTCGCCTCTTCCCCGAAGCCAGTCTTGGGGAGGTTCAGAGCGTGGCTTTGCCCGGTGGCTGAGGGACCTGATGTGGGAGCTCTGGGTCCTCTTCTGAGGAGCAGGGGACTCTCGGTGAGAAGCTGGGTAGGCCTGCGTCAGGGCTGGGCTGTGGCCAGACGCACGGGCAGGAGCTGCTGTTCACAGCGATGCAGGTCTGCACAAGGTGCCTTCAGGAAGTGGCGGGTTTTCAAAGCTCCCAGGAATGCTGGGCGCAGCCGAGGGGCACTGGCACAGGGCTTGGGCACTGTAGCTGCTTCAGAGGAGGGCTGAGCGAAAGCCTAGTGTAGCCCGGGTCCTTGGCACCCCCTCCAGCTCCAGGGAGGTGGTGGCGATGCCCACTCCCCACAGGGACGGGACCCTGGGGCTCAGATGGGTGGGAGCCTGCCCGGGGCCCCACTGGAGCTGGTTCCCAGCCCTGCAGCCCCGCTGGACGCTCTCCGGGAGTTGGCTTGGCGTGTGGTCCGTTGTTGAACATGGCACGGCTGCAGCCGGCGGCCTCTCTTTGTCTCTTGAGAAGCCTCTGCTTTATGATTTCTAACGCGGTCTGTTCATGGACGTGCGAGGACCCCCCTGCGCCCCACCCCAGAGACAGCATCCTAGGCAGTGGGGTGGCCAAGCCTGCATTCTCCTCCTCCATGCGGGTGCTGAGGGATAAGAACAGAGCTTCGTTACCTGCTATTTCCTGACTTGACCTTTCCCCAGACACCCCGCGGGCCCCGTCCACCTGTGTCCGTGCATTCTCCTCGTCCCCTAGGCCGGGTGCCTGCACAGGACATGCAGCTGTACCGCAGGGTTCTGAGTGATGGCTCTCCAGTAAACACAGACGGTGCTGCAGTCTGCTGGGTCTGGTGCCGGGGGGTAGATTTGTGGGGCCGAAATCCTAGACCTAGAAATGCCGGTTGAGGGCTTGAGTCGCCTTGGTGGCCCTTCAGAACTTCCAACCCACCGGGGAAGCCGGAACTGCCCGCTGGCCAGCTCGACAGCTAGTCGCACCTTTTCATTTCAGCCCAAATTACCATCTCTCCTCGGTAAGCTTTCCTGTTCTAGATCGCTGCCAGATGGAGTTGGTTTTGTGTTAGGTTAGCTGTTTGTGTTCTGCAACTTGCCTGTCTGTGTCCTTTGCCTGTTTTCACGTTAAGATTCTCCTCTTTTTCATTTTGGTGTGTATGAACTCCAAATGGCATGAATACTAACCGCTTGTCTTCTACGTGTATTTGCAGATGTTTTTTTGCTGTTACTTGTCGTTTACCTGTGTTTTTTCTTTCATGTACAAATATGTCCTTTTCTGATTGTAAAAATGTTATGTGGAATTTTTAGCATAGAAAATCTGGAAAGTACAAAAAACTCACAAAGCCAAAGAAATAAACGTTGCCAACCACGTCACGTGGAGACGCACGCTTCCTGCTCTTCATTGTGTCCCGTGAAGTCTCTTGTGTGCGTCTGTTGCTTTATTTTTTGACCCTATCTTGGGTCAGTTGTCACATAGGTGGTTTTGTGTTCTGATGTTTTCACTTCTGTTCGTGACGTGAAAACGTGGTATATACTGAAACGATGACATGCTTGCCTCTGGGTGGTAGAATTGGGGGGGTACTTTTCATTTATTTTTTTCTTTTGATTTTGCATCTTCCAATTTTCCACAAAGATCACGTACCGTGTACGAACTCGAATGGTAGATTGTAAGAATTGCCACTCATAGATGAGTGGACAAGGGACCCCTGCTTGTGAACTTGGTGCACGTGGTGGGTCGGGGGTCTCAGATTGTGAGCTGTGCTTGAGCACATAGCACCATTGGCTGGGGGGGCTTTGCGCCTCCTGCCCCACGGTCCCAGCACCTTGGAGGCGGGGAGGCTGAGGCTGCCAGACCCTGGGGGTCACGCGGCAGTGAGCCCCCTGGCGTGCCCCCTTCCGCAGCCCGGTGTGAGCGTGGGGCAGGGCTTCTCTCTGAAGATCCTCCATCCTTGAGGTGGGCCCTGGGGCCTGCTCGGAATGCAGATCCCTGGTGTTCAGGCTTCAGGCCGCTGCTCTGCCTGGCCTGGTGGCCGAGTGCAGCCTCAGTCTCGTGTTCTAGAAGTTCTTTCTAAGGTCAAACTCAGGTTCACCAGGGAAACTCTAGGCCCCGGGTGCCAGGGGCTGGGGTGCCAGGTGGGGAGGAGCTTCGTCAGCAGGAGGGCGCCGTGTGGACGTGGGTGGCAGACGTAGGGCCCTCCTCCCGTCGGGTGGGGCTGTTATCGCTGCTCTGCAGATGGGCTGCTGCCCTGCACTGAGCTGCCCACTCCCTCCCTACGCTTCGGGGGGCCCCCTCTGTCCTAGGGACATGGCCGTTGCTGCCCGATTTCCTTCCAGCGTCTAAGGGAGACTGGATTTGCCAGGGCTTTGGAACATGGGGGATGACAGGGGGGCCGCCAGGGTTGGCGTCCTTGCAGGAAGGAGCGTGCCGACAGTGGTGATGGGGCGCAGCGGTTCGTCAGAGCCTCGCGGGGAAGCCTGCCGGGTGCCCTTGCGATCCTCTCATAAGAGCTTCGCCTGAGCAGGGCATCTTTGTTTGGAAACCACCTGGGCAGCCTGCAGGGGCTCCGGTGGGTCACATGCCATCAGCGTGCTTTGGGGGTGAACCTTGGCCGCCCTGTGCCCCCACGCCCCCGTGGCCTCTGCCACCCACCCTCCGCAGACCAGATGAGCCAGGGAAGAAGGGCACATCTAGGTCACAGCCCCTCGCCCTGTATGTGAGCAAATGCTGTTGAGTCTTAGGTTCCAGTTCCGTGGGAAAACTGCATTCATCTGCGTGGACACGGGGACAAAATCTAGAACGAAGCAGTTTCCAAAGGGGTCCCAGACTCGAGTAGGAGGGGTCTGTCCTTGGCCTTCCCTGACTTGGACGGACTCATGTTTCTGTGGTGACGACAGTGACCAGAGAGCACCCTGCACTTGGCGAGGTGGGGGACGGAAGGCTTGTAGGGGGCGTCCCTGATCTCCGCCTGGGAGAGCGTGACCAGCACCCTGTGCCTCGCCCCCTCCAAGTTTCCCCCACCACCTTGCGGACCCCACTGGAGAGGGTGGGGACAACAGGGTGAGCTGGGGCTCTGGGAGCCTGGCTGTAGCACTCGGAGGCTCTGGGGGCCATGATGGGCCGGCTGGCCACACGGCCCAGCCACAGGCCCCGCCCTTTTACTGGGGCTTCTGGAGGGCCGTGGGTGCCAGGCTGCTCCAGGGGGCTGGAGGCGCTGCCCACCGGGCTGGGAGGGGAGCCCGGGGAGGGACCCTCAGCAGGTCCGTGCAGGCTTCCGGCTGACCGCCCCCTGCCCCCTCCCCCCACCCTCCAAAGCGCTTGGGCCGCTGTGCCGCACTGCCACCGTGCCGGGCTGTGCCGCCCCCGCCTGACCGTTCCGTCTCTGGTTCTTTCAGACGAGCCAAACTCCGGCTCTACCTGGAGCAGCTCAAGCAGCTGGTGCCCCTGGGCCCTGACAGCACCCGCCACACCACGCTGAGCCTCCTGAAGCGTGCCAAGATGCACATCAAGGTGAGCAGGGCCGCCCCCGTGCACCCGGGGGAGTGGCCAGAGGGCCTGAGGGTGGGGTGGGGAGCCCGCCCTGCAGGTGCGCAGCCGGCCAGCGTGAGGGGCACGGCAGTGGGAGCCGCTGAGGGTCGAGGTAGCGGCAGGCGCAGGCTGGGTTTTGTGGGGTGGGGGTAGGAGGCGGGGGTGGGCTGCACGTCGCCCCCCGGGCCCTGGGGTGTGAAGTGGCAGCAGCTGGAAGGAAGGCTGGGATCCTTGCATGCCGATGCCACCGTTGGAGGCCGGTGGGAAGCAGACGGCCCCGGCGTGTGCGGAGTTTCTGGGGCGAGGGGTAGGGGTTGCTCTCCAGGGGCTGGCGGTGGGGTGTAGACTGAGTGAGACGCTGCCTGGGGCGGCCCCCTAAGTCTTAAGACTGAGACCTACTGGCTTGGGGGTCTAGGGACACTTGGGCCAACCAGGGAAGGTCTCAGTCCTCCCGCCGGGCCCCTCCCGAGCCTGCGCAGGTGTGGGCTCCCCCAGGCAGGGCGGCAGGAGCACTGAGGGGGCACAGCAGGTGCCCTGGGCCCCTGACGGAGAGGCTGCGGCTCAGTGCCTGGGAAGGTGTGGAGCAGTTGGGCGGGCAGGGCGGCCGGATTGAGCAGGGAAGAGCCCCTGTGGGCAGGGCTGTTGTCTGGGACGGGTGCCAGGCCACGGCTGGGCGGCGCTGTCCCAGGGCTTCAGGCCCACACGTGACTCGGTTTGGCCAAGCTGGCTGGTGGCTGTAGGTCTTCTGGAGCTGGTCAGCAGACGCAGAGCACAGGGCTGGGAGGCGGCAACTACATAAACTCCCGGTGGGCGCGAGGAGGGGGTGCATCAGGCCTTTGGGGCCCAGGCCGAGTGGGGGATGGGAACCTGCCCTGGCCCTTGTGCCCTGGTGCGTCCCTGTGGCCGGGGGTGCCCCGCCCCGGGCTCACAGCTCCCGTGCCCCCAGAAACTGGAGGAGCAGGACCGCCGGGCGCTGAGCATCAAGGAGCAGCTGCAGCGGGAGCACCGCTTCCTGAAGCGGCGCCTGGAGCAGCTGTCGGTGCAGAGCCTGGAGCGCGTGCGCACGGACAGCACAGGCTCCGCCGTCTCCACCGATGACTCGGAGCAAGGTGGGGACGTGGAGGCCGCCTGCAGGGGCTTTGGGCATGGATGTCGTGCAGCCCTGGGTGGGAAGCTGGGAGGGTGGGGCCGGCCTGGTGGAGGCCCGGGGGAGGATGGGTCGAAAGTCCCCGGCATGTCAGAGGCACGTCAGGGCCCCTGTGTGAGGTGGCAGAGGGGACGGGATGAGGAAGGTGAGGCGTGGAGGCCAGGTGACCTGCCCACATGAGGGCCAGAGCTAGGCTCGGGCCCGGCAGCGTGCCTCGGGAGGCCTGGCTGGCACTGGCACGGCGTCTGACCCCACCCCGTCTGTTCTCTGCAGAAGTGGATGTAGAGGGTGTGGGGTTCGGCACCGGCGAGCTGGACAGTGTTGGCAGCGGCAGTGACGTGGACGACCACTACAGCCTGCGTGGCGGCTGCAGCCACGGCAGCTACGGGCCCCCCTGCAGGCGGCCTGGCCGCCCCGGCCTCTCGTAGGCCCTGCCCTCTGCTCCTCGGCCCGCCCGCCCGCCCGCCCGCCCGCCCAGCCGAGCGTGTCAACCCTCCGGTCCTTGAAGTCTCTCCACGGGCCCACTGCTGTGCCATTCTGGAAGCTCCGGCTGCCGCCTGGGCTGCCCGCCTCCGCCCGCCTGCCGGTCAGGGCCTGCCGCGCCGCCCACTCCTCCCACCCAGGCAGGGACCCCTACGGGGAGGCGGGGCCCAGCTCCCGGGGCCCGGAGCCCAGCATAGCCGCCCACGGTCTGTTCTCAGATTCCTAATCATTCCAGAAGTATTAAACATCATTGCTGCAAACCTCGGCGGGCGCCGTGTGAGGGGCTTAATGACCACCTCGGGGAGCTCAGACCCCAACCCCGGCCCCGAGGAGAAAGGAGCGGACCGAGGAAGGAAGGAAGGAAGGCGCTGCTCTCCGTCCATCCGTCCGTCTATCTGTCGGTCCACGTAGGCTCCTGAGGCCTGGACAGAGGGATCCATGAAGGGCGGGACTCGGGTGAGCACCCTGGGGCAGGTGGGCGGACGGGGGCCTTGGCACCCCCAGGTGTCAGGAGCCAGGGCTGGGCTTCTGGGGGCTGCCAGGCTACCCCACTCCGATCTGGGCGGCTTCTGCTCTGTCGTTAGATCCCTCAGATGTACACACGCATATGCACCTAGGCACACACGCCTGCCCACACACACGTGCACACATGCAGACACACGTGGTCACTGGACCCAGAGGTCCTTGGGAGCCAGAGGGCGCATGTCCTGGGGCCTTCAAGGGTCAGTTGGGCAAATGCTGGCCCGCGGCCTGTGCCTGGCTCCCCCTCCCCCCCATCCCCCCCACCCCCGGCTCCCCTGCCCAGTCTGGCCAAGGGAATCTGGTCCCAGCAGGGGCTGAGGAGTGCTGGGGGCTATGAGTTGAAACCACTGGGTCCTCAGAGGGCTTGCTTGTCTCCCTTTAAAAGACAAAAACAAAACAAAAAGTTGCTGCACTGCCCAGAAGCCCAGAACGAGGCTCCCGGGAGAGAAGCTTTTCCCAAAAACCAAGGAGAAATGTTTTTAAAAAGAGAAAGAGGCCGTGATGCCGGTGTGTGCCGCCTACTTCCTGTACGAGATTTTTCTACTCTATTTTCCTAGCCGTTATCGCGTCCTTGTTTGCTGAGGGGTGGGAGCGACCCAGCGTCTCAGGGACTCGTCTGTCTGTCACCGTTGTCCAAGCGTGCCTTGTGTCCCGTGTCTGGCTCCACCCGACCGCCACCACCAGCATCTCCCGCGTGGCTCACGGGACGCCCCCAGGTGCCCTCCTGGCCTCCTCCCCATGGGGCGCCCCTCCTGGCAGCCAGGCCAGGTCAGGTCGGCGGCTGTGCAGCAGCAGGGCGGCGCTCTGTCACCTGGTGGGAGGGGCCATGACCTGTGCAGCCTGGCCTCCTTGGGGCCGGGGATGGTGTGTGTGGGGTGTGGGTGCGGCCGCTACCAGAGAAATAGGTTCCTCCCTGCACCTAGCTTGAAGCCTGCCTCCTCCAGACCTGAGCAAGGGCTCCGGGTGTCAGGCGTTGGCAGCTGCTGAGGACAGCTGTTCACCCTGCGTGGTCCGGCCTGGGCATTAGGAGGCTTCTCCTGGCCTTTTGTCCCTGGGTCTTTGTCCCCGGGGACCACACAGCAGCGTTCAGGTGGAGGGCTGTTGGGCTGACTCACAGCAGCGTCGGCCTCCCTGTCTGGTGCATTGCAGACGATTTCCAGAACGCAGGGGGAAGATTTGTGTTTATCTTTGTCACGCTGACGGACACCCCAGGTGGGTGGCCTGCTGAAGCAGAAAGGGATCCCTGGAAACAACTCTGGCACAGAACCTGCCCTCCACGGGCCGGGGATGGCGGTGGAGAGCGGGCTTGTCGGGGGGTGGTGCACGCGGCCGGGGAGACCATCCGAACGTTTTGCCGGTGGTTGCAAGGCAAAGCGTTGTGTTGGCACCTCCTTCCAGCGCCCTCGGGGTCCCCTGGGGTCCAGCGTGCCCGGGAGGGGCTTCCGCCGTCTGCCAGAGCACACCCACTGAGCGCTCCTTGCGAGGACCCCGCACCACCTGAGCAGGGCAGGAACACCCATGTTTAAGAGCCTTCTTCAGGAGATACAGCTCCAGGTCCCCGGGATGGCCCGTGTTCTGAATTCTTAAAGCATCCATTCTCTAGCCAGCCCCGACACGTGGGGGAGGTCCTGCTCCCCTCTCTGGCCGGCAGAATCCTACCCAGGTGACTAGCTGTGGCCCTCAGCCGACCTTCCGGGCAGCTCAGCCCATGGCTCTTCAGGCCTCGGTTCCCATGTGGACCGGGGAGTTGGCCTCACTGGCCATCCAGGGGTGCTGGGGTCCCAGATGCCACTCCTCGCCACCAGCAGACACCAGTGAGGGTCTGGTGCTAGAGCTACTCACGTACCCACACCCCCCCTCCCCCGGCCATCAGCACAGTCCCTGCTGCTGGCCAGGGGGACCCACAGGGTTGTTAAGAGCAAACCTGAGTGTTGTGGAGTCCGTAGAGAGCCAGTGGGACCAGAACAGGGCCCCGGGCGTCCTGTGCCCTCGCTGCGTGTGCCCTCCCACGCCCACCTGGGCCTCGGTGGACGAGAGCTTGGAAGCCCAGGCTCAGGTTTGGGTCCACGCCCTCACTGTGAGGCGGCCCTCAAGCCTCAGTGCAGGCCCAGCCGGCTGGGGCGGCTGCAGGAAGGCTCCCCCCGCCCCCGCCACCCCACCGTGGGCCCTGACTCTGTGACTCTGCCCGGGCAGAGCGGGTCTCAGAAACACGGCGCCCAAGCTCACTTCCTCGGGCGGATGGAGCCATGAGCCCAGCTATGGCCCCGAGGGCCCCCGCCCTCGTGTCTGCCCCAGACAGTCCCCACCTGCTGGGTGGGAAGGCTCCTGCACTCTCCACCCCGCCTCTCTGGGCCAGCTAACCAGGTCCCCGCCACGGCCGTGCACAAAGGACTCTGACCACACGCAGCCACGTCTTGGGCGGTAGGGCAGGTTCTGCGCCAGAGTCTGGGGCCGCCCAGGGGGCCTGGTGCTGGCCAGGTGGGCATGTTACAAGAGCCACGCTGGACAGAGATGGGCCACCCACCCGCCTGTTCACCGGGAGGGACTGTGCTGTACCGTTCTGTCTTTGTAACATAAATACAGATTTTTATACCTCACCTCTCTGGCTTCCGGTTCTTTCCACTACCGTGTTGGGCTCCCCTCCCCTCGGCCTCCATAGGGAGCCTGAGCCCACTGGCGGCCTTGGTGGTCCTCAGCACCCTGCCCATAGCCTTGGCTTTCTGGGAGTCCCAGGAGACCACGGGCTTCCCAGAGGGCTAGGTCGGGTCCCAGGAGACCTACTAGTCGGCCACCGAGACCCCACCATCACAGCTGCCTCTCTGGACAGTCACCTGGAGACGAAGGTGGGGGTCAAGGTGGAAGCCCTGCCCCCCCCCCCCCAGCCTTGGCCTGTTTGCCAAGCAGGAGCTCTTGCCGGCCTCAGACTTTGCCTCTGGGGCTGGGGCACTGCCCCATGAGGACAGCTAGGCCCTCAGGGTGCTCCGTGCCAGCCAGGTGTCCTCTGCTGGTGCCTGCAGCCCACCCGCGTGTGCCTGTGCCCTTTCTGCACAGCGGCTGCTGGCTCTGAGGGCTGCAGTGCGAGAAACCCTCCTTGTCCCCAGGACGTCCTGTTGTGCAGGGTAGGGGTGTGAAGCGGTATGGCCCCAGGGAGCGCAGCCTGGGGAGGAAGTGCCCACCCAGAGTCGGGCAGCCGGGATGGGGCTTTCCTGGGAACCGGGGCTGCCATGCTGGGCTCAGGTACAGCGCACACAGGTGGCTCCACGAGACCTGCCAGCGGGTTTGGTGCGCATGTGTGGGAGAGGACCTAGAGGGACGCTGGAGCATCTGACTTGTCCTCCCTCCCCCAGCAGGAAGCAGTATTCTGGCCTCTTGAACCTGTGTGAGTCCCCTGGGGGCACCTCTAGAAAAGAAGGGAATCCTACTTGGGATGCAGCTGGGGCCTTGAGCCACCAGGACTCGGGCATGAATGTAAGTGGGAGTATTTGAATCTAAATATTACTATGGCTTTAAATCACCATCACTTTTTATTGAGGGCATCAGGGCTAAACACTTGAGGTAGTTAGCACCTGAGGTCCTCACCCTGGGCCTGTCTCACAGGTAGCTGAGTCTCAGGGAAGGTGCCTGCCTTCGGTCGCCTGCCGGAAGGTGGTGGCCCTGGGACCCGACCTAGCCCTCTGGGAAGCCCTTCCACAGCCCAGTGCCATCTCTGAGTGTCAAGCCTGGATTATAGCAAGCACCACCCACGCCCCAAGCGGGAGGACACCTGCCTCAGTCTCAACCCTCCCGCCCACGCTCTCCTTGGCAGCCAGATGGCTTCTGGTGGTCCTGTTGCCCCCATTGCCTCCAGGATCAAAGCCAGGTGCCCTGCCCTCTCCCCACCCACTCCTGTGCCTTCAGCTCAGCCCAAGCCCACCCCGGCTCCCTCCCCCCTCCCTCCACGCTCACCAACCCCTCAGCTCCCAGCTCCTGGCTCCCAACTCCTCTGGGAAGTGGGTCTTCCTATCGCACTTTTGCTGGGGTTATGGCCGCCCAGATCGGTGCTGGGATTAGCTGGCTACTCAGTGGCCAGGCCCTTTTCAGGCTGGTTCCTTCCCTCCTTTCCCAGCTCCTTGCCAGGCCAAGCCTCAGGGCACACTAGCCTCACAGGGATCTTTCCAGAATGTCAGTGGGATTATCTTCTTACCCGTCTATTTTGCGGTCGCTCTCAACCCCTCCATCCTCATTGCCTGCCGCCTCCTCAGCCTGTCCCGGTGATCCTTAGGAGCCGCCAACCCCCTCCAGGTGCCTCGCTGCTCCCACCCCCGCCGGGTCACCTCGGGCAGCTCCTCACCCCCAGCCACTCAGGAGTGTGAGGACTGAGTTTTCACCTCCACACGTGATTGTCAACGTGATGGAGGACAGACGTGCTCTCCTCCCGCCCTCCTCCAGCCCCACAGTGTAAGGTACACAGTGGTGTTCTTCTGAAGGGGAAGGACCAGGAGGGAGAAGAGGAACCGGAGCCACTTCTTACTCAGCTGCACACGGACAGTCATGCAGACTCTGGCTCTCCCTGGCCATCAGGCCCCAGGCGTCTGCCCTCCAGGCTGCTCTCTGCCCTACCCCCCCCATCTTCACCCCCAACCCCCGCCAGTGCACAGGACGCGCCCAGCATCTGTCTCTTGCCACCGATGGTCACTTTCGTGACTGCAGAATCGAGCTTCTAACACTGTGTGAGAGTGTCACTCCCCCACCTGAAGGACGGACTCCCACCACCGTCACTGAAAGCTATCCACACATCTGAAAACAAAAGATCTTCAACATCAGACTGCAGTTTAACGTATCTGAAAAGAAATGGTCCAAAACCTAAAATTCTTTTTAATATCAATAGGGGAAAAAAGATTTCCACAGGAAGAAAGGAAATAAACACACTCACATTTTGGTCTGTTTAGTCCAACTGAGTCTCACGGGCTTTCGCAGGGAAGAATCATCACCGGTTCCCTTTACCTTTTGACTCCCTAGGTTCTCCACTAAAACCCCAAATGATTTTGATTGGAGGAAAGAAAACTTGTCCTGGGAATAAGTGTAACACGCTTGCTTTCTTAAATTCCGAATGCAACCTCAAGTAAAGAAGTGCCCTAATAACTCAAGTTCTCAAGGAAAACTTTCTGAGTCTGGGTAGTTAACCCTCTAGTATTTGTCATTTGTACCCTGGAGGCTAACACCGTTGTGATTTTTACTTTTTATATTTTTAGGGCTTTTTTTTTTTTTTTTGACTCCACGAACATCTTTCAGGCAAATAACTGCGGTCAGCATTTCAAAGTCATATGCGGAATTTTGTGGGCCCAGGAAACGACGCAGGAGTCACTAGGAAAAGTGGGCTTATAGTTCAGCCTCCGTGTGCTGGGGTCTCACCCTCCCACGTCCCACGGATCTTTCATGAAAGCAGCCCTTTTCTTTCTGCATCCTTACTTCTGTCTCCTCTGAGTTCCTCCTCACAGTCTATAAATATCCCCAAGTTCCTCCCATCTTAAAACAAAACAAAACCCAAGCTCTCCCCCCAGCTCTGCATTCCCACCCCCTCATCTCCTGTCGTCCTGCTGTTTTCTCTCTCCCTCAGTCTTTGCCTCCTCAGCAGAATTTCTTGAAGGCGCTGCCTCCACAGCCTGCCCTTCCTCCGCAGAAAGCTGCTCGGTGCCTCTCCCCGCAGCTCGCCCCCATCCCATCCCCATCCCCACGGCTGGGCAAAGGAGTGAGTCTTCCCGGTCCCGGGGCTCTAACCCAGCCTCCCACCTCACACCGACAGGACCGTTCCCCGCCCGCCCGGGCCCAGGCCTCTGCTTTCAGGCCGGGCACTGCTCTGTGAATTTTTTCTCCTGTAATGTTTGTTTTCCCGATCATTTTAGGCTTTATCGTCTTTTGGAAGAGGAGGATTAAAAAAGTAAAACGAATTAATAAATATGTGCAAGTCAAGATTAATTTCATGGTATCTGCCCCAGAACATTATTCTTTCTCTTCTTAAAAATACTAAGAAAAATTATCCGGAAAGACTTTTGCCCTTACGATGTCGCACTAGACAAGGACATTGTCTAACAAGCCACCTTAGGGCCATTTGATGCTGGGGGTGGGTGGGGGGGTATTGACTATGTCGTAATGACCAGGGCCCCAACCTTGCACATTTAGATGTTAATTTGTAGAAGATTGGTAACTTAAAAATGATTTGGGTCTGGTAGAGATGCAAATGAATTCTGCCCAATACAAATGATAACCCCCAAAAGTCTGGTTTCATTGGACGGTAGGGCGTCAACCAGATTTGCATCAAACTCGGCAATCTTATTTGAGCACTGCTCCTTTCGCTGACCACACATCTTCCGTTTCCGGCATCCTCCTTAGAAACCGTCTCCATCCCGACACATATCCACTGTATGTCTATACGAGTTATAGTTTCAACTTTTATTTAAAAGTCGTATGTGGAAAATGGGATTGTCAGGTGAGGGCTTGGTAACTAAGCGCTCCTGCAAAACAGCGTTCATCGTGAAAGGCTGTGAGGCGAGTAAGTCCGCTCCGCGAGCTCGTCCACGCGCACTCCGGAGTGGAGCGCGGCCCCGCGGCCGGGGAGGACGGGACACAGAGGCCACGGGGCCGAGGATGCCCGGTCACAGGGCGGCCGGCAGGGCAGGGCAGGGCAGGGCGGGGCGGGGCTGGCTCCGGTGCGCGCTCCCGACCCAACGAGGCTGCGGCTGAAAGCCGGCTCCTCGGAGGATGCAAACGGGGTACTGCGTGCAGGCGCAGCGACTGTGCGAGGCCGGACCTCCCGCCTAGGCGACCCCAAGACCTCACCCCACCCCTCCCCCTCGCGCGCCCCGGCCCCGCCCCTGAGGCAGGGAGTCAATCAGCTCGCTCCCTGCTGGTAGACGTCAGGCCGGGGGCCCGCCCCGTCCAGCCCCGCCTCTTCCGACCCTGCGCCTGTGCAGAAGGTCGCCCCGCGACCCGGCCTCGGTCTTCTGCGCGCGCGCGCGCGCGAGGGGCGGCGTTCCCGTGAGGCCGTGCGAGGCGTGGCGGCGGGCTGTTGAGGGCCACGAGCCGAGCTTTCTGAGGTATGTGGCGGCCGCCTCGCGGTTCTATCAGGCGGGAGGTGGGGCTGTGCGAGCGGCGCGGGTCAGCGGGCTGCGTCTTTCTTCCGGGCGTCCCTGGGGACGTCCTTCGGGCGCGCAGGTACTTGCCCGCGCGGCGCAGTCGCTGTTCGCAGGGCGAGGGCCCGGGGGTGCGAGTGGGGGCCGGGTGGGCGAGGGGAGCGTCCGGAGCTTGGCGGCTCCAGTGCGGTCGGGGGGCGGCGCCCGGAGGGTTGAGGAGAGCGGCGGGACACTGGGGGCTCCCTCCGGTGCGGGGGGGGGCCCGGGGGCGCGAGTGAGGGGCGAGGGGCGCGGCCGGAAACGGGGAGCTCCAGTGCGGGCGGTGGGGGGGGGCGCCCGGGGCCCCGCCCGTCTAGGCCCGACCCTGAGGCGCCGCTAGGACGCGGGGGGGGGGGCGTACCTGAGCCCCGCAGGCCGGCCAGGCACCCGCCTGAGGTTTGTGCAGTTTGCCTTGGCGCCGATTCGGCGGCCTCTGTGGACGAGTGGTTTATTGACGCGCGTACCAGTCATCGCTGAATGCATCACCCCAAATCACCGAGTGCCGCAGATGTGTCACTGGGGCCCTCCTCTGTGCCTCCTGTTTCCGTCCTTGGAGTTCGCAGCGTGGACAGGTGGTCCCTGTGCTGAAAATAATAAATGCCTGAAGTACCTTTATTGAACGACTGCTCAGTCCTTTGGCTCTTCTCGAGTCGGGGGTGGTTCCTAAACCTTAAGCCTGGTTTTCTCTGCACTAGGATCGTCGTATCTGACTGGTTCTTGCGTGAGTGCGGATGCTGACTGAGTTATTCAGGTAAATATTTAGTTGACTCTTCGTAAAAAATCTTACCATATTTATTTCTATTTTCTCAGGAAGGACAGGGAAAGGAGGCTGCTTAGCCGCGTGATGGCTTGGATATATTTACATCCATGTATTTTGAATTAAAAACTGAACTGCTGCTCTCTAAAATACAACGTATTTTAAACCGTGTTATCTTTGGAAAAAATAGGATTTCCTTGTTCATTAGGTTTTCATCACTGTTGCATTGTTCTAAGTAATACCCTAATTGTTTATCTTCATCAGACTTTCCAGCTACAACTGTATCTTGTAGTGTTTAGCCGTATCATCCTTTCAAAGATATAGTCGCCCTATTTGTGGTCTAACACTTGTTTTTTTTCCCCCCCCAGGAGAAATTATTATAGAGTCTAAAAATATATTTCCCCCTTCTCTGTGGACTTAACATAAAATTAGTTTTGTATGTATTTGGATTCATTTTCTAAATATCAACACTCTAAAGGCTTATCAGTTACAAAAAATTTGGGTAGTTAAACCATGAGTTGTGGAAAGGAGTTTGTGGAAACGTTAAAAAAAATTGATTATCCCAAAGCTGGTACTCTTAATGGGGAAGATTTTGACTGGTTGTTTGAGACTGTTGAAAATGAATCATTTTTGAAGTGGTTTTGTGGGAATGTGAGTGAACGGAACGTATTATCTGAAGAGGAATTGGAAGCTTTTAGCATTCTTCAGAAATCAGGCAAGCCCATCCTAGAAGGAGCAGCGTTGGATGAAGTTCTTAATACCTGTAAAACTTCTGATTTGAAGACACCTACCCTGAATGACAAAGAGCTGGAGAAATTAGAGGATGAGGTTCAAACTCTGCAGAAATTAAAGACCCTGAAAATTCAGCGACGTAATAAATGCCAGTTGATGGCTTCAGTAACTAGCCACAAGTCTCTGAGGTTAAATGCTAAAGAAGGAGCAGCCAATAAGAAGCTGAAGCAGAGTCAGCGAATTCTAAATGCTACCAATACTAAGATCAGTAACGAGCTTCACGCTCTTACTGATGGAGTTGCAAAATTACTGGTGTTCTTCAGACATTCGAATTTGGGTCAGGGGACAGATCCACTGGTGTTTTTATCTCAATTTTCATTGGAAAAATATCTAAGCCAAGAAGAGCAAAGCACAGCAGCATTAACCTTATATACCAAAAAACAGTTCTTTCAAGGTGTACATGAAGTAGTTGAAAGTTCAAACGAAGAAAATTTTCAACTTTTAGATATACACGCATCCTCTATTTGTGAGAATCAAGAAGTTCTTGAGGAGAGACGACTAGAGATGGCTAGGCTGCAGCTGGCTTATATTTGTGCTCAACATCAGTTAATTCACTTGAAAGCAAGAAATTTGAGCCTGAAGTCAAGTGTGAAATGGGCAGAGGAGAATCTTCATAGCCTCACTAGCAAGGTAAACATGAGAAATGGGACTGGATTCATATTGAAATTGTTGCTGCCAATGGAGTAATACTGATAGTAAAGTCTTTAGAAATGGGGATATAATAAGGAATCACAGTCTCTTGTTTTCCGTTCGTTCAGTGTTTAGTTGTGATCTGTGTCATTGTTTCGTACAAATAGATCTTCATATTAGCCGAGGGCAGGAACAGTAATTATAACCCGACCACATTATCTAGTTCATTTTAAACAAAAGTACTTTTGCGTTCTGTGTTGGTTCGGATACAGATGACCCCGACATTTCCTTTTTTATGATGAATGGGTAAAGAGCCTTATTGCTGTGTTGCGGGTTTTCTGCCTTGTTTGCGCTGACCAGAGGATGGTGCTAATGAAGTTAGGGACCCGGTTCAGTGGGTTGAAGCCCTGATTCTCTCCTAAGAATGTACAGATGTATTCTAGTTAGCCGTCTGCACTCTTGGGAAGCTTGCTTTCTTGGTAATGTAACCACTAGATAGTTGAGTAAAAATAACAGCTTTTCTGAAGCTGAATACCTATAACTGACACAAACTTTGGAATGATGTGTGAAGTCCTGTTATTCTGTAGAAGTGCTGAAATCAACAGGCAGGCTGGGAGAATAGGTACTGAGATTATTTTAATTTTAAGAAAAACTTAAATAGTATACATAAGCATTCGGTGAGTAGTGTGATTTTTATTAAGACAAACATGACAAGATGTCCATTACTGTGTCTAGTATTTTACATGGTAGTCATAGCATTAAAAGTTAGCAATTCATAATGGCTTTACCCTTGGCTTAGTCTACACTTTGCTTTTTTAAACTGTGATTTTGGCTTCTGCTAATATGAAATAAGTTATTAGTGAGTATGTTATCTGATAACCTAAAATGGAAAGTGAAAATAATTTTAAAGCTATTTCAACTTTATACTTACAGTTTGAAATGTAATTGTTTTCTTTGTGTAGGTTCTTGGCAAAGATATTTTGGATGCCAAAATTTCTAGCTTGAACAGTGAGATTCTGAAACTTGAAGAACAAATCACTCATATAAAAGACAAAATTTTGCCTGCTGTGGTAAGAGAGAATGCCCAGTTATTGAATATGCCAGTTGTAAAGGGAGATTTCGACCTGCAGATTGCTAAACAAGACTATTACACAGCAAGACAAGAGTTAGTTTTAAATCAGTTGATAAAGCAAAAGGCATCATTTGAACTTGTACAATTATCTTATGAAATTGAATTGAGAAGGCATTTGGACATATATCGTCAGCTTGAAAACTTGGTTCAAGAACTTAGTCAAAGTAATTTGATGCTCCACCACCAATTAGAAATGCTGACAGACCCATCTGTATCTCAGCAGATAAATCCAAGGAATACCATTGATACCAAGGATTATTCTACTCATAGGTAGGCTTCATTGTTTCTTTAGTGAGTAATTATTTTTCCATTCGTTTTTGTAAAATACTAGAGTTTGAACTAAAATTGTGGACGTTTAAAGAATTCTTTGCACTCCGTTTTTGGCCTTTGTATTCTTTCCTTCCACCTTTCTGTTATATTCTTATATGTTTCTTTTTCCTTTTTAATTCTTGCTCTCTTTTTCATTTATGTTAAATCTGGAAGTAGCTGGTTTAGAGGTGAGGTAGATGGGTTGGAGGATTGAAAATATACAATACAAGGTCTTTATTCATGTTTAGGCACTATTTATTGATAGATGTTTTCAGATCTGGGGCAGGAGTTTAACTTACAGCAGGAAGTTTGAATACAGCTGGGTGTATAGCAAGTATTGCAGAGCAGAGAATTGACTTCATGTGGAGAAGGCAGCAGTAGAGAGGAGAGAAGACTTCATTTTTGCGTCTAGTCAAGGTGAATCAGCAAGAATGAGTGCTAGCTTCCAGTCTTTTCTGGATGTCTAAGCAATTGATGGTATGGGGATACTGAAATTGGAGGGCTAACGTAGTCAAAGGACTCAAAAATCTCGATCCTACTGCTGATTTTTCTCTAGGCTAGAAGAAAATCATCTAATACTTTGTGTTCTTATTAAGGAAATGAAGGGCAGGGATAGGGCTGCCTCACTGCACACTTTCAGAGGTGGCATTGACCTCATGATTCTGTGTAAATGGTGCCCCCTGGAATTGTGTAGTGACATTCCACAAGAACAGAATTAGCCTTAGGCTTGAACCTGTTTTAGGAAACCTGTTGCAACTTGTTAAAATAATTAAGATAATACATTTAAGAAAAATTCTAAGAAAAAGAGCAGACACTTTTTGTCTTAAATATGTAGAAGGTGCTGCCTCACATTTTTCCGTTAGACTTGTAGGATATTTCTGCCATTAATGTTTGAAGTGTTAAAGTGACCTCATGGTTCATTAGGAATTTAATTTGTTGAGCAAATATGGACATGACTGGAGTAGCAAGTTTACTATTACTATTTACGTGGCTCTTTACTGTTTACGTTTTTAAACATTTTACGTTGTTTATATTTTCATTTTTTCTCTTTTAAGTTTACCACAGTCCTTTAAAATCAGGTAGGTATTACGATGTGAAAATTAAGTCTCAGAGGTTGACTTGACTTAGGTCTTACATGGCAGCCAGGACTCAGATCTAGGTCTTCTGTTTCAAGTTCATTGCTGTTTCTACTACATCATAGTTGTGTTCTGCGAAAGAATTGTTTCTAGGGAGGTACCTCTGAAACGTTTGTTTGAAGTAGGTTAATGGCAGTTAAAGTCAAAAAATTTTTTGTCTAAAACTTGGAAGACGAGAAAACTGCGGATTCAGATACAGTAATTAGAATACATATTTCTGTAATGAGGTAGTATTTTAGTTGGAATGTTTTTAGTTGTTGGATTAATATTTATAGGTTGTTAGCTTTCCCCAAAGAGGCCCCAATATATAGTGGATTATAATTTTGAAAACTGTACTGACTTGAGAATTTTTTTCTATAATTTTTAATCTTCACATTTTAGGCTTTATCAACTTTTAGAAGGAGAGAATAAGAAAAAAGAATTGTTTATAACCCATGGAAACCTGGAAGAAGTGGCTGAGAAATTAAAACAGGACGTTTCTTTGGTACAAGAGCAGTTAGCAGTATCTGCTCAAGAGCATTCTTTCTTTCTGTCCAAACTAAATAATGATGTGGACATGCTTTGTGATGCTTTGTACCAAGGAGGAAATCAGCTTTTGCTTAGTGATCAGGTGGGTGTTTGCCATAGTAATTAAAAATACTTAAAAAAATAGTGTTCAGGGCTTCCCTGGTGGCGCAGTGGTTGAGAGTCTGCCTGCTGATGCGGGGGACATGGGTTTGTCTCCCAGTCCGGGAGGATCCCGCGTGCCGCAGAGCGGCTGGGCCCGTGGGCCATGGCCGCTGAGCATGCGCGTCCGGAGCCTGTGCTCCGCAACGGGAGAGGCCACAGCGGTGAGGGGCCCGTGTACTGCAAAAAAAATTTTTTTAAATAAAAATAAAAAACAGTGTTCATTGTAAAAGATGCTAAAGAAAATGTTAACATGAGGAAAAGATTACTCCATATCCCATTGCCCTAATAACATTTTCATATCTCATTTTTATTCATATAAAAACATAAATATATTTTTCAGATCGTTTTGATCAGTGTACACAGAATTTTAAAAATTTATGAAATATTTCAGATGTAGAAGGATATATAATGTTTATGCTAAGAATTAAGAAAAATAAAACCACCCCTGTATTTTTTTCACCTATCTTAGTAAATAGAGGATTGCCCTTACATCTCTAAATCCTCTGTACACTTAGTAATAGCGTGCTCCTCCTAATAGCATTCCCCTCTCTTCTTCAAGGAGTAACTACTACGCTTAATTTTGTCATTCTCTTTCTTTTGTTTATAATACAGACCATGTGTTATTTAGATTTGTATGTTTCTGAATTTTATATAGATTGTATTAATGTATTCTTCAGTAACTTGCTTGTTTCTTAATATGATTTTGAGATTCATCCATGTTGATATTTGTAAAGCTATAGCTCATTTATAGTTTTCTCTTTTGTATAGTTAGTATTCTCTTATGTGAAATTCCACAATTATCTGTTCTGTTGACAGACATTTAGATTATTTCCAGTTTTTGCCATTGTAGATCATACAGCTATGTATAGTCTTGTTGCATGTCTTGTAGATGCATGCCCACACACACACACACACACACACACACACACACACACACACTCACACTCACACTCACACATCACTCGCTGTCCCCACACACAGGCGTGGAATTGCTAGATAACAGGTTCAGTTTTACAGTGTACATCAAACTGATTTCTAAAGGGGTTGTATCATATTGTACCAGCGATGTTTAAGAGATGCTATGTATCCACATCCTTTTCATCACGTAGCACTGTCTGATTTATAATTTTCTCTCACTCTGTAGAGATGTAAAATAGCGTCCCATTGAGATTGTAATTTGCATTTCTCTGATGGTTAGGGAGGTTGAACCCCCTTTCAGTAGGAATTATTTATGTATTTCAAATGCCAGTCCTTTGTCAGTGATGTGTGTTATGTATATTTGCTCCCTATTTGTGGCTTTTTTCTTTTTTACTGTTTCCTGTTAGTTTATTTTTGGCTTTTTTTTTTTTGATGTTTTAATGTCATGTCATTTAATCACTCTTAAAGTTTGCCCTTTTTTATATCTTGTTCAGGTTTGCCCATAACATCATAATGATAGTCCCCTTTATCTTAAAGTTATGCTGTTCAAGTTCAGTTCTTTAATCCACCAGGAGTTTATTTTTATGTATGACATGAGAGGTAGAGTTCTCATTTTATTTTTATTTTTTCCCTATGAATAACCAAATTGTCCCATCACCATTTATTGAGGCATACAATTTTAAAATCAGTATCTTTCTGGTGAAGGGACCCCCTTACATTATGAGATAACAAAAGGATCCTTAAATGCCTTCTGCCTTCATGTATGTTTTGTTAGATATTTTGGGCACCACCACTTCTGAACCATAAACTGGGTTCAGACTCTGTTTTCGGAGGACCCAGGTGACTCCTGTCTGGGCTGTAATTCTAACCAAGGGCTCTTCCACCTCTGGCCATCCTGATCTTAAGATTGTTGGTGTCCTTTGAGTCCTTAGTTTATTATGAAGAGTCTCCTGTTTGACTTCCCACCTTCTGTGGACCTTGGACTTTGATTTTTCTCCCAGGAATCATGGATTCTGATTTTCCAAGATTGGCAATTGAGTAAAGCACCTCCTGGGCTCCCTTACCAACCTGCATTGTTTTATGGACTTGTAGTTTCTTTTAATGTCTTGTTACCTCTTTGTTGCTTTTAGGAAGCTTTTGTTTTGTTTGACTGAGTACTTCATTTCACCTTTCACATTTTTTCCTATAGAAGAATTGCTCTGAGTAACTAGCTTACTTTTCTTGAAATAAGAAGGCTTATGATTAGTTTTTTTAAATAATTTTTTTACTGTGGTAAAATACACAAAGTGTAAAATTTACAATTTTAACCACTTTAAAGTGTGCCATTCAGTGACATTAAATACATTCACAGTGTCGTGCAACCATGACACCATACATTTCCAGAACTTTTTCCTCATCCCAAATGGGCCAATCTCTGTGCCTGTTAAATATGAACTCCCCATTCCTCCTTTCCCCCATCCCTGGTAACTCTATTCCAGCTTCTGTCTCTATGAATTTGCCTACTCTAGGTACTTCATGTAAGTAGAATTGTATAATATTTGTCCTTTTGTGTTTGGCTTATTTTAGCCTAATGTCCTTAAGTATCATCCATATTGCATGAGGTGTGAGAATTTTATTCCTTTTTGCGGCTGAGTATTCCATTGTGTGTATACATCACATTTTATCTGTTCATCTGTTTTATAGACACTTGGGGTGTTTACACCTTTTGGCTCTTTTGAATAATGCTGCTGTGAACATTGTTGTACAAGTACTTGAGTCCCTGTTTTCATTCCTTTGGGTATATACCTAGGAGTGGATGCTGAGTCATGTGGTAAGTCTCTGTTTAACTTTCTGAGGATCTGCCGAACATTTCCACAGCAGCTGCACCAGGGTTCCAGTTTCTCCATGTCCTCGCCTACACTTGTTATTTTCCCTTTTTAAAACATATGTAACAGTCATCCTAACGGATGTGAAGTGATATTTGTGATTAGTTTTTTAAAGTCTCCTATTAGTGATTTTTATCTTCTTGATCTTTTAAACAATTATGTAAAAATCCCATGATGGTGGATTTGAAAATTTCTCCTTGTAGTTCTGTCAGTTTTTTCTTTATATTTGAGTTTATTTTATAAGTTACATCCAAATTTAAAATCGCAGTGAAATATTCTGGTAGACTTAAATTGCGGTGAATTGAACCATTGAGCATTATATAATGACCCTGTGTTGTGCTTTTTGTCTTAATATTCTCTTGTCTGATATTAATATTCCTATGCTATCTTTCTTTTGGTTAGTATTTGCAAGGTGGATGCTTTTTTCCTTTACTTAATGTATCTTTCATGTTCTTCCTTTATACTTAGCCTTATGAAATAAACATTTCCATGCTAAACGATTTTAATTTTTAAAGTTTATAATACTCTTGATTTAATTACTGTGTCATAATTTGTGTAACCAGTCCACCATCTTGGAGTATTTTGATAGTCTTCATTTTTTTCTTTTGTTTGCTCTTGAATGAGATCATGTATATCTTGTGTATATAGCTTTTTGTTATTGGATACTTTCTTTTTTTTTTTTTTTTTGATACATTCATTTGGATGAACTCTTAGAAGTAGAATTATTGGATTTCTTGGGTATACACATTATTTTTTGGCCTTTGATACTGCCATATTGCTTTTCAAAGGAGTTGTACCTACTTACAATGTCACCAGCACTATTAAATGTCTGCTAGACACCACTTATCATATGATACACCATAATTTCATGAATTTCTAAGAAAGAAAAAACTTTTTCAGTTAAACTGACACAGTATTTCCTTATTTAGAATTTTTATTTCATGCCTATTAGAAGATACCTTTTAGGTGTGGGTACGCATAGGTTTTTATCATATCACTGTTGAATATACATTAAAAGGGGAAAAGCCAATTAAAATGGTTAAGGTGTTTCTAAAGCTTCACATTTAGTGTCCACTTCTATGCTATTTCTTGACTCAAAGTACTTCTAATATTTTTCCACACTATACATCAAGAATGTTGGTGATAGCAGAAAACTTAATAACCTGATTTTAAAATGGGCTAAGGACTGGAATAGACATTTCCTCAAAGAAGAAATACAGATGGCCAACAGGTTTATGAGTAGATGTTCGATTATCTAATTATCAGGGAAATGCAAATCAGAACCACAGTGAGATAACACCTTATGCCTGTTAGGATGACTGTTATCAAAAATCAAAAGACTAGGATTGGTGAGGATGTGGGGAAGTTGGAACCCTTGTACATTTTTGGTGGGCATGCAAAATGGTGCAGCTGCTGTGGAAAACAGTATGGAATTTCCTCAAAAAGTTTTAAAATAGAACTACTGTTATAATCCTGTAATCCTACTTCTGGGTATATATCCAAAGGAAATGAAAACAGGATATTAAAGAGAGGTCTGCACTCATATGGTCATCGCAACACTTACTCATAATAGCTAAGCTGTGGAAACAACCTAAAAGTCCATCAGTGGAGGAATGGATAAAGAAAATATAGTATACGCATACAATGGAATATTATTCAGCCTTAGAAAAAGAGAACTGCAAGATGCCACAACATGGGTGAACCTTGAGGAGATTATGCTAAGTGAAATAAGCCAGTCACGAAGAAATAGTGCATGATTCCACTTCTATGAGCATCTAAAGTAGATTTATTAGAAGCACAGAGTAGAATGGTGGTTGCCAGATGGGAAGTTGTTGATCAACAGGTCTAAAGTTTCAGTTATGCAAAATGAACAAGTTCTAGCCATCTGCTATACAACACTGAGCCTGTAGTTAACAATACCGTATCGTACTCCTGAATTTAAGAGGGGAGAGCTCATGTTATGTGTTCTTACCATAAAAAAAAAAAATGTCGGTGAGGGAATTCCTTGGCGGTCCAGTGGTTAGGACTCGGCGCTTCCACTTCAGGCGGCGCAGGTTCAGTCCCTGGCTGGGAGAACTAAGATCCTGCAAGCCCTGTGGCATGGCAAAAAATAAACTATTGGTGATAAAGTGCTTCTAATGAGTGTCTGGTCACTAACAGTTACATGATGCTCTTGATTGTCCAGTGCATGTTGATTTCAGTTATATTAACGTGTGAAAGATTCCGTCCTAGAATCACTAAAATATGGTGATTTCACTATAATGTCATTGGGTATCATTATTTAGTGTTTTCCCCTATCCCAGTCAGGTATAAAGTGTCATCCGTATGAATTTTAACTTGCATTTTTATTAATGCAGTTGAACATTTTTCAGTATTTGTAGGAGTATTATTTTAGTAACTGTTAAGATCTTTAGTATTGAAACTAAAGGTTAGATGTTTCTGATTGTATTCAAGTTTACAGAGTTTTCCTCAAAGAGAGACTGCTTAATGTGGATATTACTTGATTTTTTTTTTTTTTTTAATGTAGTTAGTTTAAGAAATACTCTCTGGAACTGGCATTTATGACAGGTGTGAAGCTGTTATTCATGAACTTGTACGTTAGAATCACCAAGGAGCCTGTTGAAATGTAGCTTCTGGCCCTGTTGCAGAGTGATTTAGTGTGGAATGAGGTGCAGGAAACTATTCTTAACAAACTCCCCCAGGTGATTACCATGCTGTGGACCATGCTGAGAGGCTGTGGGAGGTTGAGGTGTAGTTACAGCTACAGATTTTCTGAGAACCTCTTTGGTAATACTGGCTGAAAAATTATAGGAGTAGAATACATGACTAGAAGGCCATGGAAACTTGTTAATAAACTGCTTTTAATGTTAAGAAGTGAAGAATTTCAATTATTAACTGTGAAGGGTCCAGCATGTCTAGGTTTTTGAGAAGAATTACATGGTAAGTCAGGATTGTTGAATGTCACATATAGTTCCATCTTCTGTAACAATGTGAAAAAAGAAAAATGAGATTTTTGTTAAGGTAATTCTTTTATATTGGTAATTGCTTCATTTCAAGGTTTTCTCAGAACCTGTGATGTCTAGAGTAAACAGCTTAGGCTAAAACAAGCAGAACGTAAGTTCCAGGAAGGAAATGGTGCTCATTCTTCTATTCGTAGACTCTAAAACAGTGCTTGGTGCGTGGTGGGCATTCAGTAATATTTGAATGTATGAATATGCAGAACAGTTTACATATCAAGTACTCTTCAGGGAGTAGGAGTTTGCTTTGAATCAGTTAAAATTGCCTATAGGAAGTGGTTGCAGTGGGTCTTATCAATACATAGACTTTTTATTAATCCTGCTATGGATTTTTTTTTTTTGCCCGGGGCCCGCGGCATGTGGGATCTTAATTCCCCGACCAGGGATGGAACCACCCCCCGCTGCAGTGGAAGCTCGGGGTCTTAACCACTGGACAACCAGGGAAGGTACCCCCTGCTATGGATTTTTAATTGAGGTTCATTTATTATTGAGATTGTGGGAATAATCATTATATCATTTAGATTCTTCTTGTGTAAATTACATTTTAAATTTATAATTGGTAGTATGAATAGAGCTCTTGAATTAAAAACATTACTGTTTTCCTTTTAGGAGTTAATGGAGCAGTTTCATCAAGTTGAATCTCAGCTAAATAAGCTAAATCATCTTCTTACTGATATTCTTGCTGATGTGAAGACAAAAAGAAAAATTTTGGCATCTGATAAACTGCATCAAATGGAAAGAGAATTATATGTATATTTTTTTAAAGATGAAGATTATCTGAAAGATATTGTGGAGAATTTAGAAAACCGGTCAAAGATTAAGGCTGTTGGTCTTGAAGATTGAAAATGAAATCTTTACTGCACGTGCTGTATTTTAATATTTTATATATTAGGAGGAGAATATAGCTAATAAACACTGAAAATTTTAAATTCGAGGTCAATGGAACATTTCATTTAATGAATTCAAGTATTATATCAATTTGGTTTATTATATGTTTGTTCAAAGTCCCAGTGCTTTTTATGACTTGAACGTTTGCTTGGTGGCACTTAGTCCTGGTAACTTTTAAGTTACAGGGAAAAAGCATTATTATATAATGCAGATATTTTTTACAGAGTTAATTGTATCTCATTTTTGTTTTTTTTTAGAGATAGAAATTTCTGCTGTTAAATATTTTAAAAATTTGTAGGACTTTGAATCAGCATTGTTAAAGCTGTAGACCTTAATAAATGGAATAGTTAAGTTCCCTCATATTTGTCTATGAAGTAAAATTCTGCCACTCAAACTGTATTCACCCATAATTCCCTGCTGTAGACTTCGAGACTTAAATTTTAATGTTCCTGCTTGTACCACAAAGAATGTCAAGTCTCCATTGGCCATTGCTCATTTTAGCGGTTGGGTCCTAGGGATTCAACATATCTGCAGGACAGATCTCAGCAGTGCTTTGACTTCAGTCTGACTTACATATAATGAATGTCTTTCAAAATGAAATTTCAAAATTCCATGGAAGTGGTTGCTGAGATGATGTATAACACTATTTTAATCAATTTCTTAGGAGTGAAAATACCTAAGTGTTGGATTCTGTTGGTTGGGATACAAGTGTAGTATCTGGACAATTAGAAATTATTTTAAGAGTTGAGGTAAAATAATTTGAAGTAGCTTATTTATCAGTTATTACATCAAATGATTCTTGAGTGCCTAGTTTATATGTGACCTCTGTTACATACTAAGTAAGCTTTATGGAGAAAAGATTTAGACACTACTTTCAAGAAATATTACTGCTCCAAAAATGTATTACCTGCTTGTAATGTGGAATGCCTGTCTAAAAACTTCACATTTTAGGGGATGTTTATGGAGTTTTTTAGCTATAACCATCAGAAAATGGGTATGCTCAGATGACATATGGGCCTTGACAATTTTGAATTTGCTAATTATTGTATTTGTACATTTTTCAAATTTTGTATTTGTTAAGTAGATCTTAATATGCTTGAAAAATTTGTAGCAATAAGTTTTGCCTAAGATTTTGTTATTAACTCCTCACAGGTCACCTTTGTTTGTTCCTGTTTTTCCCTCTGCCCTACCTTGGAATTGAGAATTTACTTGAAATTTTTCTCCTCTCCAGTAATGTGGGAAAATGTCACCTGGTTTTCTGGTTCATGGAATAGCAAATTCTGTTTAGATTAGTGCCACATACATTAGATGTGTTACCAGCTACTCGATGATTTGTACTGTCCCTTCTAGACCTTCACCTGCTCAGCCCAGGGGACCAGTACAGCCCAGCGGTGCAAGTGAAAGGATGTTAGGTTACGTGTCTGTCATAATAACCCAAGTCAGTTAAAAATAATTTTTATGTTACTAGATCTGGATGTTTGAAGATTATAATAGCCATTTGTTTCAAACCTCAGGAAGTAGGAAATATTTGAGTAGTTTGCTTGCTTCAAGATTGGAGATATGTTCTTTACTTTTTGTCTATTTACCATAATACCCAGTTGAGCCTCTAAATGTTTCACTTTTTTCTTACTATCTTATCTGTATTATGGGGACAATCAATACCTATTTCTTGTAGTGGTGAATACAGTAATTTTTATGAATGTCTATGTAAAAATTTTTACATGACTTGTTTCTTATTTTGAAGTCTCAAAATTAATATATGGGTATTATGTTTATCTTATGTTTAGGATTTTATGAAAATGGAAGGTTACGAGGCATTTTTAGGCTTTGACCTCTGTAAGATACCACTCTCCAGTGTTGCTCAGAAGATTATGTCTGCTATGCATTCAGGTGATTTAGTGGAGTCTAAGAATTGGACAGAGAGTGAAAAGAGTGAGTAATTTTTATGAACCTTCATACTTTTTGTTACCTTGAGTCTTAATTATTCTTAAGACTAAGTTTTGAAAATCATTGACCTTAAAAATGAAAGAGTTATTTTACCAGCAAAAGTGGGTTTACTCGAGAATAGCAGAGAATTGCAATTTGGGACAAGCATGCTATACAAAGGCCAAAGGCAAGTCTAACAAAGGAGAGGAACATTATTTTATAGAGAAAAAGGTGGATGTTGGCAGGGGTTGTTTTGAATCAAAGTCCATTGGAGAAAAGTGAGAGTTCAAAGTGCTGGTAGTTTCCGGCTGAGTCGCTGGGGAAGTGGATTTCTTGTAGGAGATGCCCTGTACGTCTTTTCCTGTGGGGACCTGTAATTGATGATTCTTTCCTGTTGATTCTTCCTCCTGCTGACTTTGAGTGGTACTGCATGAGAGCTCCCCCTTCTGGCCTGCCAACTCCATTTTAGTGAGCCTTCTCCTTATTAATTTTCACAAAACGAAATGTAGCAGAGTTTTTCTATAGAACTTTTTATTGTGTAGGGAAGTTCCTGCCTACAAGCAGTCCAGCTTCCCCTTGTTTTACTCTCATTCAGTGATGACTGAGCTTCTGCTCAGTAAATTTTATATTCTCTTAGCCCTTACTGCTTTGAAAATGTGACACTCTCTTCGTTGTTTCAGGCATTTCTGCCAAACGTTCCCTTAGAATCTGGTTCAGCTGTTTAAGTAACTTCACAAGAGATGGGCTCTTTCATAGTGCCCATTTCTAAACCCTTAGCTCTCAGGTCATTGAACCTGTATTTGCTTATTTGTGGTGGACAAGAGAAGTGTTCTTGACAGTATGTGTATTATACCGCCGTAGAATTGTATAAACTGTTACATGACAGATCAGTGGATCTGTGTACATATGTTTATGACATATGATATAATAGTAAAAGCAGTGACATAATGCTCACAAGTGTGACTGAAATGGTTGGAATACCAGGTGTGTTTTTTTTGTTTTTTTTTTTTACTAGCAAAGCAGTTTTTATTTTAAATTGTAAGTCTGGACCAATAATATGTTTTTCTCTTCTACAGAGTAGGTTATAAGTGAGTGAGATATAATTAATTATATTGAGATGAAATAATTGAGAAGTATTAACACATAGTGCAAAAGCTGTTATAAATGCAGTTTGTCGATTAAGATACAGTAACGCTTAACGTTTCAGTCTATTCATATTCAGGCATCTGTTGCCATTGTTATGGAAGTCAATAATGAAGAGTAAGAATTTTGGGGTATGGACTACATACCTAGCAATTGATAGTGTTTTAGGGGGAATGTTGGTGCTGGGGGAAGTAGTAAAGAAAGTTAACATCAAACAACAAAGAGCCGGGCCTTCCCTAGTGGCACAGGGGTGAAGAATCCGCCTGCCAATACAGGGGACATGGGTTCGATCCCTGGTCTGGGAAGATCCCACATGCCGCAGAGCAACTAAGCCCATGTTCCACAACTGCTGAGCACACGTGCCACAACTGCTGAAGCCCACGTGCCTAGAGCTTGTGCTTTGCAACAAGAGAAGCCACTGCAATGAGAAGCCTGCGCACCGCAACGAAGAGTAGCCCCTGCTCGCCACAACTAGAGAAAGCCCGCGTGCAGCAACGAAGACCCAACACAGCCAAAAATAAGTAAATAAATTAATTAATTAAAAAAAAATCAAAGAGCCTTCTCCTTTATTCTGTATACTTGCTTTCCAAAATAAAAGAGCAGTGTGCACTTGACAGAGTTCAAAATATACTTACCTTCAAAAACTGATAAAATAGGGGCTTCCCTGGTGGCGCAGCGGTTGAGAGTCCGCCTGCCGATGCAGGGGACACGGGTTCGCGCCCCGGTCCGGGAAGATCCCACATGCCGCGGAGCGGCTGGGCCCGTGAGCCATGGACGCTGAGCCTGCGCGTCCGGAGCCTGTGCTCCACAACGGGAGAGGCCACAACAGTGAGAGGCCCACGTACCGCAAAAAAAAAACTGATAAAATGCCTCTTGAAGCAGTAATGTGAGTCTCTGTTGAGAAAAATTAATGGCAGTCAGCCCCTGTCATGAGCTGTCTTGTCATGCTCTTAAAATACCCTGTTAAAATCCTAGTTTTCATAAATTTATTGAGAAGATAAGGTATTTTCTGTCAAGTGTTCTTGGATTTGGAAAAAGAGTGGAATTTTCACAAAGATTATATTTGTTCCTGTGTCACACTCTTACTGTGAACTTAGTTAAAACAACACACATTTGTTACCTCATAGTTGCTGTGGGTCAGGAGCCTGGGCACAGCTTAGCTGGGTCCTCTGCAGGGCTGCAGTGCAGGTGCCAGTCAGGGCTGGGGTCTCATCTGAGGCTCGAAATGGGAAGCATTTGCTTGTAAGCTCACACGGTTGTGGGCAGAGTTCAGCCCCTTGTAGGCTCTTGGACTGAGGGTCTCGGTTCTTGGTGATGGTTGGCTAGAAGCCACCCTCAGTTCGTTTCCACGTGATTCTCTCCATAAGCAGCTTTACATTATTGCAGCCTTTTCAAAGCCGGCAAGAGAGTGTCCCTGGCAAGACTGACATTACATTCCTATGTAAGGTAATCACATTGTCACCGTTGCTGTATTCTTTTGGTTAGAAGTAAGTCCCACCCACACTCAAGGGGTTACACAGGGGCATGAATCCTAGAAGGCAGGGGGTGTGGGGCCACCTTAGAGTGTCTGCCACACAGTCCCACCAGTTTTATTCTTATTTCATATAAATCTGAGTTAAAGTTGGATTGCTTATGGGTTGTTGGTGAATGAATGATGCTGAACCTGAATTGATTCCCGGACTCCTGTCACACGCTGAGCTGTTACGTCACATCCTTCTCTCTTAGAAATAAAACCGTAAATCAGCATTTCGTTTCTAAAAGCCCGTTTCATACCAGATAAATAGCGAAATTGAACTCAGAAATCAATGGAAACAAACGACAAATATTTGCTTTTACAAAAATGTATTAAGTAAAACCAAACAATGTTATATGTCATTTTGGGATCTAATTTTCTGATCTGCTAGACTGACGGAGGTATACACACCCAGCAAGAATTGGACAGTGTGTATCTTCTTGCAGCAAGGTTGGTCTTTATTTAAAAACCCTTTGCTGTGAAAAAAAGATGCAAAAACTTAAAATACAGCTTAATGAATTAATGATTAAGAGGACATCATGTAACTACCTCGTGCATTGCCAGTATCTCAAAATTTCCTTCTCAATACTCTTCCTGCTCAAAGGTAACCGTTATGCGGACGTTTATGGCAGCCACTTCCCACTTCAAATCATATGAGGGAGTTTTACATCGCTCCAAAGGCCTTTCTGGCAGAGATTACTTGTCCGCCACACCGGAGTCCATCCATCCTCGGAGGCATGCCAGCAGATGACGTGGCTCAGTGTCCTTACAGCCAGGTGTGGCCAAGTGGCAGGTTCCTGTCAGCAGGGTGTGCTGTTGCCAGGGCAGTCCCGAAGACACCTGACTTGCTTCCCAGCTGGCCTTTTTCCTTCCATCCAGTTGGAATCTGGGACGACTCCTTTCCAACCTGCAAATGATAACAGTGTCCTAGAGGACTGTGGACCAACGTGCTGGAGGGACCCCGGGTCCAGAGTGACTTCATGAAACAGCTGCTCCACCAGCTGAGACCACTCACCTCAGAACAAGAGAGAAATAAACTTCTGTGGTTTAAACCATTGTATGGGTGGGTCTTTTGTGACTGTGGCTTAGCTTTTTACCTTAACTCTTACACCTTTAAACTAGATTCAGAATTGGGTTCGTCTGACTTGAATTTACATTGTCTTTTTTTTTGCGGTACGCGGGCCTCTCCCTGTTGTGGCCTCTCCCGTTGCGGAGCACAGGCTCCGGACGCGCAGGCTCTGCGGCCATGGCTCACGGGCCCAGCCGCTCCGCGGCATGTGGGATCTTCCCGGACCGGGGCACGAACCCGTGTCCCCTGCATCGGCAGGCGGACTCTCAACCACTGCGCCACCAGGGAAGCCCTACATTTTCATTTTAGTGTTTAGTAATGCCACTGAAAGTCTTCGGGAAATACTGGGGGAGGAAGATTTTTCAGGGTGATTTCAAGGTTGTCAGCTGGCCTGGTGCTATGTATAACATGCATTTGATTAAACACGTGTTTATTAGACTACATCTCTGTATTTTGCCTAAGTACCTATAGAAATCAAATAACGTTTTCTAGTACACATTTATCCAAAATTGTTTTTAACTTAATAGAGCTTAGGGGTGAACATGGTTTTTTTCTAGTAAAATAATAGTTTTATAGACATTACATATTTTTCTTTAAAGGGCCATTTTATTTTATTTATTTACTTTTTGGCTGCGTTGGGTCTTCGTTGCTGCACGTGGACTTTCTCTGGTTGTGGCGAGCAGGGGCTTCTCGTTGTGGAGCATGGGCTCTAGACACACGGGCTTCAGTAGTTGTGGCATGTGGGCTCAGTAGTTGTGGCCCGTGGGCTCTAGAGTGCAGGCTCAGTAGTTGTGGTGCACGGGCTTAGGTGCTCCATGGAATGTGGGATCTTCCCAGACCAGGGCTCGAACCCGTGTCCCCTGCATTGGCAGGCGGATTCTTAACCACTGCGCCACCAGGGAAGCCCAGACATTACAAATTAATTCAGGTGTGAGGCTCCTCAAGGTAAATATTTGTCAAAATCCAATTCATTAATGTGAAGTGTGTCTAGTCCCACCATCTAGTGGAAATCTTTGCAATTTCAAGGACAGATAACATAAAGCTAAATGACAAAATAGGTTTATTTTGATTATATTCATTCTGTTTAATGTGGATAAACATTTTTATTTCTATCAAATAAACATAAAATCCTTCTGTCCAGTCACTTAGCAAACCCTGCCAGGTGTTGGATTCCAATTCCCACCGCTCTAATTCAAGCCTTCGTTCCTTCTCACTTGAAAATTTGCAGAAGTTTCCTAATTGCTGTTTGCCGTCAATTTATTGCCACTTTGCTCCTGCCTTTGCACTGTCGCTGGGATTAGCTCAGCTCTTGTCCTTGCTCTCTGCAGAATTTATCTGTAGAAACATCCCCATGTGTTCCTACAGTGCAGCCTGGCCCTTGCCTGCCCTTTAAGTCTTTATGTCCCATCACTTTTCCTTCTCTTTATGCCCCATTCAGATTTCTTTTAATTAATTAATTTTACAGCAGGTCCTTTTTGGTTATCTATTTTAAATACAGCAGTGTGTACATGTCAATCCCAAACTCCCAATCTATTTCTCCCCCCACCACCCTTCCCCCCTGGTACCCAAGGCAATCTACAGACTCAATGCAATCTCTGTCAAATTACCAATGGCATTTTTCACAGAACTAGATCAAAAAATCTTAAAATTTGTATGGAGACACAAGAGAGTCTGAATAGCCAAAGCAAGCTTGAGAAAGAAAAACTCAGCTGGAGGAATCAGGCTCCCTGACTTCAGACTATGCTACAGAGCTACAGTCATCAAAACAGTATGGTACTGGCACAAAAACAGAAATATAGATCAAAGGAACAGGATAGAAGGCCCAGAAATAAACCCATGTGCCTGTGGTCAATTAATCTATGACAGAGGAGGCAAGACTATACAATGGAGGAAAGATAGTCTCTTCAATAGATGGACAGCTACGTGTAAAAGGATGAAACTAGAATATTCTTTAACACCATACACAAAAATAAACTCAAAGTGGATTAAAGACGTAAATGTAAGACTAGATACTATAAAACTTAGAGGAAAACATAGGCAGGGCACTCTTTGACATAAACTACGAAAATATCTTTTCTGATCCTTCTCCCAGAGTAATGGAAATAAAAACAAAAATAAACAAATGGGACCTAATTAAACTCAGGAGCTTTTGCACAGCAAAGGAAGCCACAAACAAAACAAAAAGACAACCCACAGAATGGGAGAAAATGTTTGCAAATGATGCGACCGACAAGGGATTAGTTCCCATTCAGATTTGACTTCCAAACACGCGTCGTTTCCTGACTTCATCCTCTGCTTACCTTTTCTTTCTTTCCTTCATACACGACTCTGAGTGGTGAAGTCATCGCATTTTACAAATTTCTGCTCAAATGATACTTCATTACCAGAATGCCTTATTGGAAGTAAACTGCATTTGATTCATTTGCAACTCAGATTAGAGAATTTCCTGTGATGTAATTTTGGGTTATTTGCATAATGCTTTAACTCTTGGTATGATTTGAGCTTTTTGAAGGCAGGCAAAGGTGGTCTCATCTTTGATGCTGCCACAGGTGGGTTGATCTGTGAATTCAGCTTTTACCGATTTGTAAGAGCTTTCTACAGACATGTAAAACATATATGAAGGACTTTACTATTTCATTATTTATGTTGTATTTTCCTCAACATTTTGGGGGGTCTTTTTTTGTTTGTACTACTTCAGAAAAAGTTGTTTTTTTTTTTTAAACAGAAAAACCAAAAACAAAGTCCATAATCCCACATTAAAAAAAAAATTTGGGGTGGGGGACTTCTCTGGTGGCGCAGTGGTTAAGAATCTGCCTGCCAATTCAGGGGACATGGGTTCAAGCCCTGGTCCGGGAAGATCCCACACGCCGCGGAGCAACTAAATCCGTGTGCTGCAACTACTGAGCCTGCGCTCTAGAGCCCGCGAGCCACAACTACTGAGCCCACGTGCCACAACTACTGAAGCCTGCATGCCTGGAGCCTGTGCTCCACAACAAGAGAAGCCACCACAGTGAGAAGCCCGTGCACTGCAACAAAGAGTAGCCCCCACTCGCTGCAACTAGAGAAAGCCCACACGCAGCAATGGAGACCCAAAGCAGCCAAAAATAAATAAATTTATTAAAAAAATTTTTTTTTCTTTTTCACATGTTCACACACACACACACACACACACACACACACACACACAGTGAAAGGGTTTATATGTACATTGTTTTCTTAGTTCAAGGCTTTTTCTTTGTTGAAACATCTCCCCTTGTTGCCTCCCCGTGTTAACAACTTAGCGTATGCCTTTTATGTTTTTGTTTTCATGATAGTGATTATAGCTTGTGTGTGTGTGGCTATGTTGTGCCACCCAGACCTCCGCCTCCTTGGATGGGATTGGCTGAGGGCTTTGTTGCAACTGTATCACATTTGAGCTTCCACTCCCTCAGTCCTTCTGCTCCCCAAGAGCGTCCCCAAGTAAACGTTTGCAGGAAAAGCTCAGTCTGGTCCCCAGGGAACTTGATCTATGCAGTGGGTGCCAGTAGTGGTCTGAGAAAGCAGACATGGCATTTTGGAATTTGGTCACCCTTAGGTGGGCTGGCACTGATGACTTCATCACAAGTTGTAGGTGAAATACGGATGGCAGCGGTGCAGTTAAAGCTTTTACTAGGGGTGGCTGGTCTGGCATACCAGTGCAAGCAGCTGTGCAAGCTGCTGGGCAGTACTATGTATTTGAAAAGAATAGGGCAATGGAAGAGAATGGCATTGGTGGCTGTGGCTGGGTCCTTTGGAAAAAGACAAAGGCCAAGCGTGGTTAATTAGCAATTAAAGGGTAAATGTGATAGCCAGAGGGCTCACCTGCTAGCCTGTGAAGAGACCACCTGCAGTCACAGCCCCCCCCCCCCCCCAACCCCAGCCTAGTATGGCTGGTAGAGCTCCAGAGGAGGTTGGATGCTCAGCCCTGGCGGGTGTTCTACCTCAAGGTCAGGGCCTTGACCAGGAAGAGGGACCTGACCCTGAGATGCAGGATGGGGACGTCTCGATTGGTGCATTCAAGTTTGAATCCCAGGTACCTCTGGGACCTGCAGAAGTAGCTACTCCTCTCTGTTAAAGGCCAGCCCCCTTCTCTCTACCCGCCTCTCTACCCTTAAGTTCCCCAGCTTAAAGACAGTGCAAGAGGGTTCTATCTTGAGAAATAACACATCCTCCCTCAGGAAATGCCACCTCCTCTTTTGGCCATTAAGTCACTACATAACCTGGCCAAGAGGTACCAGGGCCTGTTAAGGGAGTGGATGAGACGGGCTGGTCAGGGAACAGAAACCCTATAGTCATTGGAACAGGGAAAGTTTAAAGCATTATTAACTAGTAATGGGATTAGCTGACAAGAAGTAAAGAAAACTGAGGATTACAATAATAGGAGACGCAGGGAGCATCTACCTGCGGCAGTGTCGAAGGAAGGAACAAAACTAGAATGACCTGGCCAGGTGACGTCCACCAGCCTCTGTCATCTATTGTCCCTGTATGGGCAACTTGGGCTCTTTAATGGAGTGACCATGGGGCTGGGGCGGAGGCCACGCGTGTGCCCAACAGCATGGCGCTCCCACTCACCAGGGCCGATCTCGCCGTTGCCTCTGTTGAATTTCCAATGACACACTGAACTCTGGGTCCCCAATAGTACTGAACTTTGAGAACAGTCACTTGGGGGCTAGTTGGCAATACTGGACCCCTTGTGCCCCCAAAGGTGCCGTTATTCGTCTCGACTCGAATCCACACGTATTCCAGGCACGGGTTTGCCTTTCCCATATGCAGGGCCTCAGTGAGCTCCATAATACAAGGCTCACAGAGCCTTTGACCCACTGACACAGAATCCTGCATAGCATCGCCCTGGATATAGGGACCCACTTTACAGCAAAGGAGCTGCATTGGGCACATGATCGTGGGACCCACAGGTTCCGTCACAGCCACACACCCAGAAATGCCAGCCCAACAGAGTGGTAGAGTGGTAGAGCAGGCTGAGCTCAGGTGACCTCCAGGCTGCAGTATACACTGTACATCAGTGACCATTGCAGGATGCAGTGGCCCCAGTATAGATAATTAAGGGCTCTGGGAGCCAAAAGGTGGCAGTGGGAGTGGCCCTGCTACCATCACTCCCAATGCCCCTCCCAATCAATTTGTGTTTCTCTCTCCAGATACCTCTGGGTTCTGCGGGTTTAGTCTTGACTCCCCAGGGGAAACCCACCAGGGACAAAGGCAAAGTACTGTTCGATTTCAAGCTATAGCTGCTGCACAGTCATTTCAAGTTCTGTACTCCAGTAGACTGGCAGGCAAGTGAGCTACTCTCCATCCTGCTAGGGGTGACCTCCTGCTCACCAGAGGTCAGGGCTGCTGTTACATAATGGGGCAGGAAAGCATCTACGTGGCACCCAAGTGATGTGCTTGGCCACCTCTTGGTCCTCTGACCAAATTTGCTGGTAAATGCAGTGGCCGTGGCCTGAGAAGGGCATGGTGACCAGGGACTTACACCCCTCAGGGATGAGGGTTTGGGTCACGATCAGGCAAGCTGCCTAGACCAGCAGAGGTGCCAAGCCAGGGTGAGGGGAACCTCAGAATGGGTAGGAGAGGGAGGTGAATAGCATTTGCAGCTTTGAGACCAGCTGCAGGACAAGGACAGGCAGTTCACCCCATTAACCTTCCTTTTAAGTTCCCTCAGGAAGAGGCCCAGCAGAGTCCCGAAGGAGCTGCTCCCAGAACATATCTGAGCTGTGCAGTGTAGTGAACACTGTGGGTGCCCCGAGCCCCCCACTCATCACCCCAGCTGCTGCTCACCACACAGCCCCTCCCGATGGTTGCCTCAGCTGCAAGGGCACACCATTTTCCCAGGAGCAACCAGGTAATGACTGGTGGGTGCTGGGGAGTAAAGGCTCAGCTCCCTTGACCCTGTGGGGGACAACTATACAGGACCATGCCAGGTCCAGAGCAGGCCTTTGTAGCGGCCGCATCTTGGACCAGTCCTCCCTCCTTCACTCCCCTACAGACGTTGATCCTGAGAGCGCTACCCCAAAACCTTTCTGAATGCAAGCCTTCATCTCAGGGTCAGCCTCCCAGGGACCAGACCTGTGCCAGTGTATGGGTGTAACATACTCATGTACATGAATGGGGAGATTTGGTCATTGTTTTAAAAAATGGGATCATATTTTCACAGATCTCTGCTAATACAGCTCATTCTTTTCAATGGCTCTGTGCTTCATGGTGTGGATGTTACATAATTTATCCATCGACTGCCCTCATGATTGGTATCTCCTTTGTTTTCAGTCCTTTGCCGTAAAGCAATACTATCATAAATGTTTTGCTTTAAACCTATTTACTGTTGCACATATTTCTGTGAAACAGATAGCCAGGAGTGAGGTGGTTTGGTTAGATGATTTATATATTTATATCTCTTTGTTTTTATTGAGGTTACAACACACACACACAGAGCACAACTATCCTAAGATTATAGTTCAAAATTTCACAAACTGAACACCCGTATAACCTTCACCCAGATCAAGAAACGGAACATTGGTAGCATCTCAGAGGCCCCTCTTTCCTCCCTTTGGGTTCGTTCTTTTCTTCCCAACTCCTGAGAGTGATGTGCGTATTTTTAACTTTAAATAAGTGTCGACACTGTGCTTTCCAAAAAGGTCCTAACCATTCGCATTTTTACCAGCAATGAGTGAGACTACCTCTTCTTCTCCATCTCCAATTATATTTGATTTGTGTTTCCCTGACTGCTAGTGAGTTTGGGTATTACATCATGTTTGTTTGCTTTTTGGATTTGCTATTTTGCGTGTTGCGTCTCCCTGTCTTTTGCTCACTTTTCCATTGAATTGTTTCTTTTTTGGTCAGTGTAACTTGTATAATAAAAATATTAACCCTTTGTCTTTTTTGTCCCAAACAGTTTTCCCAATGTATTATTTTCTTTCAGAAGTGGTGCTAGTTATACTACCCCTATTCATTAATCTATCCTTCTCTACTGCATTAAAATACCATCTTCGTTGTATATTAAATTCTCATAAGTCCTGGGGTCAGTTTCTGGATTGTCTACTCTGTTTTAGAGATCTTTTTGTCTATTCCTATTCAAATACCTTGTGGATTTGATTACAGTGCCTTTATAGTATGTTCTGATAATCTGGCAAAGCAAGTCTTCTTTTATTTTTTTAAAAAAACGTACCTTTCTGGGTCCTGCCTGGTGGTCCAGTGGCTAAGACTCCACATTCCCAATGCAGGGGTCACAGGTTCCATCCCTGGTCAGGGAACTAAGATCCCGCATGCTGCACGGTGCAGCCAAAAAAAACCCTTACCTTTCTTCTCTATTTTCAGACATTTAATATTTCATATGTACTTTGAAATTATTATTTTTTTCAATTAAAAGAACTCTGTAGGGTCTCTGATGAGAATTACATTAATTAAAAATATATATATTTATTTATTTATTTATTTATTTGGCTGTGCCGGGTCTTAGTTGTGGCACACGGGATCTTCATTGCTGCGTGCAGGATCTTTTAGTTGTGGTATGCGGGGTCTTTAGTTGAGACACGCGAACCCTTAGTTGCGGCATGTGGGATTTAGTTCCCTGACCAGGGATCGAACCCAGGCCCCCTGCATTGGGAGCATGGAGTCTTAGCCACTGGACCACCAGGCAAGTCCCTGCATTAAATTTATATTTAGGAGAATTAAATATTTTGTTCATATCTCAGTGCTATGTATTCGCGTTTGTATAGATCATGCTTTATGCCATTTTATAAGATTTTAAGTTTCCATCATTGAGTGCCTTGTACTTTTCTTGTTAAATTAATCCTGAGTATAACTTTCCTCTATCGTCAGTGAAAGATTTCCCCCATTTGCATTTCATCGTTGTTATCGTTGCTATTAGAGAGAACGTACATCCCAGAGGTTACGAGCCGAAACTTGAGTCATGTTGCCTGGGGTTGAACCCAGGTTCCATCACTTCCTGTCCAGCCCAAACTTATTAAAATTAAAACAAAAGCTAAATGAGAAGTTTGTATTAATGATATTTTACTGAAGTTGTAATTGTTCCATTACAATATTATTCAGTCTAAGAATTTCTTCACCTTTAATACTTACAAGCTTTCTGTAAAATGGTGAACTTGGGTTTTCAGAATCAAGTATTCAAATGCAAATACCAAGTAATACTTTTTAATAAACTGCATGATTACATAGATCTGTCTCCAGTTAATTTGAAGATACTTTGCATAAATGTTTATTACAATGGTAGTATGCATTTTGGTTGTAAATTTTACTACATTGTTTTAATTAAGTAAATAATGAGTAAATGATTATAGAGGCTATTTTCAATGTTTAGCTAATTATATGATTTTAATTTCTTTATTCCCTCATGCTTCCTTTCTGTGTCTTGTAAAGCTGCAGAAGTGGTGGACAAATCCAGTGTTAGGTATTCAGTACTACCTGAAGATGGGAAGAATCAGTCACTGGAGAAAAAGGTGAAACCTTGCAAGTATGACTAATTCTAAACAGATAACTTTCATTCATTCAATAAATACTTATCAAGTGTCTACTATATGCTAGGCACTGTGGATGCAACGGTTAAAAAAACAAAAGGAATTCTTCTCCAGGAGCTGTAGTTTAACTTGTATGAGGGGACTAGGAAGACGGAGAAGCACGATATTTCTCTATGACGTGGTGAATTAGTGTCACTGTAGGAGACAGGGCCAAGTGCTTTGGGGACGATAGGGGAGATGGCTAACCCAGTTTTTGTGCTGTTTCGTTCAGCTTTTTCTGGGAGGTGGGGAGGGGAATCTGGGACGTTTGTCTGAAGTATGAACACTCTGACTTGAGGTCTAAAGGATGACTAAGAAATGGTCAGTCTAAAGATCCTCACCTTTAGAGAGTGGGGGAAGGACTTTGGGAAGAGTTTTTAGGTTAGGGGAAGAGAGCTTGGAACTTCGGGGTAGTGGAAATAAAGAGAAATTCAGGGGCTTCCCTGGTGGCGCAGTGGTTGAGAGTCCGCCTGCCGATGCAGGGGACACGGGTTCGTGCCCCGGTCTGGGAAGATCCCACATGCCGCGGAGCGGCTGGGCCCGTGAGCCATGGCCGCTGAGCCTGCGCGTCCGGAGCCTGTCCTCCGCAACGGGAGAGGCCACAACAGTGAGAGGCCCGCGTAACGCATAAAAAAAAAAAAAAAAAAAAAAAAAAAGAGAGAAATTCAGAAGGAAAAGGGTATAAAATTTGCAATGGGCGAGTTACGTGGTTTGGGCTTGGCAGAGAGATGAGAAGAGGTCATGTTATTACCCAAGACCTTCTATAGGAAGCAGTGGTGGAGGTGGCATAATAGTTAAGAGAGTGGGCTCTGGAGCAAACTACCTGTGTCCAAATCCAAATCTAACTTAGTCTGATGTAAGCTCCCTTAGTAAATCCCTGGATTGATGGGATGGTTATTTGCCCCTGAAGTGGAAGGAGCGGCATCTTTGACAGAAAAGGGACTGTGCAGCCCTTTGAAAGTGAATGGAAATTCTCTCTCCCAAAGGTGTTCAAACTGTGCTCCTTCGATCCCTAAGGCAGAGGTCTTCAAATCGTTTTGCTCCCTTTCTCACAAAAGACTTTTGAAAAGCCATGTATCTCCTGACATATTTTTAAGTTGACGTTTAAAATATTTATCACAAGTTTAAAAAGTTTCATAGGACATGATTTCTGGTGGATTAATAATATTGACATTTAAAAAACTTATATCACAGTTTAAAATCTGTCCACTAATATCTAAATACTATACTCTGATAACTTGACATCTACCATCATTCCTTTAAAAAATACATGAGCAGGATATTCTTCAACAATCTGAATTTTTATATTTACCTTTTCCTTCTTGACTCCTTTTCTTGTATACTTCTCCACAGAATTTTTATTTTGGAAGTCTTTTCTTAAAAAGCATATAATATTTCTCTGCAATAAAAATGACTATAAGTTTAAATTTTCTGTGATCATGTGACTGTGTTAAAACATTTTCTTTCAAAATTATTTTTAAAGTATTATTGGTATACGTTTGTTCAGAATAGCATAAATATATCATAAAATCTGAAAAATAAGCATAAAAAATAAAATTTTATTGTAAATGAATCCTACAATGAAACGGAGAGATACTTTTCCCCCTCGGTCAGTGAATTGATTAATGAATATTGCACATTGCTAGGTCGAAACAGGAAGAGGATTGGGCCGAACTGTGTTTTCAAAGAAACTTTAGTAGGTAGATTAACATAGTATCGACTAGTTGTGGTGATTTAATTTTCTCTATAAATGGCCTTTGGTTGGAAGTTGTCAGTGATTCATCCTCACTCTTAGGCACGTGTGCAGCACACTCCCCTCCGCGTGTAACATCTCCTGTTACACGCATGGTGCCAGCGCAGGGCTGTGGTGCGAGACTGTCTAAACTAACTCCTGCCTATTCCAGCCCAGGATGCAGATATGCACTCCTACCTGGTTGAGAAAAACCACTGCTCTGGAAGACACTCCATAGTTCATTAGAAAGTTGGGTCATAGTTAATGCGAAGCTGTGTTCCCACTTTACCTTAGATGAGTTTTATCAGATTTTACTTTGGTTTAGACCTGTCTTATGAATCCATATTCTAGTGAAATATTTTCCATTTTTCTATAGAATCTTAATTCTCTTACGAGCCAAACGTCAAGAGTTTCCATCAAGTTCTCTTCTCAGTCCTCCAGTATCAGACTCACAGATCAAGTGTCTACTGACCAAAACCAGAAGAATATCAGCTCATTGGCTTCTTCCAGGTGTTTAATTCCACAGTGTGACCAAGAGGCTTCAGTTCTACAGAAAATGGAACATAAGAGAAAACACGTACCAAAGGAAAGCATAAATAATGAAAACAATGAAGAAAGCATGAGTCTGAAAAGAAAACGTATCACATGTAATAATTCATCAGAGAAAACAAGTAAACTTACGGCATTGGAAGAAGATGCTGATGAGGTTGAAACCCACCTAAATTCTAGGAACTCAAAAGCATTCACAAACAATTTTTGTGATATTAGGTATTTGGATGCTTTGGAGAAAAGCCAGCTGATTGAAATGCTCAAACAGGCAGTAGCTCTGGTGGTAACTCTGATATATAAGGATGGCTCAACTCAGCTGAGAGCAGACCAGGTTAGTAAACGGTGTTGGTTTTTGTTTGTTTGTTCTGTTTTGTTGGCACCATGAAAGAAACCCATTTTCTTAGTGACTGATTTTGATAGGAGAGCAAGAAGTAAGATTTTAAGCCTTCTCCTTTCCCCCAGGGGTGAGTGACTGACACTGCATAGTTCTCATGAGGCTGTTAAGAAACTGCTGAATGTTTTCCATTTTATATTCCACCAGCAAAGTGTGAGTTTCCAAATTCTCCACCTCCTTGTCAATACTTGTTGTCTTTTTTATTTTAGCCATTCTGCTGTGTGTGAAGTGGTATTTCACTGTGGTTTTAAATTGTATTTCCCTAATAACTGGTGACATCAAGCATCTCCTCATATGCTTACTGGCCATTTGTGTATCTTCTTTGGTGAAACGTCTTGAAATTCAAGTCTTTTGCTCATTTTTAAATTGGGTTATTTGTGTTTTATTTTGGATCTGTAAGGGTTCTTTATATATTTTAATACCAGTCTCGTCAGATATATGATTTGCAGTTCTCCAAGTCTGTGGCTTGTTTTTATCAATTTCCTGATGGTGTCTTTTGAAACACAGAACTTTTTAATTTGATGAACTCCAGTTTACCAAGTACTTTTTTATTGCTTCTGCTTTTGTTGTTAAATTTAAGAATGCTTTGGGACTTCCCTGGTGGTCCAGTGGCTAAGACTCTGCACTCCCAATGCAGGGGGCCCGGGTTTGATCCCTGGTCAGGGAACTAGATCCCACATACTGCAACTAAGAGTTCGCATCCTGCAACTAAAGATCCTGCATGCCGCAACGAAGATCCCACACGCCTCAAGGAAGATCCTGCATGCTGCAACTAAGACCTGGCACAGCCAAATAAATAAATAAATATTGCTTTTAAAAAAAGAATGCTTTGCCTATACCAGGTCATGAAGATTTACTGTATTTTCTTCTAACAACTTATAGTCTGAGCGCTCACATTTAAACCTGTGACCCGGGACTTCCTTGGTGGTCCAGTGGTAAAGAATCTGCCGTACAATGCAGGGGACGTGGGTTCGATCCCTGGTCAGGGAACTAAGATTCCACTTGCTGCGGGGCAACTAAGCCCGCGCACCACAACTACTGAGCTCGTGTGCCTCAACTAGAGCCCACGTGCCGCAAACTACAGAGCCCATGCGCTCTGGAGCCCGTGTGCCACAACTACAGAGCCCACGTGCCCCGGAGCCTGTGCGCCACAACTAGAGAAGAAAAAAAAAAAACGCACACGCCACAACTAGAGAGAAGCCTGTGCGCCACAACAAAAGATCCTGTATGCCTCAACAAAGATCCCGCGTGCTGCAACTAGACTAACTATGGCATACCCCACCGTCCGGGTTTCCATTTCTAGAAAACTGCTCCCATCAGTAAACCACTCAACCTCAGGGCTGTCAAGAGGCTCATCTAGAAGATCAGGCCTGCTGGAGTAAGTTTGCTCTCTGGTCTCTATACACTGATGCACTAAGTCTCCATTCTTGGCCGCTGGAAGCAGAGTTGCTGGGTTCAGGGTTTGGCACACCTTTAAGGGAATGTCGGGGGTTCCATTAGGAGGGCCTGATATCTTGTTAACCTTCCTCCAGTCAACTAATGATGTCCTTTGACTTCTAGCACAGACTGTACCTGATGAGGGGTTAACACATCTAAGTGTTGTCCTGGGGTGAGCTGGGAAGCCTCATTAACCAATAGAGCCGTGGCTGCTAGTGCTCACAGGGAGTTTGGCCATCCCAGGGCCACCGAGTCCAGTTGTTTAGAAAAGTAAGCCACCAGTCTTTGATCTGGCCCCAGCTTTCAGGTCAGAACTCTGAGCGCTATCCCTGACCTCTCATGGAGTATAGGGTGAAGGGTTTGTCTGACGTTGGAAGCCCCCATGCTGGTGTCCTACTCAACTCAGTCTTTAGAGTCTCAAAGGCCCACTGGTGGCCCCTATTCCCTTTCTTCCCCCTTCAGAGCCTCATATAGGGGTTTTGCTGTAAGATCATAATTTGGAGTCCAGATACAACAGAACCCAGCCATCCTGAGAAAGCCTTGGAGTTGTCTCTTCGTGGTTGGAGATGGTAGTGCGCTAATTGCTGTCTTTCAATCCATGGCCAGGACTTGCACTCCTGGGGTCAAAATAAATCCTAAATACTGAGCACTGTTGTGAAATCTGAGCCTTTGTCAGAAAATTAGGACCTTAACAGTATTCTGAGCTGAGACTCGCTTTGTCTCACTACTTATTAGCAGATCATCAATATATTGTAATAGAGTTCCATTTTTTCAGGCTTAGTTCCCTCAATTCTTTTGCTAACGAGTTTCCAAACAAATGGGGACTATCCTGAAAGCCCTGCGGAAGCACTGTCCAAGTGTATTGAGTAGCCTCCAGAGGGGCAGGGTCCCTCCATTCAAAGGCAAAACAGGTATTGAGGGGCTTCCCTGTGGCGCAGTGGTTAAGAATCCACCTTCCAATGCAGGAGACGTGGGTTCTATCCCTGGTCAGGGAACTAAGATTCCACCTGCTGCGGGACAGCTAAGCCCACAGGCTCTAGAGCCTGTGCACCGCAGTGAAGATCCTGAACGCCACAACTAAGACCTGATGCAGCCAAATAAATAAATATTTTATATATATATATATATATATATATATATATATATATATACACACACATTTTCCTCCCTTTCCAGAAGAAATTTTTTAAAAAATGGTATTGAGATCCTGGATGTAGAGAAATACAGAAAAATGCATCTTTGAGGTCCAACACAGAAATACTGAGTGCTTCCTGGCACTTGGGCAAGGAGGGTGTGTGGGTTTGGCACCACTGGGTGAATAGGGATGACTGCCTAGCTCACTGCTCGTAAGTCTTGCACAAACCGATATTCCCCATCAGCCTTCTGAACAGGGAGGATTGGGGTGTTACAAGGGGATTGGCAGGGCCCAATGACTCTGTGTTTTAGGAATTTGGTGAGCAGCTGTTGGATCCCCCTCAGGGCCTCAGGCTTTAAAGGATATTATCGCCAGGAGCTGGGGCCAGCTGGGGTTGTCGTTTGGCCATCCCACAGGAGGGTGCTCAGGACATTCCCTTTCCCGGTGCCCCTCCTTCCAGAAAAAGGCACACTGATTCCTGCCCAGGTGGTTCCTGGGCTGCTGGTCTGGTCTTCTCAGCTGTCTAGTGTCCCCTCAAGATGGCGGGTGGATCAGAGCAGCTAAGAGCTGTGTTTTCTTTGTTAATCTCCTATCCGTGTTGGCCTCCTTTGCCATGTCCTCGTTGTTATAGACGTTGAAGGCCTCCTCTACCAAGGTTCACAATGGGGTTTGGGGCCCAGCTTCAAGCTTTTGTAATTTCCTCCTGATATGAGAAGAGGACTGGGTGATAAATGGCATGGCCAATAGTGACCTCCCTTGTGCAGACTCAGGGTCTGTATTGGTGTACTTCCTGAATGCCTCTGTCACCCGACTCAGGAAGACTGCTGGGTTTTTATCTTTTTCCTGTGTAATCTCTTGGACCTTATCATAATTTACAGGCTTCACCATATGCCTTTTCATTCCTTCTGATAAACAAGTAATATAACGTCTCATCCTGGCTTGGCCTACATGATCCTCACAATCCCAGTTGGGGTCCTGTTGTGGGATTGCGTCACCAGTTCAATAAATCTGGTGCTGTGCGTTGGTGGCCACTAGGCTGTCTTTGTGTTCCCTGGCCTTTCTTAGTATACATTCCTTCTTGTCCAGGGGGCAACAGTGGTTCAGAATAACTGTAATTCTTGCCATGTCAGGGAAAACATTAACCCCAGCATGGTAAATTTGTCCCTAAACTTGTCAGGGTTCTGTGAGAACCTGCCAAACCCCTCCTTACGGATTCCTAAGTCTCTCATCAAGAAGGAGGCATGCACTCTAGTAATTCCCTATTCCCATCCGCTACTTCCCAGAGGGGGTAAAGGCCCTGTGGTGTGAAAGTGGGGGCTAATTTTGAACCTGATCAGGGCCCCATTGGGGACAGCACTGGGGGCTCTGGTTTCAGGGCTCCTGGCTAAATGGGGTAAGGTGGGGGTCGAGGGACTGAAGGTGATGTTGAAGGGGAAGAAGCCCAATGAGAAAGAGGCCCAATGTGCCAATGACTAGTTGGCGGTTGAAAGGGGATCTGTGAGAAAGTCTGGCTCTAAATCTTCTGGGGACAAAACAGAAATAGAGGCCACACACACAACAGGAATCCCTCAAACCGGGGTCTTGATAAAGTTTCATAAAGGCCTGCATGTAAGGGACCTCCCCCCACTTTGGGGACTGCTTACAATATTTTGGTCCAGTTGTAAAATGGTGCTAAAGTTAAGGGATCCATTCTGTGGCCAGTTCTTCCGGTCACCCAAGGCATATTGGGGCTAGGCTGTGTTGCAAAAGAAGATGGTTTTTAAACCATCTAATTTAAACTGTCCCGAATTTTTAAGAGTTTTAATCTTTGGGGGCATTTCCCATGTTTACATATAAATCTGGCGGCTAACAAACAGATCCTGCAGCTGGATGGAGTCCTCAAGACCCGGCATAACAAAACCAAAGGGTGAGATGACAAAGGAAATCTCAGAACTCCCTTCCCCACAGTTGAGCACACAGGACAGAGAAATATTGGGGGGTTGTGCAAAGTTCACCTCAACAGGGGCCTCGGGGGCTGGGGGTTTAGATGTATGAAGTAAGGAAAAAGAAATAGGAGAAAGAGAGAAAACCTGCTCTTTCAGCCTGCCTCTCTGCGTGTGTCTATTCAGGCAGTCCCAGTCTGCCGTGCGCTTCCACAAGGGCCAGTGGAGAGAGGCACTCCGTCCACCACCCACCAGGGTGATCAGACCCAGAAACCAGTGCTGGTGGGACTCTAACCCACAACTGGGACTTTAACCCAGGAAAAAGAAGTTGAGAAGTTTGTGACGACTGGGCTTCCAGCCACTGCACAGTATGAGGATTGAACCTCTGTCACTCTCAGAAATCTCCCCTCAAGGAAAGCCCACCGGCCCAAGATCTGCACGGTATGAGGCAAGCCTCTCCCACCTCTGTCACCTGTCAGGGTGAGCCGGTGCCAGCCAGAGGGAGCATGGTCTCACCAACTAAGGAGTTAGGCTGTAGTTGCCCAACACTCACTTCTCAGAAGGATGCGACAGAGAAGTAGAGAGGACAGAGAAAGGGGTTTTAGAGAGAGGTCAGAAGAGGGAAAATGGAAGGGGAAAGCTGCCTGAATGAGGATAGTGACACCCCTGGGGCAACCGAAGGCAGACTTACCAATCCCTGCAGCACTGAAGCAAAGATTCAGGTGGCCACGTGTCAGCTGCAAGGAGGCTGCAATCAGCTGTACCAGATGGGCCCAGATCCTCTCTCAGAGGGGCAAGGAAAAAAAGAAGGCCCCACAGGTCCCAGCAGAGTTGCCAAAAAGTGTTACCAACCTGGGCCCTTGGACTCTTTAATCAATAGAAATCGACAAGAGGCCAGATGAGAATTTCAGGCAAGGCTTTATTGGGGCTCGTGGTACAGCACAAGGGAGCAAGAACAAGAGACAGGTTCCCTTGCCTGCCCCCTGAGAGGACCTGCTTGGGTCCTTAAATGGGGTAAAAATGGGGGTGGGTCTGTGCGTTGGGCATAAGGCACACCTTAGGGGTCTGCCCACCCCCTTGGTGGTGCCATGTGCAGAGATGATGCACCGTGCCCTGCTTTTGCTCCCAGCACCTCAGAAATGGCAGTTTGTGGCCTTTTTGTATCCTATTGCTTATTATTGTCCCAGCTTGCCCATGCATGCCGTTATTTTTAGTCACTTGTAGTTTCTTTGTATCCTATTGCTCAAGGAGACATTTGTCCAGGTGCAAGCACTCTGGTAGAGGATCCCAAGTCCCAGCCTGGCTCAGTTTTGCCATCTTAGCAGTACTGAATTTTCTGATCCATGAACAGGGGGTGGCCTTTCATTTATTTAAAACTTCGATTTCTTTTAGCAATGTTTTGTAATTTTCAGTGTAGTGTATAAATCTTGCTTTACCTTTCACTTTTTTTTTTTTTTGGCGGTACGTGGGCCTCTCACTGTTGTGGCCTCTCCCGTTGTGGAGCACAGGCTCCGGACGCGCAGGCTCAGCGGCCATGGCTCACGGGCCCAGCCGCTCCGTGGCATGTGGGATCTTCCCGGACCGGGGCACGAACCCGTGTCCCCTGCATTGGCAGGCGGACTCTCAACCACTGCTCCACCAGGGAAGTCCTACCTTTCACTTTTGAAAGGCATTTTTATGGGGTAAAGAATTATAAGTCGATAGTTTTTTTCTTTCAGTAGTTTAAAGATGTTATGCTGCTGTCTTCTAACTTGCTTTGTTTCCCATAAGAAATCTACTATCACCCTTATCTTTGTTTCTTTCTAGGCAATGTGCCCCATCCCCCCTCCCCAGCTTCTTTTAAGGTTTTCTCTTTATCACTGCTTTCAAGCAATTTGATTATGATGTAACTTGGTGTAATGTTTTTCATGTTTCTTGTACTTGGAGTTTATTAATCTTCTTGGTTCTACAGCTCAGCTTGGGAGAATTGACATTATTATTTTGAGTTTTGTAGTCCTTAAACATGTATGTGTCTCTGTTATGGAGGTCTTCTCTGATTTCTTTCATGAGTATTTTATAGTTTTCAGTATACAGATCCCATACATGTTGTATTGATTTCTATCTAAGTATTTAATTTGGTGGAATAGTTATTATAAATGGTAATTTCTTTTTTAAAAAGTTTATTTGTACATGCTCATTGTTAGTGTATGGAAATATAATTGATTTTTGTATTTTGATCTTGTATCCTGCAACTTTGCTAAACTCACATATTAGTTCCAGGAGGTGTTTTGTTTTATTTTGTTTTGTAGATTCCTTTGGGTTTTCTACACAAACATTTATGTTATCTGTATATAGGGACAGTATAGTTCTTCCTTTCTAATTTATATGCCTTTTATTTCTTTTTCCTGCTGTATTGCATTGGCTAAGACTTCCATTATGATGTTGAATAGGGAGGAGACCAGATTTGGAGAGTGAGATCATGGGTTTGGCTTTTGACCTTGATTGTCATTAAAAGAGGTATTCATTTACAAATTTTAATTTTAGGCCTTTTCTTTCTGCTTAATTAAAAAACTTGACAGATCTTTCTTGAATAAATGCATTGTTTATGTTTGATTTTGGAACTTTATTTTATTGTGTATTCACAGGCTCTGGCTTCCTCTGTTGAAGGCATTGTGATGTTACCAAGGAGCCATGCAGAGAAAGGCAGTGGTCCTCTGGCTGCCCCAGCCTCTGACAGTGTTCTGGAGGAAGGCTTCATGCCCAGTGATCAGTGTATCTACATAAAAACTGAGCCCTCTTCCATTTGGGACCAAGAACAAGAGGCACATCATCAATTTGCCAGGTAAGAAATCTTCACTAATTACCTTAAATCCTACTTATTCACCTGCTTTATCCTAATTTAGAGTTTCCCAAGCTCCAGTTTTAGTTATTTAAACTTTCAGAAGTTTTGTTTGAGCACATGAAAATAAAATGGATCTAAATGACAGAAACCGCTACAAACACCCTCTCTCCCTCAAAGAGCTTCTGGAATGGAGGGTCCATCCATGGGAGCCAGCTCCGGGATTTGAGTCAACATCGCAATGAGAGGCTGGTGAGAAAAGCGTCATCTTAAGGCGTGCAAACCCACTGTCGCTGCGGGAGCCCTGGCTGATTTCCTCATTACACTTGTTCTCTCACTCACGGCCTTGGAAAATGAAGTTAACACTGCCTTCAAAGAGTAGATAGTCCTCAGTACCACCGAGATATTACTAATTTCAAAGCTTCATTCTGTGAAAATAGAGAAGAAATGTCTCACTTGTATTTCCTGCCTAGAATCTTAGAATTTCAGAACAGGCAGGGATGCTTCTGCTGCCCCTTCTCAAACCTGAAAAGTCTCGTCGTGGGTTGGAGCCTGTGCCCCTCATCACTGTTTCTTTGCTCACATTGTCAGCCTGACTCACTTCTGCTTTGGGTGGGGACATCCACTTCCTGTTTGCCCAGCCCTCTGCACTCAAGTCAGTTAGGTGCCTGGAAGGAGCTCCTTGAAGCCACTGCCCTGAAGAGGGTGAGAAGGTGGGGGCCTGGTCCTGGCCCTTCCTGCCTAATACATTCTCGCTGGGCTCTGGGTGGGTTTTAGGTAGTTGTTGTGTCGGTTCCAGCCTACAGATAGTGATGCTGTCTAGGCTAGGAGTGCCTGAGGCACTGGTTCCGCCTGTATTCCTCACACCAAGCCCCCACAGACATTTCCACCATAGGGGCCAACCACTGTAGCTGGACCAGCCCTTGTGGTTCTTATGATCACAGGACACGCTTCAGCAAAAACCATTAGGGAATTTGAGGAACAAGATTTATCACTCACAAGTTCTGGAGAGTACACAGAGAGGTTATGGGTAGAGCAAGAGAGAGAGAGAGAGTGCATGGACCTGGGCCTCTGCCCTTATTAGGGTTTGAAGGTGGGGTGTCTAGGTTTTCACGGATTCACTCTTTACTGGCTAATTTAAAGCATAAGAGCGGGAATTAGGGCACAGGAAGGTTGAGAAGCCGTGTCATCACACAGTCGGTTATCTGGGTTACCCAGGGCTTTCTGGAAGAGGGAGCTTCATCTGGTTCCTTCTCTGGTTGTTTTGCCAGCAGCTGTGTTGCATAGCTGGCAACATGTCTATTCAGGATGGATGTCTTTGAAATGGATGCCTTGGCAATCAAAGCGTGATGTCAGGCATGTACACCACAGTGTGTACATGGGATGATGTTTGACAATAGAGCACTCTGCTCCCAAGAACCCGTAACCTTTTTTTCCCATAATTTTCTTTTGAAAGAACAATTGGGCAGGCTTTTTCTACGGAAGCCCTCTGTGAGAATAGGGCCCTAACATTCGGACAGCGCTTTCTGAATTCTGGATTTCTATATTCTACTCGACATTCTCCACTTGGACATCTGATGGTCACTTCAGCTCCGATCCTCCCTGTGCCTTTTGTTTAGCAGATGTGGCATAATTGACTTCTGTAACTGACTTAGAAAATACACTGTGTTTTAGCCACTTTGTCTTACAAGATATTCTTTGTGTCGCTTGTCCTTTCTTAAGCTAGAAATCAGCTAGGGTTTGTCTCTTAGTGGGAGAGATCATAGTTGTTAGATGGCCTTATTGAGAACTTCCGGGTTTCCAGCTACAAGAGCATCAAAGTGGGAGGATGCTCCAGTAGTCCCAGCTTAACTCCCTCATAAGCTGCCCCCACTCCTACACACCTCTCCAGGTCCAGCAGAGGCAAGACCTGAAGCTGTGCTGTCAGCAGTGGCCCTCTTCAAGGAAAATCAAAGTGAAAGCGCACAGAAAAATGCAAAAAGCCTGAAACTGTCTGCCTGCGGAGCAAGCAGAGCTAATCGGACCCCAGGTTTCCTTCTTCCTCAGCCTTCTCTGAAGACCCTCACTGATGTATTAATAAGCAGTTACCATAAAGGGGGATTAATACCTTGGGCCCTGGCAGCAGCAAGATCGGGTCTCAGACCTCAGCTTTGCCACTTCTCACTTGTGTAAGGCTGGGAAAATTGTTTCACCCCTCCGAGCCTCAGTTTCCTCACCTGTAAAATGGATCTAGTGCCTGCCTAATGGGATTATGATGGGGTTTCAACACAACAATCCTCGTGAAGTGTTTAGTGTGGTATTCGCACATGGTGAGTGTTTGATAAACGTCAACTGTTATGAATCCCATATTCAAGGAGCTCTTGATTTAATGGGCCAAGGTAAATTACAGTATCGTAGATGTGGTCCCTGCTGTAGCAGGTGTGTGGCCAGGAGTACTAAAGGAACCGGGAACCGGGCAACTCCCTGCCCAGGGAATCAGGCACCTGAGCAGTTTGTAGAAATTGTGGGAGGGAAATTTTAGGCAGGAATACAGCATGTGCCTGTGGCCCTGGAGTGTGAGAGGACGTGCACAGTCTGGTGATGGAGGAAGGAGAATCCAGTGTGGGCAGAGGGTAGACTGGGGGTGTGCTGGGAGCGCAGGCTGGGGCCAGCTGGGAGGAGTCCAGGGTGCGTCGGCTCTGCTCAGGAGCTGGAGGCTGAGTCTGTAGGTGGTGGTGCTGCACCCAGGGATTGGCTCTGAACAGTTGTGTGAACTTGAGTTCATTACTAGCCTCTTTGTGTCTTGGCTTCATCATCTGTAAATTGCAGATAATAAGTAACACCTACAAAAAATAACGCAGGAGACTGCATATAAGAAGTTTATTTGGGGTCTTAAGAATCGCAGTTCAGGAGACAAAGATTCAGGAACCCCGAAAGAGTGTTCTGGGGAAGAGAAAGAGTCAGGGACTTATAAAAACAAAAAGCCACAAGATTGTCAAAAGTTGCCTGGCAAGAATTGGGGATTGACTCTGATACAAGTCAGAAAAGATTTGTCCTTAAGGAATCACGAATTGTTTCAGGGTAGGGGTCTGACAAGTAGATAGGGTGTCCCGGGTTTCTGGCAGAGGTTCTGGATACCCTCACCAGGTTGAAAGGTCAGATTCCATCCAGGCTGAGACACATGAGCCCCACTTCCTCAGAGGCCTCCTGGCTGCGTTCTGGGGACTGAGTAATACCGTCCCTGTTTCGATTTTCCTTCCACACCTCTTAGGATTTGAGTTAATCAGTGGAAAGCTCGCAGAAGAAGAATGTCTGCCCATAGAACCGCATAAGTGACAGCTGTTAGTGGAATAGTAATAATACTTTCCCAAGGTGAAAAGCTCCAAATTACTGTGTCAATCAGTGAATGTCTTTTCATCTTCTAGGAAGGTGCTGCTTCAAACACTGGAATGTAAATGTCCTGTTATTTGTTTTAACGCCAAGGATTTCCTGAGAACAGTGATGCAGTTTTTTGGTGATGATGGCAGTTGGAAGTGTGGTATGTTTTAGTTTTTATAATCTCCTAAACTTACCTTTCCAACAGTGATTCCTCCTGGGACTGGGAGCACGGCAAGGACTGCTGTGTTGCACAACTCGTGGGTTGGGGGTGGAAGGGAGGTCGCACAGCTGCGATGCACTACCTGTGTGGCCATGGGCCCTGAGCGAGAGAGGCACTTTCCCTCTGTTTTAGATTATTTGAATTTTTTCAAGTATATGTTACTTTTGTAATTTAAAACAGGAAAGGAGTAAATTATTCAGCATGGGCAGATGGGATTTGTTGTTACCACAAATAGCTTATATGTAAACTTTCTAAGAATTAAACTAAAGTCCAGAGTAATTAACATCAAAACAGTATAAAACACGTTTTTTATCTTTCATTTAAAATTGTAAATAAGAATTTTTAAAACCTTTTTTTTATTAGATGGACAGATATGTAATAAAGCAAATATTGAAAGAATGTTCATTGTAGATTCTAGGTAGTAGATATGTGAGTGTTGACTGTACAGTTCTTTTCAAGTTGAACGTTTGAAAATATTCATAACAAGATACTGGAAAAAATCTTTTTATTGTACAAAACTTCCAACACGTACAAAAGTGCCTGTAATACGACAAGAAATGTATATTTGGTCTTTGTCCCTGGTTCCCAGCACTCAGCTCCCAAAACCCATATGGTCTCCAGAGTGAGGAGTGTCTTTTGTATGCTGATGGAGGACTGGTGCCTGGAGGCCCCCATGGCTTTAGGGTGGGCGTGGTCAACAGGAAGAAGAGGCACCATTAGAGGAGTGGTGCTCAGGAAGGGGAGCAGGGCTGGAGAGCAAGTTAATCACCAGTGGCCAGTGACTTAATCAATCATACTGATGTAACAAAACCTCCATAAAATCCCCTAAATGGTGGGGTTCCTAGGTGAGCTCGTCAAGGTGCTGGGAGCGTGGTGCACCTGGAGAGGGAGTGGAGGTTCTGTGCCCTCTCTATGCCTTGCCCTATGCATCCCTTCCATCTGGCAGTTCCTGTGTTGTAGCCTTTAAAATAAATGGGTGTTGTAAATAAGGTGCTTTCCCGAGTTCTGTGAGCCATTATAGCAAATGATGGACCCTGAGGAGGGGTCGTGGGAACCCCCTATTTATAGGTACAGGAGGCCCTGGACTTGGGGCTGGTGCCTGAAGTGGGGCCGTCTTGTGGGGCTGAGCCTTGACCTGCAGTGTCTGCACTAACCCCAGGTAGTTTGTGTCAGAATTGAATTGAGTTGTTGGACACTGGCTGGCGTGTGCAGAGAACAGCAAGTGTGTGGTGGGGAAAACACAACAGAGTACACAATAGCCAATTTCAACAGCTATCAACTATGTCCAGTCTTCTCTCCCCTATAACTTCCCACATTTCCAAATCTCTATCCCCTGGGTTATCTTGTAGCAAATCCCAAGCGTCATATTATTGACCTGTAAATATTTCAATTAGATGAGTAAAATATGAGGATTTCATTTTTCAAATGATGCCGTCATCATCTCCCCACAAAATTAACCATAATCTTTTCATATTATTAGCTATCCAGTCAGTGTTTGTACTTCCCCAGTTGTCTTTAAATATTTTTGTTTGTTTGTTTTCGTTGTTCACAGTTTGAATTGGGATCCAAGCAAGGGTTAGTGTTATCCTATACTTGGGTTGGGTGTTTCTTTTACTCTGTATATTCTCTCCATCTGTTGTATTTTCTTGCAATTATTTTGTTTTTTTGTTTGTTTGTTTTTTTTTGATATGTGGGCCTCTCACTGTTGTGGCCTCTCCCGTTGCGGAGCACAGGCTCCGGACGCGCAGGCTCAGCGGCCATGGCTCACGGGCCCAGCCGCTCCGCGGCATGTGGGATCCTCCCGGACCGGGGCACGAACCCGTGTCCCCTGCATCGGCAGGCAGACTCTCAACCGCTGCGCCACCAGGGAAGCCCCTATTTCGTCGCTTTTAACAGACCAGGCTTTTGTCCTGTAGGATTTCCCTTTCTTGGCATTTAGCATGTTCTCTCTCTTCTATTTCTTGTAAATTGGCAATGAGATTCAGTGGCTTGATCAGATTCAGGCTAGATTTTGGGAGTGCAAGACTGCTTCACAGTCCTGACCCTAACTCCGAGTGGTGGTGTGTCCTTCTGTCAGGAAATACATAATGTCTGTTTGTTTATCTTTTCTGTGATGTTTGAATTGTTATTGTGACTTCATATGTTGAATCTTCTCCATCTTTCCTATTTATCACTTTACCTAGAATCCATTTTCAGTCTCTTCATTTTTTAATTTAAAAAAATTTCCTCTTTCCCATCTTCATTTTAAGAAAACTTAAGGGAGTTCCATGATGTTCTAGTGGTTAGGATTCGGCACTTTCACTGCCATGGCCCAGGTTCATTCCCTGGTCAGGGAACTGAAAGCCTACAAGCCACATGGTGTGGCCAAAAATTTTTAAAAATGAAAATAAATTTAGGAACTTCCCTGGTGGCACAGTGGTTAATAATCCACCTGCCAATGCAGGGGACATGGATTCGAACCCTGGTCCAGGAAGATCCCACATGCCATGGAGCAACTAAGCCCATGTGCCACAACTACTGAGCCCGCGTGCCACAGCTACTGAAGGCTGCGTGCCTAGAGCCTGTGCTCCTCAACAAGAAAAGCCACCACAATGAGAAGCCCGCACACCACAATGAAGAGTAGCCCCCACTTGCCGCAGCTAGAGAAAGCCCACACGCAGCAACGAAGACCCAAAGCAGCCAAAAATAAATAAATAAATAGATTTTTTTTAAAAAGGAAAAAGTTTAAAAAAACTTTTTTTAAATATAAAAATACTTACGGCATTATCTATTGCACTTATTTGCTTTTGTGTATTGCCAGTTTAGTTTTTATTTCAGAAATTTTGTTTTGTTTTGTTTTGTTTTACTTTGCTTTCCTGAATTCTTTCATTTCTTCATTAAGCTTTTCTTTTACTAAGCCACCTAATCTCTAAGTATTTCTAATTCTGAGTTCTTTGTTTTTCATAACTTCTATCATTCTCTTAATTTTTCTTAGCTCATTTAAAATCTGTTTTGTTGGCATTTTTTTTTCAGTTACTGCCATTCTCCCCAGTGTGAGGCCTGTCCTGGTGACTTCAGTTTATTAGTTATAAGAGTTTATAGGGACCAGCCCCCAGACCACTCCAGTGCTGTCAGAACTTCCCCACAGATTTTTCAAAAATATATGTTGAGCGGGAGTTCTTCTCGCCCTGCCCTGGACGGTGCCCCTGGAGCACCCAGGTCACCCCTCCGGTGCCTGAGGCTGAGCAGTGGCATCATTTCATGTTCCCAGCGAGCCCCTTGGATCCCCACTGTGGTGGTGCATCCAGTGAGCAGCTCTCTTGGGGATCAAGATGCCATGTGGCTGACAGGGTCTTGGTGCTCCAGCTGGGTGTCAGGCCTGAGCCTCTGAGGTAGGAGAGCCGAGTTTAGGACATTGGGCCACCAGAGACCTCCTGGCTCCAGGTAATGTCAATTGGTGAGAGCTCTCCCAGAGATCTCCATCTCAAAGCTAAGACCCGGTTCCACTCAACAACCAGCAAGCTCCAATGCTGGACACCCTCTGCCAAACAACTAGGAAGACAGGAACACAGCCCCACCCATTAGCAGAGAGGCTGCCTAAACTCATACTAAGTTCACGGAAACCCCAAAACACACCACCGGACACGGTCCTGCCCACCGGAAAGACAAGATCCAGCTTCATCCACCAGAACACAGGCACCAGTCCCCTCCACCAGGAAGCCTACACAACCCACTGAACCAACCTTACCCACTGGGGGCAGACACCAAAAACAACGGGAACTACAAACCTGCAGCCTGCGAAAAGGAGACCCCAAACACAGTAAGTTAAGCAAAATGAGAAGACAGAGAAATACGCAGCAGATGAAGGAGCAAGGTAAAAACCCACCAGACCAAACAAATGAAGAGGAAATAGGCAGTCTACCTGAAAAAGAATTCAGAGTAATGATAGTAAAGCTGATCCAAAATCTTGGAAATAGAATGGACAAAATGCAAGAAACGTTTAGCAAGGACGTAGAAGAACTAAAGAGCAAACAAACAATGATGGACAACACAATAAATGAAATTAAAAATTCTCTAGAAGGAATCAATAGCAGAATAACTGAGGCAGAAGAATGGAAAAGTGACCTGGAAGATAAAATAGCGGAAATAACTACCACAGAGCAGAATAAAGAAAAAAGAATGAAAAGAATTGAGGACAGTCTCAGAGACCTCTGGGACAACATTAAATGCACCAGTATTCGAATTATAGGGGTCCCAGAAGAAGAAGAGAAAAAGAAGGACTGAGAAAATATTTGAAGAGATTATAGTTGAAAACTTCCCTAATATGGGAAAGGAAATAGTCAATCAAGTCCAGGAAGTGCAGAGAGACCCATACAGGATAAATCCAAGGAGAAACATGCCAAGGCACATATTAATCAAACTATCAAAAATTAAATACAAAGAAAAAAATTTAAAAGCAGCAAGGGAAAAGCAACAAATAACATACAAGGGAATCCCCATAATGTTAACAGCTGATCTGTCAGCAGAAGCTCTGCAAGCCAGAAGGGAGTGGCAGGACATATTTAAAGTGATGAAAGGTAAAAACCTACAACCAAGATTACTCTAGCCAGCAAGGATCTCATTCAGATTTGACGGAGAAATTAAAACCTTTACAGACAAGCAAAAGCGAAGAGAATTCAGCACCACCAAACCAGCTTTACAACAAATGCTAAAGGAACTCCTCTAGGCAGGAAACACAAGAGAAGGAAAAGACCTACCATAACAAACCCAAAACAATTAAGAAAATGGTAATAGGAACATACTTATCGATAATTACCTTAAATGTAAGTGGATTAAGTGCTCCAACCAAAAGACACAGACTGGCTGAATAGATACAAAAATTAGACCCATATATATATACTGTCTACAAGAGACCCACTTCAGACCTAGGGACACAGACAGACTGAAAGTGAGGGGATGGAAAAAGATATTGCATGCAAATGGAAATCAAAAGAAAGCTGGAGTAGCAATTCTCATATCAAACAAAATAGAGTTTAAAATAAAGATGATTACAAGAGACAAAGAAGGACACTACATAATGATCAAGGGATCAATCCAAGAAGATATAACAATTGTAAATATCTATGCACCCAACATAGGGGCCCTCAATACATAAGGCAAATGCTATCAGCCATAAAAGGGGAAATCAACAGTAACACAATAATAGTAGGGGACTTTAATACCCTACTTTCACCAATGGAGAGATCAACCAAAATGAAAATAAATAAGAAAACACAAGCTTTAAATGATACTTTAAACAAGATGGACTTAGTTGATATTTATAGGACATTACATCCAAAAACGACAATACACTTTCTACTCAAGTGCTCACGAAACATTCTCCAGGATAGATCATATCTTGGGTCACAAATCAAGCCTTGGTGAATTTAAGAAAATTGAAATCATATCAAGTATCTTTTCTGACACCAATGCTATAAGACTGGATATCAATTACAGGAAAAAAAACTGTAAAAAATACGAACACATGGAGGCTAAACAATATGCTACTAAATAACCAAGAGATGACTGAAGAAATCAGAGAGGAAATAAAAAAAATACCTAGAAACAAATGACAATGAAAACACAATGGCTCAAAACCTATGGGATGCAGCAAAAGCAGTTCTAAGAGGGAAGTTTATCAATACAATCCTACCGCAAGTAACAAGAAAAATCTCAAATAACCTAACCTTACACCTAAAGCAATTAGAGAAAGAAGGACAAAAAAATCCCCAAAGTTAGCAGAAGGAAAGAATTCATAAAGATCAGATCAGAAGTAAATGAAAAAGAAATGAAGGAAATGATAGCAAAGATCAATAAAACTAAAAGCTGGTTCTTTCCAAAGATAAACAAAATTGATAAACCACTAGCCAGACTCATCAAAAAAAAAAAAAGGGAGAAGACTCAAATCAACAGAATTACAAAAAAAGAAAACTACAGGCCAATATCACTGAACAAAATACTAGCAAACAGAATCCAGCAGCACATTAAAAGGATCATACACCGTGATCAAGTGGGGTTTATCCCAGGAATGCAAGGATTCTTCAATATATGAAAATCAATCCATGTGATACACCATATTAACAAATTGAAGGATAAAAACCATATGATATTCTCAATAGATGCAGAAAAAGCTTTCGACAAAATTCAACACCCATTGATGATAAAAACTATCCAGAAAGTAAGCATAGAGGGAACTTACCTCAACATAATAAAGGCCATATATGACAAACCCACAGCCAACATTGTTCTCAGTGGTTAAAAACTGAAACCATTTCCACTAAGATCAGGAACAAGACAAGGTTGCCCATTCTTACCACTATTATTCAACATAGTTTTGGAAGTCCAAGCCACGGCAGTCAGAGAAGAAAAAGAAATAAAAGGAATACAAATGGGAAAAGAAGAAGTAAGACTGTCACTGTTTGCAGATGACATGATACTATACATAAAGAATCCTAAAGATGCCACCAGAAAACTACTAGAGCTAATCAATGAATTTGGCAAAGTAGCAGGATACAAAATTAATGCACAGAAATCTCTTGCATTCCTATACACTAATGATGAAAAATATGAAAGTGAAATAAAGGAAACACTCCCGTTTACCACTGCAACAAAAAGAATAAAATACCTAGGAACAAACTTACCTAAAGAGACAACAGACCTGTATGCAGAAAACTATGACACTGATGAAAGAAATCAAAGATGATACAAACAGATGGAGAGATATACTATGTTCTTGGATTGGAAGAATCAACATTGTAGAAAATGACTCTACTACCCAAAGCAATCTACAGATTCAGTGCAATCCCTATCAAACTACCAAGGGCATTTTTCACAGAATTAGAACAAAAAATTTTACAATTTGTATGGAAACACAAAAGACCCCAAATAGCCAAAGGAATCTTGAGAAAGAAAAACGGAGCTGGAAGAATCAGGCTCCCTGACTTCAGACTATACTACAAAGCTACAGTAATCAAGACAGTATGGTACTGGCACAAAAACAGAAATATAGATCAATGGAACAGGATAGAAAGCCCAGAGATAAACCCACAAACATATGGTCACTTTATCTTTGATAAAGGAGGCAAGGATATACAATGGAGAAAAGACAGCCTCTTCAATAAGTGGTGCTGGGAAAGCTGGACAGCTACATGTAAAAGAATGAAATTAGAATACACCCTAATACCACACACAAAAATAAACTCAAAGTGGATTAAAGACCTAAATGTAAGGCCAGACACTATCAAACTCTTAGAGGAAAACATAGGCAGAACACTCTATGACATAAATCACAGCAAGATCCTTTTTGACCCACCTCCTAGAGAAATGGAAATAAAAACAAAAATAAACAAATGGGACCTAATGAAACTTCAAAGCTTTTGCAAAGCAAAGGAAACCATAAACAAGGTGAAAAGACAACCCTCAGAATGGGAGAAAATATTTGCAAATGAAGCAACTGACAAAGGATTAATCTTCAAAATATACAAGCAGCTCATGCAGCTCAATAGCAAAAAAACAAACAACCCAGTCCCCAAATGGGTGGAAGACCTAAATAGACATTTCTCCAAAGAAGACATACAGATTGCCAACAAACACATGAAAGGATGCTCAACATCACTAATCATTAGAGAAATGCAAATCAAAACTACAATGAGGTATCACCTCACACCAGTCAGAATGGCCATTAGCAAAAAATCTACAAACAATAAATGCTGGAGAGGGTGTGGAGAAAAGGGAACCCTCCTGCATTGTTGGTGGGAATGTAAATTGATACAGCCACTACGGAGAACAGTACGGAGGTTCCTTATAAAAAAAATAGAACTACCACATGACCCAGCAGTCCCACTACTGGGCATATACCCTGAGAAAACCATAATTCAAAAAGAGACATGTACCCCAATGTTCACTGCAGCACTATTTACAATAGGCAGGACATGGAAGCAACTTAAGTGTCCATCGACAGATGAATGGATAAAGAAGATTGGCACATATATACAATGGAATATTACTCAGCCATAAAAAGAAATGTAATTGGGCTTCCCTGGTGGTGCAGTGGTTGAGAGTCCGCCTGCCGATGCAGGGGGCACGGGTTCATGCCCCGGTTGGGAAGATCCCACATGCCGCAGAGCGGCTGGGCCCGTGAGCCATGGCTGCTGGGCCTGCGCGTCCGGAGCCTGTGCTCTGCAACGGGAGAGGCCACAACAGTGAGGGGCCCGCGTACCGCAAAAAAAAAAAAAAAAAAAAAAAAAGAAATGAAATTGAGTTATTTGTAGTGAGGTGGATGGACCTTGAGTCTGTCATACAGAATGAAGTAAGTCAGAAAGAGAAAACAAATACCCTATGCTAACACATATATGGAATAATTTTTTAAAAAAAGGTTCTGAAGAACCAAGGGGCAGACAGGAATAAAGACACAGAATTAGAGAATGGACTTGAGGATACAGGGAGGGGGAAGGGTAAGCTGGGACAAAGTGAGAGAGTGGCATTGACATATATACACTACCAGATGTAAAATAGCTGGTGGGAAGCAGCCGCACAGCACAGGGAGATCAGCTGCTGCTCTGTGACCACCTAGAGGGGTGAGATAGGGAGAGTGGGAGGAGGATGTAAGAGGGAGGGGATATGGGGATATATCTATATGTATAGCTGATTCACTTTGTTATACAGCAGCGACTAACACAGCAATGTAAAGCAATTATACTCCAGTAAAAATGTTTTTAGGGCTTCCCTGGTGGCGCAGTGGTTGAGAGTACGCTTGCCTATGCAGGGGACACGGGTTCGTGCCCTGGGCCGGGAAGATCCCACATGCCGTGGAGCGGCTAGGCCCGTGAGCCATGGCCACTGAGCCTGCACGTCCGGAGCCTGCGCTCCGCAACAGGAGAGGCCACAACAGTGAGAGGCCCGCGTACCGCAAAAAAAAAAAAATGTTTTTAAAAAAGTAAATTATAATTAAATAAATGTTGATAAGAGCCCTTAATTTTGGAACATTACAGCTTTGAAAAGGCAAGTAGAATGAAATAATCTGGCTCGGTCAGTGTTGGCAGACATGGTTACATGAAGTCATGACGGCTGACTTGGGCGGCAAGTAGCCAGAGTGCATACAGACTTCCTGTCAACCCAAGTTCCATATCTGCCAACATAGGAGACGTCCCACGCATCAAAGTGATGATACTGGCTGCTTTGGTAAATATAAATCTCTTAGACTACTATGATTTAAAGGTGCCAGAAAATATATTTAGTGTGATGTAATCTAAGATTACAGTTTTATTTAAAGGCAGAGTCCTTGTTTTTGTAAATCACACTTCAAAGTGTTAAAGTAACTTCAGAAAGCAGTCACTTAGGATTCAGACTTACGTCTCAATTTATCAGTCCCCATCCTTTTATAACCCCTCTCCATGTCTAAAATACTCTGGTACTAAAATGTACTTAGCAAATATCACTTTATTTTATTTTTTTAATAATAGTAGGACATACTCTTATAGGGCTCTTTTTTTTTTTTTTAATTTGGTTGCACCAGGTCTTAGTTGCAGCAGCGGGCTCCTTAGTTACGGCTTGTGGGCTCAGTTGCGGCAGGCGGGCTCCTTAGTTGCAGCTTGCCAGCTCCTTAGTTGCGGCTCATGGGCTTCTTAGTTGTGGCATGCATGTGGGATCCAGATCCCTGACCAGGGATTGAACCCGGACCCCCTGCCTTGGGAGCATGGAGTCTTATCCACTGTGCCACCAGGGAAGTCCCCATCACTTTTATTTTTTGAAAAGCACCTTCATATGTGTCCCGTGGATACTTACAGTGATTTTTCTCCCAGTTTTCAGACAAGGAAACTACACTTAAGGGGTGATGTGGCCTCCCAGGCTCACGGGCAGCCTTCTACCACCACTCTTTTCACACATCATGGTGCAGCACACGAGCTGTCTCACAGGGTTTCCTCACCTCAGGGTGACTGAACAGAATGTCCGGTATCTTCTTCCTCGCGTACGCTGCCCACCAGCCACCGTGTGCTCAGGCGGCTCCACCGCTCCTCCTTCACTCGAGAGACTTTTTTCCTGACACTCCGATGCAGGGTTAGGGGTGGCCTGGGAGGCAGCCCAGCAGGAGGGTGGAGGAGGGGAGGCTTGGAAAGAGTGGACGCGGGGACATGTGTGGTTGAAAAGAGAGGTGTGTGGGGCAGAGAGAGGCTCCAGAGCAGGGAGAAAAGTTGGGAAGAGAAGGCAGGGGTGTGGCTGAGGATTCTGACTTCTGTCTCTTTCAACATTTTTGAGAGAGTTACTTTGGGATGGATTCCCCATGGAGATTGGCTGTGTGGGACCCGGTTTGTGGGGGCCACTCTTATCAAAGGCTCAGCATTCTTTAGGAGGGAAGGAGCATCACTTGGGTACTTAGGTCTGTGATTTGAGGGGATGGTAGTACCATAATTATTAATTTGAACCTTGAGAACCTTGTTAAAGCAGGGAAAATATAACTATTCATTTTTCTTAGAATGATTAAATGATCTTTTTCTCTGTAGTTGCTGATTTTGTAGGGCTGGATCCCAGAATTGCTGCATGGCTTATAGATCCTACTGTTGCTGCACCCTCTTTTGAAGATTTAGTGGCAAAATACTTTGGAAACTCCATCACAGTTAAGGTGAACAGCACATACGGAAATTCCTCAAGAGCGACTGTGGTGAGTTGTTTTAAGATAAGGCTTAGCAACCTTAATACAACCCAAATTTTCCTCTAGGAACTTCTTCTACTTCATAGACAGTCCAGTAGTAAAAAGAACATTGCTGACATTCATTTTTACTTAATCAGCAGAAATGCTGTTTACCCTGACATTTCTGATAGAGGATACTGAATAAAGATGGGTGATTTCTGTCAACTGTTCCTGGGAGGTGCCATCCGAAGAGTGGTTCTTCTAAATGGATTCTTTGTGTCAGAGAGTCGCCAGCTCTGTGAGCAGAGAGCTGCTTGTTTATAAATTCTTCATGCTGGTGACACAGCTGCTGTGGCCGAGGCCTGGGAAGGCCTCTCCTCAGTCCCAGCGGGGAGAATTGTAAGACTGCCCAGGTCTGTCTCTCTGACCACCTCTTTCAAGATGCACCCAGTTGTTAGGAACCACTGTCTGGAGAAGCACGGGTGCTTGCAGCTCTGGAACCTGCCCGGAGCCCAGCAACAGGGAGACTTGACATGGCCGCACAACAGGGCCAGAGGAGGCGTCCCAGCGGGAGCAGCGCCGGCCACCATCAGGCCACTCTGTTCAGACTTCCCGGGTGTAAGTTAACAGGCACATGTTAAAAGCACGACTAGAAGGCCACACAGGAGGCCATGTGAGCCTGCCCTGCATGCCGGGGCTGAGCTGGGGCTGGTCGCTGCTTGGGGTGCTTGATCCTACAGACCCGCAGTTGAGGAGGGATCTGTGTCAGATAGAGACTTAGGGTTGGAAATACAGAAACTCAGTCTCCCTTAATTTAAAAAGAGATTTGTCAGAGGAATGTGGGGTAGCTCAGAGCCTCAGAGGAAAAGCAGAACCAGGCTTTGGGAAGACAGGCGTCAGGCGGGTCTGGGGACCCAGGCAGCAGGAGCCCACGGGCCGGGGGCCAGCAATGAACTGTGATCATTTTCTCTACACGTCACTTTTGTCCAAGATTCAAAGCTTTAGCACTTAGAGTCTCCTTTCCACGACTGTGTCACATGTCCACCCCTCGGCAGGGCAGGCAGGGTGTGGAGATTGGCAGTCTCCCCAGATCCATGCTGCTGGAGTGGGAACTTCCCCTGACACAAGCCGAGATATCATTGCTGAAGGAGGGAGCTGTCCGCCTCTGTGTTAGCCCAGGTTTACAGAGGAGAACCCAGGTGCAGAAGGGTGCATGTACACGCACCTTGCCCAAGGTCATGGTTCAGTTCAGAGTTTGGATTTCTGACTCTAAAGTATAGTTTCTTTCCAGTATACACACGTGCAAGTTAGGGATGGGAGTGGCTGCACGGAACAAAGCACCAGCTCCAGCGGGTGTATTTTCTCCCTGGCGAGAAGTTGGAGCCCCTCACCCAGGCCGAGCAGCTGCTCCCAGAGCTGTGCGACTCAGTCGCTCCCCGCGCACCGTTGCCTTATGGTCCCACCGGGAAGCTTCGCCCGAGGCCCTCCTCCACACGCCAGGCGGGAAGGAGGCTGCCTGGGATGAACTTCCGCTCGTGTCTTGTTAAACAGGGCAGCAATGCGTCTGCTGGAGGTGGAAGGCGGCCCGTTGCTCTGCAGGGTCTCCTGCTGCCCTGGAGCAGTGGTATGAAAGGAGGGGAAAGGAAAGCGCGGTCCGGGTCAAGGAGCAGCAGGGAAGCAGTGAGGACTCATGAGAGTGCGGCTCCTGTCCGGGAGGCGGGAGACCTCGGGTGGCGAGAAGGAAGATGACGACCGTGGGGAGACAAGCTGCGGCCGGGCTGAGCCGCGAGGGGCCGGAGCTCCGCCACCGAGTGCGAGCCGTCCTGGGGAAGCCTCGCGGCTCAGCGCTGCCGTCGGGCAGGCGCGTTCAGGCAGCAGGGCGGTGGCCGTCTGCCAGTCACAGCCGACGCGTTCACGTGGACGTGTTCGTGGTGCCTCCCAGCTAGTGGTTCCCGGGAGAGCCAAGACCCGGGATGGCGTCAAGACAAACGCGAGGTGCACAGCCAGTCGCCGATCATCGTGGCGGGGGTTGGCGGTGTGTCTGTCTCTAAACTGAGGCCGGGCGCCTGGAGTCTGGGGGGCCGTGTGGCAGCAGGAGGGGTGCAGTAGGGACGCAGGGCTCTGCTCAGGGGGGCAGAATTCGACTGACTGTCGGGGCCGCGGCTCACTGCCGCCCTCCTGGTCAGCTGGACACAGACCCTGTTGGCCCACCTCCCAGGGTCTCTGTGTGTGTCTGGGACGGGGACCGGCGATGAGTGTGGGCGAGGCACAGGCTCCCAGACGCCCACGGTGGGTAGAGGGGCAAGCCGAGGGGCCAGGTCTGTCTCTACCACCATGCGATCTTTGCACCTTGGGCACTTAGCTCCTTTGTGGGTCATTTCCTGTAAAATGAGGAAAACTGGGTTGGGGAGAAAGTAAGAAGCAATAGGTAGCTTGAATTTGCCTGAAAAGTATCTTCCGAAGTGTGGGAACTGCTCTGCTTGAGGCGATGGGTGGTGGCACCAGACGTGTGCTCTCTGCCGAGGAAACACTGCCGCTTCCTAGAGTGTGACGAACGTTGCTGCCAAATGTGCCTGATGTTGAATTCTTTTGATCTTTTAAAGAATCAGAATGTACATGCGAACCTGAGGGTGCTCTACGGACTTACGATGGGCCTTTGTTCCCAGCTCAAGGCAAGGCATTTCATTGTAACTTCACTGTCCAAGGGCTGTCTTTCATTCGCAACCATGCTCACAGGAAACAGTACCCTCAGTGTCTTTGTGCACGAAACGGGGTTCTGAGGCCAAGTGAACCTGCGCATCACTCATAGAAGGGCGGTCCAGATGATAAGACCTGAAATTTTTTAAATGTTTTCTATAGGTTGACAACAATTGTAACATTTTTGTAAAGACTCAATTCAATTGGAATGTTTCTAACTCTGCAGTTAACGTAAAAGCTAAGAGTTTATTTCAGTTAGTAGTGATGGACACAGCTCCACTCAGTCTCATTGGGAAGCAGAGGTCATTTGAAGGACCTGTCAGGAAGGGTTGAGTGAAGGCACTGTGAACCACAGCAAGGGCAGGAGTCAGGGGGCCAGAAGGGACGGAGAAGTCTGCAGGGCAGGCACTGGCTGGAAGCTTTCCACCCCTGGGCTCAAAGGGTGGGCTGTTACAGGGACCCTGGGAAAGCAGTGGCCCTGCAGGGGGCTGCTGGCCAGGAGCTGGGTGCCAGAAGTGGTGGCTGCAGGCCAAGGGCTGGGGCCAGAAGTGCACTGTGGGCTGGCACAGGGGAAACCCGCTTCCCTCGCCTCCTGCCCCTGAATGGGCAAAACCAGCCCGAGGGCAGGGAACGAGCCCAGCTGATGTGGCCTGGAGGGTATCTACCCTTCTTCCAGGGCCAAGAGCAGGACAGAGGATGGGTCCTAGGGGCAGCCGAGAAGGTGAGGGCACAGCAGAAGGACAGACGAGGCAGAGGGCTCTCAGATGGAAACCCTGATAAAGAGCGTGGGAGGTGATCCGAGTAGATGAAGGTGGTGCACATCTCCCCACGTTAATTTATAAAGTCTGGGCAAAATCAAGGAAAATTCTAGTTAAATTTTTGGGAATTCAGAAAACCTATTTTGAAATTAAAATGGGAGACTAAAAGTCCACAAATACCTAAATCACACTTAAAAATAAGAAAGATTAAAGAAAAGTGGGAGTGGGACTTGTCCTACCAGGTATTTCTGAATATCTCTACTAGGGCTTGGTAATAAAATAGGATACTTGACAAAAATAGGGATTTTATTAGGAAGGAGGATAGGGGAACCAACCATGCCCGCCAGAGGAGTTGCTCAATGAAATTAAGTAGGCTGTTCAGCAAACGCAGGTAGAAATAATAGTTTAAAAGTAACACTGATGTCATTTCTTCCTATGAAACAGGTTTACGGTTTATGGCAACTGTTTTGTACTTTGGAGCTTCCTCTGATACCAATTTTGGCAGGTAAGTTACCCTAAAGATGATGCCCAGTCATCCTTCTAGAGAGTTCTTTGTACCTTTTGGGAAGACTGTTTTCTCTTGACTTAGTTTGGGGTGGGCAGTGCATCATATGGGCACCGAAGAGGTAGTGAGCCCTTAACTTTCCCTTTCTCTAACAAGAGGGATTGGACCGCATCACCTCTTGGGCTAGAAGGACTCTAAGGTTCTAACATCTGGGTCACGTGGTATCGCTTCTGTACTGCCTGTTCTGCAGGTGGCCTGCCAGACTCCCACAGCCCTGAGAGCAGTGGTGGGGGGAGGAGGCCTGTCTGGATGTTTTCCAGGTCAGCACTTGTCCTGGTCCTGGTGTGATGGACCCTTCTGCTTCGTGAGAACCCCCTGCAAGCACTGTTGCAGGCTCTGCTCTGCCTTTGCTCTTAGCCCCTGACCCGCCCTGTCCTGCTGGGCACCTGGGAGAGCAGAGCCTCGCCCAGCATGGCAGCTGAGTGGCCGGGGGTGACTCTCCATCCAGAGTGTCCCCATGCCCACTGCCACCATTGCTGGGCTCCAGTACTGACCCTCATGGACGCTGCCGAGCTCGCACTGTCATCTTGGTCCTCATCGGGGGATGAGGCTTGCTCCTGGCACTGCAGTCTTTCTCAGAAATGATTTGTTGCTGCAGTACAGATTTTTGTCTGCTTTGGTTTTGAATCACAGTGATGGAAAGCTACAGCATTCAGGTGAACAAGGAAGAGATGAAGAGGACTTCAGCACTTCTTGGGGTACATTCTTCTGTCAGACTGTTTGCATGTGTTAGCTCTCTCCTGTCTGATGAGTTGGTCCCCTTGGCAGTTCTCGGGTGACTTTCCTTTTCTTCCCTTCCTTGTTTGTCCCAGACTGATGTTGGCACTGTTCCTCCTATCTCTGACTCCTGCAGGGGAGTACCACGCTTTGAAAGGATTGAAACAAGCGTCACATCTGGGTACTCTCCATGTGGATGTGTGCGTGGTTTAATGGATACCCACTGACATTGCCCCTTGTAGTTGGTGACGTTTCTTGGATTCTTTAAAGAAGCAAAATCAAAGTTTCATCTAGGTTATCCATTCTGCTGGTGTACAGTTGTTCATAGTTCTCTCTGATAATCCTTTTTATTTCTGTAAAATTGATAGTAATTTCTTTTTTTTTTTTTTGGCCTCACTGTGAGGCTTGTGGGATTAGTTCCCTGACTAGGGATTGAACCCAGGCCCTTGGCAGTGAAAGTGCGGAGCCCTAAACACTGGACTGCCAGGAAATTCCCTGATAATAATATTTTTCACTTAAATTTCTGACTTTTGTAATTTGAGCCTTTTCTTTTTTCCTTAGTCTAGCTAGCTAAAGGTTTGTCAATTTTGTTGATCTTTTCAAAGAACCAAATTTTGGTTTCATTGATTTTCTTTATTGTTTTTATATTCTCGATTTCATTTAACTCTGCTCTCATGTTTATTATTTCCTTCCTCTGCTATCTTTGGGTTTAGTCTGTTCTCTTTCTAGTTCCTTAAGTTGTGAAGTGAGGTTATTGAGTTCAGATTTTTCTTGTTTTTTAATATAAGCATTTATAGCTATAAATTTCCTCCTTAGCACTGCTTTTGCTGCATCCCATATGCAAGTATGTTGTGGTTTTGTTTTCATTCATCTCTAAATAATTTCTAAATTTGCTTTTTATTTCTTCTTTGATCTTTTGGTTGTTTAAAAGTGTGTTGTTTAATTTATACAATTTTGTGAATTTTCTAGTTTTCCTTTTGTTATTGATTTCTAACTTCAACTTGCTGTGGTCAGAGAAGATACTTTCTATGATATTTGTCTTTTAAAATCTCTTGAGACTTAATTAGTGGCCTAGCATGTAGTCTATTTTGGAAAACATCCCATGTTCACTTGAGAAGAATATCCCATGCGCATGTTATTGTTGGGTAGAGTGTTATGTACATGTCTGTTAGCTCTAGTTGGTTTATCATTGCTTAAGTTCTTATTTCCTTACTTACCTTCTGTTTGGTTGTTCTATCCATTATCATGAGTGAGGTATTCAAGTCCCTGACTATTACTGTAGAACTATCCATTTCTCCCTTCATTTCTGTTAGTTTTTCTTCATATATTTTAATGGTCTGTCATTAGGTATGTAAATGCTTATATTATATCTTCTTGCTGTATTGAAAATATAATGTCATCCTTTGTCTCTTGTAACCAGTTTTTATTTAAGTTCTATTTTGTCTGATATTAATACAGCCATCCCTGCTCTGTTTTCATTAATATTTGGATGGAATATCTTTTTCCATCCTTTCAATTTCAACCTGTTTGTCTCTTTGAATTTAAAGTGAGTCTCTTGCAGACAGCATATAGTTGGACCATGGTTTTTTATCCATTCTGCCAATCTCTGTCTTTCAATTGGAGAGTTAATCCATTTACATTTAATTAATTACTGATAAGGAAGGACTTGCTTCTATCATTTTGCTATTTGTTTTCTATATGCCTTATAGCTTTTTTGTCCTTCATTTCCTGCATTACTGTCTTCCTTTGTGTTTAGTTGATTTCTTGTAGAAATGTTTAAATTCCTTTCTCATTTCCTTTTGTATATATTCTATAGTTTTTTCTTTGTGGTTACCATGGGGATGACATCTAACACCCTAAAGTTATAACACTCTAATTTGAATTTATATGAGCTTAACTTCAATGACATACAAAAACTGTGCTCTTTTACAGCTCTGTCCCCCCACTTCCAGTTATTCATGTCACAAAATTACATCTTTATACATTGTGGGTCCCAAAATATAAACTAATAATTTTTTAAAATTATGTAGAAAGGAAGATTTGGAGTCACAAACTAAAGTTACAGTACTACTAGCTTTTATACTCATAATTGTTTTTTTCTTAAATCATATAGAAAACAAAAAGTATAGTTACAAATTGTTATAATACTGGCTTTTATAATTCACGTATTTACCTTTATTGAGATCATTATTTCTTCATTTGGCTTTAGGTTACTGTATAGTGTCCTTTCATTTCACCTTGCAGGACTTCTTTGAGCATTTCTTCCAGGGCAGGTGTAGTGTTCACATCTCCCTCAGCTTTTGTTTATCTGGGAATGTCTTAATTTCTCTCTCACTCTTGGAGGACAGTTTTGCCAGATAAGGATTTTGGGTTTACAGTTTTTTCTTTTAGCACTTTGAATATATTAACCGACTGTCTTCTGGCCTCCAATGTCTCTGATGAGAAATCTGAGGATAATCTTATTGAGGATCCCTTGTATGTGATGACACTTTTCTCTCGTTGCTTTCAAAATTCTCTTTTGTCATTGTCTTTTGAAAGTTTGATCATATTATGTCTTCATGTTCATCTCTTTGAGTTCATCTTACTTGAAGTTTTTGAGCTTCTTCGATGTTTGTATTCATGTATTTCATCAAATTTGAGGAGTTTTCATCTTTAGTTTTCTAAAGATTCTACCAGAAAACTACTAGAGCTAATCAATGGATTTTGTAAAGTAGCAGGATAAAAAATTAATGCACAGAAATCTCTTGCATTCCTATACACTAATGATGAAAATTCTGAAAGAGAAATTAAGGAAACACTCCCATTTACCATTGCAACAAAAAGAATAAAATACCTAGGAATAAACCTACCTAAGGAGACAAAAGACCTGTATGCAGAAAATTATAAGACACTGATGAAAGAAATCAAAGATGACACAAACAGTTGGAGAGATATAACATGTTCTTGGATTGGAAGAATCAACATTGTGAAAATGACTATACTACCCAAAGCAATCTACAGATTCAATGCAATCCCTATCAAACTACCAAGGGCATTTTTCACAGAATTAGAACAAAAAAGTTTACAATTTGTATGGAAACACAGAAGACCCCAAATAGCCAAAGCAATCTTGAGAAAGAAAAACGGAGCTGGAAGAATCAGGCTCCCTGACTTCAGACTATACTACAAAGCTACAGTAATCAAGACAGTATGGTACTAGCACAAAAACAGAAATAATAGATCAATGGAACAGGATAGAAAGCCCAGAGATAAACCCACACACATATGGTCACCTTATCTTTGACAAAGGAGGCAAGAATATACAGTGGGGAAAAGACAGCCTCTTCAATAAGTGGTGCTGGGAAAACTGAACAGCTACATGTAAAAGAATGAAAATAGAACACTCTCTAATACCATACACAAAAATAAATTCAAAATGGGTTAAGGCCAGACACTATAAAACTCTTAGAAGAAAACATAGGCAGAACACTCTATGACATAAATCACAGCAAGAAATAGGTAGCTAGTGGGAAGGAGCTGCGTAGCACAGGGAGGTCAGCTTGGTGCTTTGTGACCACCTAGAAGGGTGGGATAGGGAGGGTGGGAGGGAGGCTCAAGAGGGAGGGCACTTCCCTGGTGGCGCAGTAGTTAAGAATCCGCCTGCCAATGCAGGGGACACGGGTTCAAGCCCTGGTATGAGAAGATCCCACATGCCACAGAGCAACTAAGCCCATGCACCACAACTACTGAGCCTGCACCTTAGAGCCCGTGAGCCACAACTACTGAAGCCTCTGCACCTAGAGCCCGTGCTCCGCAACAAGAGAAGCCACCACGATTAGAATCCTGTTCACCACAACAAAGAGTAGCCCCCACTTGCACAACTAGAGAAAGCCTGCGCACAGCAACAAAGACCCCACACAGCCAAAAATAAATAAACAAACAAACAAATAAATTTATTTAAAAAAAGAAGGAGGGCATGGGGGATATATGGATACATATAGCTGATTCACTTCGTTATACAGCAGAAACTAACAGAACATTGTAAAGCAGTTATACTCCAATAAAGATGTAAAAAAATTTTTGAGGGGTTTTCAGCTATTATATCTTCAAATATTCTTGCTATCCTTTTCTTTCTCTTCTCCTTCTGGGGCTCCCACAGTGTGTGTATTGGTCTGCTTGATGGTGTCCCACAGGACCCTTAAGCTCTGTTCACTTTTCTTCAATATTTTATTCTTTCTGCTCCTCAGCCTCAATAATTTTCATTATTCTCTCTTCAAGTTCACTGATTCTTTCTTCTGCCTGCTCAGATCTCCCTTTGAACCCTCAAGTGACTTTTTAATTTCAATTATCATACTTTTCAGCTCCAAAAGTTTCTTTTTTAGTTTCTTTTTACATTTTCTGTCTCTTTATTAATATTTCTATTTTGTTCACACATTGTTTTCTTGACTTTCTTCACACCTTTCTTTAGTTCTTTGAGCATCTTTAAGATGGTTGTTTTAATGGTGTCTGGTATATATCTGCCATTAGGTCTTTTTTTTCAGTGATAGTTTCTGTTTTTTTTTTTCCTTTGAATACACCATATTTTCCTGTTTCTGTGTTTGTCTTGTGATATTTTTGTTGAACATTGGACATTTGGATCTAATAATGTGGTAACTCTGGAAATCAGATTCTCTCCTTTCCCACAGTTTGCTCTTTCTGTGTGTTATTGTTTCTGTTTATTGTCTTGGGTTTTTAAATTTGCTGTAGGTTGTCTCTGTGTTGAGGATCAACCTAAAGTATAAACCTAAGGTCTTCACAGTTCTTTTCTGAGCCTTTTCCTTGGCATGCACGGTCACTTTCTAATTTTCCCCATGTATGTGAGGTTATTTTTGAATGTCCTTGTCTTTAATATCTGGCTTCAAAGGAGAAAAAGCAAAAAATGCAGAGGGGTTAAAAAAGGCACTAGCCCTTTAAGTCCCCTGGAAGTCACTTCAGCTGGAGGGAGAGGGTCTTGCAATAATGGGGGAAGTGCAACAACAATGGCCTGTTCTTCTGCACCTCTGTGATCAGAAGCAGCAATCAGTGATCAGAGCAGAGGCCCCCAATATCTGTACAGGGTCTTTTTTGCCCCACCAGTTCCTGCAGGCTGTGGGCAGGCTGCTCCAGAAACAGGTGCATGGCCTCCTGGCCTCGAGCCTCCTGTCTGGGGGAGGTGGGGTGGGTAGCTTCTACGGTACCAAGAGCTGAAACTGACCAAAATGAACTGCGGTTTACCATCCAAGGCTTCCCCTGGAAGCCATCAGCAGACTCCAGAGTTCCCAGACGGTTACATCAGAGGGTTCTTCCCCTGCAGTTGCTGTCCAGGTGGGAGATGGAGTCTCACCTCACAGGTGCCTCCTACTCTGCCATCTTCTCTGAATCTGCTTGGTACAAATCTTAAGTGTACAGCTTGACGTATTTTTATATATGTACACATCCATGTAACCTCCATCCAGATCAAGGTATAGAATATTTCCAGCACCCGGAAGTCTCCTTCCTGTCCCCTCCCAGTCTGTACCCCCAGATAGCCATTCATCTGACCCTGTCCTTGGTGATTCTGAGCTTCATGTAAACCACACAGCATGGGCTCTTTGCTTCTGGCTCCTTTTGCTCACATTCTATCTGTGGGATTCACCAATTTGGTTGAATGTAGCAGAAGTGCATGCCAATAAAAATCGCTTGTAGCACCTATTGTAAGAAGGTGCCATAATTTCCTTACACCCTCTCCCATTGTTGGGCACTGTGATTGCAGTGGCTGCGACTATTCATGTGGTGTAACTATAACCTGTGGTGGATAAGAGAGCTCTTGTCCCTTGGTTTTCTATCCAGAAGTGGAATTGCTGGGTTACAGTGTATGTGTATATTTAGCGATAGTAGGTACTTCCAAATAGCCCTTCAAATTGGTTATAACATTTTCTAGTCCCATTTGCTACATCCTCACCAGCGCAGTACTGTCAGTCTTTTTCACTTTAGCTATCCTGGTGGGTCTGTAGTCGCATTTTATTGTGGAGTTAATTTGCATTTCCCTGATAAGTAATAATAGTGAGCACCTTTTCATATGCTTGATGGTATTTTGGATATATTCTTTTTGTGATCCAATTTTTCAAAGAATTTGCCTATTTAAAAGTTTATGTCAGCTTTTTCTTATTTACTTATAGGAATTGTTTATATATTCTGTATGTGGGTCCTTTGTAAGATATATTGAAAGTACTTTCTCCCAGTCCAGGGTTTGACAAACAGTGGTCTATAGGCCAAATCCATCCTGTGGCCTGTTTTCATATGGCCTGAAATTAAGAGTGGTTGTTACAATTTTTAAAAAACAAACAAAAGTAGAAAAGAATATGTGACAGAGACCATATGTGACCCATAGAGTCTGAAGTATTTACTGTCTGGCCCTGTCTTTGTCTACAGCTTGTCTTTTTACTCTCTCAATAGCTATGTCCTTTGATGAACAGAATTTCTTCATTTTCATGAAGTCCAATGAACCATTTCTTAAATGTTTGAGAATTTTTGTGTGCTAAGTACTCTTTGTCTGACCTCTAGTAAAGATATTCTCCTGTGTTTTCTTGTATAAGCTGTATTATTTTAAGCCTATCCTCCACTTCAAATTAATTTTTCTGCATGGTATAAAGTACAGTTAAGATTTTTCCCAGATGGATTTCCATTCAGTTAAGCACAATTTATTAAAAGTGCCACTGTTTCCTGCACTAAGAATTACAGTAGTGTCTTTGTCATAAATCAGGTCACTGTGTACGTGTGGGGTTTTTTCTGGACTCTTTTCTGTTTTTTTGTTTTGTGTGTCTGTCCCTGTGCTACTACTCCCCTGGCTTAGTTACTGTAGGCTTATAATATGTCTTGATATCCTACAGTCTTCCATCTTTGTTCTTCCACATGGTATTTTTCAATCCAGGTTCTTCGCATTTCCATATAAAATTCTCTGATCTACTTTTTAAAAACCAGCTGGGATTTTGATTGTACTTTCTATGCGTGTGATAAAAGACTCATATGCAGACTCTACAGATAACTCCTGTCAATAAGAAAAAGCCACTTAACACATTTAAAAAACATTTTATTTATTTATTTGGTTGTGCCAGGTCTTAGTTGCGGCAGGTGGGCTCCTTAGTTGCAGCATGCGAATTCTTAGTTGCGGCATGTGGGATCTAGTTCCCTGACCAGGGATCAAACCCGTGCACCCTGCATTGGGAGTGTGGAGTCTTAGCCACTGGACCACCAGGGAAGTCCCCATTATCTGTTTTTTCATGCTTTGTTCCTTGCTTTTCTTTTCATCATTTGTTCCCTTGACTATAGAATTCTGGCATACCTTAACTGAGGGCATTGTCTGTGGGTTCTTCTTTTTGCCTAGTGCTAGTTTTTTGTATCATACTTGTCCTGCTCCTATTTGTAAACGTCTTTCAGTATTTCAGCCGAAAGGCAGTTCTTGTCTGGTAAAGGTAGAGTGCAGATGATATTTCCTCAGAGTTGGTTGATTTACACTCTGCTCTTTCTTTTCTTTTATAATATTTTTTTTAACATGTAAATCTATCTATTTATTTTTGGCTGCATTGGGTCTTCGTTGCTGCATGCGAGCTTTCTCTAGTTGCAGTGAGCAGGGGCTACTCTTTGCTGTGGTGCATGGGCTTCTCATTGCTGTGGCTTCTCTTGTTTTGGAGCACGGGTTCTAGGTGCGTGGACTTCAGTAGTTGTGGTTTGTGGGCTCAGTAGTTGTGGCTCATGGGCTTAGTTGCTCCGCGGCATGTGGGATCTTCCCAGACCAGGGCTCAAACCCATGTCCCCTGCATTGGCAGGTGGATTCTTAACCACTGCGCCACCAGGGAAGTCCCTATAATAATTTTTTAAAAGTCCTGGTCATGTTCTACTTTTCTTCTGACCAAAATGGTGAGGGGTGAGGGGTTCATAGATTCAGCATGCCCTACTGCTCTGCCCAGCACCGTATTTATCAGCTGTTTCATAAGGTACCTTTGTCTTTTCCCACCTGGGCCTTGCATGCCGCCCACCTTTCGCCCTGGGCTGTGCCCCAGGTTGTGTGGCTGTTCAGAGCGTTGTTGCTTGTTTCCGCCGCAGCTGCTCCTCTGTTGGGAGGGAATGTCCTGCATTCACCATGCAGTTTGGTCCTAGCTCTTCTGCCTTGGGATACTTCGGAAGTTTTGAGGTTTATGGTTTGATGCTGGATCCGTTTACTTGTCATAATGTTGCTGGAGAATTCCTTCTTCTTTCCCTCCTTCATTTTGGTGTGTTATTTACTATTTTTACTTCTTTAAGTTTGTTTCCTTGGGTCCACTGCACTTAAGAGAGTGATTCTGAGCCTGAGTATTGCATCGTGAGTCAGAATATGTATTCTGTAATGTCCATTTTGGTAAATTTTAGATTATTTTTTATTCTTGCAAGATCTCATGTTGAGAAAAATAATCTTAAGTTGTGAAAACTATTAATAACATTGTGTCTGTCACATTCATAGTCTCGTCTCAAGGAACTGGAGCAAGAAGCCCATTTTGTTGCAGGAGAACAGTTTCTTATAACAAGCAGTAATCAGCTTCGAGAGGTAAAGCTAAATTTCAGTTCTTTTATTAAATATACTTCCTGTTCAGGGGTTACAGGGAGATTTATTCTGATTTTATAAGCATTATTTTATGTGATCATCTGAAAAGTATGTAACTTGTTCATGTCTTTCACATTGAGATTCATTACTTCAAAGCCTTTACATCTAAGAAAAGTACTGAATCAGAATCTAAGCATTTTGTCACAGCTAGTCAGGTGTGTCCCCTCTGGCCGGTTGCTTTAACTCTGTTATAGTGATGTTCAGGTCCTCTCAAATCTGGGACCCGCTCATCACGTGAAATGGCTTTTGTTGCAGATCCTGTTTGGCAAGCTGCAGCTGCACCTGCTGCGTCCACAGGAGACTCTCCCCAAAACTGGGCTCCGGAGACACCCGTCCACATCAGAAGCCGTGGTAAGGGTCGACAAGTGTCCCCTCACTCTCCGAGACAATAGCACCTCCCACCACGTGCGAGTCCCTTGCAGAGCCCCGTGCTCCTTGTGGTGGCACAAGTCGGCAGCAACCACCACGGAGCAGTTCCGTTCCATCACTTCCTTTCTGCGGCAGGAGAGGTGCCCCCACCCCAAGGTTGCTCTTCAGTTATGAAGGAAGGACAAAGAGGCTTATGGTACAGTTTTCCAGAGGCAAGAAATTGCCTTGATTTCCTGCAGAGGATAATTTGATGGAACTTTGTTCTGGAAACCAAATTCTTGACAATGTAGTCATGACTTCTTTGTTTCACGCCCTCATAAGAGACTGGAAATGGGAAAAGTCATCAGTCTTCTCCTTTCCCCAAGTTTGTTTTAGAAAAATTGAGCTGCCCTTCCCTTGAGAGGAATGCATTTTTTAAAAGACAGGGTGTAGTGAGATGCTGCTTTAATCAAATGGCAGGGTGTGAATAGATATTCAGAACCCCGTGAGTATAATGATACCGCTGGAAGCCTGCAGCAAGGAGCTTGGCCAGTGGGCGAGAGGACACGTGTTGCTCTGCTGAGGGCCGGCTGTGGAGGCTCCAGCTTATCCTTTCTGTGCCTTGTTCAGCGTTGGATTTTGCAGCCGAGGAACGCTTCTCTCCAGACTCCTCTGTGCACATTGCCTTTCCAGCCCCGCACTTCCTGCTCGTCTCAGCCCTGGCGGGGCACCACGCTTGCCAACTGTCCCCACACCTGGCCCTCGGGGCCCAGGCATCAGTCACCGAGTGAACGACCACCCCTGGGGAGCGCTGCTCCCGAGAGGGGCTCGCATCTTCCCTCTTCTTCAAGTCTTCCCCACCCTGGTCAGTGTCCCCCTCCTGGTCCTTGGGAGCCAGCAGTGAGCTTACCCCTGCTGGTGACTCGTCACATCCAGGCAGAATGATCTTTTAAAAGTGTTAGAAAAGTCATGTTGATCCCCTGCCTTTAACTTCAATGGCTTTCTTTTTTTTGTTTGGCTGTGCTGGGTCTTCGTTGCTGTGTATGGGCTTTCGGTAGTTGGGGCTAGCGGAGGCTACTCTTGGTTGCAGTGCGTGGGCTTCTCATTGCGGTGGCTTCTCTTGTTGTGGAGCGTGGGCTCGAGGCTCACGGGCTTCAGTAGTTGTGGCACGCGGGCTCAGTAGTTGTGGCTCGCGGGCTCTAGAGTGCAGGCTCAGTAATTGTGGCGCACGGGCTTCGTTGCTCCGCGGCATGTGAGATCTTCCTGGACCAGGGCTCGAACCCGTGTCCCCTGCATTGGCAGGCGGATTCCCAACCACTGTGCCACCAGGGAAGTCCCCCAGTGGCTTTCCATGCCACTTAGAATAACATCCAAGCTCTCGAGTGTGCCTCCCCCAGGCCCTGGGTCTGGACTTCGCCCTTCTTTGACCTCCCTCACTCCTCACTCCCAGCACCCCACTGAGGACACTTCTCACAGGCTCCTTCCTCATTCTGGAAACTCTTCCCACGGAGTGTGCTCAGCTGTCTTCTGATTGTCAGCTTAAGTATTGCTTCCAGAAAGTCCTCCTCTGGTCACAGGTGACAGTAAGACCCCCAGACACAACCTATTCCTTCACCTCGATTTGTTTTCTGCACACAACTTGCCAAAATGCTGGAGAGGGCGTGGAGAAAAGGGACCCCTCCTACACTGCTGGTGGGAAGGTAAGTTGGTACAGCCACTGTGGAGAACAGTATGGAGGGTCCCTTAAAAACTAAAAAGAGAACTCCCGTATGATCCAGCAGTCCCACTACTGGGCATCTATCCAGAGAAAACCATGGTTAGAAAAGGTGCGTGCATCCCAGTGCTCATAGCAGCACTGTTCACAATAGGCAGGACATGGAAGCAGCCTAAAAGTCCATCAAGAGACATGGATAAAGAAGCTGTGGTACATGTATACAATGGAATACTACTCACCCATAAAAAAGGAAATAATGCCATTTGCAGCAACATGGATGGACCTAGAGACTATCATAAGTGAAGTGAGTCAGATGGAGGAAGGTATATATCACATGATGTCACTCATGTGTGGAATCTAATTTTTTAAAAATGGTTTAGATGAACTTAATTTGCAAAACAGAAACAGACTTACAGATATTGAAAACAAACTTATGATTACCAAAGGGGAAACGCGGGGGGGAGGGATAAATCAGGAGCTTGGGATGAACATATACACACTACTATATATAAGATAGAAAACCAACAAGGACCTACTGTAGAGCACAGGGAACTCTATTCAGTATCCTGTGATAACCTATATGAGAAAAGAATCTAAACAAGAAGGAATACATGTATATGTATAACCGAATTACTTTGCTGTACACCTGAAACTAATGCAACATTGTAAGTCAGCTATACTCCAATAAAATTTTTAAAAAGTTACCTAGTCACTTGTTTGCTTGTTCCAGTAGGATGTAGGTTGCACAGATCAAAGACTTCATCTGACTTGTTCACTACATCCCCAGAACCAAATGGCCTAGAACTAGCACTTGCTGGGGCTGAGCTGTCGGCTGTGTGTTCACAGAGCACAGCGAGGGCAAGGGGCAGGACCCACCTTGCTGGAGAGACTCTGGAGTGGGTTTCAACGCTACATGGCAGTGTGCCCCCAAGTCCCAGGGGTGACAGAACCTGGGAAAGCACACGTTTCCACTCAGACTGCACCTGAGCTGGGGGTCTTGGCCTGATTTATTCTCCATCTGGGCACCAGCTGGCAGTGTTGCTCTTCCCTTTGCTACTCCTTAGCTCTCCCAGACAACCAACGACAGAAGAGAGGAAACGTGATTCTCCTCTGGTGTCGAGGTGCTTCACTGTGCACAGAATTCAGACGATGCCCTGAATTTTTCTTCGCAAAGACATGATCAACATGAATCATATTATATTAGCTTTAATCTCTTACTTAGCTGAACAAGTCACACTGTTCTGTACATTTAAAAAGATGAACCTGCGCTAGGCAACATGTGCACATGGTTCTCAGTGCAAAATTAGGACTCCTTCCCACTTCCCTTCACCCGCCCTGTTCCCCTCCCCGTGGGAAGGGATGTGGTCTCCTGGTGAGATGGACAGCCTGGAACAATTCAAGTAAGGGCGCAACTATGAGCTTAGATATGCTTTTATTAGACTTTGTTTTTTAGAGTAGTTTCAGGTTCACCGCAAAATTGAGCAGATGGTATGGAGAAGTCTCATATACCCCCTCCCCAGCCCGAACACACACAGCCTCCTCCACCATCAACATGCCCCACCAGGGGCTACATTTGTTACAGCTGATGAACCCACACTGACGCATCATCATTGCCCAAAGTCTGTAGTTTGCATTAGGGTTCCTTCTTGGTGTTATACAGGCTATGGGTTTGGACAAATGTGTAATGACATGTATCCACCATTAGAGTATCGAACAGAGTGGTTTCACTGCCCTAAAAAGCCTCTGTTCTCCCTATTCATCTCTCCCCTCAACCCCTGGCAACCACTGTTTTTACTGTTTCCATAGTTTTGTCTTTTCCAAAATGTCATATAGGAATTATACATTATGTAGCCTTTTCAGATTTGATTCAGCTAGCAATATGCACTTAAGTTTCTTCCACGTCTTTTCACAGCTCATTTCTTTCTAGCACAGAATCATATTCCATTGTCTGGATGAACCACAGTTTTATTTATCTATTCACCTATTGAAGGACATCTTGGGTGCTTCCAAGTTTTAGCAGCTTGAATAAAACTGCTGTAAAACATTTGTGTTCAGGTTTTCACGTGGACATAAGTTTCTATCTTATTTGAGTAAATAAATAGCCTGATTTCTGGATTGTATGGTTAAAGTATATTTAGTTTTGTAAGAAACTACCAAACTGTCCTCCAGTGTGGCTGCACCATTCTGGTTCCCACCGGCAGTGACGAGGGTTCCTGTTGCTCCACACCCTCGCCAGCACGTGGTGGTGTCGGTGTCCTGGATTGTGGCCATTCTGACAGGCGTTAGCTATGTTTTAAAAAGACCACTCTCGTCACTGGTTGGAGAATGGAGGAGTCCCATTAATAGACTGTTGCTGCAGCGTGGGCACTGCTGGCTCAGTGTCCAGGCGATGGCAGTGAGGATGGAGCAGAGCAAACACATGCTCAGAGCATTTTGAGAACAGAAAGGAGCTTCTCTGAATGTGAGTTCACATGAGTGTGAATGCAGAGTAATTCCTGGTTTCCTTAGTTGTGCACCTGAGCAGATAGTGATGGCCGCTGCCCAGAGAAAACCAAGAGAGGAACAGTTTACGGGGACTGGGGGTCAAGTGTTCAGCCTTGGACATGTGAAGACAGATGTGTGCACAAAACATCGATACAGAGCAGTTGGGTCTGTGAGGAGAAGTCCTGTGTTAGAGATGCACACCTGGAAGTAGTTGGCCCTGGGATGGTTGTCCTCTACCCGGGCAGGAGCTTTGGAAAAACACTCATGCCCAGGCCCACAACTGATCCACAAAATCAGAGTCTGTGGGCTGCGTGGCCCAGTCCGGACATTTTTTCTTTTTATGGATTAGTGTTGCTTAATAATGTCTTATTTATTTATCTATCTATTTATTTATTTATTTATTTATTGCTGAGTTGGGTCTTTGTTGCTGCACGTGGGCTTTCTCTAGTTGCACTGAGCGGGGGCTACTCTTCGTTGTGGTGCGTGGGCTTGTCATCTTGGTGGCTTCTCTTGTTGCAGAGCACGGGCTCTAGGCATGTGGCCTTCAGCAGTTATGGCGCGCGAGGGCTTCAGCAGTTGTGGCTCGTGAGCTCTAGAGCACAGCCTCAATAGTTGTGGCACACGGGCTTAGTTGCTCCGTGGCATGTGGGATCTTCCGGGACCAGGGCTCGAACCCGTGTGCCCTGCATTGGCAGGCGGATTCTTAACCACTGCGCCACCAGGGAAGCCCCAGACATGTTTTTGAAGCTCCCCCGCTGATTCTAGAAGCAGCCAGCACTGATAACCACAGAACTGAACTCTGAGAAACTGACATTTAGGGGTCAGAGAGAGAAGAGGTGCCGAGCAGAGGCTATGGAACGACCACAGAGAGAGAAGGGAGCTGAGAAGAATGTGGGGTCAGGAGCCAACAGAGGGAGCGTTTGATAAAGCTTGTAGAGCGGCAACGGCCACGGCACTCCGCCTCTGATCGTGAACCAGCGCGGCAGGGCTTTATCCAAAGCGTTATGAGATCAAACGCTTCATCCTTTTCAAGTGTTCTCAGACAGCTCGATTCGAGATATACAGGGAGACTGTGGTTAGAAAGTTATTTTGTGAGTAAGGTATCAGGATAAAGAGAGTTAGTTGATCTTAAGCAGTTTTCTTGGCTAAGTATTTTCATGCACTTTCATCCCGCTAGGGATAGCTTTTCTGAGAAACTGCAGTTCTGGATTACACCGAGGCAGGAGTCCTCCCTCTGGGTAGAGCCCTGCTCCGAGGACACCAGTGTTGGCCCTCCTGTTTATGTTCTATGGCTGGCCAAGACTCCGTGACCTCAGTCTATTAAATAGAGAGTGATGCAGTTCCGTGGCTCATGCTAGTACATTAAAGTTATGTCATCAGTTCTCCCCCAAGTTGATTTTTAGATTCAGAATGATCCTAACTAATACCCTAGCAGGAACTTTTGGTAGAAATTGGCAAGCTGAATCCCAAATTTGTAGGGAAATGCAAACAACTAAGAAGAGGCAAGATAGTCTTGGGGAAAAGCACTATTGAAGGACTTAGTCTGTTGGATATCAAGACTAATCATGAAGCAGTAGAAATTATGAGGAATTAATTAATCAGTACGAAGTAGTGTCAATTCAAGGATAAGCAAATAGACAAATGGTCCAGGATAGGGAATCTACAAACAGACCTGCACATGTGTGTATAAAGTGCATGTTCTCTGAGAGGGAGGGCTCAGTGTATCTTGACCCCTGTTTCACACCATATACAAAAATAAATTTCAAATGAATTGTATATCTAAATATAAAAAGTAAAACAAAGATTGTAGAAGATACCATAAGAGAATATCTTCAAGGCCTTGAGGTAGTTAAACATCCTTAAACAGGACACAAGAGGCATCAGCCATAAAGGAAGAGATTGATCAATTGGGCAATACTAAAATTAAGAATTTCCATTTATGAAAAGACACTATTGGACTTCCCTGGTAGCGCAGTGGTTATGAATCTGCCTGCCAATGCAGGGAACACGGGTTCGATCCCTGGTCCGGGAAGATCCCACATTCCGCAGAGCAACTAAACCTGTGCACCACAACTACTGAGCCTGTGCACCACAACTGCTGAAGCCTGAGTGCCTAGAGCCCATGCTCCACAACAAGAAAAGCCACCACAGTGAGAAGCCCGCACACCTGCAACGAAGAGTAGCCCCCGCTCGCCCCAACTAGAGAAAGCCCTTGTGCAGCAACAAAGACCCAATGCAGCCAAAAGTAAATAAACTTTTTAAAAATAAATAAATAAATAAGACACTATTAAACAAATAAAAGAACAAGCCACAGAGGGGTAGAAGATATTTCCACTAAATATAGCCAACTAAAGAAAACCCTGTCCAGAAAAATGAATTCCTACACATCAAGAAGAAAAAGACATACAAACCAACGTTTTAAATGAAAAAAACATGAACAGGGTTTAATGAAAGGAGATATACAATTGGCCAATAAACATTTGAATCATGTCTGACTTTATTAGTCAGGGAAATACACACTAAAACTACATTGAAATGTCACTTCACGTTTGCCAGAATGGCTAAAATGAAGACCTAGGAGAACATGTGTTGGCGGAGATGTGGAACAAGGAGAACTTTCATGTGCTGCTGATGGGGACAAAAACCATTGTGTTTACCTTGGACAACTGGCTGGTATCAGCTCTGCTACAGGTGACCCAGCGCCTCTCTCCTCTTTACGTACATGTTCAACAGAACCGTGGACGTGTGTTAACCAAAATCTGTGCACCAGAATGTTCACAGCAGCACTCTTTGTAATAGCCCTGCAGTGGAAACAGCGCACATGTCCATCAGGGGTGGAATGGGTAAATAACTGTCCTGCGTTCAAATAATTCCTTACAGCAGTGCAAGTAAATCATACAACAAGGACCAACCTTAAAACCGGAATGTTGAACGAAAGAAGCCGCACGCGAAGAGTACCTATCCTATTCCATTGATACAAAGCTCAAAAACTGGAAGAAGGGCTTCCCTGGTGGTGCAGTGGTTGAGAATCCACCTGCCGATGCAGGGGACACGGATTCGTGCCCTGGTCCGGGAGGATCCCATGTGCCGCAGAGCAGCTGGGCCCGTGAGCCATGGCTGCTGAGCCTGTGTGTCCGGAGCCTGTGCTCCGCAACAGGAGAGGCCACAACAGTGAGAGGCCCGCGTACCGCAAAACAAAAAACAAACAAACAAAAAACTGGAATAAGTGGTCTTGCTGGTGGAGGCCAGGGGGCTGGTTACCTCTGGGGGAGGGCCAGAGGCCTGCCTGGGAGCCTGGGATGTTCCCTCTGGCTGGCAGTACCCAGGTGTGTTCCATTTGTGATAATTTAACAAACCGTGTTTACATGATCTTGTGCTTTATGTACGTTGTATTTTGACTTTTTAAAATTAAATTTAAAACCCATAGTCATATTCCAGTGTTACCTCCCTGACTTTGTGCTCGATAACTGTGATTCAGATGTTGGGGTTCCTAAACTATTGAGTTACACATTTGTAGGCATTTTCCTAGTTTACTGTCCTACATGGTGTTTTACATGCCCTGGATTTAGATTTCAGGAATTTAAATCTCAAGAGGAATCTTATTTCCGAGCTCATGTGAAGTGCCTTTAGCTCCCAAATGTACAATAATGATTCTGTAAGGGATTAAAATTAAGACACTTGATAAACTGAGTTTATTATGAGTCTTCATTTTGGAAAATATGCTCAAGATAGACCATTTATTATTAGGACTTTTCCAGCTGAAACTAAGTGTTTGGAATGTTAAAATTAAATGAAGCAATTATATTGGTGATATTTATTCTTATTTTTTAGTTAAATGCTCTACAAGACCTTCATCCATTACCCAAAATAATTTTGGAATATAGGCAGGTAAGTTAGATTTTTTTTTTTTTTGGTCAGTCAGTTGGTAATGAAGGGGGCCCATATGGCACCGTCTGTGTTCACAAAATCCATCACCGCTGAAGTAGCCCTGACAGTGTCCTAAAGGGAATGCAGTTTGTTCACGTGGACCTCATATTAGCACTGCTTCTTGTACCCAGACATGATAGTCCTCAGGTCTGCAAACAGCCCTGCTGTGAATCAGAGGAGTCGTAGATGGAAGAGGACGAACAAAAATTCTGAAGGAAGTATTTGGTGTGTCATCCTCATGTGGCCACAGTGTGACTTCGGCTTCCATCCGCGCCGAATTCAGAAGCCTGTCACACAAGCCTCCTCCCTCTCCCGGCCTGGTGGTGTTTTATCATCTCGCATTGACACTTACTGACTTATGGACATGCCCCTCTCTCTAGCTACGTTTCTAGCTCCTCCTCTTTTCCCCGTTCACATACCTACCATCTGTTCACAGGTATGACTTGCTGCCGCTCGGACCATCGTTATTTACTGCTGTCCTTGTTAGGGCTGGGCAGCTGTGTGTGCGTGGGGTTGGGGGTGGTGGTGGTGGGTAAATGGTAGCACCTGAACTGAAAGAGGCCCCACGGGGGACGCTGGGTGCTGGGACTCGGGAACTCTCCCTATATCTTTGCAACTTTTCTCTAAAAAGAATTATTCCAGGACAAAGTTTATTTTAAAAGGAGTAGGGTGACGTCTTTCTCTGTTGGTCATTGTTATTTAATTCTGGGCACCACATAAGGCCATTTCAGGGCCTCCTGGAGTCACCTGAGGTGACATCAGTGACACATGCCCAGCACTCTGTGAGACACTGCTTTGACACTTGTTCCTAATTTAAACACTTAAACACAGAAAGTGATTACTTTTGTCTTCTAATCTAGGTTCACAAGATCAAGTCAACCTTTGTAGATGGATTACTAGCTTGCATGAAAAAGGTAACTAAAGCTAAGAAAAAAGATATCATGATTGGGGATATGGCTTACACATGGGTTCAGATACATGTAGAATTTCTTTAAATAATCTAATATTCTTGAAACTATGAACCATGATTTTGTTATCATTTAGGTCTATAGCATAAGTTGACATTATACCTTAAAATCTCATATTCATGTGGAAGCTCTACTGCTGACCACGTGCTTTCACATCTGTTATTGCATCTCTTTTCCGTAGTCATTTGAGGGACATGTTGTTTTAGTTCATGCATGAGGAGTCTGCAGTCAGAGGTATTCTGTGACTTGTCTGCGACACACAGCAAGTGACAGCCCCAGTCTGGGGTGCACAGCCCCACCTTGAGTCCATGCTGTGACCCCCATGGCACATCAGCCCACGTGTCCTACTGCAGCTTCTGCATAGCCTGGGAGAGAATCTCCTTCACCCTGATCACATGCAGGAATTTGTAACCCCACGGACATTGGGTTGGGAGTGTAGGGCCCGTGGCTCCTGGTTCTCTGGACGGAGCAGTGAGCGTTGTGTGCTGAAGGGGCCAGCGTGTTTGTGACTTCACACGGCACTGTCAGAGCATAAGCTGATTCTTTCCAACTGATAAAGGGCTCCGTTTCCTCCACGTGGAACCAGACTGGAACCGTGACCGGAAGACTGTCAGCCAATCATCCTGTAAGTTAGCTCTTGTTAAATGCCTGTTTCTGTGTCGGACTGCAGTTTTGCCTAGATGTGTGTTTGTCTGTGCACTTTTTGTTTGTAAGAGGAGACCCCATACTGATAGGCTGTGGAGTTTTTTCTGTTTATTAATTCAGCCAATGTTCATTTAGCACATACTATGGGGTTTTTTTTGTTTTTTTTTTTTTAAGTATACTATGGGTTTTTTAAAAAAATTTTTATGGTAGTGTATAGACATTCATGTCACTCTCTCACTTTGTCCCAGCTTACCCTTCCCTCTCCCCGTGTCCTCAAGTCCATTCTCTAGTAGCACATACTATGTTTTGGGCACTTAGTGGGGGATCAGGACACTACACGTGTGAAGTGTTGAGTTAGTGGGGGGGTCTTCACATCCAGAGAGTCACGCACTCTGGTGCTGAGGGCAGGAGGGACGGACACCTCTTCCCACCCCATTCTTCATTTTCAGATTTGTACTGGACAGGTGGCTTCCCCAGATAATCTCTTTTTTTTGGCTGTGTTGGGTCTTTGTTGCTGCGCAGACTTTCTCTAGTTGTGGCGAGCGGGGGCCACTCTACATTGTGGTGTGCAGGCTTCTCATTGCGGTGGCTTCTCTTGTTGCAGAGCACGGGCTCTAGGTGCATAGGCTTCAGTAGTTGTGGAACACGGGCTCAGTAGTTGCAGCTCACGGGCTTAGTTGCTCTGCGGCACGTGGGATCTTCCCAGACCAGGGCTCGAACCTGTGTCCTCTCTGATTATCTCTTGCTGGGCTTTATTCTCTTCCAGAAATTTCTCACGTCTCAGGCTTGCGGGTAGCACTCCTCCCAGGTTTTCTGGGGTGCTGTAGTTTTACTTATTTATTTTTCTGTTATTTCAATTGAATTTTTTGAAAAAGGAGATAAACATCATGTGTGCATTTGGCCCCCACCTTTGACTCAAAGTGTACATCATCATTTTAACAGCTGCATTGTACTCTACTTAGTGGCTGTCCCTATTGAGGGCCATTTAGATCATTTTCAGTTTTAATTATTTTATATGTGCCATAAACTTACTTGTACAAATATTTTTGGTATGTTTTTCTGTTGATTTCCATAGCATAAATTCCTGGAGATGGAACTTCTGAGTCAAAGTATATGTGTATTTTTAAGGCTTTGCATTGCCAAATTGTCCTCCAGAGAAAAAAAAAGTTTTACGTTCCCAATCAATTTGTAAAATGTTTGGTTCCCTACATCCTTGCCAGTACAGGGAGTCTTCATTTTGATTACTAGTTCATGGCTTGATCTTTAAATACCTGTTCCTTTAAACATTAAATGAGGTTGACTATATAAAAGTTATTCTTCTGTGAGTTGTCTGTTCATGTCATTTTGCACATGTCTCTGGAGGATGTATATTTTTTTCTATAGGTATGGAAAAGCTCTTTATATAATAAAGATCAACCCTTTGTAAAATACTGAGTTCTTTTTCTCCGTTTTTCTTTTGCCCCTTAATTTTTAAAATATATAATGTTTGCTGTACTTAAAATGGCTTTTTCATTATACAAATAATATATAATTCTAAAGACTTCAAACAATAGATAAAAATATAAATAACAAAGTAAAAGTCACCTGAAATGCCACATCATTAACATTTTAGTGACCGTACTCTATTTCTTTGTGCACACACGTATGTGCGTGCACTCACACGTGCACACACGTTTACATGACTGGGATTATGTCATGCATGTTTTTCTATTGCAGACGCTCCCTCACCATACCCATATCTCAGCCCCTTACCCTCAGGCCCAGTGCCGTTGGAAGCTCATGTTAGCAGCCTATAGAGTGTACATCCATAGTTTCCTCCAGATTTATAATAAAACCTTATACAGACCCATATGTATCTATACATACACACATATATATATATACATACATATACAGAGACACAAAATGACTTTGTCATTCTTATTTTACAGAATTAGAATTTTATTTTTCTGCCTCTCGCTTTTCTCTCTCAGCAACAGCTCGTGGAATCCCTGCAGTTCCTCTGACAGGGTCCTGTTTCACCTTTTTTAAAAATTGAAGTGTCGTTAACTTGCAATACTATATTAATTTTAGGTGTACTACATAGTGATTTGCTATCTTAACATTACACACCATACAGCGCTATCACAATATTATTGACTATATTTCCTGTGCTGCACATCACATCCCTGTGAGTTATTTCAAAATAAATGCCCTGTTTCTCCATGTCCCTTTTGGAGTTGGGACCATCTTTCTTCTTTCCTGATGTCAATGGAAATAATTAATTAACGATCTAAAATAAGATAGAAGAGTTTTATTTGACCCAAACTGAGGACTGTAGCCCAGGAGACACAGATTCAAGAAGCACTTGAGTTGTGTTCTGTCAGCCTACAAAATGGGGGAGGTGTATGAAGGCAAAAAATTCAAGGTTACAGTTAGTTGCATGAGTTGTCTATAGGGAATTATAATTGGATGTGGCAAGAAGTAAGGGTGCTTGTTAAGCATGGATCAGTTGGGGTCTGAGATGGTTGCATAGTTACAAGCAGGGGTGGGGGGGGGACCTTGAGACCATAAGGTTGCAGCTGGCAGCTGCTAGCAGATATGGTTTTGAGAATGGCTGGTGGTGTCCTGGAGCTTTATACGGTTCAGGAAATTCACATTCTCAGTGATGTAGGAATGTGTCTGAAACCACATCCACACTGGCCACCCAACTTCATCCTGGATGCCTGAACCACAGTTGCCCCATTTTGATTTCTAAATGCATTCTTTTCTGTACTGGTTAAAGCAGATGTACAATGCCTATTTGACAGGCCATAAGAGAGGCTGTGCTAGTTAGCATAAAGTTCAAGCCAAATCATGCGTAAGCCAGGATGACTTCTCCAAACCTCAGTATGTGAAAATTTCTTCCATCACCTGATATAGGCATTCAGCGATATAAATTTAATCCCAGGTACTGCTTTCTGGCATTCAGTAAATTCTGGTATGTTGTATTTCACTTTCATTTAGTTCAGAATCTTTTCTAGTATGTCTTCTTTGACCCATGGGCTATTTAGAAGTTTGTTACTTAGTTTCCAAGTAATTGGTGATTTTCCAGTTATCTAACTGTTACTGATTTCTAATGTAATTTCACTGTGGTCAGAGGATATACTCTGCATGGCTTGAATCCTTTTAAATTCATTCAGACTTGTTTTCTTGCCCAGAAAATGGTCTATCTTGGTAACTGTTCCATGTGCACTTGAAAAGAATGTTCATTCTGTTAATGTGGGTGGAATGTTTTGTAAATACCAATTAGATCAAGTTGGTTGACGGTGCTGTCCGAGTCTACTATATCCCTGCTGATTTTCTGTCTGATTGTTCAGTCCATTGTTGAGAGAAGGGTATTGAAGTCTGCAGCACAACTGTGGAATTTTCTTTTTCTCCTTACAGTTCTACCTCTTCTATATCCTTGTAGTTTTGCTCTTTTATAAGGAGCAGAAACATTAAGAATTTTGTCCGCCTGATGAATTTACCCTTTTATTTCTATGAAATGGCCTTTTTATACCTGGTAATATTTATTTGATCTGAAATATATTTTGTCTAATATTAAAATATTAATTTAAAAATAATTAACAAAATACATCAAAGATAATTTTAGAAATAATAAAATTAATAAAAATGTAATTTAATATTAATGTTAAAATAGCCACTGCAGTTTTCTTTTGACTAGCGTTAGCAGGGCATTTTCCATCCTTTTACTTTTAAACTATCTCATTATATATAAAGTACATTTATTGTAGGAAGTATGTAGTTGGTCTTGCTTTTTTATCCCTTTTGATAATATCTGCCTTTTGATTAGGATGTTCAGTCCATTTACTTTTTTTTTGAATTTTTGAATTTTATTTTATTTATTTTTTTATACAGCAGGTTCTTATCAGTCCATTTACATTTATTGTGATTATTCATAGGATTAGATTTAAGTCTGTTATCTTGCTTTGTGTTTTATATTTATCCCAATTGTTCTTTGTCCCCCTTTTCCTCTTTTTCTGCCTTCTTTTGGATTGAGTTTTTTAATGATTATCTTTTTGATGTATTAGCTGTAACTCTTTGTTTTGTTATTTTAGTGGTTAATTTAGGGTTCACAGCCTACAACTTTAACTTACCACAGTCTATCTTCAAGTAGTTGTGTCATCCCACATATAGTATTGTATAAGAACCCTACACTAGTACAGTCCCATTTCTCCTCCTGGCCTTTGTGCTATGATTGTCTTTTATTTTACTTTATACGTAAGTTATAAATTCCACAATATATTTTATTTTTGTTTGAATAGTCCATATCTCTTAAGTAGATTTAAATAATAAGAAAAATCTTGAATATTTGCCCATGTAAATTTTCAGTGCTCATTTCCTTGTGTACATCCAGATTTCTACTTGGTATCATTTTCCTTCTGCCTAAAGGATACCCTTGAACATTTCTTATACTGTGGGTTTGCTGTTGATGAATTCTTTCAGCATTTGTAGGTCTGAAAATATCTTTATTTCACCTTTGTTTTTAAAAGTTATTTTTGTGAGGTATAAAATTCTCAGTTGAAAGTTTTTTCTTTCAATACTTTGAAGATGTTACTTCATTCTCTTCTCTCATTGTTTCTGCTGAGAAGTCTGTCATCATTATCTTCGTTTCTCCATCTGTAATGTGTCTTTTTTTTCTGGCTGTTTCTAACATTTTCTCTTAATCACTACTTTTGAGAAATTTGATTATGATGTACCTCAGTGTAATTTTTTCATGTTTCTATGTTTCAGTTTCTTGGATCTGTGGGTTTATAGTTTTAATCAAATTTGTAAAATGATCGACAATTACTTATTCACGTACTTTTTGTGTTCCTTCTCTCTCCTCTCCTCTGGGAACTCCACTTATAATTACATATAGTAGGTCACTTGTATTTGTCTCGTAGCTCACTGAAACTCATTTTTCCTCTTTTCCTTGGATATTTTTCCTGTCTCAATTCGGATAGTTTCTATTGTTATATCCTATAGTTCACTAATCTTTTATTTTGTCACGTCAAATCTGTTGTTAATCCCATTGAGTATCTTTTCCACGTTAATTATATGTTACAGTTTTCATTTCTAGAAATTTACTTTGGATCTTTTTTATGCCAGCCATGTCTCTACTTCATCTTTAATATATTGGATACAGTTGTAGTAACTGTTTCAGTGTCCTTGTCTGTAATTTCAACATCTGTGTCCATTATAGATGATGTGTCCATTCAGTAGATGATTACTCTAGTTAGGACTCCATTTTCCTGCTTCCTTGTGTGCGTGGTCATCTTTGTTTGGATACCAGACACTGTGGATTTTACATTATTGGGTGATGGAACTTTATGCATTACTGTAAATATCCTGAGCTTTGCTCTGGGTTAGGTTACTTGGAAACAGTTTTTTCCTTTCTGGTCTTGGTTTTATGATTTGTTGGGCAGGCCCAGAGAAGTGCTTCTTATAAAACTAATTATTCCCCATCCCTGAGGAAAGGCCTTCTGAGTATTCTACCTATTGTCTATAGATTATGAGTTTTCTAAGAATGGCTGATGGGGGACTTCCCTGGTGGTCCAGTGGGTAAGACTCCACTCTCCCAATGCGGGGCGCCGGGATTCAATCCCTGGTTGGGGAACTAGATCCTGCATGCATGCCGTAACTAAGAGTTTGCATGCTGCAACTAAAGAGTCTGCCTGCTGCAGCTAAGAAGTCCACATGCCACAACTAAGAAGCCTGTATGCCTCAACTAAAAGATCCCGCGTGCCACAACTAAGACCTGGTGCAGCCAAAGTATAAATAAATAAATAAATAAAAGAGCTTAAAAAAAAAAAAAAAAGAATGGCTGGTGGGAACAGGAGACTTTCCTGTCCCTGTGTGAGTGTTGTACACAGTTTCCAACCCCTTTAGATGGCTTTTTCCTAGCCTTTGGTAGTTTGCTCACAGGCGTGCACTATCAGTTCTTTGTTGGATACTCAGCTCTCTGCTGGGCTCAAGAAAATGATGATTTTATAGATTATCTGTCTTTTCTAATTATTAGGGTGCTTTTCAATTGTATACTTCCCAGGTGGAAGTAGAAGCTCCCATCTAATAATTTTTAATCCACCTAAAACCCTGCATTCTTTCTGTCCTCTTCGCCTCGGAGAGTACATTAATCAGTATTTGTTTTATCAGAACCTCAGTCTTGTGTTCCTCTGAGGTAGTCCCCGAACTCCCCCTTCGTGATGCTTATTACATTGTGGTTTAACTGCCTGTTTACTTCTGTGTACCTCACTGGATTGTAAATTTCATGAGAACAGGGACCTTTCCCGCCTGCTTCACTGACTATTTCCAGGCCTGGCTCTGTACCTGGAACACGGTAGGCGCCAAGTTTTGATTGAATGAAAAACTGGATGTGTGATCCACTCTCAAGTCGTCTTCCAGCGTCTCAGGGTCACCTGGTTCAGGACATCATCAAGATGGCAACGTGTTGACGATGGGGGCCAAACCCTTCCCCGTGCTGGACCATCACGCCTTCGTCCCTGGCCTGAGTTGGTCATTGGTCTCCCGTTGGTCTAGATTCCCCTCTTCCCCTGACTCTGATACTTCAGGGGTCACGCCTGTCAGTCTGTTTCGTGCGTCCCTCTCATGCCTATTGTGTTTTTACAAGACCTTCTCCTGGGAAGGTGCCGAGCACCTGCCAGGAGCCGCATTCTTCCCATCTCTTCATCATCTAATACCTCCTTATCAGGTATAGCTTTAGATGTCCCTTCTAATGTTTCCACGTCGACAAGGCCAGTTTTTGTCAATGCCTGCATTTCACTGCAGTGCCATTCGCAGTACTGGCTCAGAATTTATCAACATTTTGTAATTCAAAATATCTGACCTTTCACATTGTATTTTTATGAATTCTCTAGTATCCAGAGTCCTCCTTCTTCTAGTTAGTGTTTAAAAAAATTTATCAACATTTTGTAATTCAAAATATCTGACCTTTCACATTGTATCTTTATGAATTCTCTAGTATCCAGAGTCCTCATTCTTCTTCTAGTTAGTGTTTAAAAAAATTTTTTTAATGTTACAGTTTTAAAAATGTATTGATTGGAAATGTTAAAATCCAGCCATTGTTTAGCTGGATTTTTGCTTTAGTTCCTTTGTGAATCTTTTTTTTTTTCACATCTTTATTGGAGTATAAATGCTTTACACTGTTGTGTTAGTTCCTGCTGTATAACAAAGTGAATCAGCTATACGTATACATATATCCCCGTACCCCCTCCCTCTTAAGCCTCCCTCCCACCCTCCCTATCCCACCCCTCTAAGTGGTCACAAAGCACCGAGCTGCTCTCCCTGTGCTGTGCAGCTGCTTCCCACTAGCCATCCACTTTACATTTGGTAGTGTATATATGTCAGTGCTACTCTCTCACTTTGTCCCAGCTTCCCCTTCCCCCGTGTGCCCTCAAGTCTGTTCTCTACATCTGCATCTTTATTCCTGCCCTGCCACTAAGTTCATCAGTACCGCTTTTTAAAATTCCATATATGTGTGTTAGCATACGGTATTTGTTTTTCTCTTTCTGACTCACCTCACTCTGTATGACAGACTCTAGGTCCATCCACCTCACTACAAATAACTCAATTTCATTTCTTTTTACTGATGAGTAATATTCCATTGTATATATGTGGCACATCTTCTTTATCCATTCATCTGTCGATGGACACTTAGGTTGCTTCCATGTCCTGGCTATTGTAAATAGAGCTGCAATGAACATTGTGGTACATGTCTCTTTTTGAATTATGGTTTTCTCAGGGTATATGCCCAGTAGTGGGATTGCTGGGTCATATAGTAGCTCTATTTTTAGGTTTTTAAGGAACCTCCATACTGTTCTCCATAGTGGCTGTATTAATGTACATTCCCACCAACAGTGCAAGAGGGTTCCCTTTTCTCCACACCCTCTCCAGCACTTATTGTTTGTAGATTTTTTGATGATAGCCGTTCTGACCGGTATGAGGTAATACCTCATTGTGGTTTTGATTTGCATTTCTCTAATGATTACTGATGTTGAGCATCTTTTCATGCATTTGTTGGCAATCTGTATATCTTCTTTGGAGAAATGTCTATTTAGGTCTTCCACCCATTTTTGGACTGGGTTGTTTGTTTTTTTGCTATTGAGCTGCATGAGCTGCTTGTATATTTTGGAGGTTAATCCTTTGTCAGTTGTTTCATTTGCAAATATTTTCTCCCATTCTGAGGGTTGTCTTTTCACCTTGTTTATGGTTTCCTTTGCTGTGCAAGAGCTTTTAAGTTTCATTAGGTCCCATTTGTTTATTTTTGTTTTTATTTCCATTTCTCTAGGAGGTGGGTCAAAAAGGATCTTGCTGTGATTTATGTCATAGAGTGTTCTGCCTATGTTTTCCTCTAAGAGTTTGATAGTGTCTGGCCTTACATTTAGGTCTTTAATCCATTTTGAGTTTATTTTTGTGTATGGTATTAGGGTGTGTTCTAATTTCATTCTTTTACATGTAGCTGTCCAGTTTTCCCAGCACCTCTTATTGAAGAGGCTGTCTTTTCTCCATTGTATATTCTTGCCTTCCTTTGTCAAAGATAAGGTGACCATATGTGCATGGGTTTATCTCTGGGATTTCTATCCTGTTCCATTGATCTATATTTCTGTTTTTGTGCCAGTACCATACTGTCTTGAGTACTGTAGCTTTGTAGTATAGTCTGGAGTCAGGGAGCCTGAATCTTCCAGTTCCGTTTTTCTTTCTCAAGATTGCTTTGGCTATTAAGGGTCTTTTGTGTTTCCATACAAATTGTAAAATTTTTTGTTCTAATTCTGTGAAAAATGCCCTTGGTAGTTTGATAGGGATTGCACTGAATCTGTAGATTGCTTTGGGTAGTAGAGTCATTTTCACAATATTGATTCTTCCAATCCAGGAGCATGGCATATGTCTCCATCTGTTTATGTTATCTTTGATTTCTTTCATCAGTGTTTTATAGTTTTCTGAGTACAGGTCTTTTGCATCCTTAGGTAGGTTTATTCCTAGGTATTTTATTCTTTTTTTATTCTTTTTGTTGTGATAGTAAATGGGATTGTTTCCTTAGTTTCGCTTTCTGATCTTTTGTTGTTATTGTATAGGAATGCAAGAGATTTCTATGCATTAATTTTGTATCCTGAAACCTTACCAAATTCATTGATTAGTTCTAGTAGTTTTCTGGTGGCATCTTTAGGATTTTCTGTGTATAGTATCATGTTATCGGCAAACAGTGACAGTCTTACTTCTTCTTTTCCGAGTTGTATTCCTTTTATTTCTTTTTCTTCTCTGATAGCTGTGGCTAGCACTTCCAATACTATGTTGAATAAGAGTGGTGAGAGTGGACATCCTTGTCTTATTCCTGATCTTAACCTGAAATGCTTTCAGTTTTTCACCATTGAGCATGATGTTTATTGTGGGTTTGTCGTATATGGCTTTTATTATGTTGAGGTAGGTTCCCTCTATGCACACTTTCTGGAGAGTTTTTATCATAAATAGGTGTTGAATCTTGTCAAAAGCTTTTTCCGCATCTTTTGAGATGATCATATGGTTTTTATTCTTTAATTTGTTAATATGGTGTATCACATTGATTGTTTTGTGTATATTGAAGAATCCTTGCATCCCTGGGATAAATCCCACTTGATCATGGTGTATGATCCTTTTAATGTGTTGTTGGATTCTGTTTACTAGTATTTTGTTGAGGATTTTTGTGTCTATGTTCATCAGTGATATTGGTCTGTAATTTTCTTTTTTTGTGATATCTTTGTTTGGTTTGGGTATCAGGATGATGGTGGCCTCTTAGAAAGAGTTTGGGAGTGTCCCTCCCTCTGCAATTTTTTTGAAGAGTTTGAGAAGGATAGGTGTTAACTCTTCTCTAAATGTTTAATAGAATTCTCCTGTGAAGCCATCAGTACTAGACTTTTGTTTGTTGGAAGATTTTTAATTACAGTTTCAATTTCATTACCTGTGATTGGCCTATTTATATTTTCTAATTCTTCCTGGTTCGGTCTTGGAAGGTTGTACTTTTCCAAGAATTTGTCCATTTCTTTCAGGTTGTCCATTTTATTGGCATATAGTTGCTTGTAGTAGTCTCTTATGGTCTTTTGTATTTCTGTGGTGTCAGTTGTAATCTCTCCTTTTCATTTGTAATTTTATTTATTTGAGTCCTCTCCCTTTTCTTCTTGATGAGTCTGGCTAAAGGTTTATCGATTTTGTTTATCTTCTCAAAGAACCAGCTTTTAGTTTTATTGATCTTTGCTATTGTTTTCTTTGTTTCTATTTCATTTATTTTTGCACTGATCTTTATGATTTCTTCTACTAATTTTGGGTTTTCTTTGTCCTTCTTTTTCTAGTTGTTTTAGGTGTAATGTTAGATTGTTTATTGATTTTTGTTGATTGAGATTTTTCTTGTTTCTTGAGGTGAGCTTGAATTGCTATGAACTTCCTTATTAGAACTGCTTTTGCTGTGTCCCATAGGTTTTGGATCGTCATGTTTTCGTTTTCATTTGTTTCTAGGTATTTTTTGATTTCCTCTTTGATTTCTTCAGTGATCTCTTGGTTATTTAGCCTCCATGAAAAAATCAATTTTTCCTGTAATTGATTTCTAATCTCATAGTGTTGTGGTGTCCTTCCTTATCTCTTGTAACAGTCTTTATTTTAAAGTGTATTCTATCTGATATGAATATTGCTACTCCAGCTTTCCTGTGATTTCCATTTGCATGGGATATCTTTTTCCATCACTTCACTTTCAGTCTATATGTGTCCCTAGGTCTGAAGTGGGTTTCTTGTAGACAGCATATATAAGGGTCTTGTTTTTGTATCCATTCAGCCAGTCTGTGTCTTTTGGTTGGAGCATTTAATCCATTTACATTCAAGGTGATTATCGATATGTATGTTCTTATTACCATTTTCTGAATTGATTTGGGTTGTTTTTTAAATAAAGTTATTTATTTATTTATTATTTTTGGCTGTGTTGGGTCTTCGCTGCTGCATGTGGGCTCTCCCTAGTTGCAGCAAGTGGGAGCCACTCCTCCCTGCAGTGGCCTTTCCCATTGTGGAGCACAGGCCCCAGGCACATGGGCCTCAGCAGCTGTGGCTGGCAGGCTCTAGAGTGCAGGCTCAGCAGTTGTGGCACACAGGCTTAGTTGCTCCACGGCATATGGGATCCTCCCGGACCAGGGCCTGAACCCATGTCCCCTGCACTGGCAGGCAGACTCTCATCCACTGAGCCACTAGGGAAATATCTGTGTTTGTTTTTGTGGGTCTTTTCCTTCTCTTGTGTTTCCTGCCTAGAGAAGTTCCTTTAGCATTTGTTGTAAAGCTGGTTTGGTGGTGCTGAATTCTCTTTGCTTTTGCTTGTCTGTAAAGGTTTTAATTTCTCCGTCAAATCTGAATGAGATCCTTGCTGGGTAGAGTAATCTTGGTTGTAGGTTTTTCCCTTTCATCACTTTGATTATGTCCTGCCACTCCCTTCTGGCTTGCAGAGTTTCTGCTGAAAGGTCAGCTGTTAACCTTATGGGGATTCCCTTGTACGTTATTTGTTGCTTTTCCCTTGCTGCTTTTTTTTTTTTTTTTTTTTTTTGGGTATGCGGGCCTCTCACTGTTGTGGCCTCTCCCGTTGCGGGGCACAGGCTCCGGACGCGCAGGCTCAGCGGCCATAGCTCATGGGCCCAGCCGCTCCGCGGCATGTGGGATCTTCCCGGACCGGGGCACGAACCCATGTCCCCTGCATCGGCAGGCGGGCTCTCAACCACTGCGCCACCAGGGAAGCCCCTCCCTTGCTGCTTTTAAATTTTTTTCTTTGTATTTAATTTTTGATAGTTTGATTGATATGTGTCTTGGCCTGTTTCTCTTTGGGTTTATCCTGTATGGGACTCTCTGCACTACCTGGACTTGATTGACTACTTCCTTTCCCACGTTAAGGGAGTTTTTGACTATAATGTCTTCAAATATTTTCTCAGTCCCTTTCTTTTTCTCTTCTTCTTCTGGGACCCCTATAATTCAAATATTGGTGTGTTTAATGTTGTCCCAGAGGTCTCTGAGACTGTCCTCAATTCTTTTCATTCATTTTTCTTTATTCTGCTCCCTGGCAGTTATGTCCACCATTTTATCTTCCAGCTTACTTATCCGTTCTTCTGCCTCAGTTATTCTGCTATTGATTGCTTCTACAGTATTTTTTTTTTTTTTTTTTTTTGTGGTACGCGGGCCTGTCGCTGCTGTGGCCTCTCCCATTGCGGAGTACAGGCTCTGGACGTGCAGGCTCAGCGGCCATGGCTCACGGACCTAGCCGCTCTGCGGCATGTGGGATCCTCCTGGACCGGGGCACGAACCCGCGCCCCCTGCATTGGCAGGCAGACTCTCAACCACTGCACCACCAGGGAAGCCCTTCTATAGTATTTTTAATTTCAGTTATTGTGTTGTGTATCACAGTTTGTTTGCTCTTTAGTTCTTCTAGATCCTTGTTCATTGTTTCTTGTATTTTCTCCATTCTGTTTCCGAGATTTTGGATCATCTTTACTATCATTACTCTGAATTCTTTTTCAGGTTGGTTGCCTATTTCGTCTTCATTTATTTGGTCTTGTAGGTTTTTACCTTGCTCCTTCGTCTGTAACATATTTTTTTGTCGTTTCATTTTTTTGTTGTTGTTTTGATGGGTGATGCTGTATTCCTGTCTTACTGGTTGTTTGGCCTGAGGCGTCCAGCACTGGAGTTTGCAGACAGTTAGATAGAGGTGGGTCTTGGTGCTTAGATGAGGGTCTCTGGGAGGCCTTACTCCAATTACTATTCCCTGGGGTCTGAGGTTCTCTATTAGTCCAGTGGTTTGGACTCGGAGCTCCCACCACAGGACCTCAGGACCTACCTACAGCCTGGGAACCAAGATCCTGCAAGCCGTGTGGTGTGGCAAAAAAAGAAAAAGAAGAAAAAAAAAAGGAGCAATACAATAACAAAGAACAAAAATAAATAAAATTAGAAAGATAAGAACTGTACTAGGAAAAATTAAAATATAATTGAAACAACTGCAACAAGGTAAAATAAAACCACAACAGAAAAAAGAAAAGAAAAGTCGGGGGGAAGAAGCCAAAAGGAGCAGAACAATAATGAAGTATAAAGAATAAAATAAGGGCTTCCCTGGTGGCGCAGTGGTTGAGAGTCCGCCTGCCAATGCAGGGGACACAGGTTTGTGCCCCGGTCCGGGAAGATCCCACATGCCGCGGAGCGGCTGGGCCCGTGAGCCACAGCTGCTGAGCCTGCACATCTGGAGCCTCTGCTCCACAGCAGGAGAGGCCACAACAGTGAGGGGCCAGCGTACTGCAAAAAAAAAAAAAAAAAAAAAGAATAAAATAAAAGATTTATTAGAAAAAAATATATATATATAAATGAATCAACAACAATGAACCCACAAGGTAAAACAGAACCCCAATCTAAAAGAGGAAAAAAGAAAAAAAAAAGAAAGCCTTGGTGATGGGGGCGGAGTTTAGTCAGGGTTGTAACTTAGGCAAGGGCGGGCTTTGGCGTGGGGCGGGACCTAGGCGGGTGGGGGGTGACGTTCAAGCGTGGGGCAGGGCCTCTGCTTAGGACCTGCTCGTGGAAGGGGAGAGGCAGCATGTGGAAAGGAGGGCCTCTGGAGTGTGGAGTTCCGGAGTTTGGAGGTAGGGCCCTGAGTGAGGGTGTGTGGGTGGGGTTTAGGCCCAGCCGTTCTGGGGGGTCTCTGAGTGTAGAGGTAGGGCCCTGGGTGGGGGTGTAGGGGCGGGGCTTGGGCTCTCCACGCGGGAGGGAGGCTTCTAGGGCAGATTAGTTCAGGGTGCCCAACAGGCTCCCCAGTGCCTAAGTGGACAGGGAAAGCACAGGGCCCCGTCCTCTTCTGTTCCTTTGTGCCCCTCCCCCACTGTCGCTCCTAGGGTCTTCCCCGTCCCCGTTGGACCCCTCACCGTGGGTGGGTCCCGCTGGGTGTAGGAACTCCTCCCCTCCCCCAGCCACCCCTCAGGGGTGCCGGTCCCGGAGGTCCGGCCTTTACTTTTGCTCCCCCTTCCCTCCCTCCCACTCCCTCAGGATTCATGCGGCTGGAGGGGGCCTTGGTGGGCAGAGGATCAGGCCCAGGATCTCAGCAGGCTCCTGGGGGCCCAAGTGGGCAGGGGAAACCTGGCCACACTCCCTTTGGACCCTCTGTCCTCCCAATGGCCCCCCAATTTTCCCCTGCGGGTGTGGGATCCCCTCCCTTCCCCCAGCCACCCCTCAGGGGCGTCAGCCCCCTCCTGCCTCCACTTCTCCTCCCTCCCCACTCCCCCTCATGCCACACATCCTACCCTGCTGCTGGGGGTTCCTCCGTCCCCTTAGGTGTCTGTGGCCCCCCACCGGTGCCTGGTAGGTGCCCTACTTGTGCGGAGACGCGTCCTCCTAGTCCACCATCTTGACTCCACCTCTCCTTGTGAGTCCTTTTTCCTCTTAGTTTTCTTTATTTTTCTAAATATATGTCCAGTATTTTATTAGCACATTTATACTAGCCTTTTGGTGTGTGAGTTGGAGCCAAATTAAGATTTTGTCATACCGTGGGTAATAACTTCAAGATGGTTGATGATTGCTTGACCCCTCACGCTTCCCCCTGCCTTGAGCCTTTGTTCTCGTTACCTCTGTTAGATACCTTTTCCACCCCCAGATCCCTCAGCATATCCTCCTCCAGGTATGAGTGGCAATTTAGTTTTTGGGTTTTTTTTAATTTATTTTATTTTTTTGGCTGCATTGGGTCTTCATTGCTGCGCTTGGGCTTTTCTCTAGTTGTGGTGAGTGGGGGCTACTCTTCCTTGTGATGCACGGGCTTCTCACTGTGGTGGCTTCTCTTGTTGCAAAGCACAGGCTCTAGGCACATGGGCTTCAGTAGTTGTGGCACTTGGGCTCAGCAGTTGTGGTGTGCGGGCTCTAGAGCGCAGGCTCAGTAGTTGTGGTGCATGGGCTTAGTTGCTCCGTGGCATGTGGGATCTTCCTGGACCAGGGCTCAAACCCGTGTCCTCTGCATTGGCAGGTGGATTCTTAACCACTGTACCACCAGGGAAGTCCCAGCAATTTAGTTTTGAAGACATCTCCGGTTTTCCATGGTTTTTTTGTTTGTTTTTTTGCGGTACGCGGGCCTCTCACTGTTGTGGCCTCTCCCGTTGCGGAGCACAGGCTCCGGACGCGCAGGCTCAGCGGCCATGGCTCACGGGCCCAGCTGCTCCGTGGCATGTGGGATCCTCCTGGACCGGGGCGCGAACCCACGTCCCCTGCATCGGCAGGCGAACTCTCAACCGCTGCGCCACCAGGGAAGCCCTCCATGTTTTGGCTATAATAAATAAAGCTGCTATAAGCATTGATGTACAGATTTTTGTGCAAACTTAAGTCTTCATTTCTCTGGGATAAGTGTCTAGGAGTGCAATTGCTGAATCATATTTTTAAAAAATATATGCTGAATTTTATGTGCTGATATTTTAAAAGGATTTTTGTGTGTTTATTCATGATGGATATTGATCGTTCTTATCTGGTTTGGTATCAGAATAATACTAGTTTCATAAAATGGGAAATGTTCCTTCCTCTTGCATTTTCTTGAGGTTATTGTGTGGAATTGTGTTAATTCTTTCAATATTTGGTAGAACTTGTCAATAAAATCATCTGGGCCCAAAGATTTATTTTTGGAGAGCTCTAAAATTATGAGCTCAATTTCCTTAATATTTATTGGCTTATTGATATTATGTTTCATATTGGATCAATTTTTATTATTTGTACTTTTTGAGAAATTGGTCCTTTTTTTTCTGAGTTGTGAAATTAATGTGTGTGTAATTGTTCATTAGCACTTCCTTATCCTTTTGATGTCTGTAGGGTCTGTAGTGATGTTCCCTATTTCATTCCTGACATTGGTAATTTGTGTCTTCTCTCTTTTTTCTTTGTCAATCTAGCTAGAGTTTTGTCAATATTATTGACTTTTTCAATGAAGCAGCTATTTGTTTCATTGGTTTTTTTCTGTTTTCAATTTTATCAATTTCAGTTTTTCAGTTTTTCCCTTTCTTCTACTTGATTTGGGTGTATTTTGCTTTTCTTTTTCTAGGTTCTTAAGGTGGGATCTTAGATTATTCCTTTGAGACTTTTCCTTTTTTCTCATGTATGCATTTTTAGTGCTATAAAATTTCCTTCTCAGCACTGCTCTAGCTGTATCCCACAAATTTTGATATGTTGTATTTTGTCAAAGAAAAAATGCACCAGACAGAGTTAAACAGGCAAGGAAGAGTTTACTCAGGATTATTGCAATAAGGGAGAGAGATTGAACTACTCCAAATGCAGTGAAGACAGCTGGAGATTTATAGCTAATGGGGAGGGGAAGGGGTCAGTGCGTGGAAAATTACTAAGAAGAACTTGGTGAGGTACGAGGGGTTGGGGGGATTCTTGCTAAACTGCTTGCTAAACTTGCTAAACTCAGCCACAGTTTTTGTCTGTGATATTTGAAATAGTACAGTTCTCATCTAAAACTTTCCTATCCTGCTAGAGAGTGCAGGCCTTTGTTGGGGCTTTTGGTCCCTGGCCATCAGCATGTCTAGGTTACTGGCTTCTTTAACACCCAGTCTGAGACTTGTGAAGCAAAAGGAAACCCTGGGCCTCACCTTCATGTAATCCTTGGTTCTGTGGTCCCTGGCCAGTCTGCCTTACTCTCTCCACTTGCAGAGCTGTCTTGTGTTTGTTTTACACATAATGGCTAGGGTTTTAGTTGTACCAGTGGGGGAAGAAGGGGAGTGTCCATGCCATCCTCCTGGAAGCGCAGTCTCCTTATTAGCAGCATTAATGGAACAAAAGATTTGCTTGCACAAGGATGGTTTCAAAACACTGTCTGCTGTGTATTTCATTCCCAGCACCTCTTGCTCCTATGAGACTGCCCACCCTTGGGGCTGAGGGCTCTATTTCTTCAGAAGGAGAGGGGGATACAGCTGAGGATAAAGAAGTCTGTGTTCAGCTCTGGCTTTCAACACAGAACTTGTGAAAGAGCACAGAAGAAACAAGAAAGTATCAGAAATGAAGATCAGAAAATGTTTGGGGTGGTTTTTTTCTTTTTTTTTTTTTTAATTTCAGAAGCTTCCCTTTAAATATCAAGACTCAGAGACTTGTATTTTCAGAGTTTATAAGGTAAGGCATGCAAGGTATGCTATATGGGCAGGTCCACTTCACTGGGAGGCATGAGAATGACTTGTGGGCTTGGAGGAAATGCTGAGAGGGAGACAAGCACTAGTGAGTATCTCCAAAAGGGCTCTGGCCTGGCCCCCTGGGGGAGAAGCTCAGAGGAGGGAATAGACCCCTGTAGACTATAACCCATGGGGATGAGGCTTGGCTTCTAGCCCAGAAGCCTGGGCGTTCCAAGCCAAGACAGGGCATGGGCATTGAGCAGGGACCCTGAAGTGGCTTTCTCCTGCCAAGTCTCCATGGGCCCCAAGGGGCGTGAGTGAGAGCTGGAAAGTTCCCGTGGCCCCTTGGTCCTGTGGTCCTCTGTTGTGGAAATGCAGGACCACCATATTTGTCTGGGTCTGACTGGGCCACAGAGTGGGGCTGTGAGGTGGACAGTCCAAGGTCAAGTCCACACAGAGGAGGCATCTGAGTTTCAGCAGATCAGCAGTGTCAAGCAGAGCCAAGGCCAGGACCAGGTCATCAGGGGAGGGGCCGTTGGATGCTGGCCATGGTGTGATAACAGGCTTCACCAGCAGAAGCAACAAGGGCAGCTGGCCCCAAGCTGGTGACGTAGGACCCACCCCTTCCTGATACCATGCGGTTTGTGGGATCCTCCCCGCAGACACAGCCTGGGGCGGGAGGAGCATGACTGAGAGGGAAGAAAGGCTGGGCTTTGAGGACTGTGGGTCCTACACTGACTGACTGCTTTTCCCCAGGAGTCTAAACTGGTGATTAAAATACCTCTAATCCACGTATTCGTTCAAATATGTTCAGCTGCAAATGACAGAAAATCAGACTAAATTGATCTAAACAATTAAGGTATTTCTTAGCATACCTGACTTAGAAGTCCAAGGAAGGGCCAGCTTCAGGCAAGGTTTGATCTATCAGTCAAGTCATACAGGCAGGTCCCTCTTCTGTCCCCCATCTCTCAGCCTCTCGTCCTCAGCCTCTCATCCCATCAGGTCTTGGGGATACCTGCTTAGTTTCTCTCCATGTAGCTTCCATGAAAGGAAGGGGAAACATCTTTTGCAGACGCCCTCAGCAAGCACCTCCTTGCATCTCTGTCTGGAACTAGGCCACCATTGAACTAGTCGCATGGCCACAAGATGGGCTCTGCTGGCTGGCGTAAAGAGGGGAGAGCCCTAGTGAAAATCTGAGTGCCATTTTCTAAGGAAAAAGAAAAAGAGCATGCTTCAAGGCCCAAAACAAAGGGCAAGATTATGATATTTTTCATGCTATCAGCAGAAATAAGGGTTACACATTTTAAACCTACTACGTAAGATAAATTGAACCAATATCTCTTTGAATGCACTGAAAGAGGGTAACGGATATTTATTACTTATCTTTCTAGTTATAGCAGCAAATGTTCTATTCTGTCTTCCTCTGTGCAGCCGTCCTTACGTTGTTATTTGGAAAAGAGCCTTAGGAAATTTGTCTTCAGGCTCAGACTGTGCCACCACGTGTAGAGGCCTGGCTTTCCTGATACAATATTTAAGCCCTATATTCATCAGTACCTACATAATGTTACAGTAGCTAATTTGGAAAAATTCTAATCATGCTCTTTACATCGTTGGCTTGTGAATTTTTCAGCTTTGCTTATGAGTATACCTCCTACGTGATATTATTTTAATATCAAAATATTTATTAGCAAGGTTTTTATAAATCAAATAATTATTGCTAAATCTGTGTCACTACTTGAAACCCAAATGAGATTTTTAAGCCTCTGTCCTTTGTCATTTTAGTGATGTATGACTTTCCTATTTCTATTTAGAGTGAAATGAGTAGTCCCCTCCTTGTCCACGGACCGCGTCACAGCACTTTTCGTGCATCTCCTTTTGATGGGGACCTTAGCAGCTAGAGGGTACCAGGAGCGAGTACCACTGTGAGCAATGCACAGTGATTCTTTATCCTATTCAATTTCATCTTCTTTTTTAATATTTATTTATTTATTTAGTTGCACCAGCTCTTAGTTGCAGCAGGTGGGCTCCTTAGTTGTGGCTCGCCGGCTCCTTAGTTGTGGCACGCATGTGGGATCTAGTTCCCCGACCAGGAATCGAACCCGGGCCCCTGCATCCGGGCCCCATGCTCCACTGGGAGCATGGAGTCCTATCCACTGCACCACCAGGGAAGTCCCTCAGTTTCATCTTTTAAAGCACTGGTGGTGACCTGCAGCTAAACGGACCATCAGAGCCCAAGAGCTGACAGGGAGAGGAGCCTGTTCCTAAAGCCACTCTGCCCGGACTGCATCTCGGCCCCACTGGGCCCAGCCCCCTTTCCTGCTTAGCAGAGGCTCACCCTTTCTCTGGCGGCCTCTCGCTCCGCCTGCACGGTCCCGCTGCTGCTGCTGGGCCGGGCTGCTGCCTAGTTCTGTCCTTCCTCCTCGCCTGGCTTGGTCCTCCCACATCTGTCCCCTCTCCTCCAGGGTGGCCCCTCAGGGGCCTGTTTCCTGCTCCAATCCCCTCCTCCTTGCTGCTCTCATGCAGCCTGGTGCTCCTCCCTCCTCTGAGCCCACCGCACACGCCACTCCTTCACCAGCAGCTTCCCACTTACATGCTTATGACGCTTGCATCTCTCTCTTTACTTAGCTCTCCTTCAGGTCTCTCAAACAAACAGTCACAGTGCCTGTCTCGGCTCCCTGGTAACTCAGGCAGGACCTGCATGTCTAGGATCACCAAGTACGTGGGGGTCTGCCTCCTGGTCCCCTCTTCTCCCCACTGCCTTCTCATTCCCCCTCCTAGGTCTCCACGCTCTAGTCTGTCCACCAGCCGCCTGTTTAGCAGCCAGAAAGCCTCTCAGATGGTAGCCTGATGCCTCTTCAGGCTTCAGCCGCTGCCAGGCCTCTCGGGGGAAGTCTGGACACCCTGCCTCCTTCTCCAGCCCATTTCCTGCTGCTCCCCACTCACTGATTCATTCATGAGCACGTCGTGTGTGCCAGGCTGTTCATGGAACTCGTGCTGAATGGACCAAAACCTCTGCCCTTGTGGAGTCTGGGGGGCTGGAGGGCACGAGCCAGACAGCAAACATACTAAATTAGTCATGATGTGGAAGATGATAAACACTGTGGACAGCACAGAGTCGGGGAAGGGCCCAAAGCACAGGGGAAGGTGGTGTTGGCCAGGGCAGTCAGAGCAGGACTGATGGAGTAGGCTGCGTCCTGGGGGAGCACAGCTGTTCATTTATTCCCGACGGGCCAAGGTGTCTCACAGAGCTCTCAGAAGATGCTGGAGCTGCTGTCACGTAGCGACCAGGACAGAGGAAGCCAGCATGCTGGCTGTGGCCCCGCTGGATCATCTGAGGACCCACCGAAAAGATGGGGCTGTCGTCACGGCGCCTGTCCATCTGCAGCCTCCTCCGTGTTTTGCCTCCAGCGTGGAGACTGTGGCCAAACTGAAGGTGGCTGATCCCTGGACCAGCCGTTCTGCCCAGGCCACACATGCTGAGCAGAGACGCTGTGGGCCAGGGCCCATGGGTGCACCTCCTTCCCCACAGTTCAGACTGTTGCCTGCTTGGCATGTTCACTTACAACTACTGACAATCGAACAGACGCCAAAGTATAGGCTTAAAACGTCACCTCTGCACCTTGCCTTTTGCTGAATGTGAAGCGAAGGCCGTTAACATTGAATTTTTCCAGATCAGTTCTCTTATTTTTTCACACATGCCAGAGTTCACCATGAAAACGAATGCTAGGAGTGTGCCCAGTCTTCGTCACTCCAGACACCAACGGAGCCTTGGGCTGTGCAGGGCAGTTGACGGAAGCTGAGAAAAGGGGCTTGCTGCAGAGCACAGCGCGTTTTCTGCAGTGGGTCTCAGCGTCCTGGAGAATCTGGCTGAGTTTGTTACACAAAGGACTTGGAAGTGGTTTTCATACATTTAAGTGTCCACATTAACGGCAGAAAATGTTATAGCCCACAATTTGCTTTCAGTTTCCACAGTTTGGGTAAGTTTCAGAACAGTCCCCCTGACATGTGGTCACATTGCTGTGTGCCCACCTTGATGCTCACTCTAGAGAGTCCGAGAGGCTCATGGACCTGGTCCCGCCCACTGCACCTTGGACCCGGGAGAGTAACGTCATCACTGATGGTGGAGCCAGGTTTCTCATGTTGCAGTAGAGAGGAGGTTCGAACGACCCATGTGGTGGATTAGAGTTGGAGACAGCAGTGTGGACTCATGTGTGGCTTCACACAGACACAGATGGCTATACCTAGAAACATTTACAGGTACGACTACACAGGGCAGCATATGCGCACATATCTCCTTGCTCTGTCAGCTGAGAGGGCCTAGAAGCAAGGACACCCCCTAGCACCCAGATCTTGGCTTCTGATACCATCTCCAGTGAAAGCAACCAGGGCTTCTTGAGAAACGGCTGATTCTACGACTGTGGCAGGAAACACACAAGATGAGCCTGGAGCATCCTATAGTGCCAGAGAGTAAGGAAGTGATAAACACACACACACACACTGAAGAGGTTAAGTCAAAGGGACACAGGAGCCAAGTGAAAGAGCTTCCACTGGCCAAAGCTGGAATAATGTGAATAACAAAATAAATAATGTCATGTTGGATTATAACCCAAAGGATAGAATAAATGTCCATGAGTTCATACGGATATAAAGAAGTGACTGAATAAATACATAAATAAGGGAGAAAAGATGACTCCCCCGTGTAGAATAATTTATGTAGGTATTAATACTTTGCCCTCAAGAAGATGGAGCATAACTCCCCACTCGCTAAGCATAGGGACTCTTTCCAAAGAGTATTGTATGAAAAGAGGAGAAAAAGGTAACTTTACAGTGGAGAAACTGAACAAACACACCTCAGCCAAGTGATCAAGGTCAACATCAAAAGTGATAAATCATACTGCTAGTAAGAACCCTTATTATTATGATGTGATGAAACACAATTTACCTCTCCAGCCTTCCTCCTCAAAAACCCATATCCCCATTCTAATCATGAGAAAAACATCAGACAAACCCCAATTAGGGATATTCTACAAAACTACCTGACCAGCAGTCCTCATTTTTGTCAAGGTCATCAGAAACAAGGAAAGTCTGAGAACCTGTCACAGCCCAGAGGAGCCTAAGGGGACATGACAACTACATGCAGTGTGGGATCCTGGAACAGAAAGTGGACATTAGGGAAATATTGAGGAAATATGAATAATTGATGGACTTTAGTTAATAATAATGTATCAGTATTGGGTTCATTAACTGTGACCAATGTACCATAGTAATGTAAGATGTTAATAATAGGGAGAACTGGGTGTGGGATATATTGGCACTCTACTAGCTTCACAATGTATCTCTAAATCTAAAACTATTCAAAAATTAAAATTTCATTTTTTAAAAAAGGAGGTCAATATTCATTTATGATAAAAGCTCAATAAAGTGAGTATAGAGGGAATGTCTCTCAACATAATGAAGACCATATATGACAAGCTGACAGCTAACATCATACTGAGTGGTGAAAAGCTGAAGGTCTTTCCTCTGTGCTCAGGAACAAGACAAGGATGCCCACTGTCACCACTTTTATTTAACATTGTATTGGAAGTCCTAGCCAGAGCAATTAGGCAAGAAAAAGAAATAAAAGGCATCCAAATTGGGAAGGAAGAAGTAAAACTGTCACTATTTACAGATGCTATGATGTTATATATAGAAAACCCTGAAAACTACACACACACACACACACACACACACACACACACACACACACACAAACTGTTGGAAGCAATAAATGAATTCAGTAAAGTTGTAAGATACAAAATCAATATTTAAAAATCTGTTGTTTATATACACTAATAAACTATCAGAATGAGAAATTAAGAAAATAATCCCATTTTACAATTGCATCAAAAATAATAAGATACCTCGGAATAAATTTAACCAAGGAAGTGAAAGACCTGTCTGTGAAAAACCATAAAATGATGAAAGAAACTGAAGGCACAAATAAATGGAAAGATATTCCATGCTCATGGATTGGAAGAATTAATATTGTTAAAATGTCCATACCACACAAAGCATTCTACAGATTCAGTGCAATCTTTATCAAAATTCCAGTGGTATTTTTCATAGAAATAAACAATCCTAAAATTTGTATGGAACCACAAAAGACCCCAAATAGCCAAAGCAACCTTGAGAAACAAGAATGAAGCTAGAGGCATCATGCACCCTGATTTCAAACTATCTTACAAACCTAGAGTAATTAAAACAGTATGGTACTGGCATAAAAACTGGCATATAGATCAATGGAACAGAATAGAGAGCCCAGAAATAAACTCATATATATATATATGGTCAATTAATCTATGATAAAGGAGCCAAGAATATACAGTAGGGAGAGGATGACAGTCTCTTCAGTAAATTGTGCTGGGAAAACTATACAGCTGCATGCATAAGGATGAAACTGGACCACTATTTTACACCATATACAAAAATTAACTAAAAGTGGATTAAGACTTGAATGTCAGACCTGAAACCATAAAACTCCTAGAATAAAACATAGGTGGTAAGCTCCCTGACATCAGTCTTGGCAATGAGTTTTTAGATCTGACACCAAAAGCAAAAGCAAAAATAAACAAGTGGGACTACTTCAAACTAAAAAGCTTCTGTCCAGTAAAGGAACCATTAACAAAATGAAAAGACCACCTACCAAATGGGAGAAAACATTTGCAGATCATATACGTGATAAGGGGTTAATATTCAAAATATATAAAGAACTCACACAACTTTATAGTAAACAAAAAATTCAATTTTTAAAATGCACAAAGGATCTGAATAGACATTTTTCCAAAGAAGACATACGGGTGGCCAATAGACATATGAAAAGATGCTCAACATCACTAATCATTAGGGAAATGCAAATCAAAACCACAATGAGATATCACCTCACACCTGCTATGATGGCTATTATCACAAAGACAAGAAATAACAAATGTTGGTGAGAATGTGGAGAATAGGGAACACTCATACATCTTTTAGTGGGAATGTAGATTGTTGGTTGCAGCCACTATGGAAAGTAGTATGGAGGTTCCTCAAAAAAAATTTTTTTTTAAGATTTAATTTTATTTATTTTTGGCTGTGTTGGTTCTTCATAGCTGCACACAGGCTTTCTCTAGTTGCGGTGAGCGGGGGCTACTCTTGGTCGCGGTGCGCGGGCTTCTCATTGCAGTGGCTTCTCTTGTGGTGGAGCACAGGCTCTAGGCGCGCAGGCTCAGTAGTTGTGGTGCACAGGATTAGTTGCTCCATGGCATGTGGGATCTTCCCAGACCAGGGGTTGAACCCGTGTCCCCTGCATTGGCAGGTGGCTTCTTATCCACTCTGCCACCAGGGAAGTCACCCTCAAAAAATTAAAAATAGAACTACCATATGATCAAGCAACTCCACTGGGTATTTATCCAAAGAAAAATTTTAAATTAATTTGAAAAGATATCTGCACCCCCATGTTCATTGCGGCATTATTTACAATAGTCAAGACAAGAAAACAACATAAAGGTCCATCCATGGATGAATGGGTAAAGAAAATGTGGCATATATATACAATATAATATTATTCAGTTGTAAAAAGAATGAAATCTTGCCATTTATGACCCGTGGATGGACCTTGAGGGCATTATGCTAAGTGAAACAGATTGGACAGAAAAGGATCAATACTATATGATCTCACTTATATGTGGAATCTTAAAAAACAAAACAAAACAAAAAACGAACTCATGCATATAGAGAACAGACTGGTGGTTGCCTGAGGCGATGAGTGGGAGGTGGGTGAAATGAGAGAAAGGGGTCAAAATGTACAAATTTCTAGTTATAAAGTGAGTAAGCCATGGGGATGTCATGTACAGCATGGTGACTATAGTTAACACTGTATTGCATGTTTGAAAGTTGCTGAGAGAGTGGATCTTGAAAGTTCTCATCACAAGAAAAAATGTCTGCAACTGTGTGTGGTGATGAATATTAAATGGACTTTTTGTGGTGATCATTTTGCAGTATATACAAATATTGAATATGTTGTATACCTGAAACTAATATGTTATGTCAATGACACCAAAATTTTTAAAAGGAGGGGAAGGGGAGCCAGGATCACCAAGGGGAGCAGATAGCATGCTGCATTGGGGAGACTGCAGGGAGCTCGGGTTGGCTGGAGCTGGCGTGTCTGTGGGGCAGTGGTGAGAGATGGAGTTGGCAGTGGTGATCAAGATCAAATCGTAGGGGCACGAACTCTACCTCTGGGATAGTGCAAAACCACTGAGATATTTGAAGCCAAGGGGTGAAAAGGTTGGTTTAGTGTTTTTGCAAGCTTACCCTAGTGGTAACCCCGTTCCCAGCCTGGGTGACTCTGCTCTGAGGGGTGCTCTTTGGTTCCCCCTCCCACTCAGAATGACAGCACCCTGTTATCATCCTGCACGGGCACAGTTTGTAGTGATGCGACTTCTCTCTCTCTTTGTTCTCGCTAAACTGCAGTGTAAGCCCCTCAGGGCAGGACCCATGTCTGTCCTGTTTTATTTATTCTTTGCCTCTCCCCACTAGGATGGGAGCTCCGTGGGAGCAGGGACTCTGCCTGCCATGTCCACCACTTGTTTTCCCAGCTCCTAGCAGAATATCTGGAATAAACTAGGAGCCCAATAAACAGTAGTTAACAGAGGGAATGATAGAGTTGCTTCACTCGTGGTTGGGAGAGTGTTGTTAGAACCCATGTAAGATGTGACCAGGACACGGGCAGCGGGTAAGAGGCAGAGAATGTGGAAGGGAAGACATCCAGGAGGAAAAGCAGGTCTGGGCTATGCGGGGAGGGGGCCAGGGGGGAGGGTGCAGGGAGTGGACAAGAGCATCTAGAGCATCTAGAGACACATCTGTTGGACTTGGGAAACCAGCTGGAATGGAGGCACCATTTGTTAGCTGGTTCATTCATTCATTCATTCACTCATCTTGGGGGGCAGGTGGCCCATGGCTGTGTAGATACATAACACATTTACATTGTGATGAGTGCCAAGGAGAAAATAAACAGGGAAATGGGAATAGAGAGGAATGGGGGTGTGCTGCTTTGGCTTAGATGTTCCAGGAAGGCTTCACTGAGTAGGTGACATTTGAGCTGTGGCTTCAAAGCTGAGAAGGAGCTGGGCCTGCTAAGGTCTGGAAGAAAGACCATCTAGTCAAAGGCTCCAAGTCAGGATCACTTCCGGAGGATACGGCACCCTGTGAGATGCTAAAAGGCGTTCTGTGAAAAGGGTTCCATAGCCGACTAAATCTGAGGTATGCTGCAGGCCAAGCTCTTTTCAGGGCTTTACTTCACAGCATAGTTGAACGATTACCTGGTAGGGAATTTGCACATCTTGAGTTGCAGCCCCAACTGTGCCTCTTGCTGGCCTGAATCCACCTTTTGCTGCTGCAAATCTCACCTGTCTCTGTCCACGCCAGCAGCGTCCATGCTGCGACTGACATCAACCCTCCCTCCTCTGGCACTGTTGCATGGACTTCAGTTTGCTGTTTGGTCAGTTAGTGTTCTCCCCGGATGGTAACCTTTCTCACAACACCACCTCTCACTTTGTCTCTGTCATTGCACACAGAAAAATACTTTCTGTGATCACTTCCCACCCCTTAAGTGAAGGCTGTGCTCAGAAACTTGATTTCGAAGAGTACAGCATAGAAAGGGGGAAATTAAAAAGTAACTTTTCAACGGAGAACTTAGCAAACACCGCCTGAGATCAAAATCGACATCAGCAGTGATAGGTCATGTCGACAGCAGGTGCCGTTGACGTGATGGGGCACTTTATCTCTGGGGTCTTCCTCCCCAAACCCGTAATCCCAGTCTAACCATGTGAAACAACAAGCAAATCCCAACTGAGGGATATTCTGCCTGACCAGCGCTCCTCAAAACAAGGTCGTAAAAAACAAAATCTGGGAAACTGCCACAGCCAAGAGGAGCCTAAGGAAACATGATGACTGAATGTGTCCTGGATGGGGTCTTGGAGCAGAAAAAGGACATTAGGTGAAAACTGGTGAAATCCAAATAAAGTATAGAGTTTGGTTGATAATAGTGTATTGATGTTGGTTTCTTAGTCGTGTGAAGGATGCCCTAGAAACGTAAGATGCTAGCAATGTGGGAAATTGGGTGAGGGGCATATGGGGACTCCCTATACTATCTTCCTAACTTTTCTGTAAAACTGTTCTCAAATAAAAAGGTTATTTTAATTTAAAAAAAAAACATTTAACATAATAGAAGATTCCATAGATGTTTTTGGTCCTCTCCATCAAAATATTCTGGTTCCATTTTTATCAGCTGAGTTATTAAATTTTAATAACTGTTTATCTCTAGACATATTTGGGACACTTCATAAAAGCAATTCTGATTGAAAGTCATTTATGTTTTCTTATTCGGTGACTGTGTGCTCCTCTAGTCTCCAGTCAGTGTGCACAGCATTTTTATTGGCTTGTTTAAGGTTGGCTTACGGGAACTACTGTTCGTCTTCCTTCCCTGCAACCTGACAGTGAAAGACAGTGTTCGGGAGTTCCTTGGTTGCCTAGTGGTTAGGATTCTGGTTTTCGGTGCTGTGGTTCAGGTTCAATCCCTGGTTGGGGAACTGAGATCCCACAAGCTGCACAACGTAGCCAAAAAAACACAAAAAAACCAAAACCATATACAGAAAGAAAGAAAGAGCGAGAGAAAGAAAGGAAGGAATGAAGGAAGAAGGAAAGGGAGAGAGGAAAGGAAGGAAGGAAGGAAGGGTTCATGGTTGAGGTTCTCTGCTGTAGTCAGATGCCAGAGCACTCATTCATGCCTCGGCAAGTCACCATGAGCAGAATGGCCTCTGTGGGATAATAGAAAAGAAGATGCCATTTGAGACTAGTGTGAGTGCCTGGGAATTGGGCTCATGTCTATCGGCAACGGTGGAGAAAAGAAAGAGCTAAAACCTTCAGGTGCCTTCTTAGGATGCATTCTTCCATATGGTCGAAGGATAAAATATACATTTTAATTTTCCTTAAAATGTTCAAATTGGGTCTTCTCTGGTGGTCCAGTGGTTAAGAATCTGCCTTCCAATGCAGGTGACGCAGGTTCCATCCCTTGTTGGGGAACTGAGATCCCACATGCTGTGGGGCATCTAAGCCCACGCGCCACAACTACTGAGCCCACGCACTCTGGAGCCTGCACACCACAACTAGAGAAAAGCCCGTGCGCTGCAACAAAAAGACCCCACAGGACTTCCCTAGTGGTGCAGTGGTTAAGAATCTGCCTGCCAATGCAGGGGACACGGGTTCGAGCCCTGGTCCAGGAAGATCCCACGTGCCCCGGAGCAACTAAGTCCATGCACCACAACTACTGAGCCTGCGGGCCCTCATGCCACAACTACTGAGCCCACACACTGCAACTACTGAAGTCCACGTGCCTAGAGCCTGTGCTCTGCAACGAGAAGCTACCGTAGTGAGAAGCCCACGTGCCACATCGAAGAGTAGACCCTGACCACTGCAACTAGAGAAAGCCCGTGCACAGCAACAAAGACCCAACGCAGCCAAAAAAAAAAAAAGGCCCACATGCTGCAACGAAAGATCCTGCGTGCCGCAACTAAGACCCGACGCAGCCAAATAAATTTTTTTTTAATGTTCAAATTATAGAACATATTTAACAAAGTGTTAGATATTTAGTGAAGTTTCTGTTATTTTATTATTTGTTATATTGTAAAGCATAAAAAGTGGCATTTAATTATTAAAAAGCTTCCTTCATATTCTTCTGAAGATAATTTAAACTTAGCATTTCTGCTTTCTCAGGACAAGTAAGAAACTTATTTATCCCTCTTTCCATTGGTAAAGGAACTTTCATTAAAAGTGATGTTTTTATATGTCCCAGAGTACCTCCTCATTACCATCCATTTCTATGGTCTCAAAGAACCCAAACCAATTTTTTTTTTTTTAATTTTTTTTTTTTTTTTAAATTTATTTATTTATGGCTGTGTTGGGTCTTCGTTTCTGTGCGAGGGCTTCCTCTGGTTGCGGTGAGCGGGGGCCACTCTTCATTGCAGTGCGCGGGTCTCTCACTGTCGCAGCCTCTCTTGTTGCGGAGCGCAAGCTCGAGACGCGCAGGCTCAGTAGTTGTGGCTCACGGGCCTAGTTGCTCCGCGGCATGTGGGATCTTCCCAGACCAGGGCTCGAACCCGTGTCCCCTGCATTGGCAGGCAGATTCTCAACCACTGCGCCACCAGGGAAGACCCCCAAACCAATTTTAGACATGTCTTGATCAAAATCTGATTAGAGTAGCAGCACTTAAACAAATATAAGTGTTATTTGTGCCATTGATAGCCTCATTAATGTGAATGAGACATCTCCTAATGACAGTAAACTTCAGTCATTCCTTTCCTTTCCTTTTCTTAGTTCATAAAGCAGTTATAGCCAAGACTACTAGTTGAGTCACTAATTGCTCTGTAGCTGTTGCATGACAGTGTTGAGGGTCTTTCCAGATCGTGTGCACTATTGGAATTCAGGGAGCCATGCTTCACTCTGATCATGTAACTGCTGAGTGCTTGGGTTCTCAATAAACACCCTTCGTGGGATTCACTGGAACAAAAAAAAAAGTGATGTTTTATGTGCTGTGGGAGGGAAATGATTTCAGGAATCACGCCAGACGACCCTGACACCACCCTGTGCTTACCAAGAGCTTCTAGCTGGGCACGTTAGTTACAGTCTGGTCTGATCCCGATTTGACATGCTATTGGATAGAGAACACATTCTATTTTATACAGCTGTAGACGCTGACATTACTCAAAGTGAGTAAATTTTATAGATGTTCTCTTATGAGTTTGAGAAAAGTCCCTTCTTTTCCTAGTTGAGTTGTTTTAGTATGAATGAGTGTTGGATTTTGTTTCTGTTGTGGTGGTGATGTGCTTTTTCTCCTTTATTCTACTAATCTGATGTATTAATTATTTTTGGAGTTTAAACCAACCTTGTATTTCTGAGATAAATCCCACTTGGTCATGGTGCATAACCCTTTTTACATGTTGCTAGATTCAGCTTGCTAATATTTATTGAGGATCTTTGTGTCTATTTATGGAGGATGTTCTATTTGGTGTCCGGCTTTAGCGTCAGGATAACACCTCATAGAATGAGTTGGCAATCTCCTGACTCTGCCATTCTGGAAGTACCTTTCATTGCTGAATTTTTTGAGAGTTCTTTATATGTTTTGAATCCAACATGATTTGCAAAAAAAAGTTTGATGGAGTCCAGTGTTTCACTGTTTTCTTTTACGGACCATGCTGATGGTGTGTATCTAGCAACTCTTCATCTAACCCAAGATTACAAAGATTTTCTCTTAAGTTTCCTTCTAAAAGCTTTAGAGTTTTACATTTTACCTTTATGATCCATAAATTATAGAATCAGCTTCTTGATAGCTATGAAAAATCCTGCTAGTATTTTGATTGGGACTGTATTAAATTTATAGATCAACTTGGGAGTCATTGGCATATTAAGGTTGAATATTCTAACCCATGAACATGGTATATCTTTCCATTTATTTAGGGCTTTTAAAATTTCTTTCATCAGAATTCTGTAGTTTTCAACATACGGATTTATACCTAAATATTTTGGGGTGCTATTATAAATGGCATTGTTCATTTAATTTCAATGTCCAATTATTCATTGGTACTATGTAGACATAGAATCGATTTTTGTATATTGACTTTATGTTGATTCTTTGGTCAACTCATTTATTAGTTCTGGAAAGCTTTTTTGTAGTTTCCATGGGTTCTTCTACGTATGAAATCACATCTAGTGAATAAGGGTCATTCTACTTCTTCCTTCGTACTGTATGCTTTTCATTATTTTCTCCTTCCTTATCGTGCTGGCTAGGACCTCCTATATTATGTTGAATAGAAGTGTTGAAAGTGGACATCCTTGCCTGCTCCTGATTTTGAGGAGAATACACTGAGTTTTCCACCATCAGGATGATGTTAGCTTTAGGTTTTGTCACAGGCTCTGCTTATCATGTTAAAGGAGTCCCTTCTGTTCCCAGTTTGCTGAGAGTAGTTTTGGTCACGAATGGATATTTAATTTTGTCAGATGCTTTTTCTGCATCTATCAAGATGATCATGTGACTTTTCTTCTCTAATCTATTAATATGCTGAATGACGTGGATAGATTTTCAAATGTTGAACCAGCCAGGGCTGGGGTTTGGGGGATTAACCCCACTTCGTCATGACGGATTGTCCTATTGTTGGATTTGATTTGCTAATATTTTGTTTAGGATCTTTGGTGTATATATTCATGCAGGATATGGGTCTGTAGTTTTCTTTTCTTGAAATGTCATGTCTGGTTTTGTTATTAGGATATTATTGACCTCATAACATGAGTTAGGAAGTATTTCATCCTCTTTTTTTTTCTGGTAGGGATCGTGTAGATCTGGTACAGTCAGCAAACACTAAGACCAAGGCTGGTGCCAAGTGCCAAGAGCAATAGCCTTGGTTAGAGTGGAGAGACCCAAATACTCATCTTAAAATACCTTTTTGTTTTTGTTTTTTGTGGTACACGGGCCTCTCACTGTTGTGGCCTCTCCCGTTGCGGAGCACAGGCTCCGGACGCGCAGGCTCAGCGGCCATGGCTCACGGGCCCAGCCGCTCCGCGGCATGTGGGATCTTCCCGGACCGGGGCACGAACCTGTGTCCCCTGCATCGGCAGGCGGACTCCCAACCACTGTGCCACCAGGGAAGCCCTAAAATACCTTTTTAAAGGAAAGTACGGTGTACAGATTTCACAGAAATCTACATTAGCATATTATGTAGGAATTTTAAAGGTAACTAAGTTCATAATTCAGGCTGCTGATGAAAGAATTACTGTATATAATTATGATAAGGGTCACACAGGCTAAAGTCAAAAAGAATTGTTCTCATATTTGCTGATAATACCTAGTGCTATACCCACCAAAATTATGTTTCAGTATTAGTTGTATTAAGTATCAATACACTTATGCACAGTACATTGGCATTAGTTATTTTGTTAATGTTTAATAAAATGTGACACATTTTAAATACCGTTAAATAGTACAGATTAATTTAAGAGAAGATATTTCAACTAAAGCAATTTCCCTCTTATTATTCACAGAATATCCAAGGCATCTCCAAGCACCCGATTCAAATAACTAGACCTCAAAATTTTCAAGGTAACACATTTCTTTCTACTTTGCAGAAGTCTTGGGTAACATTTTCTAAAAACCTAGAGATGTTGTAATTGTTTTTCTGTGTAACTAACTGCTTTTCTTTCCTGAAGTTCTCCTCTGTATTTGCATGACCAGGATTTAAATATACATCGAAAAATAAAACACAGCTAAAGTGATATGGTACCTCCCCTTCAGCACTTTATAAGTTAAAATACATGATAATTATACAAGGGAAGTAGCTCCCCTCCTACTATCTCTCCCCCACCAACTTCCCAACAAAGAAAAAACAAACAGACACACAATAGAACTGGCTTTTACTAAAGTCTGAAAATTACTGGAAATGTTTATGAAAGCATAGTAACACTCTTTTTCTCTTAAGCTATTACACTGTACTGCTGATGGTTACATTTCTAAAGAAGAAAAAGGTCAAATCTGAGCAAAGTAGGGCTCTGTGGCCCATTCCCAGTAAACTCCTGCCCCCTTTGCTTTGGGAACTGCTGCTTCCGGAAGGTCAGGGCCAAACAGTGAAGCCCGATGAGCAGTCCTCTTTAAAGTACACACGATCGTGCGTGAACACAGCTCATGGGAGGTGAGCAGCAACTCCGCCTCCTCCAGCCCCTGTAAAATGCACTCAGCGGGGAAATCTTAGAATTTGTGCTTCCACAAAGGAGACCTTCTCAGCGGAGAGGCCAGAGGGTCTCTAGGCGGCTCTTACTGCAATGTTTGACCTTTTCTTCATTAAGAATTCTACACGGAACAGGAGACTTTAACAGCAGAAAATCTAGTTTACTTTCAGTAGTCTTATGATGTTTTAAAATTACATTAAAAATATTAAGAAAAATCAGAAATCTAGACTCTTCTGACTTTAGAATGATGTTAAAATAACTTTGTATGAGGAATAGCTATGAGTCAGCTCATGACCACATTCACCAAGTGCTCTTGAAATATGATTCAGGTAAAGACGAACTCCTTACCATCTCCCCGAGGGCCGTGTTTGTTTCATCCGAAGGCCACACCTTCCTAGCAGCAGGTATGTGTGGGCCGTGGTAGAGACACCGTGTCACTGGATCCCACGTTATGCGTTTCATACAGTTCAAATATTTAGAAATTGAATAATCCAAAGGTGCTTACAGAACGCATTCTTTAAAATAAGTCCTGGCAAATATTTATATGAAGCAAAGATTTCTTACGCACAGTGAGAGCAGCTCTGCTTCCTGGGTCCCTTCACTTTACCATGACTAGATCCCAAGTTCCTCTGCCTGGTCCCGCTCAGTCTGCCCCCCTTTCTCCTCTCTGTCCCCATCACCCCTGGCGCTTTGCCTTGCTTGCTTGCTGCAGTCCTGCTGGTCCCTGTGCTGTCCCCCAGCAACCAGCCAGCTCCACCTCGGGCCTGCGTGGACCCCCCTCCCCAGATGAGGTCCCGCTCCCTCCTCCACCTCATACCTCGGCTGGAAGGTCACTTTCTTGATGACACTTTACAGCAGCTCCCTCTACACACACTGACTCCGGAAGCTCCTTCTCTTGATGGATCTTTTCCACTTCATTTCTCACCTTCTAACATGCTGAGTAATTCGAATTGCCTCCCTCCCCCCAAGTGTAAGTCCTACGCAGGAAGGGATTGTTGCCCGTTTTGTTCACTAGCGTACCCCAAGCACACGGCCTGGCGCACAGCAGGCCTTTTAAATTCTGAGGTTCCAATGAAGTGATGAATCAATACAGCCCAGCCTGGAGGCATGGCCAGGCTCGCAGAAGAGGTCTCGGGACTTTTAGACCCAGGGATGGCCAATAGACCCGAGGCCTAAGGACCCTGGCATATGAGGGGTGGGCACATTGGCCTTGATTCCTCAGTGGGGAGGGAAGATTGGGGGTCCCCTGGGGGTGGGTAGCAACAATGAGGGACATTGTTCCTAGATGCTGAATTCACGCAGGGCTCTATCTAACAGACTTTTCACAGATTGAATTACACATTCTTGCACACTTATCTGGGGATCCAGAACTTTTGAAGTTATTCCAGGAATCTGAAAGAGGTGATGTATTTTCCACCCTGACTTCACAGTGGTAAGATACATGAGCTCATAATAGTATCAGATCCGCAGGAATGCTGACACGATTTTAAAAGCCTGAAGTTGTTCCAAACCTATTTTCATAAGAAAGAAATTATACTTTTCTCTAGTAGTTAATCTCTTTGAAAAGAAGAGTAGGTAACGAGGATGCCAAGAGTTTCCTAATGATGAAAGAAATGGTAATTCTTCACCACTAGAAAGGAAGTCCATTGCGAAAGAATATGATAGAAATATGGAAAAATCAAAAGTGAAAGGCACGCACGCCCTCCAGATGAGTGCCACTCAAGACAAAGCCCAGTGCCTGGCAGCCTGAGTGGCAGTCGTGTCTTCAGCCCCACTGAAGCCCTCACTTGCTGTTTGGGTACAAAACAAGTCTACACAATGCTATGCTTTCTCACTGCCGCCTCATCGTTGCTTTTCTGAGTAAACTTTCATTTTGCCTACTTAGGCTTTTCTTCTTTCGGTTTGAAGCCTGGAACTCCTCCCATCTAAGGCCATGAATGCCTTTCTTCAGGGTGCAGCTGGTCTCGAGGTCCAAAGCCAGCAAGAGCAGGCTCAGACCCTGCCTGCCCCTCCCTGCCCACCCCCCAGCTCAGCAGCTCTCAGCTTGGGTTGACGCGGTGCCGCCAGGGCCCGGTGCTTTCGCCCCGCCCGCCGCTCCAGCTGCTCCCGCGGCTCCTCCCTTCTCCTTGGTACGCACCGTTTATTCTTCTTAAAACTGAGATATAATTCACAGACCATAAAATTCAGCCTTTCAAAGTGTACAATTCAGTGGGTTTTAGTACATTCACAGGGTTCTGCAACCATCATCACTGTCTAATTCCAGAACATTTCCATTACCCTAAAGAGAAACCCCACACCCAGTAGCTATCATTCCCCAGCCTTCCCTCCCACCCGGAAACTACTAATCTATTTTGTCTCTATACATTTGTCTATTCTGGGCATTTCACATTAATGGGATCATACAGCATATGGCCTTTTGTGACTGTCTTCTTTCACTGAACATAATGTTTTCAAGGTTCATCCATGCTGTAGTATGTATCAAGACTTCATTCCTTTTCATGGCCAAATAATATTCCATTGTATGGAATAATGTATTCTGTATATTTCAGTATAAACAAAAAAATAATATTCCATTTATTTATCCATTCATCAGTTAATGGGTATTTGGGTTGTGTCCAGCTTTTGGCTGTTATGAATAATACCACTGTGGACATTCATGTACAAGTCTTTGTGTGGAAATATGGTTTCATTTCTCTTGGGTAGATACCTAGGAGAAGATTTTCTGGGTCATATGGTAATTCTATGTTTAACTTTTTAAAATTGTGGTAAAATAACATAACATAAAATTTACCATCTTAACCATTTTAAAATGTACAATTCACGTCACAATAGTGGCAACTATATTTAATTTTTTGAGGAATTGCCGAAACAGTTTCCAAAATAACTACACCATTTTACACCCCACAAGCAGTGTATGGGTTTCCAATTTCTCCACCTTCTTGCCAATACTCTTTATCCTCTGTCTTTTTGATTCTAGCCATCCCAGTGGGTGTGAAGTGGTAGCTTTGTTGTTTGATTTGCACTTCCCTGATGACTGCCAATGTTGAGCATCTTTTCTTATTCTCTATCTTTGTCTCTTTCCCTCCTCTACTCCTTTACACAAGTGCACCTGGGTGTTTTGCTCACCCCAGCTTTCTCTGCATACTTCCTCCCAGAAGATGGTCTCTCTTCTGTTTCAGTTCCTGTCCAGTTAGGATGTAAGATAACATAGAATTTTTAAGGCATGTGATAGATTTAATAATACCCCTGCCCTCTCTCCCGAGGCGTGGAAAGCCTTAGAAGATTGTTTCTACCTAGGAAGGAAGAGTATTTTGCTTATTTGTTTCACATATGAGCTTTGTTGCCATCTTAGTGCTTTGGTGGAAGGGTGCTATAGATATTCTCCTTGACATTGTGAAAGAATCTATCTGTGATTCAAGGTGAGTGCTTGTGCATAGATCACTAAGCGTGTTTTTTGTTCAATGGGCCCAAAGCTACTCTGGCTTTTGCTGACCAAGTGTTACAGAAAAATATTTTTGTCAAAGTATCAGGCAAAGGATGCAACTAAAGCCGTGCCAAGAGGGAAGTGTGCAGCACTGGTGCTTACATCAGAAATGAGGAAAGATCTCAGTTAAATCATCAAACTTTCTGTCTCAAGAAACCTGAAAAAGATGATTAAGAAGGAAGAAGGAAGGAAGTAGTAAAGATAAGAGCAGAAACCTATGAAATTGAAAAAAGCAATAGCAGAAATCAATGAAACAAGTTGATTCTTCCAAAAAATCAATAAAATTAATAAACTCTAGCAAGACTGAAAAAAATAAAAATAGAGAAGACACAAAGCACCAATATCAGGAATAGAACAGAGAATATTAGTACAGATTCTGCAGATATCAGAAGGATAATAAGGGAACACTATGAACAGCTTTATGCTCAAAAATTCAACAATTTAGAAGAAATGGATCAATTTCTTGAAAACCACAAACTATCAAAACCCAACTATGATGAAATAGATAACCTGAATAGTCCTATAAATGTTAAAGAAATTGAATTTTTAGTTTAAAATCTCCTGAGAAGGAAATCTGCAGGGCCAGATGCCTTCCATGGAGTATTTTACCAAACACTTAAAGAATTAACAGCAGTTGTATACGACCTCTTCCAGAAAATAGAAGAAGGAACACTTCCCAATCATACTGTGAAGCCAGTATTACCCTGATACCAAAGCCAGACAAAGACTAAAAGTAAAATAAAACAAAACACAGCCCCATGCAGACCAGTATCACTCCCAAATTTAGATGTAAAAGCCCTCAGCAAAATATTAGCAAACCAAATCCAACAACATCTTAAAATATTGTATGGGTATAATTATACACCATGTCCAAGTAGGATTTATTCCAGGTACGCAAGGCTGGTTTAACACTCAAAAATCAGTGTAGTCCACCATGTAGTCAGGCTAAAGAATAAAAATAATATGATTTTATCAATTGACCTAGACAAAGCATTTGACAAAATCCAACGCCCATTCATGATAAAAATTCTCAGGAGTTTAGAAATAAAGGGGAGCAACCCCAACTTGATAAAGAACATCTGCAAAAAGCCTACAGCTAACAGCATATTTAATGGTAAAAGGCTAAATGCTTTCCCCCTAAGATCAGTAACAACTTATTAATATTGAAATTCTGCCCACTAAATAAGGCCAGGAAGAGAAATAAATGGTGTATAAATTGGAAAGGAAGAAGTAACACTGCCTCTGTTTATAGATGATATGATTGTCTATATAGAAAGTCTCAAAGTATGTATAAGAAAAAAACATTTTTTAACTCCTAAAACTAATAAGTGAGTTTAGCAAGGTTGCAAGACACAGTATCAATACACAAAAGCGAATTGCATTTCTATAAGCTAACAACAAACATGCAGAAATCGCAATAAAAAATGCAGTACCATTTACATTCACTCCAAAGATAATGGAATACTTAGGTATTCAGTTAACAAAATACGTATAGTATCTGTATGTCTAAAACTACAAAACGCCGATGAAAGGAATCAAAGAAGATCTGATCAATGGAGTGGCATACTGTGTTCGTGGAATGGCAGACACAACGTAGTAAATATGTCACTTCTCCCTAAATTGATCCATGAGTTTAATGCAGTCCCTATTAAAGCCCAAGCAAATTCTGTAGACATAGACAAGCTCATTCTAAAATTTAAATGAAAAGACACAGGCCCTAGAATACCTAAAACAATCTTGACAAAGAATAAAGTGGGAGGAATCACACCTGATATTAAGACACAGTGCACAGCAATTGGGAACTTCGCTGGCGGTGCAGTGGTTAAGACTTCGCCTTCCAATGCAGGGGGTGCAGGTTCGATCCCTGGTTGGGGAGCTAAGATCTTACACGCCTCAGGGCCAAAAATCCAAAACATAAAACAGAAGCAATATTGCAACAAATTCAATAAAGATTTTAAAAATGGTCCACATCAAGAAAATCTTTAGAAAAAAATACAGAGTAATCAAGAGACTGTGGTGTTGGCAGAGGAACAGACACATAGACCAATGGAACAGAAAAGAGAGCCAGAAATAGATCCACACAAACGGGCACAACTGATTGTCGGGAAAGGTGTAAAGTCCAGGCAGAAAGTAATTCTCTTCAGATTCATGTTAAGCTAATTAATCACTCACAAAGCCAGCTTGGGAAGTTCATTTCTGCATTGGTTATTATATATGTCTTTCCTGCATTTTTTTATCTTGTGGTGGTTTTGGGGAGAACTTCAAAACTAAGAAGATTCTAGTATTTGCATGGTGGTCGCTTCTAATTTCCTACCAGCAGTAGTAATCCAACACTTGTGACTTATACTATAATTAGTTGCTTTGGAAATGATTTTTATGTTCCAAACAGAGGACTAGAATAGCACATGGTGAAACAGCAGCAAATGCACTCTTAAAAATGTTTATTTCATGTAAATGCCTTATTGTTTGAAACACAAAAAGCAAAAAGGCAATTAGATGTACTCTGAAATATTTAGTAACATTTTCAAAGAATAACAATTTTCTTAAAAAAACCTTCAAGGATATGTAGATCATGTATAAAAATGGAGACTTGGAAGAGGTCTTGGAGATCATCTGTAAAGCTATGATGTGACTGATGAAAGTCTGACCCAGAGAGCGGGGCCCTGCCCACAGGTGCACGTCTGAGCCGGGTCAGAGCTGCCTCCTCCAGCTCCAGTGTTTTCACCTGAGCTCGGAAGACACAACCATTCTGCACGGAGGTGGCTTCCTTCACAGTAATCACCACACATGTGCCTGATTAGGTGGTTTCCTAAAAGTTCTACAAGGCAAATAAAAAAGCATTTCTTATCGGTTGTACGTTCAACTCAACATTTTCAGACTGAAACTTAAAAAATAATTTTTCACTGCAGAATATATTAGTTTTTCTTCTGCTTAAGGCTTTTCTTGAGTGCTTTTCTGGCAGGTGTGGTAGATAGTCTTGTGGGCCTCTCTCCTTCTCTGGGGGAAGATGGTGCTTCCCTACCTGTTAGATGTCAGACTTGGGCGTGTGACTTGTTCTGGCTAATAAAACGTAAGCACAAGTGACAAGGGTCATGCCTAAGCTGGGGCTTTAAGCAACTGCACACGGTTCCTCTTGATCTCTTTTGTCTCTATTTTGGCAAAATTGACAGAGGCTGCTCCATCATCCTGCATTATAAATGGTGGACCAGACTGTGATGGAAAGGTGGTGAAGAAGAGAAATAAAGTATTCTTGCTGTAGGCAGTAAGGTTTCAGAGTGATTTATTATGGCAGTATAACTTGACCTATCATAGCATCTACAGGACTGGGTGCCAGGACTAAGAGGCTGCTGTAATGAATCCTAAAACGTGTGGCACTGGCTTTGGGGCCAGGTGGCAGGCAGTGAGACGTTTATTGGAGGCTGGAGGATGGCACTTGGTAAATGGTATAACATTTGGCAAAACTGTCACCTGTGGTAACTTGTGAAGCACATAATACCCTGATGAGCTGAGGTTTGGGGCAGAGTGGGCCAGCAGAATGCTAGAACGTGCTTTGGTTGCTGTTGTCTGCATGTGACGAGGTACCATAAGAAACAAACTCAGAAAAGAACTGGCCAGTGTACAAGTAGGAATGAAAAGAAATAAGAAGATTCCAGAAAATTGGAGTTTTACATATTTGAATATAGAAATGATTCTCATCTCCAACCAGTAAAAGATGAATCTGAAGAGGGCTTTGAACAACAAAGGCCAGTTAAAACACTGCCTTTAACAAATGAAAGGTATGGCTTTGATGTCTACTGTTAACATCTCTGAAAGAAGGTGGCACCCATAAATCCTTACAGTTAGACAACACAGCGCTGAACAAAGAGACTAATGCTAGCTTTCCCCCAAGTTCCTGATAAGCTGCAGGCACCTGTGGTGGAGTCTGGAGAGAGGATGCATCTCTAAGCGAATTGTGGGAATGTCTGTTGGCACATGGAGCTGACTGAAGTTAAACAGGACTTACTGTGTTTCTGAGCACTGTGCTTACCAAAGAACCTCCAGTCTGGGCCAAAGGAGACTGTGATTGCAAACCTGGGGCCCCACGTATTCTACAGCCAAGAAACGGTCCGGGAAATATGCTCGTTCCCCCAAGGAAAGAAAATCCTTCAGTGCCCTCTTACATGTAGCCGAGAAAGATAATGGAAAAAGAAGTCCCGGGAGTGGAGCAAATGGCCATGGTGAGCAAGGGACTGAGCAAGGGTCCTTCGTGAGAAGGGCCCCTTCAGCGCCTGCCCAGTGAGAATTCAGAGTTGCTGTGGACCAATGACGCCCCTGTGTCTCCCACTCTTCCCCTTTCCACATGGGAGTGCTTATTGTGGGCGTCCTGTCCCTGCCCCCCCCGTTGCATAGCACATGTGTGGAGTGAAAGGTAGACTTGACTTTTTAGTTCCTTGGCCTCCAGAGCAAGAGGAGCCCCATCAAGACCCGATATAAAGATGATCGCAAAATCCTGATGCCCTATCAGATGGAACTTGGAATTGTCACTCTTGTCAAGGGGGAGGAAGGCCAATATGTGTGGTCAGAAGGGCAGAGTGTGGTGGAATATATTATTATTCAAGCATATTTGCTCTCCCTCCCTAGAGGAAGAGTGTACTTCCTTGCCCGTTGACTCAGGCTTGGCCATGTGACTTGCTACCAATGACATGTGAACAGAAATGACATTTGTCACCACTGGGTAGAAATTTTAAGAGCCAACACATGGTTATCCGTATTTTCTTCTTCCTCTGCCGTGACAGGCCTCGTTGTTCCAGATGTAGGCTAGACTCTGCTCCTGAATCACAGAATGCAGACGACACGGAGCGGAGCCTCAGCTGACCTGTGTTGGACATGTTGCATGAACAAGAACTGAGCCCTTGTGTTTGTAAGCCTCTGAGCATAGCCTAGCCTGGCCTTACCGTACAGCAAAGGTGCAACCGTTCGTGTTGTCAGTATTTGGGGATGTCTCTCTTAAAAATGAACTTAAATACCACATCCTACCTGCTTCGTCACTGAGTTGTACAAGGCTTCGTTAATCTCTGGGCGAGCAGGTTAGTGTTGAAGAGAATTATGTGAGTGCTCTGCGTACTCTAGGCTGACTTCTGGTGACCACCTGAGAGGGTCTCTGCCTGGAAGGCCGAGAACAGCTTTGGAGGGGAGCTCTTTTGGGTTGCCGCTAACAGTGATGAAAAGTCTCCTTGGGGCCTTGTGGTTTAGGGTCCTGGGTCACACTGCCACGTGATGGTGAGACCAAGTTCATAGGCCACGCGCCCTCGGACGTTAGCACGGCCTCCCCTACACCTTCCTCCTGATGTACTGTGCTGGAGTATATGTCCTGAGACGCAGCTGGTTTGGTTTCTTTAAGTTGTAATTTATGAGAGAATTAAAGGATGAATTTCTAGTTAAGATACAAAAAATCATAAGAGACTATTGCTCTAACCCTAACAATCAAACCAAGATAAATAAACTACAAAACTAGTTTTTCTAAACTTACCAGAAATCTGAGGATACAGCTGAGTTACAGCACTCCAGAAAGTGATGAGCCCTTCACAGAAAAGAAGAAAGCCCTGGCTTCTCTCATCCCTGGTGGAGTGGCAGGAGGAGGAGGAATCTGCCATAGAGGGGATAAGAAGAGACCATCGAAACCCTACTCGCACGTGGGCTAGTGTGACAGAATTCTAAAGAGAACCTTGAAAGCCACCGGAGGGAAGAAGACATTATATACAAAGAACAACACAAAATACAGCTGACTTTTTACAGGAACGGCAGAGACCAGAAGACGATGGAACAAACATCCTTACCACGCTGAAAGAAACATTCTATCTAGATTTTTAGATCCAGAGAATTATCTCTCAAAAATTAAGGCAAAATAGAGACAATTTAAGATTTGCAAAATCTGAAAGAATGTGTCTTAGTAGACCTGCTCTACTAGAAATGCTAATAGAAGTTCTTCAGGCTCAAGAGAAATGATACCTCATGAAACTCTGGATCTTCAGGAAGGAATAAAGAACACCAGAATGGGTCAATACCAGGATAAATATAAAAAACATTTTAATCTTTATTTTACATAGTTTATTTTATATATATTTTATATAGTTCTATGTATAGTTTATATATAGTTTGAATTCTTGAGAAGACTAAGATTTTTTAAAAGTTTGTAACATAGATTAAAATATAAGGCATTAAAAAGTACAAAGGGTAGGAAAGGGAGTAAATGGAATTATACTATTTTCAGGTTCTTACACTGTGAAGTATTACAATATTATTTAAAGGTAGACTATGATGACTTAAAGATGCATACCATAATTTCTAGGGCAGCCTCTAAAACAATACCAAAAGAAGTATAGCTTAAAAAAATCAGTGGAGGTAGGGGCTTCCCTGGTGGCGCAGTGGACTCCACGCTCCCAGTCCAGGGGGCCTGGGTTCCATCCCTGCTCAGGGAACTAGATCCCACATGCATGCCGCAACTAAGAGTTCACATACTGCAACTAAGGAGCCCGCTTGCTGAAACTAAGGAGCACACATGCTGCAACTAAGGACCCTGCCTCTTGCAACTAAGACCTGATGCAACCAAATAAATAAAATAAATTTAAAAATAAAGTAAATTTTTGAAAAAATCAATGGAGGCAATAAAATGGGATATTAAAAAATACACGATTCACCCAAAAGAATTCAATGAAAGAGAGACAGAACAAGATGCAAGTGGGGTAAATGAAAATCAAATACCAAGATGGGATGCTAACACTGCAAAACAAAGAGTGTGACCAGAAATAAAAACATTTCATAATGATGAAAGACTGATTCATCAAGAAGACACAGCAGTCCTAAATTTCATCAAGAAGACACAACAGTCCTATGTATCTAATAAGAGAACTTCACAATACTTGAAGCAAAAATTGACAGAACTAAAGAGAGAAATAGGATTTACGTTTCATTCATTCATCCACTGAAAAGTCTTACTGCATTTCCCAGAAGGGAAACTTATTTTCAAATGAGGTTTATTTTTTTATATAAATTTATTTGTTTTATTTACATATTTTTGGCTGCATTGGGTCTTCATTGCTGCACGCGGACTTTCTCTAGTTGCTGTGAGCGGGGCTTACTCCACTGCGGTGCGTGGACTTCTCATTGCAGTGGCTTCTCTTGTTGCAGAGCACAGGCTCTAGGCACACGGGCTTCAGTAGTTGTGGCGTGCAGGCTTAGTTGCTCCACAGCCTGTGGGCTCTTCCCAGACCAGGGATTGAACCCATGTCCCCTGCACTGGCAGGCAGATTCTTAACCACTGAGCCACCATACATAATTAGGATGTCATGTTGTATCATTTGGATTATTGCTCTTTTAGGATACAATTTATGGCACTGATTTCAAGATACACGCATTGTTAAACATTTCATGACCACAGATTATTATTTTTTTCCTAGATCCTGTGCAGTGCTTCCATAAGAAAGTTCTGCCATAATGATTAATTATAACAAAGGACTCTTCTCATGATTAGCTCTGCTTCAGAGGTTTTGTTTTGTTTTTTCTTATCCAGTCACTTTCTCCTTAGTGGTCTTGCTTAATCTTTCGGATTCTTCTATTAAAAAGTTGATCAGGGACTTCCCTGGGTGCAGTGGTTAAGAATCTGCCTGCCAATGCAGGGGACACGGGTTCCATCCCTGGTCCAGGAAGATCCCACATGCCTCAGAGCAACTAAGCCCACACGCCACAACTACTGAAGCCCGTGTGCCTAGAGCCCGTGCTCTGCAACAAGAGAAGCCACCGCAGTGAGAAGCCCGTGCACCACAACGATGAGTAGCCCCTGCTCGATGCAACTAGAGAAAGCCCGCGCACAGCAACGAAGACCTAACGCAACCAAAAATAAATTAATTAATTTAAAAATACTATTTAAAAAAACTATATTAAAAAAAAGTTGATCAGATCTCTGGCACATTTAATTCCTACCAATATTCCTACAAGTGCTGGCAATTTTAAAACAGTTTAGTGTTTTATCACCTCTCAGAGCTTCCTAAGGTTACATATTCTCCCAAACAGGACAGTAGTTACGTGCACAGGTTAATAGACAAAGCAAAATCGCCAACGCCTGTTGACGAAGAGCCACCACTTTCAGTGGGACGGAGTTATTACTATTCTTCTTGTCAAAGAGGAGAGAGTCCTGGCCTGCCCGGTGACCATAGCCATGTGGCTGATTCCCCACCGAGGTGCCGAGAGCTGTGTGGCTCGGATAGGGCCACCCCCAGCCTCTGTCCCCCGGGCAGCTCTGATCAGCACAGCCGAGTCTCAGCATTTGGGCGACAGAGTCTCACTGCACCCCTCAGGGTGGAAAAACTGGGACAAAATCACCTGGAGAGTTTTCTCAAATTGTAAAGGACTTCAGTACACGTAATGCAATGAGTACCTTACTTTGGAGCTGTAATAGAGATTTAGAAGGAAAAGCAGCAGGATCTGCACTTTGTTCTGACTGTCTGTGCCCAGGAGGTTTCTCTCCCTCTTTCTTCTCTGCTTTCTATCCCTTTCATGGTAAAAAAAAAAAAAAAAAAAAAAACACGAATTCTTGCTGATTCTTACTATATGCCTTGTGTTGTTTCAGGCACATCTCACTTAATGCCTGTGACACTGTTATTCCCCATGTTTTGGATAAACTGACACAGAGGTTGTTAAACTTGCCAGAGGTCACAGGGTGGCCGCCTTAGCAGCACGGTCCACATCCAGCAGGATGGGTTCTAGGGCCGTGGTTCTTAACCCTTAGGGTTTCAGGGAGTCCGTGCCCCACACCTCTTTCTCAGCCTCCTACGTCTAGAGCTGTGATAGTCAGAGCCTCCACCAGGACTTCAGTTTCAAGAGGGGCCATTTGCAGAGGTGTGGCTGGGCGAGCAGCCAGGAGTGCTTGGAGAAAGGCAGTCCTGGAGCCTGGTGAGCGCCGGCAGGGCCCGGGCAGCTGGTGATGGAGCCCGGAGGTCACATGATGTCACAGACACTGTCAGGGCAGCAGCGGCCAGGTGAGGGGCAGGAACACTCGGCGCCTCCTTCTCACCTTCCCACCTGCCGGTGCCCCTGCTGGCCTAACCTGTGATGCCAGAGGGCACCAGAGCCGTCTGCAGAGTCCGGTCCCTCAGGACACAGACAGTGCAGGGATTTAGGGAGAAACACCACTGAGAAGGATGTCCAGGGAATGAAATCCAAACACTGCCAGCTTTCTTCTGATGAAGCCGATTGGAAAGCACAGCTTGCACCATGGTCAGATGGACTGGTTCCTAAACTGGACCCAAGTCCACACTGCAGAAGTTGCCCTGCAAGGGCAGGGCTCACCACACGGGAGGACAGACCCGAACGCGTCCGAGCTGGAGCCACCTGGCCAACTTGCCGGTTAGCCAGGCTGCCCTCCCACAGGGATAAGAGAGGAGGCGTGGGGGGTGGGGCCTGCACCTTCTGCTCCCAGTGAAGGGATTCCCAAGGCTTTATCCAGGGCCCTTTTCCCTCCCCTGGTTCCCTCTGGGCTGCAAGTCCACCTGTGCCCTTGGCTACTGGGAATAAGGACGCCCAGCTCCTGGGATGATCATCCAGTTGCCCGCTCAGCAAATAACTGAATGTCAGTCACGCGTTGGTACAGCTGCGAGAAGACGGCGGCCATGCCCACAGAGCCTGCAGAGGGCGTTGCACAATGCCCCCGAAAATTTCCTCGCGATGGTCTAGACGCCATATGGGCGAAGTCCAGGGCGCCGCACAGTCAGGAAGCCTTCCTTGAGGAGGTGCGGTGGCACTGCGCTCTCGGGAGCGAGGAGAAGGCGGGGAAGGAAGGTGGCTGACGGCACAGGGAGCGTGGAGACCTTGGAAAACGGTGGCGCGTCCTCACAGCACCTCTGTCCTGAGCTCCAGGCCAGCGACTCTGGGTCTCAGCGGCGGTTTCCCTGGCTGTCCCAGGACACTTCAGACATGTCTGGAGAGAGCTCGGCACCGGGGCCCAGTCCCCGCAGGGGCCGTCCTGACTCTCCCCTTGCTCCCTCTCAACACCCTGTTCCAGCCAGGCCCGTCGTCCGCTTACTGGGCCTCTTAAGTCTGCGACCTCAGCTCAGGCCTCGTTACTGCCCACACAGCTTCCTGACGGCCCTCCTCCACATCCACCTCCAGCTGCCTCCACCTTATCTCTCCGAGATGTAGTCAGACCACGTGGCCCCTCTAGGCCCCCCCGGCTGATGACTCTCACCCACCCCAAGCCAACAAAACACAGCAAGCCAGGCACGAGACCCAGAGCAGCCCTGCGAGACCCAGGACCCAGATGAGCCGCGGTCACCACCACTCTCCACGGTCGCTCTGGTTGGTGTGACAGAGGAGAAGCGTGACAGCTGGAAAGGAAGAGGCAAAAGGACCATTTGGGGCAATGGTGGGATGGCCTGCCTGGGAAGCCAAGAGAACAAACTGAAAGAAAAGGTTGGTCCTAGGATCCGGAAGAAGACCAGGTACAAGTGGACCTACAGAAATTGCTTCCCAAATATAAACAACAACCAGTTAGAAACTGTAATGGTAAAAAGCATGCAAAGAGAAAGACATAATACCTATGGTAAACTTAAGCAAAAGTGTGCAAAATCTAGATGAAAAGAAGTTAAAAATAGAGAAACACAGAAAAGAAGATAGGGAATCTCATTTTTATAAAGATATTATTTACACTAAGGTATAGATATAGAAATGTCCTAATAAATGTGCCATAAATACCAGTAGGATTTTTTAGTAACTAGACAAATTAACCTGTAGTTTATGATGCAAAAATAATCCATAATAATCATGAAAAAAAATTTTAAGAGGAACAATAAGGAAGGCCAAGTCCTACGAGATATTAAGATTTATTATTAAAGCCACAGTTACTAAAACATCATTATAGGATACAAAATGGGATAGATCAATTTAAGAACAAAGTCCCAGAATAGACATACACACACACACACACACACACACACACACACACACATAAATTAATACTTGATAAAGGAGGTGTTAAAGTGAAAAATGGGCTCTCAAATGATTTGTTAAATAATCCTCTGATGGCCATGGGTTTTTATTCAACCAATATTGTGTGTATTGGAAGAAGAGACTGCCAGTAACACTTTTCTTATTTGACAGTCAAGTCTTATTTGTAAGTATTTATACGAATTAGGAACACAGACATGCCAACTTTAGCATTATTCCCAGGGCAAAAAAATCAAGCAACAACCTATCAAAATGACAGGAGTCTTTTGAGATGATTCTCACAGGACCCAGCAGCAGACTGTGAAGTCTGGGGGCCTTTTGAGACTTCCAGGGGGAAATTCGTGAGAGAAAAGGGACGTTTGCTGCTGTTGAGGGATTCGTGCCGGATTTCATACTTCTTGGGAAACCAGGAAGGACATTCATGTGAAATTCCCCATTTAGCGTCTTTTCAAATCGGATCTATGAATGCTGTTTCTTCCTCCACAGCTGCACGGAGGGAACATCTCCATTTCTTTCTTAGATGCTTTTTTTTTTAAATTGTAGAAACTTGCACTTTTATGGCCAGACTCGAATTTCTTTAATTAGCATTGTGAGCACAAAGCAGACTCGTAGGGATGACCTTGGTGAGAAGAAATGCGGAGGAACCCGAGGAGGGGTTTACACACCTAAGTGTCTTCTTCAAGGTCGTCCACGTGCACCCAGACTAAGGAGCTGCCCCGTTCGGTCACACGAGGGTCGTGGGAGCGCGTGTGGAACAAGCTTCAGAAGAGTGGCAGGCAGACCTCGGTGACGCACTCATCCGTTCATAGTTCAGAGTGACATGAAAGGGTTGGTCAGAGCTTTCTGTTCAAGAGCGGAGTGTTGGCCTATGGGCCTCACTTCAGAATGACCAGGCTCTTGGGCACAACACACTGGGGACCCCCCCAAGCACCCAGATACGGCGGTCACTTTTCTAGGGCCTTCAGTTTCTGTAGAGAGTTCTCTGGTTCGTTTTCCTCATCATCATCTCCCTGGGGGAGCGGATGCCCGGCTAGACTCACGTTGACCGTGTGGGGCTGGGGGTGGTGGGTGGCGAGTCAGAGAGAGGGCGTCTGACCATCTGTCCCCCTCCTGTCTTCAGCCCCTTGTCTCTCTCCTGCCTGGGGCTGTACCTGACGGTCCCAGCTGCAGAGCCTTCCTGGGCTCCGCTGGGCCCAGAGCTCCCCCTGGGCTGTCACCCCTTGTGCACATTCTCAGATGCAGCTGTGCCTGCTGAAAGCCCCTCTCCCATTCTCTTCTTTCTCGTAGATTTATACCTTTTAACTCCTTTGCTCTATTTTAGTGGAATCTCAGGAGGGAGCAGGTAGACATGTCTGACTAGTGTGCCATCTTTAACTAGGACCCTATCGATTGGTTTTCAGCAAGGAAGCATTTACATTTCACTGTGGCTCTTGGTGGTGGGGGGAGAAAGGCAGAGGGGCTGTTTCGTCTTCTGGGCTCGTGCCGGGGAGAAGTCGGTAGAGGTGGCAGAGTCAGCAGGTGTGGAACTGACCACACCTGGGATGTGGGGAGGGGGAAGGTGAGTCCAGGGTGAGCAGCTTGGTGGATGAAGGGCAGGTGAGAAGCCGGTGTAGCTGGTGGAAACAAGAGTCCGGTCTTGAACGTGTGGAACTTGAGCCATCTCTGCAGCATCCACCTGGAAATACCAAGAGGGAAGTTACAGGACCGAAGCCCAGAGGGAGGCCTGGGGGCTTGGTGGACGCTCAGCAAATGGTCACTGTGGGACCACGTGTGCCCTGCTTGTGCGCATATCTGAGGGGGGCCAGTCTGATTCACTGTCGCCCTAGCAGCCCCTGAATGGCCCTCACCTCACCTAAACGGGGGTGAGCAGGCGGAGGGGTGCAGGCCGCATGGGGGCGCGGGGGAGGGGTGGCAGTGAGGCCTGGCCTCTGGCCAGAGCTTGGAGTCAGGCTGGAAGCTGAGGAGTGGACGGCCCTGATCCATGACCCGAGGCTGTGATCTGCCATCAGGGTTCGCCTCTTCCCTGGGCCACAAGGGAAACTGCCACGGATCACGTGGTCTGACGAGGCAGTAGTGACCCCGCGGCCGGGCTCAAGGGCAGCAGGGGCCTCTGCTGCTCAATCACTCTCCCTCTGGAGAGTGTGCCTCACTCATTAAGGGCTCCAGGAGCGTGTTTTCTGGGGCAAAATTTAGTAAAGAGCTCAAGGACTGATCTGCTTTCTCCGGGATAAAAGTCATCAATTCTTTTTTTTTCAAATTTGTTACAGGAAATCAGGATTTTTTTTTTTTTTTGCCACATTGGGTCTTCGTTTCTGTGCACGGGCTTCCTCTAGTTGCGGCGAGCGGGGGCCACTCTTCATCGCGGTGCGCGGGCCTCTCACTGTCGCGGCCTCTCTTGTTGCGGAGCACAGGCTCCGGACGCGCAGGCTCAGTAGTTGTGGCTCACGGGCCCAGTTGCTCTGTGGCAGATGTAGAGTTACCATATGACCCTGCCATTCCCTCCTAGGCATATGTCTAAGAGAAATGAAAATATGTCCACCCAGAGACTTGTACTTGAATGTTCGGACAGCACTATTCACAACAGCCGAAAGCTGGCAACAACCCAAGTATCCACCAACAGCTGAATGGAAACCACAGTGTGGTCCACGCACATGGTGGACTGTTATTCAGCCATAAAAAGGAGCAAAGCACTGACGCACGTTGCTACACGGATGAACCTAGAAAGCGTGCTGCATGAAAGAGGCCAGTCAGAAAAGAGCACATGGTGTAGGAGTCCGTTAGATGAGATGAGATGTCCAGAGCAGGCAAGTGTATAGACAGAAGGCAGAGCAGTGGTGGCCAGCAGCTGGGCTGTGACAGGGATGGAGAAGGACTGATGACTGGTATTGGGTTGGGTTTATTTTTTTGACTAATGAAAATATTCTGGAATTAGATAGTACTCATTGTTGACAGAGCATTGTGAATACGCTAAAAACCACTGAACTGTGCGTTGTAAAAGGATGAGTTTTACAGCATGTGAATTATATCTCAATAGTAAAACAAAGGTGGAAATAATCAGTTCCTCCCCCTCACAATATTTTTAATTATAGTGAGAAATGAATGGAAATATGGGTACGGAGTTTCAGTTTGGGATGATAAAGTTCTGGAAATAAATACATAGTAGTGGACTTCCCTGGTGGCGCAGTGGTTAAGAATCCGCATGCCAGCGCAGAGGACACGGGTTCGAGCCCTGGTCTGGGAAGATCCCACATGCCACGGAGCAACTAAGCCCATGCACCACAACTACTGAACCAGTACTCTAGAGCTCGCGAGCCACAACTACTGAGCCCATGTGCCACAACTACTGAAGCCTGCACGCCTAGAACCCGTGCTCCACAACAAGAGAATCCACTGCAATGAGAAGCCCGTGGACCGCAATGAATAGTAGCCCCCGCTCACCACAGCTAGAGAAAGCCCACGCATGGCAACAGACCCAACACAGCCAAAAAACAAAAAGCCAAATAAATAAATGCATAGTAGTGATTCACAGCATTGTGAATCTACTCAGTGCCAGTAAAGTGTGCAGTTAACATGGTTAAAATGATAAATTTTAAGTTACGTATATTTCATAATGACTCAACCAAGGGAACCATTCCTGAGTTGTGCACAAGCCATTGTAAATGAGAGCCTTCAGACACGAGGAAATTCAGAGGCCCTTACAAATGTCTGTAAGTCCTGGCTCAAGTGGGGCCTGGAGAGGACAGCTCCCGCCTGGCCGCCCTGCCCACGATGGCCGCCTGCTGTGAGCCTCTCGTCCCCTCTCTGCAGTCACACTAGTTCTCTGCCTGCCTCAAGGGCGGGGGAGGTGCAGACAGGCCTGGCCAGTGGAAAGCACAGCCGCGAGGTGCTGTCCGAGGTCTGGGCGCGCCCTCAGGCCTGGCCCTCGGGCCAGTGTCGGATCCCCAGGAAGTTCGCTTTGGCTGGAGGCCAGTGTCTGTCTGCTTCCACGAGCTGGACGGCGGGTTCGAGTCTGCCCTGCGTCCCTCCCCGCCCCCCAGCTGAGCCCCGCGCTGCGCCCAGAACCTGTGTCCTCTGTCCTGGCCACTCCTCAGTGTGGGCAGACTTTGTGTTTGCCAATCTCTTCTGTGGAAAGGGATGTCTTGTGATCTTTTTTTGCATTTTACGGGACTAATAAGGTTCTCTTAGTTAGCCCTTCCAATTTCTACTTTTAGAAATTGTTTGTTTGTATCTTTTGCCCAGTTTTCTATTAGCTTCTTTTTCTTAATGACTGACTAGTAGAGGTTCTCTGTATATTCTGGATATCACCTTATTCCCCCAGTGTATAATCTTTAATTTTCTCTTAACTTATGATGCTTTTTATCATACAGGATTTTCAAACTATGATGGAGAGTACTTCATCATTATTTCTTATTATGGTTTATATTGTTTGTGTCTTTTTATCAATACACTTCTATTTGGGAAACTTATATTCTCCTTTGTTTTCTTTAACTTGATTTAAAATTTGCTCTTTTTTTTTTTCATGTGTAGGCTTTTAAATCCATCTGGACTTGGATTTTTTGATTTTGTGATACATGAAAACAAAGAGCTAACTTGATCTTTTCAAACAGGGCAAGTCAGTCGCCCCAGCACTATGTGTGGGCATGTCTGTGCTGTACCCACGGCCGGCCTCTGTCATGCACCGGGGCCCACGGGCTACAGGCCTGCCTCTAGGCTTTCCGTGCTGTTACGTATACATGTTTATCCTCATCTTTTCTTGATACCTTCATTTGTCTCTAGCTTATTTTTGTGTATGATATGAAGTAGGCATTTAACTTTATAATTGTCCAAGTAGTTAATTAATTCCAACCCAATAGAGATTTGAAGTGCCGAATCATAGACTCTACTTCTATATACACTGTGGCTTGTTTGGGGCTTTTCGTTGTCTTCTGCTCACCTGTGTGTCTTCCATCAGTGTCAGTACTGAGCTTTCCCTGTCGTTCACGACCGCCGTTACCATTTGTTCACCCTTCGTAACATCATCAGGACTGTTCTCATGTGGACTGTTTTCGGATGGACTTTAGAATCACTTTATAAAGTTCTCACTTTATAGTCGCACTGATACTCTAATGATAAAACTTGCCGTGGGGACTCGGCGTCTTTTCAGTGTCTTTTCAGTGCAGTGTCTCATCTTCAGGAGCGTGGCCTGCTCTCCATGCACCCCATGAGGTCCCCTCCTTCATAAACAGCTGGCACATTTCTTCTTAAACTCACTGTCAGGTATTGGGGGGGTTTTTGCTATTGTGAATGCTGTCCTTTTATTATATTTTCTATCTCAGTACTGGTAGGAAAGTTGCTGATTCTTTTGTATTTACGGTGAGATTTTTTTTTTTAATGGCCTAATTTTTCTGTAGAATTACTGTTGGTTAGAAAACAGTTTAATTGCCAAATGTTAAAAATAACAAGAACCAAATAGCCATAAGCCCACTAGAGTTCCTCTTGTTTTTTCCCCACATATTTGTCTGCAGTTTTGATTAAAGAAACCAATCATACTATACATGCTATTTTGTAAACTAGAGTAGTGTTATCTATTTTTAAAATAAACTTTTTATTTATTTTGGCTGCGTCGGTTCGTTGAGGCATGTGGGATCTTTCATTGCAGCACTCGGGCTTCTCTCTAGTTGTGACATGTGGGTTTTCTCTCTCTAGTTGAGGCGTGCGAGCTCAGTAGTTGTGGCACACAGGCTTAGTTGCCCCGAGGCATGTGGGATCTTAGTTCCCTGATCAGGGATGGAACCTGAGTCCCCTGCATTGGAAGGCAGATTGTTTACCACTGGACCACCAGGGAAGTCCCCCAAACTAAACTTTTTATCTTAGAACAGTTTTAGATTTACATAAAAATGGCAAAGATAGTACAACAGGTTCCCATATGTCCCACACCTAGTTCTCCCTATTATTAATCTTGGATTAATATAGTACATTCGTTACAGTTAATGAACCCAGTGCTGATACATTATTATGAACTAAAGTCATACATTATTCATATTTCCTCAGTATTTCCATAATGTCCACTTTCTATTCTAGGATCCCATACTGCATTTAGTCGTCATGTCCCCGTAAGCTCCTCTGGGCTGTGACAGGTTCTCAGACTTTGCTTGTCTTCAATGACCGTGACAGTTTGGAGGAGTGCTGGTCAGGTGTGTTGTAGAATAGCCCTCAACTGATGTTTGTCTATGTTTCTCTCGTGGTTGGACCCGGGATATGGGTTCCGGGAAGGGAGACCAAAGAGGTGACGTGCTTTCTCCTCGATCACGACAAGGGTTCATACTGTCAACATGACCCACCACTGTTGGTGTCGACCTTGATCACCTGGCCGAGGTGGTGTTGGCCGGATTTCTCTACTATAAAGTTCCTCTTTTATCCCCCTAGTCACTAACCACAGCCCACCCTTATGGAGTTGGGAGTTAGGCTCCATCCTCTTGTGGACCGAGTATCTATGTGAGTTATGAGGGATTCTTCTGCATGGGCAGTGTGTCTATTCTCCCTTATTTATGTACTTATTCAGTCACTTCTTTATATCCGTATGAACTCATGGACATTTATTCTATCCTTTGGGTTATAATCCAACATGACATATTTATTTTGTTATTCACATTACTCCAGCTTTGGCCAGTGGAAGCTCTTTCACTTGGCTCCTGTGTCCCTTTGACTTAACCTCTTCAGTGTGTGTGTGTGTTTATCACTTCCTTACTCTCTGGCACTACAGGATGCTCCAGGCTCATCTTGTGTGTTTCCTGCCACAGTCGTAGAATCAGCCGTTTCTCAAGGAGCCCTGGTTGCTTTCACTGGAGATGGTATCAGAAGCCAAGATCTGGGTGCTAGGGGGTGTCCTTGCTTCTAGGCCCTCTCAGCTGACAGAGCAAGGAGATATGTGCGCATATGCTGCCCTATGTAGTCGTACCTATAAATGTTTCTAGGTATAGCCATCTGTGTCTGTGTGAAGCCACACGTGAGTCCACACTGCTGTCTCCAACTCTAATCCACCACATGGGTCATTCTAGCCTCCTCCCTTGCTTATCTACCTGGCATAAATTTAAGTTTACCAAGACCTCTATAGCATATTTTCATTTCAGTAAATATTCTTCTACAAAAGTGTCAAATAGCTATATGGGATTTCACTGTATAGATATGCACTAATTAAAACAATTTCCCAAATGCCTTCTTAATAAATATCTTCAAACCAAATCTATTTCCTTAGGATAAATTCCTAGAAAAGGAATTTTGGGGTCAAAGAGTATATGCTCATTTTAAGGATTTTGATGTATACTCCCCAAATGCCTTCCAAAAAGGTTGTAATAATTTACTCTCCCACCAGAAGTATATCACAGTGCCCTTTACCTGCACCTGTGCTAACAGCACATATTTCAGTTTTGCTTAATGTTTGCCAACTTGCTAAGTGAAAAAGTCTCTTATTAATTCACTTAGTTGCATTTTTTTAATTTTTTTTTGAATTTATTTTATTTGTTTTTGGCTGTGTTGGGTCTTCGTTGCTGCGTGCGGGCTTTCTCTAGTTGTGTCGATGGGCTTCTCATTGTGGTGGCTTCTCTTGTTGCAGAGCACAGGCTCTAGGTGCACAGGCTTCAGTAGCTGTGGCACGTGGGCTCAGTAGCTGTGGCTCGGGGCTCTACAGCGCAGGCTCAGTAGTTGTGGTGCACAGGCTTAGTTGCTCTGCGGCATGTGGGATCTTCCCGGACCAGGGCTTGGACCCATGTCCCCTGCATTGGCAGGCGGATTCTTAACCACTGTGCCACCAGGGAAGCCTGCATTTGCTTAATTATTAATGGAAGCTGAACTTTTATTTATTCATTGATCATTTCTTTTTCTTCTGTGAATTGCCTGTTCATATCATTTGCCCATTTATATCAGGATTTCTTTTTCTTATTACTTTTCAGGAGCTCTTTCTGTAATAAATGTATTAGCCCTTCAGCAATTATGAAATAAACATTTCTCCCTGTTTTTTAATTGGCCTTCAATTATGTTAATTCTTTTTAATGTTCAAACATTTAAAAGTTTATACCATAAAATCTATTAGTCCTTTTATTGCTTGTTTTTGGTTATCATCTTTAAAATACTATTTCCCATCCCCAAATCATATAAATAGTCAAGTGTATTTTTCTGTCTTTGTGATTTAATTTGTTAAATCGAAAGGTTTGATCCACATGGAATTTATTCAGCTTATGGTGATTTGTAGGGGATCTGCCTCCATTTTGTGAGTTTCAGGTTTACAAGGTTGAGAGAATCATACTCAACAGTTAATGACACATGATCATATTTGGTCTTGGAAAGGCCCCTTGGTGTTAAAAAAAATCATAGGAAATTAAGAAATATTTGGAAATTAATGATAATAAAAAATACAATATGTGAAAACTTGTGGGACACAAAAGCAGTAGAGGGAAATTTAGTACTTTAAATACATTTTTCAGGAAACGGAAAATAAAAACAAATGAGATAAGTATTCAACTCAATAATCTGGAAAAAGAACGAGTCCAAATTTTTCTAACTACACAAAAAAGTCATTTATAAAGGGCAGCAATTTTAAAAATCAAGAAGAAAATAGAAAAAAATAAAATACTAATTATTATCCTTTTATTATTAATTTATTAGTGTATTGTAGTATAGTTAAGAATATAATTTGTGTAATATGGGTCCTTTGATAGTTAATGAGGCTTCATTTTTGGCCAAGTATGCATCCTTACTTTATTGGTCATGGAGTTCTATGTATGTCTCACAACTTGAGCTTATTAATTGCTCTGTTCAGGTCTTCAATTTCTCTTTTTGTTTGCTTGCTCGCTTGTTTGACCTACAAGTTTCTGAGAGGAGTATGCTAGAATATCCAGTTTTACAATTGTTGATCTATCTGTTTCTCCCTGTGGTTTTGTTTTGTTTGGTTTTGGGGTTTTTTTTGTGGTACACGGACCTCTCACTGCTGTGGCCTCTCCCGTTGCAGAGCACAGGCTCTGGACGCGCAGGCTCAGCGGCCATGGCCCACGGGCCCAGCCGCTCTGTGGCATGTGGGATCTTCCCGGACCGGGGCACAAACCCGTGTCCCCTGCATCGGCAGGCGGACTCTCAACCACTGCACCACCAGGGAAGCCCCTTGTAGGTTTTTTCTTGAGAGGTTTGAGACTGAATTGTTAGGTGTTTATATGTTTTTGATGTATGTATCTTCTTGTTTTATTTTCAACAGAATGTAATCTTTGTCCTTTATGACTTTTTCTTGATTTAAATTAAATGTTGATCAATGTTAAGATTTCTCTTGGAGCATACTTGTATTTTTTTTTCTTGTGCTTTTATTTTAACCTTTATGTGTCTTTTTGTACATTATATTGAAATTTGCATATTCAGTCTATGAGTCCCTTTCTCTTAATTGGTGAATTAACATTTCTTGTAATTACTGATATATTAAGCCTTTTCTATCTTCTTATGTTATATTTTCATAACATATATGAGTTTCCTTTTCTTTCCTATTTTCCATTGATTAGATCATGCTTTCTTCTGCTAGTTTAAGATTTTGCATCTAAATTTATGCAAGCAGCCTGGCCATAATTTTCCTTTCTTTTAATTTCCTTGTCAAGTTTTTGAGTTAGGAAGTATTCCTTCTTTTTTTCATTCTCTGGAAGAATTTATGTAAGAGTGGTCTTGTTTCTTCCTTAAATGTTTGAAGGAAATCATCAGTGAATTGGCTGAACCTGGAGGTTTTATGTGTGGGATACAACACGCAAAATAGCTATATGACTAATAGCTATATGGCTGCTCAGATTGTCTCCTATTTCTTGTATAAGTTTTGGTTTATTGTGTTTTACAGTGAATTTGTCCATTTTGTCTGTATTTCCAAATTAATTGACATGAAGTTGCTCATATATTCTCTTTTTATCATCTTAATGAATATAGGGTCTGAAATGATATTCCCTTGCCTTTCTTGGCATTGATAACTGTGCCTTCCTTTTTTCATTTTTATTCAGCCTTTCAAGGGACTTTTAAATTTTATTGATTTATTCAAGGAACCAATTACGTCTTTGTTAAATCTCTTTCTTATACATTTATTTTCTGTTACATTAATGTCTTCTCTTTATCATTTTCTCCTTCCTACTCTCTTTGAACTCGGCACGTTATTCTTTCTTTTCTGTTATATTAATGTCTTCTCTTTATCATTTTCTCCTTCCTACTCTCTTTGAACTCGGCACGTTATTCTTTCTTTTTCCAACTGTCTGTTACGGTATTTAGATCATTGCTTTTCAGTCTTCTTTTCTGATATGGATTTAAGGCTATAATTTTCTTTCTGAGCATGACTTTATTTAGCTGCATCTCAAATATTTTGATATATCTGTTTTCACTGTCATCCAGCTAAAAATATTTTCTAATTTTTATTGTGGTTTTTTTCTTTGACTCAAGACTTATTTAGAAGTACAATGCTTAATTTCCGAATATATGGGAATTTTCTAGTTTTTGCTGTTACTGTTCCTGATGTGACTTTTAGTTTAATTCCACTATGGTGAAAGAACATTGTAGGATTTTCAGTCTTTGAAATGTGTCTTTCTTTTTTCTTTTTAAAGTATAGTTGATTTACAATACTGTGATAGTTTTCAGGTGTACAGCAAAGTGATTTGGTTATATGTGTATATATCTATGTATTTTTTTCCTATTCTTTTCCATTATAGTTTATTACAAGATATTGAATATAGTTCCCTGGGCTCTACAGTAAATCTTGTTGCTTACCTATTTTATATATAGTGGTGTGCATCTGTTAATCCCATATTCCCAATTCCCTTCCCCCACCTTCCCCCCCGCTAACCGTTAAGTTTGTTTTCTATGTCTGTGAGTCTGTTTCTGTTTTGTAAATATGTTCATTTGTACTATTTTTTAGATTCCACATATAAGTGATATTTTATAATATTTGTCTTTTTCTGCCTGACTTACTTCACTCAGTATGATAACCTCTAGGTCCATCCATGTTGCTGGACATTATTTCATTCTCTTTAATGGCTGAGTAATATTCCATTGTGTATATATACCACATCTTGTTTATCCATTCATCTGTTGATGGACACTTAGGTTGCTTTCACGTCTTGGCTATTATTATAAATAGTGCTGCTATGAACATTGAGGTGCATGTATCTTTTAGAGCTAAACTTTTCATCTTTTCCAGGTGTATGCCCAGGAGTGGGATTGCTGGATCATACAGTAACTCTATTTTTAGTTTTTTAAGGAACCTCCATACTGGTCTCCATAGTGGCTGTACCAATTTGCACTCTTACCAGCAGTGCAGGAGTGTTCCCTTTTCTCCACACCCTCTCCAGCATTTATTGTTTGTAGACTTCTTGATGATGGCCATTCTGACCAGAGTGAGGTGACACCTCATTGTACTTTTGATTTGCATTTCTCTAATAATTAGTGATGTTCATCTTTTCATGTGCCTGTTGGCCATTGATATGTGTTTTAAATGGGTTCACAGACCAGCCCAAGGTCAGTTTTGATAAGAACGTCTTTAATAAGAACGTCTCTGTCGTCCTTTCTATACGCGTCTGTTAGGTCAGGCTTGTTACACGAGTCATTCCCATGTCCTATGTTGTTGCTAATATTGTGTGCTTGTTCTATGAGTATCAGAAAGTCGAGTCAGTCTCCCATTGTGATCATGGATTTCTCTGTCTCTCCTTAGGGTTCTGTCAATTTTTGCTTCATATTTTTGAAACTATATTAGTGGGCATATATAAACTTACAACTATTTTTTTCTGATATAAGTACAGCTGAACCAGCTTTCTTTTGGTTGGAGGGCACGTTATCTTGCAGTGGTTTTGGTTTTTTTTAATTTATTTTATTTATTCATTTATTTTTGTCTGTGTTGGGCCTTCATTGTCACACACAGGCTTTCTCTAGTTGCAACCAGTGGGGGCTACTCTTCGTTGCAGTGCGCGGGCTTCTCATTGCAGTGGCTTCTCTTGTTGCGGAGCATGGGCTCTAGGCGCACAGGCTTTGGTAGTTGTGGCACATGGGCTCAGTAGTTGTGGTTCGTGGGCTCTAGAGCACGGGCTTAGTAGTTGTGGTGCACGGGCTCAGTAGTTGTGGCTTGCAGGCTCTAGATCGCAGGCTCAGTAGTCGTGGAGCACGGGCTTAGTTGCTCTGCAGCATATGGGATCTTCCTGGAACAGGGCTCGAACCCGTGTCCCCTGCATTGGCAGGTGGATTCTTAACCACTGCACCACCAGGGAAGCCCCTAGGCAGTGTTTCTAACATGTAATCTGTTCTGCCAGTCTTTGTTTCTCAATTGGGGTATCTTTCTCATTTACATATAACTGCTGATACATTTAGGTATAAATTGCTCCTTTTAGTGTTGTTTTCTATTTGTCCTATTTTTTCTGTACTTCTTTTTCTCTCTTTTTTTGCCTTTTTTGGGCTTAAGTATTTTTTGTTATTTCATTTCCCCCTCTATTACCTTGTTAGTTATATATTCTTTCACTATTCTTTTAGAAACTATTCTAGAGACTACTACAAGCATCCTTCACTTATAAAAATGTAATATAAAGTCGTACTTTTACCCCTTCTCAGACTATATAACACTTTAACTCCATTTACCTCCCTCTCCTGCCTTTTGTACTATTGTTTTCATTTACTGTTTAATTCTGCATATATTTTGAACTACACAAAGCATTATGAGATGGTTTTGTACAGTCAAGATTCGTTTTAACTTTGCTTATAAGATCCCTTCCATTGCTCTTTATTCCTTCCTGCATATCCGTGCTTCCACATGGAGTTGTTTTTCTTCTGTCTTAGCATTTCTTTTAGTGCAGGTATTCAATTGACAAATTATCTCAGTTTTTGTTCATCCAAAACATTTTTTATTCTGCCTTTATTTTTGAGGAATATTTGTGCTGGACATAGAATTCTAGTTTGCCACATTTGAGTGTTTTTTTGTTTGTTTGTTTGTTTTTAGTATCTTTATAATTTCATTCCGTTTTTTTCTGTTTTCCATTATTTTTGTCAAGAAGTCACTGTTATTTATATTGTTGCTTTTTTGGAGGCAATCAATCATTTATTCTAGCTGTTTTATAGATTTTCTCTGTTGTTGGTTTTCAGCAGTTTTATATTATGCTTAGATGTGGTTTTCTTTGGATCTGTCTTGCTTGTGGTTCGTACTGTTCCCTTTATCTGTGGTTTTATGTCTTTCATCATCTTTGGAAACTCCTTGGTCATTATCTCTTTAAGTACTGCTTCTCTCTCCTGTCTCCTCTGCTTCTGGGACTGAGGTTACACCTACATTAGAACTTTTCACCATATTCCATGTGTCTCTTATTCTCTTTTCTGTATTCTCCATCTTTTTTCTCTACATGCCTCAGGCTGGACATTTTATCTAATCTTCAATTACTTTGTCTACCTTCCACCCAATAGCCTTTTCTACAGGCATGACCAATAGGCTGTTAAAGTTAAACCCTATTTGAGTAAACTTTTGAGTTCTTAATTTTATTTACTGTATTTTTCAGTTGTACAACCTGCCAGTTAATTAATTTCTGTAGTTTTCAATTCTTTACTTAAATTCTCAGCTCATCATCTAATCTCTGAAACATGTTAATCACAGCCACCCTAATGTCTATAACTGATAACTGCAATACCTATGTCTCCCATAGATCTGTTTGTATTGTTTCTCTCTTGGTTTTTAGTCATTTGATCTTGTTTCCTGGGATGCCAGGTGATTTTGGATCAAATAGTGTGAATGAAAATGAGAGGTTACAGCTATGAATAGTGTTATCTTCCTCAAAAGATGGTATAGTCCTGCTTCTGGCAGACAGTCAGACTGAGGGCAGATTGCCTTAGTCCAATCATGGGTTGATCCATTGGGAAGATGAGCTTCAGTCTTTGTGAAAGCTAGTAAATTTCAAGATCACATTTTCCCCTAGAGTACCAAGGATCCTTTCTTTTTTCTTTAAAGATTTATTTATTTATTTTTAGTTTTTATTTTTGGCTGCGTCAGGTCTTCATTGTGGCACGCGGGATCTTCATTGCAGTGCACAGGCTTCTCTCTAGTTGTGGCATGTGGGTTTTCTTTTCTGTAGTTGCAGCGTGCAGGCTCTCTAGTTGAGGCGCACGAGCTCAGTAGTTGCGGCGTGTGGGCTTAGTTGTCCCAAGGCCTGTGGGATCTTAGTTCCCTGACCAGGGATCAAACCCTCATCCCCTGCATTGTAAGACAGATTCTTTACCACTGGACCACCAGGGAAGTCCTGGATCCTTTTTTTTGATAAGCCCTGAGCCTCAAGTTGTTCTCTAGTCCCATAGACTTCAGGAAGGTAAAATCAGCCTTTCAACTATCACTTCAAAATCAGCAAATTCCTCAAGGGAGAGTGTGGCCCCAAACATCAGGCTTACATTTCTACATGTTCCTTTCTCTGAAGCCATAGCCTTTCAAGTTCCTACTGCCTTGGGCTTGTTTCTTACTGTTCTCTCATGCCTTCAAACAGATGCTTTTTGATATTTTCTCCAGCAATTATAATTGCTCTACATGGAAATTCATCTACAACACGCTAGTCTGCCACTACCAAAAGTAGACAACTCTCCAGATTGTTTAAAAATTATATGTTTAAAACTTGTTTTTATGCTTTTTGCCCTATTTATTTCTTAGCTCATTCACTCACTAAATACTTATTGAATATTTTCTGTGTTCCAATCACTGTCTTAGGTGCTAGGGTAAATACTCATGTTCTTTTGTTCATCCTTTGATTACTTAAAATGATCAATATTTACACCTTCTTTCTAATAAAACACATAATTTAGCATGTCCTTATGTCCCTTTAATATCCCCTTTCCACGCCACTCCTATGTTAACATTGTCTAGAGTTTCTGTCTTGCAGTTACAGATTTCTCTGTTTCATTTGATCTGAGCTTTTTTGAGAAAAAGAAAAGCCAACAATGAACCTGCCAAAATATTGTATTCCCCTTACCTCCCAGATCTCTTATAGCAACTCCTGCAGTTGTTTATTTTATTATGGAATACTCCTTCTGAAGTTTTCTCTGAGGAGCTTTGCATGGCAAACTTTCCCACCCATCAGGTGTTTATCAAGTTCAGTTTCCTGAAGAAGTTCTTTCTGGAGCCTCTGCCCTGTTCCATCTGGACTGATTGCCCTCTAGGCCTGGCGTGTACCGTCAGCCTGTGCTTCTCCTCACCATCCTCCGGGGCCCCTCTGCTCCTCTGCTGTACTGGACTCCCTTTCTTGGGTTACTCCGTTGTCTTGGTGGAGCATATCCTTATTTGGCTCCCTCAGAAATGGTACATGGAAGGTTAATTTTTAGAGAACTTACCTGTCTGAAAATGTCTCACATTTGGTTGATAATTTGGCTGAGGACAGAAATCTATGTTGGAGATGGTTTTCCTTCCGATTTCTGAAGGCAGTGTTCCATTATAACATTTAGTGGGGGGTTTTTTCTTCATTTGCTAGAAGTTTTTCTTAACAGGTCTTTTCCAAGGTCTGTCTCTTGCAAAAAGAGAAGTTACCATGTACAGCTCTCTGCTAACTAATGTGTAAGTTTTAATGATATAAATGATTTTCTAGGAAAATATAAATTACCTACAAGGATCCGAGAAAAGGCAGAAAGCCCAAAAGACCGATAACCTTTTCAGAGGAAACAGAAAAAGGAGGAAGAACTGAAGTTCCACAAACATCAAAAGAAAAAAGCATCCAGGCCAAACAGTGCCTTCAAACCTGCAAAGGATGGATGATTCCTGTGGTTTAAGCTGGTCCTCAGGCCCAGAACATGGAACAGCCCCACCCTTCTCTCTTTGGCTGGTCAGGGGAGTTGTTTCAGGAAGGCAGGGTGGCCGCCTGTAGGAAAGCGGGTTGGCAGAGTCAAAGGCAAGCCCACGACAGGGTCTTCCGGCTCCTTTCTGTCCACTGCATCGCCGCCCAGTTCACAACCGCAACCGTAACAGCAAGTCTGCCTCTGGAAAGCAGCCTGTTACTCCTGTTTTCTCCAGTCGCCGGCACAGGAACTGGGTGCTGCTTTCACCCCAGGGACAGAATTCACAGAGAGTGGCTGCCTGTGGTTGTGAGGGCTGCACGTTCTCTCTTGACAGTGTTTGCCCGGCCCTTTCTAGCTTTGGGATAATCCCCTTTCACCGAGGAAACAAAAGCAATAAGGAGCCTGTGTCCCTGGGCTCTCCCGTGTCTGCGGCCTCTGGGTGGGGGAGGGGGGCCATGTCTGTGCTGGGTCGGCCTTGACCAAAGAGCCTGGCTGTTGGGGGGTGGGGCAGGGAGCTGGGGGAGCGGAGACACTCCCTCGGTGGCACTGAAGCAGTCGGGCTCTTCCGTAGGCTTGGGGGCCACCTGCAGCTGCCGCTGCCCTGTCACACATCTCGGGCCACTGCTCCCAGGAGACAACCAGGTGGGACCTTAGAAGGGGACACCTGGGAGCCCATTCCTTCCAAGCCGGTCTGCTCTCCCTCTGTGCCTGGGCTGTTGACCACCTCTGCTGGCCACGCCGTGGGGTGCACACTGGAGGCCTGTCCTAGCAGCCCTGATGCAGGCAGTGAGGCGCTTTGGCCTCCTTTTCCCTGTGGGATTCTGACTTACCTGCCATGGCCCCTGAGGGGCCCACTGTGAGCTTCTTGTGCTCGCGGGTGCAAAGCCGGCCCCTCTGCACTTCCTGCCCCCTCTCTACCTGGCACTCGCAGGCCCGACTGCAGTGTCTCTCCTGCTTCTCAGCTGCCCAGGGGCGGCCTCTGGCATAGCTGCAAGGTCAAGCATAGGTTTGACAAAAGATTTAGATAGAATTTTACTTACATAATTTTTGTACAGATCTCATTTCATTTTTCTATTTCTCACTAAGGAACTGGAATCCAGGCTTGGCCTCATTGAATTGGGGAACCTCTGACCTCTCACACACCCTGGCCTCTGGACCACCCATTGTGACTGCATCCAGCTGTCGTTCATGGGCCAAGGCCACGTATGGGGGGCACTTCGTTCCTCACCCCACATCCAAGTCACTGTCTCCACTCAGCTTTGTCTTCCTTTGCCAGATTCCACTCCTGTCCGTTCTTTCTCTGTCTCGGCCTCTGTCTCTCTTGTACACACACTTCTGTGCTCTTGATTCTTATTCCTTTGTTTTTTTGTTTTTGGTTTTCAAAACCTGGATCTCATTGTGTAAGCATTTTAGGGTTCATATGCTGTGGTAATCTGAATAATGGCCCCCAAAGGATATCTGCATCCTAAAGCCTGGAACCTGTGAAGGTTGCCTTATGTGGGAAAAGATCTTTGCAGCGTGATTAAGTTAATGATCCTGAGATGAGAAGGTTATCCTGGTTATCGGAGTGGGCTCTAAATGCCGTCACAGGGCCCTTGTAAGAGCCGGACGAGAGGGACTTGACACAGAGGAGAGGAGGCCCCGCGACCACGGGAGGGAGACTGGAGGGATGTGACCAAAGGCTGGGAGAAGCAAGGGATAGATTCTTCCCCTAGGGCATCCAGCAGGAGCAGCCCCTGCCGACTCCTTGATTTTGGCCCAGCGGTACTGACTTCAGACTTCTGACCCCCAGAACGGTGAGGGAATAAATAGCCCTTGTTTTAAGCCACCAAATTTGTGGCAATTCATTACAGCAGCCACAGGAAACTAATACATATGCCAACCTCTCAACGATTCTTTCAAGCTCTAGGTGTATGGAATACCTGCTCTGTATCTACTCATTAGAGGCCACTGCAGCAGGTAAATTCAATTAATGAAAAGTTTATACTTTGCTCCTGGTATGCAGTCCCGCGAGAATACAGGTGGCTTCATTCCCTGTCATTGTGTCTGAGGACAATACAAGGAGCCAGAGAAACGTGCACTTCACAGAGGCCCCCAAACTCTCCCTAAATCTGGAGCTGGTAACGGGAGACACAGTGTGCAGTCCAGTGGGTCAGAACATAGACTAAAAGCCAGGAGATCAGGACTCACCAGACATAGACTAAAAGCCAGGAGATCAGGACTCACCAGACATAGACTAAAAGCCAGGAGATCAGGACTCACCAGACATAGACTAAAAGCCAGGAGATAGGACTCACCAGACATAGACTAAAAGCCAGGAGATAGGACTCACCAGACATAGACTAAAAGCCAGGAGATCAGGACTCACCAGACATAGACTAAAAGCCAGGAGATAGGACTCACCAGACATAGACTAAAAGCCAGGAGATCAGGACTCACCAGACATAGACTAAAAGCCAGGAGATAGGACTCACCAGACATAGACTAAAAGCCAGGAGATCAGGACTCACCAGACATAGACTAAAAGCCAGGAGATCAGGACTCACCAGACATAGACTAAAAGCCAGGAGATAGGACTCACCAGACATAGACTAAAAGCCAGGAGATCAGGACTCACCAGACATAGACTAAAAGCCAGGAGATAGGACTCACCAGACATAGACTAAAAGCCAGGAGATCAGGACTCACCAGACATAGACTAAAAGCCAGGAGATAGGACTCACCAGACATAGACTAAAAGCCAGGAGATCAGAACTCACCAGACATAGACTAAAAGCCAGGAGATAGGACTCACCAGACATAGACTAAAAGCCCGGAGATAGGACTCACCAGACATAGACTAAAAGCCAGGAGATAGGACTCACCAGACATAGACTAAAAGCCACGAGATCAGGACTCACCAGACATAGACTAAAAGCCAGGAGATCAGGACTCACCAGACATAGACTAAAAGCCAGGAGATAGGACTCACCAGACGAACATTTGAATGGCTGTTTTAGTACCAGACAGTTAGGTTTCAGGGCAAGGACTATTGCCAGGGACAGAGAGGGACACTTCATAAAAGGGCCAGTTCATCAAGAAAACATAACACTTCTATATAGGGTGCATCTAATAGGACGGATTCAGAATACATGAAGCAAACCTGATGGAGCTGAGATGAAACATGCACAGATCCACAAGTCCAGCTGGAGATTTCAGCACTACTTTCTTAATACTAACAAGGACAAGGAAGGTCAGAAAGGATATGGAAGACCTGAATAACATTATCCACAATTTTACATGCACAATAAAGCATTCATCAAGATAGACCGCATGCTTGGCCACAAGACGAGTGTCAGTAAATCTAAAAGGACTGAAATCGTAGAGACTATGTTCTCTAATACAATTAGAGAAATTAAATATGGAATCAAGAACAAAAATAGGTATAGAAAGTCCCCACACATGTGGAAATAAAGATGACATTTCTAAATAACCCATAGGTCAAAGCAAAAAGTCAGAAGGGAAATTAGAAAATATTTTGAGCTAAATGAAAATGAAAACACATGTCAAAAATTTTGGGAGGCAGCTATAGAAGCACTTAGAAATTTATGACATTACATGTCTTAAGCTTCCACCTTAAGAAGCTAGAAAAATAAGAGGAATTTAAATCCTAAGTAAGTAGAAGGAAGCTAGGAGGAGTGGAAACCAATTTAATAGAAACAGAAAAATAGTTGAGAGAATCAAGGATTTTCCCACAGAAGCAGGATTTTCGAAAAGATGAGTAAAATTGGTAAACCCCTGGAGAGACTGATCAAGAAAAAGAGAGAAAACCCACAAATTACTATCAGGGGTAAAAAGGGTACATCAGGGGACTTCCCTGGCGGTCCAGTGGTTGCGATTCCGTGCTTCCACTGCAGGGGGCGCGGGTTTGATCCCCGGTGGGGGAACTAGGATCCCGCAAGCTGTGCAGCGTGGCCAAAAAAAAAAACAAAAGTACATCAGCATGATCTTTACAGATACTAAAAGAATAATGGGGAGATGTAATGAGCACGAAGACACACACACACAACAGATACGTTGATGAACTGTGGATGACGATGATTCACTGTTCAGTGCGTGGAGGTGGATCATCACAGGGTCTCCGTCCTCATCGTCCTCACGCTGAGTGATGGGCGGGGGGCGGGAGGCAGGAGAGGCAGGTACACCTACTGTAACATCACGGAGATATGTCGTAATCTCTGCCTGACTTTCCTGCTTTTTCATTTCTCTAAAGATGTTTCTATACGGCACCAATCCTTCTTCCAGCATTTGCTTCAGTTTCATAGAGGAGTTCACGTCCCGAAAGAAGTCGAAAGCAGTCTGGAATATCAGAGCCCTTCTGCCAGGTCATCTAACATCAGTTTGTTCCTGGCGCTGCTTCTTCTATGTCCTCCTCTTTGGCTGGCGCCGGTGGGGAAGCTCTCATCTTCATGGAGTTGTCTTCTGTTCACTTCTCTGGTGTGGTGTCTGTCAGCTCTTGAATTTCTCCAAGACCCGTATGTTGAAACCCTTCGCCCCCTACCTTTTTTTGCCCAGCTCACAATTTCTTTCATGACTTCCTTGGCAGACTCCATCGTAAGTCCTGTGAAGTCATACACAATACCTAGTCACAGTTTTCTCCAGCAGGATTTTATTGTTTGGGGCTTGATGGCTTTCACAGCTTTTCTGTAACAATGATGGCATCTTCAATGGTGTAACCCTTCCAGGCTGTCATGATGTTGTCTCTATCAGGGTTCCCTTCCATAGCATTGACGATCCTTTCCATAGAGCACCGTGTATAATGAGCCTCAAAGGTCCTTATGGCCCCTGATCTAGAAGCTAAATAGAGACGTTGTGTCCGGGGGCAAGTAGGCCTCTTTGACACCTTCGGGGCTGCACCCATGGAGTTCTGGGTGGCCAGGAGGGCATTGCCCAGTATCAGAAGAACTTTAAAGGCAGTCCCTTCTTGGCAAGATACTTCCTAACTTCAGGGACAAAGCATTGATGGAACCAATCCAGAAAAAGGGCTCTCACTGTCCAGGCCTTGTCCAGTCAAAAGCCTGACAGCTGCTGTTCATCGTCTCCCTTTAAGGCTCGGGGGTCAGCAGATTGATAGGTGGAGGGCGGTCCTGACCATAAGGCTGACTGCACTGGTACCAAACAGGAGTCAGCCCTTCCCTTCCTGCTGTTCACTTCTTCCTTACCGGTGAGTGCCCTTTGTGGCACCTTTTTCCAGAATAAGGCATTTCCGTCTGCATTACAAACCTGTTCAGGCAGATATCCTTTCTCCCCAGTGATTTTCTTAGCAGCGTCTAGGACCTCGTCTGCTGGCCCTTGGTCAGCAGAAGCTGCTTCTCCTGTTATCTTTTCGTGTGTAAAGCCAATCCTTTTACTAAAATTATTAAACCATCCTTTGCTGGCATTAAATTCTCCAGCTTTAGATCCTTCACCTTCCTTTTGCTTTAAGTTGTCATGTAATGACTTCACTTTTTCTCGAATCATATTAGAGTCTATATCAATCCTGCACCCACATAAAAGGTGCATTTTCAATACAAGATAAAGAGGTATTTTGCAAAAAGTCCAAGGTTTTTGCGCCTGCTGGCATAGCTGCAGCGACTACTTCACAAATTTCCTTTTCTTTTCTTACAATGGTCCTTACGCTGAATTCAGTTATCTTGAAATGGCGGCAACCACAGCTGCAGACCTCGATCTACTGGACATATCATGCAATTCAACTTTTTCTCATAACGTCACGACTTTTCTCTGCTTCTCGGGAGCACTTCCAGCAGCACTAGTGGCACTTCGTATGGGCTCCATGGTGTTACTGAAGGTTTACGATATTGCACTAAACATGATGAAAAATGTGTGAGGACCATGAGAGATCACTTCTTACTGCAATTCCCGATTTACTGGAGAGACAAACTCCCCACATGGAAATGACCAGCGTCACGGGCATTTTAAGTGGACACTTGAAACACTTAAGCTCAGCACTGCAGCAACAGGAGGAGACGAGGAAATCGTTAACGACAGCACAGGGCACACTGCAGTTCATTCACACAGGGATGATTTCATACTGCAGCTTCACGTTTGTCTGTCAACGGCCCCGTGTACGTTCTGTGTTTGTGTGCTTAAGTTTTGACAAATTTTAACATTTTATAATAGATTTGTGTCCATTTTACGGTAGTAGATGATAAACTAAATTATTATCTACATGTATTTTATGCATTCATGACCCACCTAACCTTTTCTTAATATTTTTCAATATTCAGGCTACAAAGTTCATCTCCGAGTTTTTTCTAATTGTTGCAAATCTCCAAAAAATTTTTCAATCTATTTATTGAAAAAAATATACATATAAGTGGACCCACAGAGTTGAAACCTGTGTTCTTTGAGGATCAACTATACTTTCAGAACAATGTTAAATAGTGGAGGTAGTGGGCATCCTTGCCGTGGAGCTTCCCATGATAAGAAGCTAGCTTTAGGAGTGATGTGTATTGCTTTGTAAGTTTAAGGAAGTATCCAGCTATTCCGGTTTTCTCAAGAGTTTTTACTGGGAGTAGGATTGGATTGGATTGGAGTTGGATTTTGTCACGGGGTTTTTTTCAGCAACAATGTAGATGATCATGTAGTTTTCTCCTTAGTCGTATTCATGTGGTGAATTATATTAATGGACTTCCTAACATTGAACCAGCCTTGCTTTCCTGGTATAAACTCTGCTTGGCTGTGAGGTGCTATTTTCTTAATGTGGAGTTGGACTCTGTTTGCAAATATTCTATTTAAGATTATTACATCAATCAGTATTCATAAATTTTATATTTTGAATAAATTTTAAGATTTTTAAAGAAAAAAATCAATATTCATGGGCAGTATAAGTCTATAATTTTCCTTTTTTATGCTATCTTTATCATGTTTTGGTATAACTGTTATACTTTCTTAATAAAATTAATTTGGAAGTTTTTGTTCATCTTCTGCACTCTGCAACAATTTGCACAGCGTGGGGACTCTCTGGTCTCTAAGGTTTGATAGAATTCTCCTTTGAAACCATCTGAGCCTGGTGTTTTTGTGGGATAGTTCCCTAATAATTTTCTCTATTTCTTCTATAGACATTGGTCTGTTTAACTTTCATCTCTACTGGAGTCAGTTTTTATAACTGTGTTTTCTTAAGAAATTGTCCGTTTCACCTGGGTTTTAAAATGTACTTATATAGCATTGTACAAAATAACTTTTAAGGTTTTTTTTTTAACTTCCTACATATCTGCTGCTACTTTCCCCCGTTGTTGCTTATCTTGTATATCTGTGTTTTTGCCCTTTTGATTAAGCTAGCTAATGGTTTATTTATTTTCTGTAAGAACCAGGATTTTTATTTACTAATGATCTGTTTTGCTGTTCTCTAGTTAATTTCTTTTCCTCATTAATTTCTGCTCCCATCTTTTTTCTAGCTTTATTATTTCACTCCTTGTGTATTCTTTTGACTTTCTTGTTTTTTTCCCTTGTGTTTATTTAATTCATATACTTTTATTCTGTCATTTTGATTAATATAGGCATTTAGGGTTATGAAATTTCCTCACTGTTTTAATGTAATCCATTGGTTCTGACATAGGGTGTTTTCATTAGAAACTATGTGATTTCTGTTTATATTTCTCTTCAATCAAAAGTTGACTGATAGAAGTGTTTTCTGATTTATTTCTAGCTAGATGGGCTTTGGGGATTTTGTTTTTGTCTTTGATTTCTAGTTTTCTTATACTGTGATCAGAGTGTTATTTTAATATTCCTACTATGTGCGGCCTTTTGAGGTTTTTTGTGTGCCCTGGTGCATGATGTGTTATTGTGTGTGTGCCCCATGTGCTCAAGGAGAAAGCATGTTCTCTGTTATTGGAACATGATGTCCGATATATGTCCCTAGCATCTATTCATTCTGTCACACTTTGGTTCTGGGAAGAAGCAAGTCCCAGGAGAGTTAATGCTGCTTCCTCAGACAACTTTCCAGCCCCGGATAGAGCTAAGGGGGTCCCTAGTGTGGTTTGGTTGAGGGGCACCTGCTCCAAAATGCTTCCCTTGTCCCCTCCCTGCAGTGTCGCCAGACCCATTTGTTTGGGCCAAGCCCTCATCTGCCGTCACTGCGGGTGGCCCTGAGCAGGTAACGGGGAAGCTAGTCTTACGTAAGCTTTTCAGCAGTGTCTTTCCTGAGCAGGTTTGGAGCGCCTGTGGGAGTTCAGTGAGGACCAAGGGTGGCTGGTGACATAGGGGTTGACACACATTTGTTCTGGGCTTGGGTGCATTTTGGTGTTTTGCTTCTTATCTAAATACAGCTGTTGACAATACCAAGTTCAAGGGTGGGATTTTAAAACGTGGGCAAAATAGCTTAACACAGAAGGAAAAGGACAAAAAGAAATGCATCAGTACTTTAAAATCAGGCGGTAAGATGAATGAACTCTAGGACATCAGTGAGAATGGTGAAGCAGGCAGCTCTGAGGGCCTGTCCACCCACAGAAGCATCCACAAATCGAGCAAAAACGGTCAGAACCAACTTTGCCAGAACGCCGAGAAACAGTCAGCAGTTCACAGCAGCCAAGCAAGTTCTGAATCAAGAAAAAAGCCGCTGAAAACAGTTAGGAGGGCTCTGTGCTGTTTTCACTCGGCCCACACCACTCCCACGACTCAGCCGCCTCCTGCCCAGAGTGGGACCCTGTCCCTGCTTCCAGGCACAGACCTTACTCGCAAAGAGTAGTGTTTGTCTGTTCTAACTCGGCTGGGGGCTGCCTGAAGGACTGACACGGGCATTGTTTCCCCATCTCGGAACTGTCTCCAGTCAGAAAAGTGGCCGCGTTGCTGGAAAACATCCTAAGGTCAACCACAAAAGACCTCAGTCGAGGCAAATAACAGAGCCTGAAAGCTTGGGAGGAGAAGCTGGGGAGAGAGGGTCTTTGAGAAATAGGGCATTCAAAGCCACGTGCATACCGGGAAATCTAGAAGCCGCATGCAGGCCCGGGGCAGCCCATACACCCCAAATCCCTGCACAGATCCTCAGCTTCACCCCGTGGCCACGAGTGGAGGCCAGCCCTGCAGGAGGGCCCAGCACAGGGCTGCCCACAGAGGTTGGACAGGCTCCTTTTTCTTCCTTTTCTTTCTCTCTGTCTCTGCTGATCTGACGTGCTCACTCCATCAGGGAGACTTGGGGTGTGCGCACGGCTAGGCGAGGATGGCCCAGCAAGGAGGAGGGGCCCTGGGTGCCCGCCGGCCCCTGTGCTTCTCAGGCTCAGCTTTAATCTTTGGAGAGTGGCACGACTGCACGCTGCCGGATGTGGAGTTGGTTCTTATTCTGTCTGAACGCCAGGACAGGGCCCTTCCTTCTGTAGGAGGCAAGGCACAGGCTGCTCATCCAATCCTGCAGGAGGCCCGGAAGCAGCCACTACTGCAGCAACCACAGGCAGGCCCCAGGCCCCAGGCCTCCTCCTGTCTGCCTGGTACTCCGGTGGTGGAGCCACTTTTTGGGTTTGGGGTGTGGATACCCCAGAACCTGGCTGGCATCTGTTCGGAGGGGCCAGACTGACACGGACGCTTTAGATGCTGACTGTCTCCCCTACCGTACTACAGGCCTGACCTTGAAGTGGTTCTTGGGGTGTGAGGGGATGTGTGTGGTTTGGACCCTTGACCTCCTCAGACAGGTGCCAACGTACCTGACGACGTGCCATCTTTCCACGTAGGAAGGACATTTCCCCAGAGCGCGTGACACACGCAGACAGAGAGCAGACCAAGAAGGTGGTGTACTCGGTGGTCTATGGAGCAGGTAGGCTGGGGGTGGGCCTGAGGCCTTGGTGTCACCTGTAGGCCAGACGGAGGTGGCTCTGGTTGTGTACCTGCATTGAAATGTGGCTGTGACTTACAGAAATCACTCTCAGCCCACGGAACTCATCTTGTGCATCCCTGTGTGCCGCTGTTTACACACATGTTGATGGTATTTGTGATGCACCAGACACCAGTCAGACCACTCACGCCCTTAACCCTCAGGGCTCCCAGCAACCTTTGCACGGAGAGTAGACGTGCAGAAGTGAGGGCCGACCAAAGCCTTCCCCAACCCCACATCACACCACCTGCTGGGGGCCACTCCTGTGCTTTGAGATGCTCCAGGAGCCCTTGTCGTCACCCTATTCCCCTCCCCTTTTCCAGCCCCAGGACCCAAGGCAGAGCAACCTGCTCCCCTCCCCTCTCCCACCCTTTCCTCTCCCTTCCTGACCGTGGGCTCTCCGGGCTTTTTAAATTCTTTCTCCCTCTAGGTTTCGCTGCGTCGGTGGGCCTGATGCCTCTCGGGAGTTGAGGGAGGGGGTCAGGAGAGGCTGTGGCCTGGCAGCCAGGCCTGTGTAGGCCCCTCCTGGATCAGTTCCACTTCGAGGAGCAGGGCTTGTGTAAAGACACGGAGAAGAGGGTCCCTCCCCGCCGTAGGAACCCTGTGTCCGTTCAGGGAAGAGCTGCCAGCGCAAAACCCTGGGCAAACGTGTAGTCAGCTACAGGTAGGAGCCACCTCGGGCTTCTCCAGTGTGGCTGCGGTGCCGTGTGACCTGCTTCCAAAGCGCCTCTTCCCGGACCGTGAGTGACTGACCCGCTTATGATGAGGCTGGAACCCGCTTCAAACCTGCCAGGGCTGTGGTCTCAGCCGGGACTCGGGCAGGGGCGCTTTAGCTCCAGTCTCTGGCCGGCAGGCCTCCCCCGCTGTCCCCGCTACCCAGTGCACCCAGAGCCAGTCTTTGCTTCTGTCGGTCTGGCACCTTCTAGAGTATTCACTCTGTTGTTTTCTGGGGAAGAAAAGAGCTCCACTTTGTAAATAAGCAATGAGTTATTAGCCGCTGCTTTGAGCCCTAACGCTGACAGGGTTCCCACCCCGGGCCTCGTGTCTGCCGCTCCCGTCGCCACCTGACAGCCGGGCTTCTGTGCACCTGTCGGGCTGCGTCTGCCTCGTGCGTGAAGTGGGGCCTTCGTCTCCTGAAGGGCCGGGCGTCCTGGGCTGCTGGGGCCCTTTGGAAACTCAGCAGAGAAGCCTTCAACCGCCTGGCTCCTGTGGGTTACAATGCTGTGATTTCACCTAAACACGAGGGGTCTGGAAGCGGCTGCTCTGGGTGCTGGGGGCACATGGCCCCAGCCTGGCTTCGGGGTCGTGGTCATTGTGAGGATGACAAAAGGCCGTAGAGGGAGAGCAGGACCGGGACAAGCGAGAAGACTTACCCCCAGCCCGCGGGCAGCCTGATCCCCACGCCTGCCTCAGCCCCTCTCCCCAGGGCTTGGGAGCCGCCAGGCCTCTGCCACCAGAGACCTGTCCCCCCGGAAATGGGAGTGCCTGCCCGCCTGCAGGCCTCGGCCCGGAGCGCAGGCCCGGGGCTCACCGCTGCCCTCAGCCCACTGGACGCAGCCGCCTGCCCAGCACTGTGCCCCCCCAGGCCCGCTGGCAGCAGAAACCCCTGCTCCTCCCGTCCTGCCCTGAGCTCCTGCTACTCTTAGAGTCAGCGTGACCCTTGACTCTAAGGATTCCTCGCTGCGCATCTTAAGCTCACTCCACGTCCCGTCGCCAGTGCGTGCCGAGTGCCGGGCTCCAGGCCTCCTGCTCCGAGGGGCCGACGCTTGTCCAATGAGACACACGAGCAGGCCTGCGGGGATGGCACTGAGTGATTGGCGACGTCCAGCATGAGTGCTGAGCCCAGGGGAGGCCCCTCGCCAGGCCGGGCTGAGTTTTAAAGGATGTGCAGGAGCCGGTCAGGCCTGTGCCAGCATCCCTGGAGGGCCACGAGTGCCGGGCTCTCACGAGGCCCTGGAGCTGTAAACAAGAGTGAGAAGCTGTTATAGTTCAGCATGGGGCAAAGAGCACGTGGAGGAAAGGGAGTGAAGGTTTCCTTCCTAAACTTAAAATTGCACCACACACACACACACACACACACACACACACACACACACACACACACGAGGCAATTAGCCCTCTGTGGGGAAAGCCAAACTGTATGTTCACATGGGACCTATGAGGTGGGGTACCTCGCGCTCCCACCAAGGGGATCCGTGCTCCCAGGGGTGCACCTGCGGAGACAGGCCTGCATTTTCACAACTGAAACAGCAGGAACCTGATCAGTTGAATCAAAGTGTGAAGGGAAGTTGTGTCGGAAGTGGGGACCCATGAACACGAAGCATGGAACAGAAGCCCTCACAGAGCCAAACATTGTCCTACTTGGGGGGCAGGGGCACGGTGGCCTTAGAGTGTGACAGACCCCCCGGCAAGGGCATGGGGGATAAGGACCGGGGCCTGGAGAAGTGACCAGACCCTCAGTCTCCGGCTCAGCCCATCTCTGCTTCTCTCAGAGTTGCCACATCACCGGCTTCTCTCGGAAGCAGGCTTTCTTCCTGTGCAGAGACCTTGGGATATCCCAACAGCTCTACAGAGGAAGGGAAAGGAATTCCTTCTCAGCCGTAGACACAGAAGGAGAAATGTGACTTCCGGCAGTGGCCATGGCACTCCGATCAGACCACCCTCCCACAGATATCAACTAGAAAGTATGCTAAAGTATAATAAACAACTACCTAAAGGTACTGAAAAGTGACCAAAAGCAGACAGAAATTGGAGGTGGGTTAACACTTGGAAGGAAGGAATAGCACAGGGTGAGTTTGCCGTTTTGTAGCTCTTCACCTGAAGGCAAGCCTCTGTCCGTGTTGTGTGTGGCTAAAACTCCGACAGAAATCCAGGGTCTTACTGGCTTCAAGAAGCAGAGGGCAGGGGCTTCCTTGGTGGCACAGTGGTTAAGAATCCACCTGACAATGCAGGGGACATGGGTTCAAGCCCCGGTCCAGGAAGATCCCACATACCACGGAGCAACTAAGCCTGTGCGACACAACTACTGAGCCCACATGCCACAACTACTGAAGCCCATGCACCTAGAGCCCATGCTCTACAACAAGAGAAGCCAGTGCAATGAGAAGCCCACGCACCACAATAAAGAGTAGCCCCTGCTCGCCACAACTAGAGAAAGCCTGCGCGCAGCAACAAAGACCGAAAGTAGCCAAAAATAAAAATTAATTAATTAATTGGGGAAAATAAAAGGCAGAGGAAAGAGGTCAGGGCAGCCAGTGAATCTGGAAAGTGAAGGGAAAAATCTCAGAAAGAGGAGAGTCAAAGGAGAACCCCGAATTCTGGGCCTGAGCTCTGCCCAGATCTCTGGCTGACCCCTGAATGTGTGTGAAAAGGGCAGACTTCAAACAGCCCAGCTACTGCTGAAAGGCCTGATGCGCGCTTTCAGCTGCTGCTGACTGCAGGGGGACAAAGTTTGAAGTTTTTTGTTTTTTTTTTTCTAAATCAGCACTGCTGAGAGAAACATAACAGAATCTAGAGTGTCTACAACATATCATTTATAATACAATAGTCAGAATACAAAACGTATGAAGAAAGAGGGTAACCCGGTCCATGCTCAAGAGAAGAGATGTGTGTAACTGAGTCCCTTTGCTGTACACCTGAAACGAACGCAATGTTACAAATCAACTACACTTCAATTTTGGAAAAAGCAACAGACTATTGATACAGCTGTCAACATGGATGAACCTCAAAACATTATGGCAAATGAAAGAAGACAGCCAGATACAAAGGAGTATTTATAGTGAATAATTTATTACACCATTCATACGAAATTCTGGAACACAAAATTAATTTACAGTATGGCATACTTTGTGTTATATATATTTTACCACAAAAAATAATGAAAAGAAAATCTGCACTGATAGAAGGCGAACAAGTGGTTTCCTGGGATCTGGAGTCGATTGCAACTCGCGTGTCGTCCTGGAACTCGGGGTGCCATCCTAGAACTCAGGGTGCCGGCCTAGAGCTTGAGTGTCATTCTAGAACTTGGGTGCCATCCTGGAACTTGGGGTGTCATCCTGGAACCCGGGTGTTTCCTGGAACTCGGGGTGCCATCCTGGAACTCGGGTGTCATCCTGACCAGAGATCTTGCTATAAAAAGCTTCTCCAGAACACCTGCGTCCTCTGGGAACCAAATATTGGTCTGGACCAAAAGTTTTTGTCTCAAAAAAACATTCCAAGGATGGGAGCTCCTTGTATTTTGGCACTGGAAACTTCCCTTCCTCTTTTATTTGCCGGCCCTCTCCAGCCTCCCCCAGTTCTGGAAACAGGCTCCCTTCTGGACAGGCTGCAAGCAGGGACTACAGCTCCTTCACCAGGGCTTCACCTGCAGCACCTGCCAGGCCCTCAGTCAACATTGTTGAATAAATAAATGTTTAACAGGCTCCCGTCCAGACTGGCTGGCACCGAACACTTGGTCTGTAAAGCCAAAGCCAACACCATCCTGACCAATCAGAAGAGACCAGTGGTGCCAGTTGGGCCTTGACGCACCGAGTCTTCCAAGATCCCTTCTGTGGGCTCACTTCCACGTGTGGTGGTCACTGCCTGGTAGCTCGTGTCCTCGGAACCCGCTGGGTGAGAGGCTGGCCTCTGATCACGCTTCTACTCACACAGGGAAGGAGCGGCTTGCTGCTTGCCTTGGAGTTCCCGTTCAGGAAGCTGCCCAGTTTTTGGAGAGTTTTTTGCAGAAGTACAAGAAAATCAAGGACTTCACCCAAGCAACCATTGCCCGGTGTCACCAGACAGGTGAGCCAGCTGCTGCCAAAGCCGTTGGCAGGTGCCCCTCCCTCTCCCACGCCCTCTCTGCAGTAGCCAGGTGGTCTCCCAGCCCCCGCTCCTCCGGTGGGTGGGCGAACAGATGGGAGGATGGTGGGTTGTTGGGGGCTGGGTGGGTGGGGACTGCGTGAGCATCCAGCCCCTGCTGGATAAATGGGACCAAAAGGCTCCACGTAAGGAGGGTCCAGAGCCAGGCTCTTCTTGAGGCAACAATACTAAGCTTGAGTTAGAAATGATAGGTGGATAGATACACAGAGAGAGATGTCCTGCACCTAAAAATGGAGAACTATGTTCTTAGGAAAAGCATGTGGTATATCTACAAAATTTCACCACAGTTTGGTCACAGATTGCAAAGAATATCAAATAGAACATGTTCCGTGACCACAGTGGAATAAAAAGGTAGTTTATGTCAATATGTGTGGCCATCCATCCCTCTGCCTATTTGGAAAAATCATTGCACTCCTAAATGATTTAAGATTTTAAAAAGAAGTCCCAAGCCAATGACAAGCATTTTAGCAATAAATGACAGTGTAAGTGTCTCAGTGAAAACCCGTAAGACATGGCCAAGCGGACCTTCACTTAGAGATGAAGGAATTCTTTAAAAGAGTGCTTTAAAAAGAAAAAGTTTTTGAACATAAATGACTGTATTCAACACAAGACATTTGGGAACGAGCAGCAGAGTAGATTAAAGAAACAAGAAGGAAGGAAAGCAACGTAGGAGCAGAAGCTCATGAAACAGACGCAAAACAGAGAGCAGTGGTCGCCACAGAGCAAGCGGAGAGTCAGCGCACTTGGGATCATGGAGGATTGGCGCATCCCGCAGGGCCCGGGATCCTCCCGGGGGCTCACTGATGACCTTTCTCTCGGGAGCCCGTGAGTGCAGGGCGGCTCCACAGGCTCCCCCGGGCCTGGCCGCACATCCCGACAGCAGCCTGTGCGGGGTCAGCGCTCAGCTTCTGCAGCCCCCCGGGGGCTCGAGAAAGCCGGGAAACCGTTTCTATCCCCCCGTGAGCATCTCACAGGCCTCAGCTCCTGGGCCTGGGGGTGAGCCGTATGGAGGCTGCACAGCCCGGGTTGATGCCTACAGCCTCCTCGCTGGGGCCCCACGCTTGGGAAAACTAAAATACTATCAATTATGAAATGTGAAAACAGTGATAGAACCCAGCACTGCTGAGTGCACGGAGCCAGGGTCACTGCAGGAGTGGGGACAACCACACGCAGGCCCTCGTGCCACACAGCGCGTCCAGGCGTGGTGTCCACAGCTGCCCACAACTGCCTACGTCATCCTCACTGCAACTCAAAAGCTTGGGTCGCATCGTGACCCTGCTTTACAGGTGAAGAAAATGAGCCCCGAGAGGTCAAGTGGCTTCCTGAGTTCACACAGCTAACAAAACAGGCGGTGCCAGGCCGGGCCCCACCCCCCAGGCAGCTTGGCCCAGCCAGTGCCTCTCTGCTGCACGGCTCTGCATCCCTGCCCTGCACTTAACTTTCTCGAAGGGCCGTGGAGCTTTACACTTGCCAGCGTGAAGCACGCGTGTCCTTTGACGCAGCAGTTACATTTCTGGGCAGACGCTCAGCTGTCATTAAATTATGCTACAGACACTTGTTGGGTGCCTACCCGTGTCAGGCACTGTGTTGGCACCAGGGATAGGACCTCCTGGCTCTCCTGGAGACACAATCCAGGGAAACGTAACCCACAGCGAGCAAGTACATCCAGACGGTGTCAGAAAGATGGGACCCTGGGTGTGGAAGAATCCCGGGGCACTGGGCAGAGAGCAGCAGAGGGCAGCCCTGGGGACGGTCAGCCACAGTGACACAAAAAGAGGTGACACCTGAGCAAGACCAGGTGAGAGGCCAGGGACAGCCGGCGGGGAGGGGCGGGGCCGGGAAGAGGCAGGTGTGCGCCCAGACTCTGCACAGCACCACACGGGTCACGAAAAGAAGCTGGGTTTCATTTTTCGCTGATTGTTCCAGCAGAGTGTGGAAAAGAGGTCGGGAGGGGAGCTGATCAGAGCCAGCACCTGGGAGCAGTGACGCGGCTGTTAGCTCAGGAAGTCCCGGGAGGTGGGATGGAGGGGGACCACTGGTGAGAGGTAGACAGCAGGGCGAGGGGGGAAGGAGGTGGTGCGAGCCTGCGCTCTCCCTGCAGGCTCACTGACCTGCCCGGGGGTGGACAGGTGGGCCAGGCAGGTTGACCATGATGTGATGCAGCTGTAAGTTCAGGGTCCTCCTTGTGTGGGCCCCTCCTCCCAGGCCCCGGGAGAGGCCCTGCAGTGTGTTCACGTGGTCACATCTTTTGTAAAATTGGCAAAAGCAGGGTACTTTAACTGCGATTGACTAAGACGCTGTCTCTTCCCCTCCACCCTCCTCCACCGTACTCCTTTCCATGGTATGTGGCATTGCCGTGGCCACAGCTATATTTTGAATCCGGCTTAAGGGGAAGTCAAATTGGTGACTCATTGAGTTCGGATCTCAGTGTGGGTATTCCTGAGGTTTGTTGCTCTTTCCATGCACGGTTGAGGGGTGCTAGCCATCCTGGCACAGGGATGGCTTCCGGGAGCATTCCTTCCATGCCTTCCCACTTCCCGAGTGCAGTAACAGGAAGGTGCAGGGCCAGAGGTCATCTCGCAGTGTGAACAGGAGCTATAATCACCAGCACCGCAAGCCTTGGAAACGAGATTTGAAATGTATGGAACCAGGGGCTTCTACTTCGGGCCGCAAAGAAGTTCAGACTTTCCTCCCACCATAAACAACTAGAAAACTGGGCAAAATGTGTGAAGCAACTGTTCCAGACACTGGATCATAGGCAGTGTATTAGTCTGGTCTCTGATAGAACAGAAGCAAAGGAGGGGAGCCCTCTGACACCCTGTGTCTAGGGCCACAGACCATAGTGCAGGAGGGGAGCCCAAGCAGACTACAGTGGCCTCGCTGAGTTGAGGAGACAAGGATTGGGTCTGGGAGGCAGAGGCAACCGGATCTTGCAAGGTAGACTATCAGAGAGGAGGAAGTTATAGAGAAAAAGTCTCTATGAACCTTCAGAGGAGTCCCCCGTCTGTCCTTAATACTGAGATATGGGTGCAGAGTGAAACTCCACAGGACTAAGCAGAATCATTTCTGGGGAGCAGCAGGCTGAACCATCTCAGAGTTCACACAGGGCCAGGAGATGTTTGGGTTCTGACCATTGGAATGGAGGGTGCTCAATGGACATCTGAGACATTCACCCAGAAGGGTAACACTTTAGCAGTAGGTCTAAACTAACCCTAGATTAAAGCTGCTCTAAACCCACCCTAACAAAGCTTAAAAGTGGACCTCAAAAGGATCAGGCGATCTGCAAGTACCTCAGGCCTGCCTAACACTCTGGAAAGGAAAACACCAGGGGCTTCCCTGGTGGCGCAGTGGTTGAGAATCTGCCTGCCAACGCAGGGGGCGCGAGTTCGAGCCCTGGTCTGGGAAGATCCCACGTGCCGTGGAGCAGCTGGGCCCGTGAGCCACAACTACTGAGCCTGCGCGTCTGGAGCCTGTGCTCCGCAATAAAAGAGGCCACGATAGTAAGAGGCCCGCGCACCGTGACCAGAGGGAGCCCTCGCGCAGAAACGAAGACCCAACGCAGCCAAAAATAAATTAATTAATTAAATTTAAAAAAAAAAAAGGAAAACACCAAACCCCATCACTGAACAACATAAAAAGCACAATACCCAGCATCCAGTCAGAAATCACTAGACAGGGCTTCCCTGGTGGCGCAGTGGTTAAGAATCCACCTGCCAATGCAGGGGACATGGGTTCGAGCCCTGGCCCGGGAAGATCCCACATGCCGCAGAGCAGCTAAGCCCGTGCACCACAGCTACTGAGCCCGTGTGCCACAACTACTGAAGCCCACACACCTAGAGCCCGTGCTCCGCAACAAGAAAAGCCACCACGAGGAGAAGCCCGTGCACCGCAACGAAGAGTAGCTCCCGCTCGCCACAACTGGAGTGAGCCGGCACACAGCAACGAAGACCCAACGCAGCCGAAACTAAATAAATAAATAAAATTTTTAAAGAAGGAAAAATCACCAGACACGCACAGAGACAGAGACTGGAATGCGCCCGTCAGAAGCACGGCTCTCCCTGTTCTCGCTGCCTGTCACAGTTAGGGGACTTTAATTATACGTTGCCTGGCATTGGAGCAGGTGCTTAACACTGTCATTTTTATAATCATTGTATGTGTGAGAAATTCTTCCAATTCTCAGACACATGACGTGTAAGTTGGGGATTTAGTTCTTACCAACACCTAGTAAAACCAAAGTTCTCACTGGTCAGGAACATAACCATTGCAGCACCTCTGCATTCACTCTCTTAAAGAGGACCCCAAATTATGGAAGCTTTGGGCCCCACAAAGCTTGGATGTGCCCTCATGTGTAGGGATGTGGTCTCTGACACAGACCATCAACCCCTCCTTGAGTGAACTAAGGATTAATGCTTTTCTCCCCAATTGCAGCTGCCACACTGTCCAGAATTACTTCTGTCCCCAAGAACCACAAGTGGTTTTTCACCTTTAGAGTGTAAAAACCGCGCTTCCTGTCCTACATCAGATCTAAGCACGGCTAGAAGTTAGAAAGTGTGCAAAACATGCCGCCAGGCAAGCAAAGGCCACTCTGCTGCTGTCCTTGCTTTCCCACCACAGAGCCCACCTGCCCTAGAGACAGACCCAGAGGCCTCAGGGCAGAGCTCCGGCACTGCAGCTCCAGCTGCAGCAGGGAGGGTTCCCGCGGGGCCCCAGGACCTAATCTGAGAGCAGCTGTGCCCACAAGGGGAGGGTCCAGCAGGGCGCCGCGCCGCCCGCTCACTGCTGCTCTCATCTTGCTCTTCCTCCATGTGACGCAGGCTGTGTGGTGTCCATCATGGGCAGGAGGAGGCCGCTGCCGAGGATCCGTGCACGTGACCCGCAGCTCCGGGCTCAAGCAGAGCGGCAGGCAGTGAACTTTGTGGTGCAAGGTGCCAGAGCCCCTCTGCTTCTCGGTTTCCAGCCCCAGGAGATGAGTGCCAGGGTATATCCTGCTCTCGTCCTCCTGGCGGTTACTGCTGGGAGGCGCGGGGCAGGTGCTCAGCACCTGGTCCCCTTCCTGACTGCGACGCACGCCACGAGGCCAGACGGGAGACAGGCTCCAGGAGGTCATCTGGCCGGCACCAGGGCCAGACCTGGAGCTCAGTCCCTTGACCCTCGGCCTGGTCTCTCCGCCACAGCCCTCATCCTTGGCAGGCGTCCGAACCCCAGCGCACCCACCACGGATCCGTCAGTCTTCCTTAGAATGGCCAAAGCCCCAGTCTCTGCGTGGAGGGCAGGTGTGAGGCGGCGCTAGGCGCCGTCCTGATGAGGCCTTGGGGGCCTGGCGGTCGGGCAGCGTCCCCACCTGTGACCCCAGTGGTCACGGATGGAGAACCAAAGTCCCTGGGCCCAGAGACGAAGACTGGAGGTAGGACCCCAGCCCCCGAGGGGTTTCTGCAGAAGGAGGGTGGCCCGGCCCAGCAGACGCGGAGTGCGAGGCGTGGATGGTGGAGCAGGAAGGTCAAGTCCCCAGCGAGTGCTGCACAGAGGCCGGTGCGGCAGCGCTGCCCGGCTAAGCTCAGCCTTGGCGAGCAGGAGAGCGGGTGGCGGCTGCGGGGAGACGGCTGGGACCGGCTCTGGGCTCCGTGTAGTGTCTTCCCGGGTCCTGCCCCGCTGTGGCCACCCAGACGAGAGCAGAGCACGGCGACAGCCTCCAGCCCTGAGAGGTCTCTGCATCTCAGGCCAGCTCCCTCACGCGAGGCCGTGGTTGGCTCACGACCACCCGCCTCTGTCCCTGAGGCATGTGCAAGGCGGCCTTGAAGCTGGTTTGGAGAAAAAACTGCACGTAGACCTCTCCACGTGGGAAGCTGACCAGGAGGCCTGGCCACGCTTTGAGCTCCCCCGGAGAGGTGATCCAGCACGTGACGGCACGGGACAAGTGACCTGCCGTTCCTGTGCTGAGCCGAGCCAGTGCCCACCAGGGAGCTGTCCCTCCACCTGGGCAGACACAGGGCCTGGCCGGCCTGCTCCCGCATCCCACCCCACCCGTGCTCTGCTCCCCACCTCACCTCCTCTCTCTCGGCTCTGCGCCCCCTCCTAAGGTAGCAAAGCCTCCCGACATCCCAGCCCCGGTAGAGGGTCCCCGTGGCGCTGAGACCCCTCACGGCCAGCAGGTCAGTCGCAGAGACCAGACTTGCACATCCAGCATTCCTGCTGCGCTCATGGGAAGTGTGGCCCTGCAGTGGAGGGAGGCGGCCCACTGACTGGGGCCTTTTATTTCTTCGTGAACCTCAGGAGCCTTGAACAGCTAGAGCAGCTTAAAGCCAGGAATGGAAACCTGAACTTCAGTCTGTTTCCCGTGATCCGAACCGGTTGTTGAGACACCCACTGTTTGCCTGGCGCTGGAACAAGCGTGTCCCCTACGCTGGCCAGCACCTCCAGAGTGCCTGACTGACCGTGTGATTGATCCCGCCCAAGTCCTAGAAGCCCGTATCATAGCCCCACTCCACACACTGGGAGGCTGAGTTTCTGCCAGGTTCACGGGCTGCACAGCGGGAGGGCTGAGGGAGCGGGGGCAGAGCCCATGGCCGCCGTCCGGGCTCCGTCATCCTGTCGGCTGGTGCAGCGGGCACAGCCCAAGTGTGGTCAGAACCTGTGAGCATGCGAGACACTGCTTCCAGGGGCAGGTCGTGATAAACGGCAGGTGTAGGGTCCCCAGTCAGCTGACTTGAGCGTATCAGAAGGGGACATCCCAGGTGGGCCTGAGCTGATCAGGTGGACCCTTGAAAGAATGTTTAGGGGTCAGAGTCAGAGATTCCGGCCGTGGGGGGGCAAACACGCTGGGGGGAGGGCCCGTGGCACAGACCTGAGGGTCACAGCCACCAGGAAACGGGAACCCCAGTCACGTGACTGCAAGGAAATGAATTTTGCTGGCAACCTGAGGTCATCTGAAAGTGGGCCTTCCTCAGGGGAGCCCCAGACGAGGACACAGCCAGGTCCACACCGACCTCAGCCTGCGAGTCCCTGAGCAAAGGTGCAGCCACACACGCAAGAACTGAGAGATGGTGGATCCTCGCGGCTCTCGCCTGCTGGGCGTGGGGTCACGCATTACGCAGTGTAGAAAATTCGGACAGTCCTGGGTGGGCAGGGTTGCGGGGCCCGGACCTCACACTGTTCCTCAACCAGCGCCCTTTGTGCCTCACAGGCTCGGCCGCAGACCTCTGCAAGATGGCCATGATCCACCTCTTCACAGCAGTGGCCACATCCCCCATCCTGACGGCCAGGTCAGTGAGTGAGCGCCAGCCGGCCCAGGCCCAGCCCAGGGCGCAGACCTGCCCTCTGCAGGGCTCGGGTGGGCGGCCTGCTGCTCTGTGCCTAGCCCGCGGGCAGACGCCTCCAGGACGCGAAGCCACAGTGGCCACTTCCCTCCGGGGCTTGGACCGGACAAGCTCGCTGACCCCCACGGAGGGACCCGCTTCAGCCAAGGTGCTCCCAGCACTCCCAGGAGAACGCTTTGTTCCCAGCTGGGACTGAGCAAGGTGGCCAAGGGCCTGCTCACCCCGGAGCACGCCGAGTCTCCCCAGGTTGCCTGGTGCAGAAACGTGTCTCCCCTTGGTGAGCCCGAACCCCTTCGGGCACGGCCCCAGGGGTACACACGCAGCTGCCCACCTCAGAGAGCCCCTCAGACAGGACACGGGGCTCCACACGGCGTCCGCTCCCAGCCCCTGATAAGTGAGCCAGAGGCCCGGCTTCTGCTGCCATCCCCTCCCCGAAGGCTCTCGCCAGGCTCCACGTCTGCCTCGGTTGCTCTCCTGGGCACATACCCCGAGCAGAGGGAGTGTCCGGCTGTCCGGGTGACCAGGTGTGCTCGTCCCAGGCTCTGCTGGCCCAGAACCACCCCTTGGGCCGCCCAAGGTCCTGGCCTGGGTGCAGGTGGGAGGGGGTGGGTTCTCCTCCCGAATCCCAGGATCCCCTCCTGGCAGCCCACCTGGGCTCCCCAGAGAAGTGAGTATGTCCGACCCCAGGAGGTCTGCCTCCCTCCCTCTTTGGTCTCTATGTCTGTTTGCCACCCCTCCGGGCCCTCCCAGGCTCCACGTGTGGGCCAGCGTGGGCCTGCCTGCTGAGGAGCCCTTCCCGGGCGTCAGCCTGTCTGCACCTGGGGAGGAAGCTCATGGCGGGTTAGGTGATGACAATTTATGAAGCGTTAAGTGGTCTCACGGGCCCCACCCTGAGGGGTGTCTGCTCACTCCTCTGCACTACAGGGCGTCCCCAGCACAGAGGACAGCTGGCCCCTCCTCCCGCCACCTCCGGGACACGGGGCCTGCTGGCCTGTGGCCACCCTCTTCCATGTACGGGCGCAGCCGCTCCGCGGCACGCGGGATCCCCCCGGACCGGGGCACGAACCCGCGTCCGCTGCATCGGCAGGCGGACTCCCAACCACCGCGCCACCGGGGAAGCCCAGCTTGTGCTTCTCTCCTGGCTTTTGATACTGCTTTACATCCTCAAGACATGGGATTTTTCCTTGCCTGAGATCTTTCATCTTTGCTTAACAAGCTTCCGCCTTTACTTCTTCAGATGTTTCCTCCTGTTCATTTTGATGTTCTAGCCTACGTTCTTTTGGCAGTTTCAACAACTTTGTAGAGAAGTGTGTCCGGGGCAAAGGCCCTGGCCTGCAGGGTCGTGTCCTAGTAAAGGAGACGGGAGAAGACCTTCCCAGGCTCCACCGCTGTTGGCCTCCACCTTCACAGCCCCTGCCCCGGGCACTTCCTCTGGTCCATGGTTCACCTTACACCCCTGGGAAGGAGCAGCCACACCCCGGCTGTCACCCCAAGGCTGGGAGGAAGGACAGAGGGTGAGAAGCCTGAGACCCGGCAGGATATAAGCGCTACCCCAGGTGCCCTGCGGTAGCTGCGCCAGGGTCTGGGCTGCTGTCTCCGGTTCCTGCAGCAGCTGTGGGAGGTGAGGGGGCAGGAGCTGAGTGGGAGATGTTCTCCTGTCGCCGGGTCTCTCCTGCCGGCCGTCCCCAGCACGCACACGCCGAGGCCAGACGCCTCTTCCATCCGGGGCTCCTCGTGGCTTTCTGCTCGACTCCTGAATCCATGCATCCTGTTCACTTGTGCCTTTTCTGAGGGTAAAATGCGTGAGGGTGTGTGGGGCCTGTGCTAGCGCCGGTTGTTCCGCGTCCGCGATACCTTATGTCTAGGAGGTCTGGTCCATCTCCAGTTTCTGTGGGATGGGTAAGGGAAGTGGCATACGAGGGTCTGGGGCTTTTTGGTGACAGTCCTCATCCAGGAATTCAGAAACCCGGTGGCCATCCCTTTTGCCAGCGCTGTGTTGTCTTCAGGAAACGCGTTTCATAACAGAACACGTTAACCGCTTCGTGTCATTTCAGAAACCGAAGCAGGCCAGTGTGGAACACGGCCATCCACACTGTGCGTGTGAACTTGAGTTGTTCTCCCTGGAGTGGCAGGAAAGGTCTAGGACAATGTCGGTGGTCGGGGTGGGGGTGGGGGGCAGACGCGGGGCACGCGTGAGCTGGTATCTGCCTGAAGCAACGTGACTGGAACGCGTCCCTGGGGCTCCTGGCACCTGGTCCAGTCACCCCGAAGCGCCCCGTGGGCTGGAGCCACAGGACGGCCTCCACTCACTGCCTACGGGCTGGGGAAGGAAGGCCGGGGGGCTCGTGACCCCAAGCGCTGCCGTTGGCCGAGAGCTCACGTGGCCTCGTGCTGAGCCGTCAGGGGGTGGGGGGGCGGCCTCCTCTCTTCCGACGTGGGACCCCCATGACAGGCCCTTCCAGGTTTCAGACCATGTTGGGGCTGGAAAGAAGCTTTGGAGGCTGTCGATTCCAACACCTGCACGTAGAGAAGGGAGCCCGAGAGCATGGTGCAACACGGCCCAAATCACCAGAACGAGACCAGCACCGGGCCCCCCGGCATGCTGCAGACTCTCCTCCCCTGGGCTCGTGCAGAGGACTGCAGCCCCACTGCTTCCCCACTGGACGGCGTGGCAGCCTCAGAGGACGCTTACCCTGCTCCTTTGCCCATGGTTACAGGACAGCAGGGTCATCCCACCACACAGGCAGCCCTCTGCCCTCTGCCCACCTGGCAGCAACCCGAGGGCATCTGTGGTCAGGCTTAGCCTGGCATGTGGGCTCTTGCTCTCCCCATCTCAGGAAGGGGCAGAGAAGGTGCCCGGGGCCCAGGGCAGGCGACAGGACCAGCCAAGCAGCGAGAAGCGGCCTTGAGGGACATGGGGGCAGCAGGCCCTGGACTTCCCACGGTGACAGGGCAGCAGGTGGAGAGGGCTGTGCAGCACCTGGGCCCTTGAGGATGTATGGGAAGCAAGGCTGGGGCAGCCAGCAAGCCCCTGGACCATGGCCTGGACCACAGCAGCCACTGGCCGGAGTGGACGGACGGGAGGCTGGGCCTTTGGGGGCGGGAGGATGCCACGCTGGTCCAGCAGGAAGGACGCAGAGCAGTTAACAAAACCTGACCTTGACAGCACAGAGGGACTGTGGGGGCACTGAGACCAAGCTCCCCAGAGCGGCCGTCTGTGGTCACCTGCGCAGGTCAGGACGACAGCGTAACGGCAGGGGCGTGGGGCCTTGCCGTGTCTCTCAAGGACTGTGGCCAGGCCGCGGGAAGGCCTGGGGCTCAGCCACTGTGAGCCTGTGCTCTCAGATGAGTCCTCACGGTGTGCTCAGAGCTGAGGGCGCCTGGAAGGGAGCTGCCCCAGGCAGCCACTGCCGGCCGGGCCACAGCCGGGAGGTGAGGTGAGGCTCTCCTGGAGTGTCCCCACAAGAGCGTGGTTATGTGCGGCCTGTCCGCGCAGGACAAAGGGACGGGAAGTTCCTCAGCCATCAGCTCGCCTCCTGGGCAACAACGGGTCTGACACCTGTGTTCACCTGCCCCAGCCGGGCGCCTCCTGTGCCCCAGTTTCCAACTGGAGATACGGTGATGTCGCGGCCAGCTGTGAGCGAGATGTGAGTGACTAACAATTCAAACCTATCCTTAGGTTGCTGGCACGCCAGCAACTCGGAATTTCACAGTGTAATTTCAAAAAGTATGAAAACTCGGGAGCCTGAGACCCCGCCAGAGGCCCAGAAGTAGTGCAAGAAAGTAAATGGCAATGCTACCAGCCCGGCCTGGCTGCCCGGAGGACGGTGCCGAGAGCCCATCGCCAGAGGCTGCGCGTAAAATACAGGCCCCTCCTTGCGGGCACTGCGGCGTGTGCCGGCCAGCGGCCTGCGGCCTGGGCTGGACCCAGCACGCCCTGGGGATTCACTCCCACGAGCGGGATGGGCTGTGCCTGCCCACGGCAGCTCAGACTTAAAGGTGGACTTTCCCCCATCGTGAGGGATCCAGTTGCTGACTTCGGTTCAGAGGTTCGGGGTGGCAGGACTGAAGTCCCTCTGGCTCCCTGGCCGTTTCCCGCTTGGTGCCTTGGTAGAGGTGGCCACTCCAGCAATCACAACGCATAGCGGGCAAAGGGAGAAAGCAGTGGTGATAGAAAGGGTACCCGCCCCCGCCCCCCGCACGTCAGCCCTTTCAAGAGCCTTCGTGGGAGCTGGGGGGTACCCACCGCAGGTGGCTGGGAACACAGCCTCATCTCCCCCCGACCCAGCAACAGAGAAAAGGGGAGAGTGGTTCAGGGTAGAGCCCTGTGCTTCTCGGTTACAAAGTCCTGCACAGCTTCTGAAAGCGCCGGCACAATCCGTCTCTGCACTGGGCTTGAAGACTGCTCCCCGCGCCCGGCCGGACTCACCATTGTGGTGACCCCTGTCCGGGGGCCTCGCCTCACCTCCCTGTGCAGCCCCAGCTCCCTGGTGCCCCTGGGCCCACAGCTCTGCCAGGCGCTGCCTCTGCCTGCTGTGGACAGGCAGTACGGAGACAAGCGTGCACAGGCTGTACGGTGACAAGGACAGGACATGGCCCCTTCCCTCGGAAGCAGCGTCCTAGAGGCAGAGACCAGGTCACACAGAGGGCAGAGCACACACACCCCCCACATGCCTACCCTCCTTCCCTGAGGGCTACAGGCCCTCAAGACCATTCTGCACCACGCCTACCCCCTCCCTGAGTGCACAGGGTGAGCCTCCTTCGTCCGCCCCAAGGAGGGGCTGGCACCGGGTCTGAGGTCACAGCCCCCAGTAGGTGTCAGAAGCCAACCCAGATCCTACCTTCTTTTTTTTAATCAATTTATTTATTTTACTTATTTATTGTTGGCTGCGTTGGGTCTTCGTTGCTGCATGCAGGCTTTCTCTAGTTGTGGCGAGCGGGGGCTACTCTTTGTTGCAGTGCATGGGTTTCTCATTGTCGTGGCTTCTCTTGTCGTGGAGCACGGGCTCTAGGCACGCAGGCTCAGTAGTTGTGGCTCATGGGCTCAGTAGTTGTGGCTCGTGAGCTCTAGAGCTCAGGCTCAGTAGTTGCGGCACACAGGCTCAGTAGTTGTGGCTCGTGGGCTTCAGTAGTTGTGGCTCACGGGCTCAGTAGTTGTGGCACACGGGCTTGGTTGCTCCGCGGTGTGTGGGATCTTCCCGGACCAGGGCTTGAACCCGTGTCCACTGCATTGGCAGGCAGATTCTTAACCACTGGGCCACCAGGGAAGCCCCCAGATCCTACCTTCTAAGCGCGGGGCACACCTGGCCCATGCTGGCCAGATCCTTGCAGACCGTGTTCTGTGCGGCCAAGGAACAGCTTCGAGGGCCGATCCCTGGGGTGTCCCCCTCCTCCATCCCCACCCCGTGCACACATGCGCACATGCTGGTCCCTGGCGCTTGAGTCTGCGTCCTCCCAGGAGCCCTGCCCCTCAGCAGCACCTTTGTTGCCTACACGCCTCCTTCCACTGCAGCGTCCACACACACCCCCTCTCTCTTCCTCACCCAGAGGCAGGTGGGGACAGACACCCCTCAAGGGGGTGCCTGAGGGGGCTCAGAGAAGTGGGGCATCGAGCAAGGACTTGTCCAGCGGAGTGGGCTGGAGTGAGTGCTGACTCCCCCTGGAGCTCAGCCCTGGGCCCAGACCCAGGCGGGGAGCGTGGTGTATCGGGGACAGGGAGTGGCCAGGAGGGCAGCAGCAAGGTGCCCAGGCCGTGGGCCAGGACCCAGGAGCAGGGACGTGCTGGGGTCTTGTGCCTGCAGGATGGCCTCGAGTAGAGGCCTGTCAGGGTCCCTGCCCCCGCGATGGTCCAAGGGGGGCTCTTCTTCCTCAAAATGCTCAGCCCCACTGTGTCCTCGTCAGGCTCCCCAGGTTGGGGGGGGGGGGCAGGGGGTCGCCCGGACCCTCTTATCCTGGGCCCTCTGCCTCCAATGCATCATTCTAACCTGTGTTCTCCTCCTGCAGGCCGTCCTGGTGACGGTGCCGTGACCCCCGCCCACCAGCCCCTGCCTGGGTCCTCTCACTCCCTACCGGGCCACATCCTCACGGGCACCTTGTGCCAAAACCTAGGCGGATTGGCCAGCACCGGGCAGTGCCCCACGTGCCCCTGTGCACATGCCCCCCACGCACCCCTTGTCACAGGCAGGGACAGAGCACGGAAGGCCCACGCACAGGGGTGACTCCCTCCACCGCATGTCTTGCAGGTTGGTTGCCCAGATTCACGATGAGCTGCTGTTTGAAGTGGAGGATTCACAGATTCCTGAGTTCGCAGGTGAGCCCGGAGGAGCCAGGGTTGTTTCTATGTCACGAATAGTTACAGTATCTCCCTGGGGGCTCACAGGCCCCCTCCCTGCACCTGCTGTGCGCCACCTGCAGAAGGGCCAGCCTTGTTTGGGGGCCCTTGAGAGGTCTGGACGGCCATTCCCTGGCCAGCAGCCCTTGAGGGACGCTAAGTGCCCTACTGGGGGCCCTGCCTCAGCCCCAGGGGCCCCGGAAAGATGGGGGCGACATTGGGACGCCAGGCCGGCGGGAGCCAGGCGGTGGGGCCGGCAGCAGGGTTAGTGCTGGAGCATCGGGGTGGCTGAGGCCCACAGGCTGAGCACAGACTCCAAGCCTGGGTCCCACCCTGCCCCGTGACGGGCACCACCCGCTGCGAGCCCTCCGGGATTCTTTGAAGCTAGAGACCACCTGTCCCCGACTCAGTCCTCAGATTGGGCAGCAGTCCTTCCCTAAACAGCTACCACTGCAGTGGGCATGGGGGCCTCTCTTCTGCCTCTCCAGTGAGAGCAGGAGCCCTAGGGCCCTGGTCCCTCTAGGCCCTGCAGGGCCTGTGAGGGAGGTGGCCGAGGGTGGAGAGAGTACAGGGCTGGGCGTTAGGGCTGGGTAGCAGCCTCCCAGCCAGCTCCCAAGTGACAACTGGCCAAGCCCTCCCCCAGCTCCGCCACCACCTGCAGAGACCTGCCCTGAAAAGTGGTGAGACCACTGTCCTCGGCGCCCCAGCCTACACACACCTCCATCTTATAGTTAGGAAACCAGCCCATAGCAGGGCCCCACCCTGCACAGGGTCCCGTCCTACACGGGGCTTCAGCCTACGCGGGGACCCATCCTACAAGAGCTTCATCCGACATGGGGCTCCATCCTACATGGGGCCACATCCTACACAGGGCCTCATTCTACAGGGGGGCCCATCCTACATCATCATTTGAAATCTGTTTGGAAATAATGGGCCTGAAACAAACCATTTGATGGGTTGGCGGGTGCTCAGCTGCTGGTTAAAAAGGAAAGAAAAAGTTCTACATCTGGAGGGAGCCATCCTAGGAACAGTCCAGTTCCCGTTCATCCTGGGGGCAACTGCTAACGGTTTCAGGCAGGCATTGAGGCTCTGCTCCCTGTGGCTCCCTCAGGGATGCAGGGGCCTCGGCCACAGGCCAGCACTCAGAGGCACCACCTGGCGCTGTGCTGGGAGAGCTCTGGGGTCTCGACCCAGCCACGGACCACGAGACAGGTGAACCCGGTGTGGGCCGGGGCTGGCTGCCATCTCTGAAATGCTGGGTGGTCAGGACACACCTGATGGCGGCCCAAAGGGCAGACCCAGGATGGGGCTCTGGGGCCCCCAGCCCAGGGACCCTGCCCTCATGGGCCATATGGTGCAGGCCGGGGACACGGGTCACCCCAGGGAGAGGCCTGGGAGAGAGCCAGCTCTGCCTGACTGCCACCACCCCTCTGCCCAGTGGTTACTCGGGGTCACTCATTTAGTCAGTCACACAAAGGAGGGGATACACAGGAGGACCTGGCATTGTCTGCACACCCAGTGAGGGGGTGTCAGGGTCCGACTCCTCCCATTAGAAGCACCTGGACACCCTGCAGCTCCCCAGGGAGGCCGGGCCCACGCTGCCCGCCCACCTCCCCACAGCCGGACCCAGGAGCCACATGAAGTGGCTCCCCACTCCCCGGCCACACCAGTGTCCCTCTGCAAGCACAGAGAGGGTAGCGAGGCCTTCGGGCAGCGGCTGATCCTGTGCCAGACACCCCAGGCCCCGTGCACCCCCACCCCCGCACCCCCCCGGGGCCGCGGAGGACAGAGGACAAGGCAGCCTCCCCCCATTCCTTGGGCGTTCCTTTGGCGATCTTTGTACTGAAATGTCAGATAACTTAGAGCAAACCCTGAGGAACACTGAGCCAGCCAGCCCCTCCCGCCGGGCTGCTCCCGGCCCAGCCCCCAGTGCCATGGAGTTGTCCCTGCAGCGTCACGGGCACGTGAAACTTGACAGGGGTTTCAGCGGAAGCACAGGTCGTCCTGCCTGGGCTGCTCGGGCCAGCGGGATCGCCTGGCCTGGCCACCCGGGGCGGGGGGGGGGTGGGGTTGGCACAGGGGGCCCGCAGCTGCAGATAAGCGTGTGGGCGGGGCTACAGCGACGCTTGGGACCAGTTGGGGAGAGCCGCAGTGGCTGCCAGAGCAACCAGTACAGGTGACCATGACTGTGTGGACTTGGGAGAACCAGGGATCCTGGGGGCTGGGGTAGGGCTGGGGCCCGGGTGTCCTCCTGGCGCCAGCTCTGCCAGGCAGGCTCGGGCTGCCCCTCTGTCTTGCCTTTGTCCCAGCCCTCGTCAGGGGAACCATGGAGGCCCTGCAGCACGTGCCGGCGGTGGAGCTGCAGCTGCAGGTGAGGGGGCGGGGCGGGGCGTGGGGGAGGAATTCATCAGCCCTCCCCCGCAGGCCACTGCCACCTGCCCCAGGTGCACCTGGACGTGCCAAGCCAGTCCCAGCCAGACTGCTGGCTGTTGGCTCTCAGAGGGGCTCCAGGTCCCCACCAGGAAGACCTTCGGGTCCAAGCTCCCCCAGGGTGGTGGGGAAGGTGGAGGAGTAACAAGGAGGTGAGAAGTCTTGCACATGGGCCAGGCAGGGTCAACAAGCACCTTGGAGCCCCTGGAAAGGCTACAGGGAAGGATGGCTTGCCCCTCGTCCCATGGTCGCTCCCTCCTCCCTGCCGTGGAAACAGCCATGCTCTGTGCCCCTGGGGCCCCTGCACCCGTCCCACCGTTAACTTCACCCCTCACCTCGCCCTGCGGGCGGCAGCTTGGCAGCATGAAGGAGCACCCACACAGGCCCAGCCAGGGACGGGAACTCCCGTGTTCTGGAGTGGTTGGCGTTTGCTCCTGTGGCAGGTGGAGACGTGGGGGACCCACGGTCCCCAGGAGCCCAAGAAGCCCCACCTCACCCCACTAGTAGCCCTGCAAGTGGCAGGGGGCTGCAGCTGTGAGCAGCCCCCTCCCGTTGAGAGGGAGCTCTTGAGCCGTGGTCAAGGGTGCTCTCAGGATCAGGTCCCTAGGAGGGCTCTCCAGACTCCTCTGCACCTCTTGAAATCAGCTGATCCCCCTGGGGGACCACAGGTGGCCCCAGGACACACCTCCCTATGCCAGAGCCCCCTGCCTGGCCAGCCCCTACGAGCTCCTTGCTGCACAGGGGCCCTGGCAGGTGAGGGGGGCTCAGCCAAGGTCGAGGCATCGTGACAGGGTGGGTGTGTGGTGAGCCCGTTTACCTGTTGCCGTGTGTGTGTGTGTGTGTGTGAGCGTGTGTGAGTGTGCGTCTGTCCGTAGCTGAGCTGCTGTGGCCGTGTCTGATTGTGTGTCTTGGGGCAAGTGGCTGCCCGCGTGGGGGTCTGGGCGGTGGCTGGGAAGGTCTGGCGCTCACCTCTGGCTGCCACCCGCAGGTGCCCCTGAAGGTGAGCTTGAGTGTTGGCCGCTCGTGGGGACACCTGGCACCACTGCAGGAGGCCCCAGCCCGTGACCCCACCACCGTCCTGCCGAGTCTCCAAGCAACCGCTCAGCCACCGCTGGTCCCTGAGCGCCTACCCCCGTGCACGCATTTTTCGCCTTCATTTGGTCTGTAGCCCCAGGCAACAGCGGGGAAGAGAACTGGTTTCCACCAGCCCCGCTGCGTGGCCTTCCCAAGGTCAGAGTCAAGCGCTTGGTACTGGGCTAGGGCCACCTTCCCTCTGGAGCTGGGGCAGCTGGGTGCCCCCTGGAGTAAACGCCTCTTGTGAATGTGCTCAGCCCTGTCCGCGTGAATTCTTCCCTTGGGTGGGATACACCATGTGCGCAGCCCTCGGCCGCTTGGGCACAGCCAGGGCAAGCACCCCAGGCAGGAGTGGCCCAGGCCTAGGTTGCCCCAGGCTGACAGCTACTCACCACCTCACGGGTGCCCAGGAGCTGCCAGCAGCCTGCCTCCCAGGGCCTCCAGGGCCGGGCCAGTGATGTACTGGCCAGAGATCACAGCCTGACCACCCTCCTGAGGGCCAGAGGGGCCCGTGCACAGGTGCTCGCCGGCCAGGTGTCCACGCGAGCTGGTTCTCACAGACCCCCAGGGCCCGTGCACCCCTGGAGCCTCACAGCAGCCTGTGACAGAGGTGCCACCCCCTGACATAGTGGGGACACTGAGGCAGGGGAAGGTCACCTCACTGGGACAGGTGTCCCAGCAGGACTGCAGCTGGGCTCCCCCCGACCCTGCCCCGCACCACTGCCCGGCCGCCTGTCTCATCCCGCGGCCCCATTCCCGACCCTGGTCTGGGTCCAGGCTCTGCATGCCACCCTCCAAGTGGGGTGCAGCGCCTACCCAGGGCAGGGCGAGCATGTTGACAGGGCGCAGATGCAGCCCCAGGAGCGGGCACGGGTCCCCCCGCCTCCGGCTGTGGACTCCGCTCCTGTTTAATGGCAGCTAGAGCCCACGGGACACAGCATCGTCTTTTCTGAGTGACGTGGATCGTCACAGTTTATCACGCCCAGGCCCGTTTTTCTCATGGCTTCAAGATCTCGTCACTGGTCTCACGGGCTGTGCAGCGTCCAGATGGCCAGGCCTGACCGCCATGTGATAGAACATTCCAGAACCTGGAGAGCTGCCAGGGCCCTCCACGCCACTGCCTCTGTTGTGTGTCCGTATGTCTGAGTGGCAGCCTGTCTTAATGCTCTGTCACCTCAGAAGCAAGACCACTGCCGGGCTTCACAAGGAGCATCTCACTCAAGCAAACGACCGTCCTTGGGAGCTGACATCTCTGGGCCAGCGCGGACCGCCGTGTGCCTTGTGGGGGGAAGCCACGTGGGGTGGGCACGTCCCAGAGCGTCCCAGTCAGACCCGCGAGAAGGGAACACGCCTGACACCCTCGGGGCTGGGCGGTGGATGGACCCTGCGAGGACGTTCCCTCCCACCCAGAAGCCGGGCCAGGGCAGGAGAGCGCAGCCAGGGGAAGGCCTGCTGTGGAGAGCCATCCATGCTGGGTGGGCTGCAGGAGCCTTTGGACACGGCTGGGTGTATGTCCACCCTGAGCCCCAACATCCCTGCCCCACCCCCGTGCCCTGCTCTCCAGCCTGACACCCCCATCCCATCACCCTCCCTTCCTTACAGACACTGGGGGTCCCACACCTCATGGCATCCCTCAGAGCCGACCTGCTCCAAGGAGGCGTCAGACAGACGGGCAGACCCCCTGGCCTGCAGGAGAGCCCGGCCGGGGCTGCTGACACAAAAACGGGGGCCTCTCAGCCCACAGGTCACCCAGGCACCTGCTCCAGCCTCCAGGAGGAGGGGCCCAGCGTTGCGCAGACGACACCTCAAGAAAGCATGGACCCCGGTTCCATCAACTCCGGTTTTATTGAAAAACAGCAGCATTGGGGGCTGGGCAGGCAGAGGGACACTGCTCCCGGCCCCTCCCGTCGCTCACACACGCACAGGAAGCCTGGGACCCTCTCCCCAGCCCTGCAGCCTGTCTCCTCTGGACGCAGTGCACGGCCCCTCCGGGCCCTCTCGGGGGCTGTTTGGTACATCCTGGGATGTCAGGACAGACGCCTCAGTCCTGGGCTCACAAACGGTAAACACAGTAAGTGAAACCAGCCACCATGACACGTTCTGGGCTCTGCCTGCCCAAGGACACCGCGTCCATGGCAGCCGTGGTCAAACAAATCTGATCTCGGCCACTCTGGCTGAGTGTCACTGCCCTTGCCACCCTCCCCACACAGCCAGAGAGCTGGGCAAAAGCTCATCCTGGTCACCCCCCTTCACACAGGCCGTCCGGCACCCTTGGCCAGGGAGGAAGGAGCGCTAAAGGTCCGCTGGGTCCGGAGAAGGAGCGTGAACGAGGCCTCAGGCCGGCCGCACCGCCGAGCACCTCCCGGCTGCCCCTTCCCAGCCAGAGCGGGCCCTTGGCCCCCAGGCTCCCTCCCTGCACCCACACGCACGCACACACGCAGAGGTGCACACGTGTGCGCGTACCCACAGGCACACCCCTTCTCCAAAACGGCTAATTATTGCTGTTAAAAAACCACATCCAACAACAGTTAGCTTGGGGCTCCCCTCCCTGACCCCGGGCAGCCCACTTGTCAGTGGGCCTCACGCCATCACTAAGAGCCTGTCCTTGGCACCATGGAGCAAACACAGTCCAGGATCTGCCCCACACCCAGCCCAGAACTCGAACCCAAAAGCCTCGGCCAGAGGGCCACCAGCACAGGTGCACAGCCTGTGGCCAAAGTGATTCAGAGAAGCGGCTTCAGACAGACACAGGGGCAGCAGGAACACGGAGGACACGGCCAGGGCAAGGCAGCAGGCTCCCAAGGCCGGGGGCCCCTGTCCAGCCATCCCCCAGACACTGACAGGAAGGCGGCCCCAGCGGCGTGCCCAGCGCCCGAGGATGGGCAAAGACACCCACAAGTGTCAACATGCCTCCCAGAGACCAGAGCCGGGCCCTGTGGCCCAGAGAGCCGCCGAAGCACCTGCCTGATGCCGGAGGGGCCACCTGAGAAAGGACACACAGAGCAGGGTGGGGGCCGCCCCAGGACCGTGTGGCCTCCCAGCCCAAGCCTTCTGCCCCCCGTCCCTCCCCCACTCCACCCAAGGGCAGCAGGGGGAGGCCAGGCCGGACACGATGGAGGTACCGGGTGGGAGTCGCTGCCACGGCCCTTCCTGGGGCCGGGCCACCTGGCTGGCCTCAACACACGCACACCACCCACCCTGGCTGCCCACCGTCAGGGGCCAGCTGTCTGAAGAGCCCATACCTGGGCAGGGGGAGCTACCCCTGGGATGGCCCGCCAGCCACATGCCAGGACCCTAGTGGCACTGGGCCATCCAGAGGTGCTGGAGCCTTCAGCTGCCCTGGATCCCACTGCCTGGACGTGCCCATCGGGCCTGTGTTCCAGGCTCATCTAACGCAGACATCCTGAGCGCTCTGCCTCCCGCTTTCCGCTCCAGACACAGACAACAGAAGCCCTGGAAGCCCGACCCCTGAGCACGGGTGCCGGGCCCAGGGCTGGCTTTCCAGTCTGGGGAGGCCCAGGAGCCAGCAGGGAGGGGAGGGGGCCCAGGGCCGCCCAGTGCAGAGAAGCTGCCCAGACACATCACTGGGCAGGACCCCAGGAGGACGCTTCACAGAGGTAGAAGAAGTAACATCAGAATTTCTACAAAGGTATAAAATTCACATCTCAGTGCATGTTTGTGGAGCAGTTAGCTCCCAGGCTGGGGGAGGATGGGAGACCTGCCCCCCGTGCTCCCCTGGAGCCCGGGAGCCGCACGCCGGCCGGGCAAGGGTCCTGAACTGGGCTCAGCACGCGCCCAGCCTGGGGCACACAGGTGCCTCTGCCCACCTCAGGGGCCAGGCAGCAGCTGGACAGCAGAGTTCCGGACACATGGCCACCCTGCCACACCCCTCCTGGCATCTCTCCTGGCAGCAGCAAGAGGGCATAAGGAAAGGTCAAGAGCCCAGCCAGCACCCACCAGCCTCCGGGCCACCGACTGAGGCGCGGGGAGGACGCAGCATCGACAGACACCAGCAGGACGGGAGGGGCCACACCACTGCCAGAAGCATCACCAGAGAGGCACTTCGGTCGACGCCAGCAGACGTGGGCAGCCCGGGGGCTCCGGCGGCCCCACCCACGGGCCCCGCCCCAGGGACGGGAGGTCCAAAGGCACAGGATCAGAGGAAGCTGGCAGCGTCCCAGTGCCACAGCCTGACACCTGACAAGACACGACCCACCACGCGGACGTCACGGGCCCCCGCCTGCCCTTCCCACCCGGCCAGGCCTCAGGTCAGCTGCAGCCCCAACTCGCCCCACGCCAACTAAGGCCACCCCAAGCCGACACCGAACCAAACAGAAAGAGGAAAAAGGCACAACTGTTTGTTTTCCGTTTTGCTAAAACACTTTACGTCTGTCTGTATAATCCGGATTAACAAAATCTGAGAGCTGCAAGAAAATAGGTGCCGATTTCTGTACAGTCTACAAAATTCCCACCCCCGAGCGGGGACCGGGCGCCACCAGGGGGAATGTACAGGGGAGCACGGGGTCTGTACAGTGTTCTGCAAGTATCTCAGTTGCTGACAGCACAAAAGGCCCCTCAGGAAACTAGGCTTGTTCCGTCCATCTGCTTACTTCCAAAGCGCCTCTTTAAGAATGCTCCCTCCACGGTCCTGCACGTGGGACCCAGCTCAATGGCCCAGGACGCCTGCCACTTCCCCTCCCCCAAATCCCCAAATAAGGGGGTCTTGGCGGGCATCTCTGCCCTCCTGCCACCAGGCGAGGTCCGGGCTTACGGCTGGACGTGCGGGCACTGCCAACCACCACCTTCCTCTCCCCCTCTGGGCCACCCCAGCACCCAAAGGCCACTGCCTGAGACCTCAAGAAGGAGAGGGTGGAGGCACAGGTCCCCCAGAGCCCACGGTGAACTCCTGCACTGGGAGGCTGCCAGGAACTTGCTCCCATCCTGCCCTCCGTCCTGCAACACGAGAGCTCGACAGGGGTAGCCCGGAGCCTCCTCACAAAGCAGGAATGCTCTTTGGGGAGAAATTATGTTAAGTCAGGGTCTCCCTCCAGATTCCAAACTGAAACCCTCCACCCACCCGGCCACCCACCCCCACCCAACTGGGCCAGAAACAGTGCATTCTAGACCACACAGGTGTGTGTGTGTGTGTGTGTGTGTGAGTGTGTGTGAGTGTGTGAAGGTATAAACTACCGTTTGTCCCAAGAATTGAAGTCATGCAGAGTGCTATTCTGTCTAAATAACTTATTAAAAATAGGGCGGCTTCAGGCTGGGAGAAGCTGCGGGCTCGGTGGTGCAGGCAGCAGCCTGGGTTGGTAAGACTCACAGGACAGAGCCCGTCAGCCGCAAGGCAGGAGGTCCTCAGGGAGGTCTGGGGGAGGCCACCGGGGTCAAGTTGGCACTGGGGGAGAGATGACCCCATGACCGCCTCCTACCCTGCTCTCCTGAAGGGCCCTGACCACGGCTGTACAACATGTTGCCATGGGAACCACACCTGGGCGCCGCCACCCATCGGCAAAGCCCGGGCGGAGGAGGGGCAGGTACCAAAAGGAAAGACAGGTGATCCGATGTCAAAGCAAAGCTGAACTGGGTGAAGCAAGGGGCAAGGTGGACAGTCAGGCCTCCCAAGAGGCTGGGCTGGGGCTGGGGGCGCTCACCAGTCTGGGTCCAGTCCAGGCAGGGCAGGGGGCGGGAGGCTGTGGGCATGCGGCATGCTGCAGCCAGGCCACAGCCTCAGCATGCACAGAGCAAAGCGGGCCCGCAGCCAGCTCGGCGCCCCGTGGGGCAGTGGCCGGCCGGTGCAGCGGGCCACACCTGCTGGGGACTGATGGCTGAGCCACCGCCTGGCTGGCGGCCAGGGGTCTGCCGGGCGGGGGCCTCACTACAGAGGCTCTGTGCTTGGTGGGCAAGGCTGGGCCCGCCCCCACCCCGGGGGTGGGCTGGAAGGGGCCCCTCGCGCCAGGGCCGGGCAGCCGCGTGGGCTCGCGGCGGTCCACGCTGTCACTCTTCAGGATGCGGCCCCAGCAGACTGGGGAGGGCAAGGGGCGTGGCTGGGAACAACCCACCTCCCCAAGTGTCACGGATGAGCAACGGCCCCGCACCCCCCCAAGAACCAGCCAAAGAACCGTGTGGTGCCGAAAAAGGAAAAACCCAACACAAACGCCAAGGTGAGCGTCTGAAAGCGGCCCGGGCGGCGGGCAGGAGGGCACAGGCGGACGGAGCGGTGGGCAGGGCAGCGGGCAGGTGGGTGGCGGTCACTCCTCGCGCAGCTGCAGGCGGTAGCGGTGGTAGCGGACCTGGAAGAAGAGGCGCTCGGCCAGCGAGAGGGTCATGCCAGGCATCACGTAGCGGTCACTTGAGCCCATGTGCCTGAAGCCCAGCGACTCGTAGAGCTTGTGGGCGGCCACCTTGACGGCTGTCGTACCTAACACTACCGCAGAGTAGTTGTGTACCAGGGCGAACTCGAGCACCTTACGGCCCAGCGCCTTGGCGATGCCCTTGCCACGGAAGCGTGAGTCCACCGACATGCGTAGCAGCTCCACCGTGTTGTCCGCCGCGTGGGCCCGCGCTGCCACGATGCCCACCACGTTGCCATCCAACACGGCCACCCAGAAGCAGGAGCCTGTGGGGAACGGGGCGGTCAGGGCCACTGGCGCTACTGCACGATACAGCCACTCCGGCAGAGGGAGCCGGGCCCAATCTGCCTGCTGCCTGCGGCAGCCCTGGAGCCTCCCTGACCCCGGGCCTGAGGCTGGGCAGCCAGCCCTGTGCTCAGGCCAGCCGTCCCCACCCCCGGCCCAGACCAATCGCGGCCCCACGCAGGGCAGGAGGAGGAGGGGGAAGACCTCAGGGAGATGAGGGAGCAAGAGGGACAGAGGAGTGAAGACCAGAGGGGAGAGGCCTGCAGGGCACAGGCCGCGGGGAGAGCCATCTCCTCTGGGGGCCCAGGGGCTACAGGAGGCAAGGCCAGGGGGCAGTGCCTGCTCCGAGGAGCCCAGCCTGCACACGCCCTACCCACGGCCACACCAGCCTCCACTGCCGTGTCCTCCCGCCAGCCACCCCCCCAGGCCCCCGCCCCAGCCTCCCTCCTGCAGTGGCCAAACCCTCCCCCGCTAACGCTCCTTCCCCGGACCCCCGCCCTACGCCTGGGGGTCCCCCACTACCACATCTGCCAACGCGGCCCCCAGCAGCCCGTCAGCTCTGCCAGGCAGTCTCCTGTCTCCTTCACCGTCAGACCCCAAGACTGAGACCGGGCACGTGGCCCGAGCTCGGGAAGGAGCTGACCGCCCCCTCCACTGGCTGGCCTGCCCACTGTCCAGGATTTCAGGCTCTCCCCACCTGCCCGGGCCCAGGTCAGAGGTCAGCACAGTCCTGCGAGCCTCCTGCCTCCCCAGGCCTTGGTTCCCCCATTGCGGGAGCAGCTCCCACAAGTCCAGCACGGCCCCACCAGCCGCTGTCCAGCCTCTCTGGCCCTGCGGGATCTTCCCGCACACCCACCAGACATCTCAGGAGGGGCGAGCAGGGCCCAGCCCCCCATCTCACACCCAAGGACACTGCACTCCAATGAGGGCAGGGCCACGCTGGGCCCCAACCCCTCTTCTGCTCCTGCGGCCTGGGCTTTGGTGCCGGGTGGGTCTCACGCTTCTGTCCCCTCCCGTCCTGGGGGGAGCCAGGCTGAAGCCAGAGCTCCATGGAGGCTGATAAGATGCTTTGTTTGGGCTTGGGAAAGGGTCAAGGAGAGCCAAAGGTGCCCAAGGCCAGCCAGGCAGCCTCGGGGCGGGGAAAGGACCAGCCACCAGCGCGCAGGAGCTGGCCGGGCCAGAGCATGTCACCGCTGCTCCGGGACGCCTTGCCTCTCTTGTCCCCACTGCCCTTCCCTGGCACCCACCAGGATGCTGCTAGACCCTAACCAACCAGGCGCACTCTGTCCCTCTCCTCAGGGGCCTTCCTGCACCTGGAAGGCCCTCATGCCCCAGCTCCAGGCATGGAGAAAAGCAGGACCCTGCCTCCCAGGACCCACCCTGCCTCAAGGCCAGCCTGGAGACTAAAGAATGGCTGCAGACCAGGTCCCAGCCCCTCCCTCTACAGAAGGCCAGGGCCGGGGCGAGACTCTGGGCTTACTAAGTGGGACCCCTGTTCTCCTAGGGTCCTCATTGCCCCAGAGTGACCTCTGCCCTCTCCCCACCATGTGGCCCTCTGCCACACAGGGCCCTAGCATTCCAGGCCGGCCCAGGATCCAACAAGGCAGCCAAACGGGACCGGAGAGAGGTGAGAAAGACCCCCTTTCCCCCATGAAGCACCAGGGCAGCACAAACAGCGGGGCCAGGACCCCATGGCCCAGGGCCAGCTCAGGCCACTCAGAGCCCTGCCCTCGGAAGCCCGGCCATACTCAGGGCAGAGGGCCTAGTCCTGCCAACCCCAGCGCCTGCCGGCCTGCGGCCAGAGCCCTTGGGCACCCAGAAGCCTCGGGTCATGGGGGTGCCCCAGCCCAGGCTGACCTGTGCCCAGCCCCTGCCCCAGGCCCGCCCCGAGGTTGCTGTGCTGGGGGCAGCTCTGCCAGCAGGAAAGGCTGGGGAGGAGGGCGGGAGGGGGGAGGGGGGGAGGAGGAGTCCAGAGACCCCCGGGACTCACCAGGGGGCTTCACGTAATACTGCTCAATGTCGGCCATGTCCGTGTGTAGCGCGCAGTCCAGGTAGGCGAGGACCACCTTCCGGCTGTAGTAATAGCGCAGGCCCAGCAGCCCTGCTGGCACCAGGCACGTCAGCAGCAGCGAGCGGGTCAGGGCAAAACAGAGCGCTGCGGGGAGAGGTGGCGCCCGGTGAGTGGTCGGTGGCGCAGAGCCTGTGGGGACAGCCCCGCAGACCAGCGCGGGGGAGACGGACCCAGGCCCACCAGCCCCTGGTAAATAAGCCAGTTAGGGACATGCGCAGAGGAGAGACCATGCCAAATACGCCAGGCCTGTTTTCTCCGGAAGAGCAAAGAACATCGCAGCTGCTCCTTCTACTTTTCCCTATTATCAAACTTCTCACCATAGGACACGTTACCTTTATAACCTGACATCATAGGATTTCTTAATACGCTGAGCACCGCAGTGGCCTCTGGGCAGGCTGCCCTCAATAGCTGGCGGGCACAGCCCAGGACAGGGCTACTGAGGGGTGGCCCCTGCCCATCGCCCCGGCCCGCTAGCTGGGGAAGGGGCTCTGTCCACAGCCTGGCCCACACGGGGCGGAGCGGGGGAGGGGGCCAAAGAGCTGCCTGGCCAGGCATCTGCAGGCCGTCCCACCCTTGGGAAGTGGTGGCCCCGCCTTCCAGCAGGAGGGCCCCAGCCAAGAGCCCTCCCTGGGCCAGCCTCTGGGTGCTGCGAGGACAGGGGCCGGGGGAAACTGCTTCCAGCCTAGGCTACCAGGATGCAGACGTGCCTGCAGCGAAAGTGCCTCTGCTGCGTGACCTTGGGAAAGTCCCACCCCGCAGCCTCAAGCTCCTCACCTCTGAAATGGGGAGAACCACCCTCCCGCGGCAGAGCCTAAAGGGGCAAAGCCCCAAGGCCCCTGTCGGGGCCGCCCACCGTGAGGGCCCACTGCCCCCTCGCTCTGCATCCTCGGCGCACACCCTCCCCCGGAACCCCAGGGAGCCGGCTGTCTTCCCCTCATAAATTAGCGCTCAGAGCCGCCGAGGCAGCCTCCCCCGCCCCGCGAATTATATATAGTTACACGCGCCAGGCGCTGGGCCTCGGCAGCGGCCGCTACCTGCCGTCACCCCGCCCCCACCGGGATGACCAGGAAGGAGACGCAGGTGGAGACCCCAGTTCCCCGCCCGCAGCCCCTGTCCCCGGCCCGCACTGGTTCCCACGCCCCAGCCTGGCGCGCCTTGGCCGCGAGCCCGGGCCGGCCCCAGCGCTGGGGGCCACCTCGCCCCGGGCCTCCGCAGAACGCGCGGGTGCGTGTCCGCGCGCGTACGAGGGGGGGCGGGGGTCCGCTTCCGTCCCAGGACGAGGCCCGGGCCCGAGGCGGGGGCGAGCGGGCCGGAGGAAGTCCCGCGCGCGTCCCCAGAGGACCGGGCGGGCGCAGACTGCGGCAGGCGGGGGTGCGCCCGGCCGGCCGCGGCCCCGACCCCGCCTTCCCCGCGGGGTCCCCGCGCACTGACCGGCCAGCAGGGCGTAGAGCAGCTGCGTGCGCGGGTGGTGCCGCAGGCCGCGGAAGGCCGTGTTGGGGATGCGCTCCATGATGCCGTCGTAGAAGATGCGGCGCGCCGCCTCCTGCTCCGCCGCGCGGATCTCGCGGATGTACACGCCGCGCCCCTCCGGAGGCTCCGCGCCCCCCGCGCCGCCGAGGGGCTGGGGGCCCGGCGCGGGCGGGGGCGCGGCGGGGGCGGCGGCCGGCCCAGGAGCGGCGGGCAGCGGGGGCCACATGGCGCCGGCGGCGGCGAGCAGCGCGTCCTTCTTGGCCCCCGGCAGCGCCTCATGGTCCTCGGCGGCCACGATCTTCGTCTCGCAGACCATGTCGGGAGGCCCACAATGCATGCACCCGGCCGGGCGGCGCAGCGCAGGGACGCGGGCCGGGCTGCGAGCGGGCTCAGCCCGGGCCCAGGGCAAGGGCGCGGCGCCCTCGGACCCGCGGCGGCGGCGGCGGCAGCGGCGGCGGCGGCGGCGGCGGCTGCTCAGGAGCGCGGGGCGGAGGCGGCGGGCGGCCGGGGCGCGCGCAGGGAGCTACGCCGCATTTTGGAGAAGTATTTATAATGCAGCGGCGCCGGTGCAGTCGCGGCGCCCGGGGTCCCGCAGGGTCCTAGCGTCCACTGCATTGGCTGCCGAGGGTCACCATGTGATCTCGAGGGTGGGAGCAGACGCCGCCTCCGCGCCCGCCCGATGGCACACTTGGGCGCTGCGCGGCGGCCGGGAGGGGGCGGCGCGGGCGGCCCGGGGCGCGACGGAGCGGCCGAGCCCCGCGAGGTGGCCGGGGACGAACGAGCGAGCGTGCGGCCGGGGTCCCGGCCCGGAACGGGCGCTCCGCGGGCTCCGGGTTGGGCGCCTCCCGCCTGGCCCCTGCGTCCCCGCGTCGCCGCCGCTCAGCGCGGGCCTGTGAGCGCCCGGACCTGGGGCCGCGCCACCGGAGCCCGCAGCCCTCGTCGTCCTCCTCCTCCTCCTCCTCGGCCGCCGGGCGCTGTCACGGAAGCATCTCCATCTCCATCTCCCGCCCCTTTGTCTGAACGCGGCGCCTGGCCGGGGTCCTCGGGAGGGGCGCCCCGGCTTCCCCGGGCCGGCGCCCCTGGGAACCTGCGCCCGGCGCCGCACGGGCTGCAAGCGCGGGGACGCGGTCAGAGAGGGGTCTGATGCCCACGTCGCCCGCAGCCCAGCGCGTCCCAGCGCAGCGCAGTACGCCCCACTCGGATACCGGATCCCCACCGCCGGCGCGGGGATGCGGGACCCACAGGACCCATCCCGGCTCGGCCCCCGCCCTCCTCGGTCCGCGCATGCGCCCCACGATCTCGGTGCAGGTGCAGGGGGGGCTCTCGGCGCGTGCTCCGGGTCCCTGCGAGCCCCGCTGAAGCTGCGGGCCGGGGGCGAGGGGGAAGGTGGAAGCGGGAGGACAGGTAGTCCCAGCCCCGCCCCCTGTACTTTACGAACCCAGCCCCCTGCATCTCAGAATCCCCTTTCCTGCGTCGCCCCAGTTCTCCGCAGGTGACCCCACAGGGCAGCCTGGAGCTGAGTTTATACCCGCGCAGGTGGAGATGAGGCTTACGGGTCCAGGTCTGAGGACCCTCAGCCCCCGTTGGGGCCCAGCGAGGCAGCTATGGTCACCTAGAGGACAGGAAAGGGACTACCCCTCGCGGCGTCGCGCTGAGGGACCCAGGCGGAGTGAGAAGAGGGAGGACCCCGGACCCAGGAGCTGATCTGGGCCACAGGCCGGACCCGAGCGCTAAGTCGTAGGGGGAGAGCCAGCCAAGCTGGGAAGTCACCCCCACGCTGTGCTTCGGAGATGCCAGGATTTGTCTGGGCCCGGATTGTGACCTTCCAAGGGGGATCACGGAAAATCTCAGAGACACTCATCCATCCATTCAGAAACCCTCCACGTGCTGCCTGGGCAAGAGCTGCCTGGGGGCCGAGTGACGCTGACCGGACACAGCGGGACTAGGCTCTGAGGCGTCCTGAGGATGGCCAGCCGGACGGCAGGAAGCACGTTCGAGCGGAGAGGACAGCATGCAAGGGGTCCAAGAAGGAAACACCCAGAAGGGGGTGGGGGAGGGGCGGTGATGGCAGCTGGGGGCCTGCAGGGGTCAAGGGGCTTCCAAGAAGGCGAGGCTGGGCTCGAGTGCCAGGCCAGGGATCAGAAGGACACTCATCGTGCTCCCTGATGCGGGCCAGGAGGGAAGAGAGCCAGGCCCATTGTCCAGGAGCTCTTGGGCAGCATCCTGACCCCAGATCCAGGTGTGAAGGGGTCCCTCAGAGCAGAGCGGCCCGGTCCCTACAGGGCTACAGCCTTTGCCGGCTATTACCCACCCCACCTAATCCCCAGCCCTGAGCGGGAGGCTGCCCTTCCTCCACCCCCAGCAGCCGGGCCCAAAGACGGAGGGTGCGACCCGGGGTCCCACTCAGCCTGACCTTGTGGGGCGCCCTCCCGTCCAGGTGGCCTGACCTCACGCTTCAGCCCCCCAGAAGCCCCCGAGAGCCCCCGAGGCCTTGAGGCAGTGGTCCAGCCCCTGGTCCAGAGGGTCCTGGAGAGTGCCAGCACCAGGTGGGGGGCAGGGGCCGGACTCAGCTTGGAAGGGCCAGGGCTGGGCCCCAGGGAGGGCCACCTGGGAGCTCTTGGTCCTGGACTTTAAGGGGCTGCGAGTTGGGGTCGGCCTGAGTGGGAACAGGTGCAGGCAACGGGGTGGCCCCAAGCCCCGCCGATGAGCCTCAGTTTGGAGCCCAGGGAGGTGGCTGCAGTCACCTAGAGGCCAGGGAGGGGACTGCCCCTCGCGGCATCACGTGCTCAGGGACCCAGGCGGAGTGGGAGAGCCGGGAAGCACGCCCTGTGCTGCCGTCAGGAGCCCATTTTACAGAAAACCTGGGGGGCGAAGTCAGGGGTCTGGTCTGTCCTCCCAGTGCCGGGGTGCCCCGCCCCCGCCCTGCCCCGCCGAATTCCGCCCATTCCTCTCGCTTTGGCTGCACTGACCACCCCGAGATTCCCTGGCCTGATACCACTGCCACAGCCCCGCAGGTCCCTGACAGGGGTGGCAGGGGTCCTTGGCGCAGCAGCGAGACCACCGCCCCCAGATCCCAGAGGCCAGAGTGGGGAGGGCGCCCTGGGCCTCCACTGCTCCTGCGGGGAGGTGGCGCCCAGCACGCCCCGGTTCATTTAACAAAACAGCCCTCCACCCCAGATGAAGAAAGGGACCCTCGGGCAGAAAGGTCGAGGGGGGCCTGGGAGGAGGGACTGGGAAGGACGGCAGAGGCAGTGGGAGTGCAGGAGGGAGTGGATCAGAGGGCCAGGGGGTGGGAAGGAAAAGGAACCAGGGCCAGATCAGAGGCAGCCAACAGGAGCTCCTCCAAGAGAACACGAAGGGGAGGAAACGAGAAAATAAAGGTTATTATCAACACTATTTCCCCAACCGAAAGACAAAAACTCCTGGTTAGAACCTGTGCGGCACCTCGAGTGGCCCTGCAGTTCTGAGAGCCTCCTGAGGGCAGGAAGGAAGCGAGGCTCCCGAGACCCGCCTGCTGCGGGCAGCTGCCGGCCACTGGACCCAAGCCGCTCGCTCACCTCCTCACCAGGAGCCCAAGGCCCACCCCCCATCCTTCCCTTCAACACACGTTGGGTGAATGCCTACCTCTATTGGGCCCTGAAAAGAACAAAGCTCGTTCTCCTGGCACTTTACAAGCCAGGGGGTGGGGTGGGGCAGGAAATAAACCAATAACAGAGATCAACACTCCAGTATCCCTTTGGGACAAAGAAAAATGTGTTGGGATAAGGAGCTAAAGAGAGGTGGGTGGTGGAGGCCAAGGGGGGAACCCCATGGAGAGGGGACAGCATGTACAAAGGCCCTGGGGTGGCAGGGGCTATGAGTTGAACGTGCCAGCAGAAGATAACGTACTTTCAGACAGGCCAGCTCAGAAAAGTTTACTTACCACACTGTTTTCTAGGAAGCTACCTGAAGGGATGCCACAGGGAGAAGATGGCATGGAATCTAGGAAACAGTGGCTCCAAACTAGAAGAGTGCAAGGTGGGCAGTGGGCAGTGGGAATGCCCAGCTGGCTGGGGGCAGGAGGGCACGGGCCAGGGAGGGGACGTAACGGGAACGACTTGACTGCCAGAGAACGTCAGAAGCAGACGAGGGGAACAATAAGGCAGACACAATCTCTAGGGAAAACAAATGCCGTCCCAAGGGTAATGCATTCCCAGCATGGAAGATGCTCTCGACCCAGTCAGCCAGAAAGCAGTATGGCAGCTCCAGAACAGAACCTGAACGCCCTGGGCCCTGACCACACGCACGGCTAGACTTTGCCAGGGTCATCTGTGCTGACTCTCCTATCTACTTCTCTAGTGACAACGCCCTTCAGGCCTTCCCTGCCCCCGACCGACCCTGCTCTTGGCAAGGCTGACGAGGACCAGGGCTGCCCGACCCAGGGGTCCAGCCTTGGGCCTTGCTTGACGTCGGGAGCGTGGGACACGCTGACTTCTTTCCTAAGCCCTGGCCAGTCTCAGTTCTCTTCCTGTCTCATGAGAGCCCACCTTCTCGGGGGTCTCCCATCCCCCTGCCCGCTCAGCACATCACTCCTCTGTCCACACTCACCACAGGGCTCTCGGCCAGCACTTGGGGCCCAGCCTTCTCTCTCTCCAGCCCCTTTCCCAGGTGTGTCTGTCCGGTAGCCTCCTGGACCTCTCTTGTAACTCTATCCCTCTTCCCCTCACCCCCTCATCCCTTTTTCTCAAAAAAACACACCCGCAGTTCCCACTGGCTCTACTTTCAGATACACCTGGAGCCCAGCTCCTCCTCTCACTGCTGTCCCCGCTGCCACCGCCCAGCCCCGGGCCCTCTTCAGCTCTGATGGCTTCATCACATCCCCACGGGCCCCGATTCTGCCCCTGACCAGAGTCCATCTTCAACCAGCAGCCAGAAACGTCCCGTTCCAACAGACGTGGGCTTGCCCAGACCCCGCAGGGCTCCGAGGAGCCTCCGTCCCTCACGCTGCCCCCTGCCCTCCTGCCTGACTCTGCTGGGCAGACCCTACACAGCAGCGTCCCCGGCCCTTCTGCCTGTGGTTCCACACCTGTCCGCCTGGGCTGTGCCCCTACTCCCTCCCAGAGGGCAGCTCCCCTAAGACGCTTTCTACGGCCACCCTCGGCTGCCCCCATCATTTATGGTAACAGGAACCCCAGTCCGGGCAAGGGTTCATGGCTGCCCACAAAATACACGATGCCCAGTTAAACTTCAGTTTTGGATAAACCAATAATTTTTAATTTAAGTACGTCCCATATTGCATGGGACATGCATATACTAAAAAGTACTTATACTAGAAGTACTTGTACTTTTCATACTGAGAAGTGCTCGCTGGTCCTCTGTGTCTGTGAATCTGGCCGCAGGCCAGCAACACAGGCTGCGTCCCGCCCGCCAGGCAGCCAGGAGTGGCCACATGACAGAGGCCAACCAATGGGACATGAGCACCGTCTGGCAGCGCCCTGATGGGAAGGCACCTGCCTCTGCCACCCTCCGCTCCTTTCTGGGGCCCCAGGACAGGTGGATCCTGAGCCCTGCCACTGCACCCCACTCACAGCCAGGCCCGAGGGCCGGCCTAGGCCTGCCACGGCTTCAGCAGCCCCCACCGCGGGCGTTCTCTGGCCGGATGTAAAGCTCACAGGCTTCCTCGCCACCAGACACCTAGAGCTCGGCCTCCCACCACGGCCAAGGTAGGAATCTGGTTTGTTCACTGTGATCCTGACACCTGGATCAGCCCCTGCACGCAGGGCGCTTCCAGCAGAAGAGAACCGAGGACAGAAGAGGTCAAGGTCAAGGGTTGGGAAGCCCGTTGGGGCAGGGAAGGGCCTGGGGCAGAGGGTCTGAACAGATGCGTGCATTTAGATCACAAAGACAGGCCAGGCCAGGCTGGGCTGGGGACTGGTGCCGTCCTCCAGGCAGTGGACCAGGAGTGTCCGGCTCCACCCACCCGAGACAGCAGAAGCGGGGCGGGGCGGGGCGGGGGGGCACGTCGCACTGAGGCGGCCACAACCAGGGAACTAAAGCCCTTGAGAGGCCAAGTGTCCCACAGTGGCCACTTCCAATCGCAGCCCTGCCGCGTTCTGGGATGTTCCTTACAGCATGCATGCGTTACTGTGAAAAAAAGGTATTAATTTTTACTTTAAAAACCATTCCCAGAATGAACGGAGGGAGGGAGGGAGGGAGGGAGGGAGGCCTCCCACCCGGTGCTGTGAGCACACGTGTGTGGATGCGTGTCTGAGCCAGGAGCTCCTGGTGCCCAGGGGCTGGGCGGGGGTGCGCAGGAGGGACCCAGCAGGCAGGGTGGAAGCTGGGGGGAGGGCCCAGCCCTCTCTTCCCAGAGGAGCCCTCCCCTGCCACCCAATCACCCCTCTCCCGACACCCTCAGGCTCCTTGGTCACAGTGGCCTTGCCGTGTCGGATCCACCGGCTGGACCTCCAGGGAGACCCTGACCACAGGCGTCCTCACTGCGGTACAGAAGAGCCTTGGGAGGGTTGGCGCGGGGCAGCTGCTCCAGGGACCAGGCCACCTCTACACCGCTCCCCTCCCCCCCACCTCAAAATAAGTGCAGGCAGGCAGGAAAGAGGTCCTTGGAAGGCGGACTTGCCATGGCCACCGTGCCCGTGGGTGCAGGTTCACAAGTGTGGCCGGACATGCATACCCTCAACTGTGGCACTGGTGTGGGACAGGTGTCCCGAGGGCCTCAGCCCTCACGGAAGAGCTGCAGAAACCTAGGCCCAGAGAGAGTCCCAACTGGGGACTCCCGAAGGCGGCGATGGTGGGCTCTGGTGGCCAGAGCAGGGAGACAGGACACAGGCATGCCGGGCCAGGTGTTTATTGGTGAGGAAGCGGTCTGGCTGAGGGTCCTCAGCGGCCGGCCGGCCAGCAGGCGCACAGGGCCCGGCGCTCGGCCTGCAGCAGGAGGGTCTCCGTCTGAAGAGCAACACGGGGCCGTCAGGGCACCGCCCGCTGCCCCCGCCCCAGCTCCCGAGGGCCTCCCAGCTCCCGGCTTCCCCCCAAAACCCACTGGCAGTCCTGTCTCCACCCGTTCCCAAGACTCTCCGGGCCTGAACTGGACTCTGTGAGGACACCCCCAGCCCCAGTTCTGCAGACTTTGACGGCAGGGGACCTCTGCTGCCCTCCAGACGCCCCCCTCCCGGCCCGGAGCCTCTGCGGTCCTGGGCCAGTCCTGCCTCCTCAGCCCCACACCGGGACGACTTTTCCTAGCTTCCGCTCGGCTCTCAGGGGCCCCTCTCACCCCTCCCCCGACCCCCAGGGTGGGCTGGGGCTGCTCCTCTCGGGAACCCAGCTCCAGACTCAATGAAACTCAGGCCCCTTGACCCCCAGGGGGCGCCACAGGTCTCAGGCCGGGCCCTTGGGAATTGGCCAGAAAGGGGGAGCAGGGGGGTCTCCCCTGCTTTCTACTTCTAGGAATGCTCTCTCCCTTTCTCCAGAGGAGTACATATATCTGTCACAAATAGAAACTCCGTCGGCTGACGGGGCTGACCCCTGGCCCCTGCGCACGCACCCGTCCCTCCCCAGGTGAGGCCGGGGGCAAGGAACCCCCCAGACAGCTGTGCCCAAGCTAACGTTCCGTGCCCAGCAAGCCCTACGCACCCCCTTCCGACCACCCCTTCCCCCGCCTCAGTTTCTTCCCTCACTGGGCCTCGGCACTCCACCCGGGGCAGGCTGCACTGGGACTAGGTGACCCCCGGGGAAAGTGCCGGCGAGGCCCTGGGGAGGAGGGGAACGGGACCGCCCCCGCTCTCCCACACTGACACCAGAAACTGAGTGTGGCGGTTGAGAGGGGCGGCCCTCCTCCCCACCCCCCCCTCCCCGGGAGGCTCACCCGCGCGTCAAGGCCGCGGGCCGTCTTCCGCAGGTCCTGCAGGGCGCGCTGCATGAACTCGAAAGCGTGGCAGTCCACGCACGGGCGGCCTGCGGGGGACGCGGGTCAGGACGCGGGGCGCGCCCCCAGCCCGGACCCACCGGAGCGGCGGCCTCCGTGCGCCCCCACCTCCCACCCGAGGGGGCGCGGGGCCCACCCTAGGAACAAAGGCGAGCCACGCCCCTCCCGCTCGCCCGGGCGCGGCCAGGGCCAGGGGGGAGCCCTCCGCACGCGCGCGCGGCACCTACTCTGCGCGGGGACGGCGCTCCCGGCGGCGGGTTCCGCGCGGGCCTGGGCGCCCAGCAGCGCGACGCTCAGCAGCACCAGCAGAAGCAGCGGCGGCGGCGGCGGCGACCGAGGGGGCCTGCACGGCGGCGAGGGGGCCATGGCCGAGCGGAGGGAGCCCGGGCGCCCTGCAGCAGCCGAGGGTCAGCAGCGCCCGCAACTCCGGCCAGCGAACACCCACCCCGGGACCCGGCCTCGCGAGCCCCTACCCCACCCTGACCTCCGCGGACCAGCGAACCCACCTCCAGGGCCCGCCCCCCGGGACGAGCGAACCCCCCCCACCCGGCCCACCGGGTCTCGCAGCTCCCCACCCCGGCCCCTCCACCCCCGCCACGCCCCCCGGGCCCAGCGACTCCTTCCCTCTCCCTCCCCACCCCACCCCGGCCCAGCGAACCCCCACCCCGCCTTTACCGCAGTTGGGGACGCCGCGACAGCAGCGCCGGCGACTCGGGAAGACTTGCGGCGTCCGGCGCGCACCGCGCATGCGCTCCGACCCCGCCCGGGTCCCCTATCAGACGTCGTCGTCATGGAAACCCCGGGACTGCGAAAACAGCGGGCTTAAAGGGACCGAGGTGGCTCCTGGGCTCCGTGTGCCCAGCCCCGGGCGGGATCTGCGCCCAGAGCACCGTCGGGCCCACAGGCCACGGAGTGGGGAGGGCTGCTTGGAGGAGGCGGCGCCTGGATAACTCCTACAGAGCCACTGCCGGCCGGAATTAAGCCAAGGAAGCGGGAAATCTGCCGCGGGAGCTCGGCGGTCCCGGGGCTTGGGGTGTCCCTAGGCCGATCCTGAGGGAGGGGCTCGAGGCACGCCAGGGACTAGGGGCCAGTGAATGCAAAGGCGCGGCCTCTGCTCCCGGGCCAGGGAGGTCCAGTCGGGTCGGATTGCTCGGGGGAGATCGGGGCCGGGAGCGACCCAGGCCCGTGGGCCGGTGGGGACCCGCTCTCTCCGCTCCTGACTCGGGCCCAGGCTTGCCCCTGCGCTTCAGGGGAGAGGGACAGGTGAGAAGCCTATCGGCCTGCCGGGTCTCCCCTCCGCCACTCCGCGCCCTGACACCTATTTGCCACACACCCCCACCCCCGCTGCATGACCTCGGAGGGGTCACTTGGCCCCTCTATGCCCTTTGCTCCCTCGTGACCACACAAGGTTGTTGGAAGTAAAGAGACGAGTGTGGCCCCCGCGGGCGCCCCGATGCGCGCGGGTTTCAGGTCTCCGCCAGGCCCACGCGTGCGGGGGATACCCGGCCCCTCTGAGAGGGAAGGTCTCCACTTGGCGTCTACTTGGTCTCTACGAGGCGCAGCACTGATGCAGAGGCCCCGACCTCCGGAGAGTGCGCCCAGGCCCGCGTCCCCGCCTGAGTGCCGGAGCCCGTGCTGTGCGGGGCAGCGCCCGGCCCCCTTCCTGGTGGGCAGCGCCGGGCCAGATGCCCTCCGCCCCACCCCCGGGCCTTGGGTCAGCTGTCGCCCCGGCACGGGATGGGATGACCAAAGCCCCGACCGGACGAGGGTTTGCTGACCTAGGGGAGGGGGCAGTGCTCGTGAGCGCCACTCTCTCCCCCACGTCGGGCTCAGGGTCAGGCTCGCGCTGCAGCCCGGGACTGGGCAGGGGGCCTCCGGAAACGCGGGCCGGCCCGGCGCAGGGGCTCGGGGGCCAGCGGGCGGCATTCCCGGACGTGCGCATTTCCGCGCCCTTTATCCGGAGCCCAGTGCCCAAGTGGGGCGGGGCGCGGCGGCCGACCCGAGCAGCAGCCCCGAGGGGCCACTGGGTTGGGACGTGTGGCCGGAGGGCGCCACACGGCACGGGCTTTTTCTACCTGTCGTTACGTCCCGCTGCCTCCGGATCGCGGCCGGCTCCTGCCCCGCTGTCCCTGCGCGCGCACGGGCAAGGCTCGGGGAGACCTCGGCGGCGGTGCGGTGGGAGGCACAGCTGCGGACGCGTGGATCCATCAGAGTGTCCCTTCTCCCGCTTCCCCGGCGCGGCCCAGCCTGACCATCCCTGCCCCGCACACCCTCGAGCCCCTGGCCGCATCCTCCCCGCAACTGTGCTTCCCTACCGAGGGGACCGCGCCACCGGTCCGCCGGGCGGAACCCCAGGGCTGCCCGGGTCCTGAGTGCCCGGCCACACACTTCTTCTCCTCCCCCCGCCCCGCCCCCCATCCCTCACCCTAGCCTGCGTCCTCCTCCCTCTCCCCTCCCCAAGGGTACGGATTTTCCTTCCCCACTGGCTCTTCAGCAAGTAGGCTGTGATTTCTTTCACATCCCAATAAGACAAACTTCATGAGCCCCTGCCTCCCCCCATCACCTCTCCTGGCTGTGCAGTTTCTCCCCTTCTGTCTTGAGCCCACACCTGTCCAGCCAGCACTGCCCTGACCCACCTAAAGCATCCAAGGGCCAGTCCTCAGGCCTCCCCACTGGCCATCAGTGGCCCCGTGGCCCCCCCCCCTCCTTGCTCCATCTTCGCCTCCCACCTCTTCATGTTCCCTCCTCAGGGCCATGTCCTTTGTGACCTTGTCCAATCGCAGCTGTAAAAACCAGCCATGCAGTTCCAGGTGTCCCATCCAACTGCCCTGGACTTGGAGAGGTCCAAGTCTCCACTTGGAGAATAGACTTCTCAAGGTCAGCATGTCCAAATCTGCTGTCCCTCTTCCCCCCAGAATAAAGCCCAACAACTGCCCACAGCCTTCCCCATCTCTGGTGAGGGCAGTCCATCCTGGCAGCTGCTCAGACCAAACCCACAGCAGTCCTTTTAGAAATCCTGTGCACTCCACTCTCAGAGCCACCAGAATCATTCTCCGAGCTAGGCTCCAGACCCCTGGTCCACACCGCCCCTCACCTGGACTCTTTTTTTTTTTTTTTTTAATATTTTATTTATTTATTTTTGGCTGCATCAGGTCTTAGTTGCAGCAAGCGGGATCTTCGTCGCGGCATGCAGGCTTCTCTAGTTGCCGGGCACAGCCTCTCCAGTTGTGGTGTGCAGGCTCTTTAGTTGTGGCACGCGGGCTCTTCAGTTGCCCCACGGGCTTAGTTGCCCTGTGGCATGTGGGATCTTAGTTCCCTGACCAGGGCTTGAACCTGCGTCGCCTGCATTGGCAGGCGGATGCTTAACCACTGCGCCACCAGGGAAGCCCTTCACCTGGACTCTTGAGCCCTCTCACCATCTCTGTGTAGCTCACCTCCTTGTGGTCCAGTTGCCCTAAGACAGCCAGAGGGACCTTTCTTATTTCCTTTTTTAAATTGTGGTAAAGTAAATATAACATAAAATTGACCGTATTCACTATTTTTAGGTGTAGAGTTCAGTGGCATTAAGTATGGTTCACAGTATTTACCGCGTTGTGCAGCCATCACCACCACCCATGAGTAGAATTTCTTCATCTTCCCACACTGAAACTCTGTCCTCATTAAACACTAATTCCTCTCTCCCCCAGCACCTAGCACCCACCATCTACTTTCTGTCTCTGTGTCTTTGACTCCTCCGGGGACCTCATATAAGTGGAAATGCACAGTATTTTGTCCTTTTGTGACTGGCTTGTTTCACTGAGCAGAATGTCCTCAAGTTTCACCCACATTTTAGCAGGTGTCGAGATTCCCTTCCTTTTTAAGGCTGAATAATATTCCACCGTGTGTATGGACCACATTTTGTTTCCATTCACGTGTGGGTGCTTCCATGCTTTTGCTGTTGTGACTAGTGCTGCTATGACAGAGGGGCCTTTTCAATCGTCATCAGATGCTGCCCCCTCTCTGCTCACAGCCCTCCATGGATCCCGTCTCACCACAGTGACAGTCCAAGCCCTGATGTGGCTGGGAGGCTGTCTGCCTGCTAACCTTCCCTCCCACCCCTTACCTGCCCACGCCATGCCAGCCACATAACCTCCTTGCCAGGCCGCTGGGGACACTCTGCTGCTCCTGCCCCAGGGCCTTTCCTCGAGCTGGGCCCACCTGTTTCCAAGGATGCCACAGCCTTCTTCCTCTCTCCCTTGAGGCTCTGCTCAAGTAGTTCCTTGTCTGTGAGAGCCAGCCCACCCATCCTGTGTACTATAGAGAAAACAGAGGAGAGACATCCAGGGAGCAAGCCTCTGGTGTCTCTTCCTAAAAGGACACTAATCCTATCAGATCAGGGCCCCACCCCACTGACCTCATTTAGCCTGTTTTCTTCCTTAGGGGCCACATCTCCAAATACAGCCACCTTGGTGATTAAGGCTTCGACACATTAATTGGGGGTGGTGGTGGATGGGAACAGTCCATAACACCATCCCATCCTCTCCAGTCCCTCTTACCCCGTCCTACATTTTTCCTTTTCCTTACACTCTCACCTGACTCACTATGTAATTTATTAAGTACGTTGATCGTTCCTTGTATCCAGAGCTCTTGGGGGTGGGGGGCAGTTTTGCCCTCAGGGATACTTGGCATCTGGGGGCATTTTGGATGGTTGCAGCTGGGAGGAGAGGTGCTACTGAACCCACTGGGCAGACGTCAAGGGCGCCGCTAAGCAGCCTGCAAAGCAGGACAACCCCACAAAGGATGATCCAGCCCAAACTGTGGATGGAGCAGCAGTTGAGGAGCCCCGGTCTGTATCTTCTCACCAGAAGGCCAGGCCCTCCCTACCGGGTGCTCAGAAGATGTGCAGGAAGTGTGACTGCGTGAGCGCGGGCCCAGGTGAGCAGGAGATGGGCCTAGGCAGGCAGAGAGGCGCTGGCTGTGCAGCCCAGGCCTGGGAGGAGCTGCTTGTCCAGGGCTTGGACCAGATGGGACAAAGGGGGCAGGAAGTGGGAGGAGGGCCGTGTGGGCAGCTGGGGAAAGGAGCAGCCCTCGGGGTGGGCAAGTGAAAGGGTGCAGGGTGAACGCCTTGTGGGGCCTTGGTTCCGAGCCGCTGTCCAGCTGGAGATTGAAGCACAGAAGTCAGCATGAACGTGGCCTGCACAATGACACCAGGACGCTCTGGGCATGAATCCCTTTGATGCCCCAGAGCCCTCATCCCCTCCAGACTCTCCCCGGCCGCCACCACTGTGGGGCAGAGGTGGGGGTCCAGTGGCGTCTCATCAGACACTGGGAAAAGGCTGTTCGTGCTTGCCATGGGCTCTGCCCAGGACAGCCTCTCGGGGACCTTCTCCCCTGTCCAGAGCAGATCTGCCCACTGCCCCCAACTCTCAGCAGTCAGGTTACCCTCACCTCTTCCCCGCCAACCCTCACCTCCCCCTTCCACTTACCTCCCCCGCCAAGGGAGGTGGAGCCCAGGCGAGTTGCCAATGACCCCGCAGGTGGTGGGGAGGGACTGGCGGGGGTGGGTTCAAGGGGCAGAGGTCATCAGGTTAACTCTGCCCAGGCCCTGCCAGCAAACAGAGCTGGGAGAAGAGGCAAGAGAGTCTGAGCTTCGTGGCTCCGGGGTTAGCGGTTTAGGTCCAGAGCAAGTCTGATGCACACACACCACTCGTTCAGCAGGGAAGGGACACCAGAAGTAGGCCCAGGCCTCCTCTCCTGGCCTGCAGGCCTGGCAGTGAGCTGTCTTGATACTGAGGGTGAAGGGAAGAAGGGTTGTAACACAAGAGCCGGCTCCGGCATGAAGCTGCTCCGGGATACGCCAGGAAAGTGTAGACAAGGAAACTATCTGGAAATGGTTCTGCACTCGTGATGATTCTCGTGGCAAGTGGCAGAAGAAAATTCAAATGATCCCTAGCAGGAAGCGTCCTCATCTTAAGCCTTGGAAAACCCAAGCAGATAAAAGCACATGACCTACCTCTATGCTGCCTGCAAGAGGCTCGCTTTAAATCCAAAGACACAAAAGATTGAAGGTGAAAGGATGAAAAAGGGTATTCCCTGCAAATAAAACCCAAAAGAGAGCAGGGGTGGCTAAACTGATATCAGGCAAAATAGACTTTAAATCGAAAAAGTTTACAAGAGACAAAGAAGGACATTACACGTCAATAAAAGGCTTGATACGGCAAAAAGATATGACAAATATAAATGTTTACACACCTAATGACAGACCATGAAAATACATGAAGCAAAAACTAATGGAATTAAAGAGAGAAACACAGTTCTACCATAACAATTGGAGACTTCGATACCCCACTCATAATATTGGATAGAACAACCAGACAGAAAATAAGTAAGGAAACAGGACCTAAGCAACACAGTAAACCAACCAGATCTAACCGTCATGCCCAGGACACTCCACCCAGTGACAACAGTACACACACCCTTCTCAGGTGCACATGGGACGCTTTCCAGGAGAGACCATATATTAAGTCACTGATTAAGTCTCAACAGGTTTTTTTCTTTTGGCCGTGCTGTGTGGCCTGCGGGATTTTAGTTCCCTGAACAGATATTGAACCCGAGCCCTCGGCAGCGAGAGCACAGAATCCCAACCGCTGGACCACCAAGGAATTCCCATCAGTAGATTTTCCAAGCTAGATACCATAAAAAGTACATTCTCTGACCACTACGGGATGATGCGGAAATCAATAACAGAAGGAGAAGTGGAACATTACAGAACCAAAGGATCAAAGAAGAAATCGAAAGGGAACTTAGAAATTACTTGGAGAGGAATGGAAACAAAAACAAAACATACCAAAACTTATGGGACACCACGAAAGCAGTGATAAGGGGGAAATTAGAGCTATAGATACATTTTTTAAAAAGATCTCAAACCAACAACCTAATTTTACAACTTAAGGAGCTAGAAAAAGAAGAACAAACTAAACCTAAAACTGGCAGAAGGAGGGAATTCCCTGGTGGCCCAGTGGTTAGGACTTGGCAGGTTCACTGCCGAGGGCACGGATTTGATCCCTAGTTGGGGAACTAAGATCCCACAAGCCGCGAGGCACAGCCAAAACACAAAACAAAAAACTAGAAGTAAAGAAATAAAGGGTAGATTAGGGTGGAGAGAAATGAAATAGAGAATAGAAAAACAATAGAGAAAAATCAATGAAACAAAAAGTTGGTTCTTTGAAAATACCAACAAAATTGACAAACCATTAGCTAGACGGACTAAGAAAAAGAGAGAAGAGACTCAGTTCACTAAAATCATACATGAAAGTGGAGGCATCACTACCAATTCAACAGAAATGAAAGGATTACAGGAGAGTGAGCAACGTACACCAACAAATTGGATAACCTAGATGAAATGGACAAATTCCTAGAAGCACAAAACCTACTAAGACAAAACCATGAGGAAACAGGAATTCCGAATAGACCCATAACTAGTGAGGAGATTGAATCAATAATCAAAAATCTCCCAACAAAGAAAAGCCCTGGACCTGATGGCTTCACTGGTGAATTCCAGCAAACATTTAAAGAAGTATTAACACCAATCCTTCTCAAACTTCTCCAAAAAATTGAAGAGTATGAAATATTTCCTAACTCATTCCATAAAGCCAGCACTACCTGATACCAAGGCCGGAGAAGCACTTCAGACCAACAGTCCTCACGAGCATCGATGCAAAACTCCTCAACAAATACAAGCACGTTAAAAGGACTATATTGGGAGGGGTGCAGGGGTGATTCCAAGGCGTGGGTCATACTCTGGTTCTTGATTCAGATGTTGGAGACCCAGTGTGCTTACTTTGTGGAAGTTCAACTGTATATTTATGATTTCTGCACATCTCTGTATGTATTTACTAAAAAAAAAGATTACTTATATTTTTAAACAAAGAATGAGACAAAATAAACACACGTTTACTCAGAGACAGAATGTCCTTAGGAAGGAAATTCTAAAGGATGTAGTTCAGGCTGAGATAAAGAGCTCCTAGATAGAAGATCTGGAACTCACTCGGGGGCAAAGGAAGAGGAAAATCTGGGGGTAAATACAGTATAAAGAAGCCATGACTCCACTAAACAGTAATAAAAAGATAGAATTAAAATATGTGGCAACATATAAATCAGGGAGGGGTTAATAGAGTTAAAGTGCTCTGGACAAAATACCCAAAGGATCTGGTAGGAGGCTGAAAGTATTATTAAATTTATTTTGTCACTCTTTTACAGGTTCATTCAGGTGTGATTGACATGCAATACACAATTAGATCGATTTTGATGTATACATGTGAAAATTAATAAAGGGAAACCTCACTGAAATGGAGTCAGGAGGCCAGAAGGGGGAGCTCTCATGCAGTACCACTCAAAGTTGGTCACAGGAAGAATCATCAATTACAGGTCCCCACAGGAAAACATGTACAGGGCATCTCCTACGAGAAGTCCACTTCCCCAGAAGCTCAGCCAGAATCCATCACCACTCTGAACTCTCACTTTTCTCCAATGGACTTTGGTTCAAAACAACCCCTCCCAACTTCCTCCTTTTTCTCTGTAAAATAATGTTCCTCTCCTTTGTTAGACTTGCCTTTGGCCTTTGTATAGCGTGCTTGTCCCAAGTCACAGTTCTCTGCTATTCCCGAGTAAACCCATTTTTGCTGGTAAAACAACTGTTTCATTTTGAAGGTCAGCATGCACATGTGATGCCATTACCACCATGAAGACAAGGAACATACCCACTGCCACCCAAACACCTTCATCTCTCTTTGCAATCTCCCCTCCTGCCTCTCACTGGCACCTCCCCCCAAGATAACCACCAATCCGCTTTCTGTTGCTAGCCTGCATTTTCTACAATTTCATGTACGTGGAATCATACAATATATTCTTTGTCTGTCTTCCGTAAATTAGTAAAGTTATTTTGAGATTTGTCTATGCCGTTGGGCGCACCAATAGTGTGTTCTTTTTATCGGTGAGTAGTATTCCATTGTGTGGAAAAACCACAATTTGTTTGTGCATTCACTCGTTGATAGAAATTTGGATAATTTCCGGTATTTGGCTATTACAAATAAAGCTGCTGTGGATATTCACACACAAGTCTTTGTATGGACATGCATTTTCTATTTTATTATTTATGTATTTATTTATGGCTGCTTTGGGCCTTCGTTGCTGCACGTGGGCTTTCTCTAATTGTGGCGAGCGGGGGCTACTCTTCGTTGCGGTGCTCGGGTTTCTCACTGCAGTGGCTTCTCTTGTTGTGGAGCATGGTTTCTAGGCATGCGGGCTTCAGCAGTTATGGTGCTCGGGCTCAGTAGTTGTGGCACGCGGGCTCTGGAGCGCAGGCTCAGTAGTTGTGGCGCACGGGCTTAGTTGCCCCTTGGCATGTGGGATCTTCCCGGACAGGGCTCAAACCCGTGTCCCCTGCATTGGCAGGTGGATTCTTAACCACTGCGCCACCAGGGAAGTCCCTGGACATGTATTCTCATTTGAGGTCTTTTATAGCCCTACTTAACATCTTTTAATCTTTCTCCTACCTTCCTGGATATTTCAGATAGTTATAATAAACTTTAATGCCCTTGTCTACTGATTCTATTATCTGTCTCATTTCTGGTTCTGGTCCAATTGATTGATTTTTTTCCCCTTTATTATGAGTTGTATTTTCCTGCTCCTTTACGTTTATGGTAATTTTATCGGATGCCAGATATTGTAATTTTTATAGTGTTGGGTCATAGGGATTTTTTTCTTCTTTATATGTTTTTGAGCTTTGTTCTGGAACGCAGTTAGTTACTTGGAAATAATTTGATCCTTTGGGTCTTCCTTTTAGGTTTCGTTAGGTGGGCTCAGAAAACCCCTGAGTCTGAGCCAGTTTGCCCTTAATACTAAGCAGTGGCTTTCTGAGCGCTGTACTCAGTGCCCCGTGGCCATCGGGAACCTCCTTCTGGCCCGCGTGAACTCTGAGCATTGTTCCACTTTCCCTGTTCCAGGGTCTTTCCCAGCCTCGGGGCACTTCTGTATGTGCTGAGAACTGGAGGGGACACACTGCAGAGCCCCAGAGCTTTGCCTTTTCCCTCTGCAACTCTGCCCGAAAAGTTCCAGTCACCTTGGGCTCCCCGGACGCTGAACTCTGTCTCTTCAAGCCACGGGCATAGCCAGCTTTATTTGGGTTCTTCCTCCGTGTCCTGCAGCCTGGTACGTTCCTCCAGAGGCAGGCTGGCCAACCACGGAACTCACCTTGCTGTTTCCCTTCTCCCAAGGATCACTGTCCTGCAGTGCCTGTCGTCTACTGCCTGAAAACCTTTGTTTCATATTTTGTCCAGTATGTTTCGATATTTAAAGTGATAGGCTGTCATGTGGGAGCCCTCCAGGTGACCAAAGCCACATAATGTCAATAGCTCGTTCATCTGTCCACGCCAAGTGCTGTCACGGGACAGCAACGCAAACAACTGCTGGAGTGACAGTGACCAGGCTTGTTCTGGATCCCTGTTTATTAGAGGTTGCTGAAGGAGAGCGTTCTTGATTATATAAGACATTTGAGCTGAATCTCCAAAAGGATTTTCTCCAGAGGACCAGTATCTTAATAAGCGAAAAACCTACTTTGCCCACCATGCTCTCCAGCAGTGCACCGTGGGGGTATCGTGCTCCTCAGAGCTCTACCTGTCCCGCGAACAAAGCAGGCGGAGCGTGAACTGGCTGAGACCATTTTCAAGGTTGGACAAGTCATAGATCCAGTGACCGGAAAGCGCTGTGCAGGAACCACCTGGACCTGGAGAGTCCGGTCAGTCTGGAAACCACCCACCTAAGCAAAAACCTGGAAGAACTTGATCTCTCTTCAACACAGTGAAGGGGGATCAGAAAACGGAGCCAAAAGGGAAGGATTTCTAAATTTGCTTTATGGAAAACGTTTTCTCTTTCCTCACAAACCATCCAGTTTCTCTTCTGGTATTTATGACATAGCTAAAAGTAAATGAAATGAAGACCTTGTTATAATTTTTCATAAAGGTTTATGGTCATGTTTCAAAAATTAAAAATAAAGTGGTAGGCCAGGGCTTCCCTGGTGGCGCAGTGGTTGAGAGTCCGCCTGCCGATGCAGGGGACACGGGTTCGTGCCCCGGTCCGGGAAGATCCCACATGCCGCGGAGCGACTGGGCCCGTGAGCCATGGCCGCTGGGCCTGCGCGTCCGGAGCCTGTGCTCCGCGACGGGAGAGGCCACAGCAGTGAGAGGCCCGTGGACCGCAAAAAAAGTAATAATTATAATAAAAAATAAAGTGGTAGGCCATATGACCATACATGGAAATTGGTATTATTCATTTCATTTTTTTAAGATTTATTTATTATTTTAAAATATATATTTATTTATTTATCATTTATTTATTTATTTTGGCTGCGCCCGGTCTTAGCCCGATCTTCAGCTGCGGCATGCGGACTCCTTAGCTGTGGCACGTGAACTCTTGGTTGCTGCACGCAGGCGGGATCGAGTTCCCTGGTCAGGGATCAAACCCAGGCCCCCTGCACTGGGAGCGCGGAGTCCCACCCGCTGGACAGCAGGGAAGTCCCTTATTTATTTATTTTTATTTTCTTGTCTTTGGCTGCATTGGGTCTTGGTCGCAGCACGCAGCATCTTCGTTGCAGTGGGTGGGCTTCTCTCTAGTTGTGGCGCACGGGTTCCGGAGCACCTGGGCTCTGTACTTTGCGGCACACAGGCTCTTTAGTTGAGGCACACGAGCTCAGTAGTTGTGGTGCAGGACCCTGCCCCAAGGCTGCACTATTGTTTCTTGGCAGTTCCTCCCTTGTCTCTGCATCCCCTCCCTTCCCTGATTAGCAACTGTTTGGACCTGCCTTTTAGGACTCAGGGAAGGTGGTGGAGGCTGAAGTCTATTTCCTACAAACAAGAAATGGGGGACACAGAAAGGCTTTCATGCCCAGGAGCCCCACAGGGTTCTGCTTGGTTTCAGAAGTGCAGGGTCTCTGTTTGTATGTATCTATGCATGTGTGTTTTGTGGATGTGTGGTATTGCCAAAACTAATTTGTAAAAGAGCTCTATTTAATTGGCTTAAGGGAAATTAAGTGCTTATGTAGATACTCAGAAATATAAGACTAACCTAAATGAATTTCAGGATATCATCTAGGATTAATTTTTAATGAATGAAAACAAGTTTGGTTTAATTAATACAGACATGTCTTTAGACTCACCAGCGTTAAGTGTAATACTTTTATTGTATTAGCTTTACTACAAGTCAAATTAAGATCTGATTATTCCTGTTACAAAACTTGTCAGCAAGAAAAATAACTTGATATGATAAAACTGAAACAGAGCAGGACCCTGTGAGACTCTTGGGCATGCAAACCTTTCTTTGTCCCCCGTTTCTGGTTTGTAGAGATCAGACTCCAGCCTCCATGACCTTCCCTGAGTCCCAAGGGGCAGATTTGAACAGTTGCTAATCAGGGAAGGGAGGGGATGCAGAAATAAGGGAGGAGTGGCCAAGAAACAATGGTGCAGCCTTGGGGCAGGGTCCTGGTTCCCCCCCAAGGGATGCACATAACAATATCTTTGAGCTCTTTACAGAACTAAACCCCAACAAATGGAAGATGTTAGCATTCTTCATTCCCAGAGAAGCTCATCAAGAGACCACCTGAGGACAGGTTAAAGGAGCGCAGGCCCTGCACACACTCTGAGCCTTATCAGCAACCTGCCTTTGAACCATTGCTATAAAACTCACCAAATCCTCCCGGGTTGGGACAGTTTTGAGGGGCATGAGCCCCTGTGTCCCCCTTTGCCTGGCAAAGCAATAAAGCCACTTTACTACTTCACCCAAAACTCTACCTCCAAGATTTGATTTGGCACTGGTGCACAGAGGCCAAGTCAAAACTTTTAAGTAAATTAAATGTATATGAGCTAAGAGTTTTTAGGTGAACTCTTTAGGAATAATTATGTTCTAGGACTGTCTTAAAATGGTTCCTCCAGATTTTTAGTAACTTGGAACTGCTAAATTAAGTTAGATGGTGTAGACTGAAAAAAAAAAAAAAAAAAGCACAACCTAAAAGTTGAGTTGTTTTATTTGGTGGACAAAACTGAGGACTTAAGTCCAGGACACAGCATCTCAGATAACGCAGAGAGACTGCTCTGAAGAGGTGAGGGAGGGGCCAGGATGCAAAGGGTATTTTGCAACAAAGACCAGGTAGCCGGAGCTTCAAAGGATCACTGTTAATGAAATCATTCCTTTGCTACGCATCTTAAGTCATCTGGGGCCAGTATCCCCTGCTTTGGCAGCCTGAGTTTCCTCCGGGTGCACTGTGCGGGTCGGGGCACATGCCGCAGCTGACGGTTTGACGGTGGCGTCCTGTCTCCATCCTGAGCTCCCTCGTGGCTCACCGTCCGGGATGCGGCTGTAGTGACTGATGGCTACAACGTCCTTTGTTTACTGACATGACATATTGAAAGGTAATATCTTCCATTCACAGCAGGAATTCCTCGAGTACCCAGGTCATTCCCAAATAAGACACTGGAACACTAACTGCTAAATAAGCCTAAGTTTTGCTACTTTTGCTTTTCATTAGAGAAAAACTAAAGATGTTTGGGTTCACTGGACATGTACTCCACTGAGGAAAGAAATTAGGTTACAGAATACGTTTATACATCGTGTGCGTGCTATTTACAATGTAATGACTACAGACACAACATACTTTTAAGTGTAATCTTCATTGTTAGCATTCTCTCTATCACTTTAAGTCTAGATAATCAAGCCCTGATCTGTGGCATTTGCCAATATCCGTGGTGTAAGTACTCCCACCTTTGCTGCGTTCGAGCTGCCAGTGGGTTATCTGTGAAAGTGGGGTTCGATGAGAAGCGCGGTGTACGTTATACAGACCTCCGCCATCCCAGTCAGTTACAACAGACATACAGAAATGGGTAATAGTGAATGAATGCAATAAAATGAAGTTACTTTTTTTAAAAAATTTATTTTATTTTTGGCTGCATTGGGTCTTTGTTGCTGCGCGTGGGCTTTCTCTAGTTGCGGCAAGCGGGGGCTACTCTTCATTGTGGTGCACGGGCTTCTCATTGCGGTGGCTTCTCTTGTTGCAGAGCACGGGCTCTAGGCGCACAGGCTTCAGTAGTTGTGGCTTGTGGGCTCTAGAGCGCAGGCTCAGTAGTTGTGGCTCACGGGCTTAGTTGCTCTGCGGCATGTGGGATCTTCCTGGACCAGGGATCGAACCCGTGTCCCCTGCATTGGCAGGCGGATTCTTAACCACTGCACCACCAGGGAAGCCCTGAAGTTACATTTTTAACAATGGCAGTGTTTAATGACAAGCTTATAAAATTCCTGAAAATTTAGCAATTGGCTCTCGCAAGCCTGTGTCAACTGTGGGAAGTGAACCAGCACAGTCCGCCTAGAGAACTTTTAACAGCCCTCTTTAACACTACCTGGTGACCTCTGGCCAACACCCCGACTCTGGGGTATGCACCTCCCAGACTCTTACATGTAGTCTGAGAGGACCTTGTAGGAGGGTCCTCACTGTAGACTGTCCATAGGGTGGGGCAACTGGAAGCAAGGTGAGGGTTTCATCCTAGGGGGATGGAAAGCTAAAATGTGGATCCAAGATCAGCACAATCGCACCTGTCCACCAAAGACACCAACATACACGTAACAGTACTTTATGTCTGACACACACATCAGGACACAGTTTCAACACGTCGTAGTGCTGGGCTTCGGGATTGCTGGCGGAAGGAAGAAAAACCGACTCAAGTAGAATAAAAGCAGAGTCGGGCCTCACTCCAATCTCGGAGGACAGCAGGCTTGATGGGAAGGGTCTGGACTGCTGACCTCTCCACCGCCCAGGTACCTGAAGACGGGTGAGGCACTGGGTGCTCCCTGACCCTCTCTCCTCACAGGTCTGGATGAAGTGGAAAGGCTGGGGCGCTGTGGCTCTGGTGGCAGAGGGGGATCTGAAGGGGGGCTCGTACACAGGTACTCTTTCCGGAGATGATGAGGTCCGGGCCCAAGCTGTGGGTGGGAGGGGGCAGAGGAAGAGATATAGCGGCTGGGACGGGAGGAGCCAGGAGGCCGGGCTGGGGGACCCCCCTGCACCACGAGCTGTCCCCTGTCTGGGGCACCCTTTCTCCTGCTCACTGCATGCGACTTCTTTTCACTTGAGGGGCAGCGTGCCCTCCTCGGAAAAGGGCCCCGGCCACACCTGGTACAGCAGTCCCCACCCCTCTCGGTCTGCCAACAAGCTTGGGAGCACCTCCAAGTTTGCTGTCCTCATCCACAAGAGGTACTAGCCCGATTCTGGGCGCTATGACACAGATCTCTAGGCACAGGCAAGGAAGCCGGCCTGCGGGGAACAAAGGGGTGAACAAAGGGGTCGGCCAGGCAGGAGCTCCCTCCCTCCAGGGAGAGGGCACCGCTGTGGGCTGAAGCCCCAGTTCTGTGCTGTCCTTGATTATGCACAAGCCTGGCTGGGGTCTGTGGCTGGTAAGAACCGCATCCCAAGGCAGGGCTGACTCCCTGGGGGCCGGACCGCTGGTGTCCCCCCCACCCCGTTCTGGCATCTGGAAAGGGCAGGCCCAGACCCGGTAGGTGCGGGGCCGCGCGCGCTGCCTGGAGAAGGCCGCCTGCAGCTAAGCCCGAGGACGCGGGTCAGGCGCGGGCGTCATCACTCAGTCCTGTCTTGGGACAAAGCACTGGGGACCAGAGAGGCTGCCAGGCTTGAGAAAGCTCACCCAGGAGCCTGCAGGCCTGATGTGCAGGGTATGCGGCACTCCCGTCACTCGGTCCCCCCGCCCGCCTCCTCTGGATCGCCGACCCCGCAAGGGCGAAGGTTTGGGCCCGACTCGCTCACTACTGTGTCCCCAGCAATTCGAACTGTGCCAGGCACGTCGCAGGTGTTCAGAGCACGCGGTCTGTCTAGGGAACGGACGAGAGCTGGACCCCACCCGACTCTATTTGGCAAATATTTCCCTAAATGTCTTTCTGACCTCGACAACCTCGCTCCCAGCGGCGCGGAACCCCACCGTCCTGGCCGCCCCCCGGCGGCCGTCCGTGGAGGGGCGGGGCCCCTCGCCAGCCGCCGCGTCGGGGTTCCGTCCACTTCAGGGCTGAAGGGGGCGTAGGTCGGCCGAGCCAGCCCACTCCTCTGCTAACGTCATCTTCCGCGGCCCTCGAGATCGGGCCACGGGCGCCGCCATGTTACGTTACGGCGGCCGGCGGACGGTCCTCGCGCCGCCGCGAAGCGTCTCTCCGAGGCCCCGCCTCCTCTGGTGACGTCACAGCCGCTCGCCCTGCGGGCGCCGCCATGTTGAGGGTCCTCGCCGCGGGCGCGTAGGTGTCCTCATAAGATGCCGGCTCGGCAGTGGCCGGCTTTTTCCCCCTCAAGATGGCGTCTATGCGGGAGAGCGACACGGGCCTGTGGCTGCACAACAAGCTGGGGGCCACGGACGAGCTGTGGGCGCCGCCCAGCATCGCGTCCCTGCTCACGGCTGCGGTTATCGACAACATCCGCCTCTGTTTCCACGGCCTCTCGTCGGCCGTGAAGCTCAAGCTGCTGCTCGGGACGCTGCACCTCCCGCGCCGCACGGTGGACGAGGTGAGGCGGGCGGCGGTGCGGACGCGGGGCCGGTCTCCCCCTCGGGGCCGCGCCTCCCCGGGACCCGAGACGCCGGCCCTAGCGGACCCTCCTCCCCCGCTCCCGTCCCCTCCCCTCCCCCCTCCCGCCCCTCGGACCCTCGCAGTTCGCGGACCCGTTCCCCCTCCTCACCGCCCCCCCGCGGTGGACGCGAGCCCTAGCTGCCCGCCTGCACCTGTCGGAGCCGCGGGCGAGGTGCCCGGACGGGGGGAGGGGGGGAGGGCTGTCGGGGGCCCGCCTCGGGCTCAGCGCCCACCTCGGTTTTCTTGCTTTCACCTGTCGGGGTACCCACCCGGTTCGGTCACCCTGCGCACTGGGTTCTTGCCACACGCTCGTGTTCTTGCATCGTCCTCATCAGTGGGTCTGTCCGACTTGTTCTCTGCTTGTTTTCCTTAACGGTAAATTGTGTCGCTTTGTGCGCAAAGTAAGTAGTTTTTCAAAATGTTGAGGCGCCGTAGTTGTTTAAACGTTCCCCAACTACTGTCGCAGTGACTGCCCCGTTATTGTAGTTGATAGTTGGTTTTTTTTATATATAACGTGTACAAGAAAAACAGAATAAAGTTGTGTCCAGAGACCTCCCCCACCTGTTCCGGATCACAACCCTTGCCCTCTCCCCTCGCTCACTTTGGGAGGTGATCACTTCTCTGCCATTCCTTGTGATTTATCAGTTGTATAGGCGTTTTTCAGCAGTACAGTTTGGTTTTGCCTGGCTTGAACTTAATGTTACGGTATCATATCGTGTGTTTCGCGTGAGTGATGTGGGTGTGTCTGTCTTCTTCGTGTTGACACCTTGACACATTCATCCAACCTGCGGCCCCGCTGTGGTTTAATTTTCACTGCTGACTAGTGTCCCATTCTCTGAGTATGCCAGTGGTTGGGCATCTTTTCATGTGCTCATTATTTGATGTCCTTTTTTGTTAATTGTTCAAGAAAAAATTTTCCCCCGATGTATTTTTTTCATTGCTTTGTAGGAGTTTTATTTATTATTATTTTTTAAACATTTATTTATTGCCGCACTGCCCGGCTTGCAGGATCTTAGTTCCCGGACCAGGGGTTGAACCCTAGCAGTGGAAACGTGGAGTCCTAACCACTGGACCGCCAGGGAATTCCCGCTTTGTACGAGTTTTTTAAAAAGTAAATTTTGAATAGCAGCCTTTTTTCGGATGTGTATGTTGCAGATTTCTTCCAGTTGTGTCTTGATTTAGCTTTCTCCATGGAGCCTTCAGAGTCACAGAAGCTCTTAGCTGTATCTAAGCAGGTGTACTCTTAGGATATGCTTCCCTGCTGGGGGGCCGAGGGTGGGAACTCCCTGTTGTCTTGTCAGAGATGTCCAGTTTTGCCTTCCGCCTATACAGAGGCTTTCTCCTGTGCAGAGTCCTCCAAGAACCTGGCCTGGGGTGGGTGGAAGTTTGTCTCCCGCATAACCTGTTTATTAACCATACTTGTCCTGAGTTCATGGCCAAAACTTTAAATAAGAAAAAGCCATTTTTGGCCGAAGCCGTGTTGGGATCGAAGCCTGGCCACAATGCTTGCCCTTGAACAGGTCTCAGTAATTAAGGATCTTAAGGGAAGTGAGAGAACGCAGGAACAAAGGAAAAGCAGTTAAGAAATGGTAGTTCGGCGATAAAGCAGAGTCCTAGTTCTTCCTCCAGGGATGTAAGTAATAATCTGATACACATCTTCTGAGTTCTGCAAGAGCTAAGACCCCCACCCAGGCGGAGGGTGGAATGATGACCTTGAGCCATGTGACTTGCGTCAACCACCAAAGCCCCCTCATGAATATGCATGTACCCTTAGCTTGAAACTTCCTCACTTTTGGCGCCGGGAAAGATCCTGCTGTTCCCCTTACTGGCTGCGAGGAATACATCCTTCCTTCTTCTTGGCTTGGTGTGTCTTTTGACTCAACACTCATCAAGAGGTGAACCCGGTTTGGGGGTAACAATTGTAGTAGATGTGAACATGAATGAATACTGAATTTTATCAAATGTTCATAATGTCCATTGACATATAGTTTGCCACATTTACAGAATAGCATTGTGTTTTTTGTTTTTGTTTTTGTTTTTTGGCTGCCTTGGGTCTTCACTGATGGGCGGGCTTTCTCTAGTTGTGGCGAGCAGGGGCTACTCCTTGTTGCGGTGCGCGGGCTTCTCATTGCGGTGGCTTCTCTTGTTGCGGAGCACGGGCTCTAGGCACGCGGGCTTCAGTAGTTGTGGCACGTGGGCTCAGTAGTTGTGGCTCGCGGGCTCTAGAGCACAGGCGCAGTAGTTGTGGCGCACGGGCTTAGGTGCTCCGCGGCACATGGGATCTTCCCAGACCAAGGATGGAGCCCGTGTCCTCTGCATTGGCAGGTGGATTCTTAACCACTGCGCCACCAGGGAGGTCCCAGAATAGCATTAGCTGTTAACCAACCTGGCATATCCCTAACTTGGTCGTTTTATATGTAGGATTTTATTGTTCTGGTATTTTGTGTAGGAATCTTGTATCTGTGATCATGGGTGAGATTAACCTCTAATTTTACTTTCCCAGACTGTCTTTGTCAGATATTGGTGTTGAAGTTATGCTACCCTTATAAAAGGAGTGGTAATGTATCTTCTATTTTCTCTTCTTTGGAAAGTTTGTCTAACAATGGAATTATTTCTTTCTAAATGTTTGGTAGAACTTAGTGATAAAGCCATCTGGGGGCCTGGATTTTCTTTGTGGGAACATATTTTAGTGTTGATGCTTGGTTTTATGTTCTTCGTAAGTAAAATTTTCTGGATATTATATATTTTCTAGTGATTTGGCAGTTCCTATTGAAACTTCAAATGTATTAGCATAAAGCAGATAATAACATTCTCTTATCATTTTTTTTTTTTTTTTCTTTTTGCGGTACGCGGGCCTCTCACTGTTGTGGCCTCTCCCGTTGCGGAGCACAGGCTCCGGACGCACAGGCCCAGCGGCCATGGCTCACGGGCCCAGCCGCTCCGCGGCATGTGGGATCCTCCCGGACCGGGACACGAACCCGTGTCCCCTGCATCGGCAGGCGGACTCTCAACCACTGCGCCGCCAGGGAAGCCCCTCTTATCATTTTAAAAAAAAATGTTTATTTTGGCTGTGCTGGGTCTTCGTTGCAGCTTGCGGACTCTTAGTTGCGGCATGCATGTGGGATCTAGTTCCTTGACCAGGGATTGAACCTGGGCCCCCTGCACTGGGAGTGCAGAGTCTTACCCACTGGACCACCAGGGAGGTCCCACAGGTTATTTTACTTATTTATTCGGTTGCACTGGGAGTTAAGTTGCAGCATTCGGGCTCCTTAGTTGTGGCATGTGAACTCTTAGTTACGGCATGCATGTGGGATCTAGTTCCCTGACCAGGGATCGAACCCAGGGTTCGAACCCTGACCAGGGATCAAACCCAGGCCCCCTGCATTGGGAGCACGGAGTCTTATCCACTGCGCCACCAGTGAAGTCCTGGTTATTTTCTAATCACTGCGTCCTACGAGTTTTGTTAGTGTTTTCATTACCAAGTCACAATATTTTGTAATTTCTATGATGATTTCCTCACTGACCCTTTTGTAATTTAGAAATGTTTCTTAATCTCCATACATTGGAGGGAGGGAGGTTTTAGTTATGTTTTTACGAGTGATTTCTGGCTGGATTGAGTGCTTGTCAGCGAATATAGTCTATATTATTTCAGTCATTTGAAATTTAAGATTTGCTTAATGGCAAAATATATGGTCAGTTTTTGTAAACATTGCAAGTGAGTTTCAGAAGCATTTTTATGATCGAGTTTTGTGATCCATTGCCCAGTATATGTTCATTCGGTCAAATTTGTTTAATCGTGTTGTACAGGTCTACTGTATTCTTACTGATTTAAAAAAATTTATCAGTTAATGAGGGGATGTGTTTATCTCTGTTGTGATTATGGATTTGTCTAGTCCTTATAGTTTTATCAACTTTTGCTTTCTACATTTTGAGGTTATGTTATCAGGTGCACACACGTTTGGAATTGTTACTGTTGCCTTGTGAACTGAACCATGGATCTTTATATAGCGGTCTCTATAGTTGGTAATGTTCTGTCTACTTTTGTCCAGCATTGATATAGGTAATCCAGCTTTCTTTCATTGATTTTTTAAAATACATAGTTTGTTCTTGGATTCTGTCTGCATTACAAGAAATTATAATGAAGAACTTGCTTAGCTAGGTTGAAAATGAACTAGGCCATTCTGGATAATTTAGTTTCCTGAAAGGCATTTTTAGTATATATTCAGTGTTAAACAACAAAACAAAACAAACTTTCCAAAACATCCCAATTCACTTAGCTATTTTAATTATCTTTCTTTAGGGTCTGATACCTTAGGGGATAACATTCTGAAGATTAAGCTTTTTTACCTGGGACCATAGATACAGGGGGACTAGATGGCTGGGCTGTGTGTGTTCGGCACTGCATTAGCCAGGGGTCTCCAGAGAAACAGAACAAACAGGATGCGTGTGTACCTTACGTATACCTATATATAACATATGGGAGGGAGCGGGGAGAGTTGCTGGTTTTTATTGAAAGGAATTGGCTCACAAAAGCCTCCTGAGAAGTCCCGGGAGCTGCAGCCAGAAAGTGTGAGACCCAGGAGAGCTAAAGTGTAGTTCCAGTCTAAAAAGCCAGCAGGTCGGAGACCCAAGAAGAGCCAGTATTTCATCCAAGTCCCAAGACTGGAAAAGACCGAAGTCTCAGTTCAACAGCCAGGCAGAAGGAGTTCCGTCTTACTCAGCCTGTTGGTTCGGTTCAGGTCTTCAATTGATTGAATGAGGGACATCACATTAGGGAGGGCAGTCTGCAATCCAGATGTTAATCTCATCCAGAAACACCCTCATAGACACACCAAGAATAACTTTTGACCCCTTGGCCGGGACATATAAAAGTAAACATCGTACACAGCGTCTGCTACAACTGGAGTTTCTTAATGAAATCTCGAAACCAGTTCACTTGTTTTGTGATGTATCTATTTCTCTTAAAAGCTAAGTCAGCAACAGTTCTTAACTAATAGGAGGGAAGAGGAAAAGAGATTTTAATGGTCCAGTATTTTAGTTTATTCAGTGAGGGGTACAGAAGTGATTTAGGGCCCCTGCTCTCAGAGAATTTAGAATTTGGTCCAGGAAGTAAGAATGATGTCAGGAGGCAATGTACATGAGGTGTTTTGCTAACTACAGAGTGTCGTAAAATGTAAATACTGACTTCATAATGTTTTAGCTATATTTGAAAGGGCTTTGAGGAACCTGTAAATGCTGCTGCTGATAAAACCAGTGACCCCTCTTGTCCAAGTCCTTAGCATTGCCAGCAAAGGAAGTTTTAGGGAGAGTTTTAGGGCTGCCTGAGGTAACTCTTTAATATGTAAAATTATCCAACTCGTGAGACTGCTGTGGGAAGCCTGGGGATTCCAGTGATCAGTGACTGGGATAGCTACGTATTTATCACCTGGGGTAACAGATCAGGCCAGCTGCCAAGTGAATAAGAAACAGTGTTTCCCCAAGGACATGTCACAGTTGTGAATTGTCACAGCATGCCCTTTAATCACTATGGCTGCCTTATTCACTGAGAAACTCTGTTGTCTAAAAATCACAGACTTGGGCTTCCCTGGTGGCGCAATGGTTAAGAATCCGCCTGCCAACGCAGGCGACACAGGTTCGAGCCCTGGTCCAGGAAGATCCCACATGCTGCGGAGCAGTTGGGCCCGTGTGCCACAACTACTGAGCCTGCGCTCTAGAGCCCGTGAGCCACAACTACTGAGCCCACGTGCCACAACTACTGAAGCCCATGCGCCTAGAGCCTGTGCTCCGCAACAAGAGAAGCCACCCCTCACCACAACTAGAGAAAGCCCGCGCACAGCAACAAAGACCCAACGCAGCCAAAAATAAATAAATTTTTTAAAAAATGAAAATCACAGACTCTCGGAAACTGCTGTTTAAAGTCATATCAGTAATAGTGAAACATCCCACTTGTGCTTGGAGGATCTAAGACACTTTGACACAAAGAAGCAGCCTCAGTTTCCAGCCCAGGTGCAGAGGCTCGGATAAGGGGTGTGTGAGCATGACACCCACGTCTCTCACTGTTGTTGTTTCTTTTTTTTTTTTTTTTTTTTTTTTTTACTGTTGTTGTTTCTAAGGAAACTGGACCCAGGTCCACCTGACAGTTCTGACACTGACCTTTTACACACAGACTCACCACTTCATTGGAATTTTACCTAAACTCCACTGTCCCCCAGAGTCAAGTACCTCAGTCATTTCCTTTCTGTGGTCGGGTGCCCATAGTGCCTCTGGCGTGGGGCTCCAGTGGTCCCAGCGAGTCAGTAACTTGATGTCAGGCCATAGGATTGCCCCTGAGGGCCTTGGGCCCATTGGCCCAGGACAGTGGCTTCACTCTGTAGTTCTGCAATTTCCTAGGATGTGTTTTGGTGAAAAAATTTTTTAAAATTTATCCTACAAAGTTTGTTGGGCTTCTTGAAATTGTGATTATCTTTCATCTGTTAATTCTTAACAATTTCCTCTATAGACCTTGCCTTGGTCCCAGTTTCTGTTCCCTTTCTCTCTGAATCTCCAGTCAGGTGTGTGGGAGACTTCCCTCTGTTTTCTGTGCAGCCTCTTTGGTATTTTCAAGCCGTTTTTTTCCCTGCCTGTTATGATCTGGGTAGCATCGGACTTATTCCGTCTCTTTCTTATTCTGTTGTTAAACTTATTTACTGATTTCCCTTCAAAGTCTCTTCTGTTTAGCTTCTCTGTTTTATTCCCACATCCTACTCCACTTTCCCCATAGGTGGCAACTTGCCCTCTTCTCTTCTGTTACGTGTTTTTTTGTGAGTGTTCTTTAAAAATGTGTATTGTTTTTAGGGACTTTTTTCATTTGAAGTATAATTGACATAAACCTTGAAAGTGTACAGTGTGATGTGCACACCTGTAAAGCCATTACAGTGAAGATAACATTCTCCTCCTGCCTCTTTGTAACCGTCCTGTCCCTCTCCCTGTGCTGAGTAATCACCGATCTCCTTTCTGTCTCCATAGCTTGGTTGGCATTTCCTGGAATGTTACATTAATAGTGCTGTTTTTGTCTGGCTCTCAGCATCCTTATCTTGAGTTCACGCTTGTGTTTTGTGTATTAGTAGCTCGTAACTCTTCCTGCCGAGTAGTGTCCCTCTGAATGGACATGTTTACATGTATGGACAGGTCCTTGTGTGGACTGTCGCCGCTTCTCTAGAGGAGACACCTGGGAGAGGACGGGCAGGTCCCCTGCTAGGAGACTGCTGAACTGCTTTCCAGGGTGCTTGTATCATTTCAGTATCCCCAGAGGATTGTGAAGGTCATGGTGGGTTTTTTTAATGCAAACACTCTAGTAGGTTTCAGTTTACGTTTCCATGGTGACTAAAGGTGGTGAGGCTTTCTGGTAAAGTGTTTGCTCAAATTGGGGTGGGGGGATGCATGTATTTTTAATTGATATAAATTCTGTTGTCTTACATATCTCAGTTTTTGTAAACAAAATGTGTTTTTAATATCCACTTGTGTTGCGTTCATCTAACCCTAGGGTTGGCAAACTGAGGCCTGTGACTTGTTTTCTGTACAGTCTGTAAACTAAGAATGTTTTGAGCATTATTAAAGGGTTAGTGAAAAAAGATGAGACAGAGCTGCGTAGCCCCCAGGGCCTGAAATAGTCAGTCTCTGGCCCTTTACAGAAAAGTGTGCCAACTCCTGACCTGCTCAGCTGCACCCTGACTGTCGCCACCCCCATGCATGCCGCCCTCCAGCACTGATAGCAGGCTGCCCGCAGCTCAGCCACAGCAGTCATGCTGTGACACAAAGCTCCTTACCCGTGGGTTGCTGTGAACATTTACTTGGAATCTATGCCCAGGAGTGGGATTGTTGGGTCATAGAAGGTATTTGCGTAAGTGGTGGCATTGAGGTGCCCGCACTGTGGGCACCTGTGCCATCTCCCTCACCCCCCAGCACTTGGCCTTGTCCACTTTTCTGCTTTTGCAAATCAGTGGTTGGAAAGTGCTGCGGTGTGTTCATTTGGGTTTTTTTCCAGTTCATTTGAGGTATCTGTGGCTGCGTTTGCTGCCGTCTCAGATTTCCTCTTTGTACGTTGCCCATTAATAACCCCTGCCTGTGTTTTATTGGGGTTGCTATCCTCTTGTTGATTTGCGGGGCCTCTTTGTATATTTTAATGTTGAACACTGCTGGTTTTGAACATTACAGAGCCATCTGCCTGCTAGACTTCCCATTTGCTCATCACCTTTCCTTTAAGGCACAGTAGTATGTTTTTGGCTCATGGTTTGTGTTTTGAAGTTTTGTTTAAGAAGTCATTAAATGTGCTGCTTTTGTTTCTCCTCACTTTGTAGCTCTCCTGTTCAGAGATCCACCTCTAATGCCTCAGTACTACCTACACCTCATTTGTGTGGTTGGATGGGGAGAAGGTGTTATTTTTCTCTGTTCTGAGCCCAGGGTTCCCAGCCATGCGTTGAAATGCAAGCCAACTCTCCTTTTCTTGTGGATTTGTGGTGCCATGTGTGTCTGTGTGTGTGATGTTCCAGCAGCCCACGCCAGTCTGCCCTCTTGGCAAGAACTGGGAGCCCCTCACTTACTCTGCATCTGTCTCCCCCCAGAGACCCATAAAAGCTTATTACTAGGAGAGTGCGAAAGGCAGGATTCTCACTGAGGATTTTATTTAATCTAAAGGCTCAGGCTCCCATAGCAAAAATACCATAAACTTGGTGATTTACATAATAGACATTTATTTTCTTACAATTTTGGATGATGGAAAGAAAGCCCACGATGAACTGTTCGTCTGAGCTGGCTGACTCAGTTTCTTGTGAGGGCCCTCTTCCTGGCTTGCAGATGGCAGCCTTCCGGCTGTGTGCTCAGCCGTGGCAGGAGAGAGCGAGCCCTGCCCTGGGGGCTCTGTTATAAGGACACTAATCCCATTCATCAAGGCCCAGCCCTCACACCTAGTCACCTCCCAAAGATTAGGGTTTCAGCATGTGAACTTGAGGGGGGACACAAACATTCAGCTCACAACAGTGGTCTTTTTTGTCTTTAACCTCCCCTTTTTTTCTCCTCAAACGTTTTTGTAAAATCTTGTCCAGTTGCCTCATGGTAGTTATATTAGTTTGCAGTAAAGTACCATAGAGTAAGATGTCTTTGAACAACGAAGTGTGTTATCTCACAGCTCTGAGTGGCCAGGAGTCAAATCCATGCCTCTCTCTGAACTTCTCGTGGCCTCAGGTGTTCTTTGGCTGGTAGGGGCATTGCTCTAGTCCCGTGACCAGCTTCTCCACAGGAGCCTTCATGTCATCTTCCCTCTGTGTGTGTTCATCTCTGTCCAGATACCCCCCCCTTTTTTTTTTTTTTGCGTTACACAGGCCTCTCACTGTTGTGGCCTCTCCCACTTACGGAGCACAGGCTCCGGACGCGCAGGCTCAGCGGCCATGGCTCACGGGCCCAGCCGCTCCGCGGCACGTGGGATCCTCCCAGACCGGGGCACGAACCCGGGTCCCCTGCATCGGCAGGCGGACTCTCAACCACTGCGCCACCAGGGAAGCCCCCCCCTTTTTATAAGGATGCTAGTTGTGTTGGATTACGACCCATTTGAATGACCTCATTTTAACTCGATGACCTCCATAAAGGCCCTGTCTCCAAATAAGGTCAGATTCTGAGGTCCTGGGGTAAGGACTCCAACAAATCTTGAAGGGGCACAGTTCAACCTATAGCAGTAGGTTTTTGTGAACACAAGTGAGTCCTCAGTTTCTTTAGTGCTCACCTGTGAGCTTTTTGAGACCAGGTCCTGTGTCTTGTGTGTCTCTGTATCCCTAATACCCCACTTTGCCAGGCCCTTAGTGGAGGGGGCCCCCGTGTCTGTAGGATGGATGAGTTATAGAGATTCACACTAATTGCAAATCCGTCTTGGTGATGCTTCCATACCAGTGCCCACGCTGTAGCTGCATTCTTTTTCCTGCCTCACAGGACCTACTTTATCTACTTGGTCTCCCGTCCCGTTGGTGGACATGCAGCTGTTTCCTGTCTTTTGCTGCAGTGAATCCTCTCAGGTGTGCAAGGTAACTAGAGGATACATTCTTCTTCTTCTTTTTTTTTTGTAGTTTTTATTTATTTTTATTGAAATATATTAATAATTGACTTAACGGTGTTGTGTTTCAGGGGTACAGCAAAGTGATTCAGTTACACATACACGCATACACGCATACATACATATTCTTTTTCAGATTCTTTTCCCTTATAGGGTATTACAAAATATTGAGTGTAGTTTCCTGTGCTATACAGTAGGTCCTTGTTGGTTATCTCTTTTATATATAGTAGTGTGTATATTTTAATCCCAAACTCCTAATTTATTTCTCCCTCCCCTGCTTTGGTAACCATAAGTTTGTTTTCTATGTCTGTGGGTCTATTTCTGTTTTGTGTGTAAGTTCATTTGTATCATTTTTCTTAGATTTCACAAATAAATAATATCATACAATATTTGTCTTTTTTTGACTTCACTTAGTATGATAATCTCTGGGTCCATCCCTGGCATTATTTCATTGTTTTTATGTCTGAGTAATGTTCCATTGTATATATGTACCGCATGTTCTTTATCCGTTCCTCTGTTGATGGACACTTAGGTTGCTTCCGTGTCCTGGCTGTTGTAAGTAGTGCTGCGGTGAACACTGGGGTGTGTGTACCTTTTAGAGTTAGAGTTTTTGCCTTATATATGCCCAGGAGTGGGATTGTAGGATCATACGGTAGCTCTATTTTTAGTTTTTTGTAGAACCTCCATACTGTTCTCCATAGTGGCTGCACCAGTTTACATCCCCACCAACAGTGTAGGAGAGGGGTCCCTTTTCTCCACAGCCTCTCCAGCATTTATTACTTGTAGACTTTTTGATGATGGCCGTTCTGACCGGCGTGAGGTGGTACCTCATTGTACTTCTGATTTGCATTTCTCTAATAATTACCGATGTTGAGCATCTTTTCATGTGCCTTTGGGCCGTTTGTATGTCTTCTTTGAAGAAATGTCTATTTAGATCTTCTACCTATTTTTTGATTTGGTTTTTTTTATATTGAGTTTTATGAGCTGTTTGTATATTTTGGAGATTAATCCCTTGTTGGTTGCATCATTTACAAATATTTTCTCCATTTTGTAGGTTGTCTTTTTGTTCATGGTTCCTTTATTTTTGTTTTTGTTCCCATTACTCTAGGAGATGGATCCAAAAATATATTGCTGTGATTTATGTCAAAAAGTGTTCTGCCTGTGTTTTCCTCTAAGAGTTTTATAGTATCGGGTCTTGCATTTAGATCTCTAATCCAGAGGATAAATTCTAGGAGGTGCTAATTGCTCAGGCAAAAAGCATATACGTCATAAATTGTGATGAGTATCACTAAAATAAAGTTAGTAGAGGGAATTCCCTGGCGGTCCAGTGGTTAGGACTCATGCTTTCACTGCCGAGGGCGTGGGTTCGATCCTTGGTCGGGGAACTAAGATCCTGCAAGCTGCGCCGTGCGGCCAAAAATTTAAAAGAATAAATAAAATAAACTTAGTAGAGGTTATGCCCATTGAAGTTCTTGTCAGTGTGTGGTCGCCTGCTCCCTGGGAGGTGTTCTCGCTCCTGCCAGACGCTGTTCCGAGTGCTGAATCCCCAGATGTCTGCGAGCCACTGCTGCTAACGCACCGCCAGGCTGTCCTGGGAGTGCTGACAGATTCGGGGTTTGGCCTGAGATGGTTGGACTCTGGAGCGTGTGCCACAGAGCCCTTCGCCATCATGCCCGTCCTCCCAGGCGGGCCAGCAGGGGCCACCCCGCTCCGCCCTGCCCATCCCTGAAGTGGGAATTGTATCTCCTCCTACGTTTATTTTGCATTTCTCTTATGTTGAATGAGGCTGAGCATCCTTGGCATTTTTTAAAGTTTTAAATCATTTTTCTAGTGGTAAACTTAAAAAATTGACATGTAAGATCAATCTCTATATATGTGTGTTTGTTCTTTATATATATAGACATCTATAAAATATACACACTCATATATATGTGTGCATTTTTTTTTAATTGCCTGTGATAGGAGTTGCAAAGTATTTTTTTCACCCAGTTTGCCATTTCTCTTGATTTAATTCAGGGAATTTGGAGCTTTTTGGTGGTTTTCCATGGGAAAAATACTTAAGTAGTAAAATTCAAATTCATGTCTTTTATGGCTCCTTGGTTTAGAATCATAACTACAGAGGGCTTCTTCCTTAGCAGTCATACAAAAGAAAGACTTCTATGGTTTCTCCTTGTGCTTTTACAGTCTCATTTCTCAAATTGAAATCTGATCCATTTGAAGTTTATCTGGGAATAAAGTGAGAGGTAAGGAACGTATTTAATCAGGTGGCATTTGTAATTTTAATGTCTGGTAAAATCGATCTTCCTCTTGTTACCTTAAAAAAAATTTTTTTTCTTATTTTTGTTTATTGCTTTTCTCATAGGAAGTTTAGAATCAGATTGTCCAGTTCTGTGAAGAAAATATTTCTGCAACTTGAGTGGGATCACCCTAGACTTACAGATTACTGAGGGAAAGTGTCTGTCTTTATGGTATTGAAAGCACCATACACCTTGTCATCCATTCAAGCATTTTGGGGGGCTCCTTGTCATTGTAATGCATTCTTAGAGATTTAGTGACGTCTTCAGTCTATTTTGAGGTATGGTCTTTTTATTGATTTTGTTACCTCTTGTTGTCTTGCTGTGTCTTGAGCTCATTTCTCTGCTTTATGTCCTTAGTTTAGAGAGTTTAAAAAGTCATGGCGCTCTACCTGGTCATAAGCGTCGTGTGCTCAGTAGAAGCGTGTCTAGCGGTTATTGGTGTTTTCTGTCCTGTCCTCTTTCCGTTTGACTCTCGGTTCCTTGTCTGCTGGTTCCTCCACTATTGTGACTCCTCTGAACTGAAGCACATGCTTCCTGGCCCAGCTTTTACAGGAGCTCCGTGTCAGGGAGGGCCAGAGCCGTGTTCCAGGTGACAAGGACCGTCCCTTGGTCACAGGCCTGCCCTTGCCGGCCCACTGCCAGGCTGCCCCCTCCAGAGACAGCTCAGCTGTGCTTCCTGGGCACCCGGACTTCTGACATCTGGGAACATGGTGCCCAACCAGGGCCAGGGACACTCCCGCCTCCAGGCAGGAGCCCAGGTGTGACGCCAACTTGGGAGACGTCTGCAGCTTGCCTTATGGCCCCCTGTTTTTTTCCTCATACAGTTTCTCAAACTGAGATATTCGCATAGGATTCATTCTTTTAAAGTGTACAAATCCGTGGTTATGGTACATCACGGTGCATCAGATTTCAGGTCATTGCCACTTCCTGACACCAGAACGTTTTCGTCTCTCTGCGAAGGAAACCCCTAGCTCACTGGCAGTCACTCCCTGTCCCCACCCCAGCCCCAGGACCACCGTCCCACCCCCCGGGCCTGTGGGTGACCTGTCCTGGACGTTTCACACGCACAGAGCCATCCGGCGTGTGCTCTCTCAGGTCTGGCTGCTTTCACAGAGCTTCATGTTTCACGGTTCACCACATCGTCACGTCGTGTGTCTTTTTATTGCCAAATAATGTTTCTTTGTATAGATAAACCACATTTTGGTCATCCATTCATCAGATGATGGCCTTGGAGTTGCTTCCACTTTGGGGTTGTTACGAATACAGCCAGCCATTCGCGTGTGAGTTTTCGGGTAGACGTACGTTTTCGGTTCTTTTGGGTCTGTACCTGGGAGTGGAGTTGTTAGCTCACGTGGTTATCTGTCATTTTTCTTTTAAATTTGGCCGCGCGGCCTTGTGGATCTCAGTTCCCCGGCCAGGGGTTGAACCCGTGCCTCAGCTGTGCAAACACAGAGTCCGAACCACTAGACCACCAGGGAGCTGCCCGTCTGTCCTTCTGGGGAAGCGCCAGATGGCTTCTCCAATGGCCGCACCATCTTACAGCCTGCGCCCTGCCCCAGGCAGCGTCAGAGGGCTGCAGGTCCCCTGCCCCTTGGCCCTCTCTGCAGTTCTGGGCTCGGACGTGGGAGGTAGCTCCTCCTGCTGGGCCACCTCAGTTCCATTTGCAGGCTCCCCCCTCCCCATCACCTGGGCGTCCCCTCACGCGCAGTGTGTGTGTGTCTCTTGTTCCTAATGCTCTGGGGTGACTGCCGAGGGCGCAGCCTGCCATCTGTGTGGAGCTACTTAGTTTGGGACTTAGGTATGAGGGGGGGCTTCTTTGTTATGTTTTTCATATAACTTTAGTTTGCCAGGGACACGTTTTCACTCTTTAACTCATAGTAAGTGACAGATAAAATTGTTTTTCATTTCGTGCCTTTTGGTTTTGTTTTTGCGGTACACCGGCCTCTCACTGTTGGCCTTTTGTTTTTAATGTAGGAAAGAGTTGATAGCTCAGCTAAATACAAGGGGGGAAGGTGGTAGACGGGCTCATCCTTCTAAAACATCAAAAAAGCCCCCAGCACAAACGTTAAAAGTAAATAAGCGTTTACCATTTTTGCCACACGTCAAAAGAACTTATTTCCATGTATTTCAAGAGACAGCCTTTTAGAGTTGGGTCAGCTGGCACCCGGCCCTGTGCTTGGCCAAGGGGAGGCACCCAGCCTCAGGCGGGAATGCCAGAGCCTTGACGCTTCGACCTCGGCTGCGCGTGGGCCTGGGGGGATGCGGGGCTCAGCCAGGCATTCCGTCTGGACCACCGCCGGAGGCGGGCCGGGGCTTCCGGGGCAGGTGAGGGGATCCTGATTCCTGAGGGTGGTGGGAAGCTGGGCATGAGGGTTCAGCCAGAGCCTGAGGGGATGGATGTATCAGCGCAGGCGAGGGGGAGCTGCCAGGTGAGGGGTGACAGGTGGACCAGGAGCTTGGGTGGGAGAGGGCAGGTGTGAGGGGGGCCGTGTTCAGGCTTGGGCCCGCGTCTGGGCCTTAAGCAGCGGTGACCGCGGGCCGCTGTGGCCACTTGAACCTGTGGGAGGAAGCGGCACCTCGAGCGCAGCAGACACGCCGGCCACGGCCTGTCCCCGGAGCCAGGTCCTCGGGGGGGACCGGCCTCCTGCGGGCTCTCCTCTGTCACGTGAGCCCGTCACATGGCCATGGGGCGTGTGGGGACTTGGCCCTGTTCTCCCAGCGGCCTTCCGTACCCAGTCCCTTCCCAGCCGCCGCAGGTGCCGAGCCGCGGCGTTGGCCTGCCCACCCCGGTGCTCCCCACACCGCTCCCCACACCCCAGACGCCCCAGTGGCAGGTTCCCCAGTAGGGGGCGGGAACGGCCCCCCCATCCTGGGCGGCCCTTCTGTTTGCCGGGCCGCTGCACCGGATGGCGGTGGGGAGATGCGCGGGCAGCCGGCGAGGTGTGGGCATGCGGCGGGGGGTGGGGGGGGGGGGGGGTGGGGGGGGGTGTGTGTGGGTGTGGCTCTCCTGAGGGCGGGGCCGGCATGGGGGCGGTGGCTGAAGAGGCTGGGCCCCGCCCCGTGCGCGCAGAAGCTCCGGCGGGCTTGAAGGGGGCTCCTTCCCGTGTCTGAACGAGCAAAGGTGCGCCCCGCAGGCCTGAGCCAGGGGTGGCAGGGTGGGGTCGGCGACAAGGACTGCCATCTCTCCTCTCCCGGCAGATGAAGGGTGCCCTCACAGAGATCATCCAGCTCGCCACCCTGGACTCGGACCCCTGGGTTCTCATGGTGGCCGACATTCTGAAGTCCTTTCCTGACACCGGATCTCTTAACCTTGACCTCGAAGAGCAGAATCCCAACGTTCAGGATATTTTAGGAGAACTTAGAGAAAAGGGTAGGTTGGGTGTGTTTGCTTTACGCTGGGTGGAGGGAGATGGGTCGTCCTTTAAACCCTCTTTTGTAACATGAGTTTGACTTCGAGAGTGTCACGTGCCGTGCTGTGTAGTGCTGGCTGTATCCGTGCACCCCTGCCCCGGGCGCTGCTGGCTGGCTTCTGGCCAGTCTTTGACAGGAGCAGCCCAGAGGCTCCCTCCTCACTGTCCGTGCTTTATCTTTCACATTCACGCACCCCTCTCCGCACTCAGCTCCATGAGGGCACGGGCTCTGCCCACTCAGAGCCTAGAACGTTCCCTGGCATGGAGTAGATGCTCATAACTGTGTGTTGAAAATATCAGCAGTTTACTTGTCTGGAACACGAACTGAAAACCACTTAGAACATATAAAGATGGGAAGGTCTGTTCCTCCCCGGAATTCCTCTCCTAGTTTGGAGAATTGGAACTGCAGCCCTTTAAAGATGGAACCTGTGCCCCTGCGGTCCCGCAGGGGCAGTGGCCTGGCCGTCCCCAGGGGTGGTTGCCAGTGCCTCTTCTTAACTGCGAGATGATCGCTTTTACTCTGTAGGCTTTCGCTTGTCTTGTAACTGCCCACAAGCTACATGGATGCTTCCAGAGCATTGGAACGCAAACCCAAGATGTTTCTGTCCTGGTGATTAGCTGGATGAGGGTCCAGACAGGTCCACGCCCTCCTGGGTGTCCTCTCTCTGGTGGGAGGGGCCTGCTCTGTCTTCTACCCAGGGGCTTCTGGGCGTGCCTCCCGGGGGCAGGAAGAACAGCGGTGGCACTGGTGTCTGCTCCCCACCCAGGGCCTTCTCCCGAGCTCTAACTGCCTGGTAAACCCACAGACGTGGGGAACGTGCCTGGGTGCTTCTTGTGAGGGCCAGGATTCAGAGGGTCCAGGAGAAACCATCTGTGGGGGCCGTGGGGACTGAGGGGGAACCCAGGATGGCCACGGGCTTCCCCTTCCTACAGTGCTTGCTCTAGGGGTGCACAGAGCCCCTTCCAAACGTAGCTGATGGACATCTGTGGTGGGGCCCGGGTGCTTCTGCCTTTAAAAAGCTCCACGGGGATTCTGCTGAGCCCTCCTGTCCTGTCCTTGACCTTTGGCCCAGGTTGGTGGCCTTGACTGTGGCCTTTGGCAGGCAGGCAGTGGATACTTGTTTTCTGTTTTGAGATCGAAGCAGAAGCTCCACTGCTATAAACAGGAAACTGTGCGTTTTCATATTCGCGGTGAAAATCGGGCCTGTGTAAGGGAAATGCACCTCCTAACGTGTTGGTTCTCGAACGAGCAGTGAACGAGTGTGAGGCGTCGGCCATGCTCCCGCTGGAGTGCCAGTACTTGAATAAAAACGCCCTGACGACCCTCGCTGGGCCCCTCACTCCCCCAGTGAAACATTTTCAGTTGAAAAGGAAGCCGAAGAGTGCCACGCTGAGGGCCGAGCTCCTGCAGAAATGTGAGTCCCGCTGTCGGCACGCGGGTGTGGGGCGGGTGCGCCTGGCCTAGGGGGCACTGTGACTCGTGGGGACCCTCCTCAGCGGGGGCTGCCTTGCCCGGCCTGGAAGGTCCAGCAGATTTGGGAAAACTGACTGCCGAGCAAATCATGCTTTTGTTCCATGTCTGTAGTTTTTATTTTTAGATTTCTTTTTAGGTTTTATGGTACTTAACTGTCTTTTAAAGACAAGAGTTCTACGTAGTTTTTTTTTTATTAGAAATTTATTGATTGCTATGCTAAACTGTGTGTTCTAAAAATCTACTTTAGAAACTTCCGAATTTTCAGGTTAAAATATTTGTAATCTTTGTTCCAAAAATGAAATCTGTACCAACTGAGTCACACAGGTGATGAGACAGGCAGCCTGGAAGAGATTGGAGAGGCTGGGTCCTAACTCCCGTAGCCCTGCCACATTCTTGCAGATGATCTCAATTTGGCTTTAAAGATGTTTGGTCATTTTATTCATGTTTTTTAAAGTAGTGGTTTCTAAAATGTACATGGACGATACTTGCTCGGAAAAAGGCCAGGAAATGGATTCCTTTGACTGGTAGCAGAACTTTTACTGCAAGTGGCTATGGTGTTGGTATTAATAACCCGTATAAATGCCCTGTTTTCAAAGAACCCCAATAAAACACAGCAGCCATCGTGACTCTCGGTTCCGGATGGACAGCGTCCTGGGGTCAGCCCTGCGCTGTGGCTTCATGGAACTGGCAGTGCGCGGCCCGGGCCCCCAGCCCCCCACGGCAGAACCTGGTGCCGGGTGGGCGTGGGGCTCCGTCCCTCCCCGAGCTTGTTTCCTGCCTCGCGTTGATGCTTCTGTGAAGGGAAGGGTGAGGTTGTGCCAGGCGACCACCCACCAGTGAGGACGCTTCATCGGGGCCCCTCCCGCACCCCACCCCGGGAGGTGCAGCCTCCAGGGCCCTACTTGCTGCAAGTGTAGTTCTCTACACCAGGCGTCCCCAACCCCGGGGCCACGGCCCGGTACCACGGGCTGTTAGGAGCCGGGCTGCGCAGCAGGAGGTGAGCGGCGGGCGAAGGAGCGAGCGAAGCTTCATCCGCCGCTCCCCGCCGCTCGCGTTACCTCCTGAACCATCCCCCGCCAACCCCAGTACGAGGAAAAATTGTCTTCCACGAAACCGAAACCGGTCCCTGTTGCCAAAAAGGTTGGGGACCGCTGCCCTACACAGAAAGCATAGTTGTAAGTTTGAAAGCAGACAAGCGAGCGTTTGTGCTCCAGTCCTTACAACTCGACCTTCTTTGTAAATCCCACGGATGGAGGCGCTGTCATCGGTGGGCACTGACGCAGGCCACCTTGTCTTACAGCCACCGAGACCGCCCAGCAGCTGAAGAGGAGTGCGGGGGTGCCCTTCCATGCCAAGGGCCGGGGGCTGCTGCGGAAGATGGACACCACGAGTAAGGCCGGGCCGCTGCGGGGTCGGAGGGGAGGGCTCGCCCTTCCTCGGGAGCACAGTCGTTGAACTTTGACCTGACTGGGCCACGGGCCCTGCGGTGCTGCCGGCTCTGTTGTGTGAAATGAGGGGGGCTCTTCCGCTTACGGAGGGTCCGGAAGGCTCCGCCTGAGATGAGGAAAGACCGGGATTGGAGGGAGACGCTCAGTCTCGGTTCTCGCTCATCCTTATGGCCGTGGAGGGCATGGGCCGCCGCCTCCGCCCCAGGTCCTGCCGCCTGCGGCCCCGTGCCCGCCCCAGGTTCTCCGTGGGGCGAGGGCTCTGCAAGCTCGAGGCTGACCGGGCCGCCGTCGTGTCGTCGGGTCTGCGCCCTCGTCCCTCCCTCGGGGCCGGAGCGCACCTCTTGCTCCCTGCCCACCCCACGCTGCCCAGGCCCAGGGCCGACCGGACAGGGCAGGTGGGTCGGTGAGAGCTGCAGCCAGGCTGCCACAGGAGCCTGAGGGGGCTCGTGGGGGTCCTCCCTGCGGGGCCCACAGCACTCAGGTGGGAGCTGCCGTCTTGGTGTCGGCCGACTCGGCACTGTGGTGGTGGGGGGGCCCGGTCCCGTCTCCTCAGGGCCCGCTGTTGCCCCGGGTGCCCCTGGAAGTGCATCAGGTTGACATGGGGCCCTCACTGTAATGTCCCTGCCTGCCCCCCACGTGCCAGTCCCCCTGACAAAGCTCCCCTCACCTTCCTTTCCACACTCCGGCCGGGCGCCCCGACCCAGCGTGCCCACGGTGTGGTTCAGGGGTGCTTCCTGCTTCCCTGCCCTGTCCCATTGGCCGTGCCAAGGGGCCACCTGTGCACCGGGCCTGGGATGCCGTACATGATCTTGGTGTGAGTCAGCCCTGGTGTCTGCTCGCTGAGCACTGGGGCGGGCCCCAGTGGCAGGAATGGGGAGGCACTGGATGCCTGGGGAAGGGGCCAGGCCCCCTTCAGAAGGAGCCGTTCCTCATGTGTCAGGTGCCTTCCCCTTGAGAGAGATGAGGGACCGGGCCCAGGGGAAGAGGGAGGGTGATTCTGGCTGCAGCGTGGGGCCTCTAGCCTGTAACACATCTGTTAACCCCGAGGTGCAAGAAAGAAATGGAAGCTGAGAGTCCTGTCTGTGGTGATAAAGGACTCGGTGTGTTACGGTCGATGGGTGCAGGTGTGGCGTCTCTGTTGGTTTGGCAACTTGGGCAGAGACGTCAGTTTGGCTGTGGTGTCGCTGGTTGCCACGGCGTGGGCGGGCCGACCCGATGCCCCGGTGCTTGGGCACAGGGAGGTGCCCCTGGCACCTGCCCTCGCGGAGGCGCAGCACTTCGGGGGAGCACTTGGCAGGCCGGCAGGGGCGGCTCTGGCAGAGACGGGCAAGCGGAATACGCGGCGGTGGCCGAGTAGCCGCTCTGCGAGGCCCCCTGACGGCCCATCCTCTCCGCAGCCCCGCTCAAAGGCATCCCGAAGCAGGCGCCCTTCCGAAGCCCCACCGCCCCCAGCGTCTTCAGCCCCGCGGGGAACCGCACTGCCATCCCGCCGTCCAGGACGCCCCTGCGGAAGGAGAGGGGCGTGAAGGTGGGCGTGTCCCCTGGCAGCCCCGCCCGCACGGGACCAGCCGCGCTCCTTCCGCGGGGCTGAGGGTGGGCTTCTGTCTGTGTCGGCAGCTCCTCGACATCTCCGAGCTCGATATGGTCGGGGCCGGCCGGGAGGCCAAGAGGAGGAGGAAGACCCTGGGTGCGTATTGGGGCCTGTCCGCCCGCGGAGGCCCTGGTCTCTCGTCTGCCGAGACCGAGACCGCCTCCGGCTGGAGAGGGGCGAGCCTGCGGGGCAGACCTGTCCTCAGAGTCACCGCCGCCTCGGGCCGGGAGGGCCGCCGCCCGGGGCGCTGAGGCCTGTGCTCTGACCGCAGACGCGGAGACGGTGGAGAAGCCAGCCAAGGAAGAGACGGTCGTGGAGAACGCCACCCCCGACTACGCGGCCGGCCTGGTGTCCACACAGGTGAGGGCTGCAGGGCGGCGGGCGGCCGGAGCACGTGCCCCCATTCCCAGCGTTAGCCGCGGAGGCACGTTCCGTGGGAGCACACGCGTGGATGCACACGTATGTACGTGGACACACGCAGAAGAGGTGGCGCGGCGGGGCGCTGGCGTGCCCGCGGGCCCAGGTTTGGACAGCGCCACGCGCTCAGGGCTCCTCGGCGTCCCCTGTCCCGCAGGGGTGGTAGGGCGGCCTTGCGGGAGGCCCCTCGCTGCCGGTGCGGCCTGCCTGGAGGGGCTGGGCAGCCAGGCGCCGTGTGTCACGTCGGTCATTTTTGGGTGGTGGGAAACTTCTCATTGCAGAGCTGTGTTTTCTTACTTTATTGAAAGGAGTGTCTTCCTTTTCTCATATGCTTTTGTGGTTTAAAAAAAAAAATTTCTTCTTACCTCAAATATGGCTGGATTGGGAGGGTCCCTAACCAAACAGGGACAGCCTCGCCCCACCCCGCGCCCTCCCAACAAGGCAGCTCCAGGATGGGGGCGGCGGCGGGGCCGGATGCTTGGGGCCCAGCACTGCTGAGCACGGGGCTCCTGGCCTGGAGCAGTCTCCATCCCTGGGGACAGCAGTGCCCCCGGTCCTGCTCCGGGGGGTGGGGGCCCTCCTGTGGGGCTGGAGGTTCGGGTTCACGCTGGGCCGAGACGCTGAGGCCCACAGAGGAGCCGGCCCCATCCAGGACTGGGAGAGGCTCACGCTGAGCCCCCGGGCTGCTTTTGAGAGGAACCACGGTCTCTGTCTTCTAGAAACTCGGGTCTCTGAACAACGAGCCTGCACTGCCGTCCACGAGCTACCTGCCGGCTACACCCAGTGTGGTCCCTGCCTCATCCTACATCCCCAGCTCCGAGGCCCCGCCAGGTGAGCGGGCACCCAGAGCGGCCAGCACCTACCAGGCAGGGAGCAGCATCTTCCCAGGACTCGCCCACGTGGTGCTTCCTTGGGTGTCAGGACCTCTGCTGGTACCGCCGGGGCCGGAAGACCCTCTTGCCCAGCACGAGCTTCGAGAAGTAAACCCAGGGGTTTCAGCTGCTTTGCCCTTCACGGGGCCAGACAGGCAGCGCCCCTTGTGCGGTGCCAGGCGTGAGGCCCAGTGTGTGAGCGGGAGGCGGGCTGCTGAGGTTGCGGTGCCTCAGGGTCCGGGGTCCTCACGTAGCCCTACAGTTTGAGAAAGGAGGCGCGGAAGGAAAGGTAGAGGGGGATCCGTGGGTTCTGCTCCGAGGCGTTTGCTCCCCGGGCTCAGCGTCGCCTGCCCGGGGCGGGGGAGCTTGGCCTCGGGGAGAGGGTGGCCAGAGAGGGCCTGGGGGTCAGGTAGGCTTGCTGGGCTCCAGGAAGCAGCCCTCCGTCCCCTCGCCAGCACCCAGGAGCCCACTAGCACCTGGACGTCTTACCTGCTGGTCTCAGAAGGCCTGAGCCCTCTGGCTCCCGGCTGGGGCTCTCGGGGGCATGTGCCCCGTGCCCAGAGGCGCCGCCCGGGGCTCGCACCCCAGCTGCGGGCAGGAGGGCCCAGGCACTTCTCTCGGAGGTGGGGTCCCTGGCCCTGCCGGCCGCCCCCCAGGCCTCGCTCTGCTTGCAGCCCCGCCTGCCCGGGAAGCCAGCCTGCAGGCCAGCCGGCCCCCCGAGGAGCCCAGCGCCCCCAGCCCCGCGCTGCCGGCACAGTTCAAGCAGAGGGCGCCCCTGTACAACAGCGGCCTCAGCCCTGCAGCGCCCACACCTGCGGCGCCCACCTCGCCCCTGACGCCCACCACGCCCCCGGCCATCGCCCCCGCCACCCAGACGCCTCCGGTGGCCATGGTGGCCCCCCAGGCCCAGGCCCAGCCCCCCGCCCAGCAGCAGCCCAAGAAGAACCTGTCACTCACGGTAGGTGTGTGGGGCGGGGGTGGGGTGGGGTGGGGTGTGTGTGTGTGCGGCCCCGCCCGCAGCAGGGGCGCCGGCAGGGCCCAGCACCCAGCCCTGCTCCTCCACCGCAGAGAGAGCAGATGTTTGCCGCGCAGGAGATGTTCAAGACGGCCAACAAGGTCACACGGCCCGAGAAGGCCCTCATCCTGGGCTTCATGGCTGGCTCCCGAGGTGGGTCCGCGGCCGGCCCTGGGGGGTGGGGGGCCCGGGTCCTGCGGGAGTTGGGGGATGCCCCCGCGCCCCCAGGCCCCCGCCCAAGCGGCCCCTGCCCCCCTCAGAGAACCCGTGCCAGGAGCAGGGCGACGTGATCCAGATCAAGCTGAGCGAGCACACAGAGGACCTGCCCAAGTCGGACGGCCAGGGCAGCACCACCATGCTGGTGGACACGGTCTTCGAGATGAACTACGCCACGGGCCAGTGGACGCGCTTCAAGAAGTACAAGCCCATGGCCAACGCGTCCTAGGCCGCCGCCGTGCCAGCGAGGCCCAGCCCACTTGAGCTCTGGATTCAGTTTCTCTGGGGTGTTTTGGACTTTCTAAATTTTAACATGGGTCCCTTTTGTGTGACTTCAGACACTTCTCTGCATTCGGTGTTACAGTTCTGAATGCTAAACTTAGCCCCGAGAGGTGTAACTTCCTAATCTTGGCGCCAGCTCTGCCCGTTAGACTTCCGCCTTTTCTCGTGTTTTCTTCAGTCCCGCTGAGTGCGAGAGAGGGCCTTTCTTGCTCGTGCATCCCCCTCCCCGCCCGCGCGGCTGAGGGACCAAAGGTGGCGCCTGGTGTGTCTGAGAACGGGGCGGGGACGGCCGCCAGTGCCCAGGGATGGGGGATGCCAGGACACGCTCACCACCCACAGGTTTTCTATTTGTCTTTTGTACCGTTGTGAGCATTTAAGACCAGTCCTTGGGTACCTGTTTTCATTGTAAAAACTACCTAATTAAAGTTTAGCTTTTCTAAAGAAGAAGCACCAGAGCTGTGTTTCCAGCCAGCTCGACCTCTCTGCTCTGGGGCCCCAGCCCGTCTCTGGGTGGGTGACGTTGGGGTCAGCCCAGGGGTCACTCCTGGATGACGCGGGCGTGGGGAGCACGTCAGAGGGGCCTGGGGCTCAACCACCTCCGGGGCTGAGAAGGGTCTGCGGCTTCCTCTGCCGACTCTGTCACCTTTAACGGGGGTTGGGGAACCAAATTATAACAGGAAAAAAAGCCTTTTCCCCAAATCAGAACGACACGCACTGTCTACGATACTTGCTGTGCTTCCAAGGCCGCGCTGGCCTCCCCAGATGTCAGGGGACTGCGCCAGACGCTCCAGAGTGACAGACAACTCAGTGACTGGCAGCGGGACTCCCCTGGTGCTTCCGCTGCAGGGGGCGTAGGTGCCGTCCCTGGTCGGGGAACTAAGATCCCGCATGCGGCACAGCGCGACCAAAAAAAAAGAAAGAAAGAAAAGGGACTGGGGGAATGGAAGAGAGACCCAAACTTCAAAATGCAATTCCACATAAAGAAAAAAGCCTTTAAATTTTTTAATACAAAAATACTCATACACAATCTTCCAAACACAACTTCCGACCTTAAATCCTATTTCCCCGCAACCAGCAATTCTCAAATCTACATTTCAGTATCTTCCCCCAGAAGTGAATTTCAAGTTTTTTAAGTCTGTCAAAATTGGCGGTAGCACCTGGTACACCCCCCAAAGGCGGAGCCTGGCCGCGTTCCGTGCGACGCTGAGACACCAGTAGGCACGTTGAGGTTTCTGTTTAATTTCACATCTCAACAGGGTGCGGTGGACACGACGCCCGCGGACACAGCACTTTACTCATCAAACGCTCCATGTCTCACAGGATCGAGAGTTCGGCAACTGACAGTCGTGTGTGTGTGTTACCGTTCTTAAAAACAGGCCTGTCTTGTCTTATTCCTGGACATGCGGCAGTTCTAGAAGATGGCGCCGCTCACACTGCAGTTCGTGTGTCAAGGGAAACACTGGGAAGGCGCCGGGGCGCAGACCTGAGCGTGAGGCAGGGGGTCCCGAGCATTCTCAGAGGACGGTCCCCGGGCGGGGGCGCCAGGCGGCCTCCCCGTGGTGCTCGCAGCTTATCGCCCGCTTTGGACATGCGCCCACGACCCCCACGGAGAGAAGCGCCCCCGTGTCCAGAGGCCCGCGCTGGCGTCGACACGACACACGAGGGGTCCTGGTCAGGTCCTGATGCTGAGGGATCCTGAGGTGTTTGGGCGGTTTTCACTGTGTTTCTGCTTCACATGAACGACGAAGGGCTGAAGCTGACGTTCAGGAAAGACCGACTCCCCCGAAGCAAGCTCCCCTCAGACTCGGAGCAAAGGCCTCGGCCCCGTCGGGAAGGCCCCACCAAGCCCCACTGCTCCTCCAATGCCTTGTGCTCAGATCCATAAACTGGTTTTCTGGAGATTCTCAGAGTTAGTGTTATTTGCTCATTAGTTTAACAGTTTTTGGAAAGAGGGCAACCATATCTAAAATGTTTTCCAGTATTTCCTTCAGAAAGGTTATAAAAGAATTTGGACGTAATATCAAAGTGACTCAAAAATCACACAAAATTTTTACTACTGTCAAATACAAAAATAAGTTAATCTGCTCCCCAAAGTGCACTGTAAAACCAATTCTGATGTTCCGACTTGGGCAGAAGTCCCTCACCGGCAGGAAAGGGTGAGTGACGTCAGCCCACACCGAGGCCCCTGGCTCTGAAGGGCGGGGCTGCGCCCGCGGCCGCTGTGCTGGCACCAGGCCTCGGCGCCCCTCGTGCCCAGCCCCAGAGCGCGCAGGCGCCAGGTTCAGGGCCTAAGGAGCATGAATCTACGTCAATCCAGTATTTTCTTAAAAGACCATTTGAGAGAAACAAGAGTTCTGAACTGAAATACCCCACGGCCCCTGCGTCTCACCGAGCAGGCGCGTTTCCAGAGAACCGAGCCGCCTGTGGAAGCACCAGCTGAGGACGCGGCTTCTTTTTCCTTTGGTCCTACGTCACCTGCCCCAGGGTCACCAGAGAAGGGCCAGCAGGACGGCCTCGGTCAGCCGACTCTCCTAGTCCGTGCCTGGGGAGGCCCGGGCGCCTCGCACCTGGAGCAGGTGCTTCCCCAGGGGTCCCGGCCTGGCCGAGACCGCCCCCCTCCCCCCCCCCCCCCCACAGCTCGCGTCGCAGGACCCCGGAGCAGTAGTGAACTTGGGTCCAAGTGTTGGTATATCCTGCAATTCTCCGAGGCGAAGACGGTAAGAGACAAACAGGAGACCTCCGTGGCAGTTTTCAAGAACAGTTGTGTAAACTTTTCTGCAGAGGAGATGTTCTCCTCAGGTTATTTTAAGAAAAGGCTAGAGAAAAGCACCTGCTGCTGAGCGCCCCCTTCCCTCCCACCGCGAGTGGAGACAGGCAGGCACACGGGCTCCTGGCAGGGCGCTCCCAGCGTCCCGGGGTCCATGGGAACGCTGTGCTTCGCAGAAGCTTCTCCCTGCGTGGGGCTAACGGTCCATGGAAATCTCCCAGGGGACAGTGTCGGCCGGGCTGTTCCAAGGCTGGGTGCCCACGCCCAGCAGGCCGGCCCGAGTCCCAGGGCAAGCGCTCCACCGAGGGGCCCTGGCCGAGGGCGTCTGCCCAGCGCGGCTCAGGCTTCCCGGGAACGGGCCCACGGCGCGCGTGCAGTCACTCGGGGTGCCGATGCTCCTGAACTCGCTCTTCCCTCCGCCCGGGAGGAGTGCCCGGACGCACACGTCCCCCGCGAGCTCCACGTCCCGGGGTGTGTGTGGGAGGGGCACCTAGCAGCGCCCTGCTGCGCGACCGTCACCGAGACGCCGCCGGGCAAACCGTTTCCCTAAGTGGCCGCGTCACAGCTCAGCGGGTCACACACGCATCAGTAAACACGCATTTCAGTCGGTGGTAATTTGTGAAACAAGTTTAGCAAAAATATATTGAGAATAAAAGCCAGAAACTGGTAAAGAAAAGCCACCCGAAAAAATGTACAAACTCTTCCCCCAAGTGATGAGACCCTCCGGGGAGGCTGCCCCACGTGAGCCTGTGCTTTAAAGGCCGACGCGGCAGCAGCGCTCGGTTCAAGTCCACGGAGAGAAACACGACAGGGGAGATCCCACAACAACACTACACTAGCCACCGTCCTGGGGCCGGTTCCTCGCTAGGATGGGAAAGAAGCATTCTGAGGAAAAACTTCACATTAGTACAGAAAAGAAATCATACAGCTGTTTCGTAAGGGCAGAATCATGGTTCCCAGGGCACTCGGGGTCTTGAGTCCTTGCCCAGGCCCCACCCTGGTCTCCTCTCCTGAGTGATGGCAACGGGGAAGCAGGCTGGGTGACGTTGTCAAGATTTTAAAAGAGGTAAGAGTGATCCACCGAGAAAACACTACTCTATACATCTCAGGGGAGATAAAAACATTTCATATGCCAATTACTTTTCCGTCGTAACTTTAACCTAGGGAAGTAGAGCGGGAGGGCACCTTGACGTTCTGAGATTCAAGTGTAGCTGTAATGCTGTGTAGTCAGGCTTGTCTGTCCTGGGGCGTCCGCACCTCGCGGCTGGAACCACGCGGCTCGGACGGTCAGTGCGGCGCAGCGGGCGCTGCTGGGATGGCTCAGTGACGGGAGGCGCCCCCTCCCGAGGAGGCCTGTGCGTGCGTCCCGGGGGCTGCGGGCAGCGTCCTCCGGCCCTCTGCGCACAGGGCGGGCCGGCCACGCGGGGCCCCCGATCTCACCCCGCCCCGGCCTGGCGCTATTTGCCCTCCGTGACCCTCCGCCAGCACCTCCTCTTCTTCCTCCTCCCCTTGGACTTGGGTTCCGGGCAGGGCTGCTCGGCCGGCTCTGCCCGCAGGTCGTGCTCGCCGCAGTATGGCCGCCCGTCCTGGGTGGAGCTGAAGGCTGCCCCGTCCTGGTGTTCCTTGCAAAACGAATTGGGGCAAAAGTGGCAAAATGAAGTGGAAGGTTTCCCACACACGTCACAGTGATGCCAAGGACATTCCCACTTCCCTGCAACGAAACAAAGTATCACCAGACAGAAGAGAGGAATGGCAACTTGTAACATTGTAACATTTCCATGGTTGAAAACTAACTTTAAAACTCAGTCTAAAAAAAACACACAAAACAACCTCAGGCTAGTGAGATGAACACAAACTAAACCAAGACACCGCTTTCCAGGCAAGTGTCAAAAGGTAAAGAGAAGCTAAAGTGCGTGCTCAGAGGCCTGGGGGCGGAGGGCGGCGAGCAGGCCCCACCTCCGAGCCCAGATGGCCCAGCGGCACCGGGGGCCCTGCCGCCCCGGCTGCTGTCCGGCGACGGGTGTGCAGCCGGGCCGAGTGTTTCGGGGGCCCCGATCCCTCTGGGGTCCGCCTGCAAAGGCTCTTAGTGCGGTCTGGGGAGACCGGCACGCCCGCCGTGAGCCACTCTGCCGCCGCCTGCTGGCCCTGCTGCGTCATCTCGTGCCACCACAGTGTTTCTGTTTCACAGTCAAACACATCTGACGTCTCCTTTTCTAGCTTTGCCGCTTCTGTCTCCGGGTGAGGGCCTCTCGGCTTCCCTCCCGAGGTGACACGGCCGCTCTGTGCACGCCGGAGCCCGTCATCTCTCTGAAGGGCAGAGTCCAGCCCCAGCCCCAGCCCCTCCCCATCTTCCCAGCTGAGACCCAGGGGTGCGGGGCCCCTCGCTCCCAAGCAGCTCCTCCCGGCACCTTCCCCCAGCCCCTGCCGGCCCCCAAGGGCTGCGCCGGGTGGTCTGGCCTCGGCTGCCCGGGCTGGGGACCCACCGAAGGGCCGCTTGCCCAGGCCCAGGCAGGGCAGGTGGTAGGCCTTGGTGCAGGACTTGCGGTCGCACAGCACCAGCTGCCCGCCGTCACCGCAGCGGAAGCACTCGTCCTCAGACGGCTTCTTGCCTTCGCCTTTCGTTCGACGCCTCCTGGTTTTTTTCTTGGTCTTTTTGCCCTTTTCCTCCGAGGAAAGGGATGCTGAGGTCTAGAATGAAGAAATAAATGCAGTTCGCTCAAGGGAACTGCGCACACTGAGGCCAGCTGTCCCGAGGGGTCACCAGGGCCAAGGTCAAGGTCGGGAGCGCCAGGGACCCCTGAAGATGGTCTCACAGGAGAAGAGTGGGGGTCTGCAGCCGACAGGGAAAAGGCAGGGGCCCGACCTGTTCCCGTTTGCTGCCTGTAGGAAACAACACAGGCCGCCGGCCGCAGCGCCGCTCAGCGGGCATGCGGCCCAGGGCAGGCTCTTTCCCCACGCGGCACGTCTTGTGAGAACAGATGAAGAAAGCCAGGTGAAGCGGCAGGCCCGCTGTGGACATCCCACCTCTGGGCCTGGATGCCTGCGGCCGTCCAGAGGCTTCAGGCCCGGGAAGGGGCTAAGTGTGCTGGGTGGAGCCGTGTCCCCCCCCACCCCCCGCCCCAAAGCCATGTCCTTCCCGGAACCTCAAATGTGACCTTGCTTGGAAGTAGGGTCGCTGCAGATGTAAAGCAGCCGGCCCTAACCCTGCACAACCAACCGGCGTCCTCGTGAAAGAGGGAAGGAGACACGGAAACAGACACGCAGGCAGAACGCCACGTGCCGCCAGGCGCGTACGGAGGCTCTCACTTTGGATTCCCAGCTCCAGGCCGTGAAGCCCCAGCACCCTGTGGCCTCTGCAGGGGCAGCCACGGCCCGCGAGCGCAGCAAGCAGCCACCGAGTCTCGCGCCTGGCCTCCCCTGCCGTCCTCGCCCCGCCCGGCAGACTCCGCTCCCGTCACCGCTCACCTTGGGCCTGTCCCCGAGGAACCCGCTGCAGTTGGAGGCCCCGCACCGACAGACTGTTTTCTCGTTGCCCAGACAGTCGAGGTTGTAGTTGAAGGTCAGCTCTGTCCCTGGGTGAGGGAGACAAGCCACACTGGGACACTGCCCTTCTCCCGACTCTGCCAAGAAGCCTGCCATCAGGTCTACGAGCCCTGCGCCTGTCAGCGCACCTGTACTGTCCCCGCACGGCTTTCGATTCCACGCTGCAAGGTGCACGTTCCAAACAAAACACAACTTCCAAATTGCCAGCCGCCCGCCCTCCCCGAGCCGGGCGGTCCGGCCACACACAGCATCGGACAAGGGCCCCTCCACCTGCCCGCTCGGCTGGGAGCCCCATGGGGAGCCCCGGAGGCACCGTACCTGCAGGAATGTCACACACGGCAAACAGGCCCACGCGCGTGTCACCGTTCACTGTCCACTTGAGGGTCTCACAGTTGGGCTGGCAGCTGTGATTCATGAACCGGGAATAGTTTCCTTTGGGGCCGGCATCGATTATACGGTCCTGTAAGGCACAACTCAAGTTTCAAGCAGCATCTACATACGTGGTCAACTCTCAGCCATCACGTTCTCATTCAAAGGGAACTGTCACCGTCGTGCTGGACAACTGGTGTTGTACTGAGAACCGTGGTCTCCCAGGTCCACTCAGATGGGACACCCCCAAACCAGTCCTGTTTCTCTTGCTCACGGAGGGCAGGCAGGTCACACCACACGGAGGGACCGAGCGCTGGTGAGCAGGGGGCAGTGAGCCGAGCTCCCCGACGTCGGACGGCAAGCGAGGGAGCCGGGCACCAACAGCCTGACAGAGGACAGGACCGACCGCTTACGACACAAACCGGCCAGCAAGTCGAGACAGCCCAGCGGTGGAGGAAACAAGGAGAACGTCCTGAGGCCACGAGGCCACACTGGCTGATGGGAGGGGGGCCAACCCCTGCGGCAGAAGCAGTCTTCAGACGCACCCGGGCAAAAGCGATGAGGGTCCCGCCTTCATGCTCCCGGGACTTGACCCCCCAAAAGGCAAGCACCTCTGTGTACGCGGAGATGTACTCCTATTGTGGCAAAACCCAGACGATGCAATCGCCCGGCATCAGGGAGCGGTGACCTCGCCTTCCTCACCCTAAGGGTCTCTCATCGACCGCGCGACCGCAAGGGACAGGAGAAAGACGTACTGGAGGCGGGAGAGCACTTAAAACTAGGCCACAGAAAGCATCACGGTCACGCGGTAACGCCACACGGGGTCTGTGAGTGGGGGACAGGACGTGTGCACAGGCACCCCAGGAGCGTGGCATCGAGACGCCTGCCAGGCTCCCCGGCCCTGGACGGGCGGCCCCAGGCGGGGCCCCGGTCACACGCTCCCAGCCGGACGCTAGCTGCTGCTCTGAAGGTGGACACGTCTCAGAAGCGCGTGCCCTGCAGCGTGCCCCTGCCTCACTGAAAGGAGCCACCGGACCTGCTCTGAGCAGCGGCAGCGGCTCCTCAGTGCCGAGATGCTGGTGCCCAGCCGTCCTCTCCTGATGAACCTGACGCTGCTTCCCGTTTCCGCTGTCGCACCGCTGCGGCCACGGGCTCTCTGCACGGCTTTCTCTTTGTGGTTGGCGCTAAGTCCATGCTGATTCTCTGCCCAGGACCTCTCGCTCCAAGACGTGAATCCACAGTAGACTTTCCCTCACTTGGCTGTCTCCTGTGCCTCCCTGAATTGTGGCTCTGGGGGTGTGGCTGCTCTGTTATTTGGGGCACACCCTGCAGGATGTATCCTGGTCCCTGGCGGCGCTTTTGACGTTAAAAGGCCTTCCTCTGTCTCACTGAATGCGCTGGGGCCCAAATTTTGCCTTGTCTGAGAACAATTCTTTTTTAATTTGACTTCACCTGACACACTTTTGTGCACCATTTTATTTTCAACTTTCAGGATCCCTCTGTTTCTTAGATACAGCAGAGAAATAGGCTTCGCTTTATGAACCAATCTGGAAATCTTTTAATAGATGAGTTAATCCAACTCCCTTTTACAAATATGACTCATGTTGGGCACAATTCTATCAATCTAATTTGCTTGTTTATTTGGGTTTTAAGCCTTTTGCTATGAAGTAATGGGGTTTTTTAATGATTGATTCTCCTGTTATGTTGGGAACTTTATTTTCCCTGCTGGCTGCCCTTTATCGAGGGCATCTCTGCCTGCATACAACGCCCGCAACCTCCTCTTGCAGTGGTCTCCCCTGACCCACCTCCATCCTTACAACCCAGTTTTCCGTGGCATTCTTACCTTAATACTTAAAAATGCTGAAAACTACTCGTACTTGGCTTATCAGCCTGACTCTCAGGCATCAGCATCAGAGGTGAGTTTACCTCACTCTCTGGCCTCCCCTCTGTTGCTGTCGGGAGTCACAGTTCGGCACAAATTCCCGACACCTGTACCACCACCAGTCGCTTTGCGGGGGTCACCTGGAACCCATCCTTCATCAGCTTCCCCCAAAGGACCGGTGCCCTCAGCTCCCGTGTCCACACCTGTCACTCTGACATCTACGTCTAAAGAACCAGTCGGCTGGAGAGAAAGTCTCCCGTTCACTCTTTCCTTGAGAACTTTATCAGTGCTCCTCTGTGCTCAGGCTCTGGATTCTGCCATGAGAAGCCTCGAGATGGCCTCACTTTCTTCCCCTTACAAGGAACTCAGTTTTCTGGCCGAGCTGGCCGAAGGGTTCCTTGCTATGTCCAGTAACTTTACTAAGGTATTTATCAGGTTGACCACTTTGGACGGACTGCCCCTGAAACACAGGGTATTCTTTCAATACCTAGACTCCCGTCACGCAGAGAGACCCTCCGCGGCCTGTCCCCCGGCCACGCTTTCTCTCTAACCTTCCTCTCTTTCCGCCGTGCCGTGTCCATCCTGCGTCTGCTCAGGTGCCGCTCCAGGCGGTTTAAGCTTCAGAGATGCTCTGGCTGCGGCTCGTTTCACTCTCAGTCTCTGAGTTCGAGGTCCAGCTCAGCTTGCTAAGTGGCCGTCTCTAACACCTTGTGCTTCAGAAGTGCACGCTGACTGCTGGGGCACGATGTCCCCAGCTCTGGCCGTGTCTCCCCAGCCGCAGGGAGGTTCTGCTGCTCTTTGTTGTCAGATCCTCTCGAAACGTGCTGGGGCTCCTGGAGCAGCTGCTGGCTGCATTCTGGGTGCCCTGTCTCTGGGCTCCCTGCTCTGTGGCCACCTGATGGCCCACAGCTCCCCAGACTCTAGAGCCTTGGGCCCCCCTCTCTGCCTCAGAGAAAGCTGCCTTACATTGGAAGACGGTCCTTCCGAGGCCTGTCACCACAGGTCCCCAGGACCCCACCCACCCCTCTTTCTCTGAGGCCCCCTTCTGAGACCGCTGGATATACATGTACTAGTTCATCCTCTTGTGCGACTGTCAGCAGTAAGGAGGCGAGTCGGGACCGCTCAGTTCTGCTGGGAGCAGGCACCTCGGGGGCGGGGGGGGGGGGGGGGGGGGGGCGCCTAGAGGCGGCGTCAACTCTGCAGCACCTCAGCCTCCGAGTCCCCTGCTCTCAGACAGCGTCTTCCGTCTGCTCGTGGGTGACGAGGTCCTTAGTTTCACTGAAGATGTACTTGGTGTATCTTTTTGTTGCTGCTTTGGAATTGAGCACCGCCATCTTCTACCAAGATCCTACGTATAGATTTTTTAATTTAATTTTTATAGATTAAGGGGCTTTTTGGCAGCGCCTTGTAGGATCTTAGTTCCTCGACCAGGGATCGAACCAGGGCCCTGGGCAGTGAGAGCTGAGTCCTAACCATGGGACTGCCAGGGAACTCCCTACCTCGTGTTTTCTGATTACTATCTTTTCTCCTTTTTTCCTCCTTCCTCCCTCACTTTCTATTGATGGAGACTCTTCTTCATGCATTTTTCCACTCTCTCACAAGGTGGAAGTTACACTTTCCATTCCTACTCATTCAGTCATTTCCTGTGTATGCCTGACAAAGCACGAGTTAGTGAAGTCTCCCCTCCATGCACACCAAACACGCAGCTCACACTGGCCTCGTCTCTCTTCTGACGCCCTCTGTGACTGCCATCCCGGCCCCGCTGCCCCGCATTCACCAGCACTCAGCACCTGTGACAGCCACACCCGCACGCGCGCCACCTCTTGTCCACCATCCTTCTCGCGCCTCACACGTAGCTTCTGAAGCCCCTGAAGAACCTCCTTTACTATCTCCTCCGCCACGTGACGCTGACGGTCAGCTCGCTTGGTCCCGGTCCGGAGGGTGCGAGGTGCAGGGTCGAGGGGTTTTCTCCCTGAGGAGTAGAAGTGTCCCTGGTTTCCGTCATACTAGGAGGAGGCTGACCATCCAACTGTCGTTCCCTGGAACATGCTCCGTCTTTTTTCTCTCTGTTGTCTTTTTTTCTTTTTTTTTTGGCTGCACTGCGCGACTTGTGAGACCTCAGTTCCCCGACCAGGGATCGAAGCTGGGCCCTCAGCTGTGGAAGCGCCGGGTCCTAACCACTGGACCCCCAGGGGAGTCCCTCTGTTGCTCTTCATCTTTGTGGTGTACGGCATCTTACAGGCTTTTTGTTTAAACAGCATGCCTACGTATGGATTTATTTTTATCTGTCCTGCCCAAAACTTGTTCAGCTTCAGCCATGAAATGATCCGTGTCACAGAGGTTCCATAAATTCTTTCTCCATCCCGCCTCTCCCCCAGGTCTCCCTCCCGTCTTCCTTCTGGAACATCTACTGAGCGTCTGTCTTCCCGTCTCTCGGCCTCTTTCTCCAGCCTCACCGCTCCATGTTCCCGTGCCGCGCGTCCAGACGGATTCGCAGATGCTCCTTCTGCTGCAGTCACTTCCCTGCTGCGGCCTAACTTGTCTTAACCCATCCACTGGGTTACTTTCAATGACTATATGTTAACTCCCAGTTTTAACTGTTGGTTCACATCTGCCTGATTTATCCCTCAATGTCTTGTTCCTGTGTCTCTAAACCTCCTTTTATGGCTTTAACCATCTGTAACATGTTTATTTAATCCTTTCTTTCAGATTTAATCTTACCCCCTCAGATTCTCACCGAAGCTAAGCCTTCTATGTGAGGGTCTGCTTGCGGAGATCCTGTTCTGTTGCGCTTGTACACGTGTAAGGAGGTACGGCTTATCTTTTACTCTTGCAGGAAATGGATGAGGTATGAATTGTTTCAACGTCTCATGCGTCATGGAATTTCTCTTGGCTTCAGCCAGGTGCCCTCGGTGAATTATCATTTCAGGGACTAATTTGTATGTTAAGTGACAACCTGGCATTTTTCACAACATGTAAGTAGTTCAAACTTAAGACGCCTAAACACAGGAAGGCATAGGCCTAGGGTTCCCATTTCTAATCAAATAACCCCCCTCACCGCCACCACCCAAAAATGAGGGGGGATGGCAGAGGGTACGTAAACTCGCCACCTCCTGGGGTTGTGTCTCCTTGGAGCGACCAGAAGGGGCCTTTCAGCTGGGCATCCAGTGTCCCGGACGTGCCCGCTCTTCTCCACCCGCACGTGTTGACAAATCGTCTTACCCAACTGCTGAGAATGCTGACCCCTCCAGCAGACAAATGTTCACAAACCTGGGCTTCAGACACCTAACAAGCAGCCCAGAAGACTCCACTATGTACCTGGAAGGATGTGCAATTCCCCTAACCATGCTCTTCTCTGACCCTGGGAAAGACTGTTCAGTGTGCCCGTCACGCATCAGAGGGACACGTGACGCTCCAGGAAGCCCCGCGCCAAGAGCCGGTCACCCTGGCCCTCAGGCGGTGGCCAGAAGACACTGCGCTAAAGGAGACAAGCACAGGTGCCTGAAACACACCTACGCAGACGACGTGACAGCGTCACCTGGTGTGCAGTCTGACGTCACAGGAAGCCCCGTGCGGACAGACACGGGCCCTGAAGACGCAGCGTGTTACCTTGTCTATGGTGAGCAACAGACACGGGCCCTGAGGACGCAGCGCGTTACCTTGTCTATGGTGAGCAACAGACACGGGCCCTGAGGACGCAGTGCGTTACCTTGTCTATGGTGAGCAACAGACACAGGCCCTGAGGACGCAGTGCGTTACCTTGTCTATGGTGAGCATGTAGAAGTGGGTGATGTCGTTCTCGTGTGCGCGTCGGATCCTTGCCATGCACTCCTCCTCGTCGATGAGCTCCCCCACGTACTCATTCACAAACTCTCCCTGGAAACCAGAAGAGTGCGCTGCTGATGACCAATGGCCCGGCCGCGCCTCAGCACTGGGGCCCAGAGCCCACGCCAGGAGCAGGCGTCGGGCAGGGGGCTCGCCAGGTCCCTGGACGTTACGGCCAAGTCGGGCGATTCTACGCGTGTCTCGTGGAGGCTGTCACTGAAGCCTGTACCTGAGCCTTCTTCTGGAAGCAGCAACGCGCTAACCCTTGCTTCCCAGCACTCCCGTGTCTTGGGGGCGCTTGTAACCGTCAGCCCCCAGCTCCCACAGAAGCCGCCCTCACCGCTCGACCTCCCCAGCAGAGACAGAGCAGGCGTGGAAACACTCCCACAAGCTCTCCTGCCAGAGCCCGGATGAACCAGCCGGCAAGGCAGGTGCAGGAACAGGGCTGCTGGGGTTTTTCTCGGCGCTGCTGGGATCAGCCGAGCACAGTCCTGGGTCTGAGGCTGCCGCGCTCGCTCGCTGCATCCAGCACGCATCCCGCCATTCAGCCTGCAAGCGGAGACAGGCTGCGCGTGGTCCCTGTCACCTTCCGACAACCTGGTCCCACACCGTCCCAGGACGGCCCCCACGGGAGCTGCGTCCACGACGCTCTGCTTGGCGACCCTCCTGGCTGCCCTGCTAAGCAAACCTTTCCCTTCCCAACAGCAGCCGTCAGAGTTCTGACTGAAGGCACGTTTCAAGGAATTTAAGGGTTTCACTCTGATAGATATCTTTCATGGAATGTTTTACAATCCTCAGTTGTAACAACTCAAAAACTGTTTTCGAAATACTGTTCTCACATGAGTGCAAAAGCACCACGGGCAAAGCCAAGTCCGAGGAAGCGGCGAGCGAGCCCTGGGGACGGACACGCGCGCGCGCACACACACCTTCCTGATGTCCCTCTTGGCCACCAGGCCCCAGCCTTTGCCGTCCGTCTTGATGATCTTGGTCTCGGGGTACTGGCGCTTGGTGAAGCACTGGTTCTGGCAGGACTCGCCCGCGGGGCACACCTGCGGGTGGCACTCGAACATCAGCATGCGGTTCAGACACTCCGAGTCGGAGCCGCAGGGGTTCTCGTCGGTGGGCTTGCAGTTGCACTTGGGGATCTCAGAGATGTCCGCCGTGTGGATCTGCACTTTCCCATAAGGCTTGTTCACCTGCAGGCGAGAGCCGCTGCCTCAGCCCACTCGCCCCCGAGCGCTTCCAGAATCCCGGCGGCCGCGCCCGCCCCACCCACCCAAGCCTCCCGGCGGCCTTTCGGACTCGGGCCAAGTGGGGACACGGCCGGGAGGCAGGCGGAGGCGGGCCCAGCCCTGCCCTGGGAGCTTCGCGAGGTGGGCTGCAGGGCAGTCCCCCCAATACCCCGTGCTGGCTCATCCTAGCACTGTGTTCTTCGTTCATCCGAGAGCCAGGCTGTGGTCGGAGGAGAGAGAACCGCACGGGACCGCTCAGTGACGCGGGGCACCCAGCCAACACCACGAGACCTGATCCCCTCGCAGACCCCCTCACCCAGCGCACAGAGGCACCCAAGGAGGCGGGCACACGGCGGCCCCACCCTCATCAACGCACAGCTCCTTGTTAAGAAACCAGAGCAAACGATAAAGCAGCAGCGAGAACTGAAAAGAAACTAAAGCAGAGATGAGCAGCTCTGGGGAAACCGTGGTGAGAGACGCCCTCTTCCCCACTGGGGGAGAGACTGCAGTGATGCCAGCGTGTTGGGGGAAAATCCGGAATAGGCCTCAGGAGTCCCAGTTTCATGCTCTCTGACCCAGTAATTGCATGGCTGGGAACTCATCCCAAAGAAAAGACTAAACACGCATTAGTAGAGGGAATGCTTCCTTCACACAGACATTGACTGCAGTCCAGATTTTAGGAGCAAAGACTGAGCCCCTGAGCTGCCAGAAGCTGGCCAGCACACGTCGAGAGGCCGCGGGGCCCCGGACAACAGGGTGCCGGTGCACCGGCTTGCCAAGCGTGGTCGGCTGCGGGGCTCCAGGCCCACGCACTGGGGAACACGGCCCCTGCCCTCCCTCCTGCGCTCCCCACACCCAGAGGCGGAAGGGCGCTCTATCAGGGGTTCCGGCCGCGCACTGGCCTGGGGGGGCCACCGCTCCTCTGAGCCTGTCTGCGGCACTTGGTGACGGCGTACGTGGTCTGGGAGGTCGGCCTGTCCCTCTGCCCCTCCTGCCCCAGGCAGCCTGGCCAGGACTGTAGTTCTAGCCCCCGCTGACCAGCAGGCTGAGCCTCACCCGGAGGCAAAGCAGAGACCGCCTGGGCAGAGACCCCTGCCCACACCCCGTGCCCCCGTGTGGCAAAGGACACGCCGGGTGGCGACGGCATCTTCTCCCCGCCTAGGACGCCTCGTGCAGCTGTCCTGGGCACAGACCCTCGCTTCCGGCCAGCCTCCTGGCCGCCGAGCCCAGCCTGGGGAGGAAGAGTCCGCGGGCCTGAGAGCGACTCACCCCCACCCCCTGCCCCAGCGCCGCCAGGATAGTCACCTTGATGTGCTTGTAGGGCGGGGGCCTGCGCGCGCTCTCCTGCGTTTCTCGGGCTTCCCTTTGAAGTTTGATTTCACGGAAACGAGCTTCGGCTTCTTGCAGTGCTAAAAAGTCAACAATGTGTGAGTGAAGGATTTTAGCAAACCAACACACCCGCCCTTTACGCTCTGTATTTTAACCGTTTAGTCTAAACTTCCAGCTCACTGCTAAGTGTTGTCTGCGGTTTCCTTCAGACCAGAGGTGGGCCGCACGGCATCCACACAGACGGGAGCTCGGGGACGCCTGCTGGCTAGAGAACCCGGGGGCAGCTCGGTGGGGCCTCTCGGCGAGGGAGCGCGGCGCGTCCGCCCTCCGCACCTGCCAGCCGACCCTAAGCCCCCACATGCGTCCACGTCCGGCGACCTCCCTACGTAACAATCCTTGAGAAAGCTGAGGGGTCAGCTGTGCGGAGGCCCCAGGCAAGCAGAGGGCCCGCGGCCACCTCCCCGGAGGGGGCGAGGGCACAGGCCCCACTTCCCCACCGTCCTCACTTGCCGCCCGTCCCGTCCCCTCTGGTCGACCGAGCGAGACCTGCGTGCCGTCTTCTCTGTCCCCACCCAGGCTGTGGAGTTGGGGGCAGGGCGTCCTGTTGACCTGCCCACACCTGCCCCTCCGGGCACCTGAGTGTCTGCTCATGGGCAAAGGGAGCCCGCAAGCCCGTGCCCAAGGCCCGGACCGCAGGCCAGTTTCCTGCACGCCGCCATCTCACGTAAAGGCAAGCGGTAAGGGATTCCTGGAAATTAGTACGCAGATAATTTCTTAAAAATAGCTTTAATGCGTGTTAGTGAAAGTCACCACAGATCATTGTTAGAAAAGTCATTAAACAGTACCTCTTACCCTCTGCTTCAACAAACCGGTCTACAGACCTACTTTTTTCTAACGTAAAGTACAGCCGGAATGCTGAGTCCAGCAGTTTTCTACAGAGGTCAAACATTTGGAAGCAGAAATGAGGCCTGGCAAGGGCACCCGAGCGCGCTGTCTCCGACCACCTGGGAACCAGCCTCCGTACCGTTTTTGAAGACTCTTCCGATCCCGCTGACCCCCTGGTAGCGGCTGCCCCGGTCCCCCTCCATGTACGGGAACACTCGCGCCTGATGCGTCCAGTAATAATCTTTAGACCCAAAGAAAAACACAGGGAATTCTCCAATCTCGTGCTTCATTTTCTGAATATTTGGGGGAACATTTTTGGGATGGCAAACTTCTGCCGGCCACCATCTATTATAAATATTAAAAACAGGATTCACAGACTCTTCAGAGAGAGTGACAGTAATTTCAATGCGTTAAGTTCTGTAAAGTAAAAGAAGACATTTGAACAAGGAAAGAGGGGCAGGCGCCTCCTCCCACACCTGTAGTTCCCCAGCTTCACCCAGATGATGTCCTGGAAGTGCAGCTTCTTCCCGGCCCTGCAGTCGTTGCAGAACCAGCTGCCGTCGGGCATCTCGATGTTCAGGCAGTCGGGGTGGAAGGCCGCCGGGCAGGACTCACAGCACAGCAGGCTTCCCCCTGCACAGAGGGCGCCGTTTAGCCGCCACCCCCCGCCCCGCCCCGCCCCGCCCCGCCCCGCCCGGCTCAGCCCCGCGGCCTTCCCAGTCTACAGCTCTTACCCTCTGACCCTCAGACAGTAGCTTAAAGAGTCACCTGCAGGTTAACACAAAGCACGTTTTGTTTTCACCACTAACGATGCCCCACAAGCCTGTGAAACGGTCACAGTCAACTCAGAGGTCCCACGTATGTGACTCTACATGTGCAAGCACGGGGCGGCGGCAGGAGGGTGGAGAGCCAGAGCCCGAAAGGCACTGCAGCCGGGCCCACCCTCGGCCCTGGGAGCGCCGGGAGGAGCAGCGCCCTGACCGTCCAGATGGACCCGATGGAACCGCAGGGCCGGACGCAGGCGGGCTCCTCACCTTTGGAGCACACGAAGCACCAGCTCACGTTGACATGGGCGTGATGCCTCTTGCCCTTCCGGGCAGTGAAGTGATTCGTGCAGATGACACTGTTGGACGCGATCACCGAGCATCCCGCCGCCAGACACGCGTCCCCACCATGGTAGGCGACCGGGCATCGGACACACCGCATCATTTTACCTGGAGAAGGGGAGACACCCCAGAGCCCAAGGCACTGAGCAGAGCACCCCAAGGAACCAAGCCTCCACAGGGCTTGCAGGGCTGCTGCGGAAATACACTGGAAGCAGTTGATGAAAAAAATAACTAGAGTGGGAGGGTAAGGATATTTATTAGACGTCATGAAAACACCTTTCCTTAAGGCGACGGTGCTTCTAAACGATGTCAGAAAACCGTCAGGCATTTAAAACGCTGTTTTCTAAAATGAGGTCAACCAGGGTTTCTCGGCCTGGGCACTGCTGGCCCAGCGGGGGCCCGCGGGGCCGTCCTGTGCACGGGACGGTGTTTAGCAGCACCCCGGCCTCTACCCGCTGGGCGCCAGCAGATACCCCGCAGCATCTCCAGACACGGCCGTGTGTCCCCTGGAGGGCCGGCTGAGAACCGCTGGCGTCAGGAAGCAGAGGTAACCCGCCACCCCCAATCCCACAGACCTAACGTGACATAACGTAGATGTGACTGGATTTTAAAATATTTTTCTCGCACGTGAAGGACCATTAAAGCCAGAACAAACAGAATCCATCAAAATGGCTCAAAGGCCTCCCGCTCCTAAAGCCAGGGATCTTTAAGACGACACTTAGGGCAGGAAGGAAGGAGAATATCAAGAAAGACCCTAACCACCCCCACCCACCCATCCCCACCCCGTGTGGAGTCAGTGACGGGAGAACCACCAACCGTTCCTCCAAATCCACATCAGGGGTGACAGGCCTGACAGCCCCTGCCTGCCCTCTACGCGCCCGGGACCGCGTCAAACCGGCACGGAGGCTCTCGCTCGCGTCTGTACCTTTCGACGGCCTTGGGTTCGAGGGGTTGGAAGCATGGCAGCTCAGGCAGCTGTGCAGAGGGCAGCGGAAGCCCCGGCTCTCGAACACCGTCAGCGGGAACTTGCGCACGCAGGCCTCGTGGTAGAACTTCCCACACTGTGACACGACGCAGCGCTTGACGTCAGTCTTGCTCTCCTTACACACGAAACACGAGTGAATCCCTGACGGGGTCGGAGGGGCGGAGAGAGGGGCACAGAACAGGACCTGAGCTGCAGCTCCTCGTGGCTGGAGCACCGGCTCCTCCTTCAACCCCACCGGCATCTGAGCCCCGGCTCGGCCGCAGGGACAGGCTCATCTGACCAGGCGGGGCACATCCTCAAACGAGCGAGGAGCTCTGGGGAAGGGGCTCCTCCCAAGAAAGGCTCCCACCCTCCCTCCGAGGGCAGCAGACCAACTGCAGAGGTGCCCCACGGCCGGCCCCGGGGGCTCCCGGGAAGGCTCCGGGTGTCCTCCCGACACGGCACCAGTTGTGAAGAGTCCGGCCAGGGGACGGGAGGTGGACAGTGACCTCAGCCGAGAGCCGGAGCACACGGCGGGGCGGGGCGGGGCGTACCTGAGGTGCACTCGCTGCACGTGAGCCTCCCCTCCGGCCTCCGGGAGAGGCCCAGGCAGGCCAGGTGGAAGGCGCCGCAGCAGGGGCCCTCGCACAGCACCAGGCTGCCCGGCTTCTCGCACAGCTGCAGGCGACAGGGGCGCAAGACCAGGTGTGAGAAACAAAACTCCACGCAATCCCCCGACCCCCAGGGCTCTGGGGCCCTGGCTGAGGGGAGGGAGGAGGGCCGACGAGGCCGCCCGCCCCTCACCTGACACACGTGCTCCTTCTTGGCGGTCACTCCTCGTTCAGACCTCTTAGACGAGACGGACAATTCGGTCTGGGTTTCGTCCGCACTCTCGTCTGGGGACTCCGGGGGCTCGTCTCCGGGGCCATCCGAGACCTGGGAGGAAAGAGGCGGACGACAGTTCACAGTGGCCGCCAGCAGCCCCGCCAGCTCCCCTCACACGCGGCCACCACTGGTGTCCGTGACAACACACTTGCCGATAAGCTGTGTACAAATTCGGAAACGGGCTCCAACCCGCTTGATTTTTGGTACACAATGTGCGCAAGGGGCACAAGGCTTAACAGCCTCTCCCCATTCCTTAGAAGTGAAGTAACTTTTATGAAAACCCAATTTGGTCTAGTAGGTGACCTAAGACGGGCTTGGGGACCCAGAATCTTGGCTTTTCTTACCCGATCTGCTAAAGGTTCAACTACCTTAAGGGAAGGGAAACAAGTTAACCTCCAACACGCTTTTGTGTCAAGTGCAGGCCTTGGTGGCGCGATCGTGTCACTCCGGCCGTGGTCGGACGGTCGGCGACCCGGGACGCGCGTGCTCACCGAGGTCAGGAGCCGGTCTTCCAGACTCATCGCACCCGTAACTGACCGCCCGCCCGTTCGCCTCCCCCCACGGGGACAGGTGGGGAGGGGGCACACGCTGCCGCCTGTGCCCACGGCAGTCCGCGCGACAGGCGGAGAGACGGGGACTCGGAGCAAATGCGGTGACTCACGGGCCGTGTTCCGTCCGTCTCGCCTTCATTTACCAGCGATGAGTGAGGCCAGGCTACAGCCTCCCCTCATCACTGTACACGGCTTTTTCCCTCACTTGACCAGCAATAGCAAATCTTTAAATAGAAATCAATAAATCTTTAGTCAGAAAACTTTCTCATTTATAAAATTCAGGTTTGTTTAAAGCCTACAAACACATTTGGTATTTACGTGATGTTTATCAAATAAATGTTGAAAACTGAATTTCTCAACAGAGCAAACGTATAAGCTGCATTTCCTGTACACCTCAATGATCACAGCAACCAGTAAGTATGATCTAGGCTTGCTGTTTGCCAGTGAACACAAAGCTAGAAATTGAATCGGGCCACACTGTTTTTAAAAAAAAAACAACACCAAAAACAAAAGAAACCCCAGCAGCCCATTTACCCAATTCTGTAGCCTCACCAGTGAAATGTTCCCAGATTTACCTCCCTGAAATTACAGGGAGCAGCAGAAGGAAAACCCCTGATAAAACAAAGGGGTTTTTGCTGACTTAGAACCTGGTGTCAAAGTGGGCTGACTTTTTCGAGGGATGTGTTGGCTGACTTGGCACCGGTGGCAGGGTGACGGGTGTGTGGGCCACCGTGCCAGCCTGGACGCTCTCCTAGGCTTGACAGCGTGAACGGCACTAAAGCACAGGTCTCAGCCCGCTGCCGCGAGGCTGCCCAGTGGAGCCCTCCCCTACGGCTCACCTCCTAACCCTCCACACTGACACCCGAAAGAAGGCAGTAAACTGGAAGACTGCTCTGAGTTCAAACCCCAATTCAACGTGTCCGTCAGATGCAGGGTCACAGATGGGGGCGAGCACCTGAGGCGAGTCTGTAGCAGGTGCTGGGGCAGCTGGGCACCGGGAAGGGCAGCAGCCCCGCTGGCCCCGGTCCCACTAGGCCGCCTGAGAACCGAGGCCCAAAGAAAGGGCCTTCACGTGGGCTCCAGGGAAGAGCCCGGTGCCCGACCCACCAACCCAGGTTCTTCCCTCAACGTGGCTGCAACAAATTTAAAAGCTAAAAAAAAGAAAAAGGAAAAAAGAGAAAGAAAAAATGCACGGAGAGAAAGACAGAAAACACAGACCAGTCCTGGGTCAAAGGAAGGAACAGCACCTTTTATTTAAGATTTACAGAAAAAGTGAGCACGTTTCCACTTGGAGATATTTCCTAAATTAACAAAGTCTGGTTTGAGGAAATAAACACTGAATACATATTTTGAATGGAAGTATAAATGTTCACGACACACACGAGGCGCATGTCCTGATGGGTCTAAGATACACACACAGCATCAGACCTTACAACAGCACAGTCCGTGACAGGCGCGGGAGGGTCCAGCTTCCATCCCACCGCACCCCTTCCCCGCGACTCAGCGGACCCCTAGCACACGGCCGGCCGGGGGTCTGAGGGCAGAGCGGGCGGGCACCTGGCTCCGGCTGCAGGCTCCACCTCCACGTGCACCAGGGGCCGGTACTTACTCGGAGATGCGTTTGTGAAAGCGACACATTCACCTGCACGGTCCCAACACAGTCCCAAATCTCAGGCTACGACCTCTACGGTCTATTCCATATCCAATAGGATGCATTCGGAAAGAGAAAAACGCAGTGACTGAGTGGACGGACGCGGACTGCCGGGCACTTCCCGCCGCGCCCGAATCCACCAGAGCCATGCCTGCGGCTGCTCGACCAGCAGCTTAGCTCCTGACTTTCCAGTTTCCTCCAGTCTGAAAATACTCTACTCTACTCAGTACGTGACAGCACGGAACTGCCCGTTTGCCTCAGAAATACATTCCTCTACGGGCAGAGAATGCGGTCTCCGTGATCATTACAGGGATTTTTCAGGATGATTATTAACGAACATAATGTAACCTAGTGAACACATTTAAACCGACTTTGAGAAGCGACTTGTGCGAATCCCAGGCAGGTCCCTCCCTGCCGGGGCTGGAGAGCAGTCCCCTACGCCTCGGACAGTTACAGTGAGGTTCAAATCTTTTAACAAAACACATCCCTTCACAAGTTGAACACTACATCATTTTAAAAATACAATTACAGACCTTGAACAACAGATATTTCTATAAACCAACATTACTTTTATGTTTAAGTTACGCTTTTGTAAAGGAAGAAACAGGTAACTAGAAGTGTGTTCACATAGGATTTTGGATTGACAAATGATACGAATCCCGTGCCCAGGAGAGTTAATGAGCTTAAAGTCAAAAGACTGATCTCAAACAGGTCTTCCAAGTCAATATCACAGTGAAATATTAGGGTGGGATTAAAGTAATTTGCAAATTAGTCATTCACACCTGAAATACTACAATTCAAACAAAAGTTATTGAACTTGTATTAAAGCAACCCCTCTAGATGACACAGCTCGACCCTTCCTAGCTGCCCCCGAAGTCCAGGTCCGAGTCATGGGAACACACCCTGGCTCTATCCTCACACCCACCTTCTAACCAGGCAGCCCCTGTGAGAACCGACAGCCCCAGGAGGTGACAGTGAGAACCACGTGGTGACCAGGCAGGCCGTGGGGCTGCCGTTCCAGACGCAAGGCCAGCCCTCGTCACAGATAAAATGAGTCTCTAAAATGTCCTATCAACCCAACATTGTCCCAACTGTGTCCCCAGTGGGGGCTGTCCCACAGAGAGTGACCTACAGAGGGGAGCTGGGGAGGGGCCTGGCTGGTGGCTGCAGGCGCCAGTGCTGAGCGAACCACCCCACCCCCAATGATGGGCTGGGCTGCCCTCCCCAACCTCAGCCGTTTCTGGAAGGTGCAATATGCCCCAGACGGTTAGCACATGCTTCAAAACACATGCCAAAGAATTATATGCAAAACCCCAACACCTACATTCAGGCCAGAAAGAACTGTAGCCGTGGATCTACCAGGTAAGCAGGTAGCTACAAAGGCATCTCACAAGATGAGGCCTGTCTGGTTCCTAAACAGACACTGAGCAGGCGGGAGGGCCCCCCAGCGTGTCCTCGCTGGTGGAAATGCCCAAAGCGAGTGGCCCCTGACCCCGGCAGTACAAGCAACAAGATGGAGGGATGCAAGGCATGTGTTTGTTACCTGCAAAGGACACCCAACTTCCCATCACTGGCAAGTAAATCAGCACTAATTTCTAACATTCTAGGTAAAACAGCAAAAACAGTACTTAAAAGGATGAAAATCAATTTCACTGACCGAAAATCCTAAAATATACAGGAGTCAGCATATTTCTTAAAAAAAAAAAAAAAAAGGAAAGCCAATCATAGATTTGACAGCATTTTGAGAAACCTTTCTTTTCTAATAAGATAGTGATATTTCGGTTCTTTCAGCATTAGACTATAATTTAGATTCATAATCTAAAAGATAAAACTGAGTCCTCAACAATTACTACTTCTGTTCACAGGTTTCTAAAAGCTGAGGTGGTGAAGCTGTTGATTTTAAAGCAGAAATGCTAGTTCCACACTAAGTCAAGGCTGCTCTCACACATCCACGTACAAACGACCAGCCGTGACCAGAACAACGTTCAACGTGAACTAACACCTGAAAGGAGCAGAGGAGCTTCGGAAAGGAGCTGAGTCAGAAACAACCAAATGGAAAAGGGATCAGGCACACTTGCCAAAGTCACAGTGACTGTACTCCCCAGCTCCCCTTTCAGACAGGAGTCCCTCCTGGGCCGGGGGTGGGGGGGTGCCTTCTCGCCCACCTGGGGCCACACGAGGCCTCGCCCAAGCCAGCCAAGAGTCACCCTCCAGGCAAGCACTGCTCCTTCTACTGGACTCATCCAATGGACAGAGGACGCTCCTTTATTTAAAACACTTACTACACTGCTACTGATATGATGAACAAAATCTCAGCTCTTCATCTGCCACAGTGGGCCCAACGTCCGCTTTTGGTGGAGAACCCTAATTTTAAGCCCACACCTGGGCACCTCTTATGTTTTCGGAAGTAGATGCTAATTTACAGTCTGGCTTTTCGTTAGAACATTTCTAAGACAGACTCGATAGGTATGAGAGTCACCCCCAGTCTGGCCACGCTCACACAACCCAGACCTAACCCTGGGGGAGCAGACCAGGGCCCAGGAGACCGAGAGGGGCGGCAAACCTCGCCTTTCCGCTGTCCTCTCCTCCGGTGTATTCAGCTGCTCCCGTCCCCTACCACGGCAACCTCTTGAAATGGCCAACCCCGCCCCCCGCCCCTCTCCCCGGCCCTGAGCACTCCACTTGAAACGTTCCTGTGGTTCTGCGTGGACTTCCCACAAAAACCACGGCATCAAGCACAGCTAACGCTGGGACGGGGACCTCACAGAGACCACCCTGGGAGCAGGCTAACCCTCCCGCACTCACACACGGCAAAGAGCCACCCTTTTGCCTTACGTTTCTGAAACTTCGCTTCCTTGTGAAACTTCACTTAGGTTTCTTGTCGGTTTTTAGGAATATCCTCTTTAAAATAGTGAGGTTACTTTCAGTTGGGAGGTATAAATGTGCGAGATACTAAAGAGAGGACTGAGAGGCAGCCTCACCTAAGTCCCCCACAGCTGAAGACTCTGGGAAAGGTGCACAAGGAGACAGGAGTCCGGGGAGGCAGTGGGAGCAGCTCTACCCGACACGGCACGGGCCCTGGGGGGCCGCTCCGGTACTGCGGGCTACCTTCATCTCTGGAACAGCTACCATCTCAGCTTCTGTACACTCAGACATGTGTCCGCCTGTGGCCTCCCGTTTTGTTCCAGAGGCCCTCCTCGCAGCCACCTCCCCACCAGGCCCAAGCGTGGCACGTGGAAGGAGCGGTCACGGCAGTGACTCTGTGCATGGTATAGCCAGTCACCTCAACAACTGTCAGCTCAAATGACCGAAGACCAGGGTGAGTCAGCATTACTCTGACCTTAGGAGATGAAGACATTCCGCGATAAACAGCAGCACAATGACTCTGTACTCCTGCAGACAAACTCCTGCCTGACCCTAAGCTCTTTCAAAGCGGGAGCCCCTTCCACTCCCCTCCTTCGGGAAGCTGTGGGCAGGCCCTCTCGGGAACTCTGCCCCCCACCAGCGCTCCTCAGCGAGACCACAACAATGCTGACTACATCTGCCTCTGCCTGCTGGGCACCTTCCCCCCCCCACCAGCGCTGAGACACACTGCGTCGCCCCCTCCCCCTCTCCTGCACGCACCCCTATTTACTCAGCTGAGGCTAAGTCTACGCTGCTCCTGTGGACACAGCATCGAGTCATCCCCATCAAAAAGGAAGGCGCCCCTTTCTCTGCTGGCTCCTAACCCACCCATCACGTGTCGGTCGCTGGCTGGCTACCAACTCAAAATCCATCATGCCATAATTTCAAACAAGTCTCTTAATCCTGACTGTCAAAGGCCTTCCAGGCTCGAGTCTTTACTTTGGGTAATGGCTTCTTGAACTAGGGTCATTTTTGCACCACCGTTCTTCCACATTTTAAAATTTAGTGACTGGTTCTCTGAGAACCCTCATCAGTCCCGAGCTCCTCCACGTCCCTTAGGGACAGCGTGACTGAGGCCGTCCTGGAGGCCCCGTGTCCACGGAGTCTGAGCAGAGTCGCGCCCCCAGCCACAGTCCAGGACCCGGGAGCATCAGTCAAGCCCGGCGCGTGCCGCTTCGAGGGTTACTTTATCCCCACGCGCACCGTGCAGTCAAGAGGACTGCTTTGCATGCCGAAGCAAAATTTATACTTTTGGATAAAAATGGAATGATGGTGATTTTATTATTTTTATTGTCATAACCATTATTGTCACAACCACTAAGTCCTTGCAAGGCGCCAGGCACCCCAAGTGTTTTACATGCGTTACACTACTTAATGGTTTAGAACACAAGTATTAGTGAGAAACTCTCATTAAAGGAAAAACACACCTGAAGACTCCACTCGGAATGAACCGAGCGCTACCGGCCTGGTAACGTGAAGAGCCCTCCCGCCTCTATGACCTGAAGGGCACGGAGGCCTTTCCTGACCATGCAAACATGCGGACACCCTGGGGCACACCAGGTGGTCACCCAAGATTGAGACATTTAATATAATGGCTCATGTTCTACAAAAGCAACCAATGAAGAGGTTGGTGTAAACAACCTGATTATAGGACCCCCCTAGATAAGGGTTATTGAATCAAAAGAGTTAAATGGTTCACAATGATACTGTAAATGACATTTTTTTCCTACAAATTTACTATAGCTAGTGTCATAGTAAAACTGTTTAGTAAAAAAAGACAGAATCAAAAGTCTTCCTGCCTTTTATGTTGGAAATTAGTTTACTATCTACAGGATTGAATACATTCCATTAGCAACGAGAACAGTCGACGAGGACTCTTTTTAATGTGTGCTGTTTGTTCGTTTTTGAAGGTACAGGTGCTGACATTTTTTTCAATAAAAATTCAGTTTAGTTATGAACTAGAGGAGAAAAACGACCTCTAACAGGATGAACCTCTTCAGTGTGCTGTCCTTGTCACACGCCCAGGACAGCCCCTGATCGAGGGCATCCTTTCAACTTGAAATCTACATTGACCACTGGAATATGAATGTGTTTCTGTTATGAGATGAATGTGATTGGTTAAATGGCCTTGATTAGGTATCTTACCTTGGTCTTAAAATTTGTTATCTGTTTTCTTCATTGTATGTGTTATTAATACCAGTAAAAACAGATTATCACACATCTTCCATAACTGATTGTGAAAGGAATGCCACTGAGTGTGGACGATGACACGCCGCCTGCAGCAGACATCTTGGAAAATTACATCATTTTAAGTGCAGTACAGAGCAGCTGAGTTCAAATCCAACTTGGCTGATGTGGGCTCCCATAAAAGCTGTTACCAGTAAAGGCGAAAAAAATAAGAATTTGCTCTACTAAGGGAATAAGAAATGAAATTACAAAACACTTAAATCACATTAATTACTTCCCAGGCCTTTGTCATGCAAGTGTGTGATTTTCATCTGTCCGCCTCATTAGGGGATGCAGTACTGCTATGGAATAACTATTCTAATGTAACACCTTGTTTGAGAGGAATTTAGACCACAACACGACCTAAAATGTCTTGAAACACCAACCCTATGAAAATTCCTTATTTTAATCAATGGTGTTGAAAGGAGAGAATATAAACATGCAACGGGCATGTGACTCACCCCGAATAAGGGGCCGGTCTGAACCCTGCACACAGCAGCCCCATGGTCGCCCAGTGCCCACCAAAACCGGACCTAGCGGCTTCTAGAATGTTTCTTTACAACACTGCGCTTTGTCTCGCGTGCTAAAAGGCACTTAGCCTGGCAGACGTCGTAAATGTGCACTGTAGTTCAGTAGTGTTAACACAGAAACAGACAGGCCTTCTTGTTCACCTGCAGCGGTTTTAATAGAAGTGAACTCTAATGTGAGGTTTGTATCAGCTGCACGAAAGCGGCCTGACAGAAAGAGCCTAGTAATTTAAATGGTTTTTACGTAAGGAACAGAATGCACACTATGGAATCTATGTATCACCTTCAAAATGCAAGATGGTGTATGATTTTAATGTATTTAATATATAATATAAATGTATTTGATAATCTATTTCTGAAGTTCTAAAGAATTAAAAATCGATTAAGCCTAATGATTGTAAAACGCTTCATCTAAGTCTTCCCAAGTTCAGAACAAATGTCTAAGCCAGGAAGAGGAAACTCATCCTGGTCAAAACCAACGTCACACCGTCAGGTGTGTCTGACAAACATGTTTCACCCTCTACCCGCCATCCTGGCCCCGCGGTGAGCTGCTCTAGATCCACACCTCTAACCCACACGACTCACGACCAGGAACAACAGACAAGATCCCAGCGGCCTCAGTGTTTTTCTTTTGATGGTATCTGACAGCAGTGGAAGTAAAAACTCCACCAAATAAGTGGGCCAAAATATGATGCCAGAAAAACTCATTAAAAAGTGTTTTAAACAAACTGCCTTAAGTAAAAGGGTCTATGGAACTGAAACTTTTAGTATTCCTCTTTAGAACTGCAGACCACCTTTTATTTAACATTTTAGGATACTAATCTGAACTTGGACAAGAAAACTAGGAAAAACGTTTTGTATAGAATTTGCCTTTTCATGTCTCAGTAAGCTCCCAGGAGCTCAGCGAATTCTTCCTGTGTTGTCTTGACCGTGCCCAAATGTAAGAAATGTTCAGTTACCTACACCCACTAAGACTGGCCGAGAGCGCCACCCCACACCGCCCCGAGGCCCCTGCATGCCTGCGAGAGCAGATGCCCACCCCCGAAGGCCCGGCCCCCTCGAATGGGCATAAGCAGCTGATGCTGAGAGAGCAGGGGACGCCCCGTCCCCATCACGGACCACAGTGGAGACCACATCAGAAGTGCCACCTTCTGGCCCACTCCCTGCCTCACTACCCTGTTCCGAAAAAGCCCAAGGTGAGCATCTCTTCACAGACAGTCTAAAAACAGGACTCACGGCTACAATGAGAAAAAGAATCACAGGGAACAAAGTAACAAGAAATTAAAACTCGACAATAAGCTCCTTGGGTAGTCTCTAAAGCTGGGAATCCCAGACTCCCTCTGGACAAAAAAGGGTCATTCCTACATTCTGAGGCTGCTTTTCATTTTGTTTTTATTAACGGCAAAGACTTCAGATTTGATGATGCTCTAGATGTCATGATACAGTGATGTGTGAGAGCCTCAAACAGCTACAATTTCACTAGCGGATACTTTCCGAGTCCAGAAAAGAGAAGTCACATTACCACGGCAGTCCTGACTCACCTCGACACTCAGGGACCTAAAAACATGCCAGAATTTAAAGGACCAAAGCTGTGGACCCAAAGTCACGGAAGGCACAAGGCACGTGCACAGCGTGTGGGCCCCGCCATCCCGCTGCGTGAGCACACCAGCCCTGCGGGCAGTCCCGCTGACTCTGTCAGGTTAGGACCGGGTGAAAAATCACAGAACCAACATCTTGAAGACAGATTTCAAGCACAATTAAAAGCATCAATACTGAAGTACAGCCACGTACATTTACGCATACACCGTGTGCGTGTGTATTTCTCTCTGAAACAGACACGGCTCAGAGCACCTAACCTCCCTGTGTCTGTGGAGAACACCCGTGTCACGCTGATTAAGTCTGCCCTTTATCACACTTCAGTGTGGGTAGCTAAACGGCCTCTGTGTGCGTGCGTGATGGTCACTATTATTATGAGTTTACCTCATTCTCAGTTAAGGATGCAGAAGGAGAAGAGCTTTTGCTAAAGGCGAGCGACGCAGACGCCGCTGCAGGGGCCCGGTGCCGCTTCTTCAGGGGTTTGCAGGCGTCAGACAGATGTTTTGTGGCTGTAAGATAATTTTGGTTTATAAAGTAAAGTTTGAAACCTTAAACCCTCAATCTCTTTCCTGCTTTAAAAGTACCCCGCTAATAAATGAAGTTTCTGAAGATGGATTTTCTGGGCTTAACTTTTTGTTGTGGAAAAATCAGGGCTGATGAGCTGGACAGTGAACTCCCACGTCCCCCTGCCCGGCCCCCAAACCCACGCCTGGGCCACACCCGTCCACCCACGCCTGGTGCCACGTCCCCCTGCCCGGCCCCCAAACCCACGCCTGGGCCACACCAGTCTACCCACGCCTGGTGCTACATCCCCTACCCCGCCCCCAAAGCCCCGCCTGGGCCACACCAGTCCACCCAAGCCTGATGTCAGGTCCCCCTGCCCGGCCCCCAACCCACCACCTGGGCCACACCAGTCCACCCACGCCTGGTGCCGCGTCCCCCTGCCGGTTCTTCTGCAGCAAATCCCAGACATGTGATTTTACCCGTGGGAAGCTAGAGCACCTCTGCACGTAAGGTTTGAATGCGGCCACAACAGCACTATCACACTTAGAAGTAACAACCCTTTCTATCATCAAATGTCCACTCTGTTCAAATTGTTCACAAACGTCTGTTTTTTAAAAACAGTCTGTTCAATTAATTTTTAAAAACCAGTACAGCTCTTTATGCAAAATAAGGGAAACAGAGCCATTTCCAATCTTCACTTACTCTGAATTTTATTTTCCTTTCTTATTATGATTTGGAGATGGTAAGCTTTCTTTAATGAACTACCAGACAGATAGATACATCAAAAAGATAATTAATGAAAAGGTAAAAAGTAACCTGATTCCCCCTTCATTGTTTTGACAGTTATTTTTCACAAACATTTTAAGCTAGTTTCTTCAACATGCAGAACAGAAATAACCAGTCATTACTTTTGCTTCTTAGCTAATATACATGGAGAACTGGGTACTAAAAACAGTGGAATTTACAACAACTGGTACCATCAAGTCAGAAACCTGGACATTTCTGATTCGAATCACCTCTCTAATATAATTTAAACTGAAAAGAATAAAGCCAAGTAGAAGTCAGCAGAAGAGTGACTTCAATAACACTTGCTGACCATGAAAACAACTTCACACTAAAGCACTTCACCCTTAACCGCATGAGAACCTCCTCCCACCACCCCCTCTAGGTCCCAGCTTCCTGCTCACATGCTCATCCCTGGCTCCACACCCCCCAGGGGGGGCTCCCCGAGGACAGGACCAGGCCGGCCGCCCACCGCCAGCCCAGGGGACCTGGAAGGAGCGCCGCCCACATTACCTGCCTGGCTCTTGAGCGAGGAGGCTGCCTCGATGGCCTTGCAAGAGCCTGTGCGGGATGTTTTGTCTGTGAACGTCTCTCTCTGTTATAAAAGGGGGGTGGGGGGGGCAGAGGGAGGAAAGAAGGAAGGGGGAACAAAGAAAAAGAAAAAGGAAAGAAAGGGGAAAAGTCTCCAATGTGAACGAACACAGGCTGCTGAAAAGCCGTGTGACAGAAACGTCTTCCTGTGGAGGCATGCTCTGCACAGACAGTCAGCGGCTGTGGCCGCCCAGCTGACACCCTCTCCGTCACTGGGCCGATCCTCCCCTGCCCACCCGCCCCACTCTGACAGCTGCTGGGAGGGAGGGGCAGGGGCCAGGCCAACCCGGACCTAACCAGCCACTCTGAGAACCTCGAATGAGGCTCCTCGACATGCTACCAACCGTCCTCTGGGTTCAGAGTGCAGCGAACCGGAGGGAGCGCCACTTCTGCCCTAGGGGAGCCCAGTCCATGAGAAGTGCGCCTGGTTCGCTCCAGCCCACCAGGCGGACCATTTCCAATCCTGAGATAAGCCCCGGACAAAGCTCACAAACAAAGATCATCCGAAAGCACATTTCACAACAGAAAAATAGCACACACACAAAACTATCATGAAGATTGGTCTAGCGCTCAGAATTCAAACAACATAGTCTGGACAGCACTGGGGCACCACTGCCTCACAGCCACCCTGCCGCCCAGGAGGCCGAGTTTGCCCCGGACTCCAGCAGGGATGGGTCACAAGACCGGGGACAAAGTAACAGGTGCCCAGCACTGGGAATGCTACCTGGCCCATCCAAGTGCTCAAAGCATATTAGGAATTTTACCTGATATGGCTTATAAACTTGGGTTTATAAAAATCAAACTAAACACTACTCTCTTTAAAAATCATCTGCTATTTCCTGAGCTACTAGTTAGTAAAATTTCTGTCTAGCTCCTTAATGTGAATTTTGGTATTTCAAATGTCCAGGGTCACACACATTTTTTTTTTTTTTTTTTTAGGTAAATCCTTTATACAAATATTTCAAAGCAACCAGTGTCAGCATGACTGCCAGTAAAGGACCACTTCAACGGCAGGCGGCCAGAGGAGAAACTGAATACGTGCTCCCAGGTAACTGCACACGTCAGTGTTACCTAGCTCATTACCTAGCTCATTGCTGGACACCTGACAGGTGCCCCGGCAGAGTGCTCTCCTGTCCATGAAAATGGGGCAGGGCCTGCCTGCTCTCCTGAACTGCAAATATACCTTTAAAGAAATAAGACAGATGACGTGATGGCCACATATTTATGCTTGAGCAATATGTGAGATTTATTTTCCATTCTTCAAAATAAAACAATAAAAATAACTTCTCAATTTAGACCAGTAAAAGACAGCTCGGGGAATTCCCTGGCTGTCGAGTAGTTAGGACTCCACACTTTCACTGCCAAGGGCCCGGGTTTGATCCCTGGTTGGGGAAACTAGGATCCCACAAGCCGCACGGTGCAGCCAAAAAAAAAAAAAAAAGGGAAGAGTTTGAGGTTATAATCAAAATCATAAATCAGAATACAGCTACACTGCCAGAACTACTATTAAATAAACATAAACTCAAATATAAGGTACAAAGTCTAACCTCTCAGTTCACGAACAGGTTAACCCGGCGTCCAAATCGCAGAGCGCGCTGGCAGAGCCCACGTTCTCTACACGCGTGCCAGACACGACAGTGCAGGTCCTCTGAAGGTCTGACCCTTGGTCAGTTTCATGCTCCTCCAGGTACCAGGCAAGCTCTGCCCCTTGGCACTGGCTGGCACCGGCTAGAGCTGTGAGGTCCTGTGGCTGCCTTTACAAAAGCTGGGCCTTTACGTCAATACTTTTTTGTTGTATCAAACAGGCCTACATAGCCTGCTCAGTATTCACATTAAGTAAATAACAATATGAATTACTGATAAATGGAATGAGTTCATAAAACCTATCTCAATGCCTTTAATGGATTTTTAAACTTCTTATGAAAAATAACATACAGTGGAGTTTGATGTTCTCCTGTCAACTCATTATTTATACACTGAATAATATTCCCTACGTTCAAGAGTCATTTTAAGTACACAATTTTGTTGAATCTGAACATCAAGAATTATCCAGTGTTGGGATGTGTTAAATTCCCTGGCAGATAAAAGCTTGCTCTCCTCAGCGGCCTTCTTGAGGAAGCTCCAAGGGGAAAGCCAGCCCCAGCCTCCAGCTGACGCCTGCAGAGGACGCCTCCCCGCATCCCGCCTGTGGCCCGGGGGAACTGGTTCCTGCAGCCAGGCCCACCCAGGACGTAATTACCTTCCGAAGACTGTGCCTGTCGGTCCTGAGTCTCTTCCTGGGAGCGTCCTCAACTTCAGCGTCTTCTATAGGGTCCTGTGTCCTCTTCGTGTGGTTTCTTTTTTTCCCATTTAAGTTACCTTGGAATGGGGATGGGGGAAACTTACATGAAAAACCCTCCACAAGCTGTCCTCTAGAGCACTGAGCAGCTGCCCAGCACCTTCAGCGTGTAGATCCAGCAGTGACGGGCCTCCTGAAACCCTGTTCATCTCCTCAGGGCCTAAGTACCACAGGTCAAATCTCTCTGCACTTTCCAAACAGCAAGTAGAAAATCCTTGTCTCATCTAGGGATTATTATATTGGTATCTGTTACACTTTAATGTACTATAGCATTAAATCTAAATATAACCCAGTATTTTTACAAAATCCGTTAACACATTTCCTTAAAGAAGCATCTTAAGCGAAACAATCCATGTGTGTCTGCAGACTAAGCGCCTTCTTTCTACACGTCTGCTTAACTGTGCCACATGTTAGGTGTCCTCAGGGAGACCACCTGATCTGAGACTTAAGGTGTCCGAACAGTACTGACAGAAAAACAAGACGTAAAGTAAGAATGCAGATTCTAGAGAGAGAACTAATTTGAACACGCCAAGGTTTATTTAGCACAAATCCAGTGTCTCCATTTGCAGGACTGCTTTACAGAGGTTCAGGGTTTGCTCCTGGACTGTTCACCAAACATCTCCTGGGAGGGCAGTGTTGTCCTCAAACCCTACGGAGCGGGGCGGAGCACACCCGCCAGGAGGCTCAGGTCCCTGCGTCCAGCAGCCCTGGGCTGATACGAGCCCGGGGCTCTGCCTCAGGTCCAGGCCCAACATTGCAAGAGAAGAGCAGAACCGGAGCGCTGGCCTCACCAGCTGCCAGTACCAGACTGGCATAAGCCGGCCTGAGAGTGGCCTTCACTAAGCTCTGGGCCGGCCTCAGGGGAACACCAGGAGAGGCCTGTGGAGCGATGGCTGTAGATCCACGGGCCTGTCAGCACCTCCTCGGCACGTGTGCACTAGGTACAGCCCCCAGGGGAGTTGAAGTTGTAGTCCTTCGCCCTCTACATAAGGTCCTCCCCCTGTGTCGGGATAAGGCAGCGGTCGTTTCTTACAGAGATGAGCAAGATGGGCATCTGTCTGAATTCCTGACACTGAAAGGATGGGACAGCTGACACCATGGCCTGGCCCATCATCTTGGGGTCCCTGAGAGGGAGGGCTCAAGGCCTGCAGGGCAAACACACACCTTACACACACTGGGGGCAGGGACCACCCATGCTCCTGTCTGCCAAGTACTCGGGATGGTGACAAAGTGGGACACACAATCAAGTCACACTCACTCTTCAAGGATAAGGTGAATCTGGCTTCAGTAAAACCTGACTATTCTTAAATCAGCAGTCACTGAAAAGGACACTTTTCTAGATTTAGCGTACTGATGAAGAGTCTGGTAAACTTTTTGCCTTTTAAAGAAAATACACAAATCCTAAACATCCTCCCTATTCTAAATCGTAGTATTCGCAACAAACCCTGAACAACTTGAATGAAGTTCACTATTGATATCATTAGATGGTTGCTGTGGAGTTCTAGAAAGCCCTAAAATCAAGATGGGAACACGTGCGAACAGAACAGGAAGGCAACACGGATGTAGGCCACCTCGGTGCTGACCGAGCTCGTGCCCACGAAGCACCCTGTCAGGCGGGTCTGGAGGCCTCTGCACAACTCTTCAATGACGAGCCTTGAGAGATGCAGAATTCTTTTGTATGCCCAAACACATCACACTTATCTTCCCATTACAGGTGTCAGTTTCCCACAGGCAGGGAGGACACACCCAACCGTGGTGACCTGTCTTCCCCAGAGCTCACAGCATTAAGCCTCCCTTCTCTTACCATAGCCCAGGGCAGAGCGGCACTTTTTGCTTTTTCGCCCTGAAGGCCTAAGAAAAGAACCAGAGGCTACCCACATTCAACATCAGTCCACGGTCACCCTCCTCACCCTGTGAGCTCTCAGGCCAACAGGCCATGAACGGCCAGCCCCAGGGCCAGAGCGCCTGCCCACGGTGGGAAGCCCCCCACGAGGTGCAGGCGCAGCCCCAGCCGGGACGGCAGCCTCGCTGCAGGACAAAGGCCTGAGGTCTGACCCCGGCCCATCACGTGAGCCTCGGCCCTGGAGGCCGCCTGGACTCCGTGCCTCCCTTCTGCTCCCTCACCACACCTCCCATACAGGCTGCAGGGGCAGGAGAGCGAGGGGCCCGCAGGGCCACAGAGGATCACGGAACAGCTCTGGCGACAACGAGCAAGGAGACCAGGCAGCGGAGGTTGCTTTACTGTGACCGCTGCACTCGGGTCAGAGCCGGAGCGCAGGCCGCCACACGGCACACACCACGGCTACGCAGAGGACATGAGCACAGAGCTACGGTTACCAGAGTCTTCTTCAGACGGGGACGGGGCCACGAGGGCAAACTTGGTGTGATAGCGTGCTTTCTGTTTCTCGTTGAGCATATTCCACTGGGATCCAAGCAGCTCTTCAATCTCCTCGGCAGAGGCGTCTGGGTGCTCAGCGACAACCTGCGGACACAGGAAAGCTGCGATAGGAAGGCTGGACGCCCGAACTCACACAACGCGGCGCACGGCCCCTGGCTACTCAGCACGTGGTGCTCTCACTTCCACGTCATGGAACTACGTCCCATAAAGGCTTCAAACAAAAAATAGTGTTTAACTGATGTTGTAACTCATTGAAAACAGCGCTGGTGGAAACAATTCCAGCTGTATTTGTGTAAATGCAGGCAATGATAAGTGATAAGAGAAAAAGTATACTTTTCCAAAATCACTAAACTGCTGGTAACTTGCAATTTCCTAGGCAGCCTTGAGTAGCCAGCAGGAGGAAACACCACCTCTGGGTGCAGGGGCGAGCCCTTGGCTGGTTTTCTCGCTGGCTGTAGCACCAACCCTCCTCCTTTCAGGTCTGCGCTCGGGAGGGCGTAGACGTGGCCAAGGACCCCGCCCCGCTGCGCCCTGAGACAGCCACTCCTCACAGCCAGGACACAGAGCTCCCCGGCCCTGCAGCACACGGGAAATGCAGATCCTCAGGCCCCGCTCCGGGGACGCGCATCTTCACAAAGTCTCCAGAAGAGTCCCGTCACCGGGCTGTGAGGAGTGGGTCTGGGCCGTGCACTGTGATAATTGGTGGTGTGGGGGGCGGGTAGGGTGTAAAACTATGGTGCTCAGGTCCCTGCCAAGGCCGCTCCAACCCAGCGGACCTGCTTCTGCTATTTTAAAGGTTTCCCATGGGTTCTAATGTGCCCCGACTTTGAGGACCACCAATAGCAGGGTTGCGAGGTCCATAAACCGCAGCCACAGAGCAGATCTGACCCACCTTCCTGTTTTCGTACGGCCTATGAACTAAGAATTGAGTTAACATTTTTAAATGTTGAAAAAAATCAGGGAACCCCTGATGGTCCAATGGTTAGGACTCAGCGCTTTCACTGCTGAGGGCGCGGGTTCAATCCCTGGTCAGGGAACTAAGATCCCGCAAGCCACACGGCGTGGCAAAAAAAAAAAAAAAAATCAGAGGAGAAATATCTCATAGCACATGATAATTAGAGGAAATTCGAGCATCAATGCCCACAGTAAAATCTTCTCTGAACTCGGCCGCAGGCACGAACTCCCAAGTCCTCTGTGGCTGTTTTCAGGCTACGACAGCAGAGCGGAGGAAGTGCAACAGAGACCTCTGTGCCCCAGGCCCTTCCAAGAAAGCTTTGCCGACTGCGTCCGAGCACTGGCTGCTGGCTTGGGAGCCAGACCCCAGGTTCAATGTGGCTCGTCCGCCACAGCTCTGAGAAGTAACTTGGGGAAGGGAAGGTGTGTCTCCACTGCCCTCTGTGATGGACTTACCGTGACACTTCAGTGGGTTGGTTCCTGTCACCACCTGGACCTACTACTTGCCCAGTCAACACGGCAACCTCTGCCCCCAAACGCAAGCCCCAATCCACAACTCCGCCCCACAGATGGCTTCCTATGGCCTCCAGGGTCCCCGCGCCTCAACATGCCCACCTTGGCCCTGCCAGACACCAGCACCCCAGCAACTCTGCACGTCAAAGCCCGGCTCCGGCTCCCACGCTCCCCCGGGCGTCCCTGTTCCCATCCTGCGCCTGCCTGGGTGTCTCCAGCCCCACACACACCTGCTCTCTCCTCTCAACTTGGGGCACCCTCCCCTCCCGCCCAGCCTGCCTGCCACCCCACCCGCGGCCCCCAACACTTCCAGCATCAAAGATCTGAGACCCTCGCGGCAAAGGCTTCCACGCAGAGCTGCAGATCCAAGACTCCTGGAGCACAGCACACGCGTCTGCGGGGCTGTCGCCCAGCCCAGGCCACAGCATCCCCGATCAGAATGAAGGGTAATGTAAGTGCTCGCAGCTGCTTCCCCAAACAGGACTCCGAAGCCCCGGAGGTCACCCTGCCCCTCGCACCTGAAGCCCGTGCCAGGCTGGCCAGCTCCGCTCCTGCATGTCCTGTGCCCGCCCACCCTTCCTGGCTCTCCATCCTGTCCGCTCACTGCTGACGCTCCATCCCAGAGGGCCCCCAGCCCAGGGCGCCGCGGGTGGGACCCCTGCCGCTGCGCGCCAGCCAGGCAGAGGTGCACCCACTCCCGTCAGCCCGCACCCGTGCGCCTGAGCCACATGCCGGACGGCCGCCCGCAGGCTGGGCGCACAGCAGGCTGGACCCACTGACTGCACGGGCCCACGTGCCCGGAGACCTCCCCCTCCGCAGGCCGGCTGCAGGCGTCCTTTCAGCTCTCAGCCCGGCGCTGCCCGCTCGCACCCATGCAAGCAGCGCTCCGCCAGGACAGGAGATGCGCCAGCCACAGCTGCCACCGGCCCGCGGTGCCCGCCTCCTGGGAGCACCCAGGCGTTTTCACCCTCACCTCTGCTGGGCCCACGAGGGCCACGACCGCTCACCCCAACGCACAGGTCTCATGAGGACGCCACACAGCACAACCGCTACAGGCTCTGCACGCGGGCACAGTCGAGGCCGGGTCCCGGTCTGCCTCCCGCCTGTGTCACTTCACTGCGGAGGGGTGGCTTCACCTCCTCGCGCTCAGCCAGGAGACAGGGCTCGCTGTGCTGTCACGAGAGCCGAACGGTTCCTCACAACAGCGTACTGGCAAGGTCTCCAACACGCGGAGCGCTCCACCGCGGCCACCGCCGTGTTTCTGATAAACCGTTTGAGACACACAACAGTACGGACAAGCAGCAGTCACCACGGCTGGCGCGGGCACAGCCGCCTGGCAGCCTCGAGCCCAGGCGCAGCGCCCGCAGGGGAGGAGGGGGTCGGGGGAAGCAGGCCCCGCGTGGAGCGAGGTGGTGAGACGCCTGAGTGCGGCTGGGGGAGGCGGTGGTTGTCCTGGTGGACACTTCCACAGTAGGTGTCCAAGCACAGCCTGGCCAAGAGCAAGGGCAGCCCCCGGAAGATGCCTCAGAAAAAGCCCGACCACACGCCGACAGGCTCGGCGGGCTGCAAGGCTGCCCACAAGCTCGCCCAGGAGCTGAACGCCCAACTGCAACGGGCGCATCCGTGTCGACGAGTCCTGGACCCCGACAGGCAGCATCGCTCGCCCCACCGCCAACCTCATCGCCAGCAGGAGCCGCAGGTCCCACCCTGCCCGCGCCCGCGGCTCTTCCTCCTCTGCTCACCCAGGCCCCTGTCCTCTCTTGTCCCTCAGACCTTCTCCTGTCCATTGCTGATCAGGGGGAGGGGGGCTGTTCCTTTGTGAGGGTCTCGGTCCCTGGAGCCAGCAGGCCCTGGCCCCTCTATGACAATGCTGTCTGGGGACCCAAGAGCTGCCCCTCCTGTTCAGTCCATCTACCCTTCCAACCTCTGACTCCCCTGCCTGGTCCTGGGCCTCCCCTGACCTTGGAGGTCGGCTGGCTGCCTCAGGCCTCCCGGCTCCGGCAGCACTCAGCCCCTCCCGCGGGGAGGGGAGACTTGCAGGGACCGCCCTCCAGCTGCCTCTGGGCCTGGGAACAGCTAAGCAGGGTGGAGCCCCTCCCCTCCTCCTCAGCCGCTGAAATGGGCAACAAAGGCTGGATTGGGGGTTTGTGTCCCCCTCACCCAGTCCCTCTGTAATGTTCATTAAAGCCTTTCCACTCCTTGGGAAAAAAAAAATATATGGAAAACCAAATACCGGCAAACCCACAGAGCTAAAATGTCACCAGCACGACCCGGGATGCCGTGGGCTCCTCAGAGGTTGCTCGCTCCACCCCCCGCCTCCTCACACGTCTTCTGAGAGCCTCCCGCGAGCCTCGCCTCCGTCCCCAGGCCTCCCTCCTGCCATCCGGCAGAGCCACTGGACGGTGCAGACACGGCCACACAGGACTTCCAAGTCTAGGGCGTAGAAGGCCTCCACCTGCCCCCTGTGACCACCTGCTGGGGGCACGACCGGCCTCCAAGTGGAGAGCGGCACCTTGCAGGAAGGTCCTCTGGCCCACTCCGGCCTTCAGATGACGCTGCAGCCCCAGCTGACACCCTAACTGCGACCTCATGAGAGGCCCTGAGGCAGCACCACCCAGCTGAGCTGCTCCCAAACTCCCGACCCAGAGGCACCAAGACAAGCAATGCGTGTTGCTCTCTTAAGGCGCTAAGCTTTGCGGTGACCTGTTCCGCGGCAACAGACACCGAACACAAATGTTCAAGCGGAGCTGAGACCTAAAACAGTGGTGCAACTCTAATGAAGCTGTAAAAATCAGGGTCAGAGAAAGTGGGAAGAGGCTTCAGAAATCGGAAACTGAGGCGAAAAACATCTGCTGATGAGAGTGCTGCCAACACGGGCGCTTTAGTAAACTCTCCCCTCGCGGAGGCCTCACCCAGCCGTTCTCACCTCCTCGTGTGCAAACCACACACGGGCACGGCACGGCTGCTGGCAGCTGTCCACCAGCCCCGCCAGCTCCTCACAGGCCACGGACCCGTCTCCCAGCACGTGCCTCTCCCCCACCTCCAGCCCCTGGAGCGGCATTCATGAGCAGAGGGAGCTGCACGTCCGAGCTAAGCCTGCTGGACGAAGACGGACCATCAAAACATGTTAACAAAGAGCTCAACCCGTTTCAAGAAGCTCTTCATTTGCAAGAAGAAAGCTGGAAATGTGCAGCAAAAAAAAGGAGGCAAGTGGCAACCAAATGTCCTTGACAGTCACAGTCTTCTATCTAGTGACCCCAGAAAAGGAGGCTCCCCCCACTCTGTCCCTCAAGGGCTGGCCACTGATTAACAATTACCAACCAAACAGAAACCACCCTTGGGTGCACCACCACTCTCCAAAAAGAAACCCCTAGAAAGACCCAGATTATTCTACAGGATGGAATCAGGGAGCAGCTTCCTCAATTCAATTAAGTCTAGAATTACTCATTACAGAGCCAGCACAAACACACTTGTTAATAACAGATAAAGAAGATCCTAGTAGCCATCACTTTTCTGACAACATGGAATTATCAAAGCCCACCAGCACCCAAACCCAGACAGGAGGGGAAGGGCTCATGGGGCTCGCCCCCCCACGAAGAGCAGGGAGAGGCAGCAGAACTGAGCTGTAACTGTGCGCCTTCAGTTCGGTGTCTGCACTGAGCATGACGCCCTGGCAAAGCTGTGCAGAATGGGCTCTGGAGGGACGCTCAGAGGCAGAGAGGCTGTGCTGCGAGCTGCAGGGGGTCCGGGTGCACAGCACAGCCCCACGCGGCCGCCTCTGGCGTACAGCTCGTGAGCAATCTCCACAGTGATAAACTTCTTGGTACGTCTCGCAGTGCTGGAAGGGTTGATGGAGAGCAAGTTGGTTCCGCAGAAGTAAAATGGGTGGTCTTTGGAAAGTGGTCTGAATTCTCTTTCACACTTTCAAACGAGTGGAGATTGCGCGGAGATACGCAGGGACCAGGAAGAGGCCAAGTGCAGCCGGCTGGCGGTGCTGAGCTGTCACGGCCACGCCCTGCTCCCGGCGTCTGAGAGCAGGGCTCCTCCCCGGGCGTGATGGGGGTCCAGCTTCAAACACGGGTGTCGCACAGCCTGACCTTACAGCTCGCACCTCACTCACAGCAGGCCCGGCGCGGTAAGTGCACACTGCTCCATGCTCCGGCTGGTCCCCACCCACAGATCCCCACCAGGTGTCAGCACCTGGACAGAGGCACGGACCTGGAGCTACACCCGGACTCTGCGTGGATGCAGGTAGGCAGGCAGGCCAAACAAAACAGTGCACTTTTCATACTTTCGGTGACGGGATCTGCACATCCTTCAGCAACTTACTCTCCTCCTGGACGTGCAGTAAGTCTAGAGTTACGTGGCAGGACGTGCCACCATCTGTCATTCCTTCCACAGCGTCTTACAGCTCTGAGCACTGTGCTGCCTCCTTGGGCGCAAGGGCAAAACTCCTCAAGGGTAAACACCTTGCGGTGAAATTGCAAGACAAAGAGAATGCGCATCTTCAATTTCACCGGACAGTGCCAAATTTCTCTTGAAACTCGGTGTAAGGAGTGATCCTCTGCCAGCCCTGCATGGGGATCCCCCCGTGGCTTCATCTCCTTGACCACAGAGGCGCTGGGCTTGTGCCCACTCGCCTCACCACGACCGCGACACGAGGTTCCCTGCTGTTCCCGGGCTCAGCAGCCTCTCTTTGTGAACTCACTGGCCATCCAGGTTCTTCTGTAAACTGTCCTTCTCAAAGCCTTTCCACTCCGTCCTTCAGGGTCGCTTGAGCTCTGCACATATAGCTTTCATCTCATTTTAACGCAGCTCCTTTATGATCAGTCTGCCTTAAGAAACCCTCCCCCACAAAGAGACAAAGCTCTTCTCCCGTGGCGGCCTAGCTCTGACCTCACCGGTGCGGTCCCAGGGCCTGTCCTGAGCAGCCGGCCCACTCAGCTGGCCAGCAGTCCTCTGCCATCTGCCTCCACACGCTTGCGAGTCTGCTTCTGGCTTCTGCTCTGTGCAGCTTTCGGTAACAGAACGTCCTCTGTGTGGGGCAAGTCCTCCAGCTGAGCTTGTCTTCGAACGTGGCTATGCTAGCATCTACTTAAAAAAGCAAAGAAGTCCCTTTTGGGAGTTCTCCCAGGATGATACTGGATTTACAGTTAACGGAGGAGAGGCGGCAGCGCCGACTCCTGAACACCCTGCGCCTCCTGTTTATCTCTGTTCAGGTCTGCTAAAATACCAGCCACTTTCCTCCAGAGTTAGACGCATTTTGTCATATTTATCCCTTGGTACCTTATCTCGTTACTATCACAGACACCACCTTTTTGGCGTTCCACTTCCTCTCTGTGTGTTGCTGGGAACTCTTCCTGAGTCTCAAGGTCTCCTGTACACTCCCTTGAGCCTCCACATGCACCGCCTCCGTTACAGTCAGGTCTCTCTATTTTTTTCTCCTCTTACTGTACTGCCAGTACTTTCACTACAACATCTAATGTCAGTGGTGACAGAAGGGTATCCTGCTTTGTTCATGATTAGAGAGAGAATGCTTCTACAGTTCCTTCAATACGTGTGATGCTTAAAGTTTCTGATAATCACCCTTCAGCAGATTAAAGGAAGTTCCCTTCTAATCCTGGCTTGCTGTGTGTGTATCAAAAAGCAATGACTTGGGACTTCCCTGGTGGCGCACTGGTTAAGAATCCGCCTGCCGATGCAGGGGACAGGGGTTCGAGCCCTGGTCCAGGAAGATCCCACGTGCCGCGGAGCAACTAAGCCTGTGCGCCACAACTACTGAGCCCGCGCTCTAGAGCCTGTGCTCCGCAACAGGAGAAGCCACCACAATGAGAAGCACGTGCACCGCAACAAAGGGTAGCCCCCGCTCGCCGCAACTAGAGAAAGCCCGCATGCAGCAACAAAGACCCAATGCAGCCAAAAATAAATAAATTCAAACAATGACTTCTGGAGAATTCCCTGGTGGTCCAGTGGTTAGGACTCTGCACTCTCACTGCCAACGGTCCAGGTTCAATCTCTGGTTGCGGAACTAAGATCCCACAAGTTGCGTGGCTTTTATCAAATGCCTTTTCTCCACCTACTGAGATGATCATTTAATGTGCGACAGCAAATCACAATAACAGATTTTCTAACATTACACCTGCCTTACGTTCCTGAGAAAAGTCCCACCAACCCACTCACTTCAAGTAACAGTGAAGAACCAAAGATGGCGGCCTAATCCCTTTAGTTCCTTACAATGGAATCAAGCCCGGACTATGTCCCAAGAGACGGTTTATTCTATAAAAATGATTAAGAACACTAGTCAAATGTCTTCGTCACTGACACAGTACTGCCCTTCAAACGCCATGGCGCCAGTGGCTGCGTGAGGTTCTGTAACCGCCTCCTGGAGAAGACGCTAGCCCAGGACCATACGTCCAGGATAAGGCCGAGCTTCCAGCAACGAGCAGCCTGCCTCCCGCTGTCCCTGTGGGAGTATTTTCATAACCCGAGTGCAAAGGCAAATATCGCTGCTCCCAAGAGTTAAAATGGCCGCTCCCTAACAACGCCTGCGTATTAGATCTAAGATCTACAGAAGGCTCGCCACAGACCGTGCGGATAATGCTGCGACACAGGTGACTCTGCACTGCAAGGGATGTCCCTCCAATGCAGAAGCTCCCCAGAATGGAAACACAACAACTTAGAAGCCATCACAACACCGACCTCGTCCCTGTGCTTTTGACAGAAGACCAGAAACTGGGACGCCGCGTCGCCCTTCCTGCTTCTCGGAGTGGAGGCCATGGCCTTCTTCCTCCCTGGAGGAGACCCCACTCCGCGCTTGGGCTCGGCCTCTGCCATCTTTTGAGGAGTGTTCTTTCCTGTCCCCGGGTCACTGTCTCGGTTCTCCGCAGAGCAGGACAGCTGGGCTCTCCGCCTCCTCTTGACAGGAACGCCCTCTTCCCTCGTGGACTTCGGGCTGTCAGCAGCTTCTTCCCTGACTCCTGAGGACCCTACCATTTCTCCCAGAGACTCCACAGCAACGCCTGCCTCCTTGGCCACGTGGGGGTTGAGATGGAGCTGGTCCCCCACGTAAAGGAAGGTGAACTTGGCTTTCCTCTCCTCTACGGACATGCTTGCAGCTGCTTCTGCCTGAACGATGCCCATTGCCCACTGGGCCCTCAATTTCCCTGAAATAGGTTTCAACAGCTGAAAAGAGAACATAAGACATTGTAAGTTTCATTATATAAACATAAAAGTTAACCCACTTTAAAGAAGAATACTTTTAGAATTTCAGATAAATATAGAAATCAAAAACTACAAAAACCCATTAACTCGAAGGTTTTTGACAGAGTTCAGACCAGTAAAACTCTACTGTTTCTTTAAACTAGAAATCAATTCCAATTACATTTAACTAACCCTCATATATAATATTATATACATGTTTATATATAGATATTTATAAAGGAAAACAAAAATTATAAAACAAATTATCTCTGGGAGTCATCAAAGGAGTAAAAAGGATAACCTGTGTCTCTAAAGAAACCTGCCATATTGTATAACACAGCACACTTGGCAAAAGTAAACAGTGACAGACATAAGAAGCCGTTACAACATTTCAACCAACCACAAGTTCAAAACAAGATAAATAATTAAGAATAGAAATAAAAGTTTTGGTCTAAAATTATACTTAAGGAACATCTATCACCTTAATTTTCTCAGCTTTCGTGGGTGCCTGCTTGGCACTTTCCTGGCATAATTTTTCAAACTGTCCTTCTCCTTCAAAAGCTACAAGGCTCTTCTCAAATATCCAAGCTCTTTCTGGGGCATCACCAAAGAACTGTACGTGATACTGGCGTGCACTCTTTTTCTGACCTAGTTTTTAAAATAAAATGTTAGAACTTGAAAGTTGGAATTTGGGATGAAATTAGGCAAATCTATTAATAATTACTGATATAAAGTTAGGAGCTGCTTTGAAGTTGCTTTATTGGGTGCTGTTGGAATCCGTTAACCTCAAAATAAGTCCTGCTCTTTTTCTCCCCACCACACTCCACCCCAAAAGGGGAAACACATTTATGAGACTTAGATGAGATTCAAGACCGACTGGGAAAGAATGCTGACCAGATTCACTCCTCATCCCCTCCCTTCCAAGAGCCACTGAAGAAGACCCCAAATAAATAAGACGAGAGAGGACAACAGCAAAAGGGGACCGGGCAGCAGTGAGGGGACACAGGCTACTGTTCACAGCCTGGGTTCAAATCCCAGCCCTCCCACATACCAGCTGGGTGGCCCTGGGCCGGCCACCCACTCACGGCGCTCAGAGGGGGAACAAGGGCATCGATGACCTCCCAGGGCAGCCATGAGGCCACAGAGTAACCCCTCACACGTGCACCGCTGTTACTCTTAGCAGGAAGAAGCAGCTACATCCTCAGTGCAGACAGAAGGAACCTGGTCCCCAAACCCAGAAGGAGGAGTGCCAGATTCGGCTGGGGTGGAGTGAGGTTGAAAACAGCTGGTTCAAAGGTCAGACCTCTGTGCCAAGGTGGGGAAGAAAGGCAGATCTCCACTGGGGAAATGCCAGTCCCTGTTCCCTCACACAGAGCACCGGCCACAAAATATCACAGGACACTCCCTACAGAACCCGCGCACCAGAGGAAAAACCTCTCCACTGTGTCTCTTCTCCAAAAGTTGGAGCTTCCCCCAACTAAGCAACCACCAGCCAGCCAGACCCTGTAAGATAAGCTAACAGTCTCCCTACATACGGGCTGCAGGCAGCTGAGTGCAGCCATCTCAGACACAAGCGCAGCGCCAAGGTCTGCCCCCGCAGGACCCAGAGAAGCCTCTAACATGAATGATTCCAAAACACACAGAAACAAACAGTCTCTGCAGGACCACAGACACTATGCCAGGAAGAGATGACACCTGACAGAGGGGAACTCTAGTTTGCTATGAGAAGAGAACAAAGACAAAGAAAGCACTACGAGAAATTTTAAAATACAGTCATGAAAATAAAACTCAAGAAGAAAGCTTGGGGCTTCCCTGGTGGCAAAGTGGTTAAGAATCCGCCTGCCAATGCAGGGGACACGGGTTAAAGCCCCGGTCCGGGAAGATCCCACATGTCTCAGAGCAACTAAGCCCATGTGCCACAGCTACTGAGCCTGCACTCTAGAGCCCGCAAGCCACAACTACTGAGGCCATGCACCACAACTACTGAGCCTGCGCTCTAGAGCCCGTGTGCCACAACTACTGAAGCCCGTGTGCCTAGAGCCTGTGCACTGCAATGAAGAGTAGCCCCCGCTTGCCCCAACTAGAGAAAGCCCACGCACAGCAACAAAGACCCAACGTAGCCAAAAATTAATTAATTAATTAATTGAAAAAAGAAGAAAGCTTGGATGGAAAGTTAAGAATAAAATAAAATCCAAAAAAAATTAAAAAGTTAAGAAATCTCCCAGAAAGAAGAAAAAGTTTAAAATGAAAAAATCTACTCTCATAAGAAACCCACAGAATCAATCCAGGAGGTATGATACCCAAATAACTGGCCTTCTAGAGAGAGAAACAGAGAAACTCATCAGAGAATTAACAACACAAGAGCACGTCTCAGAACTAAACCCCCCCCCTAAGTGCCTCATCCAACGGGTGACCCACATCAGGGCACATCCTTGTGACATTCAAGCTATTGGGGGAGGGGAAGAGAAAAGGTTCCATGTTCATGAAATGAGAAATAGAATGGCAAGGTACTTCAAGAGCAACTCTGGATGCTAGAAGGAAATGGAGTAATACCTTCAAAATTCCGAGAAGAATTATTTTCAACATAAAATTCTACACCTAGCCAAATCATTAATTGAGTGTGAGGAGAGCGAAGCAGCATCCTCCGAACCACAGGAACTCAAATCTATCAATACCCGCCATCTACACTTTCTTAGGATGCCAAAAAGGGACTCCAACAAAAAAGGAAAACTGACCAAGGAAGAGCACAATGTGGCACCCTGGAAAACAGTGCATGTAACTCAGTAAAGCATCTTAAAGAAAGTCTAAGATTACTACTATACAAAAGACAGAGTGCCAGTAATCAGAGTTAGGTAGGAGAGAGGGAGATTCTAGGAGAGAGCTCCAAGGGAAGAAAAGATGAGAGGAAAGAATTCTTCCACACTGAAAGAAAATCTTGGCAGCAAGGAAAAAGGTTAAAAAATGAGATCTGGGCTTCCCTGGTGGCGCAGTGGTGGAAAGTCCGCCTGCTGATGCAGGGGACACGGGTTCGTGCCCCGGTCCAGGAAGATCCCACATGCCGCGGAGTGGCTGGGCCCATGAGCCATGGCCGCTGAGCCTGCGCTCTGCAACAGGAGGAGGCCACAACAGTGAGAGGCCCGCGAACCGCAAAAAAAAAAAAAAAAGAGAGAGAGATCCAAGAAGCAGAAAAGGAAAATGGGAATCAAACATAGGTTTTCATTTTTTCCCCCAATCGGAAAAACTAACTATATAATAGGATGAGTTTTAAGGGCAGAGAAATAAATACTTGAAAAAAATTAAAGCTGTATGGACAGCAAAGTATACAATTTCAAAAGAAAGGCAATAATTAACTCCAGGAAAAACAAAAGGTTGTACAAGAAAGAAAATGCAGTTAAAGAACACAGCTCAGTTTTTCACTGAATGATACTTACATAGTCAAAATTATGTGAACAACTAAGTTTGATGTAATAAAAACAGTGAGTTAATTACATGGGGAGGATGAAAGGGAAAGAAACAGGAAATGATTGAAGAGATCAATCTTCATCTTCCATAACAGAAAGTCAAAAGAAAACACCTAAATGATAAATCAAAAAAGAGTTCAAACTGGAAGAAAATGTTTACAGTTAGAAGTAATTCCTTCTGGGGAGGGAAGGGGACTACTTTTCACTATTAACCTCTCAGTACAATCTGACTTGTTTGTAAGTGTGTGTACTTACTGGATTTTAAAACAGCTAAGATTCAAAAATACGTCAAGAGATTTGTGTCTGCTTCAATTATTTTAATACTTTGAAAGAACTTCCCTTGGTCATAAAAATGAATATAAATATATGTCATAGCATTTGCATAATGAAGAAAAATCTATTACAGTACATATGATGAAATAATATGAACGCACAGCATTTTTAAAAATAAATAGTTAATGACACAGAAAAAATGCTCCTTACATGTCAGCTGGAAAAAAAAGCAGAGGAGAACATGATAGGCTGATCCTAAGTTTATAAAATTCATTAAACGTTTCTGAAGTTCTTTCCTGCCTGGAAATTTGGTAACAAATGTAACCCAACTTTCTTGTATTTTTAAGTTTTTTTTTTCTAATCCATATGAATTTTCTTTTGGTCCAAAATTGACAGGTGAATCACTCATTTTTACCACCGTAATTAACCAACTGTCCCAGCACCATTTGTTGGTAACCCTTCCTTCCTGTGACTTCTGATGTTCATCAATCACTGTCGGTATGAAAACATTTATCACTGATGCCCCACCCACTCTCCCTTCTAAGAGAACGCGGCCTCCACCAATAGCCCAGGAACCTAATTTTGTACTATGTTTCGTTTCCTCCCCATCACGGCACATTAGATGCAAGGTGGCCCCTGACCCCCTGCGCTAGACTGAGCCAGAGTCTCTGTCCAGATTCTGTGGGGCCTTTGAGTTGACAACAGCCATTCATGCATGCAGAATGGACCCCACAAAGAGATAAGGCTGCCTCAGCGCTGCAGATACAGAGAGGAAGAGAAGCCACAACAATGCACACGAGGCCAGGTGTCTACAGAAGCAAGGGACAAAATCACAAGGACAAAAGCCCACAGAATTCCACAGGAAACAAAGAACAAGGATCACCACCGCGTGAGTTTCCTGGTTCAGTCCCTGGGGGTCCAGAGCCCCCAAAATAGGTAAAGCAGAAACTGACAAAATTTCAAGTAGAAAAAGGCACATCCATTATCACAGTGGGAGATCTCAACACACCTCTCTTCGCAGCCACAGAACAAGCAAGGAGGAAAAAGTCCTATTACAGTGTCTAATAACCCAGAACATGAGAAAGTCGGGGAACCTATAATATTTTTAGAAAATGATGGGATTTAGAAAAAAAGCAATGAGGGTTCCTTTCCATAACACAGAAAAGGTGAAAACAAAAATCTCCACAACAGAAGATAATGTGACTCAATACCCTGGTAAGAGAAGACTAGTAGGACCCAGGTGCACCAGGGAGATGGTGGCGTTCCCAGCTGCAAAAGAATCCAGTCTTCTTCACAGTATAATACCCAAAACACACATTTATCTTGTTTCCAGCTTAAGGGGTTAGGCCTCAAAGCTGCTGGTTAATCCATCTAGATGCCCTGGGAGACGGTCACCAAGACAAGTTCTGCTGCTACAAATCACGAAAATGCTATCAGATTTTCAAAGGAAACCTGAACTCTCCAAAGAGCTGTGCTCTCTTCTGCATGTAGATTATACTTCAATTTTTAAAGCTTAAGTGCATTACTACTGATCCAGATTCAAGTAATCCCAAGTATGATAAATAAAAAGAAGTACACATACGCAAAAAGAAAATCGGGGGTGGGAATCAGGGGTAGGGTGAGGGAGTTCCATCCTACAGGGAAAAAAAAGTTCCTGCTTCCCAAGACCCCCTGCTCAGCCGGCCCCATGCCAAAAGCCGACCCTCCACCATAGCCCCGCCCTTCCCCTGCAAGGACACCTAGCCCCTCAGGCACGCCCAGCATGGGGTGCTGCACAGGGAGCTGGGCTCAGCACTGCCAGGAGACCTGCCTCACACCTCAGTGCCCCTCTGTCTCCCATGGCCTTGGACACAACCAGAGCCCAGACCCGAGCTTCCATACACCACTCTCTACTAAAAGGACCCAGGGGGCTTCCCTGGTGGCACAGTGGTTGAGTCCGCCTGCCGATGCAGGGGACACAGGTTCATGCCCCGGTCCAGGAAGATCCCACATGCCGTGGAGCGGCTGGGCCCGTGAGCCATGGGCGCTGAGCCTGCGCGTCCAGAGCCTGTGCTCCGCAACAGGGGAGAGGCCACAACAGTGAGAGGCCCGCGTACTGCAAAAAAAAAAAAAAAAAAAAAAAAAAAAAAAAGGACCAGGTTTCTTCTCAGAAACAGCTGGTTCCAGGACTGGGGCAAAGAAAGTTCAAAATGAGCCCGGAGTGTATTTAGTTGGGCGACACGTAAGGAAGTGCTCCAAGACGGATGGAGACGTGTCAGAAGGACACGGCTGAAAGGGATTTCATGGGCTCCCACCGGCCAAATCTGGGACGATTTGCGCATTAAAAAGAGTGAAGACTGTAATACATAAGTAATTTTTTAGGAGGGAGTTCACCTTCACAGAAAAACGCCAGCCCCTTAACCATGAAACGCATGGTAAAAATGAAGAGCTAGCATTCAATAAGCCGATGGATCCTCAGGGAGGATTAAAACCACAGAGCAAGTAAGGCTGTCAGGGAGCCCGGTCCCAAGCACGGCCACTGATGATTCACCAATGACAAGCGGGGCCGTGCCTTCCCACTGGAGAGCTCTTGGCCACCACCTCCTGGGCAGGCGCCGGCTGCACGTGTCCTTCCGCCACCCCTAGGTTCTCACGGGTTCCTCTGACCCTTTGCTTTTCAAAGGTCATCTGAATCCCCTTCCAGCTGCAAGGCCTGCATCCTGGCTCTCTTCCTACTGAGCTGCTTTGCAAATGCACATCGTCAGTCTTCAGAAGTTGATCTGTGATTACAGGGGCTGTGCCTCCCGGCAACCCAAAACCATGCCTAGAGAAGCGCACTGTTGGGCTGCACCCCTCCTTCCAAGTTTGGGCACCTTCCCACAACAACTCCTGCCTGGCCATGCGCCCTGAGTCCGATCACGAGACCAGAGCAGCCTGAGAGAGTGGGGCTGCTCGAGACCGCAGAGGCTGGGAAGGGCACCCTGATTCAGCCTCAGGGTGAACACGAGAGCAGGGGTGCACCCTGGGACCCCTGAAGCCCTGTGGCAGGGACTCCCTGATGCTGGCAAGCTAAGGATGTTAAATGCCCTACACCGAGTCAGAGCCAAAGCCAGCCCACAGGCTCCTCTCCAGCCACCGCCTTCCTGCAGAGTGCATGCGCACGCCTGGGCCTCAGGGCAGGGTCCAACCACCCAGGGGGCGGGAGGCCTGGCGCGTGGGGCTAAGGAGAGGTCCTCTTCATCCCGAACCTGCACCCCCTCAAGCCTGTTTGCCAGGGAGCCACCAGTGTACCCCACTCCCAGCAGCGCTGCCCCAGCGAGAGCTCAGGCCTCCATCCAGAGGCCAAGAGAGGCCACGCACTCACGCTGAGGCCATGCAAGGCCAGCCCACAGCTCCAGCCACCCGCGCTTCTGGGGGGCACAGGTCACTTGGGCACCAACTTGGTCACCTCCAGCTCTGTGTCACCACCTCTCACCTCCCTCAGACCAAATTCAAACTGTAGAGCAACTCTTCAGGAGAATCTCAAAACCACCTGATTTGAGGGGTTTTTTCCCTCCAAAAACACATGAGTTTTTATGTGTTCCATGAACTGTCCAATTATTACTTCAATTAGCATCTGCTCTAATCAATAACATACATTCTTAATATGTTCTTAACTATTCTGTGTACTTATTTATGTCCCCAAGTTTCATGACACCAAAAAGATGGCCATTTCTAGTTTTTTTCCTTCTTCCCACAGACCTAATAAAATAAACTGGGACTTTTTTTTAAACTAAGACTTAGTATAAAATACTAATTCTGAAAATCATGCTGAAGCAGTCGCTGTATATCTAAGTAATAATAAATTATTTATCATAAAACCTGAAAAGCGATACAAGGCAAAGACGGCTTTCTCTTTTAATACTAATTCAATCAGATAAAGTACGCATCTAATTTGGATACAAAAAGAAAAGGCAACGTGTCACGTGTGAATCACTAACTTTAGGCAAAGTTGCAAAACGAACCACAAAAAACTTAACAACCCACCCCACTCCCACCTCCAAGCCGATTCAAACCTTGTTGTACGAATGGCCACTAAGCACATGAAAAGATGCTCAACATCACTGATCACTAGGGAAATGCAAGTCAAAACCACAGGCAGCAGCCTATAGAAAGTAGAGCGGTGGCTGCCAGGGGCTGGGGAGGGGCACTGAGGACCTGCTACTTAACAGGGGCAGAGTTTCAGATTTACCGGATGGAAAGAACTCTGGGGACGGATGGTGGCGGCGGCCGCACTTCATCCCACTCAACTGCGCACTTAAAAATGGTTAAGATGGCACGCTTTATGTTTGTGTATTTTAACACAATAAAAAAGAGAAAGAAAGAACCACAGTAGGGCTGTTTAAGGAAGAGTAATAAAGAAGTTTGGAGATGGAAACAATTAAGTGCAGAAGATAAAGATGGAAAAACAGCCCCCCAAACGCAATACCTTTCAGTTTGGTGTAGCTGTGCAGGAGCGGATCGTCAGAGACCATGCATGGCCACCAGGGGTAACCGGACACCTTGGACCACACCAAATCCCCGACGCTGTACTTCAACAGCTGGTCTTTGTCTCTGCTGCTATTTGGACAGGATTCTTTCTTAGCTGGAATCTGAAAATGAATAACAACAAAAGATACATCTAGTACCTACCCCTAAATCCAGCCTCCTATCCATATTAGACCAAGGATTAGTCAGACAAGAGATTCAACACACACACACACACACAAACCCCTAAAAAGAAGCATGCTTTCCCTCACTGTTTTTCAGGTAACAGCCCTGACATCACTTCATCAAAATCGTTCGTCTCTTGCCCGCAGCTAAAGGACTGCAGGTGTACATTACGAGGATCTCCACATAAATCTATTTCCTTGGCCTGGTGGGTGATCGTTAATGGAGCTTATTCGCAGGCCGGAGAAGAACTGTCATGGAATTCATACCCTGACCCTCCCGCCCCTTCTGAGCCCTCGTCTGACAGTTAACCTGCTGGAGAGAGGAGCCGGGGTGGCGAGGACACGGGGGCTTGGCAGCAAGTCTCAGCCCCACCACCCACCATCCAAGGCCTGGGGCTCTTGGAGTCTCGGTCTCTCCGTCTTAGAGCCCAGGCCAATTAGGAGGCTGAAGGCTGGCAAGAACAACCTCCTCTCCAGGAGGACGAGCCCAGTCAGCTCGACCCCAGGCCTCCCTCTAAGACCGCCACCTACTTGAGCAAATCGCTGAATTTCTTTGGGCCTCAGTTTCCACATCTGTAAACCGAGGAGAACCCCGGTTGTTACACACTTCAGGTGGTGAGGGCTGACACAGAGCTGTCACATTACACGCTTTTGTATATGTGCTGCCAAAGCGAGCACTCCTTACACGCTTTTGAAAAAATGCTGGCTCTCACGTTATTCCACAACATCCCAGTTTTACACTGACGGTATCATCAAAGCCACGTGACAACCCTATCAGGACAAGTATAATATTATCGTCCCCACCCTGAAGAGTCAAATGAGACTCTAAGAGTCAAAATCAGGTGATTTACCCAGGTTTCACCAAAACCAAGTGACAGAGAGCTAGGGATAACTTGCACCAGCCTCTTCCCCCATAAAAGAGTGAGGTTCCCTACATCGTGGGTACTTCAGAAAAACCATTGTATCAGCCCAGGTCACTCAACTAGGCTTTTAAATAATTCACCATTATGCTTACATTAGAGCCCTTGAGCAGTCAAAAGACATTTTTTTAAACCCTCAAAGTTCTTCGTTATTTTAACTATTTCAGGGAAATTTTGGTCCTTTCCCTTCCCACCTGTGGGATTGTAACCAAGATTCCTCAACTATAATGTCACACTAATTATTCCAACCTTAGTGATGATACAACCCAAACTGGTCTCGAGTCCCCTCTCCCCACTCCTGCAAGTGGGCCAGGAGCTTTGGCTGACCAGCGAGCACAGGACGTGTTCCAGACCCTGTTAATCTAGACCATCAGCCCCTCGGTGAACAAGGGCGGCTACAGAGCCCTCCCCAGTTCCTTCTGCCAAGGTCAAGGTTCCCGAGTGTCATTTAAGACTTGGTGGCATAAACCACCACGTTTGTCGTCCTACGTTAGGGGGTCTCCACCCCGGCCTTTGGTGAGTGAACACTCATTCACGCGCACTCAAGTGGTGCACTCTGTCCTGGAACCAAGAACGTGAAGGCCTGAGGCGCAGCCCCAGCCCTCAAGGCAGCGGCCCATCTGCAGGGCCACTGGGGGAGGAGACCTGGGAGTGACGGTGAACCGCGGGGCGGGAAGGTAGGAGCACACCTGCACAGCATGGCCTGCTCCCCTCCTCGGACAGCACAGACTGAGGAGGCCCCCACTCGATCCCCATGCTCCTCCACCAACCAGATTCAGGCTAAAGGGCATCTCTGGAGAGGAGATCCATAAAGACAGGACAGCCTGAAGGTCAAGGGCTTGGGAACGGGCCAGGCCTGGGGTCAGACACTCATTTCATCTTTTTTTTTTTAATTAAAGTTTTTGGTTTTGGATGTGGACCATTTTCTGAAGTCTTTATTGAATTTGTGACACTATTGCTTCTGACTTCTTTTTATGGTTTGGTTTTCCGGCCCTGAGGCATGTGGGATCTTAGCTCCCCAACCAGGGATCGACCCCGAACCCCCGGCATTGGAAGGCAAAGTCTTGACCACTGGACCACCAGGGAAGTCCCCGTGTTTACTCTTTATGCTTAATCTCTAGGCCTCAGCACTGCTCGGCAGGCTGCTGTGAGTGTCTGCCGTTGCCACAGCCAGGGGCCCGAGCTGCAGAGCAGGCCTCGGGGGGCTGAGCCCACCTCCTCCCGCCCCCCGTGCACCACGCATCCTCCGGGGCCCCCCTGTGCCGGGAGCTGGGGCCGCCCTCTACCCCGGCCAGCCAGAACTCCTCACTCGCAGATACCTTTTCGGCCGAGGGGCTCGAGGCCCGGGACGCCAGGGCCGCCTCGGCGAGGCCCCGCCCCAGCAGCAGCTTCGCGCTCCTCTTCCTGGTCCGCCTCGCTTTGCTCGCTGGTCTCTGTCCATCGTCTTCCGACTGGGACACGGTGGCAGCACCATCGCCACATATGGAGGACTCAAAGAGAGGTTTCCCGTTCATGTATGTCTTGGTGATTTTCAGCTTGATCTCTGGAGAGCCATTTTTGACAGGGGTAGTGTCCGGTGGTGTCCCAAGCCCCTTCATCTCCTGGGACTCCAAACGCAATCTGGCATCGTGAGCACCGGGGTCTCCATTAAAGACGCGGGAGGTGAGGTCTTTCAGCCTCTCGGCTGGGATAAAAGGAAGAGCGTCGTGGCCATTGAACTTCTGCACAACTCCCTCCTGCAGACCGGCGGAGAGCTGGGCTTTGCTCAGAAACACGGAGCACTCACGACTCACTTCACAGCTCGGAGTCTTTCCGTTCGTGTTGCCAAGGATCTCCGGTGCCTGCTTCATCTTCACGCACTTTACAACCTTCGGAACAGAAAGAGGACTTTTTTTGATGCTGAATTCCATTCAGCCTAGATGCCTCCGTTCTTAGAGCACTGCAGCATTAGAAAAAGAGAAAGAAAAGAAAGCTATTACATTTCAAACCTAAGATGGGTACGCCAGTGAAGCTCCCTACCAGTCTGCAGAGTTTGGGGGGGCTGAGGCAACTTATGGCGTTTCCTATAATGACTTAGGTCACAGGAGACAGTTCTAATATCACAAAAATGACAGGAATCACAAAGTGATAAAGTGAAAGGAACAGGACTAGTTCCTAACAAGAGTCAAGCAGGGACCGCCACTGATGAGCTGTGTGGCCGTGCCCCCCTTGACCTCAGCCCTCGGAAGCAGAGGTCGCCCCCTGCCCCCTGCCGCAAGGGCAGCGCCCGAGGTGGCCAGCACAAAGCCAGGCCCGGGCAAAGGACAAAAGGGAAGCACTTGAGACACAGCTGAAGAGGACTCCGGGCAGGGGCTCGGGACATACCCGCGATTACCGGTAGGCAAAGCTTCAGCCCAGACGGCCGGGGAAGGTGAGAGCCGGACCTCTACCGCCCCCCCGGCCCTCCCCACCCAGGCCCAAGTTAACTGCCGGGGACAAGCAGCAGGGCAGCAACGTCGAGTGGAGTCAGCTCTCCGGGACTGCACTAGTTGGGCAGCAGGGCCAGGCCATAGCGCACCACCCACAGCGCCCTCCACGGGAGGGCCGCCCGAGGTCCACATGCAGAGGGATCTCCTCCCCACACAGCCGCAGTCCCTCGCTGGGGACGCCCCACGAAGGCGGCTCGGAACAGGGTACTGGCAGGTGCCCACTCCGCTGGGAAGACGTCCCAAGAGTGCACCACGGCCCCAAGGGGGCCAACGGTGAGAGAGCAGGGAGAAGTGGGGCGCCTGGACCGGGAGCCCAAGGACGTAGGTGCTCAGCCACTGTCACCGCCTGGGGGCCGCTGGCTACACCCCCTGGGGAGGGGCCAAGGATGCAGCCCGGGACAACCCTCCCAAGAGCACCTCGGTGGAAAGGGCCCAATCTCCGAGGACGCCAGGCCGGGGCGGGAGCCAGGCAGTGGTGAAGGGTTGGCCCCGGACACCTGGAGCACCCGGCACAAACCAGAGCATTCGGTGTGCCCCACGCGGTGTTTTTTTCAGGTAAATCCGAGTGGGTTCCCAGTCCCGCTTGCATCAGACCAACGGGACAAAAAGAGAAGACAATGACCTAAAGGCACTGGAGAGAGCCCAGAGCAGGGGGCGTGGGGGCGGCTCGGGAACGCACCCAGCAGGCCCGGCACCGGGTGAACAGGGAAAGGAGAGCCTTCGAGGGGGGCCCCCACGCACCGCAGACTCCCCACCGAACCCTGAAGTCCACGCAGCCCAGCTTACAAGACAGCTGAAGCGAGACAGAAACAAACCGCAACACCACTCTGAGGATAAGAAGCAGACTTCCAGGGCTGGCCAGTGGTTAGGACTCTGCGCTCTCACTGCCGGGCCTGGGTTCAACCCCTGGCCCAGGAACTAAGATCCCGCAAGCGCCACAGCAAGGCCAAAAAAAAAAAGTATCAAAACCACAACGAAATGCCACCTCACACACACCCCTGAGGATGACTACCTACTACAAAAAACAGAAAACAGGGCTTCCCTGGTGTGCGCGCGCAGTGGCTGAGGGTCCGCCTGCCGATGCAGGGGACACGGGTCCGTGCCCCGGTCCAGGAAGATCCCACCTGCCGTGGAGCGGCTGAGCCCGTGAGCCATGGCCGCTGAGCCTGCGCGTCCGGAGCCTGTGCTCCGCGACGGGAGAGGCCACGGCAGTGAGAGGCCCGCGTACCACACACACACAAAAAAACAGAAAACAGGTTGGCAAGGATGTGGAGAAATTGGAAACTTCGTGCACATGGGTGGGAATGTAAAATGGTGTGGCTGCCGGAAAATAGCGGGGGGGGGGGAGGGGGCGTTCCCCAAAGAATCAAAAGGACCCAGCAGTTCCATTCTGGATACACACCCCAAAGAACTGAAAGCAGGGACTCACAGAGGTATCTGTACCCAATGTTCACAGCAGCATGTTCACAACAGGCAAAAGGTGGAATCCACACAGTGGAATACGATTCAGCCTTAAAAACGAAGATTCTGACACCTGCTATGACATGGATGAACTCTGAGGACATTACAGCGAGTGCAATAAGCCACTCACAAAATACTGTAAGCCTGCACTGTTACGAGCAGTCAAATCCATAAAGACAGAAAGTAGGATGGGGGGCACCAGGATCTGGGGGAGGGGAGAACAGGGAGGTGGTGTTTTAATGGGGGCAACGTTCCAGATTCGCAAGACGAAAAGAGTTCTGGTGATGGCTGCAACAGCGTGCATGTACTTAATACCACTGCACTTCACACTTAAAAATGGTTAAGATGGTAAATGTTACGTGTATTTTAACACAACTGAAAACAAACGACCACTCTTAAGAACATAACGTGATAAAGAGTGTCTACAGCACATCTTTCACATTATCCAGAATTACTAAATATATGATGAAACAGAGAAACAGCAGAAACCAACCCCGAGACGGCCCAAATATTGAAATTCAGCAGGATTTCAAAGCATCTATTATAACCATGCTCAAGGACATAAAGGAAAATATACTCATAAAATAATAAACTGGAAATGGCAACAGAGAAACAAAAACTATGAAAAAGAGTCAAATGGAAATTCTGTATCTGAAATTTAAAAAAATAAATCATTGCATGGCCTTAAAAGCGTATTAGATATGAGTCAGGAAACTTGAAAATAGATCAGTAAAAATTATCTAAAAAACAGAGTAAAAATTATTAAAAATAAAAAGAAAGAAAAGAAACTGAGCCTCAATGATCTATAGACCAGCATCAAAAGGTCTGGGTTCCCACTCCCACCCAGAAGGAAAGTAGAGGAACAATGACACAGAAAAAATATCTGGGGCGCTTCCCAGGTGGTGCAGTGCTTAAGAATCCGCCTGCCAACGCAGTGGGTGCAGGTTCAAGCCCTGGTCAGGGAACTAAGATCCCACATGCCACGGAGCAACTAAGTCCGCCCGCCGCAACTACAGAGCCCACGCACTCTGGAGCCCACACGCCGCAACCTGAGAGAAGCCTGCATGCTGCAACAAAAGATCCCGCATGCCACAACTAAGACCCAATGCAGCCAAAAATAATATAGAAAATAAATAAAATAAATATTCCTTTTTTTTTTTTTTTTTTTTTTGCGGTACACGGGCCTCTCACTGCTGTGGCCTCTCCCATTGCGGAGCACAGGCTCCGGACGTGCAGGCTCAGCGGCCATGGCTCACGGGCCCAGCCGCTCCGCGGCATGTGGGATCTTCCCAGACTGGGGCACGAACCCGCGTCCCCTGCATCGGCAGGCAGACTCTCAACCACTGCGCCACCAGGGAAGCCCCCAATAAATATTCTTTTTAAAGTCAGTCATTTAAAAGAAAAAAAGAAAAAATATTTGGGAAAAAATAACCAGAAAAACTTCCCAAATTCAGTGAGACATCAATTTACAGGTTCAAGAAGCTCAGCAAATCTCAAGCAGGATGTATATAAAAGAAGCTACACCAGGTGCACATCAGCTGAAATGCCTAGAAACCAAGATGAAGAGAAACCCTGGAAAGCAGTCAGAGGGAAAAAAGACCCGGTACATACAAAACAGTGGTGTGGATGATTATTTACTTCTCATGAGAAACAGAAGCCAGATATGATTTGAGTAATGGGGAAAAAAAACAACAACTGTCCAACCGGAATTTGATATCCAGAAAAAATATCCTTCAGAAGTGATGACAAAATACATTTTAAGAGAAATACAAACTAAGAAATTGTTGCCATCAGATCTTCACTAGGAGAAATGCTAAAGGAAGTTCTTCAGGTTGAAGAGAAATGACACCAGACTGAAACTGGGATCTTTAGGAAGAAATCAAGGGCACCAGAAATGGTGAATATATGAGCAAATATAAAAGACTATTTGTTCCTCTTAGTTTCTTTAAAATTCAAATAATTAAAGCAAAATATATAACACTGGAGTTATAACTTAATAGATGTAATACATATGACAACGGTAGCATGGGGAAGGGAGTAAATCAATCTAGACAGTTGCAAGATTCTTGTATTTTATACCCAGTGGTATATTAACTCCAAGTAGCCTGTGACGAGTTAAGGATGCAAACCGCAGCCCTAGTTAGAGCACAGCTAAGAAAATAATATTAAGAAGTACAGCCAGTAGACAGATAAACAAGACGCTTTAGCTGCCAACAATTAAAGTTTGGGACATTTTACACAAAAATTCAGATTTCTGGCTTCTCTTAAAACATACCCAGGGTCATGGGGTTCAGATCTAACTCCAGGCCTAGGTCCATGGTAATCATGACGTGTATGTGAACCACATTTTCAAGATTGCTTGTTCCTGTTGGAATTTTCAGGTTTCTTTTAAATCTTTGAATATATTAAACATAACCGTTTTAAATATCTGGTCTTTGCAGGCCTGTGTCTACTGTTGTTGCTTTTATTTTCATTCATGGTACCTGTTTCTTCGGGCGTTTGGTCTTTTTTCCCTTCCTAATCTGATTGTGGGCTGCTTACTTTCCAGGATTCCACCCGGGACAACCCTTGAAGGCAGGGGCCCACAGAGAGGGTCCGCCTTCACTTCCAACACGGCACTGCACGCCACTGACCAGTAATTTGATCTTTCTAGGAGTTTTTGGTTTTTTCAATCAAGGTTATACCAATAAACTAGAAAATCTTTCACTTTGTCTAGCATTTCAAGAAAAATATAAAACCTAACCAAGAGGTAGAAAACCTACAGAGCCCACAATAACCACAAAAAAAAAGGCCCAGAGACCTTCACTAGGTTCATGTGATGATCCCTCAACGGCCAATCGTTCTTATATTGGGTAGTGGGGGGGGCAAGCTTCAAAAGCAGAAAAGTGCAAAGAACAACAGGACACACTTGTATACTCACCCCTCCAAAATGACAGTTTTCAGCATGTTGCCACATTTGCTTCATGTCTTTTTGACATGAAAAAAAGAAGACCCCCGCACAATGGCAACTGCAGATGCATGAGCCGAGGACAGGCACAGTGGGCGCACGGCACCCGAGGGCTCCCAGACGGGAGAAGCCAGGCTCACCCCCACAGGCCGCCCACCGCCCACCACACGCCCGCAGCAGCATCCCGGGATTCTGGTTCTCCACGCCCACGTCACCCACCGTGAGCCCCAAGTCCAACAGCGAGAAGCCAAACACAAGCTCCCGCTGCAGCTCCCACCTCCCGCGAGCCTTGCTCAGGGTGAATGAGTAAAACAAAGGTGACATCTGCCTTTCAGGAACCCTAAGTTCCACTTACTCTCCCCATCGCCAGTTGACTACGCATCCTTCCAGTCTACGGGATGTACCCAGGAACAGAGAGCTGCTGTATGGGGTCTGCATGCCAAGCAGCAACGCTACCCCACTGGACTTGTGCTCTGCGATTTCATCAATCAACACAGCTTGATCTCCCCCATGTTGACGTAAACAAGTGTAGCTCAGTCTTTCCGACTGCTGTGTATTATTCATCACATAAAAACAGCATTCCTATTGTTTAAATTATTCCAGAACATGGAAAATGATGGAGAGTTTCCCAAACATTATATAAGGCTAGCATAACTCTCATACCAAAACCAGAAAAATGAGTACAGAAAAGAACTACAGTCCAAGATCAGTAGAGTATGATTGTAAAAAAAAAAAAATTACAAAATAGAAATAAATCAAACCCAGTCATTACCATATTAAAATAAGATATCACAGCTAAAGAGGGTGTATCCAAAAATGCTGATTCAACATTAGGGACTCTATTAACATTCCGTCACCATTTTAACACATTTCAGAAGATTTCTGGTGAAGGTAGCCAAATTATTATTTCTTTAACAAAAAAAAGTTAGCTACATCACTTAACTGAAAACAGGAAAGGGCAAAATCTCCAGGTCCAGAGGTGAGGAGGGAAGAGCAATCAGCCTTACAGGGCCCGGCCTGCCCGGGCTCCCACACAGCTGCAGCGGTCGGAGGACGTGGGGAGCTGCAGGGCCCCGGGCAGAGTGTGGAGGCCACTCTAGGGCTGGAATCTGGCCCTACCACCTTCCAGCTGTGGCAAGTGACCACACCCTCTCACCCAGCCTCCAGCTCACAGGCATCACCCGAAGCAGACCAGAGTGTCAGCTGCGACAGCGCTGTCACCTGAGCCGCACCTCCAGCCAGCCCAGGGCTGGGCCCTCAGCAAGCACCCACCAGAGACCACTGGGGAGACAGAATCACCCTCGAGAGCTCTGCCTCAGAGGCTGTGGTGCCCCAAATCCTGAGCCAGGAAACATACGTAAAAATGGGTCTAGCATGAGTCACGCTGGTAGAGCCCTGCAAAGGCAACTGGGAAACTGCTCAGGGGCGGTTCTGCACACAGCCCTCCCGCAAGACCTACTGTGAAGGCACGGTAATTAAGGCAGCCACTCCACACCTGTCAGAACGGCCAGGCTCCACAACACTGACAGCGCCACGTGCTGGCGAACCCTCATCACTGCCGGTGGGAACGCCGAATGGTGCAGCCACAATGGAAAGACAGGTTGGTAGTTTCTCACAAAACTAAACATACTCTTACCATACGATTCAGCAATCCCACTCCTTGGTATTTACCCAAGGAAGCGGAAAACTTATGTCCACACAAAAACCTGCACACAGAGGTTTATAGCAGTTTCATTCATAATTGCCAAAACCTGGAAGCAACCAAGCTGTCCTTCAGCAGATGAATGAATTGATAAACTGTGGTACCTCCAGATAATGGAATATTGTTCAGCCTTAAAAAGGAATGAAGTATTGAGACATACTACAACATGGATGAACTTTGAATACATTATGCTAAGTAAAAGAATCTGGTCACAAAAGGACAAATGTGTATCATTCCACTTTTTTTCTTTTTGGCCTCACCACATGGCATGCGGGACCCTAGTTCCCTGACCAGGGGTTGAACCCACGCCCTCGGTAATGAAAGTGTGGAGTCCTAACCACTGGACCACCAGAGAACTCCCTGATTCCACTTATATGAGATCCCAAGAGTAATCAAATTTATAGAGACCGAAAGTAGAAAGGTAGCTGCAAGGGAATGGGGAGGAGAGGATGAAGAGTTAAGTGTTTAATGGGGAGTTTCAGTTTCACAAGATGAAGAAATTCTGGAGTGGATGGTGGTGATGGCTGCCCAATAATGTGAACGTACTTAATGCCACTGAACTGTACACTTAAAAATGGTCGCAATGGTGGTTTTTCGTCATGTATATGTTATCACACATACACACACGCAAAGAATACTCTGCCCTCAGGGAGTTTACATTCCAGTGGAGTTCCAGGAGAGAGGAGGGAGGATGGGGTAAGGTAATTTTCAAAGGGATAATAATCGAAATTTTCCAGAGATGAAAGGAAACTCAAGTATCCAGATTTAAAAGGGTACCCAGGGTTCTGAGCAAGATAAATAAAAGCAAATCAATACCTCAACACATCATTTCTGAAACCACATAACATGAAGGATAAAAAGAAAACCTTAAAACCTAAGTACCCATAAAGAATAAGTTAATTCACAGACTTCAGCATGAGAAAAGAAACAGAAACACAGACCTTTGTGCAGCCTCAACAGACAGGAGTAGATGACGGAGCCTCTCTAAAGTGTTAAGGGAAAAAATAATTTCTCATCTAAATTATCACTGAACATGAGGCAAAATGTATTTTCAGACATGCAAAAACTAAGGGAGTTTAATATACATATCGCTTTCACAAATGAAATGCTAAAAGAGGTACTAGAGCAAGGATATAAACCCAGAAGGAGCACAGGGGAGAGTGGTAATTCTAAAACCATTTTTATATTTAAAAAGAACGTGAGGCCTCCTTTCTCACATTTACCTACACTCCGTGCAGAAACCCCAATTAAAATGACAGTAAGGAATTTCAAAGGAAGGGTAAACCCGCAAGGGCAAAGACAACAGAGGAATGAGTTAGAGACGCCAAACGCCAACAATGGGGAAGCCGACGGGAAGAGTCGCTCAGCGAGAGGCACGCTGCTGCAGGAGTAAGGCCCGTGGCTCGGGGCTCCTCTTGCCCACAAAGCCTTTCCCTTTTAAAATGTCTAAAATGACAAAAGGTGGGGGCTCCTTGGTGGCGCAGGGGTTAAGAATTCACCTGCCAATGCAGGGAACACGGGTTCGAGCACTGGTCCAGGAAGATCCCACATGCCGCAGAGCAACTAAGCCCGTGTGCCACAAATACTGAGCCTGCGCTCTAGAGCCCGTGTGCCGCAACTACTGAGCCCGCGTGCCACAACTACTGAAGCCCATGCGCCTAGAGCCCGTGCTCTGCAACAAGAGACGCCACCGCAATGAGAAGCCCGCACACGGCAACAAAGAGTAGCCCCCGCTTGACACAACCAGAGGAAACCCGCACGCAGCAACAAAGACCCAACACAGCCAAAAATAAATAAATAAATTTTTAAAAAACGACCCAATGCAACCAAAGAGAAATAAATAAATATTTTTTAAAAACTAAAGGTGGAAAAAAAAAAAAAAACTAAAGGTGGGGCTTCCCTAGTGGCACAGAGGTTAAGAGTCCGCCTGCCAGTGCACAGGACGCAGGTTCGAGCCCTGGTCCAGGGAGATCCCACATGCCACGGAGCTAAGCCTGTGTGCCACAACTACTGAACCTGCGCTCTAGAGCCTGCGAGCCACAACTATGGAGCCCATGTGCCACAACTACTGAAGCCCATGTGCCTAGAGCCCGTGCTCCACAACAAGAGACGTCACCGCAATGAGAAGCCCGCGCACGGCAACAAAGAGTAGCCCCCACTCGCCACGACTAGAGAAAGCCTGTGTGCAGCAACAAAGACCCAAAGCAGCCAAAAATGAATACATTAATTAATTGATTTTTTAAAAATAAATAAATATAACAAAATGTAACATACAATCATTGTGCAAAGGAAAGAAAACACTGACACTGACACACTAAAAGTGAGAAATGAACATGTGGAAGTTAAAACAGAAAGTAACAGCTCAGAGTTATCAGTGGTTTTCCAAGGGGAGCAGGAACAGGGTGGGGAGAGCCGGCATCATCGTGCTCCTTCCTGTCATAGGCCTTAAGAACTATATAATTAATCCCTTACATCTCACAGGCCTCCTACAACACGAGCTGACACGGTAAGTGGCTGGGGGGGCTAGGCAGCCCCTGCAGGGCCACATGGAACAGAGGAGGGGTCTCCAACATAACGGGAAAGGCACCACTCTGAAAAGAAGGGAAAGGTGACCTGAATGACAACACTCAGCACTGAAAACTAGTCAATGAGCACAGGCCCTGTCCCAACACTTGGAGACAGAGCAGTAAACAAAGCGTGTACCTTATTCTTGTGGAGCTAATATTCCAGAGGGGAGAGACAGAGATTTAAAAATACAGATATAACATTAGGGAAAGAGGAAGGAGAAAGATGGGGCGGAGGATGGAAAAGTGGCAGGAAGAGTCACTGGAGCAACCCTCAAGCTCCTTTCCCCGGGGCTCCGACCTCGGGCACACGGGGCCCCACTCTCTCGGCTGCTCAGAAATCCAGCTGCAGCCCGCTGAGTCCATTCTGTGAATCTGAGCAGAGTCATCAGGGAGAAGCCTCAATGCCGGACAGCAGGAAGCGCTTCAGGACGTCCCCCAGAGCCCAGCCAGGACAGGGACCAAGCTCCAGTCCTTCTTCTGGAGACAGAAGAGAGACTTAGATGGAAAAGTCAAGTTTGCAAGTATGGTTAAAACACACACACACATTTCCTAACATCCCCTTTGTTTCCAACATTTCACACTAATCTACCTGGAATAGATCTTGGTCCCACCTTCACTGAATGATGACAGGACCTCCAGTCTTACAGCAAAGAGCTCTCTGTAAAGAACAATGAGATCAGTACAGAGTCTGCTACAGAACAGGGGCTGAGGGCAGTGACGGCTCCATTACTCCGTAAGAACTCTCTACTGAGAAGATTTATTTTATGGAATTTAGAATTGACTCACAGCAGAAGTCTTGCTTCTTCTGCAGAAATGCACCTATGACAGTAAAGACTTTATAACTGACCTATTCCTTGTTTTGTTTTGTTTTCACTGCAAAGAAGCTTGGAACCACAGACGAGCTCAAGGTCAGCCTTGGGCCCACCACCTGTGTGCCTCTCTCCCCACGGCCCCAACCTTAACCTTGTGGCGATGCGTGAGTTGCTGTCTTCCGACTCCATGCCTGCCTGTCCTCTCTGTCTTCCCAGTGTAATATGACAAATCTCTGGCCCTTACACACCGCCAGGGTACGGAAGGTGGTGCAGCTGCAGCGGGACAATCGAGAAGTTCCTTAGCTGCCATGTGACCCAGCGATTCCACTCCTAGGATCTACCCAAGACAGAACTGAAAACATGTTCACACAAAAACTTGTGCAAGAATTTTCACTAAATTATTCAAAAAAACAACCCAATGTCCAACAACTGATAAACAGATAAAAGAAGAAGTGATCTGGACTTCCCTGATGGTCCAGTGGTTAGGACTCCACACTTCTACCGCCAGGGGGCCCAGGTTCAATCCCTGGTCGGGGAACTAAGATGCCACATGCCGCACGGCAGGGAAAAAAAAGAAGTGTGATCTATCCATACAGTGGGATATTCAGTCATAAAAATGAATGAAGTAGGCTTCCCTGGTGGCGCAGCGGTTAAGAATCTGCCTGCCAATGCCGGGGACACAAGTTTGAGCCCTGGTCCGGGAAGATCCCACATGCCTCGGAGCAACTAAGCCCGTGCGCCACAGCTACTGAGCCTGCGCTCTAGAGCCCGTGAGCCAAAACTACTCAGCCCGCGTGCCTAGAGCCCGTGCTCCACCGCAAGAGAAGACACTGCAATGAGAAGCCCACGCACCGCAACAAAGAGTAGCCCCTGCTCGCCACAACTAGAGAAAGCCCGTGCATAGCAACGAAGACCCAATGTAGCAAAAAATTAAAATTTTTTTTTAAATGAATGAAGTATGGAGACATGATACGACACGGATGAACCTTGAGAACACTGTGCTGAGAGAAAAGAGCCGGTCACAAAAGGCCACATACTACGTGATTCTATTCATGTAAAATGTCTAGAATAGGCAAATCTGGAGACAAGGTAGAATGGTGGTTGCCAGGGGCTGGGGAACAAGGGGAAATGGGGAGTGACTGCCCAATAGGCAGCAGGCTTCTCACTGAAATGACGAAAATATTCGGGAATTGGATAGTGGTGATGGTTGCATTAACACTGAGAATGTACTACAGAACCAATGAATTATATACTTTAAAATAGTTTAATTGATGAATTTTAGGTTAATCTTATCTCAGTTTGTAACCTATCAAATCTTCTGTTGAATAGGAAAGGTATTAAACATATTAAGTTGTATCATTCACATGTCTGTAATGTATTTTCCTATTCTAATTCTAATACATGCCTAATGCATAACGATAAGTCACTGCACATAGCAGGGGCATGTGCTGCACACACCGGGAACCCTAAGTCAAAAGAACTGGATCGAAGTCCACATAACGCGCAGTCCCTGACCCACCCCACCCACAGCCTGGCAACCAGCCCCACCCCAGCAGGAGAAGAACCGGAGTGTAGTCTAAGGACAGGGCACACCGGAGGGGGCGCTCAAGGCAGTGAACTACAAGACACAGCCAGCACAAGGACACTTGCCAAGATCTAGGGAAGACACCTGCTGATACTGACGGTGGGTCCTGACCAACTGGCCCTCAGTGAAGCCTCCACCCAGGAACTGCCGTCAGCTCCCAGACCTCCGTCTCAACAGTGGGCCGGCAGTCGAAGGCCATCAGACGTGTGAGGAAAACTTACCATGAGAGATAAGAATTTAAAAGCAGGGACTTCCCTGGTGGTCTAGTGGTTAACAATCCACCTTCCAATGCAGGGGACGCAGGTTCGATCCCTGGTTGGGGAACTAAGATCCCACATGTCACAGGGCAACTAAGCCCGTGCACCACAACTACTGAGCCCACGTGCCGCAAGAAGAAGATCTCGCATACCGCAACTAAGACCCGACGCAGCAAAATAAATAAATATTAAAAAAAGAAAAAGATGTTGCAAGAAGAAAGGCAACTGGAAATTCTAAAAAATAAAATAAAGATGGCCAAAATTTTATTGTAATTCCCCCACCAAGAGATAAAATCTATTTCTCCACATTCTTGATTCTGGCCTGGGCCTGTGACTGCTCCCACCAACTGAATATGGCAAAAGTGATGCCAGACCAGAGCCAGCCTCGCCTTTAAAAGGACTGGCAGGGCTTCCCTGGTGGCACAGTGGTTGAGAGTCCGCCTGCCGATGCAGGGGACACGGGTTCATGCCCTGGTCCGGGAGGATCCTGCATGCCGCGGAGCGGCTGGGCCCGTGAGCCATGGCCGCTGGGCCTGTGTGTCCGGAGCCTGTGCTCCGCAACGGGAGAGGCCACAGCAGTGAGAGGCCCGCGTACCGCAAAAAGAAATTAAAAAAAAAGGACTGGCAGACAGGGAGTTCCCTGATGGCCTAGTGGTTAGGATTCCAGGCTTTCACTGCCATGGCCCAGGTTCAATCCCTGGTCGGGGAGCTGAGATCCCACAAGCTGCACGGTACGGCCTAAAAGTAAAAAAATAAAAATAAGAAAAAAATAAAAGGACTGGCAACTTCACTTCCTCCTTCAGGAACCAGCCACCACGCTATGAGGAGGCCCAAGCAGCCTCACAGGAGGCCTATGTTGGGGAGAACGGTGGACCGTGGCCAACAGCCAATTCCAACACACAGCCACAGCAATGAAACAAACTGACACCACAAGAGCAGAAACAAGCTAACCCTGGCATACAACGTCCAAACTGCAAAACTGTAAACAAATAAATGTTGTTGTGCTTTCAGCCACTAAGTTCTGGAATAGCTTATCAGGGAGGAATAGATAACCCAGACACCACAATATTGGGAAGAACTGGGGAAGGGGAAGTGGGAGGCCAGCGGGAAAGAAAGCTAAATCCTTATCTCCTGTACATAGAACTTAACACATAACATATAAACCACAAAGTTCTCAACTCAGCAAAATTAGAAAGTTATTTTTTTTAAGTACAGATAGATACCACAAGAAACAGCTGGAAGAGCAGAGCAGTTGTCTCCTTGGAATAGTTACCCAGACTGTTACCATTTGATATGACCCTCGCAGAGGAAACTGTCTTTAGGGCACCTGGTTCCGTCTGATCAATGAAAGGTAAACTGGAAATACACCTAAACATTTGGTTGGTAAGACTGCAGTTATCACAGATTTTCCATAAAATGTACTTTCTGATTATAAAATTAATAATGATTAAGCTTTCTATTTTGCCTTGATGATGTATCAAGAAACTGCACATCCTTGAAAATAAGATTTCCTATAAACTCTAGGCTGGAATTCACAACTCAGTTTCTACTACATCATTCCCATGCTGGGAACTCACAAAGGGAGGAGAGAGGTGAGAAGGTGCCAGGATCTGGGCACCAGCTGAAGGACCAGCTCTGAGACCTCCAGCCAATAGCAGAGAACAAGAGAAGCAGTTGGTACAGACCCAGGGAAGCAGCAATGGCTTCTAGGAGACAAGCCCACAACGAGGGCACAGCCAAGAACAGGGGCCAGGCTCCACCCAAACACCCAGGGTGCTGTGCCCGGCCCCAAGGAGTTACCTTGGAGTCCTCGAGAGGTAGAGCTGTAAAGCCAGGGCAAGGTCCTATGGAAACACGTTTCATTCCTAGTGGGCCATCAAGACACAGATTTCCTCTATCTCAGAGGTCTACCAACCTACAAAAATGAACAGGGCCCCTCTCCAAAGGAAGCAGAGAGGGTAATTACCTATGATGTGCTCTGACCCTTTGCTGATATAACTGCTAATTCACAGAAATCCCTAAAGCAGCCAAGAGCATACTGGCATCTGAGAAATGCACACAAGCTTAGCCTCCACGTTGGACAAACAAGAACCACCAATATTTTTTTCGAAGAAGTTGAATTTTAAGAAATAAATACTTTTTTATATAGATTTCAGAACTCAACAAAAAGAATCCAATAAGCTGTTAACGTGATGCTCGATCCCACTCGTCTTCCACAAATAAGGTACACAACTTCAGATGCAGAGCAAAAGGGAGAAAACCCCAACACGCACCGTCCTCCACGCCTCCCCAGCAGCTCTCCTCCTGCGCGGTGCCGCTCCCCGAAACAAGCCTTCCTTCCTCACCTGAGGAAGAGGAAGCAGCCTGAAGTCCGCCAGCTCCTCCCCATGCTCAGGCCAGCTCCCGCCTCCCCCCGCCCCAGAAGGAATCCAGCAGCTGAGAAGCCAGGGGCCTGGGGCAGGGCCCAGCCCCCGGGTCACAAGGACGGACCACACACCCCTCCGCGTCACACGCAGGCCTGGAGCGGGCTGTCTGCTCCCCGACACGGCACAGGGGCGGCCGCGGCGCCGACACGCGGGCCAGTCCAGGCGGCGGAGCGCGGGCAGGAGCCGCGCAGTCCTGGGGGCACCGCCAGGAGCAAGAGCTTCCACTCGAGTGGGGGCAGGTGGGGGACAGCAAGACGGGGGGTCAGGAGAGCAGAAAGGGCACGATGCCAAGTGGGGCGATCAACGTGAGAACTGATGTGTGAGTCAAGGACTCAATGAGAGTTTAATTCCTCAATAGGCTTTTCCTTGCTCCCGAACCTCGAAACCCAAGTAAATGTAACGCTTACAAAAATACTGTCTAGACAGTGAGTGGCGCTTCTACCTGTCTGCTTTCGTCAGACAAAACTCAGGGCCGTCACCGACACCCTCCCTACGCCGTCCCTCCCCCCCAGCCCACAGGCCTCAGCCCTTTTCCTGCAGAGCTCTTGCCCCGGCTGATCTGACGAGGCTGGCTCTCCTGTCACAGCCAGAAGCCCGTCGCTGGCGGGCCACCTCCACCTTGCACCAGCACCACAGGCCCCGAGCCGGCTGACCAGCCAGCAGCCCCGAGGCAGCAGCGCTCCACTCCGCGGGCATCGGAGGCCACCGGCCCCACCCCAGAGCTTAGGACTCAGTAGGTCTAGGGTGGGCCCCAATACGCGTGTCTAAGAAGTTCCCAGGTGACAGATGCTGTCAGTCTGGGGACCACTGAGAACCCCTGGACTAGGTTACGGGGCCGCAACCTGGCTCAACCCAGAGGTTTCCCTCGTGCTCATAGCGCGTATCATGCGCTTCCACAGTGAGAAGGAAACAAGGGACATCGTGGAAGCACGCGACTCTCAGAGCGCCCAGTCAGAGATGACGCGGCCCTGTTCACTGTCCAAAGCAAATCACGTGGCCACGCCAAATTTCAATGGGGCAGAGCTGTTCAGTCCTACAAGGCACCCAAAGCAGGGACAGCTGGAAAGATTCTAACCCGAACACACAGTGAGCACAGGCCGGTCTCCTGCACCCTCTTCCCTCTCCGGAATCCTCCCACCACCAACTTAGAGAGGACTCCAAGAAACGCACTTCCCAAAGCAAACAGATTCATGTCCGTCTCCCTCTCCCTCTCCCTCTCCCTCTCCCTGTCACACACACACACACACACACACACACACACACACCCGCTTAAAACCCTCAAAGGCCTCACATTGCTCTCTGGATGAAAAGCCTTACTACAGCCTCAGAGAGCCTGCCCACCACTGCAGCCCGGGTCTACACATAGCTCCCTCACCCTCTGCTCCAGCCTCGTCAGCCTTCTGTCCACTCCCGTCACAGGCTCTCTGCACTGCCTGCTCCCTTATCTAGAACAGTCACACCACCCTTACCAAGCCCACCCTCTACCAAGGCCTCTTCTGCTCTCTGCTCCAGCCTCAGTCCCATCAGGAAGTCCTTCCTGACACCCAACCCACAGTTAGGCATAATCTCCTTATAGATGTACTAAATGTACCCAACCTCTCCTTCGTGACTTTTCTTCCTTCATCAGGGAGAATTCTGAACACACATAAAGGTAGAGAGAACAAGCAGGGCCCATGTACCGCACCACCATCACCCCACACCAGCCCTGATCCAGCCACACCCTCACGGCTCCCTTTCCACAGAACTGTGAAGCCAATCGCAGATGGTGTATCATTTCTTTGATAAATTCTGTATGCATGCCTACAAGGTACAAATTCTTTTCTTAAACAAAACCAAACCACTATGGCAGCTAAAAAAAAAAAAAGAATTCCTTAACGACAAATTGAGTCAGTGTTCCAATTTCTAATTGTCCCAAATATCATAAACAGTGTTTAGTCACATCTCTAACTAACTGGCCCGTCTTGGATGCACATAAGCCCTCCGCAGTGCAATCAGCCTCTTATCCACAACCCCCTTCTTTTTCCTTGTGGAAGAGACCTGGTCACTGGTCCTGCAGGTTCCCACGTTCTGAGTTCCACCAGTGGCAATCCCACAGTGTAGTTTAATGTGTTCCTTTCCCCACGCCCATATTTCCTATTAATTGCTTGTGGGAGGTAAAGGGCTGATCAGTTTCAGGTTCAGTTATTTAGCAAGACTATTTCACAGGTTTTTCTTTTTATTATTTTTTTAAATTTATTTATTTATTTATTTATTTATTTATTTATTTATTTATGGCTGTGTTGGGTCTTCGCTGCTGCACGCGGGCTTTTTCCACTTGCGGCGAGCAGGGCTAGTCTTCGTTGTGGTGTGCAGGCTTCTCATTTTGGTGGAGCACGGGCTCTAGGCGTGCAGGCTTCAGTAGTTGTGGCTCGCGGGCTCTAGAGCACAGGCTCAGTACTTGTGGCGCACGGGCTTAGCTGCTCTGCAGCATGTGGGATCTTCCCGGACCAGGGATCGAACCCATGTCCCCTGTTACAGGTTTTTCAAAGACGCAATCTTTTGTCCACTGTTTCTCCTGTTTCATCCCTCTCACAGGTCTGTCAAGTCCATGAGACCAAGGACATGGGTGTTTTGGCTCATCACTGGAACACAGCTAATTTCTTAATTCTCAGTGAATGAAGAAATGTCGCCAGAAGTACACTGCCATACTAACTAACAAAATACACTGGCCCACCCTCCTATTTATATAGAGACAGCACAGACAGTCTTATGTGCAACATGCTGCCATGACAGGGCCTGGTGCTCAGAGGAACAACCAACCTGGGAACAGAAAACCAAACACACCTAGTGCCATGGGCGCAGCATTGGCAACACTAGAGGAAACAAATGAAGGCGGAGCTGTAAGAGCAGCTCAGCAAGGCCAACCGGGACGCCTTAGGAAGGAGCCACAGCAATGCAAGGACCGTGAGATGGAGCACAGCTCATCCCCGAGGGGAAGCAGCATGACGATGAGATCTCAGAGCAGCTACAAGGGGCCAGGGAGCAAAGATGCTAGAAAACACAAAGGGGCCACACGCCACACTCAAGACCTAAGGCTTCCTCTTCTGGGTGAACAGGAAGGCACAAGAGACACATTTTCAGCTGGTAGGTGACATCAGTTTCTTTTTGGAAGGAACCAAGGTAGATCAGAAACGAGGCCCACCTTCAGTTTCACTAGTTCACAGGGAGATAAAAATGGTGCCCTCTCCACCCAATCTTTCAAATTGTGAATATTAGGATCACCTGGGCCAACCCTCCCCTCTTTTTAAATTTTATTTCATTTATTTATTTTTTGGAGGTGTTCGGTCTTCCCAGCTGCGCACGGGCTTCTCATTGTGGTGGCTTCTCCTGTGGCGGAGCACGGGCTCCAGGCACACGGGCTTCAGTAGTTGTGGCACGTGGGCTCAGTAGTTGTGGCTCTTGAGCTCTAGAGCACAGACTCAGTAGTTGTGGCGCACGGGCTTAGTTGCTCCTTGGCGTGTGGGATCTTCCCGGACCAGGGGTCGAACCCATGTGTCCTGCATTGGCAGGAGGACTCATAACCACTGTGCCACCAGGAAGTCCCCAACCCTCCCCTCTTATTCTGAGCCCCCATGCTGAACCCCAGCCCATCAATGCCACTACAGCCCTCTCTCCTGCATCTGCCCACTCCTCCTACCCCACCTCCTGTGCCTGGGTAAGGCCACCGTTCTCTAGCAGTGGTCTACGAGCCTCCTCTCTGACCTCTCTCACCTGCCCATGGCCCTCCACCTTGCCAACCTCACACTAGGGCAAGCACACCTACGCCAATCCCCTTTATCCACACCACTTCTTATACGTGAGCCAGCACACAAGGGGCTGAGAGTCTGTTCATGCAAGCAGTCACTCAACGTCTGACAGTCATTAGGGTACTGTCCTACGCACTGGGGGTATCACAGTAAGCAGAGCCGAAAGGAGAAAAATCTCCACCCTTATAGACATCTTGATGCAGTCAGGCAGGCAGACAAATAAGGAAAACACCCAGAATGTCAGAGGATAAGAGTCATGGAAAAGAAGCTACGGCAGATGGGCAGAGCCAGACAGCAAGAGGGTGTCTGAAATCAGTGGTCAGGGACGGTGCCTGAGAAGGGGAGGTTTGAGCAAAGACCTAAAGGCAGGTAGAGAGGAAGCCAGGTAGGTGTCCAAGTAGAAGGAATAGCAGGTACAGCAGCACGGATGCAGTACTTGAGGCAAGCCAGAGGCCAGAATGGCTACAGCAGAGTGAGAATGCAGTGCACAAAGGCGAGCGAAGCACAAAGTGTTCAAGACATACCTACAAGGGCTCCCAAGACTGGCAGGGAGTCTGGGGTCATTTTCTAGGAGTGAGGTGCAAGCTGAGAGCTGAATGAGAAGAAATTAATACGAAAAGCCAGCTGTGCCCACACATGCACTGAAGTGTAAGTGTGTGTATGGGGGTCACAGGGGAGAGCAGGGGCAAAAACTGACCATGCCAAGGCCCAAGGAAAAAGCATGGCAGCAACAGATGGGCTGAAGAGGTCAGGTGAGATCAAAATAAGAAGTGCAGGGGACTTCCCTCGTGGTGCAGTGGTTAAGAATCCGCCTGCCAATGCAGGGGACATGGGTTCAATCCCACATGCTGCAGAGCAACTAAGCCCAGGCACCACAACTACTGAGCCTGTGCTCTAGAGCTCACGAGCCACAACTGCTGAAGCCTGTGCACCCCAGAGCCCGTGCTCCACAACAAGAGAAGCCATCACAATGAGAAGCCCACGCACCGCAATGAAGAGCAGCCCCCGTTCACTGCAACTAGAGAAAGCTCGCGCGCAACAACGAAGACCCAACACAGCCAAAAATAAAAAATATAATAAAATTAAAAAAAAAAAACATAATCTTAAAAAAAAAAAAAAAGAAGTGCAGTGAGGGAATTCCCACCATCGTCCAGTGGTTAAGACGCCACGCTTTCACTGCCGAGGGCCCAGGTTCAATCCCTGGTCAGAAAACTGAGATGCAGCGAGCTGCGCGGCATGGCCAGAAAAGAAAAAAAAAAAAGTGCAGTGAGAGGCAGAAAACCCAGTGAGAGATTGGTCTTGAACCCCAAAGGGCACTGGAGCTCCTGGAGAAGGGGCCTCACATGATCACACGTGCGTTTTAGACAGACTAGGCAGGGTGTGGAGAGCTGAGCAAGGGTCGCACAACTGGAGTCAGAGACATGCTTTCTGATCTGTCCACCTATGTAACCAGCAGCACAGCCCAAGGGAAAAACTCACCAAGATGTGAAAACTGCTGACATAAACATACCCTTGACAGCATGACACACTTCATCCAGATCATCAATTCTTTCTATGACAACCCAGTCAACTTAAAAATTGAGCTCCCAGGACTTCCCTGTGGTCCAGTGGTAAAGAATCCACCTTACAATGCAGGGATGTGGGTTCGATCCCTGGTCAGGGGACTAAGACCCCACATGCCGCAGGGCAACTGAGCCCGCGCGCCACAACTACTGAGCTCGCGCGCCTCAACTACAGAGCCCGCGTGCCACAAATTACAGAGCCCATGCGCTCTGGAGCCCGCACGCCCTGGGTCCTGCACACCAAAACTAGAGAAGAGAAAACCCGCGCACCACAACGAAAGATCCCGCATGCCTCAGCAAGGATCCCATGTGCCACAACTAAGACCTGAGGCAGCCAAAAATAAATAAAATAAATAAATAATAAATAAATCTTTTTAAAAAATTGAGCTCCCAACTCCTCCAGTAAGATAAAACATTGTTTCTCTACACACCCACTAGGGAAGTCTCACTACCGGGGCTTTTGAGCTGCAGGCCAGCACTCAGCTCAACCACTACTTAGCAGTTTCCATCCTTGTATGTCTTGTTGAAACTATTAGGTATTACAGACATTAAGATGCTTTGAAAACTCATCTTTGGCCGTTTGTTTTCTGGAAGACAAACTCAAGAACAAAACTACTTCAAGACAGCCTGAATTTTTAAAGTAGCAAACCAAATCTCATCAAATCAGTTCCTTCAAAAGCTATATTGCAACCAACAGACAAATGCAAAATGCTGACGAGTCCCCGGGGTAACTAATTTAAGTCTTTTTCTCTCCAAAAGAAATACCTGTTATGTAAATAACAGTTCCTTAAAAATGAAATTAACAAATCACATAAAGGCAGTTTGTAAAGTATAAGCATAATCCTGGGAATTTCCATGTCACCTCTTGCTTTTGTGTACTTTATATTCTTTTTACTTTGCCCAGGGATACAGAGAAGTACAGCAGAAACATCACTGCTTGATTCATCCTGGTGGTGGATACAGGTCTACTCTATTATTTGTTTGCAATATTTCATAGTTAATTTTTATTCAACATTTGAGTTACCTATGATGAGAAAAGGAAAAGAGACAGCCCTGCCTAGCAAACAGTGTCTTAGCTCCCCAATTAAAGTAGGGTGACCTTAGGCCAGCCCCTTACTTTCCATACTCAGCTTCTTCCAGAGGGTCCCTTTCTGCTCCAACATGACTTACAAAAAAGAGAGGCAAACAGGCCACATGCTGGCATTAAAATGGGTTGTTTATCCCAAGTCATATGCCCATTTATTCAGCATTCACTGAGTGCCTGCCATGAGAAGGCACCAGCAGAGGCCAGGCTGCCCAAGGCTATAAGAGTCCTACCTCAAGAGCTCTCCAACAGGAGAGAAAAGTTACATATGGCCACTGAAGGGCAGGGTCCTCTGTGCTCAAAAGGGAGGACAAGCAGTGGTCCACACCCAACAACAGTCCATGCAGAGGCCTGGGTCAGGATAGGGCACCACATATTTGGGGAACAAGGACACATTTAGTGCAGTCCAGCAGAGATAAGAGTGAAGCTCAGAAGACTAAGATGCTTATCCAAATCTGCATACATCCTATAGCCAAGCAGTCCAACCCCAAAAAACACCAACCAACCAACCAAAAACTGTATACTAGAATATGTATGCAAAAAGCCTTGTATCTTCAGTTCCCACTGATTAACTAAAGTGTTTACTCAGAAAGGTTATTTGTGTCGATTAAAAAGGGCAGGGCAAAATTAATTTGGAACTTCAGCATCATCTTAGCACATCCATTTCAAACGTGTGTGCTCAGTGGCAATCCTATATCTCATATAGCACACGTTTTATTAGCGTTTTCTATCCTCTCACCAGCACTTCTTAGTAAGTGTGATTCCGCCTATTTTTACATGTTTTACACTGAAGCATCAAACCGTAAAAAAGTAACTAATTAGTTTACATTCTGCCATATGAGTAAACCTTTTAAAATTGTACTACTTGTAGGAGGAGAAGTCATCCGAATAAATGGAAGGCTTGGCCCACTCTTCCGTAACTAGGCCACAGGGTCTCTAATTCCTAACTTCTAATTCTCACAATTCTGACTTATTCTCCCCATTTGATTGCTCACATTTGAGCGGGTACTATTTTAACGGCCCTGTGTAAATCGGCTGAATAAAAACCATGAGCCTAGTAGCCACACGTGGTAGGCTGTTTACCTTGCTGTTTTGTTCTGTGTCTCCACAAATTTTAGACGTTACATATGAATATATCATAAAAGTGCACACAGAATAATAAACTGCCCATCACTTTTTATTTATTTACTTTTTTGGCCGTGCCACACCGCGTGCGGGATCTTAGTTCCCCGACCAGGGATCGAACCCGTGCGCCCTGCACTGGAAGCAGAGTCTTAACCACTAGACCGCCAGGGAAGTCCCATGCCCATCATTTTTTGAAACTCAGAAAGTTATTTTTCTAATACTCTTAAATTGGAATGTTTACCACTGGAATCCCAGGCCAGCCTGATCTGTAGTAATGCCGTCAGGAGGGGAGGATTTTTGTACTACATAGATCACAGTTTTTCACAAAAGCTTACGCAAACTCACAACCCTGCAGAAAGTCCTCACTTTACCAACCACTGGCCCAAAACTGAAGGCTGCTGGGCGTCTGAGAAAATGGAAGAAAAGGAAAGGAAATGACTCAAAGTAATCGTGCTTAAGGCATGAGTCCTCTTCACTTCCAGTCGGCAGTTTAGATTTGAACTACGGTCGGTGGTGAGGTACAGGAGCACAGCAACCACGCCAGGAAAGGGCTGTGCTCCCAGGACTTGTTTCCCTCGTGGTGATTAGAGCTGTGCTTCTTTAATGGTGCTCTCGTCACATTTAAATATGTAACGAGGATATTTAAAACAGCTGGGAAAATAAAAGAGTTAAATTCCCAGCTTCATACATGAGATGGCTCCTAACTTATTTTCCATCTTAATAATCTCATTTTAAAATACATAAAGTAAGAGTCGGTATAATCGACGCGTGGTAGCAACGTGAGGTTTGTAAGTTGTTTCGTGATTAGGGAACACACATCTTGGCGTTTAAGTCATTTAAAAGTCAAGGCCTTGAAAGTCTGAGCGCGGGCTGTCAGTCCTGAAGAACTTCCCTAACCTCGCTCTGAAGTCACCCTAACCGAATGGGTCCCCTGTTCTGCTACACGCGCACACGCGCACACACCCCGGAGCCCTAATTACCTGCCTAAGAATGATTAACGTCCCAGTGAGACCAAGTTTCCCCCCGCATGTCAAACCTGTGACCACTCACGTCCCGGCATCGGCGAGAGCGAGAAAAAACTAAGGCTGCACCGGGTCCTGCGCCTTCTGCCCAGACTCGAGACCAGCAGCATCGCTTAAACGCCGAGATTTTAAACCGCCCTTCTGGCGAGTGGGACAGAGTCGGCCGTGCGGCCGGGCCGCTCCGCTGCGCGGCCGGGGCCTCGGGGCCGCCGTCTGGCCAAGCGCGGGGGCCGAGGGCCGGCAGCCCCGGGTGGGGTCCCCGCGCCTCCACCTGCCAAGGCCCGGGGCTCCGGGCGCCCGCGCTGACCAACGGCCGGCGTCCGAGTGTCACCCGGACCCTCCGCAGACAAAAAGCGCCTCCCCGGCCCCGGCCGCCCCTCCCACCGCCGCCCGGCCCCGGCCCCGGCCAGCGCCTCACAAAGGCCGGCCCGGCCCGCTGGGCGCCGCAGCGAACAAAGGCCGCCGGCCCGCGGGCCGGCACAGGTGCAGCCGCCGGCCGCCGGGCCCAACATGGCCGCGCCCGCCCGCCCGCCCGGCCCCGTTAGCCCGCCCGCCCGCCCGGCCCCTCAGCCCTCCGCCCCTCAGGCCCGCGGCGGTTGGGCCGGTGGCGCCAGTGACCTGTTGTGCGGCGCATCCTCCGGCGGCGGCGGCTCTCCGGTGCGGCGGCTCCGGCGGCGGCGGCCGGGGAGGGGGCCGGGGCCGGGGCCGCGGGGGAGGGAGGGAGGGAGGGCCGAGGGAGGGGAGGGGGCGGCGGCGGCGGCGGCGGCGGCGGCGGCGGCGGGCGCAGCGCGGCCAGGCCGAGGCTCTCCGCGCGCGGCGCCGACCCCGCCCCCGCGCCTCCCGCCCGCCGCCGCAGCCGCCGGGCCGCCGCCGCCTCGCAGAAGCCGCGGGAAAGTGCGCGCCGCTGATTGGCTGCCGCGCTCGCGGGGCTGCGGCCGGGCTTTTCAAATCCGCGCGGGGCGGGGCAGGGCGGTGGTGGCGGGTCCGTGGCGCGGGCGTGGGCCGGAAGCTGGGAGTCGGGGGCGCAGGCCGGGGCCGGTGATCGAGGACACGGGCCGGGGCCGGGGGCGCGGGACCCCGCGAGCCGCCTCAGACCGGCGCCGGGCGCGCGCCCCGCTCCCGCTACTCGGCCGGGCGCGCGCCAGGCGGCGGCTCAACCGAAAGCCCGGAGCCTGGAGCCAGAGTCCGGAGCGCGCGCGCGTGGTGACGTCACGGCCGCGCGCCCAATCGCCGCCGGCGAGGCCGCCCCGCGCGATCACGGCCCCAGCCCGGGCCGCGCTGCCCTGGAGCCGGGAAGTGGGAGGCGGCTCCCTGCCGGCCGACCCGCGGGCCCTGCGCCCGTAGCACCACGCGCAGGGTTAGCCCGCGCTGGCCGCAGGCCCTCACCCAAGTGGTCACCCACGCCCCTGCCTCGGGGCGGAGAGAAGGCTCCCGGGTCAGGAGGCGCTCTGCGCGGGGCCTGGTCGAGCAGCTGGGATCCGGGAAGGCGGAGGTCAGGTTGAACTGGCCCTGCAGGCGAGGCCCAGCTGGAGCTCGCAGGGAAGCACTGTGGAGGGAGCTCCAGGGACTGCCGAGCAGGGTGCAGAGGTCCCGCCGTGTCTGTGCTCCTGGATCGCACATTACAAACTTGGCATAGATGGTCACTAACAACGACAGGGAGCGGGGATTGCAGGCTGGAGAGAGACTGGCCGGGGCGGTGCGGGCAGGGAGAGGGGGGCGTCTTCTGCAGAATATCTGCAGGGCGAGGATTCAGCCGTTCCCTCCACCTCCCAGGCTCGGGTTTGGCCTGGATCTGGGAGCAGTGGGGTAACCGTGGACAGAGGCGGGACTCCCAGGCCCTGAAACTGCTGGGGCTTGTGCCATTCTAGTGAGGCTGGGGTGGGGAAGAGGGACAGGGCAGGCCCAAGAGTGCCAGCAGCTGCAAGCTTCAGCTGCTTCCCACCAGAGCAGGGGGTGGCCTAGCGGACGCTAGAGCCGGGGGGAGACCCTCCCCCGTGTCCAACTGAATGGGATTACAGAATTTTTCACCCTTCCATCCAAGAGCTATACGGTGAGGTCCTACTGTGTGCTGCACCCTTGCAGCATTCTGGGGAGCCTGAGCAACCAGAATAGATGCCCTTCCCCCATCGTTTACTGCCAGGACTCACCTCTGGCCACCAGGAGCCCCTGGAAGGTGTCTAGCTGGGTGCTGGCCCATTCACATTTGCATTTTGCCATATCTCTTGGCTGTGGGGAGGAGAACAGGTGCCCCCTCTGGGCCCGGGATCCCTCTGGGGCACAAGCCTGAAAACTGTCTACCTCCCCAGTACCTTTAAATCCCTGCAGTGCAAGACAAATACCACCATATCTCATTTGATTTCACAGATTTGGAATTAGGGCTCCTCTTCAAAACCAAAAAAATCTGCATTTAGAATAGTGCAATCAACATGTAAATTTATTCAAAACATGGAAGTGTGTGTTTGGATTTTCTTGAAGAAAGTTATTTGGGGCAGGCTGATCTTTTCCCGCCTAGGGCAGGCCTCCCTGGGCCCAGCCCTGCTGTCTTGTTGGGTCCTAAGCCCTTTTCATCGAGTCGGCCAGCTGGGCAGCCCCAGTCCCGCACACACTGCGGGCCTCTCCCGTGGAGAGTGGATTTCCGATGATTGGGTCTCCCTCAGTGCATAGGAAAAAGAGGCCCTCACAGGACTGAAGGAGGCCCTGGGCATGTAGATTCCTGGGTGATGAGGAATGCAGATTCCTCATCTGCACGTTTGCGCCCCTTGCAGGTTGGGGAGGGCCATGGGAGTGGAAGCCCCAAGTTCGGTGGGCCCAGAGGGCTGCGGGGCACTCAAAGACGTCAGCAGCTGGGGCTGAACCTTGTTTCCGTCTCTTTGAGGCTCTTATCACTTCTCTAAATGAAACTCTGCACTCAGAGAGGAGCGACTGCAGAAGACCAAGGGACTGGGAGTCTACTCCCGGTATAAAGTAGCGAGCACAGAGGAAAGGCGTTTCAGGGGGCAAGGGCAGTCTGCTGGGGTTCAGCTGCCCTCCATCTCAGCTCCCCCCTGCTGCCCCCCACCCAGCCTCTCAGGCCAAGGCTGGACTGGGCAAGGAATTTAGGACCAGGGTATCCCAGGCCTTCCTGCTAGCTCAAGGACCAGCCCGGCAGCCGCAGATCAAGGGGTCAAGCGGAACTGGGAGTCCCCTGTCCGAAAGGTCTGTAGCCACGCCACCTCTGGCTGCCTGCCGTCTGTTACCACCCATGGGGCATACGGCTCTAGAAGGCACGGCCCACTCCATGATCTCTGTGTGGCCCAGGCTGGAGCCCACTCTGCCGCCCTGCTCCCCATCGACACAGGTCCTGCAGCTCTTGGCCCAGACCTCCCTGTAAGAGCTGCTGCCAAGGCAAAACCCAGGCCCCTTAGCCAAAGGAGCCCCCGAGCTCCGGCTTGGCCTCCGCATCCCCCACCAGGGCCGGGGTCCCCCAGGGGCCAGGCTCATCGCTGTTTCCATGGGGATGTATGCACTCTGACCCCAGCCTTTCTCCATCCCTGGCCAAATAAAGAGGGCTTCCAAGTGGAAACCAGCAGTCTCAAGCTGCCCCTCCTCCCGTGCCCCAGGTGGCCCCTCTCTCCAAGAGGGGGGAGGAGAGAGGCTTCCTTCTCAGCCCAGGACAGGCCCAAAGCCAGGCCTAGCAGTGGCAAGGGCCTCCCACCCCCAGACCTTCTCGGCAGCCCCTTCCAAGCCCAGACCCCCTGTTCCCCAGGCTGGAAACTTGCCTTTCTAAAGGCCCGGCTCTGCCTCAGCTCCTGCCCAGCCCAAGGACCACTGCAGTTCACCAGGCCAGCCCACAGGAGCCAGCAGGCTGTAAGGCCCCTTGGGTCACATGGGCTGACCCTCCCCTGAGCAGGGCTCCCTGTCAGGCTGGGAGATAGACCAGGAGACTGAAGCCCTGCTGAGAAGCCCCCCATCTAAGTCCCGGCTGGGAGGCCTGAGCAGTAGGCCTCCCCACCTTCTCTGCCCACCCCCTCTCCATCCACCTTGGGGCTGACCTACAGGAGCCCCTGAGAGGCCTGAGGTGTCTGTCATCAGTCTCGGTGGTCACCTGCAGGAACAAACCACAGCCCAGGACCATGGTCGGGTCCTGAGGGCAACCTCAGGACCATCTTCCCTACCTCCCCCACCCCCACCAAAGGCTGCTTCCTGGAGATTGCACCCGAGCCAGCCTAGGGCTCACCCCTCCTCAGGATTCGACTTCCTAAACCCTCCTCTAAGCCAGCCTCTCCTCCCCTGTCACTCTGCCCGCCGCCCCCCCCCCCCGCCCCCGACCAGGGCCTTAGTTCAGCTTCTTACTTGGAAATAAGAGGCAGGTTTTTTTGGGGGGGGGGCTTCCCTGGTGGCGCAGTGGTTGAGAATCCGCCTGCCAACACAGGGGACGTGGGTTCTGAGCCCTGGTCCAGGAAGATCCCACATGCCACAGAGCAACTAAGCCCGTGCGCCACAACTACCGAGCCTGTGCTCTAGAGCCCATGTGCTGCAACTACTGAGCCCACGTGCCACAACTACTGGAGCCCGTGCTCCGCAACAAGGGAAGCCACCACAATGGGAAGCCCGCGCACCACAACGAAGAGTAGCCCCTGCTCGTCACGACTAGAGAAAGCCCGCACGCAGCAACGAAGACCCAATGCAGCCAACAATAAATAAATAAAATTTTTTTTTAAAAAAGAGGCAGTTTTCGACTCACTGATTCCCCGCCTGCTTTCTACCCCTTTAGTTCATTCTCTGCACCCAGCCAGGGGAATTTTTCTAAACCACAAAATTGACCATGTCATCCACCTGCTTAAAATTCTGCTATGGCTGCCCAGTGCCCCTCACACCAATCCCACTCCTCAGTGAGACTTGCATCCCACTTTCAGGAATGCGGAGGCCATCCAGCTCTGCCTCTCCAGCCCAGCCCTCTCCCCAGAGCTCCTGGCCAATAAAGTTGACTCCTCACTGGATGTGTCCCCTTGGACAGCCACATGGACCTACCCCTGGACAGTTACCAAATTGAACTTCTCCCCTTCTCATCCCCATGCCAGGTCTTAGCGGGGATACTACTTTTTCCAGAAGCCTTCCCTGATCCCCCCTCAGGCTGGCTGAGTCCCCTGGGGGTACACACAGCCCATGTTCATCTCCAGGTGCCAGGGCTGACTGGGATGGACTGCCCGGCCTCCGGTCCTGGTTCCCCCTGTGCTGGTACCTGAGGACTGCTGGTAAAGTACCACAGAACAACACAAAGTTGTTCTCTCACAGTTCTGGACGCCAGAAACCTGAAACCAAGGTGAATGCACAGTCACGCTCCCTCCAAAGGTTCTCCGGAAGAATCCCTCCTTGCCTGTCCCTAGCTGCAGGTGATGCCTCAGTCCTTGGTGTTCTTTGGTTTGAGTCAGAATCACTCCACTCCCAGGATCTGTCTTCACAGGGCCTTCTCCCTGTGTCCACTGGTCTCTGTTTTCTCTTCTTGTAAGGTCACCAGTGATTGGATTAGGGCCCACCTGATGACCCCGTCTTAACTTGATGATAACTGCAAAGACCCTATTTCCAAATAAGGTCACATTCACAGGGCGGAAGTTTATGAACACACCTTTTGGGGGGACACAGTTCAACCCACAGCCCTTCTCTTCCTAGTTGCACGACCTTGGGCAGGTTGTAAGGCGTGTGTGTGTGTGTGTGTGTGTGTGTGTGTGTGTGTATGAAATGGTGACACTACTAGGACAGTGTCCCCTTTGGGAGAGGCTGCTAGGCAGGAACGGCTGCGCCGGGTTAGAGCCGCCTCCCCGGAGGGCGCGAGCTCGCACCTGCCAGGCTGCCCTCCTCCGGAACCCGCAGGGTGGGGACAGTGGGAACCGGGCGCGGCAGCGGCTGGGGCTCCGGGGTTAGGGACCTGCGGGCCGGCGGGCCGGCTGCAGGGCTCCTTCCGCGCTGGCCCCGCCCCCCGAAGTCCCGCCCCCGCATTGGCCAAGGGCCGCGAAGCCACGCCCGCCGCCCCCGACCGCACTCTCCCCGGCGGCCAGCCGTGCTGCTCGGTTTTTGCAGTTCCGGGTCTCTCGGAGAGAAGGAAAGGACACCCGAGAACAGAGAGCGATGGTGAGAAGACGGGTGACCTCTACCTTGCCCAACACCCCACCTGCGGCCCCTGCACCCCGATTCTCCACGGCACTGCCCAGATCCAGGACCAGCCAGGGCAGGGCCCTCCGCCGGCGCTCACCACTCGCTCAGGCTTTGGCTAAAGAAACATTGTTTTGTGCTAAAGCAGCGCTTCTTTTTCTAATTGTGAAAATTGCATGAAATTAAAACCCAGAACAGCAGAAAGGAGAAAATAAAAGTTCTTCCTAAGTCCTTGGCCTGCAGCGAGAGATATAAGCGCTGGTAACAGCTTGCGGAGCGCTTTGGACCGCTTCTGTTCTGGACAGATGAGGGGCTTCACCAGCCTGAGTTGGGGACTGACCAGGAACAGCAGGAATGGCCACTAGGAGCCACTCTCCTTCCCCTGCCGCCCAGCCAGACAGGTCCTTTTTATTTCTTTTACTGGAACAATTTTACATTTACAGAAAGGAGGCAGATATAGTATAGAGTCCCCCCCGCCCCCCCCCCCCCCCCCCCCCCCCCCGCCAACTAGGTGCTTCCCCTAGTGTCAACACCTTACATTTCCACAGCTTTGTCAAAACTAAGACACCAAAATTGGTCATTACCGTTAACTAAATCCCAGACTTGAGTCAGAGCTCACCAGTTTTCCCACAAATGTAGAAGACTCTCTTAAAAAGCAAATCTGATTGAGACTTCTGCTGTGGGCTATAACAGAAGCTGGGATCTGACTGCACCTCCCACTGTAAACAACCATAACATGGACAAAAGAGATGAGGCAACCGTTTTCAGGTCGTGGGGGAAGGGAAGGGCAGGACTGCGCTCCCCAGGGAAGAGAACTTTATGAGGCACGCCTTGACCGCCCCCTGCCCTCCCACCCAGCTCTCTACCCCTCCTGGCACAGAGGGACAGAGTCCAAGTGGGGCAGCCTGTACCACTGAGCCGAGGGCCAGTGACGAAGCTGGAATCTGTGGGGAGGACACTGGAGGAGAGGCCACTGTGTAGAGGGGAGTCTAAGATGTTCCACTGCCCTTGGCTGGGGTGAGAACCCCAGACGGACCAGAAAACGACTGCTGTGGGAGCTCTGGCCTGGCTCGAGTGGGGGCCTCATCAAACCCTGTGAACGTCCCTGGCTGAGCCGCTGAGACACCAGGATCCATGCCCTGGGAACTGGGGTTGCACCCTGGAGCAAGACATCCTCCAGTCTCACCCTGTCTCACTACCTACTGCTGCATATAACATGACCCCAAAACCCAGTGGTTCAAAACACCAGTGAACACCGATTATCGGATGCAATTGCTTTGTCAGGAATTTGGGAGTGGGGGAGCTGGAAGGTTCTGGCTCAAGGCTCAAGGTCTCCCATGAAGTTGCAGACAAGATGTCACCCAGGGCTTCCATCATCTAAAGGCTTGACTAGGGGGACTTCCCTGGCAGTCCAGTGGTTAGGACTCCACGCTTCCACTGCAGGGGCCGTGGGTTTGATCCCCGGTTGGGGAACTAGGATCCCGCATGCCACGCGGTGAGGCCAAAAAAATTTTTTAAATAAAAAATAAATAAAGGTTTCACTGGGGCTGTGGATGGGCTGCTGAGATGCTTTACTCAGGTGGTGCTGGTCATTGGCCGGAGGCCTCAGTTCTTCCCCACTTGGGCTGCTCCGGGGATGCTCGAGTGTCCTCCTAACATGGGGGCTGGCCTCCCCCAGAGCAGGAATCCAGAGGGGTGGAAGGCAGAAGCTTCCGTCTCTGGTGGTCTGGCCTCTTGGAAAGCACATGTTTTCATTTTCAGAGGAAGATAACAGAGTCTAGAGACTGTAACATATCATCCACAATAACCAAAATACAATAAAAAGTCTCTACGCAAAGAAAAGAGAGAATGTGGCCAAAATCAAGGGGGAAAGCGGTCAATAGAAACCAGCCCTGAGCCCAGGGTTATTAGATTTGACAGATGGAGACTTCAAAGTCATTGTTTTGAGATATTCAATAATTCAAAGAAAATTAGTGAGTGAGTGAAAAGGAATCTATCTCAATAGAAAAAATGGAAGCTGTTAAACAAAGCAAATGAAAGTTCTGGAAATGAAAAGTACATAACTAAAATGACAAAATCACTGGATGGGCTTGACAGACGATTGAAGGTGACAGAAGAAAGAGTCAGTGAATTTAAACACACACCAATAGGACTTCCCTGGTGGCGCATGGGTTAAGAATCCACCTGCCAAAGGCAGGGAACACGGGTTCGAGCCCTGGTCCAGGAAGATTCTACATGCCGCAGAGCAACTAAGCCCGTGCGCTACAACTACTGAGCCTGCGCTCTAGAGCTCATGAGCCACAACTACTGAGCCCATGTGCCGCGACTACTGAAGCCCGCGTGCCTACAGCCTGTGCTCTGCAACAAGAGGAGCCACCGCAATGAGAAGCCCGCGCACCGCAATGAAGCGTTGCCCCCGCTCGCCGCAACTAGAGAAAAGCCTGCGTGCAGCAACGAAGACCCAACACAGCCAAAAATAAGTAAGTGGATAAATAAATTAAAAAAAAAAGACAGACCAATAGTAATTATCCAATCTTTTTTTGGCACGTGGCACGTGGGCTTCAGTAGTCGTGGCACACTGGCTCAGTAGTTGTGGTGCACGGGCTTAGTTGCTCCGCGGCATGTGGGATCTTCCCAGACCAGGGAACGAACCTGTGTCCCCTGCATTGGCAGGCGGATCTTAACCACTGTGCCTCCAGGGAAGTCCCAGTAATTATCCAATCTGAAGAAGAAATTATCCGATCAGAGAGGCAAACGTTGGAGAAAATAAACAGTCTCAGGCACTTGGCAAACAATATTAAAGGGTTTAACATATGTGTGTTGGAATCTGAGAAGGAGAAAAAGGTAGAAATGGGACAGAAAAAAAATATTTGCCAAAATGATGGCCAAAGGTTTTCCAAAGTTGACAAAAACATAGACTTACCCATCCAAGAAGCTCAGTGAGCCCCAAGCAGGATTCAGCCTGTTGGGATGCAAACCACACATAAGCATTTCATAGTCAAACCAGAGGGACAGGCAGGAAGAAAAGAGACAGTGGACTTAAACAATAGCAATCCAAATATCACTCTTTTGCCCACTTATCCAAAAGAGAAAAGAGCCGTGTGAATACACTGACTTGTCTGGGTCTCATGCAGGAGCCTCCTTAGCTTCCGGGTGGCTGTGCCTCTGATGGGGACCCACCATGAGCAGCGTAGTGGTACAGGGAACAGCTGACCAATGAAAGAAGGACAGCTTTCACTCAGGCCCGTGGCACCTACAGGATGGGCAAGTGTCACGGTCTTCGTACTACCAGGAAGCTCCACAGCCACCGACAAGACCAGAAGTGGCATGATAAACAGTACAAGAAAGCCCATTTGGGCACAGCCCTGAAGGCCAATCCTTTTGGAGGTGATTCTCATGCCAAGGGAATTGTGCTTGAAAAAGTAGGGGTTGAAGCCAAACAGCCGAATTCTGCCATCAGGAAGTGTGTCAGCGTTCAGCTAATCAAGAATGGCAAAAAAAAAACACAACAGCCTTTGTACCCAATGATGGTTGTTTGAATTTTATTGAGGAAAATGATGAAGTTCTGGTTGCTGGATTTGGTTGCAAAGGTCATGCTATTGGTGACATTCCTGGAGTCCACTTTTTTTTTTTATAAATTTATTTATTTTATTTATTTATTTTTGGCTGCGTTGGGTCTTCATTGCTGCACGCCAGCTTCCTCTAGTTGTGGTGAGCAGGGGCTTCCTTTGTTGTGGAGCACTGGCTCTAGGCACGCGGGCCTCAGTAGTTGTGGCACGTGGGCTCCAGAGCACAGGCTCAGTAGTTGTGGCGCACGGGCTTACCTGCTCCGCAGCATGTGGGATCTTCCCGGACCAGGGCTCAAACCCGTGTCCCCTGCATTGGCAGGCGGATTCTCAACCACTGCGCCACCAGGGAAGCCCTGGAGTCCACTTTTAAGGTTGTCAGAGTAGCCAATGTCTCTCTTTTGGCCTTATACAAAGGCAAGAAGGAAAGACCAAGATCATAAGTTTTGATGATGAAAGCAGGATAGTAATAAATTTCCATATGCCAAAAGAAGATAGAGAAGGACAGACAGAACTTGGGTACGTGACAGAGGGCCACGGCCGATTGGGGGAAAGGAGAGACCGTTCAGTAAGGAGGCCTGGGAAAATGCTGCGTTATCTGTAGGGTACGAAAAACGAAGTTCGGCTTGTACCTCACACTACATGCAAAATTTCCTGGAAACTCTTGATGGATCAAGGTATTAAATAGTAAAAGAAAATCTTTAAATCTTTCGGTAGGAGATATAAGTGAATACCCTTTGGACCTTAGGTCAGGGAAGATTTTACTAAAAGGACAGGGGAAAAACCTGTTAGCTATCAAAGGAAAGATGTGACTGTACTAAAATGAAGAACTTGCGTTCATCAAAGGACATCAAGGACATTCAGTTTTCACAGGGCCCCTTAAACATCTCAAAGAGAGATATTAAACTAATTAAGCTTAATTGGCATGTTAAATTACAGGGAAGCATTATCAAATAAGTGATAATAAAACTTCTAAAGTTATATTGTGGGACTTCCCTGGTGGTGCAGTGGTTAAGAATCCGCCTTCCAATGGAGGGGATGTGGGTTTGATCCCTGGTCAAGGAACTAGATCCCACATGCATGCCACAACTAAGCGTTTGCATGCCACAACTAAGGAGCCCGCCTGCTGCAACTAAGACCCAGTGCAACCAAAAAAAAAAAAAACTACCTAAGTTATATTGCATATATGAATGCTATTAATATGTTCTAAAAATTAAATTTCTAAAATCTGATTTTTTTAAAAAAGGGGCTTTCCTGGTGGTGCAGTGGTTGAGAGTCCGCCTGTCGATGCAGGGGACACAGGTCCGTGCCCCGGTCCAGGAAGATCACACATGCCGCGGAGCGGCTGGGCCCGTGAGCCATGGCTGCTGGGCCTGCGCGTCCGGAGCCTGTGCTCCGCAGCGGGAGAGGCCACAACAGTGAGAGGCCCGCGTACCGCAGGGAAAAAAAAAAAAGTCACAGAATAGAGTCCCATGCACACGTGGCCACCTGATTTATAACAAAAGTGAGAGTGTAATTCAGTGGGACAGATTAGTTATTTGCTTCTGTAACAAATTCCTGTAAACTTAGTGGCTTAAAACCACCCAAATTTATCATCATAAAGTTCTGTAGGTCAGAAATCTGCTAAAATCAAGGTGTCATCAGGGCTGCATTCCTTTCTGGAGGGTCTAGGAGAGAATTCATTTCCTTGCGTTTTGCAGCCTCTAGAGGCTGCTTGCGTTCCTTGGCTCAAGGCCCCTCCTCCATCTCCAAAGCTGGCAATGGCTGCTTGAGTCCCCTAATACCGTGTCACTCTGATCTCCTCCTTGTGGTCAGACCTCCCTCCGCCCCTCACTTCTTCCTCCCTCTTCCCTTCCTAAGGACGCTCATGGTTACATTGGGCCCAGCAGGATAAACCAGAGCAAACTGCATCTGAAGATCCTTCATATAATCCCTTTTTCTGCAAAATCCCTTTTTCTGTGTAAAGCTGCAGAATCACAAATTCCAGAATTAGGATGGAATGTGGACATCTTTGAGGACCATTATTCCGCTTACAGAAGGGGAAGGAAGATGGTCTTTTCAATAAACGGTGCTGGATCCATTCTGTAACCACAGGGGAAAAATAATCCTTGATCCCTGCCTCACAACACACAAAACAAACACCATTCCAAATTATCATAAGCCTAAATGTGAAAGAGAGAACAATTAAGTTTCTAGAATAAAATATGAAAATATCTTCAGGACCTTGGGGTAACAAAGACTTCTTCAATCACAAAAAGCATTCACCATATAATAAATAAATAAATGAACCCCCAAACCAAAAAACTAAAAGCATTCACCAAAAAAGATACTAAAGCATTAAAATCAAGAGTTTCTCTTCATCAAAAGACACCATTAGGAATTTAAAAGGTAATCCTGAATGGGAGAAAACGCTTGAAATGCATATAATCTAAGGGTATACAAAGAACTCTTAGAAATCAAAAAGAAAAATGCAGATGACCCAATGGAGAAAGGGATAAGAAACTAGCCTTACACCGGCGCTCCAGGAAAGAGGAGGTCCAAATGTTCAAACGCATATGAAAAAGTGCCTCCAAATTCTTAGTCATGAAAGGAATGCAAAACGAAGCCACCCTAGGCCCCCACCTTCGGGAGTGATTACCATCACAGTAACCACAGCACCAGGGTCTTCGGGGATGCAGCGGAGCGCTGCTTCCGCTCTGCTGGTGGCCGGGTAAGCTGGGAGGAACACCCTGGAAACCACCTGTCAGTACTTACTAACGTTGAACTTCAGCGCACCCTCTGACCCGCAGTTCTACTATCAAAAGCATACGTGTGTGCAGCAAGGCCACGTGTGAGAATATTAATGGCAACGTTAGTCAGAAGGGCCAAAAATGGAGGGTCCGTCAACCACAGCATTGATAAACTGTGGTATAGTCATACAATGGGACATTGCATAGCAATGACGAACAGCAAACTAACGTTACCCACAGCGCTGAAGAATTTCATAGACATAATGCTAAGTGAAAGCAGCCAGATTAAAAGAAAAGTACACACTATTCGATTCCATTTATATAGAGTGAAAGAACAGGCAGAAGTGATTTTTGAGGTGGAAGTCATAGTAGAGTTTATCTCTGAGCAGGGGGGACGTCGGTGGGGGGCGGGTATGGGGAGGCTGCTGGAGGGCTGGCAGCCTTCTGCTCTGACTGGAGTGAGGGCGGCGTGGGTGTGTGTACAGTGGAAAAACGCTTCAGACTGTACACCTGGGACATGGCCACTTCACTACACACACGTTGAAGTAACATTAATTTTAATATTAAAACTTTTAATTTTAAAGGTTTGCAAAAAGATTTTTCAGTAAACCCAGGGTTCTGCTATGAAGAGGCAAGGAGAGGGTGGGTGTCGCTGCGAGGAACCAGTAGGCGCAACCTTGGTCCATGGACCCCATCCTTGGGTTCTCGACTCAAATGCATGTCCCTCCCATATCCAGCCCACAGCCACCATCTCGCTTGATCAGCGCGCTCTGTACACCAACGTGGCTGAGGCTGCTGGGGGAAGGCACGCCTCTCCCCGTGGTGCTCAAAGGCACCTGGCCCCTCTCCTCAAGGACCTTGCTCTCCAGCCTCACCTCAGCCTCTTCTGGGCTCACACCCTACCCCTCGCTTCAGCCCACAGGTTCAAGCCACGCCCACCAGCCCTGTTGTGAGCATCCCTCTCGGGCCAGCTCACTTGCTCTGGTACCCCACTCCAAACTCCCTTCAGGCCCAGCAGGCCCCACAGGCCAATAATCCTGCCACCTTCCACTGTCCCAAGCCGCCTCCACCTTCTCCCCCTTCCCCTTCCCCTCCTCCCCAGTTTGAGCTTCCTGATCGAGCCTTATATAAGCCACCCTATTGCACACACACCTTGACCCCACTGTCCCTTTCTTCCTTCATCACACCTCTGGGCCAAACCCCAACATGGTCCAATCCAGTTCTGCTTGCCCAGCACCTAGGCGTGGCTGGAGCACAGCACACAGCCCTGCCCAGGCCTCCTCTGGTACCCTGACCCCTAACCCGATTCCCTAAGCTGATCTATAATCTGAACCCCCTAATTGGGTCCCTAATTTCATCCCTAACCTTACGTGATCTCTAACCTGACTCCTTAACCTGATTCTCTAACCTCCCTAACTGGGGCATTTGTGTTGCCTGGACATCCCACCTTGTTTCTCTCGACTCTGTCACTTGTGTAAATGCACAGCGACGAGAGAAGTTTATGTACAGTATGTGGGGATCACAGAGAAGAGGAAAAGAGAGCCGCCCAAAAAGAGAGGAAAAAAAGGCAGGAGGAGTTCATAATTTTAAAACAAACTCGCTGCACCATGATTCTGCATTCTTCTTGCATGAAGGGACGCAGGGCAGGAAGGCAGCCTTTCATCACTTTAAGGGTGTGCGTGCAAGTCAGCAGGATGCCAGATTTCTACTCGTTTCTTTATACTTATTTTTATAGACCTGAATGGCTACAGCGAGCATATGTTCTTCTGATAATCAGAAAACCCAATAAAGTTACAGATTGTTGAAAAATGAATTTCTCTAAAACTCCACCCTGCCCAGGTTGCCCAGAAGCCCCAGACACAGCACCCTCACCGCTCTACGAAGACCCGATTTTTGGTTTCTCCTTCCCACCCCACCTGGCTGGGCAGGGGTGAGTCACCCAAGGGCAGTGAGCAGTGTTGCTATTCAAAGTCCTGCAAACAGACGGACACTCATGCCCATTGGTCGGTCACTGCCTGCCTCCTGCTCTGCCCTGTCTCAGGCCAGCTGGAACCCTGAAGCATTATCAGGGACCAGCTTTGATCCTTGGGCCCCCTGTACGGCCTCCGTCTCTGCCCCTCGACAGCTTTGGGACAGAGCCCTCAGGAGCTCAGGGCTAATGTCAGTTACTAGTACTAAGACCAGCATACTCCTACACTTTGGACATTAAAAGTCCTGTCCTGTCCAATCCCGAGCGCCTGTTGGCCCTGGCTCAGGCCTAGCCCAAGGACTGTCCTTCCTTGTGACCCCCCCTTCCCCTCCCTCTTCCGAAGCTCATAAAGCCAGGTAGGAGCCTGCCTTTATGGTTTGTTGGCAGTGGGGGCGTGGGTTTCAGGCATCTGTGAGCTTAGACTAGCCCTGCATTCTAAGTCTAGAGCGCTCACTGCCCAGGGCCAATACAGGCACTTCATGTCATCTTTAAAGTGCCCTGCACTGACTGGCGCCACCTGAGGCGGGGACTCTAGGCCTATCCCGGTCCAGCACCTGGCAGTTCTGGCTCAGGGAGGTTCAGGAAAACCACCGCAGGCAGGCTACTTCCTCCAGACAGTGAGGGCTTAGTGCTGCGGGAGCCTCCTAGGGAGACTGCCATCCAAGCAGCCCCCGAAGACGGGCGCCTGCTGCGATCAGGAGTTCCACACTCCCGCACCGCACAACACAGATGCGCGCTGAGTGTGCACTGCAGGACCTCGCCAAGCAGTGCCCTGGGGTCACATCCGCGAACAAGACAGGCAGAGGGCGAGAGAAGGACTGCAAAGCACTTCCAGGAGGAGCAGGGCCTGAGAGCGGCAAAGGCCGGGGGCTGGGAAGCAGGGTGGGGAGTCCCAGGGAAGGATTGAGGTGCAGGCCGGTGGGCGTGACCTGCTGGGGAGGCGACCACGGGGTCCCAGGAGCCGCTGAGCCCCACATTCCCCCAGCGTGCTTTCCCTGCATCACCTCATCGACCCTCCACGACCAACTGACCGCCTTTAGGGAACGGGAAGGTGGGGCCCAAAGATGACGGCTGCCGGGTCTTTCCCGCCCGGGGGCAGACGCTCGAGCGGTGAGCGGCACTGGGGGCGCCACCCGGAAGCCGGGGCCCTCACTGTTACTAGCGGCGGCCCGGGGCGGAGGCCGACCGGGGGCTCGGCCAGAGAGGCCCGGCCGCCGACGCCCCTCAGCCCCCGACGGGGACGGTCCCTAAACGTCCCGGAGGTATCTGCCGCCAGTCGGTGCGGGTCTCCGTCCCGCCGCACGCCAAGCCTTACGCAGCCGCCGCCGCCCGGACCCGGAAGGGCCCAGCACGCATGCGCCGCCGGCTCCCCGAGTCCCTGCAGCCGGCACGCTGGGCCGAGCGTCGAGCCGCGACCCAGAATGCAGCGCGCTGCAGGGGCAGCCGCCCGGGGCACGCCGGGACGGGCAGTCCGCGGCGGCGCGGGCCCGCCCCTCACCTGGCCGGCGCCGGGCGCCTAAGGGTCCAATGCGAGCGGCGGCCAGGCCGCCCCGCCCCGCGCTACCGGACGTCGGCCCCGGGACATGGACGCCGCCGGTGCCGGGTCCTTGAGCTGAGCGCCCGCCACCTGCAACCAACTGCCGTTCTCATTCTTCCGCTGGCGGGCGGAGGCGCCGCGGCCGCCGCGGGGGAGGAGCAGCAGCATCAGAAGGCCGGCGGCCGCCGCGCAGGGCACATGGCGTCCATTTTACTGAGGAGTTGCCGCGGCCGGGGGCCCGCCCGCCTCCCGCCGCCCCGCGCCGCCGCTCCGAGGGGTAAGCGGCCGGCTCTCGGCCGACGACGCGGGGCCGGGGCCGGGGCCGTCTTGGGCGGACCGGGGAGGGCCTCGGGGCCGGCCCCCCGCTGCCCCCAGGTCCGGGCGACTCCCCGCTGGGTGGATCGCGGCACTCGGACCGAGCCCGGAGTCGGGGTCACGCCGGGAGGGGCCTTGCGCGGCCTTGCCCGTCCGCCCCGCCCTGGCCGGACGGTCGCCGGGGGTGGGGAGCGGCCGGGCCGTGACTTCCCGCGGGGACCGCGTGTGACTCATCCGCGCCGTGACCTTAGTTGCTCTGCCGCCGGCCGCTGCTTCGGGAGCGGGGTTGGGAAAGTTTTGAAGGGAGCACGCTGACAGCCAGCCCTGGGACGGTGTCGGCGCTCCTCTCGTGGTTAAGCCCTGTGGACCTGGCGCCCACTCGCGAGGACACTCTTGCCCTCGGGCCACGTTCGGGGTTCTAGAGATGGCGGGGGCCACGGCGGGGTCTGGCACACACTGGCGAGCAGAGTCTGCCGGCTTGAAGGGCGGACGTTCCTGGGACCGATACCTTTATGGTGTTACGGGCGTCGTGCAGGGTCCCCAGGCCTTTTCGCGTGGCCTCAGGCAGGTCCCGCCGTACCTGGAGCCTCAGTGATCCTAGCTGTGACACGGAGATCACACATAACGCGGGGCTCTTAGGGGCCCGCATGTAGGGTGCCTGCAGTGACCCTCACTCCATGTCTCTTTTTACGTTAACTTTTCTGAGTTTGTGGCTTGTTGTTTGTCCTATGAGATTGAGGTTGTCACATAGAATTATGTGTTTCAAGGTGTTCACAGTTTGTAAAGGCACCCTGGAAAACACGGTTCTTGTCATTTTTTAACAATAATGGTTGATCAGCTGCTTAGACCTTTGGAGCCGGCAGAAGGGCATGAAACAGCAAGCACTCCTTTGTGAACGGTAGTCTGGTTGCCCAGTCCAGCTTTTAGTCCTTCCCTCTGCTGTCAGGGCTTTCTATATCTCTTGCCTCTTAAGTATGGTGATAAAAATACTTTGGCCACACACGTTTCTTTTTCTTTTTTTTGATATATATATTTTTAAATTTTATTTTATTTATTTTTGGTTGCATTGGGTCTTCGTTGCTGCGCGGGCTTTCTCTAGTTGCAGCTAGCGGGGGCTACTCTTCGTTGCTGTGCGCAGGCTTCTCACTACAGTGGCTTCTCTTGTTGCGGAGCACGGGCTCTAGGTGCATGGGCTTCAGTAGTTGTGGCACGTGGGCTGGTAGTTGTGGCTCGCGGGCTCTAGAGTGCAGGCTCAGTAGTTGTGGCACACGGGCTTAGTTGCTCCGCGGCATGTGGGATCTTCCCGGACCAGGCTCAGAACCCATGTCCTCTGCATTGGCAGACGGATTCTTAACCATTGGGCCACCAGGGAAGTCCCTCCACACAGGTTTCTGTAGCATGTTTACAGTTTAAAAATCAGCTGAATTTGTTTTGTGGTTGTATCATTACAGGAACACAGGTGTGTCCCGTGGTTAGCACTGTTCTTTATACAGACTCTAAGGGGCTGAGTGTTGGTCAGACGACTGATTTTCTGTAGGACCTACAGGGCATCCAGAGCCTGCAAGACCCAGGGCTGGACCGTGGGGAGCCAGTCTCTGAACCCTTGGAAATGAGGCTCCCAGCTGGGTGTGGCAGCCCTTTTTTGGAGAACATTTCCCCCGTTATTAACATCTTACATCAGTTTGGGTCATTGTCATAATCAGTAAACCAACATTAATACATTGTTATTAACCGAGGTCCACAGTGTATTCAGATTTCCCTTATTCTGCACATACTTTATTCTGATGTCCTTTTTTTGTCCCAGGACCCCATCCAGGACACCCATTACATTTAGTCACCATTTCTTTTTGGTCTCCTGGCTGTGACAGTTTCTCAGACTCTCCATAGTTTTGAGGAAGACTGGCCAGATATACTGTAGGATGCCCATCTATTGGGATTTGTCTGATGTTTTTGTCATGGTTAGACTGGGGTTAAGGGTTTGGGGGAGGAAGACCCCAGAGGTGAAGTGTGTCCTTCTCATCACATCTGTCAAGGGTGCCTGCAGGTGTTAAGACCATGGCTGTGCTGACCTCGATCACTGGGCTAAGGTGGTGTCTTCTCCAGAGTTGCTTCCTGCCCTTTGCACACTGTACTCTTTGGGAGGAAGTTGCTATGTGTAGCACGGACTTGGGAGTGGGCTGGGACTTGTAGAGGTGGGCTGACCAGATTTGCCAAGGACTGGGTGTGAGAGCAGAGGCCCCGGCCTCTGGCCATTATTGAAACACGGGAGCGCGGGGGAGGAGCAGGCTGGGGGGGCCGGGAGTTCTTGGAGCTGTTGAGTGCGAGGTGCCCATCGGACTTCTGGGTCTCGTGTATCCACAGGTGTTCAGGTACGGAGTGCCTGGGGAGGATCTGGAGATGGGGCAGGGAGGATCCTCCCTGGAGCAGCTTAGGGAGGAGAACCCAAAGAGCCTGGTGTACTGGAAGCCAGGTTAAGAATGGTGTGGGATAGGAAGAAATAAGTTTGGTCTCTTTTGCCCCATCGTGGGTTCCTGGCAGAGCTCCTAAAACCCTAGGAATTTCTTGAATGATAAGAATATCTTTTGTTATTCATAATGAGTCCCTTTCCCACAGCCCAGAGTTTATGCTAATGAGGTACCTGTGATGAGAGGATTGGACCTTCCAGACCCACACCCACACTCCAGGGAGGGGAGGGCGTCTGGAGATGGAGCTCAGCTGCCAGTGGCCAAGGATGTAATCAGTCATGTCTAGGCAGTGAAGATAGGAGCTCTTGAACCGGGAGGCTCGGGGAGCTTTGGGGTTGGTGGCACGTGCGGGTCAGTGGGGACAGAAGCCCCTGTGCTCAAGGACTCTCCCAGACCTTGCACTGTATACTTTTCCGTCTGGCGGTTCATCTGTATCCTTTACGATAAACCGCAGTAGTGAATAGAGTACTTCCCTGAGTTCTGTGGGCCATTTTAGCAAATTATCAAAACTGAGAGGGTCATGGATACCCCGAATTTGTAGTTGGCAGGAGTGTGGGTAGCCTGGGGACCCCACTTGCAACTGGTGTTTGAAGTGGCGGGCCGTCTGTGGGCCCAGGACTACCTCTGGGGAGTTAGGGTAGCAGTGAGTTGTAGGAGACCCAGCTGGGGTCAGAGTTCAGGGTGGTTGTCGGGAAAGAGACACAGAAGGGCCTCGGGAGGAGGGGGTGGCACACCCACCACCTTCTGTGCTGGGGCGGGGGGCGGGCAGAGCCTGGAGCCCACCCCCGGGTTTGATCTCCAGGCCTTCAGAGTGGGAGGGCATGGGAAGGGGCCGGCAGGGCGGCGTGCGGGGGGCAGACAGGCCCCGGGGCTCTGGGCGCTGCGGCAGCTGGTCTGGTTGCCGCGGGGCCCGTTTCTGAGTTAAGGTCTCGAGGCGGGGGGGCTTCTGTTGGGGGAACAAGGAAGGCATATCCGCCTCAGCTGGAGGAAGGGCTTGAGAACTAGCGTTAGAGAAAGCATCAAAAGTGCATGAAAATCCTGAAAACGTGCCGCACACTCCTCAGTACTGTTTATCCAAGAACTGGTTCACTCTTGGCATCGGTTGTCCTGGCAGTTCTCACGGCCCCCACCGCTCGTGTGGGCAGGGGGTGTGTTGGGACATTTGGACGGGGCCCTGGCTTGCTCTGTGTGCTGGGGATCACGTGCGCCCCGCGTCTGCCCGCCAGAGGCAGCCGGGGCTGGTGGGGGGTGGTCAGCTGGGGAGGCCTGAAGGGCCGCCAGGGCCTGGGCCCCCAGGTAGGCTGCGTGTGCCCAGGGACTGCCTCCAAGACACCGCGTTCCAGCTGGGGCAGAGCCTTCACTCAGCTTCCGGAGACTTAGCCTACAAAAGATGGTGCCAGTGTGAAGCTCCTGGTTTGAGGCTGACTTTTTTTTTTCTGTTTTCATCGCAGGTCGTGCGGGGGATCGTGCCTGCCTCAGTTGTGCCAGCACCGCGGGGTTGACGAGCTGCGTGTAAGTAGATAAACGTCACCCTCTGCCTGTTTGTAGGTGGGGGCTTGAAAGTGCTCAAGTGACGTGCGACTCTCGGTTTGGGGAGGTGGTAGAGCCTACGTTCCTGCTCTTTGTTCTTTTAAACCTGTATCTTTTCATCTTGAAATACGTAACCACATACATTAGCGAATATTTGGAAAATAAACACTCACAATCCCAGTACCTGTTACAGAAATTATTAGCCTTTTGGTATATTTTATTCTGGTTTTTTTCCTTATGTATCTGTTTTTTGAAACATGCAGTGGTAACCACAGTCTGCGTACAGTACCGAGTCTTTTCCACACTCACACAGCTGCCATTTCCAGTGGCTTTTCGTGTGAGCACACAGACAAACCCTCCCTGGCACCGCGCTCGGTCTTTCGGAGAAGGCCACGTGGATGGACCGCTGGCCACGGGGCCTGCCCTGCTGGTCCTGGGGCCATATCTGGAGTGTGGTGGGAGCTCTGTGATACTGCTGAGAGGCTGGAGGGCTTCCTGGAGGGAGTGGCACCCACACTCCCCTGTCACCCATGGACTTGAGCTTCCCGCAGGGCTGTTATACTCTCCTCGCCAGTCATCATCCCTGCCCAGCCCCTGAGCTTAGTCTCCTGACGCCCTCACCTGTGTGGTGGGGCATCCAGACCACTGTCGGCACCGGGTCCATGTCCACTTGCCCCGGGTACCTGGAGTGGAGCTCGTGCCTCTCGACACGCCCGATCCTTCCTCTGTGAGAGTGCTGGGCCCTTACCACCCCTTGTCCGTAGAGCTGTGGGCTCCTCGGGTTTTCTCATTCATTTGAGATCGTTGATGTGTTGCCTCATCTTGGCTATGAAACTTCTGGAGGATGCTCCCTGGGACAGATTTCATTCCCTAAAGCAAACAGTACGCAAGCTGTACGTGAAGACTGGATTGCTGTTAAAGCAAAAGTGTGTGTAAGCGGATTTCCAGTTTTCTGGCTCTTATACAGTCCTAAAATGAGTAGCCGGGCCCAGCCTTTCCACCCATGAGCAGGTGTCTTCGTGGAGCAGAATGGGCGCGTGGGCAGTGTTTGGCCGGGACACGACACAGTATTTTGAGAAGCCCCTCCCAGCAGCAGCCTCTGCAGGCCCCGCCCGCTGCCGAGCGCTCCCAGCCAGCTCTGGGCTTTGATCTTAATTAGGCTCCTCTTGATAGTCACCAGACTTTGTCTCCACGAAACCTCTTTTTGTGATGTGGAGGCCGGCGGCTGGCGTTTCAGGGGCTTGGGGCCCAGTGGGTGGCTGGAAACGGGTGACCGGTGACCTGGGGGTGCGGTCATGGTTGCCGTGTAGGATGTGGTCCCGCAGGGTCAGCTGTCAGGGTTTTTCAGGAGAAGCTGGAAGTCTGGGTCTCGGTGTGAAGTCTCTGGTTTTAAAGTACTGAGCGCTGAGGCAGGTTAGTTCTGCTGTGTGGCCTAGCTCTTCAGGTGGTGGGGCGGCGCCACACGTGGGTCAGTGACCCCGGCGCTTGCGGGGCTGGCGTGCCTGCCTCTCCTGCAGGGGACGGTCTGCACCTGTCACTTGCCGGGGGCCAGGCCTCCCCTGCCTCCTTTCTCCACAGTCCTTCTGGACCAACTTTTGAATTATTTCCATTCTAGGATGGTCTTTTGGGGATTGTAACTGGAATGTCGTTAAACCCATAACATCATTGGGGAATATTAACTTTTAAAATCACACGTGGTCTTTCCACCTGCAAGTTGTTTTCCCTCTTTCGGAAAAGGGTCTGTCGTGTTCCTTATGCAGGCCACGTGCATGGCCTTTAAGACAGTTCCCAGATGCGCTGTACTTGGTGGGGTTGAGGGGGCTCGCTCTTCATTATCTTTTCTAAGTGATTGTTGGCGGCGTGGAAGTTACTGATTTGGGTACGCTTTCTTGTGCCTGGCCACTTCACACAGCTCTGTTGATTGTTTTAGCTCTAATTGGCTGCCTAGTGCACAGTAGTGATTTTTTGTCTCTTCCTTCCCAGTGCGTTTGCTTCAGTTTTTCAGTTTTCTTTCATCTCAGTAGCCAGCTCTGTTATCAGAGAGCTGTAGTCATTCACGCATTATCACGACAGCAAAGGATAGAGACTCTAGTGTTTTCTAAGTTCACGGTGTTTAGAAAGTTAAACACTTTGATTAGAAAGTGAAACAGTGAGAACTGTAACGCTGTCGTCCTGAGCTCACACACTTAAGGTTAGGAATTATAGACGAGAGTTGAAGTCTTATGTCAGTCTCAGCATCCAGGAATTTTTATTGTTTATTTTGATCGCACAACGTAAGAAATCTTGAGTCACACAGATAAGTGGTTGTAAGTGGTACTCGTTTGTATTAGTTTTTTTTAACAGTCATTTTGCAATCTCAGGGGTTTTTTTATATATAAATTTATTTATTTAAGTATTGGCTGCGTTGGGTCTTTGTTGCTGCACTCGGGCTTTCTCTAGTTGCGGCGAGCAGGGGCTACTTTTGCAGTGCACGGGCTTCTCGTTGCAGTGGCTTCTCTTGTGGAGCACAGGCTCTAGGCGTGCGGGCTTCAGCAGTTGTGGTGCGCGGGCTTCAGTAGTTGTGGCGCATGGGCTCAGTGGTTGTGGCACACGGGCTTAGTTGCCCTGCAGTATGTGGGATCCTCCGGACCAGGGATCGAACCCCTGTCCCCTGCATTGGCAGGCAGACTCTCAACCACTGCGCCACCAGGGAAGCCCTGCAATCTCAGTCTTAATGGAAACAGTCCAGACGCCTGAAGGGTGAGTGGGGGAGTTTCTGATCCAAGATAACATCGTGGACATTGTCTAGCTGCTCTCACCTCCCTTATCATAGAAACAAAGGCAGAGAGGAAGCACCCACAACTTGAATGAGCCGTCAGACCGTAAAACAGCAGGCGCCGAACCCCATTCAGTGGGAAAAGCTGAGCTGATGAGCTGCTTCTGTTTTTAAGCCTCCCTTAGCGGGAGCGCGTGTAAGGTTCGTGGCGGACATACTGAGCTGCTGGTGACGGGTGCTGCCCTCACATGGATGTCCTATGGCCCCGAAGGCTCCAGGTCCCGGCTGAGGGGCATGTTGTCCTGCAGGCAGTCGTGGGGTCCCCTCTTGTCTCTGGGCACCTGCACTTCTGGAGCACCCTCTGGGTCGCAGTGCCTGTTGCTCCATCCCGCCTTCCCTTTCCTGTCTTCCCTGAGGAGCTGAGGGGCACGTGGAGGGTCGGCGTCCTCCCTGGCCCAACCTCAGGCTGCTGTCTTGGCATGCTGTCCCCCTGGGAAGGGGACGTTCCCACACGTTGGCAGTCAGGGGAGCGGGCACTTCCAGGAGGCTGACGCCTGGGCTCTGGTGGGTCAGGGCAGAGCAGGAGCTGCCTGCTCAAAGATGCTGTCTGTCCCAGCTCCCCGAGGAAAGGCAACAGTGCCCGCGTTAGCTTTGTTATTTTGTGCTTTTGGAATGTAGCTAAATCTCTCTGGCTAGATGGTTAATAGTCTCTCTAACATGCGTGAAGACAGCCAGGTTTGGGGGCCCTGATGGCCCTCGCTGGGTGCGCCCCATGTCTCTCTGCTTGGTCTGTTTTCATGGGTCTCTGTCCTTGCCTCTTGGCTGCCCCTCGTGACTGACATCACACCTCGAGGAAGCCACTTGCTTCCTTGGCAACTGGGTTGGAAAACTGGTTAATTAAGCTTGATGAAGACAGGAGGCGTGGGCGTGATCATCTCCCGCTTTGAGAGGTGAGACTGAGGCGCAGAGAGTAATGGCCGAGCCAGCGGTGCTGCCGTGCCCTGGGCAAGGCTGTTCCCCAGCCTGTAGGACTCAGGACAGGGCGGGCTCGAGGGACCCGCCTTTCCTGGCTTAGGTGTTGCCTGCGGGGCCGAGGGGCTCGGGACAGAAGAGAGGCCGGCAGGGGGTGCCATCTGCCAGCTGTCTCCGCCCATACGGGCCAGAGCCAAGGTGGGCCGTCCCTGCTTGTCCTTCAGTGTTCCCCGTGCATAAAAGGAGCAGCTAGGGCTTCCCTGGTGGCGCAGTGGTTGGGAGTCCGCCTGCCGATGCGGGGGACGCGGGTTCGTGCCCCGGTCCGGGAAGATCCCACATGCTGTGGAGCGGCTGGGCCCGTGAGCCGTGGCCGCTGAGCCTGCGCGTCCGGAGCCTGGGCTCTGCAACGGGAGAGGCCACAACGGTGAGAGGCCCGCGTACCACGGAAAAAAAAAAAAAAAAAAAAAAGGCAGTTAAACTAGACATGTCCCAGCTTTCTTCCAGCCCCGACTGGTGGCTTCTCAACTGCTTTAATGGGGTTTGCTGTGCCCCACGCACAGTTCTGGGTACTTCCTGTGTATTAGCCCACACACATCCACTAGGGGTGCTCTTGAAGCAGAGAGGTTGCTTGTCCAAGGTCACGGAGCAGTCAGTGGTGGAGCTGGAGTTTGACTTGGGATGGTCTGCTCAGAGCTCGGGTCCTCGCTGCTGGCAGCAGGCCAGGTGCGCAGGGATGACTGGACAGGTGGGAAGAAAATGGGGTGTGTCAGTGATAAACAGCCTCTCAAGTGAGTGGGCCTTTGGCCACCCAGTGGTGGATTCGTGCGTGAGCAGGGAGAGGTTTCTGAAGGGACACGTGAGATGAGAAGATTGTGAAACACGGAAGGAGAATTGTGTGGGTAAATTGTTCCAGTGTTGGGTCGTAAATGGCCTTCCATCACGTGTTGCCATTGGAAGGGGACCTCTTCGTCATGCCCAGACCTTGGGCTGTGCCAGGCCTAGTGGGCACCGAGAGCTGGGGAGGGCCGGGTCCTGGCTGCAGAAACTCAGGCTGCAGCGAGTGGCCCTCCTTGAGCGGCTGTCCTGCAGGCAGACACCGAGGACACAGCTGCCTGGGGCCCGGCAGAGCAGACTGGCCTTCTCTGGCGGCCGGGGGTCTGGGCAGCCCTGTAGGCCTGCTATGCTGCCGATGGAGAGGGCTCTGAGGTGCCCACTTCCGGAAGCCCCTGCAGCTTCCCGCTGTGGTGTGGAGGTGGCTCCCCACTGGGCCTCGTGGAGCCCATGGTCCAGTGGGAGATGGCCCGCGTGTGAGCATTTGAGAGGGGTGGGCACCAGGGTAGCCCCGCAGGTCGGGGGGCCCAAGGAAGCCCAGGGCGGAACCAGCACCTGTGGGGTGTCCAGGCAGGCATGGCTGCAGAGGCTCTGGGCCTGGGCTCTGCCGCCGCGCGTGGGCAAGGAGGCCAGTGCGGGAGCCGAGTGAGCCGCAGGGGGAGGAGAGGGAGGCCTGGGCTTTGTGTCCTTTTGCCCAGAGGCCTTCGGTCAGCTGATGCACAGATCCGGGTCACCCGGATTGGAACATCCTCCCTGGTTTTCATGACAGACTTGCTCAGGAACTACAGGTTTTTGTAGAACGTCACCTGCTGGGGAGAGGGCTGGCCTGGGAGACCCACCCAGAGGTTGGGTCTGTCTTGTGTGGAGGTGAAGCCTTGCTGGTTGTTTGTGTTTGACCTGCTCCTTTGAGGCCGTGGGGACTGGCTCCCCACAGTGGGTGTATTTCTCTGGCGTCAGGAAGGGGCAGGGAGTCTGTCCTACACGCTGGGACGTTGGGTGTGAGGTTTTGATCCGGCTGTGGTCTGTGCTGCTGCCAGGAGGTCATAGCAAGGCTGGCCCCTCACCACTGGCTTCTTTTTTCCCTCTTCAAGGAAACTTCTTTTTGGCGGCTGCAGTCCCATCCACCCCGTGTACCTTTCCTTGCGAGGCGATCCCCTCGGCTGCTGGACTCTGAGGCCCAAGCACACATGTGTGGTGGTCGCAGGGCCGAGGCTCCTTCCTGTGCGCTGCTGGCACTCGTCGCCCCCGCTGGGCGATGACTCTGTGGTGGAGAAGTCCCTCCGGTCCCTAAAGGACAAGAGCAAGAAGCTGGAAGAAGGAGGCCCCGTGTACAGCCCCCCCGCAGAGGCGGCCGTGAGAAAGCCCCTGGGGCAGCGGGTCCTGGATGAGCTGAAGCACTACTACCACGGCTTCCGCCTGCTCTGGATCGACACCAAGATCGCCGCGCGCATGCTCTGGCGCATCCTCCATGGCCACAGCCTGACCCGCCGAGAGCGCAGGCAGGTAATGGGCGTGTGCCCCCGCTGGGGTCACCTGTCAGTTGCTTTAAGTGTCTAAAGTCACAGCAAGAGATTGTCCTGCAGTAGCTTTAGTTCTCGCCTGAGTTAGCTGAATGTTTCTTTCAGACGCCTCCGGGTTCCTGATTTTCCGCTGGGCTCACGCAGCTCTGTAGAGGAGGTGCAGCCGTAACCACGTTGGTGGGCTCCCCGGGGCTCTGTTCTCTGCCTGAAGTGTACTCACGGCTCCTCCTTTGGAGTTTGTTGGGGGGGGGGGGTGTTTTTTTGTTTTTTTAATAAACTTATTTATTTTTGGCAGCATTGGGTCTCCGTTGCTGCGAGTGGCTTTCTCTAGTTGCAGCAAGCGGGGGCTACTCTTCGTTGCGGTGTGCAGGCTTCTCATTGCGGTGGCTTCTCTTGTTGCAGAGCACAGGCTCTAGGCGTGTCGGCTTCAGTAGTTGTGGCTCACAGACTCTAGAGCGCAGGCTCAGTAGTTGTGGCGCACGGGCTTAGTTGCTCCGCGGCATGTGGGATCTTCCCAGACCAGGGCTCGAACCCGTGTCCTCTGCATTGGCAGGCGGATTCTTAACCACTGCGCTTCCAGGGAAGTCCTCCTTTGGAGCTTTAATTGCTTGCTTAAGGTGTAGCATGTTGAAGGATTGGCACCCTCACCGTATAAGTGATTCTTTTAGAATGATTAAACTGCTAATCCATCCTTTTATGCCAAGTGCATTGTTGAAAGTTACCCCACAGTTTCTTTGAGTTGTCACAGATGAAGCTGTTGTTTTGTGACTTAGTTTCTGCCTTTGTTAAATTGCTCTCGTCAGATCCTTGATCCTTCATGCTGTCAAACCTTCTGCTCCCTTTCAGTCTGGGGACCCAGCCTAGCAGCAGTGACACCCCAGTAGCAATGAGCACCCCTGACTCCCGGCCCTTGGCATCTAACCACCCCCATGAAGAGGAACCGGGGCTGTTTGGAAACATAACTGATCAAGGGCTGGGACAGCAGTGGTACTAGAATAACCTGTGTCAGAAAATAAGAAAAGGCTGGAAAATAAACAATGGGGGCCCTTCTGGGGATGGCCAGTGGGGAGTAAGACAGGACTTTTTCCATTTCCCTCAGCAATAGTGTGTGGCTTCATATTTTTTATGGTATCGTGAATGGAATTTTTTCACTGTGGTGAAATACACAACCTAAAATTTACCCTTTTTAAGCATTCTAAGTATACAGGCTGTGGCATTAAGTACATTCACACTGGGGTAAAGTCGGTACCACCATCTGTCTCCAGAACTCTTCATCTCTTGTCGTCTTCCTAAGCTGGCACTGCACCTGTTAAATAACAGCTCCCCACCCCTTGGCCCCCAGCCCCCGGCATCCATCATCTACTCTCTGTCTCTCTTAATCTGAACCCTTCAGGGACCTCATAGCAGTGGAATCACACAGGATCTGTCCTTTGTGACTGGCTGGTTTCACTGAGCAGAATGTCCTCAAGGTTCACCTTTGCCATAGCAGGTGTCAGAATTTCCTTCCTGTTTAAGGCTGAATGATATTCTGTTGTGTGTATGGACCACAGTTTGTTTATCCATCATCCATCCATGGACACTTGGGTTGCTTCCACATTCTGTCTGTTGTAGGTAAATAGAATTTTAAAAATTTCATTTTCCATTTGTTTATTGCTCGTATATAGAAATACAGTTGATTTTTATACATTGATCTTGTATCTTGCAGGCTTACCAAACTCAGTTATTAGTTCTAGTATCTTTTTTGTAAATTCCATCAGACTTTTTATCAGGAACAGATTTTGGATTTTGTCAGATGCTTTTTCTGCATCTAGTTTTTTTACTATTTATTTTTAATTTTTTTGACGTACAGTTGATTTACTATATTGTGTTAGTTTTAAGTGTACAGCAAAGTGATTCAATTATGTATATATTTTTTTCAGATTATTTTTCATGATATAGGTTATTATAAGATATTGAATATAGTTTCCTGTGCTATACAGTAAATTCTTGTTGTTTATCTTTTCTGTGTCTATTTAGATAGTCGTATGGTGTTTTCTTTTTCTAGTTTTATTAACTAAATGGTTGATATTGTCAGATTAAATAAAAAAGCAAGACTGAACTCTGTGCACTCTACAAGGAACACATCTAAATGTAAAGACACAAATAGGTTAAAAGTAAAAGAATGGAGAAAGGTAAGTGGTGCTAACACTAGTCCAGGAAAGCCAACGTTAATATCAGAGTCGACGTTAGAGCAGGATTACCAGGGCAGAAGAGGTCACTCATGGTGACGAGAGGGTCAGGTTGCCAAGAGGACGTGATATTCCTAGACATTTATACACTGGTAACAGAAGCTGGACGCTGGCTCTGTGCATGGAAAATTTTCAGGAAAAGCAAAGTTGTAGAAAGAATCCAATCCCTGTTTGCCTAGACCCCAGAGTGGAAATGGAGGTTAACTGCAGAGGGACACAGTGGGACTTTTTGTCACGATGAAAATGTTCTAAAACTGGATTTTAGAGATGGTTTCAGTCTATAAATTTACCAAAATTTATTGAATTACATACTTACAATGAGTGAATGTTACGGTACGTAAATTAAACCTCGATAGAACTGCTAAAAATAATTTAATGGAAGAATGTTAAAAAACATAGGCACCAACTTGAAGGGTCATATCTGGGATCATTTGAGCATAAAAATATAGATGATAGGGCTTCCCTGGTGGCGCAGTGGTTGAGAGTCCGCCTGCCGATGCAGGGGACGCGGGTTCGTGCCCCAGTCTGGGAAGATCCCACATGCCGCGGAGTGGCTGGCCCGTGACCCATGGCTGCTGAGCCTGCGCGTCCGGACCCTGTGCTCCGCAACGGGAGAGGCCACAGCAGTGAGAGGCCCGCATAGCGCAAAAAAAAAAAAAAAAAAAAAAAAAAAAAAAAAAATATATATATATATATATATATAGATGATAATGAATTATAAACAAATGAAAAACGTGGGAATCCTTGAGTCCATTTTGGTAATAAATAGAAAAATGAAGGTGCAAAGCGAGGTCGATAAATGGGGAGATGGGCTTGAGTTAGGAAATTGCCGTTTTGTGGCCATCAGAGTAGAGGCTGGTTTGGGAGGAACCGTGATGAATGTGTCTAGGGAGAGAGGTGGGTGTTTATTTGCGCGCTCTCAGGGCGTTCCCTCACAGGTGGAGAGAACAGCCTGTCCAGGTGATCACAGTGACCACTGTCGCAGGGTGGGTGACGCCTGACCCCCGGGGAGGGCAACCATCATGGAAAGTGGTGCCAGCCAGAAACGAGGCCCTTAGTAGAAATGACGTCACTCCTCCAAAGACAGTCTCGTCAGTCACGGTGGAAGCACAGCTGGGGATGCGGGGAGTGTAGTCTCGGCTGCCGTGCACCCAGGCGGTTCCGAGTGGAAGGAGCACGTGTGAGCAGGCGCTGGCGCAGGGGCAGGTGAGCTGCTGGAGGCCTGGCAGTGTCCGCTGTTCTCAGGGGTTGTCGATTATTTCAAGTCGCACGTTTCTTTAATGTCTTCAGCAGTGGTTTGTTTACATCAGTGAGGCACTTGGATTTTTTCCCCGATCATTGCTGTGTTACATAGTCTTAAATCTAATCGATTGTGTCAGGGAACACAAGAGAAGTGCCCCGCCAGCACTCGGCTCTCCTTTCCGCAGAGCGCCTGGAGTGCGTGGTGTGGCCGCAGCCTTCCCCAGAGGCCCTCGCTGCTGCCAGCAGTGGCCGGTCCTCCGTCTGTCAGTCTTGTCCAACTGTCTGCCAGGCCGGTGGGCACCTGGCAGACGCCCTGCGGGGCGGCTCACGGGCAGCATGCAGTGATGGGTGCCTCTCCACGCAGGGAGGTAGCTTCCACCCAGCTTTTCCGAAGGCCGTCCCCATGTGGTTTGGCCTCGGGGCCTCAGAGCCCTGTCTGCTCCCTGCGAGGTGCCTGCTGGTGTTCCTGCGGACGGCTGTGCAAGAAATGCTCCCCAGTCACCCTCTGGTCCCTCCACCCCTTTCCAGTTCCTCCGGATCTGTGCCGACCTCTTCCGCCTGGTGCCCTTCCTGGTCTTCGTGGTGGTGCCCTTCATGGAGTTCCTGCTTCCTGTTGCCGTAAAGCTCTTCCCCAACATGTTACCGTCCACGTTCGAGACCCAATCCATCAAGGTGACCGGCTCGTTTTGACCCAGTTTGAAAGCAGCTACAAGGCTGCATTGTTTTATGACTGACATTTCAGATGTTAGATGTTTTTAAATTTTATGTTTTCTTCATAATTCAGTCATGCTGTGCTGTGATTATTTAATAGGTGCTGGTTTCAGGTTTGCTTCTCTTTAAAATGTGTCTTAAATTCTAGTTTCTCTAGACCAGTGTTCCTTGAGCCACAGGTCGAGACCCATTCGTGGGGGACGAGACGGGTCTAGGGCAGGGTTGGCAGACTTCCAGCCCACGGGCCATTTTGGTCAGTAAGGCCTTCTGGGGACATGCCTGCCTGTCGTGTGTGTATTGTCTGGTGGCCTTCACGTTTCACATGGCTCAGCCCGCAGGGCCTGAAAGCTTTACAGACCAGCCCTTTATGGAGTTTGCTGGCCCTTCTCTGGCGGTGGGGGGGAGGGTCACACAGAGCTCGTGGGTGGAGGGAGCGCTGTTCAGGAGGCATGTGACGGCGCTGGGTTGGGTGTACACGCACTTCGTGCTGGGGCTCAGAGCAGCTGCCGGGCCGGTGCCGTCCAGGAAGCCGTGCGGGCAGGAACCCAGGAGTGCAGTGCCCTCTCTGACTTCGCAGGAAGAGAGGCTGAAGAAGGAGCTGAGGGTCAAGTTGGAGCTGGCCAAGTTTCTGCAGGACACCATCGAGGAGATGGCCCTGAAGAACAAGGCAGCCAAGGGGGACGCCACCAAAGACTTCGCCGTGTTTTTCCAGAAGGTGCTGTGATGCGTCGTCCCTTGAGGCCTTGCCCTGTCGGTCCCCAGTGCTGGTTAGCGCCTCGGGGCTGCCCGCCTTATCTGGGGAGCGTGCCTTGTCTCCTTTCTTCCCTCCTTTTCACTGTGCACGATGGGGGCGGGGCTCCTGGAGGTCAAGCCTGCTGCCCCGAGAACGTGAACTTACCCTGGCCTGGGTCTCCGGACTTTGCAGCAGCCCTGGGGGAGGTAGAGTTTGGCAGGGACGTAAGACCCCACAGTTGTGACCAGCAGGGGGCTGGGCTGGGAAGGAGGGGCAGACTGCCCCATAGCCATGCCCACGGTGTGGGAGGCCAGCCCAGCATGGAGAGGCCCCAGCCTCTTCCCGGCCAGCCGCCTCGGCTCCGCTGGCGTAGCAGACAAGGGCCAGGGACCGGATGCCATCCCCTGCGTGGATGCCTCGCTCGCAGGAGCCCAGCCAGGCAGCGCTCAGGGCTTTGGGTCGCAGGGGCCACTCCCGGTAGGAGATGTGAGCAGAGCTGAGGGAGGGTGTGGGTGGCCCCTTCTGCTTTGTTTCCTGACTTGAGGTGTGTGACCCGAGGCCATGGGGGTGCGGGGGACACAGCCCACCCGTGGTGACCCTTACCATGGCTCCCGCAGATCCGAGAGACGGGTGAGAGACCCAGCAACGAGGAAATCATGCGGTTTTCCAAACTGTTTGAGGATGAGCTGACCCTGGACAACCTCACGCGCCTACAGCTGGTGGCGCTGTGCAAGCTGCTGGAGCTGCAGTCCATGGGCACCAACAACTTCCTGCGCTTCCAGCTCACCATGAGGCTGCGCTCCATCAAGGCCGACGACAAGGTGAGCACCCACGGCCTGCTCAGGGCTCGTCTGTGTCTCCTGGGGTGAGTGCTGGGATCACACGGTTTCCAGCCGCTGTGACAGCACACCTTCCCGTGGTGGGACGTAGTCGCTGAAAAGGTGGATTTTAAAGGCAGCCTAATGTTTCATCATATGAACGTGTGCTAGTTTATTAACCGTCACTTTAGCTAATCTGCGACCCTAAAGAACCCTCTAATAAATACGTATTAATGTGAATTATGCCCCAGATCTTTGATAGGTCCTATAAAAATAGTGACCTAGAATTGCGGCTCCTGAGTAAAAAGGGCAGGAGGCCAAAAGCAAGTCCTGGCCCGTGACCAGATTGCTCCGGAGCTGTGCCGCCTGCCTGCCCCCGTGCAGTGTGTGTGTCTCAGGAAGTCACGAAGTGTCCCTCGTTCTCCCTAGTGACGCTGCTTGCGTTGAAGTCTGTGGCGCCCGGTCTTCCGATAGCTGCACCAGCTTGCCTTGGGGCTGATCTTCCCTCTTGTTACTTACAGGCTTCCTGAGTCCTCTCTGCCTTGTGTTTGTTACTGTTTTCCTCTGCTCTGAAGACCCTCTGTCTTACAGTTGTAGTATTTAGTCCATACTCTTTTCCTGTTTGTCCTGTGTGTTTCATGTTCCACTTTATCTCCTTTCTTGCCTTCTTTTGGATTAATCAAATGTTTACTCTTCCATCCGCTCTCCATTAGCTTGCTCCTTATTTATTGTTATAGCAATTTCTTTGGAGTTTACAACGAGCTTCCTCGACACACAGGAGTCTAACGGGACCGAGTGCTTTTCCTGCCACGCGCCAGGCCCCAGCTGCACTCGCCGGCCCCGCCTCTGCGTTGCACGCGCTTTTGCTGCTGAGTTGATGTGTGTGCACCACGTATTTACCCTCCTGACCCCCTTCCTTCCTTCCTGAGTTTCCACCCAGACCGTTTCCTCCACTTGAGGAGTCCCCTCAGTGGCTGTTTGTATGGATTTGTCTGTATTAACCTTCCATTCTGCAGGGTATTGCTGGGTGTAGGACTCCAGGCTTGCAGTTCTTTTTTCTACATTTAAAGATGCCACTGAGGGCTTCCCTGGTGGCGCAGTGGTTGAGAGTCCACCTGCGGATGCAGGGGACACGGGTTCGTGCCCCGGTCTGGGAAGATCCCACATGCCGCGGAACGGCTGGGCCCGTGAGCCATGGCCACTGAGCCTGCGCGTCCGGAGCCTGTGCTCCGCAGCGGGAGAGGCCACAGCAGTGAGAGGCCCACGTACCGCAAAAAAAAAAAAAAAAAAAAAAAAAAAAGATGCCATTGAGTGCATGTCAGCTGGCAGGCCTATTATTGTTCCTTTGAAGGTGTCCATCTTTCTCCGGCAGCATCCGACATGTTTGGATTTTGTTACATCTTGTTTGGATTTTAGCAGCTATACAGTAACGTCCCTAGGCGTGTCTGTGTCTGTGCTTATCCTGTTTCCTGGTTGTGGTGCTTCCATCATTTCATTAAATACCCCCCCACCCCCCCGACATGGGTTATGTTCCCCTTAGACTGCTCACGGTCCCTGCATCACATATGCTCTTCCTGTATTTTACATCCTTTTGTACGTGTGGTTTACTTATCCTCTCTTCTTGGTCTGATCACTCTTAAACCCATCCTCCAAGATTTCCGTCTGCAGGTAAAACTGTCTCTCTTGTTCTCCAGAAGCAGATCATCACTGCATTTTATAAGGATGAAGAGAAGTTGTCTCTCTGCTCTGCTGGAGAATTTGCCGTGCGGCTGCCCCTCCTCGGGAGAGGCAGCATGAAGGCAGGAGGCCTGGGTTGTGTCCCAGCCACTCATTAGCTTTGTGAAATTGAACAAGTCACCTCACCTCAGTGCTTCAGATTCCTGTGAGGTGGGGCAGTGGCCAGACCTCTGCTGTCGAGAAAGTGGAGGGGGCATACTTTCCCGTGGACGTTAAATGGTAAAAAACATACATAAGGAGATCCTGAAAAGTGGAGAGAAGCCCCTGGGACCCCAGGAATGACACAGGAGGTCTCTGTGCCTCATAGATCCAGCCATGGGGCTGAAGAAGCCAGAATCACCAACAAGGACAGACTTTAGAATCCCATCCTGTGGTCAGAGGAAAGGAACGGGGCCACCTAGCAGGACAGAGGACTTCAAAGAGTGATGGCTCTGCTCCAGCCAGACGCCACAGGAAACAGTGTCTCCCCACCCCGACCCTCCCCGGACCCCCCCACACACACAGGGGCGGTGGGGCTGGGGCCGCCACCCTCAGGCTGTAGCAGCTGGGATGGTATCGGGGAAGGCTGCGAGGAGCTGGCTCATTCATCCCCGGCCCCCTGCCCCCTGCCCCCTGCCCCCTGCCCCCTGTGGTGTCAGTAGAGACCAGCAGGGGGCCTGGCCTCCACCCGCACCCGACAGTCTCAAGGCACTCTCCATACTTCCCTGCTGGAGTGGTGTCAGGAGAGGCCAGTAAGAGGTTCTCCCGCCCCTCCCAGCCAGGGAGGCATGCAGAGCCTAGCGGGGAGGCCAGACCCCTCCCAGTAGACTCAGAAGTACCTCTCCCCCTGGCCTCAGTGGAGGCCAGATCTCTTCTGTTCCGGGATATAATTTACAATGACTGAGTGATGCCACAGAGAGCTCAGGGCCGTTGGAAGGAAGCTGTGCCCACAGTTCCCCAGAAGAGGGGACCAGGACGTGAGGGGAGGGAGGAATCGAGACAGCCTTCATCACTGGTCAGCGGGAGTGGTCAGCTGGAGGCGTTTTTCATTGGGCAGGACGTGAAGCAGAGGTCAGAGTTTGTGGTTGGAGGATTTGAAATATGATTGTAGCACGCCCAGGAAAGCCAGGCAGCAGGGGAGACGTAAACAACTTTGTCCATTAGTTTGGATCCGTAGATGCCAGATCGTCAGGTACACCACCTGTAAACGCTGGGTAGAACACCCCCATGCCAGAGCACTGTCAAGAGGAAACCAGTTAGGACAGAAGATGGAAGTGAGCTCCAGGATCGCATAGCGTAATACCCAGAGTTATACCCAGAATGTCCAGCTTCAGCTGAGAATCACTCCTCGTGCTGAGAACCAGGAGGACCCCAAAGCGAATGAAAAGAAGACAAGCAGTGGGTGCCAGCGCCATTCTGACCGTGGGCCACTCCCCAGATTCGGTAGAAGGCATACATCTGCAGATTTAAGACGCTGAGTGAGCCTCAGAGCAGATAAACGCAGAGAAGTCCACACAGAGACCCACAGTCAAGTGAACAAACGTGAAGGACAGAGAAATAATTTTGAGGGGCTTCCCTGGTGGCCCTGTGGTTAAGAATCTGCCTGCCAGTGCAGGGGACACAGGTTCGGTCCCTGGTCCGGGAGGATCCCACGTGGCGTGGAGCAGCTAAGCCTGTGCACCACGACTACTGAAGCCCTCACGCCTCGAGCCCATGTTCCGCAACAAGAGAAGCCACTGCAGTGAGAAGCCCACGCACCGCAACAAAGAGCAGCCCCCGCTCACCGCAACTAGAGAAAGCCCGCGTGCAGCAATGAAGGCCCAACGCGGCCAAAAATAAAAATAAATTTATTTTTTAAAAAAAAGAAGAAGAAATAATTTTGAAAGCAATGAGAGAGAATGGCATCTTACCTGCAGGAAAAACAATTCAAATGACAGTGCATTTCTCATCAGAAACCATGCAGGCCAGAAGGAACTGGAAAGTATTTTTCGTGTGCTGAAAAAAAGAACTCGGTCAATTCAATCCTAGATTCAGCAAAAATAAAAATTAAAGATAAAAACGAGGGAGGAATCAAGACGCTCCCAGGTGAAGGAAAACTACGACACCTTGTCACCAGCAGGGCCTAGAGGAACCTTAGGGCATCAGGAAGAAAGGACACGGCAAGCACCAGGCTTTGCTTCTGCTCGTGTGTCTTACGGTGGAGGCAGAAATGGACACTGTGTGATGTGGCTGTGTCAGTAGGTGACATTAGAAATGGGCACTGTGTGATGTGGCTGTGTCAGTAGGTGACATTAGAAATGGGCACTGTGTGATGTGGCTGTGTCAGTAGGTGACATTAGAAATGGGCACTGTGTGATGTGGCTGTGTCAGTAGGTGACGTTAGAAATGGGGCACTGTGTGATGTGGCTGTGTCAGTAGGTGACGTTAGAAATGGGCACTGTGTGATGTGGCTGTGTCAGTAGGTGACGTTAGGATGAGCTTGACCAGTCGCGGAGGATAACGGGGGAGGCCACCACGTTCCCTCCATGATGAGGTAGGTGCAGCATGTGATACCAGAGCAGCCCCTGAAAATGGCCGCAGAGGTGTGCTCAGAAGCGCAGGAGACAAGTGCGGATGGGATCCACGTGCCCCACGGGAAGATGGGGAAAGGAAACAAACAACCCCGATGTCCTTCACGGGGCGAACGGTAAAACCAGGACGTTTGTACCATGCAGGGTGCTCACTAAGGAAAGGAGTGGATTATTACTCCACACACCACGTGGGTCCTCAAGGAGTCCCCAAAGGCTGTGCGCTGTGCGCTGTGCAGTCTCATCCCTGTAATGCTCTTCAAGTGACAGAATCACAGGGATGAAGAGCAGATTGGTGGGTGGTTCCCAGGGGTCAAGAGCGGGCGGGAGTGTTTGTGAGGTCCTCGTGGGGACAGGTGTCTTCTGCCTGGACTGGCTCGGCATCGCGTTCCGGCGGTGGTTTGATACTGCACGTCGCAAGGTGTTAGCCACGGGGAGGAGCCGTGTGGCTGCACGTCCACCCACGGTTGTCTCACAGTTGACGCAGGTAGCGGTCGTGTCCTCCTCACAGGGTCACTGGGGGGTTTAAATGGGGGGAGAAGGTGGCACTGTTGCCCTTTGTTCCTCCTCTCCTCTCCCCTCGTCCCTGCACAGTGCAGGACGGGAGAAGCGTGGGGTTCGGGCAGCAGGGCTGCTCCGTGGGCAGAGAGCAGGCCCTGAGTGGGTGTCTTCGCATGTCGGGGTGGGTCCTGGCTGTTGACCCTAAGGTCCCACCCTCTGTCAGAAGGTCTGATCGCTGCAAACCTGGAATCGGGGCCTTGGTAGTGGGGGTTTATCTTGTGTTTGGCAAAGCATAGTAGGAAGGTGGTTTCTTTCTTTTTTTTATAAATGTATTTATTTTATTTATTTATTTTTGGCTGCATTGGGTCTTCATTGCTGCGCACGGGCCCTCTCTAGTTGCAGCGAGCGGGAGGTTGCAGAGCACGGGCTCTAGGCGCGCAGGCCTCAGCAGCTGTAGCACGCGGGCTCAGCCGTTGTCGCTCGCAGGCTCCAGAGCGCAGACCCAGCAGCTGCGGTGCACAGGCCCAGCCGCTCCACGGCATGTGGGATCTTCCCGGACCAGGGCTCGAAGCCATGTTCCCTTCATTGGCAGGCGGGCTCTCAACCCCCGCGCCACCAGGGAAGCCCAGGAAGGTGGTTTCTAATCAGACACTTAGCTCCCAAGCGTGCGAATGCACACAGCACAGACCCGTAGTGACCCTGCAGGAGGTAATTGGCTGGCTTCCTTTAACAGCTGATCGCTGAGGAGGGTGTGGACAGCCTCAACGTCAAGGAGCTACAGGCAGCGTGTCGGGCGCGAGGCATGCGGGCCCTGGGCGTCACGGAAGACCGTCTGCGGGGCCAGCTGAAGCAGGTGCGTACCTGCGGCGTGGTGGGGGGCCCTTCCGTCCCAGCAGGGGGCGGGAGGCGCTCCGGCTCAGCTGCCGCCTGGGCCGGGGCCTGTGTGCGCTCCGCACGCGGTGGCTGCCCGCCGCTCCTGGGCGCCGCTCCGATCTCCCTCCCCGGCTCTTGGTCGCCTTTGCTGTGCTTGCTCTTCCCTCCGCCCCGTCTTCTGTGGACTCACGAGGACGAGGTCAGCTTCCTTTGAAATTCCAGTACGACTCTCAACTGAGGCCAGGGGGGTTTGGGGAAGTAGGACCCAGGCCAGGCTGACCTCCGAAATTCCTGCTCTTGGCAGCCTGGGTCTGAGTGACCCTGCTTCTCCGGCCGCTCAGAGGGCCCTCGGGCAGAAGCCAGGGGCCAGCTCTGCAGGGCCACAGGCCTGCCCCGCCGGCATGGGTCTGAGTGGATGCGATGATGGGTAGGCAATGTTCACAGCAACTCAGCCTTCGTATCAAAAGGGGCAGGGCGCCAGCTGGGCACCCCCTCGGGTTGTCTTCCCAGTGTAGACAGAGATCTGTTGACACCCGCTGCACCCCCTGCTGACACAGACGGTGCTTAGTGGGCAGTGCATTCTTGTCCTTGTCTTCACTGCTCTTGTCTCCGACAGGGTCTCCTCGCAGACCATCCTCTGTGGGGGGTGCCCTGGGTCCGCCTGGGCTGGAGCACACCTGGGGCACTCGAGTGTGGGGCACTGTGCCCGAGGGATGTCAGGACTCGGGGTGTTCCGGTTTCCAAGGGCTCAGGTGTCTTCCTTCTCTCGTCGTTTAACCTGTGCTCGGTGTTTTCTCCCCATTCTGAGAGTTCTTCTCGCCCCATCTTTTGTTCTGTGTCTACCTTGTGTCCAAGCATTGTCGGGGTCTCTTTTGTCAGTTTGAACATTGTCTGTGTCACTAAAATAGCCTCAAACAGTGCCCAGCTCATGGTAGCTGTGCAAACCTCAAACGCCGAATGAATTCACCAGCACCACCTTTGGACTTTCTGTGCCATTGTTAGGTGAAGGACTTTGGGAACAGGACCTGGCCGTCTCGCTCAGTGCTTTACAAGCCCTGCGGCCTCGCTGCGGGGTGTCTCCCGCTCCCGTGACTGAGGCGGGCAGTGGGCGTTAGCACAGTGGCCTCGCTGCGGGGTGTCACGTGACTGAGGCGGGCAGTGGGCGTTAGCACAGCGGTAAATAGGCCCTTCGGAGCTTGCGGGGTCTCTCCCAGGAGAACTTGCTCGGGGTACATACGGGTCCGCCCACTCAGGTGCCGCCGTGGTTGTTGCCACCAGTGTCCTCCTCCTCCGCTCCCCTACGCAAACCAGAACAGAGAGGGAAGTTCCAGGGCCAGAAGCCCTTGCCCGGGTCACAGGAAATGTGGGTGGGACGAGGCCGACAGGTGAGTCTGGGTCTCCACCTCCCACTTCCAGTGGCTGGAGCTGCACCTGCACCAGGAGATCCCGACGTCGCTGCTCATCCTGTCCCGGGCCATGTACCTTCCTGACACCCTCTCTCCCGCCGACCAGCTCAAGTCCACCCTGCAGACCCTTCCGGAGATTGTGGTGCGTGTTGCAAGGCCCCCTTCTGCTGCTCACTCTGCCGGGGGCCCTCTCCCTTCTGGGGGAGCCCCCGGACCCACCACTCGCCCCCTCCTTTCTTGTCTGCCCTCTGCACGTTGAGGGCCCTGCGGTGCGTGCAGAAGGTGGCCCTTGGGGTCCTCAGGGCGTTTCCCAGCAGCCGGGGTTCCTGCTCCTCGGAGAGCAAGCCCTGATGGCCAAGACACCCCGAGACCCGGGCCGGGCGCCGTGTGGGCTGCTCTGGCGGGGGCGCACCTGCCCCGCTTCCAAGCGTGCTCACGGGTGTCCCCTCCCTGAAGGCGAAGGAGGCCCAGGTGAAGGTGGCCGAGGTGGAGGGCGAGCAGGTGGACAACAAGGCGAAGCTGGAGGCCACGCTGCAGGAGGAGGCAGCCATCCAGCAGGAGCACCGCGAGAAAGAGCTGCAGAGGCGGTCCCAGGCGGCGGTGAGCGGGCAGCGGGGCGGGGGAAGGGCTGGGCCCATGGGTGGGGTGGGGTGGGGGCACGGGGAGGCAGACGCACTCTTGCGGCTCGGGCGCCAGTCAGCGCAAGCGGCCGGCCCTGAGGCCCTGGAGCTGGGGTTCGAGGCTGTGGCGGCCTCCCCGAGGCCTCCAGCAGCCCGTAGATGCTGGGGCGCGGATGCAGAAGCTGCGTGACCGCGCTCATCACGCGCTGCGCCCATGCGGAGGGTCCTGCGGCGGAACCTGGCGGAGGCAGACCCCACTGCCAGCCGGCCGAGCTCTGTAGACCTTGCCCCTCGCATGGCGGCCCTCCGGCCAGCGGCACGTCTGCCGGTGTGGATGCCTGGGAAGGCCACGGTCTGACGGTTGGTGCTGAGCCGGCAGCGGCCTTGCGTTTCAGAAGGAAGTGGAGCCTGAAGTGGTGGCAGAAGGTGCCGCTGGGAGGCTGGTGGTCGAGCCGCAGCCGGAAGAGCCTGATGTGACCCTGCCGTCCGAGGCCCTGACGGACAGCGCACCCGTCCTAGAGGGCTTGAAGGTAATGGCGCCCGCCTGGAGGGAGCGGTGTTGGAGCCGCACCGCAGGGCCAGAGAGCCCGCCTGCAGCGGGGGGGGGGTCCCGAGGAAGCGGGGCCGGAAGGCCGCAGCCTGGCTTCTCGGGGTGACGGTGGATGGTCGAGGGGCGAGGAGAGCGAGGCCGGGGAGGGTGAGGCGGCCCTGCCCTGGCTGCAGCCCCTGTGCTCCGCGTGGCAGGGCCCCCAGCGGGGAAGCCCCCCTTGCTGTCCCCTTCCCAGCTGCCCGGCGCAGGGGGCCCGATGTGCGCTGCGCGCTGGGGGTGCTCGCTTCTGGCAGCCTTGCCGTCGTGGTTGTAGCTCATGTTCCTCGTGAGACGCCTTCCGCCAGGGGAACCGCCAGGTGGCCCCTGGCACACGGAGCATGATGGGCAGAACAGCTTCTGAAGGCGTGTTGGGGGCAGGAGGTGTTTACTAGGTGGGCAGCAGCAGCGTCGGGCAGCTGGAGTAGGAGACAGAAACCAGGACGGCAGCTTTATGTCTGGGGATTCCCAGCGAGGTCCCGGGGTGGGGCGGGTGGGGGACCATCGCATTCAGAGGGGGTCAGAGGGGGGACGAGGCTGTGGTGGGGGGTGCGTGTGAAGTCGAGTGTGTTGATACCTGGGTAGAGGGGTGGGCCTCGTCACGTGTCCTGAGGGCCGGGTGGATGGGGACTGACCCCTGATGGGCCCCGCGGGGGTCATTGGAGGTGGAGGGAAGGGCCCCACTGCAGGGCCTCAGGGAGGAGCCTCCTCCAGTCCTGTGCGTATGAGAAGAGAAATCATAAAGCATCAACACCGGGGGTCTTGGTGAAGGGAGCTGTGGGCTGCAGGGCTGGTGTGGTGTGCTGTGGTGGAAAGGGGCTGGCATAGCCTGGGATAAGTCCGGTGAGCCTCTGTTCACCCGGTGATGGCCCAGGAGACAGATGAAGACCCACACGCTCTTGTCACTGATAAGAGGCCGAGAGGAGGAGGGTCCCGGGAGCCTGGGCTGACCTAGGCTTGAAGGGTGACCCTGGGAAAGGTCAGGAACCAAGGTACCAGGGTCATTTTGAAGGCAGTTTGGGGCTGAGGCCAGGAAGCTGAACAGAGGCGGGGCCTGGTCGGGCCCATGGAGCGTGGTCTGGGAGAAGGGGTCACTCGTCAGCAGTAGGGCCAGGATGGTTGGCTGTCTCCATGGAAACAGATGCATTCCATTTCCAGTGGATTCAAGACTTAGACGTGAAAGGACATTTAAACTCTCCGGAGAGCTTATGAACTAAGGATCGCCAAGAATTTCTTAGCAAGGAGCACAAACCTTTAAAAGCTTACACTGAAGAACCTTCGTTTGTTGGGAAGGTGCCACAAAGAGTCGGGGCACCGCCGTTTCCTATTTGCAGCACAAGGCTGGGTCTTATTGGTATTGACCATTTACTCGGACAGAGACCTGAATAGCTCTAGGAAATTGAGTTGGTAGCTGAAGAACCTCTCCACAAGCCCCAGACCCACATGGCTTCAGGGGTGAAGTTGCTGGTGAGTCCAAACATGTAAAGAATAAACCCTTCCCGTGCTACACAAGCTCTTGGCAGAAAGTTGAGAAGAGGATATTCTGAGATGAGCATCCCCTGATGCCAAAACCAGATGGGTACGAGACAGCTACAGACCAGTATCTGTCCTGAACACAGGTGTGAAATTCTCAACAAGTTTCTAGTACGTGAAATGCAGCTGTTTTTTTTTTTTTTTTTTTTTTTTTTTTTTTTTTTATGCGTTACGCGGGCCTCTCACTGTTGTGGCCTCTCCCGTTGCGGAGGACAGGCTCCGGACGCGCAGGCTCAGCGGCCATGGCTCACGGGCCCAGCCGCTCCGCGGCATGTGGGATCCTCCCAGACCGGGGCACGAACCCGTGTCCCCTGCATCGGCAGGCGGACTCTCAACCACTGCGCCACCAGGGAAGCCCAATGCAGCTGTTTTGTAGAAAGGATAATACACTGTGACCTGGTGGGGTTTGTCCAAGGAATACAAGAAAATTAGTCGATGTAACGAGCACATTAACAGCCTCAAGAGAAAAACCATGTACGATCATTTCAGTAGATGCACAAAAAGCGCTTGGCAGAATACAGCATCTCTTCTCAATTGAAAAGGTCTCTCAGCAAACCCGTGGGAGCGAACCTTCTCAACCCCACTTAAAGCAGCCAGAGTGGCACCTGCGGTCACAGGATCCCTAACGGTAGCATGGGCGTCTGCTGTCACCACCGTCTCAGCATCGGACTGCGGGTCTGGCCAGGATGGTTAGAGAAAAACAAGTAAAATCACACAGAAGCGAAAGTTTATTCACGGATGACGTGAGCACCTAAAAGGTCGTTGTACTTGTTTGTACTAGTAACGAACAATCAAGTTGAAGTTCTAAGAAGCATATCACACAGTGGTATCCAGAAAGTGAACTACTTAGGGATACGTTTGAAAGTAGATGTGAAGAGCTGTACAGGATGCTGTAAAGTGTTGCTGAGGTGGATTAAAGCAGTAACTAAATGGAGAGCTTCACTGCACTCGTGGATGTGAAGACTTGGTGTTGGTAGGCTGTTAATTCTCCCCAGCCGATCTGTGGATTCAACACCATCAAAATCCCAGCAGGCTTTGTTGTTGACATTGACAAACTTACTCTAAAACATATATGGAAATTCAGAGGACCTAGAATAGCCACGACGATGGAGAGAAGCAGGTTTGGCGTATCTGCGGATGGAATCGTACACGGCGGTCAGAAGGAACACACCGTCACGTGGGTGAATCTCAGGGTGACGGAGCTCAAGCCATGTGATACCGTTTGTCAGAATTCCAGCACACGAGGCTGTCGTGGCAGAAGGCAGGCCAGTGGGGTGGGGGTGGGGACGTGGGCACGAGGAAACCTTCAGGGTAACGATACTTCTCTGTCGGGCGGTCGTCGCTCCGTGGCTATGCACGTCTGCCGGACACATTTGCACAGGTGCGCTCGGGTGCAGGAGGCCCCTCGGACAGCGAAGACGGTGACTGCAGGTGCCTGTCGCCTCGCCCAGAGCCCAAGACTGGCACGTGCAGTGTGGACACGGGACACGGATAGAAAAGTGGCCAAGCCTTCGGGGGAAAGCCAGTTACTCCCCTTCATGTAGGGTTTCGGTTTGTTTGTTTATTTTCTTTCCAGGAAGAGGAAATAACTCAGGAGGAAATTGACATACTCAGTGATGCCTGCTCGAAACTGAAGGGTCAGAAGAAATCTCTGACGAAAGAGAAGGAGGAGCTGGAGCTGCTGAAGGAGGACGTCCAGGACTACAGCGAGGTGCGGTGTGGGGGGAGGGGCGGCGGGGGCGGGGCTGAGGCTACACACAGAGTAAACCCAGGCTGCATCGCCCCGAGTATTCAGTGATGCCTCCATCAGATAAGGGAAAAGCTGGCCAAATGGTCTTTGGAGAGAAAACTGAGTTTAAGTAAATCTTATCCAGTAGCTTTTCTAGTCATCCCACTCTCACTTTCCCCTGGAATGCCGGCTATTCGCCCTTGTCGATGACACGCATATATCTTTTTAGTTTCTAAACACATGAAGGTGTCAGATAAACAGTCTGGTCACTTGGTATATGAAATCTTATTTTTGTTCATGATTCCCCGAAAGAGACTTCTTTCTTACATACTATTTATTTATTTATTTATTTTAAGATTGGTAAAAATAATCTGTTATTTTCTGAACTTTGTCGTGGCAGCCCTCTTGTGTGGGTTCTCCAGTCCCCACCTCACCTCCCGTTCTTCCCTGTGACGCTTGCTCGTAGGGAAAACCACAAGTTGGAATTTAAGAAGGCACTCACCATTCCTGGATTCTTTCACCGTCAGGAAGAAAGTCGGGGTTCAGGACAGAGTTCACTTCCTTTGCTACAAAAACAGTGCTTGAGTTTGCAATGAGAACCAATTTGCATGATAGACAGCAGTAAGCCTGCTGCTTTGTGGCTCGAGTTCATGGGACTGCTCCGCGCACAGCCTAGACCTTTCCACCTTGATGATGGAGTCTGTCTGGGTTAATCCAGTTACTTCTGCAAGGTGAACTTAAGGTTTCTATTTTAGTTTTAAGGCAGTCTTTTTACAAGCAAATAATTTTATTAGGACTTGCAGGAGATCAAGAAGGAACTTTCAAAGACTGGCAAAGAAATCTACGTGGAAGAGTCTAAAGCCAGCAAGAGGCTGACGAAGCGGGTACAGCAGATGATTGGGCAGATCGACAGCCTGCTCACGCAGCTGGAGGCCGATCAGAAGGCTGGCAAGCTGGGCGTGGCCGCCGAGGGCTCGCCTGCAGGGTGAGTGTGCCACGCGGTCGCCAGGGGCCTGGAGCCCGGGGGGCCCAGGGCCTTTCTGACCGGAGCACGTTTCTCAGCTTTGGTGACCAGCTGCCCCGCCCTTCTGACCTGGCGGCTGCAGCCAGAACCCAGGTGTCCCCACTTCTCCACGACACTGTCACTGAAGCGGCCCCAAGTTGGGTCTTCCTGCACGCGTGCGTGCTCACACACATAAGCACACGCGCACACGGTGCAGCGCTGCCAGCCCACGCCTGGAGGACCTTGGCTGCGGCTGCCTGCTCTCCTGTGTCCACCGCCCCTCCCCCAGCTCTCTCCAGGCTGTCGTCACCGGTCCTTCCAGAGTGTCCTTCGGATCACAGCTCCCTGGGGAACCACCAGCCTCTCCCTGTCCCTTCTCCCCTTCCTCCAGCCTCCTTCCTCTTCCTGAACCCCTGCACACAGGCAACTCAATAATGACCCCCTGCGTGGGGGCCGGCTCTGCACTGGTGTGTCCCACATGCCTGGGACAGCGGCCAGCGGGGGCCAGCGTCATGTGAGTGGCTGCCGGGCAAATGAAACCCCCCCAGGTGGTAGCGACTGACGCTCGGCGCTCCCGTGGGCCAGACACCGCACCACAAGCGCCCACGTCTCCAGGGGGCAGGCAGGCGGGCTGGCTGCAGGGCCCCCGCTGTCCTCAGGTCAGCGGCCCTTCTGCCCGGGCGAGGCCAGTGTCCCCTCTTGGATTGACCTGCTGTGCTGTGTGGGCCCACTGCCCTCCGCCTGGTCGGAGGGCAGTGTGGCCATACTCAGCCCCTCCCACCCTGTCCAGGGCGCAGGCAGGCCTGAGGGACCCACTGGCCTCGTCCCCACTGGAGAGGCCGGGCTCGCTGGGCGGCTGCACACGCACAGGAGACCCTGGACGGGGCGGTGGTTTCTGTTTCTGTGTCCAAGTTGGCTGGGTGTTCCCAGAGGATGGGGCGAGGGAGCTCTGGAGGGAGGGGCTGTCCGGGGCAGGTCTGACCCACGTGGCCCCAGTGAGGCTGTAGGGGTGCCAGCTGTGCCGCGTGCGGGCTGTGTTCCCCAGGGAGACCGTCATCAGCGTTGCTGAGCTCATCAGTGCCATGAAGCAAATCAAGCACATTCCCGAAAACAAGCTCATCAGCTTGGCCTCGGCCCTGGACGAGAATAAGGACGGCAAGGTCAACATCGACGACCTCGTCAAGGTGGGTCGTGGGGGTCTTGGGGAGCCTTTTCCACCTGTGCGTCCACCCGAGAGGCCCCTGGGGCTGGTCTCGCCCTCGCCGCAAACAGAGTGGAGTCAGGGCAGTGAGGCCGTCCGTCTGGAGCAGGCCACCGGCTCTTGCTTGGCCTCCCCTGGCCCAGCCCTGGCCGGGTCTGCGGAGCACGGTGTTGGGGGGGCTGGGCCATGGCAGCCCGGAGGGGACGCGTGTGGTCCTCGGGGCTGGGCCTCGGGACCCCTGGGGGTGGCCGGAGGCCTGAGAGGGTGCCGGGAGCTTGGGCAGCCCAGGCGACCTGCACGGGGCTCCGCCTCCACAGGATGGCCGCGGGCTCTGGCGTTCCTGTGGAGAGCACGCCTTCGCCGGCAGCTCTCATGGCTCCAGGGTCTCTCCAGCCCGTCGGGGACTTTCCACTCAAACGTCTACCTAGAATGTCAGTGGACGTCACTTTGGTCGGGAGCACGGCCTTCCCCGCTCGTGGGCTGAGCGCCATCACCCTAGCGGCAGCAGTGGCTGGGCGGGGCCTGTCGTCTGGGGCCCCTCCTTGGTGCTCATGGCACTCTGCCCGAGCAGGGCCCAGCCCGGCAGCCTCTCTGTGTCGTCCATCCCACCTTCCTGCAGCCCTGCGACCCGAGGGAGGCACAGCTGGCGCCCTCACCTGGGCCCGCTCCCTGGCGGCTCATAGCCTGGTCTGGGGCTGTGGAGCCTGTTGGCTCCGTGCGGGTGGGGGTCTGGCCCTCAGAAGACCGGGGCAGATGGAGGACCCAGGGCCCCCGGCGGGACAGCGTGGCCTATGGGTACCAAAGGCCATCCCAGCCTGGTGGCCGTGTGCCGTCTGCCCTCCGTGTCCTGAGGGGAGATTTCATGCTGTGAAGGGGCAGAGCCACCTCTGAGGCCCTCGTCCCTTCCCGTGTGTGCAGGTGATCGAGCTGGTGGACAAAGAAGACATCCACATCTCCACCAGCCAGGTGGCTGAGATTGTGGCCATGCTGGGGAAGGAGGAGAAGGTGGAGGAGAGGGAGAAGGCCAAGGAGAAGGCCGAGAAAGAGGCCGCAGAAGTGAAGAGTTAGGGCCCGCCGGCTCTCGGGTGCCTTGGTGGCCCTTCGTGCGTCTGCCGCAGTGGTCCTAACGTGACAGTTATTGCTTTGAAGTGATTCTTAGAGACAGATCTAATATTTTGTCTGGAATAAATCAGAAACTTCATAATCAGTAATTTTAAATTTCCATCATTCCACGAAGATTCAGCCAGTCTGGATCCCTGAACCCCTCCAGGGAGTCTGCTCTGGATTCACGCGGTGGCCCAGTGCTGGTGTGGTCCCAGCTGTGGCAGGCAAGTGTGCGGCCTGCCGGCAGCGGGGGGTCGTGGCCCCGCACAGCCCCCTGGGCTCCTGAGGCGGCTCGGGCCTCCCCGCGTATCCCCAGGCGGTGTCTGCTGCGGGAGGAGAGAGGACCGGCCGCGTGGACTCCCTGTGCCCGTGGAGCCCCAGGCGCGGGATTGGGGTCGTGCAGACACAGCCGCCTCGGCCTGGAGAGGACGCTTCGTGAGTCGTGGGTCTGGATTCCCACAGATCAGTGTGAACAGGAGCCACTCGTGCACACTCCCAAGCTCACACCTGCAGCGAGTGAGCGAACACGCCCGTCATCTCCGTGGCCTCTGGAGGGCCGCGTTCTCTGACGCGGATGTCAGGTCTCCTGGAAGTTTGCTCTGACGTGTGTATCCGAGCTCTTTCTTGAGTTCTCTTTGATTCTCACCTAACCCTAACCACTTAACTGGTACAGAATTTCCTCACATGACAGTCTGCCCACCTGAGTAAATCCAATGTAAATTATGCCAGGAGAGGTGCTAATGAAGCCCTGGAAAATGAAGCATCTCGGGTGCAGTAATTTGTTATGCTTTTAGAAAGTTTCCTCATTTGGGGTGTTAGCGCCTCACCGCCCCCTTGGGTGTTTGGAGCGGGTTTCGCCGCGTGTCCGGTGATGGGTCCACAACCGGCAGCTCGGGGAGGCTGGTGCTCCGTGGCGGGGGTGGGGGTGGGGGTGCTGGGCGGCCTGCGGCCCCAGCTCTGTCCGGCTGCCCACGCGAAGGCTGGGTCAGGTACGGCAAGAACGTTCTTTGGGGGAAAACAGACATAGGAATCGGAAGACGTGGGCCTAGAGTGGCCAGATGAGCTGAGGGAGGACGACGACGAGATGATAGCTTCCAAGTTACTTGAAACTTTTTACCCAGCCGCTAAAGAAGAAACTCGACAAGATAAGATTCTGTATTCTCAGGTGTAAACCTTCGTAAAGGGGCAGTGGGTTCTGAAGGGTTCCTCGTTCGGCTATTCAAGAGGCACGTTCCCCGTGCTTAATTGACACTTACGGGTCCTCTCACACGTGTTTTAGTGGCCTGGTTTTCCGCTGCGGAAGCGTGCTTGCTCGTGAACTTCGTGGTAGCCGGCGTGCCGCGGATGGGGTCATCCTTCCCGCCTCCGTCCTCACCTCGCTGCCTTCGCCAGGCGCCCGGGGCGTCCCCGTCGCTGCCGTCGCACACCCACCCCGCCCCCCCCCCCGCCCTCCCGGATCGTGCGTGTCTGCGCCCCCGGTGCAGCGGGATCCTTTGCTGGTGTTTGTACCGTGGGCCACGGTCTGCTGCAGGCTTCCCCCTTCGCGTTGCTTGTTTTTCCTGTCCTGAAATTTATTTATTGCCGCTGACAGGGGTGCCCGGGTGCAGGTGTATGGAACGCGGCTCTGGGAACGAGAGTCTTATGTGACGAGCGAGGCGTCAGGGCCGACGTCCTCGGGATCTGTGACGCGGAATGGGAATTCTTCCTTCGCTCCACCTAAACACTGGTTTCTTCATTAGGGATTCAGGAAGTTGGCACGTGGCTTCCAGAGTCGCTTTGGAATATCCAAATCCAGACTTTGAGAAGGAAGGGCACCTGGTAACTTGCAGAGAAGAACCTCTAGGCGGTGCTCCTCACGGCGGGCCCTGGGCCGCTGGCGGCTCTGTCTGCGTGTCCGCCAGGGGCCCAGGGCCGGCTTGGCCTGAGGGCCGCCGCCTCGGGCTGTGTGTAAACACCTTGTTTAGAAATAGTGTTTTTATTAGAATATCAAATTCGTGTTCCTGTAACAGCTCAAAACCAGATTTGTGAACCGTGTGGCCCACCGGCAGTCAGGGCGGGAAATGGCAGAGCTGTCTGAGCGTCTGGTCCCAGCCTCGCGGCAGGAGAGCGTGACGAGAGGGCCTTCCAGCGCTCTGGTCCTGGCCTCTGGTGTCCCCTTGTGCTGTGACCGCGTGCCCTGCCCGTCCCCTCAGACTGTGCTGGTGACTAGGCACTCGAGTTGATGTAAGGAGAAGGTTGAATAAAGCGCTGTCGTGATGGCCTGTCTTCCCTGTGACGGTCTGTCAGGTCGGCGAGGCAGCCACTGCCTGACCAGGCTCTCCTCTCCCCGACCCTCAGAGGCCCCGGGGCGGGGGGTGGTCCCTGGTGGGCAGGGCTGGGACCCTGGCCAGCCCTAGGGGGTGGAATTCTGTTCTGAGAGACTGAGGGCCCCTGGGATCAGGGACAGCACTGCCTAAGGGCTGTGCCCTCCACTGTCTGAGGGGGCCCTCAGGAACTGCGGTCTCCCCGACACCAGGGCAGGGCCCAGAGAGCCGACGGGGTGTGTGGACCGGGGGCCAGCCCGCAGCGCCCCCCCGCCCCGCGCCCACTGCCTCCCCGGCCCTCATCTCTGGGCTCCAGGGGCGGGGGGGCCTACCCTGGGCAGAGAGCTGAGGCCCAGCTGGAGGGCCGCCAGGCAGAGGGTCCTACCTCCCCGTCCTCCCAGCGTGGACAGACCGCCCCCCGTGAGCTGGGACGTCCAGCCTGTCTCAGGCGGCCTCACCCCTGCACCGGCCCCAAGTCCTGTGGGGGCTCCTTCTACCCTTGCTGAGCCCCGACCCCTTGCCCAGGGACGTCCTCACCTGCACCCCATCTCTCCCTGAGCCTGGCCTTGGCCACAGTCTGCCCCAGGGGTTCTGCGGGCTCGCACGTGGGTCGTGACCCGTGTGGAAGGGAGATGTTCCTGGGGGTGCAGGCACGGGCAGGGGGCTGCTGGGCCTCAGTGGCTCCTGTCCAGGTTCATCTCACCCCCGGCAGGCACCCAGTCCCCTCATGCTGAGGACTGAGTGTGTCCACTGTACTTGGACCCTCCTCAGGCCGGGCCCCGGGAGAAGGTGGCCGGGGTCGGGGCCATGCGAGTCTTCAGGTTCAAGCCGGTGCCCCAGGATTCGAGGCTTCTCACTTCTGTGGTTCAGAAGGTTACATCGAGGGTCACCAAGGGCTCTGGCAAGGCTGACCCAGGGCGGGGGCGGGCAAGGGGGCTATATATAGTCCAGGGACACCACAGCCAACCTAAAGGGACACTTCGGGCCAAAGCGAGGACAGAATGAGTAGCAAAAAAAGACAAAATCGATCATAAACAAAAATCCACACACCCAGTTGATCCTCAGGAAAGTCTTTCCCTGCTGATGGAGATTCTAAAACAGCGAGAACAGGTGACAGGAAAGAATTGGGGACTACCCTGTTTTCTCAGGAGGAAATAGAGCCCATCCCAGGAAGCTCTTCAGGGAGAATTCCAAGTGGTGGACAGACGGTAGCCGGATAGCTACCCTGGGGTCACGGGCGGGGGTGGGGAGCTGGGTGTGTGGGGCCACTGGCTGTGTGCCCCAGGCACTGCCCCAGACACCCAGCCGGGGAAGTCTCATGACCCCCCACAGGAGCCACCAGCACGTCCATGGCCATCCCCCTCCAAAAGCCACACGTAGCGGGAGGAGGGACAGCCAGATGGGGTCCTGATTTAAAACCTTTAAAACCTGCATCAACTGTGGTGGGGGGGCGACTGGGGACGTTCTGTTCCCGGTGGCGTCATGTGTTTTTACACGTGGTGATGCGGCCCCCTGAAGACCATGGGGCCGAGAGGTAGACAACTGCGTCAGAGTGTATTCAGGCACCCGCCTGGGGAAGAGGACACCGAGAGGTCGCTGTCCAGCCTGGCGACACTACAGGGGGGGACAAGATTCCGGAGGCCAGGGGGCCAGGACAGAGGTGCAGACGTACACACCAGGTGAGTCACCCCAGGCCGCGAGGGGAAGGCAGAGGGCAAGGCCGGACCTAGAGGTCTGAGAATGGGGGCTCCGGACCCTCTGAGGGCGGGCGGAGTGTTGGCGCCTTGCTCCCTAAGCCCCCCAGCAGCCCGCCCCCGGGCCTGGGCCGGACCCCACCGGCCCTGGGGCTCTGAGAAGACGCCGGGCCGCGGGTGGAGGCGGGGCCGAGGTGAGGGGCGGGGCCAGGCGGGCGAGGGGGCGTGGCAGTGTTGGGGAGGGGAGGGGCGGGGCGGGGGAGGGGCGGGGAGGTTCCGGGGAGGACTGAGCGGCTCCCCTGTCGGGCCCCCCAACCTGCCCACCTGGGCCCGTCCCTCTCCGGCCAGCGCCCCCCCCCGGGTCTCCGTCCGGTGTCCCGGAAAGCCGCGCCTCGCCCGCAGCCAGTCCCCTCGGTGTCCAGAGCGCGCACCCGGAGCCCAGCCGGGTTGAGGCAGGAGAGAGGCCGGGGGCAGAGCTGGGGCTCGGCCCGGCCTGCGCTAGAGGACCCCGCACTGCGCCCGCCTCGCCGCATCCCCGCCTCCTGGCCTTGGCCTCCCTCCAGGCTCTGGCCTTCGCTGGCCTCCTTGCCATCCCCGTCACTATCGCTGCGTGTCTCCCGAGCGTTGGACACAAACGCGGGGTCTCTGGCAGGCTGGAGGGGCTTGGGGGCTGGGAGCGCTTTCCCGAGTTGGGTCAGGTATTGGGCGGCATCGTTATCCAGAACCAAGCTCCTAGCAACCTCCCCTGCTCTCCAGAAAGAGGCCCCAGAAACCCCCTCAGTTGGAAGGTGAGTTGGACACAGCAATAAGGGGAGCGAGTTTCTTAGAAGCCAGAGTAAAAGTTCACACCGTCTAAGACCGTGAGGCACGAGGGACAGAGGCAGGGGCACCAGGTGGCAAAGCAGGGGCTGGGGGGGAGGGACAGCCAGCCTTGGGCAGCGCTGGGTCCCAGGGAGGGTGTGAGTCTGCATAGCCACCTGTCCCTGAATCCACCCGAGTCCCCCACTTGGCCTGGGCACTGCTGCCTCCTCCACGAAGCCTTCCCAGACTTACTCCCACCACTGCTGGGTGGGTGCCCTTCTCGGTCTTCCCTCTCCCTCGGGCTGTGATGTGCAGTAGACGGGCCCAGATGCTGTCACTGGGTCCTCAGCACCCCAACGAGCCGGGCATCAGCATGCAGCACCTGCCCAAAGCTGAAGGAGTGGTGGCGGCGGAGCGCAGGGGGCAATGGTGGGGCCCAAGGCGGGTGCCAGGCCCGGGAGGGGGTGGGAAGCCAGCCAGGAGCAGGAGTGTGGCCAGGAGTGCAGACGACTGAATCAGGGCGCCAGGTGAGGGCTTTGTTTACATGGGGCTCCATGGGGGGGACCCACCTAGAAACGTCCCCCTCCCCAGCTGACAGGGTAGGCAGACACCAGGAGGCAGGGTGAGGAGAGGGAGGCCTCGGAACCAGCAACAGGTTACCTGGATGTGACCCTCAGGGCCCCTGAACTCCACTAGCTGGGGACAGATAGGGGATGGGCAGGCCCAGAGGATTTCCCCATTGCCCCCTCCCACAAACACATCACCTGCATTCCCTGCCCTTGGAGACCCCCGACCAAGGCAGCGAAGACCACTGGTGACCCTGAGGTTCCACCCTGCCAGCGTCGGGCCCCCGTGCAGCTGGGCACACCGGATCACCCTCACCCTAGCTCTGCCCAGGACACATCGTCTCTGAGCCAAAGACCTGGGCTGGAAAGCCTTGGAGAGCGCAAGACCCAGGCATCCAGTCTAGTCTGGGGTCCCCACCCCTGCAGCTGTTGCTCCAGCAGCAACTAGTGACCCCTCCCTCCTAGGGGGACAGATGACAGGACTTGTCCCAGGTGGGCAGTGAGTACCCGGGAGCTGCCCGGGACTCCAGGACAGGAGACAAGAAAGCATGGATCTGAACCAGTTGTCTGTTTATTTCTTGGAAAGCACGTCTGCTGGTTTGGGCCAACACCTTTGGCCCCCAGAAGGCTGGGGGCCCTGAGAACCGAGACCACCCCGAGCCCGCTGACAAGCAGAGAACAGCCGCCCAAACTCAGGGCCATTAACAGTACAAAAAGTAACAAAACTGCATTTGTGGCTTTCTCTCCCAAGCTTTGAAAGGTAGCGGTCCGGGCTACAAAAGTCTAGAAGCGTTGCGTAAGAAGTGTTAAATCTACAGCAAATACCTCTTGTAAAAACTCAATAAATTATATATATAGATATATATAAACTTGTAACATCTAATAACATCTGAACCTGCATGCAGGGCTGCCCCCTCCACCCCGAAACTGCCTCCCCGCCTGGAACACATGGCAATTAGAAGAACCTGTATGAAAATACCAGCTTGCTTTGAAGTCTAAAAAAATAAATCTCCTAAAGAAAAATCCTATAGAAATCTACTTCTCCTGCAAAAGAAGACCAAAGGAAATAAAATATCCCCTCAGAATCATCTCAAACTATTAACGACCCTTTAGGATATCAGGGGGCTGGCTCTGGCCTTGGGGTGTGGGCTGGACACACCCTCAGCAATGCCCCTAAACAAAGCATAAACCATCTCACTGTTAATAAGTTAAAACTTAAGCCTCTGCCGTGCAGCTGGCTGAATGCTAGGAGCCTGGGGAGTGACGGGGACACAGGCTCTGGGGGTCGATAAATAGCTTTACAAACATACAGGTCCAGGAACAATTTTTAAAACAAAACTGCGGTGCCAGAAGAGCCCCTCCAACCTCTGCTGGTTTTTGCGTCTCAACAGCGAGCCCCCAGGGCGCCTCCCTCGACTAGGGCACCCCGGCCCCTGCACCCTCAGGGCCCCGTGCCTCAGTTGTACCAGCCTTCCTTCTTCCATATAGATATTTATATATATATGTATGTGTATATCATATACACGCATCTATTTATATAAATGTACACTCATTTCTGGAATAAACCTTTCGGATAGAAGTTAAAGGCTCCCGCCTTCAGGTACCCGTAATTTCAGTCTCTGAGGGTCAAGGTGGGAAGTGGGGAGGCCTGGAGGTGGGGAGCCGCTAACACTCACCCCAGGCGCAAGGTGCCACTTGGGTAGGAGGTGCGCCACACGGGGGCTTCCCTGTAGGCTCAGCTTGGGCACTTGGAGGGGGGGCCTCAGCCCACTCTGGACACTGGAGCCCGGCCCGCCCCGATGCTCCCTGTGGGGTGGCAGCAGGGGTCAGGGGAGCCTGGGGAGGGGCCCGGCTCCTTGCCCTGAGAGCCCCACGGGAGGAGCCCCTTACATTCTACGTCCGGTCCACCGGTGCTGCCGGCCCAGGTGGCCAGGAGGTCACCGTACAGCAGGGCGGGCACACCGGGGACCCCAGAGCACACACGAGTGCACACATGTGGAAGTTGTCTGTCCATCTGTCCACCAGTTCCAGGTCTTGAGCCCAGGCCGGCGAGACCCGTTGGTCACGGCACACCAGCGGCAGCACGGCGGGCTGGGGTCCGCTCTCACGTTGATGGGGGCTTGGCCCGCAGGCCGCGGCCCTTCACGTCCGCGAGCCCCCGCTGCCTGGTGGGGCCGGGGGCAGCAGGTCATGGGCGAACACGGAGTCGTCCCCTGAGGAGCCGGAGCTGGGGGTGTCCTGGCCGCCCGGCGAGTACTGCTCGAAGGGCACCGACAAGTCGAGGTACTCCTGCGAGCGGGCCGGGGTGGGGGCGCGGTCAGTGCTACACCACCTCCAACGCCCGAGCCGCTCAGGCCCGGGGCGGGGGGTGGGCGGGGGGCGGCGGTGGGGCCCGCACTCACGTCGGTGGATGTAACGGTGAGCACACGGTCCAGGTCTTCCACCAGCTGCTTGAAGGTGGGCCTCTGGGAGGGCACGGCGTGCCAGCACTCGCGCATGATCATGTACCTGGGGGCAGCACTCGGGTGGGCCCTGCCCTGCGCCCGCACACCGCGCCCGTCCCCCTCCCTTGGGAACAGCCTCGAGGCCGGCCCTCCCCCTGCCCGGGGGCGGGGCTCAGTGGGGCCCAGCGGGGTCCCGAGGTGACAGGCAGGGCGCGCTCACAGATCGTGCGTGCAGTTGGCCGGCTTGTCCATGCGGTGGCCTTCCTTCAGCAGCTTGAAGAGCTCCTCCACGGGGATGCCGGGGTACGGCGAGCCCCCCAGCGTGAAGATCTCCCAGAGTAGGACACCGAAGGACCAGCTGTGGGCGGCGGGGGGCGCGGCACCGTCAGCCCACCCTGCCGCCCGCGGTCCCCCGTGCCTGCGGAAGCCACAGGACAGGCCCCAGTGGGGCGCAGGGGGCTACCGATGGTGCCCGGCTCTGCCCCACAGCTCCCCGGCCCCTGCCCTGGTGTGGCCTGTGCCCCGCCCGGCTCCCCACCCCACCCCCGCCCGGGTCGGGGGGCCACGTACACGTCACTCTGGTGGGTGTAGACGCGGTCAAACAAGGCCTCGGGCGCCATCCACTTCACGGGCAGGCGGCCCTGGGAGGAGGAACGGGGTTTGCTGACCGCCAGGCGCCCTCCCGGCTTGAGCCCCCACCCCCCCCAGGCCGGGCTCACATTGGCTCCCGGCTTGAGCCCCCACCCCCCCAGGCTGGGCTCACATTGGCTCCCGGCTTGAGCCCCCACCCCCCCAGGCCGGGCTCACATTGGCTCCCGGCTTGAGCCCCCCACCCCCCCAGGCCGGGCTCACATTGGTGGTCTTCTTGTAGTAGTCGAGATTGTGCACGTCGCGGGCCAGGCCAAAGTCCGCGATCTTCATCACGTTGTCCTCGGTCACCAGCACATTGCGGGCGGCCAGGTCCCTGTGGATGCACTGGGCACAGGACGGCGGTTGAGGCGGTCGCCACCGGCTGCTCCCTCCGCCCCCCGCCCGGCCCGGCCCCGCCGGCGCTCACCTTCTGCGAGGCGAGGTACTCCATGCCCCGCGCCACCTGGTAGGCGCAGGAAACCAGGTCCTTGAAGGTGAGCTGCTCCTCGGGCAGCCGGCAAGTGTCGAAGGAGTAGTCCGTGCCCGGGGGCCGCCGCGCCCGCAGGTACTCCCGCAGGTTGCCCTTGGCCGCGTACTCCACCAGCACGTACAGGGGCCCTGCGAGCACCGGGGTCTCAGAGCGGGCTGCACCTGGGGGCCGCCCGCCGCCCGCCGCGGGCCCAGCACCCACCGCCCTGCGTGCAGGCGCCCAGCAGGTTGATGATGTTCTTGTGCTTCCCGATCATTTTCATCATCTCCATCTCGGACACCAGGTCCGACAGGTCCTTATCTGTGGCGTCATCTGCGCGGGGAGGGGGTCTGTCAGGCTGGGCCGCCCCAGCCTTGTCCAGGCTCCCCTCGCCACGCCCCTCCCTCACCTTTCAGCATCTTCACCGCCACCGTGACGGGCTTGGCAGCCCGGTCCTTGTTGATGCCGATGGCCTCCGCCATGACCACCTGGCCGAAGCAGCCCTCCCCGAGAGGCTTGCCCAGAGTCAGCCTGGCGGCAAAAGCAGAGAAGCGATGAGCACGCCCGCCCGCTCGAGGCACTGTCCTAGGCAGCCTGAGGTGCAGTGCCACCGCCTCCAGGAAGCCCACCACCCTCGCCCCGGCGACCGTGCTCATGCTGGAGGACCTTGACCCCGGCCTCTGGGCCGATGAGAGCACTTCCTGGGGCGGGTCCTCCCCGCCACGCCCCAGCCCCATCTCCGGCAGTGGCCTACCTGATTCCCATCTGAATGCAGCCAGGTCTGAGTGGGGCCCCTCCCCACCACTGGCCCCCACCGTGTGTGCGCCTCCCGCCCCCCCGGGCCAGGGCCCCAGGCCTTCGCACACCACTGACCGGGCCCGGGACAGCTCCCACTTGGGGTCGGCGGGCAGCTCGAGCTCAGAGACGTTGGCCAGCGCGGGGCCCTCCCCCGAGGACAGCCGGGCGATCCGCACCAGCGGCGTGTTGGAGCTCATGGACGAGCTGGACTCCAAGGACACCTGCTTGGGTCAGCAGGGGCAGGTTGGTGCTGCGGGGCCGCACGACCGGGGCGCAGGGGCGAGGGTGCGGCCCCCTCGGACCGTAGGCCGAGGCCGGGCCTGGGATGGCTGCCTGACTCCTGCACAGCACTGAGCGAAGACTTCTAAAATGTCCTGTGCCCAGAGTGACCCGGCTCTGTGCGGTGACCACAGAGACCAGTGAGGGCTCGGCACCCCCCACAGCAGAGGGGCTGTCCCCCGGCAGGCCCCGGGCCTTGACACTAGGAAGGGGACTGAGCGTGGGAGCCCAGGAGGCCGGGGCAGGGGCACGGGCGGCTCGGAACCTGGTATCTACTTTCTGTTACCTGTCGCTTGAGCGGGAAGCGGGAGACCTTGTGCACGGCGGGCGAGCCCAGGCCCTTCTTGGGGGGGCTGCGCAGGCGGCAGAGGGCCACAGCGGCCACCACCAGGATGAAGAGAAGGAAGCCCACCCCGTAGCTGAGGACACCTGCGTACACACTGCCAGCCTCACCAGCCTCCACCAGCTCCTCCTCAGCTGCAAAGACACGGGCGTTGGGGGCCTGGCCCAGCCTCTCAGGAGCCCCCGCGGGCCACCCTGGGCCGGGCCGGGGGCTCAGCTCCCCTGGTGCGAGTGCTGAGGCCTGAAGGGCCTACTCGTTGAAGGTCCAGCAGCCAGAAATACCTGGGCCAGGAGGGGCAGACCCAGGACAGAAAGAGCCCAGCGGAGCCAGCGGCACCCTCACCCGCCACCCGGGAGACACCAAAGCCATCGCATCGGCTGCTGGGGACCCCGTGGGGATGGGGCGCTCGAGGGAGGCCCTCTGGGCCAAGACAGGGCCGTGTGGGCTCTGTCCCCATACCGGGCACAGGGCCTGGCTCGGGGGCTCTGCAGTCCCCTGCCTGTTCCCGATGGCGTTGGCGTGTCCCGAGCTGCAGCCCCGAGAGGACAGGCGCAGAGCGAGTGCAGCAGGAGCTGGTACCTGGCAGCACCACCAGCCACGCAGAGTGATGGGAAAACCCGATAGAATTGCCCGCCAGACACGTGTACTCCCCCGCGTCCTCAAAGGTGACATTGTGCAAGGACAGAACCTCTAGCTCCTTGTCGGTGGTGTTAGCGCCCGCCGTCTACAAAGAAAGAACAGAGCGCGATAGGAGAGCGCCAGCACCTCCCGCGGGCACCACAGCCAGAGTCCACGCGGCGACGATCCAGCCAGGCTGCAAGGAAAACGCCGCCACCACCACCACGGCCACGGCCATGGCGGCCGGGGGCCCCCTGCCTCGTGCGTCCACACCGAGCCCGAAGCCAGTCCCTCCACCGGCAAGTCCTCTGTCCCAGGTGAGCCAGGCGTGCGACCAGCAGCACAGCAGGAGGGGTTAGCGCGCACCAGGAGGGGCAGGCGGGCGGGCAGGCGACACGGAGACGGGCAGGAAGTGAGCCGCAGTGGGAGCAGGGGCCAGAGAGAGGGATGGAGGGAGAGCGCGAGAGCCAGAGCAGCGGAAGACGGACTCCGGCCCGGCCTCGGGGCTGAGGTCCTCTGGGCGGGGGGGGGGGGGGTGCAGGCGGGTCAGCACAGGCCACGGGGGCTCAAAGCAGGCCGTCACGGCGGAGGCCAGAGAGGCGGCGGCGCAGATGTGGCCACGCCAGGAGCAGAGTGTGAGCCGGGGACGGGGCACGAGCGGCGGGGCGTGCGGGTGGGCGCAGGGCCAGGGCGTCGGAGCTGGAGCTCGGCGTGCCAGGCAGGCGTGGGACAGAGTTGTTACCTGCTTGGGGCCCGTGAACACGCAGCCAAAAGGCCTTCTCAGCCACGCCTATGAAATTGGAGGCTCGACAGAGGTACTCGCCCCCGTCGCGCTCGGACACATTGGCCAGGCGGAGGCGCGCGTCGGCCTCCACACTCTCACTGATCCACGACTGCAGGGACAAGAGACCCGGCTCAGGCGCGGAAGCCCCGCCGGGCATGGAAGTGGCCGCGCAGGAGCGGGCCTGTCTAGACCCCAGGCTCTGAGGCTCTGAGACCCCCAAGGAATGGATGGGCAGACTAGGCTGTGCCAGCTAGGAAGGCTGCCTGGAGGCGGCTTGCAGGCACCTCACAGCGGCGGCTGTCGTCTCGGCAGATGCGCCTTCCCCTCATCCACCCCAACAGCCCGGAGCGCAGCCCTGGCTGGTGGCGCTCAGAGAGGCCCTCCCAGGGCACTGGAGCTGCCCACCGCGGGGGCCCCGGCTGCCACACGGCTGGGCCGAGAGCACCCGGGTACCGCCCCGCGGCTAGTCTGGACCCCTGCTCCCACCCCGCAGGCCCATCTCGTTTCTAAACAGATGTTTCTCTTTGGGCTGCAAGTGTCGCGATCACCCCAACTCGGGGGTCCCCCACCGCCGGGGCCGTGGGAACAAAGCTCAGGTGGTCCTGCCCTGAGGGCCCAGCGAGGTGGGCGGGTGGCCGTCTGAAGGCAGACAAGGGCGCAAGGACACAGGGCTCACTGTAGGTCCTGGCGTGCCGGGCCGGGCTCCATCTCCCGAGCCGACCCCCCGCTGCTTCTCCCCGCAGGTCCAAAGCCTGTGCCCCGCGACCCCCGTCCTTTAAACACGACAGGCCTCCTGCCTGGGATGCCCTCCCTGTCCCCGGCGAAGGGGGCCCCCGCGGGGCCGGGCCTGACGGCTCACCTGCAAGGAGCACCCCCCCCCCCCCCCGCCCCAGCCCGCCTGCCCCACCCAGCCAGCGGCGCGGCGGGGCCCACCTTGAGCACCGTGACATAGGGCGTGCCGTCGGGCCCCACTTTGCTGCCGTTCACCTCCACGTGCTTGAGCCACTGGATGTGGGGCTGCGCGTCGCTGTACACCTTGCAGTGGAATTCCACGTCGCTGCCCAGCACCGCCGTCTGGTTAGCGGGCAGCCCCGCCTGCAGGATGGGCCGGTGCGGGGAGCGCTCTGCGGGACAGGGGGCGCTCAGAGGCTGCCTGACCCGCGTCCGCTTGCCGCCCACACCCGCCAGCCCGGGCCTCACCCAGCACGTCCAGAGTGTACGTCTGCCGGATGCTGCCGAACTTGTTCTCCACGACGCACGTGTAGTTGCCGCGGTCCGAAGGCACCACGCTCTCCATGACCAGGCTCCACTGCTGGTGCCGTAGCTGCAGGGGGACACGGGTGAGCGGACGGCGGGCTGTGCCCTGCTGGCCGGCGCCGAGGCCCCAGCGCCCCCCGCCGGGCCCACCTTGATGCCCCCGATGCGGTGCTCGCCTCGGAACTCCTTGCCGTTCTTCAGCCAGGAGATGGACGGGGTGGGGTTGCCGGCGGCTGGGCAGCGGAAGCGAACCGTGTTGGCCGCCGGCACGGCCAGCAGCTTCTTGTCCATCCGCTCGGGCCGCGTCCAGTAAGGGGCCCCTGCTGGCAGAGGGGCACGGGAAGGCTGTGACCAGGGTGGGAGTAGAGGCCTGCCTGCCCCGCGCCAGCCTCAGTCTCCCCTCCTGTGTAGGAAAGGTCAGCCTTTCGAAGACCCCTGCCTGGGCTGGACGAGCCTTCGGTGGCCTCAGTGCCACCTCCCGGCATTCAAAAGCCAGGTCCCCTCCCTTCCCGTCCACTTCCCTCAAGCGCCTCCTCCAGCCGAGAGGACCCCGGGCGCCACACTACGGCCCAGGAGCCTTCACGACACAAAGGTGTCCTCCCAGGGGAGCACCCACCCACCCAGGCAGGCCCACCAGAGGGGAGACGCAGCCCGCAGAGGGACCAGGTCACGCCGGGCTAGGAAGCCCGGCTGGATGCACGGGCAGGGCCAGGCCTTGGGAGCTTACCAGGAGGCAAGACCCAGCCACCCGCAAAACCCGGAGCCTTGAGACCGGCCAGGAGCCACTCTCCACACCATGGGCACCAGGTGGGGACGCGGTGAAAGGGTGTCTGGGAGGCCCTGCTCCCCCATCCTGTTTTCCAGGACCATCCCACCCCCACCCTCACAGCCCAACTGGCTTTTCTCCCTTGGGGTTGGGGTGAGGCTGCATTCCCACCACGGGGAGGCTGGGTGGGTGTCCCCAGGAGGGAGGGAGCCCTTCCCCGCGACCCTGCTGCCATCCGTGCAGCCACCTCCGAGAGGGTGCTGAAGCCCGGGTGGGGAGCAGTGTGGGCAGGCGCCGGGGGGAGGCGCCTCCAGAGCTCCGGGGGCCAGTGTCAGAGACCCCAGGGTGGCCCAGGGAGCCCGGCAGGGAGGGGCTGTTCCCTGGGACTGGAGACCGCGATGCCTTCAGGAAGGCAGCTCTGCCAGCAACCCTGCTGAGTGGCCCCTGAGCCCACTCAGGAAGAAGAACGCCAACCCCCTGCCTGGGACAGCCAGAGTGAGCGGGACACACAGGGGACAGGCGGGAGGCGGCGGGGCGCCCGCCAGGGCCCTCACCCCCGTCCCACATCTCGGGGCATCTCAAACTCAGCTCCTCCAAAACCAGACGCCACCTCCCTGAACCGGCCCCCGCCCGCTGGGCAAAGCCCATGCTGCTCACTGTTCCAGGCGCTGTCACCCTCAGCCTGTCACCGGAAAGCACCGCCGCAGCCCCTTCACAGCGAATGTGCCGGGACCTGCTGTCCCTGCTGCTCAGCGCCACGCCCCTCTCCCACCCGCACTGCCTCAGTCGCCCCCCACCGGCCCTAACCCCTCTGTCCGCTGCCGCCTGCCCTGTCTCAGTCACACGTGGGACGGGCCACCTCGCCCACAGGCCTCACTGCCCCAGCCCCGGCCACACCGGCCCCCCGGCTGCTCCTGGAGCCCCGGTCCCCGGTCCCCTCCCCACAGCACGGTGCCCCATCCCACCCGTCACCTGCCACCCGGAGCCCAGAGCTGGGCACGCATCGCCGCCACCCCACGCTAAGGGGCCCCCACGGAGGTGGCCCCCAGACCTCGGTCTCTCCCCTGGCTGGTGAGCAGGGCCCCAGTGGCAGGTCGGTCCCCAGCCCTGGGCAGCCCTGCGCGCCTGGAACCCGGGCTCACCTGTGTCTTCAGCCTCGTCTTCCCCATCTTCATCGTCTCCTGAGGACGGAGCATCTGTAGCGCAGGCGAGAGGGAAATATGGGAGGTGGCCCTGCGAGCAGGCAGGGGGCCCTCGCTCCGACGCCTCCCGGGGGCCTCCCCTCCCCCAAGACCACCAGGACCCTCGGGAGCGTCGTGGGCCCCAGCGGGCCCTACCTGTCACGCGCACGGCGAAGTGGCACAGGACACTCTGCGTGAGGCGCTGGCGGCAGCTGTAGGCCCCGGCGTCCTCGTGGGAGGCGTTGAGCACCTGCAGCCGCTGCGGCCCCACCAGGATGCGGTCTGAGGGCGCCAGCCCCACGCCGTCCTTCACCCAGACCGTGGGCCCTGAGGGCGCCCCCGCGGGCCAGTGGCAGCTCAGCTCCACGGTGTCCCCGCTGCCGAAGACCAGCTCCTGCTGGCCAGGCTCAGGGCCCGGGACCTCTGCGGGCAAGATGGGGGCCCATGAGGCAGGCGCCCCCCAAACCAGGGGCGCCGGGGGCTCCGCACCCCGCACTGTGGCACCGCACGCGCCAGGGGCCATCTGGGGCCTGTGGGGGCTGAGGTGGGCCCAGGAGACGGAAGAGCCTGTGGTCCTGCCGACTGTCCCACAGGGCCGGGGCACGGGCACTGTTCATAGTGCCACCAGGTCTCCGTCCCGAGGACGACCCTGCTGTGGTAGCGCTTATGTAGAGGACACGTGAGGAAGCGGGAGGGGCCGCCCCAGTCCAGCACTGTCTGTAGACCCGGAACACTCCAGTTTCCGAGTGTCCAATTTTCCTTTGATTCTTTTCAGTGATTTAGAAATGCAGCATCCGCTCCGACCTCACGGGCAGCAGCGAAGCAGGAGGTGGGCGTGCTGTGCTTGGCCGACCTCAGCTAAAACAGAGGCTCGGAGGTGGGGACGAGCGGGGTAGTGACAAGACAATTCATCCCAGGAGGGGATTCCCACCTGGGGCCCCCCACCCCTCATCTTGGCTTCAAAACCAGTTCGGGACCTGCCCAGCCCCAGAAGGGAGCGCCGCAGTCAGACAACACCCCCAAGCCTTCCACAAGAGCCCCAAGCTGACGCTGGCAAGGCCAGCCCAGAGTGGAGGCTCTCAGGGGCATGGACGGCCTAAGCCCCGACTCCGACTACACCTCCGCAGTAAATCAGAGAGAACACATACCCAGAAGGAGACTAGAAATACACAGACACGGTACCAGTTGTGGCCAGTGGGGCCTCACAGGCCAGTGGGGTGAGGGGACTTAGGACCCCTCATCTTACAGATGAGGACACAGGCGAGGGGAGGAAGACTGCAGACTCGGCTGGCGGCGAGGCCAGAGCAGGCACCGCCAGGCCGGGCTGAGGAGGCCCAGCCCACCTCTCCCCGCAGGTGCCGAGAAGTCGGGGTGGAGGGTCCTTGCCGAGGGCGGATGTCCACTGTGGCCCCTGCGCCCCTCCCCTGACCAGTGGCTGCCCAGATCCCAAGGGGCCAACAAGGCCTGGGACCCAGGGGCTGACCAGCCCCCCCAAGTCTCCCTGCCAGAGCTGGACAATGCACGGCGCAGGCAGGCAGCCTGGGCTTTGGGCCCGGGACAGGGGTGGGTGGTCCCACCACGCAGACCCAGCTGGGTTGGTCACACCGTTACTTGTCATTCTGCCGACGCACGGCCTAGATTTGAGGGCCCAGCTGCCCGTTCTGGCCACGCCAGTCCCTGGCTCCTCTGACGGGCCCCATTCTGCCCCCCACCTCAGGAGGTTCCACAAGCTCGGCGCCCACCAGGAGGGTCCCTGAAGTGCCCATGGGGTCTGCATTCCCAGGGTCCCCACAGTCAGGGGGCTCCTGGCCTGACTTTCAGACCCCCAGTCCCGGCCACGGTGTTATGTGGGGACCACCCAGTGCCAGGAGCCGGCTGAGGCCCCCCAGAAGGCCGAGAACAGGCTGGCTGTGGCTGCCTCAGCCCCAGGCCCTGGCCCAAGGGCAACAGTGGTTGGTTCCGGTTTGGTCTGGGTGGCAAAGGCAGGTCAAGCCATCCGCACAAGTATTCACTTCAACCTGGTCCAGCAGGGGGCTGGGAGGACCCAGCACTCCGCCGAGGGCCAGCCCCGGACCTGCCCAGGACCCTGCCCCACTAGGTGGCCGTAGAGGCCAGGGACCTCCGGACCAGGGCCGGGACGGCAGGAGCACCTCCACTTCCTGCAGATCCAATCCACTCTGCACCACAGAGGACCCGGGGGAGACCAGGCAACGCCAAGGGGGGGCGGCGTCAGGCGGGGGGACAGAGTGACGGGCAGGGCCCGAGGGGGCACTCTGCCTAGGGGCGGTGAGGGCACATGCTGTGGGCTCCTCAGCTCCCACCACAATGGCCTCAGGAAGGAGGCTTTCTTGATCAACAAAAGGGGGCCCGTCCACACCCACACAGGCACTGGCGCCACACACGTCGGAAGACAAATGTCCTCTGTGCCACGGTGGGTGCCCACGTGCCATGCGGGGGTGGGCAGAGGTGGAATGTCCGCCCCCGTGGGTCCCACAGCACCTGTTCCAGCCTGCACCCCCGCCAAAGGCCTGAGCTCGGTGAGGGGGCCGCCAAGGGGTACTGTGTCCTGGAGGGGCCAAGCCGGGCCTTCGGGTGCGTCTCCCAGGCCCAGAATCCTCCTGAATCTGCCACTCACGGGCCCCGTGACTCAGTTTCCCCCACTGGCAGGCCAAGGGGGCCACCACAAGCAGTTAAAGCACTGGAGCTGGTGAAAATAGGGGGCGCGAGACCCCCCTGCCCCAGGGCTACACCCCAAGATTGATGTCCACCAGGCCGCAGCCGGAGTGGAGCCAGCCTGCTCCGGAGGGCCGCGACCCCTGCTGGGGGAACTCGCTCCCGGTTTGGGGTCACTAGTTGAGACCCGCTCAATGCATGTGGGGTGTGCAGGGGTCGGGCCACCCTCCACGAGAGGGGCCTGGAGGAGACCCCAGGGAACAAGCATCAAATCCAGACCCGATTCAGAGGAGGCGTCTGGACCTGACGACAGAGGAAGAGCAAAGCCCTCTGGCTCTGGATGTGGGTGAAGGTCTCTGATGCCAGGTACATGCTTTAAATGGCCGGGAGGTGCGCCCCAAAGGGACTGTGAAGTCATGGCCTTCCTGCCTCCCCAGTCCCCTCCCCACCCGGAAACAATATGAAAAGTTTCGTAACAAAGTGAGAAAAAGAAAGGGGTGGGATCCGGAGGCCTGGCGGGCTAATGAGGGCTTACAGGATTATGCAGCCTAATCCTCCAGCAGCCCTTCCGTTATCCTGCACGAGCGAGGAAACTGAGGCTGCAGGAAAGCAACCAGAACCAGGCTGGGCAGCCAGCAGCCTCAGGCCCAGCAGGGCCTGGGGTCAGGGAGCCCCCCGGTCCCCCAGCCTGAAGAGGCTCCTCACCGTTCATTCACTTGTAAATCACTCAGGCCGGCCTGGCCACCCGCTCCCCCAAACCGGTACCTGGGCAGACGCCCCGCCTACCTCCTCAAGGAGACCCCTAGTTCCTCTCTAGGTTCAACTGTAAAATGGGGCGCACCAGGCCCCAGATAGGGCCCCAGGTGGGACTTGAGGGCCTGGGGGGGTGGGGGCACCCTTGGCTCAGTGCAGGGGCTCAGAGGCCAGAGGTCCAGCCTCAGGCTCAGCGCAGGTTAATGAACCACCCAGAGGCCCGCGGGGCTCAAAGTCCAGCCCTGAGGAGGAGCAGGTGGGGGAGGGTGCCGCCAGCGCCTTCCTGGGAAGTGCCCTCACCGCCCCGCCAGGCCCCTCCTGGCCGGGTGGGCCCCCAACAACCTTCCTGCCTGGCGGGCCCCCCCCCCCCCCCCCCCCCCCGGCCAGTGGCTTCGTGCGGAGATGGAGGCCGCCCTGGCGGGGCCTGGGGTGGCCAGGGCAGTCCAGCGGCGGACACCTTCCCCAGTGTCCGTGACCCCTGCCAGCTCCGGCTCCGTAATTTATGGTCCCCGGGAAAGTGCCAGGCTGGGACCTTTGTAAATTTCACGAGGCCTTTGTATTTTTACTGCCTGGCCCGTGGCCCAGCTCCTTCAGGAACCGGATTAGGTTTATTGACCTATCAACTCACTACCTGTTTCACCAACTTTACTGCGGGGACAGGGGCCCCGGTGAGCGGGCACCCCAGCCCCTGGGGGGGTCCTCAGAACGCTCTCCCCCAGGCGCGCATCTGGTGGGGGCGCTGCCAGTTCCCCGAGGCGGGGAAGGAGGGGGCCACTGCCCCACCTCCGCGCCGCAGGGGGTCCGGGAGGTCTGGAGCTCCGCCCACCGCCCCCTCCCCCGGGGCTAGTTGACATTCCCCGGCCGTAGGGAGTAATATCTTTATCTGAATGCAAATGCTAATTCGGGGCTCCCCCCGCGGCCGCCTATTCTGCGCCCCTGGAAGCGGGGGCCGCCCTAGCAAGCGCTAAAAGCGCGCCCTGACCTCCCGACGGCCTCTGTCACGCCGCTGAATGACACGCACATTCAAGCGCCGAGCCCACTTTCATTCATAAAAAAATGACATTGTTCCGAGAGGCCGCAGCCGCCGCCGGAGGAAGGGGCGCGGGGGACGCAGGGAGGGGCGGGCCGCCATCTGCCTCCGTCCAGCCCGCGGCCGCCGCCTCCCTGGCACTGCGCGCCCGCAGCCGCTCGACTCACACCTCCCCGCGAGGCCCGGCCGCCATCAATGCGCGGTCTGTGGCCGCGCCGAGGTACAAAGGAGCGGCTGTTCGGGTCTCGCCCGGGTGGGGCGTGAGCTCACCGGGCGAAGGCCTTCCTCCACGCCGCCGCCGGGCTGGGGACAGCGGTGCGCGCAGCCCCCTCGCCCGCGCCGGTCCTCGCCAGCGCCCCGGAGTTGGCGGTCTCCAGGGGGCGGGCTCCCTACGGCCTCCCCTCTCTGCCCGGCCGCCGCCGGGGGCCTGGCAGCGCGTGTGCGGGGCGTGGGCACCCGGAGCGCTCGGCCGGGCGCAGCGTGGGTCAGCGCGCGCTGCACCTCGAGGGCCTTGTGCGTGTGCGGGTCAGGGCCCGGTGCGAAGACGCGCTCCCGCCCCGCCCCTGCCCAGGCTCTACGGGCCCTCCTCGCAGACCCTCGACGTCCCGCTGGACCTTGACCGCCAGCGGGGTTCCGCGGCTCCACATCGCTCGGACATCCGCCCTCTCACCTCCCGGCCCCCGCCTGGCGTTCGCTGCACACCCCTGGGGGCAGTCATCTTAACTCACAGGGCATGAGAGCTGGGTGGGGGGAAACGGAGGCACTAGGTGTCACCTGGTCATGCAGGCCACTGAGGGGCTGGGGCCCGGCCCCGGGCTGACGCACTCTCATACCCTCCCTCCAAAGTCCAACCTCTCGCTTTGGCTGAAGCTGGCCACGAACTGGGGCCCGAAGGGGGCTGGGGGAGAGGCACCAACAGCAGAAAGTGTCCGTCAGTGCAGAACCCGCGGAACAATAGGAATCGTGGAAACGCAGTCCCCGAGCCCTCCCCGACAGCGCCCAGAAACAGGCTGCGCCCCACTGGGGAACCGCTGGGGGCGGGGGTTGCGGACGCCACCGCGGTGCCCGGCTCGCCGCCGCAGCCTCGCACTTGGGTGGCAGCCCTGCGGCTCCAGGCGCCCCACAAACTGCCGCGCCAGCTCTGGCCCCGATCCCCGGGGAGGGAGGGCGGCAGAAACCCGGACGCTGGCCCCGCTATGCCAGCCCAGAGCAAGCCCTGGGGCCCATTCAGATCTCCGGCGCCCCACACCCACCCAGGCGCCCGTTCCCCGGCCCCGACGCTTCTGCCTGCCGGGGCCCAGTGCCCTCCCCAGCACCCGTCGGGTCCTTCCGTACCTGCTGCTCTCCGCACGACGCGCTGCTCCATGCCCGGGGACCCGGAGACAGCGCCGGTCATCACGACTGCCACGGCCACAAAGAACGCGAGGGCGCAAGCCGGAGCGCCCATAGCTGGGGCGGGTGTTACGACGTCCTCAGGCGGCGCGCGCCAGCATGCTGCCCCCCATGGCCCGGTTCTGGCACCGGCGGGAGGGCGCCACTCGGGAGTCTGTTGGAGGAGGCAGGCAACTCGTTACTCGGGCGCGCAGGGGCGGAGGCGGCGGTGGCAGGGCTCCTGCGCCCCGGCCCCTCCGATCCCCGTCCGCCCCGCCCGCCGCCGCCGCCCAGGGCTCCCGGGCCGCCTGGCGCCGGCCGCCGCCTCCCCGCCGCGGTCCCTCCCTCCCCCTTCCCTCCCTGGCTGCTGCAGAGCCCTCCCAGGGCGGCGGCGGCGGCGGCTGCAAACTTTCCAGAGCTGGAAGCCCGCGCCCCGGCCGGGCCCCGCCGCAGAGACCGCTCGGGATCCGAGCCCGCCGCGCGCTCTGGACCTGCCGCGCGCCCGCCTGGTCCCCTCGCGCCCGCCGGGTCCCCACGCACCGACCTGGCAGCAGCGGGCGCCCGACTCACTGAGCGCGGCTCTGGCTCGCGCTCGCTGCCCGCCGGCCCAGCGCCTGCGCCCCGTCCCACCGGCCGTCGGCTCGGCGGTGCGTCCGTGCGCCCGGCCGAGCTGGACCGCGCGGCGCCAGCTGCCCGCGCCGCCGCCGCCGCTGCCGCCGCCGCCGCCGCCGCCGCCGCCGCCGCCGCCGCGCACTGAGCCCGGGCTGCCCGGCGCGCGGCAGCCAGTGGGGGCCGGCCTGCGCCCGCCCCGCCCCGCCCCGGCCACGCCCGCTCTGGCCCGCTCGGGCGCGGGGACACGCCCCTCCCCGGGGGCGGTCCGGAGGCGGGGCCGCGGCTTGCCTCGCCTCTGCCCGCGGAGGGGATTAGAGGGGGCGGGGCGGGGCGGGGGCGCCCGGCGGTCTCGGAGGGCGTGGGAGCCCGGCTCCGCGGCGAGGCCCCCAGTCGCACCGCTGGGCCCTGCGCTGAGGGCGGCCCCGCGCGGGGCGGGCGCACAGAGAGCCCGAGCGCAGGCTTCTATTTGCACAGCGCGCAGTCCCGGTTAGCACCCGGCCGCCCACCAGTGGCTCAGGCCCCGGAAGGCTGGGAGGGAGGGGGCGGTGTAGAGAGGGGTGGTCTCTGTGGGTGAAACGTGTCAGGGAGGCTTCACAGAGAAGGAGCTGCACAGGCTGAGCCCGGAGGCGTGAGCAGCACAGAAAGCCTGGGGGCGAAGGACACTTCTGCCTGCCCGTCTGGGGTTGAAACGCTAGGGGACTCCGGAAGCTGCGGGCTCGCCCCTGCGTTTATTAAGCGATTGTTGCACACGCTTTATTAAGCGACTGGAGCTCAGCTGCGTGAGTGCCTCGCCAGAGAGGCTCACTTACCCCCACTACCCCAGGAGGAAGAAGTTTGGAGATGGGGTACTCGCCAGGCATCAGAATGGAGAGCAGCGCTGGGGGGCCCTGGGTGGGGGAATGCCAACCCTAGGGCTCGGAGGAAGGCCGAGGGGGGAGCTGGTGGCAGAGCCTGAGCTGCCAGGGATGTGCGGGGTCCTGGGGCGCTGCAGGGCAGGAGGACCCAGTGTGGCTGTGGCTTCTGTGTCCCCCTTCACAAGGAAGAGAGCTCTTCTCTCACTTTCAGGCAAGCCCAGGGGGGCGGGGACCTGCAGCAGCCAGACAGGAGAGAGGGTGACCTGGCTTGGCTCTGTGCTGCCCCAGCCAACTGCCTCTGGCCCACCTGGCTTGTGGCTTCTTGGACTCAGTTTGCTCATCAGGGAAATGGACAATGAGAGCCCCTGTGTGAACTGCTGCTCCTGCCATCCCACAGCTCCGGGTGCAGCCTGGAGACACCCCAGCCTCTGAGGCTAGACCTCAGGACCCTGGAAGGTCCCACTCCTCTGTGCCCACCCGACAGATGAGCGCCTCTGCTGTATGCTGCCCTCGTTGCCTGCTCTGGTCACACCCATGTCCCCCAGACTGGCCAGGGGCATCATCAGCTTCTGTGTGGGTCTGGCCAATGGGCAGCACGAGAGGGAGACGGGCACTTCCACTGTTCCTGAAGGGTGGGTGTGAGCCCCCCTCTTCCTCCAGTGACAGGCCTCGGTTGACCCCTGGGTACTAGACACCCTGGATTCCTTTCCTAGGGCTGCTGTCGCAAATTTCCACAAACTAGTTGCCTGAAATTTAGTCTTTCCCCGTTCTGAGGCCAGCAGTCTGAAATCAGGGTGGGGCCATTCCTCCCACCTGCTTCCCGCCCCCCCCACCCCCCCCCACCCCCCCCCCCCCCCGCCCCACCCCAGGCTCTAGGGGAGGATCCTTCCCGCCTCTTCCTGCCTCTTGTGGTTCTTGGATCCCTTGGCTTGTGGCTGCATCACTCAGATCTCTGCCCCCATGGTCACATGGCTTCTCTTCTGTTTTATAATGACACTTGTCATCCATGTAGGGCCACCCAGATGATCCAAGCTGATCTCCTGATCTCAAGAGCTTAACATAATGACCACAAAAGACTCTTTTTCCAAATAAGGTCACATTCCCAGGTTCCGGGGGTCAGGACATGGATCTCCCTTTCGGAGGCCCCCATCCTGCCCTTCATACACCCCACAGTGGCTGGTTTCTTTGGTGCCGCCCACAGTTTGAAGTGGTCCCTTCACTACGGCCTGTTTCCAGTGGCACTGTCTGGTGGCATTTAGGTCAAAGTTCAGGAGCATTTGCACGGCTTTAGGCTGCTGACTGCCCGGTTGCTTCCAGAGGGTCTGAGCACTGCCTCTTGCGAACCCCGGAGGAGTCGCTGCCCATTTTGTCCCACCCTCGCCACCGGGGGGAGGGAATTGCTTGAAGGCGGTTTTATTATTCTTGACAAAATAATTTTATTGTTCACAATTATTGTTTCCAAGTCAGCCCGTTCAGCTGCAGCCAGTTGTTCCGCAGGGCCTTCCCCAGACGCGGGGCGGGCGAAGCCGCCGCTAAAGGAGCCGTTAGTAGCCACTGTTTCATCATGGCCCTCTTGACAGAGCACTTCCCCCAAGACCCTTCTGGAATGGCCTGGCTCAGTCCTCCTGGCACCCCGGTGCGGTAGGCACTCCTCGGGCCCACTGGAGCCCGAGGTGTGGTGTTGACACGCCCCCCACTCCCCCGCGAAGTCCCCACCCCATCTCCCAAGGACCGCAGCGCGGGGAGCGGAGGTGAGGCTGAGGGCGAGGCAAGAGTGGGGGTCTGACGGGCAGCCCAGCCCAGCCCAGCCTGGTCGGTGAGTCAGAGCTGGGCGGCCCGGCTTGTTGGGGCTTGTGGTGGTGAGCGGGCTGCTCTGTGCCCTGGGCGCTGGGATCACAGCAGGCTGTCAGCAGCCACCCCTGCATCTGCCCTTCCTTACCTCCCCTTCCAGGCCTGGGCTGACGCTGGGATCACGGCAGTGGTGCACTCAGCAATGGGGATGTTCCTGGTGTGGACTGGAGTCTCCACCCCGCCTGCCATTCTCAGCGCTCCTGGCAGGCCGCGGTCGCCACGGTACCCGATAGGTGCCCATCGAGGCCGGAGCCAGGCCTGGGAACCGGGGCAGGGGGAGCCCTGGCCAGAGCTTCCTGCTGAGCCCCCCTCAGGGACTCAGGATGGAGTGCCTGGCCCAGGGAGGGGCTGCTGGTGGGAGCTTCTCTCGGCCCTGCCACAAGGCTCAGTGCAGGGATGGGGGAGACTCAGGCCCCAAGGGGGCTTCAGGTCTCCTGTGCCCAGTCCACTTCTCCAGGAGGCTCTTGGGACCCCCAGTGGGGGGCTGCTTGGTCTTCCTGGAGCTCCCCACTACTGTCAGGGTCCAGGGGTTGGGCCCCAGGGACCAGGACAGGTCACCAAGGGATGGAGGAAGAGGACCCCCGGCTGAACTGGGCTGAGCTGGCGGCCCCCTCCCCCCAAAGAAGAATAAGCAGATTTGAGAGACACCATGGCTGTTGTGGATTGTGGGTAATTTCTGCTTTTTAGATCCATTCTCAGAAAATCTGAGGAGGATTAAAAGAAAAAGCACAATTGATCTGCTCATTGTAACAGAAATTTTAAAGAACATGGAGAAGAGAAAATATTCCAAGGTCCATTGGCCAACACTAACTGCTGTACAAGATCCTTAATTTTAGCTCTGAGCTTCCCAGCAGGCTGAGCAAAAAGGGCAAGACCATGAATCATGTGCGGTCGGGAGCCTGTCTTCTCAGATGTGCTCTGACAGCCCCAGTCCAAACGTTCTGGCCTTTTTGCCCTTTGGTTCACTCAGATTGCTAGACCTCAAATCCTGACTTTAGGTTTGGAAAATGTGGTTGCTCCCAGATGAGCAAAAAAAGGAGACCAGTGCTGTCTGTAGACACAGGAGAGTGGTGGTATGGGGGAGGTGGGGATGAAAGCTCAGGCTTCTCCTGGGCACCACCCCAGGCTGGGAGCAGGGGGCCCACCTCCCGGCCTGGAGCCTGGCACAGAGGGCTGCTCCCCAGTGCAGAAGGGCAGGAGGTGCTGGTGGGGGGAGAGTCTGGGTGGGGAGGGCCAGCCAGGGGGTGGGGGAGGCCCCCAAGGGGGTGGGCCTGGGAATGAGGGCAGTGGAGAGGCGGCCACTGCTGGCCAGGGAGGGGTTAAGGCCTCTACAGCTCCCGGGGCTGGCGGGGGCCAGGCCGGTAGCCGCTGAGCAGCTCAGAAATCTATTTTCCTAAGCACTTGGCATTTGCCTGAAACCTCAAGTGTATTTTCCCTAAGTTTTATTTTTTCTTTGACCCCAAACTCTGGTAAATTTAATTATGGTGTTTTGGGTCCATTTACACTTAAACCTTCTCAGCATTTTTTCCAGGACCCTTTTGGAGTTCAGCACATCTTGGGAGCCTTCTAAATGAGCGTTTTTATGATTATTATTTTTTGAAAAGGCTTTACCCGCCCCCCCATCCCCGCCCCTCAGCACCAGCCTTGCTGCCAAGAATAAACAAGGCTGACTCCACAGGCTCCGGCTGAATCAGGAATCCAGGCCTAGGCCACCAGGCCAACCCCACGTCATGCCCTCCTCCCTGCCACTGAGCAACCTTTTACCCTTCTTGGGATGCCACTTCCTCTGGGTCCTGCTGACCCTTCCGGGTGGGTGTCACCTGCTCCAGGAACCCCAGCGAGCTCTGCCCTGAGCCTCAGATGCCCTCCCTGGGGCCTCGAGCCCCTGCGCTTTGCCCCTGCTAGCCCCTGCACAGGTCACCCGTGGACAAACCTCAGCCATGCTTCCAGCCAGCGCCTGCGAGGTCAGAGTGGCCAGCTGGGTCCAGTGGATAGTGGGGGCCTCAGCGTCGACTGGCTGGAGGCTGGAGACACCATCCAGCCCAGGCTGGGGCCAGGGCATCCCCCCAAGGCTCAGGTTGGGGCGACCCACATCCTGTGGGTCTGGGAACAGAAAGACTGAATTTTCAGGTGATGGTGGCTCCTGACAAAGAACCCGCAGGGGCCGGATCCTCACACCAGCCCCGTCATCAGCCCTGTTTGACAGGTGGGGACACAGGCACACGGCCTGCCCAGGGACACTGTGACCAGGTGGGTGCAGCTGCCCTGTCCTGGGGAGCTTTCTGCTGAGCTTGGGAAAGGTGGGTGTTCTCTGCAGTGTGTAGGGCACCCAGAGAGCAGGCTAGGCCCCCCAGCCTCAGGCAGGTGCCCCGCAGTCGTAGGGAGGGCCGGCCCACAGGCTGCGCAGAGCTGCGTGGAGGAGGGGCTGTCTGCAGAGCGAACTCGCTGACACTGGGCAGAGACCACCGGCTCGCCGGGCAGCCACTGTCAGGGGTCCCACTCTCCGTGTGCACCCCTCAGCCAGGCCCACCGCGAGCCACGATCCCTCCACCGCCACTGGCCGGGCCATCTGCTCAGGAGAACGCAGCCTGGTGGACACTGTAGGCTGCCCCGAGGCCCAGCTGACACCACTGACGCTGGGCAGTCGGGCTGGAGGCTGTAGCAGCTCTTGGCCTGGGAGTGGGCTGGGGGTGAAAGGTCAAAGCCTGGTGTCTGGGGCAGAGTCCTGGATCAGGCCCAGCAGCCCTGCAGCCCAGTTCTACGGTGTTGGGCAAGTGGCCGCTCACCCAGGGCCTGGGTCTCCCATCTGTCCAGGGGCACTAATAGTGCCCGCTCCGAGGGTGGCAGGGAGGAGGGAGGGGTGCTGGGAAGGTGCTCCGAGGGGGCACGGGCGTGGGGGGATATGGGCCCGTGGGGTTCCTGGGCATCCCAGAGTGGGGGCTTGGCTCTGGGGGAGGGGAGGGCTCTGCCAATCCTGATCCCAGACCCCCATGGTACCCCATCTCCCACCTGTACCCCCTGCAAGGAGAGATGGGGGGTGGCTGCTCCCTGGGGACCTCTCCCCGAGCCCAGGGCTCTCCCCTGCGGGGGCTTTAAGGAGAGACACTGCTGTTCGTGTGGGGTCTTGGGTAGCATGGGCATCGTGATGGCCCGAGACCGCACTCCTGCAGGAAGGCTGCTCCAGTCCTAACCTCCCGGGAAATCGGCGCTTCTCTGGGACCCCAGGCCCTGAGCTTCCCCAAACCCTGATGCCTGGAACCCCTGTGCACGTGGGCACTGGGGCGGCATGTGGATTTAAGCCCCAAAGTCGCCCAGGCCGTCAGCATTGCCCTGTCCTGCAGATGGGGACTGAGGTACAGTGTCCTGGAGCACCTCACGAGGGGTCTATCCCAGCACTGGCTGCCGAGGGTGTGCTCGGGGCCTGGGGCAGAGTGGTGCCGAGGGCAGTCCCCCTCAGAGGGAGGCCTTCCAGGGCAGGGAGAGCAGATGCCCTGACCCCTCGTCACCACCCAGGCCCCAGCCTCCGTTTGCTCCTCTGCCTGGTGGGCCCGCCCTCCTAGGGGCCGACAGGGGGCCCTGGTGCACTGTGAGCCCCGTGTCTGCCCTGGGCCTGAGGGCCACCTCTGCCCACGCTGGTCCACTCCCCCAGGCTCTCGGAGGCCCCGGGCGGGACAGGGTCTGCGGCCCCCCAATAGAGACGTCTTTGAGGGGCCTCCCAAAACCCCCCTCCCCTGCGTGCTGGCCCCAGCGCCCAAGGCCGCTGACAGCTTTGGAGTCCGTCTGGCCTGCCCTGCAGGGACTGAGGCCGCGGTCGCCGGGTCCATACCTGTGCCCACCCTGGTCTGTAACCCAGGTCACACAGGGCCACCCAGCAGGCTCAGGGTGAAAGTGGGAGGGAGCTGAGCTAGAGGCGGGGCCAGAGAGGGCTGGATCCCGGGAGGTCAGGGTGGGGGTGGCCTCGTGGGCAGGTGAGCAGCCCAGGCGCCCCTCCCGCTGCCAGGCCCACCCCACGGGGGGTCCCTGCGGCCTCTTGACTCGGGTCAACCCCGCCCCAGCCTCCAGGGTCCCTGCCCTGAGGACCAGTCACCTTCTGGGCCAGGGTCAGCCCAGGGCTAGGGTGGGTGGGGGTGGGAAGCCCTCCAGAAGCTGGAGCCCCAGGGTCCCCAGGCCAAGGTTATCTCAGGATGAGCGTCTGTGCTACCTCAACGTGGATCAAGGGGGCTTATCGGGCCAGGGCTCCCTTCCCAGCCACCGTTCCCCACCCTCCCCTCCCCGCCCCCAGGCCTCTTTGCTCCCGCAGTGGTCCTGCCACCTCCCTGCCCAGCCCGCTCCTCCCTCCCCTCGCCCTCCTCGGGACATCTTTGGAGGCCTTCCAAGGCCCTGTGGCTCTCTGGCTTAGCCCCAAATCCACGACCCTGTAGGGTCCCGGTCTCCAGGAGCGGGTGGCAAGGAAGCACCCTGCAACCTCAGTAGTGGAGGGCCACAGGGCTTGATCTTTGGACCACGGTTCGGTTCATCCCCAGGTAGAAGACCGGGTGGGCAGCACAGTGGGTGACCACAGCCGGAGGTCGAGGCGCAAGGGTAGGACACAGGTGGGCCTGGAGGCGGCCTCAGTGAGGCAGAAGCATCCCCTACTACACAAGTCCTCCCCCTGGAGCCTTCAGGGCTTTTCACACATGCACACGGATGCTCGCACACATCTGCATGCGAGCGTGTGTGTGTGCGCGCGCACGGTTTCCCAGGGAGCAGCCTGGGTCTGAGCCCTCAACCCGTCGAGCCAGTGGGTGCCCCCATCAAGCTGCCATGGGCCCCGGGCCTCTATGTTGCCGACCAGCCCAGCTAGCTCCTCTGCCAGTGCCACCCGCCTGCCTGCTCAGGCACCGAGGGCCAGGCCAAGCCTGGGAAACTGGATCAGAGCAAGGCTGGGCAGGCTCCCCACACCTGCCCGAGCACGCACCCAGCGAGGGCAGGGGCTTCAGATCCCAGCACAGCCTGGACCCAGGCCGACCCTGGCGCACATGTGTCTACACGTATGTGTGCACTCACGCGTGTGTGTGCCCTGGGGGCATGGACTGGGTCTTCCGCTTTAGCTGACAGCCACTGCTCAGGGCTCTGGGTGTCCCCATGCCCACAGGCCCCTGACCTGGCCAAGGGCAGCCTTTGGCCACTGCAGACTCCAGGCTAGCTCAGTTCAGCCATAGGTGCGATCCATAGGTGACTGGACACGCAGGGGAGGGGCTGGCCTCAGACCCTTCCTGCACCCCCTGCAGTTCAGCCCTGGAGAGATCGCTCCCATGGGCTAGACTCCAGACTAGCCCACAAAGGGTGGCCAACCCGGCCAGTTCAGGCAAGACCTCCCCCCCACCCCCCGGCCCCTTGGATCTCTGGGGCTAAGGAGATGAATGATCTCAGGTAGCGGGACTCTCCTAGGTTCAGAGAGGGCAGTGACCCACCCTGGGGCACACAGCAGATCCAGAAGGGCCGCTCCTCTGCGCGCCTGTGGCCATGACTTCCTGCTCCTCCCAGACTCCCTGCCCTGCCCTGCGCCGGCCAAGTCCCCTCTGATAACGCTTGCCCTCGGCGAAGTCCCCAGGGGTTTGGCCTTGGGGCTCGCCTTGCTGCTCAAGGGTTCTCCCCCGGGGGCCAGGGCCGCAGGTGTAGCATCACAGGCTCGTCAGGGCCGAGGTCCAGGCGCCCGCCCCTGAGGCCAGCCCCACCTGGGTGAGGAGTCCTGGGCCCCAGATCGCAGGAGAAGAGCTGCAGCCGCTGCCCTGCCGGGTGCCGCCACTGCTCCCCCACTTGGGGCCCCACACTTTCTGTCCTCACAGCCGCGTGGGGCTGGGGGAAAGACTTCACCACGGCTGGCCAGGGGATGGGGCTGTCTGCAAACCCCGCTGGGGTGGCTGCAGCCCCGCGTGCTTGGCCCGGCCTCCCGTTCCATGCACCCTTGCCTCACCCGTCCCGCTGAGGGTAGGGAAAGCAGCAAATCTTCAAAACCAAGAGTTGGTGTGGCCTCAACTATCCCTCCCCCGCTGCCCCCATCCCTGCCCTCACCCTGTCCAGCCCGCAAGCTAAGGCAGCCCCTCCAGGGATCCCAGGCGGGCGGCAGGGCCACCGTCCAGCTCCGCTCGCAGGCTGACCCTGCCCAGGCTCCCTGCGACTCTGCAGCGCCCTCACCACTCCCGGGAGGCCCCTGGCCGCCCGGCACTGCAGGACCTGGGGGCTCAGAGCGGCGCTCCTTCCCCTGTGTTCCCCCGCACACACACACAGACACGTGCGCTCGCACACACGCACAGGGCGCAGGCACCGTTCTCCTCGTAAATTGCTTAAAGGATTCCAGGCTACTTTGAGCTCACAGAACTCGTAGCGCCAGAAATCTGGCTGGTTGGGCAGGTGGAGACTCGACGGGGTCAGCCCCCTCCCTGGGGCCTCTCCGCTCGGTCCTCCGCAGCCCCGAGATGGCCCTCAGGAGCAGGGAGCCAGGCCTGTGACCACCGGCCGCTCTCCCGCGTCGCACCTCTGGTCACCCGCAGCCCCACCCTTCCCGTCCCGGAGGTGCTCTGCTGGAGCTTGGTGAGTGGCCTCAAGCGTGTTTATGAAACGGGGACAGTAAAGGGGCGATGCATAGGTCGAGGTGGCCGGACACGCAGGGGAGGGGCTGGCCTCAGACCCTTCCTGCACCCCCTGCAGTTCAGCCCTGGAGAGATCGCTCCCATGGGGTCAGACCCTGCAGGCTGTCCTCTGCCAGAGTCCCCTCAGCCCAGAGCTGGCTCCCCCAGAATAAGGTGGACTGACTCAGAGACCCCGGCCAGGGAGAATCTGGGCAGAGGCCCTTGGGACAGAGCCTTTGAGGTCTCAGGGTGTGTATTTGTGACCCTAGAGGGTTAGATCTGGGGGATCAGAAACCATCCCAGGGGGGCAGTTATGTGGCGTGCGTGCCACCCCTATGTGCCAGCCTGTTCCCTGGCAGACATTACTAGTCACGCTGCCATAGCTGCGGTCTTGGCCCCTGGCCTTCTCCACATGGCTGACCCCACCCATGGACTGGAAACCTGTGGCCAAGTGTGGGTTCAGCTACCAAGACCAGCCCTGGAAGAGGGTCTGTTCTGCTCCGGGGATCTCAGCCAGTCCCTCCTTCACCCACCCCACCCTGCCCCCACCCCCAGGTCTTTAGTGCGGCCCCCCAGGGCTCTATCCTCAGTCCCAGACTACTGGGACCCCCTTATCCAAGGTGGGGAGCCCGAGGTGCTGGGGGGCCGGGGGTTGGCCAAGTCTCCCGAGCCCCTGCCCAACCCAGCATTTGTGGAGGTGCTCTGGGGCCGCTGGAGGGGATTTCAAGCTGGGACAGGAGAGCTCTGGCCCCAGAGAGTCAGGACCTGCAGACCCAGGAAAGGGCAAGGGCTGCTCAGGCCAGGAGCAGCTGTGAGGCTGTAGTCAGCCACCGCCTGCCCTCCTGCCATGGCTGGGAGCGTGGCCTTGAGGACAGCTGGCCGGGTGCAGGGGTGGCAGAGTGCAGGGCTCACTCTCTGCCTGGGCGGAGCTCCCAGAGCCCCCAGGACGTGCACCAGCCCCTGGCCGTGTGCAGCTGCCAGCTGGAGCTGGAGCGGGCCGGCAAGGGCACATCTGTCTTGCCAGGTGGGCAGGATTAGTGGGGCACAACGGCCCATTGACGGTGGCCTGAGCATGGCCATCTTCCCTGGGACGCCTGTCAGGCCCCGGGCCCACCAAGCCCCCAGCCAGTCCCCTCAGACCCAGGGCCCTGCCCTGCGGGAGCGCCCAGGCAGGGCAGACCTCAACTAGTCCTGTGGGATGCCAGGCGTCAGGGCCACCGCCCTCAGGGCCACACTTCACCAAGCCCAGCACTCGTCATTGCAGCTCTGCTGATGTCTCGGACGCTGGTGGCCTCGACTCGAAGCCTTCAGGAGCAGGGAGCTCACCGCTGCACGGAACGCCACTTCCTAGGGGGCAACTCAGGGCTCAGGTAAGTCCCTAGATCCTTACCTGTGCAGGCAGGTGGCCTGTGTACTTGTGTGGGGACGGGACAGGATCTGGGGCTTGGGGGCTGGCCGGGCTTGAAGAACACGGGCTGGCTCAGAGCCGCCCTGCCCCCAGCCCAGCTCGGATGAGGGCCCAGACCGCTCGGTGGCCCTGCTGGGCTGGGGGAGCTTGGGTCCTTATCTGGACCTTGGGGCCGAGACAGAAGGAAAGTGCATCTGGGGGAGTAGGCACCAGGCACGTCTGCTGTGCAGGTTTGAGCTTTAAGCTGCTGAGAGGGACCTCCCTGGTGGTCCAGTGGGTTAAGACTCCACGCTTCCAATGTAGGGGGTGCAGGTTCGATCCCTGGTCGGGGAATTAAGATCCTACATGCCATGCAGTGCGGCCAGGAAAAAAAAAAAAAAATGCTGCTGAGAAAACACACCTTTTTCACACTGGATTTTTTTTTTTTTTGGCTGCTCTGGGTCTTTGCTGTCGCACGCGGGTTTTCTCTAGGTGCGGCGAGCGGGGGCTACTCTTTGTTGCGGTGCTCGGACTTCTCATTGCAGTGGCTTCTCTTGTTTCGGAGCACAACCTCGAGGTGTGTGGGCTTCAGTAGTTGTGGCACGTGGGCTCAGTAGTTGCGGCACTCAGGCCCCAGAGTGCACGGGCTTCAGTAGTTGTGGTGCACGGGCTTAGTTGCCCTGCGGCATGTGGGATCTTCCTGGACCAGGGATCAAACCTGTGTCCCCTGCATTGGCAGGCGGATTCTTAACCACTGGACCACTAGGGAAGTCCCCACACTGGATTTATTTAGGCCAAAAAAAGAGAAACACTCCTGAACCTATGGAGGGAGAGTTTTTGCACTTGAGCCGTTGCCTTTATCCTGAGCTCCCCAGCAGCCAGGACAAAGAGAGAAAGAAGATGCTGCTGTGGATTTCCATGCCCAAGAAAGCAGTATGGGAGAGTCCGGCTGGCAAGATGAAGGGTCCCTAGGCATCCATGGCCACGTTTCCCCTCCCAGGACTGAGACCAGGGCCCCACCCTGCAGGTGTGCCCTGGAGGGGACCAGGGAGACACCTCAGTGACCCGATAACAGAGGGGCAGAGCCACTGTGAGGTCGCGACCAGCTGGGGCCTGGACCCCACCCCAGGCAAGGGGGAGCTGAGGGTCGCTGAGCAGGGCTGTCTGGGGCTCAGGGAGCTGGCCCAGGCCTGGGCGTGAGGGGGTGGGTGGGGCGGGGCCCCCTGGATGCGTCCAGCTCTGCTGGCTACCGTGTCTTCTCATCACCGCCTGACACGGACATCTGGGCCTCTTCGCCCCACCTTGGGCCCTGCCCACTCTGTCCCTCCACCTCCCCAGCGCCCACCTCACCCGCTCAGGGCTCTTCCAGGGCCACCTGTTCAACGAAAGAGGCCACTGCTGTTCCATCTCAGCCCGGGGCAAGCGCCCCCGAGGACAGCTCACCTCCAGGGAGCCCCCTAACCCCGCCCCCCGAGCCTGGACACAGGGCTTGAGGTGGGGGAGGTGTGGAGCGGGCCCGAGGGCTGGAAGGGACGAGGGGTGAGAGGCCGGCGGTAAGGAGCCTGGCTCAACCCTGAGGCGCCGAGCAGCGATGGGCCTCGGGCCGCGTGGGCTCCCAGGACAAGGCCCAGCAGGCTGGGGCCCCTCAGGGTGGGCAGCGCCAGAGGAGCGCCTGCAGCCCATCCTCGACCTCGACCTCAACCTCGACAGACTGCCGAGGCCCGGCTGCCACCCCTGCGGCTGCCCGCCCGCTGAGGTGTGCGAGACGGAGGCCTGCAGGGGCCCCTGGGCAGCGGCTCCTGGGGGCTCACACCCCACTCTGCTGGCCCAGCTGGTCCAGGGCTTCCCGGCAAAAACAAAGCTGGTGGGGCTTCCCTGGCGGCGCGGTGGTTAAGAGTCCGCCTGCTCAAACCTAACAACTAAAATGAACCGTTGGAGAACCTACTGTTCAGCTCAGGGAACTCTACTCAGTGCTCTGTGGTGACCTAAATGGGAAGGAAATCCAAAAAAGGGGGGATGTATGGATACGTAGAGCTGATTCACTTTGCTGTACAGCAGAAACTAACACCACATCGTAAACCAACTACACTCCAATAAAAATTAAAAACAAAATAATAAAATGAAAAAAAAAAAAAGAATCTGCCTGCCAGTGCAACGGACACGGGTTCGAGCCCTGGTCCGGGAAGATCCCACATGCCACGGAGCAACTAAGCCTGTGCGCCACAACTACTGAGCCTGCGCTCTAGAGCCCGTGGGCCACAGAAAGAGAAGCCACTGCAGTGAGAAGCCCGCGCACCGCAACGAAGAGTAGCCCCCGCTCGCCACACCTAGAGAAAAGCCCGCGTGCAGCAACGAAGACCCAATGCAGCCAACGATAAATAAATATTTTAAAAATTAATAAATAAATTTATTTAAAAACAACAGCAACAACAGAGCTGGTGAGGGGTCCCTGGACCCGTGAGCCCGTGAGGACAGCCGGGCTGCCTGTGCAGGGTGAGGGCAGAGGTGACTGCTGCAGGCCTCGGTGTCCCCCGGACAAGGGGGCAGCGATGGGTCAGGCCTGGACTCACAGGGGGCCCTGAGAGCTGCCCGCTCTGTTCCACTCCCTGACACTTCCTGCCTCAGCCTCAGCTCCAAACTTGGGAATTAGGAGTCAGTCATTCATTCATTCTGTAACTACCCCTTGAGCACCTCCTGTGTGCCCAGCACTGCTTACGGCCCCGGGGGCTCACACAAGCGACGTAGACCGAGGCCCTCCCTGCAGGGCTGGACAGTCACGTGGGTGGCAGATTGCAGGACGAGCCCTGAGGTGCTGAGGGCAGTGTGGGGCTCTGGCCGCAGCCCGAAAGGAAGGGCGACACACGGTGCTGACTGCTGATGCCCATAGATGAGGGAGCAGAGCTCCAGGCCGGGGACCGACGCAGGGCCAAGGGGTGTGGCGGAGCAGGGGAGGGGCAGGGCGGTGGCGGGCCCAGGAAGCCGGGGAGTTGGCTTCTTTCCAGCGGAATGGCAGCCGTGGGGGCGTCCAGAGCTGAGGAGGGGCTGAAGGGTGGTCTCAGGGCAAGGGCAGAGGCTGGAGGCTGGAAGGGCTTTTCTGGGGTGTGGGCTGCATGCTGGATGCATTGTGCAGGGGGCCAGTGGTGGCCCAGGCAGCGGTCCTCAGCAGCAGGGTTCCTTATCCTGTCTTCGGCCCTTCGGCCCTGGGTCAGGCCTGGAGGGTGAGGATGACGTGGTCGGCCACTCTGGGGAGCCCCAGGGGTGGTGGTCCGTGTGGTCAGTGTGGCCAGGGCCTGAGGGGATGCCTGCCTGGAAACCTCCCCTCTGTATCTCCCCGGAGGCACCCACGAAGCCCAGACCCTGCCCCCTGAACCATCACACCTTACTTGCCTGGGGTTCCCTGATACCTGTCTGGGGGAGGGGTTCCCTGTGCCCACGTGGGATACACGCCAGACCTGGCAGGCCGCCCATCCTGGCCAAGGGTACCTTCACTCTCTCTGGACCCCCGGCAGCTCCCCGACACCGAGGAGACAGGCGGGTGAGCTCATCTTCCCAAGCAGGGCGGAAGGAGGCATCCGCACCGTGCTGCCCGTGGGCACCGCGCCAGCCTCTCTCCGGCTCCCAAGTTCTCTCCGGGCGGGGGCCCGGCAGCCAGCGCTTTGTGTCTCCTGGTCACCCACGCCCCCTGGGACCACCCCTCCTGGGCTCAGGTTCCCTGGCATCCTGCCTGACATCCTCCCGCCGTGGCCTGAGACAAGGCCCCTGGCACGGCCTGGAGGGAGGCAAGGCCGTGCCCAGCCACAGAGCACACTGAGGACCAGGCCCCGTCTGGTGACCCTGTCTGGCTGGAGACGGACGCTGATGGGCACCGCTTGGCCAGCACCTGGCCTCTGAGCCTCCGCGGGCAGACGGCACATCCAAGGAGGGGATGGCGGCCTTGGGCTGCCTGACGGGATGGGCCTCAGCCGTCAGCGCCCAAGGGGGGCCAGGACGGGGCTGCCGGCGTGCTCTCTTCGCCCTCCCCTCCGCAGGGCTGCACGAGGGCACTGTGCCCCGTCTGGGGTCCTGGGGACGTGGCCGGCAGCCCGTTTGCACTGAAAACTGGATTCTTCAGATATGTGTGGACACCCCGCGTGCCGGGCTGGGGACAGGTGCTGGGCGCAGAGCACCTGTGGGGCTGGCAGTGAGTCGGTGGCAGACATGAAACGAGTCGGGGAGATGGCAGGGCAGGATGAGAGCAGGTGACAGGCCGGGCGGGCAGGGAAGGCCTACTGGGTGCTTCCAGGCAGCGAAGGGGCGGAGGCCGGGGCGGCCAGGCAGCGAAGGGGCGGAGGCCGGGGCGGGCGGGCAGCTGGCCTGTGGATGCAGGAGTGGGCCTTTGCTCCCTGGGGCACAGGGCAGCCCTGAGGCTCTAGGAAGGGGCGTGACATGATCCGATTAAGATGCAGGCTCTCTGACTGTGGCGGGGAGGGGGTGAGAGGACCAAGGCCTGCGGTCAGTGGGTCCCAGCCCACTCCCGCTCTGGGCCCAGGAGGGCGTGAGCAGGGTCCATCCCAGCAGCTGACGTTGGTAGCGCTGGGAGGGGGCTGGGACAGAGGAGGGGGGTCCCGAGTGGAGGGGTGCTGACGGCTCAATCCCGCCCGTCACTGCTCAATGGCCCCTTGTCCCTGGCCATTGAGTGCTGCGGTCCGGCCCCCTGGCGACGCCCGGCCACGGCCATCTCCGGGGAGGCAGGAATGCGGCGGGCGGGGCTCAGACGGGGGGTGGGGGCTCCCGTTCTCACGCCCGCGGCCACTCAGGCCGACTCAATTGGAATTTAAATGCTGGTCATTGTTGTCCCCAGAATGGCCAGGAGTCAGCGCTGCCCTGGGGCCTGGACCCGGCCTGGACTGAGACAGCAGCCCACTGAGCCAGCCAGCCCCTTCTCTCCTGTAGCCCTTTTCCTCACCCTCTCCTCCAGGCAGCCCTCTTGGACCCCTCTAGCCCTCTCTGCCTGCCGCCCAGCTCCAATTCTGTCTGTCCTGGGGTGCGGGACAGCAGGACCCCCTACAGCGTCCCTGCCGGTGCTGGGACCTGACTGTGGCATCTATTGGCCTCGGGGGGCCTCACGCACAGGCTGCTTTCTCCCAGACTGGCTGAGCCAGGCCCCTCTGTGAAACATAGCTCTCACCCTTCCTGGGCCCCACTGCAGGGGCTTCAGGGGTCCGGGCAGGAGGGCAGGAGGGCTCAGGGCCATGCTCTCAGTTGATGCAGCTTTCTGTGCACAAGTCCCCTTCTGGCCAGCATCCTGGTGCACAGTCACATGTCCCCTGAGCTCCGGATTTACGGTGGGTGGGGGGGAGGGCACTCCCAGGATTAGGGATGCCTCTCCGGTCTCCCACCCTGGAAAGGCAGCATGTGAGGGCCCCCGAATCACGAAGCTCAGATCCGCCAGCCGAGTCTCTCCTCTGCGCTAAGGGTTGTCTCCGGGTCCAAGCTGGGAACCCAGGAAGGTACACAGTCAAGGGTAGCACCCGGCTTGCGGGGATGCATAGGGGACCACATGCGGGCCTGCCACTCTCATCACCCGGGCCTGGGGCCTCCAATCCTGTCCTCCCCGCAGGACACCCCAATCTCCAGACCGAGCCAGCCCCTAGCCTTTGTGGAGCCCTCTGTGTGAGACACCCCCGATTCCTCGCTCTTGTACCCCCAGCCCTCCCAAACGCAGCCCAAGGCCCCCCGGCTGGGCGGGCATGTCCCCTGGCACTGCTGACCATCTTCTCTGTCCCCAGCCTGGGCTCCCTCCAAGGGCGGGGCCGGCTGACAGAGGATGCTGGCTTGCCCCCCAGCCCCTTCTCACCACCTCTTCCTCCGCTGAGACTTCATTCATTTATTTATTTGCTGAACCTCTGACGTCCCTGAAAGGGGCCTTTGTCCGCGCAGACAATCAATGGCACAAATGGAAATGAAGTTGTGTTTGAGGAAAGTCTAGTGTGTGTTTGTGGGGGAGTGGTCCAGGCCGGGGGCCAGGGGGCGGGGCACGCGGCCAGAGCAGAGCCTGCCGGGGGGGACCCCGAGCGTTCGCGCCCCAGGCCTGGCCGCGAGCCCTCTGAGAGGGGCGGACACCCGCGAGCAGGGGACACAGATCCAGGGGAGGATAATGAAGACCAAATCCTAGTGCCCATGGCTGCTGTGCTCACTGGGCCGGCCAGCCGCGCAGCCTTCACCTTCCCAGCTGAGGGCGGGAGAGCAGACACTGAGCAAAGGGCCCTCGGCCGGGTCCCTGACCGCTAGTTGCCCGACCCTGGTGTGCAGGGAAACTGCAAGGGCCCCGAGGCTGGGGCCCGGCCGGCACAGGGAGGGAGGCGGCGGGCCCGGGCGGGGGTTACTGTAATGACTTTTACTGGGGTAAGACAGGAGCCCTGGGGCTCTGTGGGGAGGAGAGGGCTCTGGGGCCAGGGAGGAGGTGAGTGCATGGTCCCAGCGGGAGGGGAAGAGTCTTGGGTCAGGAGGTACTTGAGAGTGAGAGGTGTTTGTCAGATCCTGGAACGTCTTGAAGGCAGAGCCCAGTGTGCTGCGCGCTTAGCTGTGGGTGTCGGAGAGACGGGAGCACGTTTGGGAGCAGGGAAGGGAGGGGCTCCGGCTGGCTGAGCCCTCCTTGCCGGCCTCTCCAGCTGCCCAGTGGAATGGAGTCTCTCGGTCAGGACCCCGCCACACACCGTGCCTGCTCAGATTCAGGGCTGACGTCGGACAAAGCTGGGACACTGAGGCCATCTTCCTCCTGGAGAGCTTCCTGGTGGAGGCATCTGTGGCTGGATGGAGAAGCACGGCTGACAGGCTGGGGTGGGTGGCGTGTTGCCTCCCGGGCTGGGCCTGGGCCCGTGGCCCAGTGCGGGTGGGGAAGGGGTGGGAGGGGCCCCCTGCCTGCCCCGGGGCAGCCAGCAATGCTGACCCAGCACTGGCCACCTCGTCCCAGGCACTGCTCCCACCGGTGCCTGCCCCAGACACAAACACGACCCATTCACAGGCCGAGGAGGCCAGGAGTCAGGCGGCATCAGCGTCACCCGGCTGGCCTGGCGGAGGGTGAGGGCATCGGTGTGGGCCTGGGACCTCCGTCCAGGGTCTACTTGTCTATCTTGTCCGTGGGGGGTTGTCTGGGCCCGGCTGGCGCAGGGTGGCTGGACTCCAGCCTTGACCTCAGCCTCTGTGACCGTGTCCGCTGGGTGGGCAGGCTGCATGGAGGCGGCAGGAGGAGGACAGGGAAAGAGGCCCTAGGTCCCTGGCTGGACCTGCTCCTGTAGAGGCGGTCATCTCGTAGGGAGTGCTGACCGCCCTCAGCATGGGCACAGCTTGGGACTCAGGCCCCGCTGGGCTGCCCTGCTGGAGGCCAGAGCCCCCAATTAAGTCCCAGGGGTCAGCTCCCTCTGGAGCACCCCTGCACCCCCGCGGACGCTGAGGCTGATGGGCCCGTCCGAGGACCTCAGGGGGTGAGACCCTCACGCACCAGCGTCCCCTAGACCTGCATGCTCACGGTCGCTCTCTCTCCGAGGGTATCCGCTCTCGTGTGGTGCGCTGACGTGCACAGCTGTTCCCTCCAGCAATGGTCAGCCCTGCGTCCACCCCAGGGCCTGGCTGCTGGCTACGGCGTAGCCAAGAAACCCGTCTCAGACCCCAGGGGCCATGGGGGAAATGTGGGCACCGTCCCTTGGGTGACCTCCTTAGGGTCCCAGGTGGCCCTGTCTTGCCATGACCTCTACCCTCTGGGGCCCCTGGAGCCCCAGCCTGTCCCCTTCAGCCACAGCCTCAGCCCATCCCCTGACTTGGCCCAGGAGGCGCCTTCATAAAACCAAAGCCGGGTGGTTTTGATGTGCTCAGACTGGCATCCGGGCCCAGAGCCCAAGTGGGCCGGGGCTCTCGGGGATGTGGGAGCTGAACTGTGGGCTGCAGGCAGGTGTCCCCTGGGCCTAGAAATGGCTGACAGCCAGTGGGACCCACCGCATGGGGCTGCCCTGGGTCCTAGAGGCAGGTCTGGGAGAGCCAGCTGAGCCCAGGGGAGACCTTTGGTCAACCTGGGGGGCAGTGTCCCTAAAGCCCCCACTGGGTGTGTGGCCGAAGTTGGGGGAGACATTTGGGGACGAAGGGGAGGCATGGGAGCGGCTCCCCGAGCAGAAGACGCAGCTGGGGCTGCAAGGCCCCACAGAGGGCTGTCCCTTCATCGGCTGCGGGGTGTGGAGAAGCAGGGAAGACTCTGACGCGCCATCCAGGTGGCCGGTGAGGTGGCCGGACCCAGGGGCCGGCGGCAGAGCTGTGGACGCAGGGCGAGTTGCGAGCATTCTAGCCTGTCCCAGAGAGGCTGCCCCTGGGGATGGAGACGCCCGGGTAGGTTGGGAGGCTCCAGGAAGACAAGCCCCATGGGCCGGGGCCCCTCGCCAGGCACACCTCACTCTATCCCCGGGCCCACCACCCCACGGCCCTCACTCAGTCACGGGGAATCAGAACCCACTCCCCATGCACGGGACCCCGAGGTGGAGCTGCCTTCCCTGGGAGGCCCTATGATGGGCAGTGAGGGCCGGGAGGTTGGGCCGGAGAGGCAGAGCCTGGCGTCAGGGGTTCAGAGCAGGCCACAGCTGGGCCAGGGTCTCAGAAGTGAGGATGCGTATGGTCAGCGAAGGGGCAGTGCCTGGGTGGGCAGCAGGAGTGATACAAGACAGAGGAGGGCCCCAGGCGGAGGCCACAGCTGGCCACAGGCCCGGCAGGCAGAGTGCGAGCTGGCCCGTCGTGGTCACCCCTGGGGACGGTCTGGGCCTGGGGTGCCCGGAGGAGACAGGTGTGAGAGCAGTAAGCCCACACCTCTGTGCCCCACTGTTCCCGGCCCCCATCCTGACCCAGATCTTGCTGCCATCTGAGCAGGAAGGGAGCTGGGATCTGAGACTGCACCCCCCCAACTCGGGTACTGAGAGTGGGGGCTCCTCCATGCAAACGGGGGACCGAGACCTGAGAGCCCCCTCCCCTCCCACTGCCTCTCCCCAGCCCACACCCAACTCTGGAATTGACTCTAGGCCCCCTGGGCCCAGCCCCCGCCTGGATCTGGGACAGATCAACCCGGGAGGGGCCGGGACAAGGGTCCTGCTAGTCTAGTCTCCGGGGACCGCTGGCCAGGTTTGCAGCAGGTGGGGGGCGGGCGGGGTTGGATTTCCAGTTGGCCCCCTCCCAGGCGCCGACACCTGCCCTGGGTGCGACGGGCCCATTCTGCCGCTGTCACAGATAGCACCTCCAGCGCTCACCGGCTGTCCGGGGAACAAGGGCTGGCACCGGGATCCAGCTGGGCAGGGAGGTGGACACAGTGGGCCAGGGCCCCAGGGAGGGGCAGTGGGAAATGGGAAGCCTGCCGCCTTCCCATCACCTCCACTCAGGGGTTCAACCCGCTTCTGGTTCACGAGTGGCGAGCCCCGAATCCTAGTGCCCCAAGGGGACTGCAGGGAGGGGCCCTCCTGGAGGGGCATGGGGCAGGGGATCCAAGGGCGTCCCCTCGTCTACAGAACACGCACCACCCCTGCACCTGACTGGCCCCAAACCCAGATTAAGTGAAGTGGCCGGAGAGAGAAGGCAGGGGAGGCTCGGGGTGCCCAGCCCAGCTACAGATGACCCCCGGTGGGCACTGCCCGGGCTCTCGTGACGCCAGTTCGGCCCTGCGAGCAGGGGCTCTTTTGGTGGCTGCAGCACCGCCATAGCCTCAGTTTCCCGCCCTGTGAGACAGGCTGGCCTCTCCCTGCGGGTCCCCCCATCGTTGCCTTTGGCACTTGCATCTGGGTGCGCACGCCCGGCATGGCCTAGAACTGGCTCTGATAACGCCCTGGTGCCCGGGCCCATCCTGGGCTGTCTGCCTGGCTCTGACTCCCCCAGCAAACGGGGGCATCGCATGGCCTCCAGAGCCTTCTGCACAGGCTCTCGGCCTCCTGCACGGCTGCCCGCAACTCTCCGCTGAGCCCCAACTCTGCCCCGGGCCTCTGCTTGCCCAGGGGCCACACGCTCACACGTGCACGCCCCCGTATGCCTGCACGCCTGTGAGCACAGAGGGAGCAGCTGCAGCCGGTGGTAGGACTTGCTGATCAGGCTCTGGGCCCCCGGGGCCACCCTAAGTGGCTGGGTCAGCAGGGTCGTGTTGCTGGCCAGCCGGGAAGCCGAGGCCTGTGCTCCTAACCAACCCGCGCACTGCCTGTCACTCCTCTCTGGGCCTCTGTGGGCTGAGATGAGGCCTCTGCCTGCCAAGGCCCCGTTCACCCCCCTGCAAAGTCTGGGCCCTGTGGCCGTGGTCCGCAGCTGGCTGGGGCGGGAGTGGGAGTGCGGGCCGCGCGGCGAGCCAGACCGCGAGGCCCCAGCGCTGAAAGCCCCCTATCTGGCAGGCTGGGGGCAGGGAAGAGAGCTCCCGGCCTGCAGCCCCAGACCTCAGGGTTCCTACACACCCAGCCTGGCCTCCAGAGAGAGGCCGCCCCTCTGAGGTCACACAGCACGCCGGGGTGGGGGGCAAACGGGGTGGCGACTCCCCAGCCGTCTCTCACAGCCCACCGGCACGCAGTCTGGCCAGGGACCATCCCATCCCCCCAGCCGCGTGCTGTACCAGGACCCCCATCACCAAGGGGAGGGCCTCAGCTCTGAGCCAGGGCCGTGCTTGGGCCACCGCTCCCGAGTGACCTGAAGCCCTGGGTGGGAGGAGGTTTGCAAAACCCACAGAGCCCCCAGGGACCTCCCAGGGCCACCCTACCCAGTCTGAACCGTGCACCCCAGATGGGCCTTGGAAGTTTCTGGCAAATTACTTTGGTCCTGCCGCTGCCCCTCTAGTTCCCCTGGGCTGCAGAGCGTGGAGTGCCAGGGCCTTGGACCCTTTGGCCCCTTGCCCCCAGGCCCCAGACCACTCCTCTGGGTGAAACGCTGGGAGGGGGCACCACCCCCCGTGTCTAAGCCGCACAAGGTGTCAGACACCAGCCAGTTGCCTGGGTGGGCGCCTCTGTCACCTCTGCCCCAGGTTGCTGTCCAGGTGAAGGGTAGAGCAGTCAGGGCAGTATGACCTGGTCAGGCCACCAACCCCACCACTAATCCCTGTGGACCCCTGCCCCTGGCTCTCTGAACCCCAGCCCCTGCCCGGCTCCTGCCCTGCACTTGGGCATCCTGACTTCTGAGGGCATTTCCCACGGGCTGTGGGCGGGGTGGGGGGGGGGCCGGGGGCGGCGAGTCGGGGGCTTGGGAGCTTGGCACCAGGAGGGCGCCTTCCCTTAGTCAGGTGTTTCTGCTTCGTGGGGGTGGTCATGGAGCTCCACTTGGCAGGTGGGCACAGATAGGGAGTCCCCGGCCTCTCCTCAGGAATGGTCCCAAGTCACCCCACCCAAGGCAGCTCCGCCCCACCCCCCCCACCCCCCACCCCCGCCCCTGCGCCCCCCTGGCGCGAAGCCCAGCGGCCGCGGAGCTCATTAGCACAGCGGCAGCCCCGCCAAGCTCGCTTTAATTGGGGCCGGCAGGACGTGAGAACCCGGGGACCCCGTGCCCGGGCCGCGGGGGGAGGGGGCGCCCGCCCGAGCCGCCCGCAGCGGCGGCCCGGATTAGCGCGGCTCAATGGGCGCAGCCAGCGGTAATTAAAGCTGCCCGCCCGCCCGCCCGCCCGCCCGCCGGCAGACTGTAGTGTGCGCCCCGTGCCCAGGGCCCAGGGCTGGGGAATGGCCGCGCGCCGGGGCCTGCCTCGGTGTCCCCTTATGGAAGGTGGGCTGACATGGTCTCTCACAGGGTGGCGGGGAGAGCAGGTTCATGAGTAGATCTGGATTCTGAGGCGGGAGTGAGCTGCCAGCCGCTCCAGCACCCTCTGGGGACCCGCCCCGGCCTCCCAGCAGCTGCCCAAAGGCCTGGCTAGGCGGCTGCAGGACACCATGACCTTGGTTCCCCTGGACCTCGCCTGGGTTTCCTTCTGTCCCAGGCCCTTACCTCGGAGTCTTGGGGCCTGGAGGCAGCTCAGGCTGGGACAGAGGGGCCCCACCGGCCCAAGGAGGGGTGCAGGTGACAATGCAGGGGCACGGCTTCCCCTCTGCCGGACAACCGCCCCCGGGGTGGACTCTGGAAGAGCTGTTCCAGAAGTTCCAGAAGGTTCCTGGGGGACCCTGCTATGGGCTGGCCCAGGCGGGCAGGTGGCCAGGCTGAGAGGCTGGAGGGCACAAGGAGGGCAAAGGAGGGGGGCGGGGGGGCTGGTGCATGAGGCCTTGGGGCCTGGCTTCTGGCGTCCACTGTCCATGGGAAGAGGAGGGCCCGGGGGTCCTCTGCTGCTGACAGGCCCATGGTGCGGTGGCTCCCTCAGCAGGTCACCCCCGCGCCAACCCTGTCATTACTTGATCGGGTTTCTCGCTGCAAACCCCAGGCTCCGTGTGGTTTCTCCAGAGTCATAGGATCTGGCCAGGCCCGTCCTTGTCCTGGCCTGGCGGGTGGGGGCCTGCCTCTCTCCTGCCTTTCCAGAGGCCAAGGGCTCAGGGTCGGTCAGAAACCCCTGCAGCCAGCAAAGCCCGGACTCCGGGACTCAGCGTCATCCCAGTAGGGCCTGGGACCCAGGGAGCTTCTGTCTCGGGCCTCCGCAGCTCAGGGTGCCCCATAAAGCCTCACAGGTCCCACGCCTGCCCGAAGCTGGTTCTGAGCCATCTGGGGCCAGGGGCCCCGTAGGGGGGGCGGTGCCCAGGGAGACACAGCAGCAGAGCCCCAGGCCCACGATGCTGGTGGCCGGGTCTTCTCTCAGGCAGGATCCCAGGAGCAGACGGGGTGGCCCTGAGGGCCCTATAGGCCCCAAGAGTCAGCCCTCGAGGAGTGGGGTCAGGGAGGGACTCACAGCGGCCCAAGTGCAGGGCACGCTCGGACCCCAGCACCTGCCGTGCCCACCTCCCCAGCGCCACGGCCTGCCCCACAGCCGCCCACGTGGGTGCCTGGCCCGTCGCGGGGCGGGGGTGGAGGGCGTCAGTGTTTTACCGCCAGACTTGAGAGGCCATCCCGACTCGGGGTTGGTGGCAAGAGTGGGGCCTAGAGGCCGCCTGGGTCTGGTTTGGCCACATTTTTTCTCTCGGGAGACAGGCCTGTTGCTTCCTCCACGAAAATGTTTACTCTTCCCAGGGCGGGGGTGCTCGCTGCAGCGCATGTGCCTGCGTGTACCTGTGTGTGCATGTGTGTGCGTGCGTACCTCTGCGGGTCCCAGTGCTCAGGCCCCAGGAAGCAGGTAGGGTTTGAGCTGGCCCCCGGCAATGGGCAGGAACGGAGGCTCAGAGAGGGGAGGCCCAGTCCAGGCCACACCCCGGGGCGGCAGGACCCCCACCCCAGGCCCCCGTCATGCTGGGCAGATGTTTAGGCCCCTGGGCCAAGAGCTGCCCCAGACAGGCAGGTGGCTGGGTAGAACGAGGAGGAGACCCTGGGTGAGGGGGCTGAGGGGCAAGTGCCCGCTCCACAGTGTGGCCTGGGGCTGCTTCCCCACCCTGCACCTCAGTGTCCTCATCTGTAAAATAGGGATAACAGTAACACCGCCTTGTAATTTAACCTGAGTCAGGTGTCCGGCATAAGGTTTAGCAGGTAGACGGCACTAAGCCACTATGTCCTCCCCGAGTTCCATCTGGGGACAGTGTCCTCTCTACTCTGAAGCCTCCTCTCTGGCCCCCTCAGGAGTCACTGACCCCAGGGCCCAAGAATTCTTTTCAGAGAAGGCTGAGAGCCCAGCTGGGTGCCCGGGGAGGGATGCTAACCCAGCCATGTGATCCCGGAGGCAGGAACTCCAGTAGGAGAAGGTTTCAGGGACCCAGGGTCGGGGAGCTCTGCCCTGGAAAATCCAGGCAGGCGGCTGGGAGAGGCAATGCTTGGGGTGGTGGGAGTACGCTGGAAGCAAGACCCTGGAGGTGGGCGTGGGAACGGCCCTGCGGTAGTTCTACCGAGCTCCGTGGGGGCTGAGGGACCCTCCGCCAGCCAGAGGCTTTGCTTGGGACTGGAAGATGGCTGGGGCTCTCCCCCCGTCGACCCCTGGTAGCCACGGAGGATAAGGGGGGACCCTCCCCGTCGGCGACACCTGCCCCAGCGCTGAGCAGGAACGGCGGATCCGCGGGGTGGGCACCCAGGTCCACCTCCTGCCCCGGCAGCCCCTCGGCTCCAAACCAGGCCGGAGCCCTGACCGAGGCCGGACGCCGGGAGGGGGAGCGCGGGCGAGCTGGCGGCCCGCAGGCTCCGGCGGGGGCGTCTCCGCTCCCGCCCCGCCCGTCTCCCTCCCCGCCCCTCCCCCATTTCTCCCCCGCTTCCGCCCCTCCCCCATCTCGCCGCGTCCCTCCCCCAATTCTTCCCCGCCCCCCGCCCCTTCTCCGGCCCGCGGTCCGGCTTGCGCGGGGGCGGGGCCGGCGGAAGGGGCGCCCCGGGCGCCGCTCAAAGGGCCGCTAATGTTCGCTAATCCCGGCCTTTCAGGCGGCCGCGGCTCCGGCTGTTGGCCCAACAACAGGAGTCTGAAAGGGGGGCGCGGGGGCCGCTGCCCCGGCCGCCCCGCCCCCGACCCTGGCGGCCCCGGGACCCCGAGCCCGCAAGACGGGGCGCAGGTGTGTCCGCGCCCCCGGAGCCCTCGCGCCCCGGGGGAGAAGGGCCGTCCCGGGCCGCCCCGTACCAGCTGGGGAGACCGAGGCGGGGGCGGGCGGGGGAGAGGGGGCTGGCCGGGCGCGGGGAGGGCTGGCCGGTCCGCCCCCTCCGGCGGCGCGGCGGTTCCCAGGCCCGGGAGGGGCGCGGGGGCCTCACGTCGCAGACGGGCCGGGCCCCTCCGGAGCGTGACCCCGGCTTTCAGCGCCGCCCCTGGCCCGGCCCCAGCGCCTCGTTAGGGATTTAATTAAGGAGCCGGCGGGGATTTGCATAATCTCCGAGCCGGGCTGGGAAGCCCCGGGCGGGGGGAGGAGACAGCTGAGCAACTCTCTGGGCTGGGGTCTCCCAGTCCACGGGACGGAAGGGGCCTGGAGGTGGCGAGGAGACAGGCCGAAGGCAGGAGGACCCTTTTGTATCGGAGCCGGCCTGGAATTCCCCATCCGAGCCACAGGGTCCCTCCTCCTCCCCAGCTGACCCGAGCTGTAGATTCAGCTGGGCCTGGGCCCCCGGGCGAGGCGAGGGGAGGGGTGCCCCAGGAGGGGCCGCGGGCACCCCCCTCAGGCAAACAGTGAATGCAAACATTCCAGCCCCGGCCCAGCCCGGGGGAGCAACAGGCCCCGCCCCTTCCCACAGGTCCGTGGCGTCTGCCCCCATCCCTGATGGCAGCCCGGGTCAGGCCATCAGGGGGTCAGAGCAGAGCGACGGTGGAGGCTGCCCACCCTCCCGGGGCAGGGCATCCCCTCCCGGGTCACAGTGCCTGTCTCAGAGAGGGCAGGGAACAGGCTTAGCACCCCAGTTCTGGCTGGAGTCTCTGTGGTGACCACTTAGTGGTGTGGTGGTGGTGGTGGCTCTACGACACGTCCTTGGACCCTGGACCTGAGAGTGAAGGTTAAGGAGGGGCCTCCCGGGCTCCGGTAGTCAGTGAGGCCGACCCTGCAGGGTTGTGTGGCGAGCAGTCTTGCCCCCCCTCCCTGCCCCTCGTGCTGCCTGCCGGAAGCTCTGTCTCTCCTGGCATTCCAGATGGGGAGACTGAGGCACTGATCATAGGGCTTGCTCTTGGCGGCTGGGTCAAGGAGGGTGGTGCGTCCTGAGCCCCATTTCCTGCTGGCGTCTCAGGCAGGACAAGGGTATGATAGTGTGGCCTCGGGAGGGTGGCCAGGGCTCAGCCAGGAGGCCTTTTGGGTCACAGCCACAGTACCAGCAGCCCCTCTCCCGGTGCCTGGCACCTGACTGCCCTGGGGGCATTCCCACAGCCTTCAAAGGGCACTGTGGGGCCTGCACGGGCAAAGGCCTTCCGTCTCCTGGGTGGCAGGCTGGGGGCTGGATGGTCCCCGGGGGTGCGGCCACCTCCCAGGCCCTTCCCCTGGCACCCTGATAGGACTTGGCACCCCTGCCCAGCCTCGGTTCTGTCCTCTGCATCGGCAGTGGCTCCTGGGGCCTCTGAGTCAAAGCCAAGTCCCTGTAGTGCCCATGAGGCCAGGGTCCCTGGAGCCCTGTGCCCCAAAGCTCCCACGGCCCCTCCGGCCCCTCAGGCCTGGTTCCTCCTTATCATTCAGGGCTCAACCCGAAAGTGCCCTCCCCAGGGTGCCCATTCTGACCCCTCATTGCCCTCACATGACTACCTGAAGCTGTACTCACATGGGGTCTTTTCACATGCCGTGGTCTGTCTCCATTGGGCACCCGGCCTCACGTCTCATTCCTGGGACCCCCACCCAGAGGAGGAGGGCAGATGTCAGTGCCCCATAGGGCTGGCACCTGCAAAGGGCTGTGTGACCCCTGGGGAGCCCATCTCTTCAGCTGGGGAGCCCACCCCCCCATTTCCAAATCCCCACAGAGAATAAGTGAGGCCCGAGTGAGGCAGGCGCCCGAGTGCTCATCCGGGTACCGGGCTGCCCCATGCCGGCCGAGGTCAGCACGGAGTGGGGCTGCAGCGTGGGGACCACACCCAGGCCCACCGTGGGGTTTGCCTGCAAGGTCCCTCCCCTCCGCCATCCCCCCGAAGGCAGGGTACGGGGACAAGGCCCAGAGGGGGGCTGTGGCCAGTATGAGCCTTGGCGCCCCGTTCTGGCCTGGTCAATTCAGGGGGGCTTCCTCCGGGCTGGGTGTGAGGGTGAGAGGAGGGGGCAGTGTGAACCAAGCCTGGCAGGTGGGCTTGGGGACCCTGGGTTGTCCCTGGAGCTTTGCCCGGCCCTCTCCGAGGCTCCTGGAGACGAGAAGCTGCGGGGGCACATGTTTTGGTCCTGGCAGCCCCTCCTCCTGCAGGGCCCCGTCTTCATCCAGCTCTTTGTGCCCCTGAGAACGTGCACTCACCTGAGAGCTGGGGCTGGGGGTCAGGAGGCCGCAGGCTGCAAGGACGAGAGGGGTCAGGGAAGCCAGAGGTGACAAGATTTGGGATGGTCCTAGGCCAGGCCTGCGGTGCAGGGGGCGGGCGTCTGGCTGAAGCAGGAGGACGTCCCTGCAGCCTGATGGGGACTCAGGAGAGAGGTGGGCTTCAGCTCACATGGAAGCCCACCAGGCCCTGTTTTCAGCCAAGGTGTCTGGAAAGCCCAGAGGGCACGGACCAAAACCAGCGGCACCTTCACCAGAGACGCTGCCGCCCCTCACCCTGGACAAGCCAGGCGCTGTCCTGCGTGGGGACTCAGGGACAGGAGAGGCAGATCAGCCCTGTCATCCGGCAGCGGTGCAGAGAGGCGGGGCGGGCGGGGGAGGCTGGGCCTCAAGCTGCAGTCCCCACTGTGGCTCGTGGGGCTACAGGTGCTCCGGGGGTCTCTGGAGGAGCCTGGGAGCACAGTAGGTGGTGGGCAGAGGATGCCACTCGGGGGAGCCCCTGCAGGGGCAAGCACCTGGGGTGGCAGGGCCATAGGCCACCAAGGGCCCCCTTCGAGGGGTGACGTGTGATAGCAGAAGCTCCCGCTCACAACCCCCGGGTCTCCGATTGCCCACCATGCCAGGGTCTGCGGGACCCTGTGCCTCCTGGCCGTGCAGGGAATGGAGATAAGCCCCAAGTTCCCATTCATTTCCACTTAAGTTGCCTAAATATTATTCCAGGCAGCTCCCACAGCCTCCTGGCTGCCCCCGCCCCAGAGCTGGAGCAGCCAGGAGAGGACGGAGGCCTCGCGGGGGTTGGGGACACTCGAGGGCCTGTGGTCGTGGTCCCCGCGGGTGCTGCCGCGCCACTGAGTGGGGCCTGACCCTGCCAGGGGCCGAGCACAGGGCCAGTGTCTCCCCTCCCGCCCTCGCCTGGTCCGGACCCCGAGAGGCGGCTTGCCCAGGACCCCTGCTTTGGGCGCAGACCCCTCGGGCCGGGCGCAGGCCGGCTCAGGGAACCACAGGGGCCCCGGGCCGTGTCTCAGGGCTTGGGGGGTGAGGGCGGGCAAGGCTGCCCAGGGAGTCGCCGCGTGGACCCCCGGCTGGAGCTGGTCCCTCCTGAAGGGGCCTTTCTCTGAGGCTCGGGGTGCGGCGGAGCCCCCCGCCCGCCCAGCGCCCAGCCTGGCTGTCGGCGCCTCCTGGCCGGGCGGCCACAACGCTGATGTTGCTTTAATAAAACAAAGTTTTTCTTTCGTGCGCGGCCTCCAGTGGTGAAAGGGCCGATTTACGGAGCGCCGCACCCCCCTGCCCGCCCGCTGCGGTGGCGCTGGCCCGGCTGGGTAATTTATAGCTTCGGCTTTGCGCACTCGCGCTGGGCCGCTGCTGCATGACTGGAGCCATTTATCCCGGCCCCCCCGCCGGCCGGCCGCCCAGCCGCCTTCCCCATTGAGATGTGTGGAAACCCCGCGGAACCCTGGGGTGAAAACAAGCCGGGCTGTATGTGCCTCTGGGCGCCCGCGGCCACCGCCCGGACGGCGAGACCCCTTGGCCCGCCCCGTCCACGGGTGAGCAGACCCGGGCGGCCGCTGTGAGGGCAGCATCACTCCTCTGTTCAGCCAGTCTTCAGTTTCCTCCCAGAATACGGACTGCCCAGAGGAGAGGGACTTGATCATGTCCCGGTAACGTCGTCCTGTTTGGAAGCTTCCAGGTCCAGGGCCTGCTTGCCCGCAGCCGGGACACGGCTTCACTCATGGTGTGTTCATTGAATGGCTGGTTTGTGCAGGGCCTCCCGCCCATCCCAGGAACCCCAGCCCAAGGAAGAAGGGGTGAGTGTGCCCATACGGGGCCAGGCCCCCCTGAGAGGGTCGGGGGGCCCTAGAGACAGGCTGAGCCCAGGACCCTGGCGACAGGGCGTGCTATAGTGGGCAGAACTCAGGGGCTCCCATGGAGGACCTGAGCTGTGACTAGTCCTCTTAAAGGGGGCTGCTGCCCCTGATCCACGGGCACATACTTCTGCCACAGACCTACCGTGGTGGAGTCTGGGGGCCCAGGCCCAGCTCTGGGGTCGGCACGCACAGGCTCACGGGCGTGCATACACGGCGTGCACAGGACACACAGACAGGCACGTGGACATAGACGCTGTGCCCCTACTCATGTCTGCACTTGGGCCTGCAGTGGACAGCTTGACTGCGCATCCTGACAGTGTCACAGCCAGCTCCTGACCCCAAGCCCTGCCCAGCTCGGGTCCTGGCTCCCATCCCAGCTCTCAGGCCCGACCCCGAGTCCTCTTTGAGTCTGGTCACCCTCTAACCACCAGGGCACCCGGCTGGCCCCCTCCACACTCTCCCGGGCCATCGCAGGCCCCCCTCGCTGGGTGCCCTGTGTCCACCTGGCCCCCGTGGTCTGTTCAGTGGCGGAGCCCCGGGGAGACGCGGGCAGGCCACACTCTGCTGGGTAGGACCCCTGCCGCCTAGGACCCCAGCCTGTCACTCACCAAGGGGTGTCGGAGACAGCCACCCACACCCAGCCTCCTCCCTGCTCATGTGCCCATCTTAGAGGTGGGGAAACCGAGGCGGGGGTGGCGAAGAGGCCCCTGAATGGTGTGGAATGAGCTGGTAGCTGGCATCTCGACTGTGTCGCGCCACGGCTCTGGTCCATGGAGGGCTCCACTTCCCTCCACCTGTGTGCGCTGGGGGGGTGTCACGTGGGAGGAGGGCAGTCCCCACACTGCAGGTGATGCCCAGCTGGGGTTCGGCCCCTCATCCGAGGTCAGGCAGCAGGAAAGCCGAAAGTGCAGGATGGAGGGGTGTTGCTGGCTACTGTCTGGTGCGGTCCGGGGCCTCCGTCTCACCCAGAGCCTCTGGCAGGGGGCTGGGCACGGGTTGCCTGGGCATGCGGCATCTGTGACCCGGGTCTCTTTGGAGAAGAGATTTTTTTACTTCACTCCCAGTCTCATGGGGTCAGTGATGGGGGCCTGGCCAGTGTGGGCGGCCCCGGGCCAGGGCCCGGCAGGGTTAAGGAGCTGTCTCCACTCCCACCGTTATAGTTGGGTCATTAAACCCCCATCTCCTGCCTGGGTTCCAGCCCTCCCAGGGCCTCCCGGGCCTTTGTCTCACTTTCTAAGGCTCTGACAGGATCGGTCGGGTGGGGGCCCAGGAAGGGGTGGGGGGCACAGCATACAAAGCCCCCGGCCCTGGAGCCTCCACTGCCAGGGTGCCTGCCGGAGCCACTCCCAGGATGCCCTCCTAGGGGGCTGGCATGGGCCAGGCTGGGCAGGCGTCCCCCAAGCCCGGCCTGGGACAGATCCACCCGGGCCGCACCCCTGGCCACCCCTGGGCTGTTCCCAGGCCCGTGGCGCAGAGCCCCTGGCCCCCTCACATTTGCCCACGCTCCACTGAAGGTTGCTAGGAGCTGGGCGGGGGTGGGGGCGTGCGGCTGGCGGAGGACCCGGGCAGGGGGGCGGACGCCCATGGACAAAGCCAGCCTGTGATTAAGTCATCTGCCCGTTGGCGCCACGCACGTCCCCTGGCCAGCTGAGGGCTGCTCCGGCCACACCCTGCGGCCACCGCAGCCCAACCAGCCCCCTGCCCCCCGGCCAGGCTCGGGATCCCCCACCATGGTCAGGGGTGCCTGCCCCAGCCCATCCCACCCTGCCGTGGGGCCTCTACTGCCCAGGTGCCGTGGCATCGTCCCAGCTCTGCTGCTGACCCGTGGGGACCATAGCCGAGGCCCCTTTTCTTCAGTGTCCCCATCTGTTCTACAGCCCAGTGCCGGGGCTGTACTGTCCCCATATAACCCCCTGACCCTCTTCCAGCCCCACACCCTGAGCCTTGGTCTGAGCTGGGGGTGCTGCCCTAGGAACTGGCCGGGATGGGTGGGTGGGCCGCCTCACTTGAAGGAAGTGGGGAGGTCCATGTGCCCCCCAGCTGCCATTCTTGCTGTCCCCAACACTGGTCCCGATGTCCCCCCACCGCCATCCTCTGGGGGCCTCCCTGGTGGGCTGGTCTCTGCCCGTCGCGCCTACCCGAGAGGAGGGGGCTCCCCAGTCTCTATCTACAGGGCCACGCGGGACCTCCCTGCACAGCCCCCCACCACCTCAAGGTATGAGTCCAGCCTGGTGGGGACCTTGGGGTGCGGGGCCGCAGGCTGAGACGGGGAGTGTCTCAAGAAACCAGGAGTCAGCTTCCTTACCAACCCCTCACCACGGGAGCCCGGTAGCTCCCTGGGCATTCACGGGGCCCTGGCTCAGCAACAGCGGGATCTGGGACCCCTCTTTGGTCTCCAAAGAACAGGTGGCCCCAGGGGCACTTTCGCTTATTTTAGAGCAAACTTGGGGTGGGGAAGGCCCGTGGAGGAAGGGTCGGCCCCTGGACCCTGCGGTCTCCTCGTCCCTAAAGTGGGCATGACACCCACTGGGTGGGGAAGGCTGGGGCCTCAGGGGAGGGCGGCTGGGCGTACCAGTGGAGGTGGCCTCTGGGGCCAGGCCTGCCCCGGATGGGTGGGATCACCTCCCCGCTGAGCCAGGCTGTAGATGGGGTTTCAGGATGGGGCGGGGACTTCCTGGGATTTGCCGTGAATCAGGGCCCTGGGCGGGGAAGTTTATCTGTGCCTCAGTCACGCGGTATATCTCCGCCTGGGGAGAGGGGCACAGCGGTGTCCTGGCTGGGGTGGGGCCCTGGGACCAGGCACAGGGGGCCTGGACGGGCCCTTCTTTCTCAGGCCTCAACCCTCCCCAGTGGTGAAAAGCCTGGTGGGCTCCAAAGGCCCAGCAGCCCCCTGCATAGCCCCTGCAGGGCCAGCCATCCAGGAGGGTCCCAGGGCCCCCTTCTCCCCAGGGAACTGCTCTGTAGCCTGGGGGGGACAACATGTGAGAGGGGGGCTTCCCTCTCCCCTCCCCCGTGCTCACGAGGGGCGGAGAATGGGCCTGGTTTGGGCTGGGTCCTGGGGTCTCGCCAGGACCCCACTTCCCATCTCTGGGCCTTGCGGGTTCCTCTGCTCCCCTGGGGACTTTGGTCCAGTCCCGGCTCAGTTGTCCTTGGTTTAACCCTCTTTTCCCTGCTCCATCTCATGCGGGCCTGCGAGGAGAGGAAGGCCGAGAAGGGCCTCCTCACCCCACCTCTGCCTTGAACTCCACCGCGTGTCCACTTAGCAGCCACGCGTGTGCCTTGTGGTCACGCGAGCTGGCAGCTCCAGCCCGGGTGCACCACGGGGAGGGCCCCCAGTGTCCACTGCCTACCCCCCGGGCCGCTTAGCTCTCCCGAGGGGAGGGAGCTTTCCTCAGCCAGCACCCTCGAAATCCATTTTTCGGGGGACCCCTTCAAACTGAATCTCTCCTTCTGTGCCCGGCCTGAAAGGTGGCTCTGGGAATGGGCTCCAGCTCGGGGCCGGGGGACCAGGTTCCAGGCAGGGAGCGATGGCAGAGCTGGAGGAGGGCCTGAGGCCTGCGGCTCAGGGCAGGGGGAGGGTGGGGGGTGGATGACGATGTCAGTGCTCATGTTCGCGGGGCAGGGGGCGGGCGGAGCGGGATGGGAGGGGGTGGGCCTGCCACCTGCGCCTGCCTTCCTGGCGCCTGATCAGGCCTGTCCCGCCCGGGCCTTCCCAGAACCCGAGGCTGCGGTGCTGGGTTGGGGGTCTGTGCCGCTTGCCTTCTTTCCAGCTGGGGCCTTCCGTGTGGTCTCCCACCTCACTCTGGGGCCGGAGGCAGACACAGGCAGGAGGGGTCCTCTCAGGCCTGCCCAGGGCCCCTCAGCAGACAGGGACACTGTCCCCTTCCCTCACCCCGGGCCCAGCCGTTCCAAGGCGAGCCCTCACTCAGCACCTTCCTCAGGGTCTCAGACTCTCCCAGTACACGGCAGGTGCTCACCACGTCCGTCTCAGGACTGGCTCTCGCCACTTCCTCCTCAGGTCTCCAACCCTGCTCTCGGCCCACAAGTCTCACCTGACTCCTGCCGTCTGTGCTGCCTGCCCACGGAAGCCCCCGCCGGACTCCCCACCAGGGTGGAAACTCTGGTCCCCAACTGTGCCTGGGACCGCGGGCACGGTCAGCCAGCATGTGTCAAGTGGACAGATGGAACCGGGAAACCCTCGATGGGTGATGGGTCCAGTGGCGGGGTGGGAGGATGCAGAGTGACGGAGTGGAGGCCAGAGGAGCGGGACGTGGGCGCCTGGTGAGTCTGTAGGTCTGTGCAGCCGCGTGGGGCGCAGGTGGTTGAGTGCACACTGCAGGTGAGGAGACGGGAGCGGCCGGTGGGCACCCGGGGGGGCGGTTTGTGGACGGAAGGTGGAAGGTTGAGTCTCTGGAGGGTGAGCACGTATGGCGTTCTGAGCTGTCAGGAAGGTGCGAGAGTCCCAGGGGAAGACAAGCTTGGCCTGATCCATGCTGCGTGTGGAGAGCATGGCCACGGCCCCTGCCTGGGCTCAGCGGGCCTTGCGCGGGGAGGCGGCCGCCGGCGTGAGTGCGGGGGTCCCGGGGAAGGAAGCGCCAGGAGGCCAGAGTCCCCGCCAGAGTCCACGGCCTGGAGCAGAGCTGGGGCAGGGAGGTGGGGAGTCATCAGCCTGGGGTAGCCCAGAGCGGATGAGCGCCCGCGCCTGCCCAGCGGGCCCCAAGGATGCCCCCGCCGCTGCCGCTCCCAGCGGGTGCGAGGCCAAAGGATAATGTCACGTCTGCTGAGGGGGCGCCCTGGGGTCTGGCAGCAGGCGCACAGTCCAGGGTCCCCGCCTCGACCCTGCCAGCCTCTGCTCACTCAGGTTGCCCCAAGGTCACTGAGCAGGCAGGGCACTGTTTCCTTGGGCAGTCTCACCTGGTTTTCCCGAGTCCCTGGCCCCAGGCCAAGCCTGTCTCCCACTCTGGGCCTCTAGGGGGGCTTGTGAGGAGTCGGGCCAGGCTGGGTCACCTCTAGGGGCATGGGCTGTGGCAGAAGGTGGGGGGTCAGAGCAGGGCCAGAGGAGGCAGAAGTGGGTGCCCAGAATGCCAGGGTCCCACAGCAAGCCCTCTGCACCTTCCTGGACACTCTGGGAGGGACCCTCTGCCCGGTGCCCATTTTACAGGCCGGGCACTGGTAGGGCCAGAGACTGACTACCCATGGCTCCGGCTCCAGAGCCCCTGGTTTGATGGGCTGGTTGCCTCCCAGTGTGGGCCAGCCTGGCCATCACCAACACCCTGGAGGGTGAGGGCTGTCCGCCTCCCACCCTCCTCACTGCTATCACTAGCCCAGAGCCACTGGTCTCCACCAGCCGAGTGCAGGTGAGGCTGGGGGTGCACAGGCGGACACAGAAGCAGAAATGAAATCTCAGCCCCTCGAGGCCCCTCACCACCCTGCCCATCCCCTGATCACCGCACAAGGAGCCAGGGCCGTGGCTGCCCTGCCCACTGAGGCAGGGCTGAGCTGGGGTGGGAGATGCAGCCAGACGGGAGAAAGTGGGGCGTTCCGGGTAGACACGGGCCTCCATCTCCACAGGAAGAGCCAGGAAGGCTGAGTGGGCAGATCTTATTAGCTGGTAGACTTCTCCGAAGCCCCATCGCTGAGTGCCCAGCGACCTGCCTCGTTCACGGCCCACCGTGTGCGCGCGCTGCCCTTGGGGGCTGGGCCTCCCGCTGCCCCTCAGTGCCCTCGGCCAGGTCCTGGCCAGCCTGCACCTCGCCCGGGCCCCGGTTCTCGCTCCCCACTGAGAAGGCTGCTGGAGATGTGCGGGAGATGCTCTGGAGCCAGGAGATGGCCTTTCCTGGGCAGTGTGGTCCAGGCCCCTCCTGACCCCAGGCCTTGGTGAACGGCCCACGGCCCTGACACGCTGGGCTCCTGCTGGCGCCCCCGCTCCAGGCTCTGGGTCAGCCCACCCCTGCAGCTCCCAGCTTGGAAGGGCCCCCAGGTCAGGGTATCGACCCCTCAGTGTCAGGCTTTGCGCCCAGCAGGCCCAAGCCCCCATTTCCCCATCTATAGAATGGAAATCATGACCGGTGATGGCTACTCCCATCCATCCGGGCAGTGAATGGGCAGTGAGCCCTGTGCCACCGGGACCACTGTCACCCCAGAGGGGCCTGGCCCGCCCTCCCTCCTCCCCCGACCCCAGGCCCAGCGCAGAGCGGCTGCCAACGGGGTCCCCATCTGGAAACGATTGTGCTCGTGGCCCCCAAAGATATAATTAAAATGCATTGGGGTTTTATGCTGCTTCCTTGTCTGGGGAGGAGTCCAGGCTGGTTATGGAACGGGATCACTCTGACATTGGGCCCGGAGCAGCAGATTGTGTCGTGCCTGAATCAGAGCCCACAGGGGGATTCTCGGAGGCCCGCCAGGCCAGGGCTTCACTGTGACCCTGCCCCTCGTCCCGAGGGGTCCCGTCCACGTGAGGGCATCTTCTGTACCGGCTGCTCCCAGGCCCCAGGCAAGGAGCCTGCCCTCGCCGACAGGGCGTCCTGCTGAGCGGTGGACAGTGAGACCCCAGCTCCATCCTGTCCCCCCCAGGAGCACCCTTCCCTCCCGCTTCTTCATCCTCCAGGCTTCACCCCCCACCCCGGAAGCGACCCATCTGGGAGATTCGAGGGTCATCTTGTTCCCAAGGCTGGTGTGGCCCAGGGCGGATTTGGGGTGAGAGGAGGCCTCAGAGCTGTGCCCGCCTGGCTGAGGCCAGCTGCTCCCCAGCCCAGGGGTCCGCTAAACCCCTGGGCTCCAGGGATCCAGGGGCTGAGAAGTGCTCAACGAACTCTTGGGTAGTGGTGGCTCCTGCTGGTGGAGCTCGAGGGGCAGATGTGGGGTGGGCCCTGGGGGGCTCCTCCCCCTCTGGGGAGCCCTCCCTGCCCCTCCCTCAGGCTGGCTTCCCTCAGGGGCGCAAGGTAGCCACAGGCCCAGTCTCCGCCTGCCTCCCCCCTGGCCTGGGGATGGGGCGGAGGTGACCCGGAGGATGCCGGAGAGCCTCGCCCAAAGCCTCTGCCGCTCCTGTCACTGCAGGCTCTGCCATCACAGCCCCTCAGGCGGGGGAGGGGCAAGGGCCGGAGAGGCTGCCCAGCTCCGGGCCCCCCAGAAACCTGGCCCCGGGACCGCCAGTGCGGGCGCCCAGGCTGGGTAACTGCCTGCTCAGCCACAGAATGGGCGACAGGCTGTGGCCTGGCTGTGGCCCCTGCCCTCCTGCCCCGAGGCTCTTCCTGTCGGGAAGAGGCCCTGGGGGCAGGTAGCACACTGGCCCTCGTCCAAGCAGCGCAGGCTGGACGTGGACAGGACGAGCCGTCTCTCCAGGTTTGGGGTGGGGCAGCGCACGGCCTGTGTGGCCGTGCCACCCGGCCCCTGACCCGGGGTTGTGCGGGCTCAGAGATCCTCAGTCACTGGCACCCATCTTGCTCCCAGCCCGCGTCCCCCAGCCCTGCGCCGGAGCCCGCGGCCTCGCGCCCGGGGTCCCCACTGCCCTCCCAGCATCTCCATGGGCTGGGCCCGGAGGGCACTGTCTTGGCCGCCCAGCCCACTCCGGGCCTCCCTGGCAAGTGGGGATGGAGTTTCTCGGGCTGCCGGGGGCTCCTGAGCAGGAAGTGCTTGAGCGTTTCTGGGGGGGGGGGGCTCCTCTGAGAGCCCCCGGCAGGTGAGGGCTCGGCGAGGGGATGCGGGCACAGGGTCTGCGTGCAGGGACTGGAGGCAGGAGCAGGGGGCACAGCTGGCCTGCCCAGTGCTTGTCCCTGTCACCACCGCTGGCCTGGAGGGACCACACGAGCCCTCCCGCAGCTGGAGGTCAGGAGCCTGGGGACTTCAGTGTGAGGGTCCAGAGCCTGGCATGGAGGAGGGGACAGCTGGAGGGAGAAGCCCCAGTCTGGGCCCCAGAGCCACGTCGCCCGGTTCCCGGCGCCCTCCGCCTCCCATTTCGCCCAAGCTCAGCCCCCACCGAGTCCTCGCCCCCAGCCTCCCCCTGGCATCTGGCAAGTCCCAGGGCACCTCCTCCAGGAGGTTGCCCTCGCTCAGCTGTCCCTGGCCAGGAGAGAGGCGTGTCAGTGGGGCCTAGTGGGGCGCCTGGGGCCAGACAAGCCTGGGCTCAGGGCAAGGGCACATTCCTGCTTTCCTAGCCTGTGGAGAGGGGGTTCCCAGAAGTACCGAGGAGGCCTGGCCAGCAGCCCGCCGGGAGAGCCCCTGGCACTTCCTGCTCGGCAGGACACACGGCAACAGCAACAACCGTAAGCGCCCGCCCTCCTGGCCCTCCCTCCGCCCAGGGCTCGGGGTGGCCTCCCCTCCAGGATCCAGACCAGACAAGGCAGCCCCCCGAGTCCTCTGCCCCCGGCACCGCGGGGCGCTGCGTCCTCGGGTGCCACGGAGCCTGTGACCCCGCCCACCGTGCCTGCCAGCCACCCCACCGCCCTCGGCTCCTTGGTCAGGGCCCTGCTTGGGTTGTCACTGCCCCCGCGTGAGGACGTGTGGACTCGGGACCCCTCAGGAAGCGGAGGAAGGTGGGTGATGAGGCAGGGTGGGGACATGGCCACGCGACCTCGGGCACGTCTCGTCCCCTGTGGGGGCGATGAGATCACTCTCCCGGCGGCGAGCCAGCACCTGGCGCGGTGGGCACGTCGGGGCGGGCGCACACCCGGCCGCACCCGCCTGGGCCGGCGGCTTTCGGGCTGGGCGCGGCCTCCCCAGGGGACACGGCCACCCTCTTGGCGGTGGGCAGGCGGGACTTCAGATACCGCCTTTAGGAGACAGGTCCCTGCCTGGCACGCCCCGCCCCTCGGGGAAGCCCCCGGACACTGGGCCGGCCCACGGCGGGGCGCCCACCGGGAGGAGGGCTGAGTGGCCGGCCTGGGCCTCTTGGGCAGCGCGGGGTGGCCGGGCCTGGACGCCGAGCCTGCCGCCCTGGAGGGAGCCTTCGCACTCCTCGCCTTCTGCTCATGGGCAGTGAAGGGAACCCCTAAGCCCACCTCCCGGGCCTTGTGCTGCGGGGTCGTCGGTGGCTGCAGTGGGTGGGCTGGACCCTGGTGTGAGGCCGCCTTCCAGGCCCAAGGAGCCTGCAGGTCGTTGGCCCGTGACCTCCGTGCAGCGCGGAGAGGGTGAGGGGCAGTGCCGTGCGAGTCCAACCGCTCTCCAGGGCACAGGAGCTGCTGGACCAGCTGCGGTCGAGCCTGGCCAGCCCCCCTGCCCCGGGTGGAGGTAAGCCCACCCTGGTCCCTCTCCTGTGCTGCCTGCTGCTCTGGCCTTGGACACACCAGGGACCCTCTGCCCGCTGGCCTGCGTGGAGAGCAAGCACCCCAGGCCGGGAAGCCTGACACACGTGTGTAGGGACGGGGCGGGGGCCGCTGTGAAGAAGCAGCTGGACCTCACTGGCTGCAGGGGTGCCTGGAACCCCCTCCCGCCATGATGCAGCTACTCCCCTTCCCCCTACTCTGTCCCCCCGCCGTGGCAACCGTCACCCCCTCCCCTGACACATTCCCTATCTGCTTGTCTATTCCTTCACTCTGCTCCCCCCACCCCAGCCCAGCCAGAAGGTCGGCTCCACCAGGGCAGGGACTGGACCAGTCTGTCCCCCACTGACCCCCAGGGCCTGGAAGAGTGCTTGGAACAGAGAAGGTGCTCAGCACATGTTTGTCATGTGAATAAAGGAACGAATGGCCAAGAGTGTGAAGCAGCCTTGGAGTCTCAGGATCCCACCCCTCACTGACTGTTGGCGACGACGGGCTTGGTGGCTGGTGGGGGTCTGGATGGGGGTCTACCCGGAGGCTGACGGCCCCTGCCCCACCTCTCCCCCTGGGCCCTGGGAGGGGGCGGGCACGGCCTCGGCCTCGCTCTGGGCAGGTCACGAGGCGCCCTGGTGGGAGCCCCAGGGCCCCTTTGCTGCTGTATCACAGCTGGGAGGCCAAGACACTGCAGCCCAGCCAGGGGCACTGTCCTGGCCTGGCCTTCACCCCGCCAGGCCCGGCCCTCCAGGAGAGGGCGCCCTCCTGTGGGACGCCTCGGGCTGCCTGAGACCCCAGCGCTCTGCAGGGACCCTCACCCTCCCTGCCTCAGGCCCCTCCCTGGACTCTGCCCACGCAGTGGCTCCTGCCAGAACACGCCCTCAGGGCAGGCCCGGTCCAGACGGAGAGCGGGGTGTGTGGGGGGCAGAGAGCAGGCCAGGTGCCGTCCAGGCCACCCACCCGCAGACACCCAAGGCAGCCCCCTGCCCCACACAGGGGCGCTTCCTGCCAGGTCCAGCCCGGGCTCTGGGTCTCATGCTGGCGCCCCCGTCAGAATACCTGAGGGTGCCCCCATCTCCACCCCGAGCCAGGTGGGCCTGGGCAGCGCCCCTAACCCCCACTCAGGAGTGGACACCAGGGGTGGACAGAGGGGAGCCAGGCACGAAAGTGGGACAGGAGAGGGACAGTCCTCCAGCACGACGGGGCGCTCAGAGGACAGCACCTGTGGGGACCTGGCTGCCACCACACCAGGCACAGCCTCCCTGCTGGCTCGCTCATTCATTCACCCCTTCACCCCTCCACTCCTCAGGCACACGTCACGTCATCCCGTCCGCTGCGGGCAGGAGCCCTGACACTCCCCTTAGCCCCTGCCCTGGAGCCGGGGAAGCTGAGGGAGGCTCTGGGTGCCCGTCCAGCCACCCATTCTCTCTACAAACACCGAGTACTGTGTAGCTGGTGCCCACCGCCAGGTCTGGGGTGGGGGCAGTTTCTCCATGGAGTCTGGCCCACTCCTGGGGTGTTAGGCAAGTGAGGGCCACGAGTCTAGCACTCCGTGTGCCTGGATGGTGGGTGCGGCATCCACCCCACCGTGGGGTAGCCCAGAAAACCACCAGACAGGGACGGGGCTGGGGAGGAGGCAGCGGGGGCAGGTCCTGCCGTAGACGTTTTCACAGCCCCACCCGGGCTTGCCCAGACCCCCAGCGGTGATGCTGCCTGGGGTGGCCAGCCCCCCACCTGCCCTGGGCCGGGGCCCTGCCCGCTGGCCCCTCTGTAGTGGCTGGGCCTGCCCTCCACAAACTTGGGTACTGGGCCAGGCACACGGGTCTGAAGGACAGGGGGGAGGGGGGGAGGGGAGGACAGGCACCCCCCAAAGCTGGGCAGGACAATAAGGAGGCGGCCCCTCGACTCCCCACGGTGGAGGGTCCCGGAAGACCCGGGCGCAGGGGGCCAGGCTGGACGGAGCTGACGACGTGGTCAGTGCTAGTCCGGAGTCTCAGGCCGGCCCCACAGCGCCCCCTGCAGGCCGCCTGCGCTCAAAGGCTCCCAGGCGGCCACGACAGCCTGGGTCGGGGCTTGGGGGCGTCGTGGAACCTGGGGGTCAGGAGAGCCGGGCCAGGGGAGCACAGGGGGCCTGGGATCTGGGGCCGGGAGCCAGGGCCGGGAAGTGAATACCTGTCCCCACACGCCCAGTCCCGCAGGGTGTGCCGTCCACCTCGCGGACACGGCCCAGCACAGCCCCGGAGAGCCTCAGCTGGGTCAGGGTGCCCCTGCTCTGACCTCGTGCAGCCCCTGCGGCCTGGCGTGCTCCCCAGCATGCTCTGCCTCCCGAGCGGCCCCGCTCTGCTGGGCCATCCCCCTCTGGGACCTCCCGTAGGATGAGCCCGGCACACCCAGGGCGGCCCAAGGGGCCAGTGGGCGGGGCTCTGGGTTTGCATGCCCAGGTCACACAGGCACACACGGGCACAGATGCCACCCGTGGGTCCTTCCCAGAGGGCGGGGTGGCTGGCCTGAGAAAGACCTTCTGCGCCCCTGCCTGGCCGTGCCGCAGCCCTGTTCGCTAGGACTAGGAAGGGCCGAGGGGAGTTTGGGGTTCAGCCTTGGCTGGGGGTCACTGAGTGGAGGCATCACCTGACTTTGGGGGAGGCTGTGGCTGGAGAGAGTCCGGGGGACCGGCAGGCGGGGGCACGGAGGGTGGGACTCGGGGGGCAGCCCGGTGGTCCGTCTGCTCTGGCCAGTCCCTCGTGCTCCCATCCCCCCCGGGGACTCAGCCACGTGGCTGGCAGCCCCTGGCCACAGAGGGCCCAGGCGAAGCCCACTGAAAGGACCGAGACCACCAGGGTGGCCCCAGGTGGACGCTCTCAGGGGGGTAGGGGTGGGCGGTGATGCCCCGCAGACCTGGGCTTCTTCATGAGGTGGGGCGCCAGCTCGCGGTGAGGACAGGCGGGCAGTGGGGGGCCTCGGGCTAGGCGGCCCCAGTGGTGGCGGGGTCTTAGTCTGCTGTGCGGCCACAACAAAGTACCGCATGCTGGGGGCCTGAAGCAACACACGTTTATTTCCTCATAGTCCTGGAGGCTGGAGGTTCAAGATCAGGGTGGCAGCCGGTTTGCTTCAGGGCGAGGCCCTGCTTCCTGGCCTGCAGACGGCCGCCTTCTCGCTGTGCCCTCACAGTGAGGGCGGAGAGGTCTGGTCTCTTCCTCTTCATGTAAGGACACTGGCCCCATCACGGGGACCAGCCCTCATCTTCCCCCACCTCCTGATTCCATCGCCTTGGGGTTAGGGCCTCCACACATGAATTTTGGGGGGACACAAACATCTGTTCCTTAATAGTGGGGTTCCAGGTCCCCACCACACCGCGGGGAGGGGCTCGCTGACCCTGTATCTGATAATTCTTCCCTCCCGCTCAGCAAGGAGGCCTGGGCCGCGGCCCCAGGACAGCTCCGTTTCCGCCGTCCCCGCCCTGGCAGGAGGCCCCTTGGCCCGCGGCGACGATGTGCAGGGGCGCAGGGGTGCGGAAGCCCAGGCCGCGGCTGCGTGCCCGGCTCGGGTCATGTTTACCCTCGGGAGCCCAGTGCCAGGGCCCCCACCCAGCCTCGCAGCCCTAAGTTGACTCGGCCTCCAGGATAAACACCCATTCAGCCACACAAGGCCTCTTTGTCCAGGACGAGGCTCCTGGCCCAGGACGCTGCCCGGCGGCCCGTGTCCTCAGCGTGGCCAGCCGCCCCTTGTGGCCTTCTCTGGGCAGACGCCTGGCCTGGCTCAGAGGCCCCAGCTGGGGACGGGGCCCTGGGCGGCCCTTGGAGTGGCCAGAGAGGCCAGGCAGGCTGAGCTGGGTGCGGAGATTGCCCCTCCAGGCCCTGTCAGAGCAGCCCTGACTCCCCAAACAGCAGTGCGTCCCTGCAGCCGTGTGGCCACCATGCCCTCTTCGGCCAGGCACACCTGAGGGACGTAAGGACGCCGGGGAGCTGCAGCGGGGTGGCGGTGGGCCCGGGAGCTGCAGGCCCCGACCTGCCTCTTGCCCACCCAGGCCCCTGTGGCTCCTCCCAGGCAGAAGAGGGGCTGCCCACACCCGCATCCCGCTGCTGGCCACTGGTCCCTGTGAGTGCAGCGTCTTTATCTGTGAAACGTCCTCCGCAGGCTTTGGTGACTTCTCAGCTTCTAAACTCCCCCGGGTGGGAGTGTGTCCCACTTCTGTCTGGGGTGGAAGTGAGATGGGGGGTGCCTACCCGGGAGCAGGATGGGGGGCCCCTGTGCTGAGGCAGGGGGTGAAATGGAGGTTCCTATGCAGAGAGGCGTGGCATGGGGTGGGAGTGGGGAAGGGGCTCCAGGACTTGGGGGCGGCACACGGAGAGCAGGAGCCTGAGTCGCTCTGGGGAGGGGCCCAGCGTGATGAGGAATCACAGAGCCCTGAGCAGAGAAGCCGGTCATCACGGGCAGCGGGCCTGCCTGCAGGAGGCTGAGGGGTGGCCTCTACGTAAGAAGAGCATGTATGCTTAGGCCTCGAGGGCCTCCAGCCTCCTTTCCGGAGGGGCCAGTCCTGGGGCTGGCCTGGGCAGGGCTGGTGGAGGGGCCCCCGGAGCCAGTGCCCCAGCCACGCCTGGCTGGGTCGGGGGTGTCAAGGATGCTCCTCCAAGTAGTGGCTTTTACGCAGAGAGGTGACGGCCCTGCGGCAAGGTCCTGCTGGCCCACCCAGGGAACCAGGAGCCACGACAGGTTCTTGAGCACACGAGGACCGCGTGGGACTCTGGTTAGAAAATGACCCTCTGGCAGTTGTACTGAGAAAGGGGGCAGTTGGGGGCCCAGAGGGGTCCCAGGAGGCCGGACAGGAGGTGCCACAGGACAGGGGAGATGGTGGGGCTGGAGCACAGGGGGCCGTGGGGGGCCTGGAGCCTGGGCTCCTGCCCGGCCTTTTGTCACTCTGACGTGCTGAGGACAAATGCGCTGTGTGCCCCTGGGGGCCCACGGAGGGGGCGCTCTTCAGTGGGACTGTCATCAGGTTCCTGTCCCCGTGCTGCAGCCCATGGCCGGCAGCGACCCCTGGTGGTGGCCAGCATGTCGCTGCAGCCCCCCGCGGGTCCGTCCCTCACTGGCGCTGGGATGCTGGGGGCGGGATGTGCGGGGGGCGGGATGCTGGGGGGCCGACGCGAGGGGGGGCGGATGCGGGGGCCGGGATGCTGGCATGCGGGGGGCGGGATGCGGGGGGGGGCGGATGCGGGGGCCGGATGCTTGGGTGGCGGATGCAGGGGGCCCGGATGTGGGGGCAGGGATGCTGGGGGGGCGGGATGCGGGGGAGGGGAGGATGCTGGGGCCCGGATGCCGGGATGCTGGGGGGCAGATGCGGGGGGAGGGCCTCTGGTATTGGGCTAGGGTGGAGGCGGTGGTTGGTGCGGGGGCTCCCTGAGGGGAAAGCGCCCTTGTGTCGGAGGTTCCCCTCGGGACTGGTGTCCTCTGCCTACTCCAGCAGCCCCCAGGAATAGGGTGGACATGCAGACTGAGGAACGGCTTCAGGGCTCAGAGTTTCAGAGACCAGTCTCTGGCCAGCTCTCTGCCCGCCTGTGTCCAGCGTCCCCTGATGCCCTGCAGGCTGGGACCTGCCCAGTTCAGAGGGTCTCCCGGGGGCTGTCTGGCCCCCACTGCACCCATGCCAGGGCCTCACCTCCACCCTCCAGGCGTTCCCCCCTGCCCTCAGTGAGCAAGGGACCATGACAAGGACAGTGCTCCGGCCAGTGTCCAAGGGTCCGGTGAGCATGTACTGCGGGCCCCTCCTCTGGAGCAGGCCCTGAGGGGCTGAGACGCAGCCCGCTGGGGCTGGGGGTGTACACTCAGACCCCCCATTTGAGACGTTCTTACCTCGGAGCCTTTGGAGGCAGAGCTTGTTAGGAGCTTCGAATGTCTGTCCATGGAGGGTTCTCCAGAGAGACAGCCAGAGGAGACCCATTTGCCCTCGAACATTTCACCCCTCCGTCTTCTCGGCTCTGTCTCAGGAGACTGTGGGGGTCCTACTGGGGGGCAGGCCGGCAGGCTGGAAACCCAGGCGGGAGCTGCTGGTCCCGAGACGGACCCCTCCTCCCTCGAGGGCTGGAGGAGGCCTCCACACCGCCGAGGACAGGTCGGTGCTACCACGGCAGACGTGAACTCGGCATGGCTACAAACACCCTGCAACATCTCGGTGAGTGTTCGACTACCAGGGCTGCGGCCTCGCCAGGTGACACAAAGCCAAACTGCCGCGTGGCTGCCTTGGTTGGCTTTCTTCCTCGAAGACTTGAGTCTGTCTGGATTCTGATCTGTGGCCGAGGCAGAGACACAGCCCCCACCCCTGACCACAGAGCCGACCAGGCAGATGGGGTGGGGCCGGAGCCCACTCGGCTGACCCCCGGAGGGGCTGCCCTCCCGCCCAGCCACCCGCCTACCCCTCGGGCAGCTGTGAGGTGCGGGGCAGGGAAGGGCCAAAGGCACAGAGGGGACAGCAGCTGTGGTTGGTTCAGCCGGAAACTGTCCCTTTAACGAAGACCAGGAGAGCTCTACTGCTTAGACTTAAGGGAAACTTATTTGTTCTTCCTAAAGCAACCTAGTTTAAAAACGAGTTGAGGTTAACAGAGAAGAAAAACCCAGACAGGCAGACAGACAGACAGACACACAGACAGACGGGGGGACGGCACAGGTCGGGGCTGCCACATCAGATTCTCTCCATCTTGGAAATGAGGTCGTCACAGATTCTGGTCAGTTCATCGTTTTCTTTAGTCTGAAGGAGGAGAATCAAATCCCTGATCTCTCCCAGCGCTCTCCCAGCACGCTCAGAGCTGGGAGCAGGCCCAGAGCTTCTAGAACCAGGAGGGCCGCTCCTCCCCCACTTCCGCCTGGACCCGAGGGTCCCCCGTGCCCACCTTCTGCTCAACGACCTTCTCCAGCGAGTGGACGCGCATCTGCTCCTTCCTCAGGACTGCCTGCAGCGCCAGGGCCTCCGCTTGGGCCTTGCTGCGGACCTGGGTGATCTCCTCGTTCGCCCTGGGAGCAGCAGAGGGGCGGGGCTGAGCCCACCGGGAACCAGACCCCTCCCGAGGGAGCCTCCTGCACCCTCCTGCCCGACACTCACAGCTGGAGCTTCTCCTCCGCGTGGGCCTTCAGCGCCTGGTACCTCTGGCCCTCCTTCTCGATCCTGCCTATGTAATCCTCGACACACTTCTTCAGCGACTCTTCATTCTGGAAGGAAGCGCAGACGCTGAGCCCCGAGCTCAGGGCCCAGGCTCTCTGGGTCATTCGTGGAGCGGCAGTGGGCCAGGCTACAGGGGAAGAGCTCTTCCCGTTTCCTTCCGGAGACGCCGGCACTCACACAGCCCCAGGCCTCCTCTCATCCCGCGGCTCAGGAGGCCTCCGGATGCAGGGCCTGACCCCCCGCCCCCGAGGGGACCCTGCCCGGCACACAAGAGCCCTAGGTCCAGGCACCACAGGGGAAAGCAGGCCGGGCCCCAGGTCCCCAGGAGGGAGACAGCAGCGGCAGGGAACATCTGGACACAGCAGTCCTGCGCAGGCCACGCAGGGACAGCCTCGCGGGCACTCGCATCCGGCAGTAGGCTCACCAAGGCTCAGCTCACCCCCTCTTCCTGCAGGGCCCCCAGCCTCTCCCCGTCCCTGCTTGTTGCGCTGCCCCACTGGCAACAATGCCGACCCCGCCGTCCCCGGGGCTTCTTGCCGGCCGGGCACCCACCGTGCGGTAGCCTTCGATCACTTCCTTCTGTTTCTCAAACCGCTTGAAGAGGTCGGAGAACGACTTCTCCGTGGAGTGCAGGTCTGCAGTCAGCTGGTCTCTGTCCCTCAGAACCTTCTGGATCTCGGCTTTGGCAAGTTCCTTCTGTTTCTGAGCCTCCTCTTAAAGGAAGACCAGCACCCGGGATCAGCGGGCGGCCAGCAGGTGGCGCCACAGACGACCAGCGCCAGGAGGGCCCCCTGGGGTGCTGACCAGCCCTGCTCTCGGGACCTTCCAGGGCAGGACCTGGGGGCCCCAAGTGCCCCGAAAACAGCTGTTTCCTCAACACCAGCTCTACCCGGAAGCTGAGGGAGTGGACAATGAGCCCAGGCCACATCTATCCCACGTTCAGGGCCTCCAGCCCCAGCCCGGACACACCCGGTGCCCTGCTCTACCCGGAAGCTGAGGGAATGGACAACGAGCCCAGGCCACACCTATCCCACGTTCAGGGCCTCCAGCCCCAGCCCGGACACAACCCGGTGCCCAGCTCTACCCGGAAGCTGAGGGAGCGGACAAGGAGCCCAGGCCACACCTATCCCACGTTCAGGGCCTCCAGCCCGGACACACCCGGTGCCCAGCACCCACGGAGGCTGCAGCTGGACGCGCGGCCCTCGGGGCAGGGGTCAGACCGCAGGTGCAGCGCCCACTGGAGGGACCCAATCTGTTCGCCGCCACAGCCCCGGATTGCCACCTCGGGGCCCGGCCAACCTGAGGGCTGATAAGCATCCGGGCCCTGCACCCCCCCGGCCTCCCTGACTGCCAGCTGCCCCAGCCCAGGAACTCACCCATCGCCTGGTACACGGTCCCCTCAAACGCGTCCATGATTTTCCTGTGGGAGGAGAGCAGATGCCGTGAGCCCCGAGAGTGCGTTGTGGGGTCCTCGGCAGCCAGCACGCAGACTCACCCCATCTCCAGGATCTTTTCCTGCAGCGCCGTGCACCTGACCCTAAGCGCCTCGTTCTCCTTCTGCGTCGCCCAACCTGTGCAGACCACACACCTGAGTTGGCGCCAGTGTCCTGCCGTGCTGGGGTCTCCCGCCCCACTCAGCAGACATCGCAGTGCTGGGGGGTCGGCGTGCGGTGGGTGCACGGGTGGGACACCTCCCGACACAGGCGGGGCGGTAGAGCAGCGTGCGGGGGAGAGCCCCGCGGCAGAGAGAACGCCGCCCGAAGACGGCGGGCAGGGGCCAGGAGCTCCTGGGCCCAGCGTGGCCCGGCGCACAGGCCTCCCTGAGAGGGGACCAGCCGGACGCCACCCAGGGCATCACCAAGGCAGCAAGGGGACTTGGGGGGCCGCTACCCCCGCTACCCAGGGCAGCTCAGAGCGGACACCCAGACCCTCGCTTGCGAACAGGTTCTGCAAGAGACACTGAGTGGAAAACGCAGGACACTCAGCTGGCTGGGCGCCTGGCTCGGGGGTCGGTGAGTGGCCGCCTGCGATCCTGCCTGCACGGTGTGAGCAAAAGGCCAGCGCACAGAGCTGCCACCCCCCGCTCCCCGAGGCTCTTCAGAGCAGCCTGCAGGTGCCACGCCCAGGGCTGCAGCCAGCAGGTGGGGGCCGCTCGCTGGGCACCTCCCCTCACCCCCCCTTGCCCTCACCGCAGTGTCCAGGTCCTTCTGGCTGTACTGCAGCACGTCCACAATGGGCCCCACGGGCAGCAGCGGAGCCCTGGGTCCGAGGTCACAAGGAGCTGGGCCGAGCGTCTGCAGGGTGACAGAGACCAGCTGGGCCGCAAGCTCCCCTGGCACTCCTCTCTGTCCGTCGGCTCCCCAGATGGCACAGTGCAGCCCCCCTCGGCCCAACGGACCCCTTAAGCCTTCAGATCCACAGTACATGAAAGTCGGGCCATTAGAACAAGTGTCTCTTTACACCCCAGAGGGCACGAACCACTTACGGGAACGTCCGGGGCTCCTGTGAAGTCCAGGTCCAGCAGCTGGGCCTCCGGGGGGCTTCCCGAGGAATGCGCGTCTGTGTCCCGTGCACTGAGACCAGAAGAGAACACGCATGCTGTCTGCGTGCATAGGGGTCGGCCCGGACTCTCCCCCAGGACCACGGGGTCAATATTCTGGACACGTGGGCCATGCAGGCCAATCAGGCTGCCCACCTCTGCTGTCGGAGGGGCTGCACGGGCACAGAAGAGCACAGACCCGCTTACAAACTTGTTTACGAGCTCGGCCAGGGCAGCTGGGGCCCGGCCACTGTCTCTGCCCCCCCTCCCTGCGGCAGGGTGCTCCCATCGTCACACGGCCTCGCCGCAGCGCACCTGCTGGGCTCCGGGGCCACAGGCGCCGGCCCCCGGGGGCTGTCCTGCAGGAGCGGGTCAAACTTAAGGTACAAGGACTGCTTCCTCAGGGCCGACTCCTTAAACTGCAGGGAAGGAGCAGGGTCACCGGTGCCCCTGACATGACAGCCTCCACGCCCCGCCCCACGTCCCGCCCGGGAGCCGCCCTGACCCGAGTGGCCTGCGGGCAGAGCGGCGGAAGCAGCCGGGCCGCCCGCCACGTCCGGTACAGACGTGGACACGTGCTTGCGGTTGAGGAATCGCGGCCCGGGGCTGTTCTAGAAAAGAGCCCCTTTTGAGACTGGCACTTGAGGAAAGGCCGCCGCGAAGGCGCCGGGAACTTACCGAGGACGCCCCGAACTGCTCCAGGTAATCCACTCGGCCCCCGTGCCTAGAACTGAAAGGGAGGCGCCAGCTGCATCTCACTGCCAGCACTCGGGCTGTGCGCTCGGAGTGGCACCCCTCCCCGTCCACCCTTGACTGACGGCCCTTTGCTATAGAGCGGGGTTGCTGTCCGCAGGCTCAGGACGCTTGGGGCTGTATGGTTCCATGGGGCCGTGCCGTGTCCCGCAGGGTGTTGACAGCACTCCTGGGGGCGTGACAACCAGAAGTGTCCCCTGGGGTCCAAATCGCCCCGGTTGAGAACCACTGTGTAAAACCACGCTGAAAAAGAGTCCTTTAATTTCTGATAATGTGACCTTTGCTTAAAAAACCTAAGGGTAACTCACACCATAGACAAAAATTAACTCAAAATGGATCAAAGACCTAAATATATGAGCTAAAACCATAAAATTCTTAGAAGGAAAACGCGAGGGCAAATCTCCGTGACACTGGATTTGGCAATGATTTCTTAGAATTGACACCAAAACCACAAGCAGCAACAGAAGAGATGGGGCTGGAAAGTTAACGTTCGTGCTTCCACGGACACCATCAAGAAAGTGAAGAGAGGGACTTCCCTGGTGGTCCAGTGGTCAAGAATCTGCCTGCAGGGGACGTGGGTTTGATCCCTGGTTGGGGAACTAGGATCCCACATGCCGCGGAGCAACTAAGCCCACGCGCCACAACTACAGAGCCCGGGTGTCCTCATGAAGATCCCGAGTACCGCAACTAAGACCCGATGAGCCAAATGAAGAAAGAAAGAGAGAATTTTTGTGAATCATGTACCCAAAGAATTCTTACCCAGATTATACAAGAAATCTTTACAACTCTATAAAAAAAAACAACTCAATTAACAAACAGGCAAAGGACCCGAGCAGATGCTTCTCCAAAGAAGAGACACGAAAGGTCAACGTCAGTCAGCAGGGAAACAGACCCAAACACGCCGAGACTGCACTGCACACCCACCGGGACAGTGGGGTGCAGACCCAGACCCTCAAACCATGCGGGGGCAGAGTAGAGGGTGCGGACCCCGCGGGGAACAAACAGTTACACAGTGTTACCACGTCCCCTTCAGGGTACGTCTGCCCCAAAAAAGATGGGAAACGTATGCTCACACAAAACGTGTACGTGAGTGTTCCCAGCAGCCTCATTCATACGAGCCAAAGAGTGGAAATTACTGGTAAAAGAAGAAACAAGATGCGGTCTATCCACACGGGGGATATTACTCAGCCATAAAAGGAAGTCCTCACACAATGCGACACGAGGGACTTGGAAACATCACAGGACACAAACCCCGAGTCACGTGTCTAGGGTCCCTGGCCGGGGAGCAGGCTGCCCAGTGGAGCTGACCCACGGTTCCTGGTCCCGCCCGCACAGGGAGGACCCCACGATGGCCCTGCCACACAGAAACCCTACACTCGCCTCCTGCCTTCTCTAGGCCTGGGGGTTTTAAGTAACCAAAACTGAGATCCTGGCGTGCTGCCTCATGTCCTGTAAGCACCTCAGTTGGAAGTCCTCACTGAAGGCAGCTCAGACCCGCGACTCTTCCACCCCTCATCCAGGGTGCGTGGACGGGCAGGGCTTCTCCTTTTATCTCTACGGGGTCTCGTTTTAAACAGCACTTCGATTCAGCGAGTTCCCGCTGCCTCCTGTGTCTGTATCTGTACCGCCTGGGTCAGTCAGGCCTGCTGCCTGTTTTTCTAAGTTGGCTTAAAAAATATATATTTTTAATATCACAGATCTTAGTCCTGTTCTCCTGAAAATGCCCATAGTTGATAAACCAGAAATTTCCATGTGAATCACTCAAGTCAGGGGACGGGGCTGCCCATAGAATGACCGCCTGCGGGCGCCACGGAACACGGTTCTAGTACCCTGGCCTCGAGGACGGGTGAATGACGTACCCTCAGCAGGGTCCCAGAAGTGCTCCCCACTCAGGTCCAGGCCGGGCTCTGGCCCCCGGGGGTTGTGGCTGTGGGGTCAGTGGGTACGGTTGGTGGCTTGCTGCCCGGGCTGCTGGTTGGAGCCGATGCCCCCGAAGCGTCTGTGGTCCCCTCCTGGAAGGGAGGTTGGGGTCACCGCAGGGGCTCATCAAGATGAGTGGGCGTGGGGGGAGCAGGGGAAGCAGCGTGCCCCACCCCCCAGCCCCGGGCACCACCGGCCTGCCTCTGCCCCGTGATGACCCACAGACGTGGCAACAGCATGAGGACGCCCAGCCCACATCCGTACCTCGCCCGCCGCTTCTGCGGTCCCTGCAGAGGTCTGCACCCCCGGTGTGTCATCCGCCGAGGCCAAGAGCACCTGCCTAAAGAGACGGGGTCAGCAGGGCCCGTGCCCCACACCTCCCCCCATCCCGCACCGAGCTGCCACCAGCGCCCCACCCCCACCCCCCAGCCCAGGAGCCAGGCTTGAGGCCCAGCCGGGTGGCCAACGCAAAGCCATCCCCGACCTCATCTGCAAGAGCATCGCTCCTCAGAAGCAGACAAGGCACTCTGAGGTCATTTCAACTCAAGAAAAAGCAAACCACAAGGATCCATTTATCCTTTTTACCAGGAAACTGCAACAGCAGCCGGTGCTGGACGGCTGGGCACACCCTCGGCCACTGAGCGGCGTCCCCGGGGAGCACGCCGGGAGACGGCTCCCCGAGCTGTGCTGCGGGAATCCTGGGGCTCTCGGCTAGGTATCTTGCTAGGCCTTCCGGATGCATCACAGGGAACGCATCTCAGACAGCGTGGGCACCCCCTCCCCGCTATTCCCCAAGAGCTGTGGCAGCTGCCCTGGGGCCCCTGCTCAGGGCTGCAGGTGGCATCTCTGGTCTCGCGCCCACCACTGCCACCCCGTGCTCACCGGCTTGGAGACGAGGCCTCTGTGGCCGGCCCGCTCTTGGGGTGCTCTGGGGGCCGGCCTCTCCGTCACCTCCGGCGGGGTTACAGTCTGGGTCGTCCAGCTTGTCCCGGTCCAGGCTGTTGGACCCGCGGGGAGGGGGATCGGGACCCTCGCCCGCCTCCACGAGGGCCTTTTCCTCCTTTTCCTGCCTCGCCTCTGGTCTCCTTGAGGGAGGTCTGAGAGCCGGGGTCTTCCCTCGTTTCCTCAGCGGGGGCGGCCTTTTGATGGTGACATCAGAAAAGTCAAATTCCAGCCTTATGGGCTCACTCCTCAAAGAGTCGGCCGTTTGGCCTTCGGCCTCCTCCTTCTGAGGACTGGGGAACGTGGCACCTCCAGCCTCCACGGGGCCAGCTGGGGCCTCGCTAGGCAGGTCCACGAGGGGCTCTGCTCCGCGGGCTCCGCCGGGGTGGGTACCAGGAGCTGAAGCGGCCCCGGCAGAGGGTGCAGCGACCCCGCTCGAGTTTTCTCCTGTGGCTCTCAGCGGGTCCTCTGTTCTGTCCTGGGATGCCATCCCGGGAGGGTCTTCTAGAATTGTGGAAGTAGAGGTAGCACTTTCCTCTAAGGAATGAGGATGGACGTGTTCTTCCTGGGTGGGCTCAGGGCTGCCTGACGTTTGTGCCGGAGAATGCCTCTGGTTTTCAACACTTTTGGGCATCTGGGAAGAGCTTGCAGGATCCAGGCAGGCCTGGGGAGCCAAGGAGGGCCCGCTGCGATGCCTGTCGTCAGAGGCTGGTCTCATGTCCTCTGAAGGGGGGGTTGGCATCGGCCACTGCTGGTTTCTGGAGAATTCCATTGGTCGTTCTAGTGTCTGTTTCCTTGGTGAACTGTTGGCTTTTAGAAAGACGTAGTTAACACTAAAGAACCAGTTAGGTTTTTAGTTAGACTTTAGTCCACGTGAAAACATTAGCTAAATACAGGGGGAAAAAAAAAAAGAGCATTTGGCCAACCCTCTCCTCAAGATTAACCTTCACAAGTACGTTCCCACAAGTCAATACTGGCGGGCCACCTAGAGACACAGGTGACTGAGAGAGAGGAGGAACCTGACTGACAACAGCCAAGGTTGAGGTCCTCCATGCCGGCCTATTTTCCCCTTTTGGTTGGGGACCACCAGCTACGCGGCCAGGGACAGGGCACACCAGGGTCAGGCTTCCCGCTGGAGAAAGAAAGGCCAGGTCCAAGGACGCTGGCTTCACAAGGAGCAGGGCCCAGCGCCTGGGTCCTCCTGGCCCCTCCACGCCCCTGGCTCTGTGGCTGGAGCAGCTCAGACCCAGGGGCCAGGAGGCAGCATCCGAACGGCTGGGTTTCCCTTCCCTCCTGGGGATTGTTACAAAAGAACAGTATTTGAGTCACTCTAATCTCACTCAGCTGAATCTCAAAATGAAACTAAAAAAATTGAAGTTGAAAAGTAGCAAGGAAACCTGGGGAGAGGGGGAGATTCCGGTTTGAGGAGTTTTCCAGCCATGGGAGATACTCGGCCCAAGGACATTTCACTGGAGCGAGGTGAAGGGTATGTTAGTGACCTTTTGCTTTTATACCTTTCTCTGCACATCTGAAATCCATTTAAAAGAAAAAGCAAGTTCTGAACAGTCTAAGTCAGCAAAAGTCAGAACGAAATGTGCCAGCGAGGCCCTTCCCCGCTCTGGATGTAGAGGGTCCCTGGGGGCACCAGCCAGGTTAATTCAGCCTCATCTGGGGGTGAAGGGCCGCCGCCAGGGTCCTCGTCTCCAGACAGAGGCAGGAAAAGCCTTGGCATTCCACTGTCGACCACCTCACGCAAGCCAACCACCTAATGCCAGGCGAGGCTGCAAAGAAGCTTCTGCTGGTTAAAGTCAAGTGTTTCAAATCTGACTCGTCAGGCCACACGTGTTCTGGTCAGATTACACAACACACGGGTTCCTCTGCCTTTAGCAGTAAAAGCTATCTGTAAGCTTTCTCCAGGGCTTGCCGCTGAGGACAGGAGACGGACCTGCAAGCAGGAGACCCCAGTGGAATGCTAAAAAAGAAGCAAAACCACAGAGCGTCCCTCCTTGGAGATTCGGCCAGGACATTTCATGAAGTTAGAGAAACAAAACCAAGGCCAATTTGTTGGCAAGAGCAACAACAGAGGGGTAGAATGTGAAGTTTAAACTTCCTGTTTTATTATTCACTTTTCCAACAACGAACGACTTCGGCGGTGCTCTGGGCCGCGCACTACACAGACCCAGAGCGGAGACCAGGAGGAGCCCAACCGGATGTGGCGGGTGAAACAGACTTCTCCTGCCAAGTCCATCGGAGAGGTTACAAATTGCAGTACATCAAACAGCGCCAATACTTACTTCTCTTTCTGGGTCCAGACTTGATGACAGTTTTCTAATCCAATGGTGTCGCCCAGAGCAAACAAGCTTCAAGCTTGCTGCCCGTGCTGGGACTTAAAATCCTGTGTGTCTGTGGATCCCGCAGAGGTGTCTGAAAAGTAACCTGTCAGGGAGGGAGGAGGGCACCTGTTCAATAATTCAAGTCTTCAAGCACCATGCTGGCAGCACCATGCCCTGCCCTGCCAGCTCAGTAAGTCACCAGGAAAAGCAGGTGACCTCATGTGTGACACACGGTGGATAGTACGCAGAGGCAAGACGTGCTTACCTTCATAGCTTTGGCTGTGCTCTTAGGTGGTACGTTTTCTTTCTGTGATAGACGGAGAACAGATGATCTTCCGGTAAGTTCCAGTGGTGAAAACAGGAAGTCGCAGTTTTCTGTACTTTTGTCACCAGTGACATTTCGTCACTGAAGACGTGCAGACTCATTCTGAAAAGCAGAGAGTTTTGTGTCAGGAGTAGGGTAGTGACCCGTGTTGTCTGGACGCACATATGTGAATGTGACAGCTGACCCCACAGTGCTGCAAGGAGGACGTCCGCCTTCCTGCACAGGTGGGTCACACCTCAGGCAGTGTGTCCTCTGCCAGGCAGTCCCCATCCTGCGCTGGGGGAGCTGCCAACCACCCAGGAGCAAGAGCTAGAGGGGCTTTCAGCCCACAGGGCAAGAAGGAAGACCCAAGTGCTCGAAATAACTCGAAACTTTGTGGTAAAAGTTTGGGAGACAGATAGGGGCTGATCTGTGGCAAAACTGCAAGGGGCAGAGGAAGCCTGGGCCTCCCCACAGGCCTCAGCATCAGAGGTGGAGCAGCTGCCAAGTTAGTGGACAACAAAAGCAGGAGGGGGGACCTCCCTGGTGTCCAGTGGGTAAGACTCTGCGCTCCCAATGCAGGGGCCCGGGTTCGATACCTGGTCAGGGAACTAGAGCCCGCATGCGAGCTGCAACTAAGAGTTTGCATGCCGCAACCAAGACCCGACACAGCCAAGGTAAATAAATGAAAAAGTAATGCAGTAAGATGCTATTTCAAAAAAATAGAAAAGAGAGACGAGGAGGAGGAAGAAAAAAGAGAATTTAAAAAAAAAGTAAAGCAGAAGGGCACAGCAGCTTGCTCTCCACCCACGGGGCTGGGAAACAGGGACTGGACTAGGGCGTCAGGGAGGGCCGAGGCTCAGAGGAGGAGCTAGAGGAAGTAACAAGAAGCAGGTGCAGAGTCACTTGGGGGGAGTCGAGGAGCTTCTGCACCAGGGGCCTCCAGTGGGGCCCAGGAGGTTCTAGAACAATCCCATTTCTCCTTCCGAAGCCCTCATAATGGTCAACACCGTGGCGTTCCCAACCTCGGAGACACCAGAGCACTGGGCATTGACCTGCCCGGGGGCACTACAGGTCCTTGCTGGCAGTGGGGGCCCTGGGGACTGTGCCTGGGAGAGACCAGGTGGCTGGGGCAGGGAGAGAAAGGGTGGCCTGAGAAGAGGTGAGCTCGGCGTGGGAGGTCGAGGGTGACAAGCCGCCTGGAAGGGGCGCTGCGCGTGAACAGGGAGGGCTCACAGGGAAGGGGGCGGCCAGAGCTCTGGCACCGCGCCAGGGTGGAGTGGTCTGCCCTGGCTCGAGAGCAGCCCGCACCTGCCGTGTGGAAGCGGGAAAGGTAAGCCTAAGCCAAGGGTCACTGTTAGGTTTGGCCTGAGCAACGGGGTAAAAACGGGGAAGGGGGCTGGATGGCTGGAGGACACAGAAGGGAGACATCATGTCGGAAGACCCCCGTCGCCTGGGGAAGGTGGGAGAGCAATGACAGCAGCCTTTAGGTGTTTGGCTTCTATAATGCTGGGGCCAACGGAGGGGGCTCCTGAGCAGAGGGAGCAGGGCCAGGCGGGGAGGAGGGCTGGTGGCCGGGGGCGAGCGGGTTCTCCGGAATCAGCGGGGCGGGGAGCGTGGAGCCCAGGTTTCCAAAGCAGGTGGCGTCAGGAGTCAGGTGCTGCAGGAGTCGGTGAAGGGCTCTCAGGTGGGGCTGCGCCCAGAGGAGGGGCCGGAACTAGGAGGCCTGCCTTGGCGCAGAGCTGCGAAGCCCGCGGGGTATTCAGAGGCGGAGACGTGTCCTCTGCAGGTCACAGCCACGGGCGGTTTGCGCTGGACGAGGTCACCGGGATAGGGAGAGGAGGGGCCGGCGCAGCGGGGCCGGAGGGGCCTCCTGGAGGGCGACAGAGGAGCCACCAGCGTCTCTAGAGGCAGGGGCGGGAGCCCATCGGCTCCGCTTCCGTTTGCGCCCGGGCGGGCGGGACGAAGTCAGTCGAGAGAGGACCCCTGAGGAGGGGCCCAGACGGCGGGCAGGGACGGAGCCGCGGGACGAGCCGGAGGGGGCGTAGGCCCACATCCAGGGTGGCCGCCAGCACGGCAGGCAGAGACCCGAGGCCAGGCCAGAGGCGGGACCGGAGCCCCGAGCCCGGACCCCACCACCGCATTACCTGTCGGCCGCCGCACGGAACCAACGGAGCGGGAGGCGAGGAGTCCGGGAGCCCCTCTGCCCGCCGCCGATTCAAATACCGACGGTTTGGCGCGCGCGGCCAATCAGCGCGTGGCTGGGGAGAGACGAACGGGCACCGCCAGCAATGGGAGGTCGAGTAACAGGTCACGCCCATGAGGTTCCGCTTCCGGGGTGACGGCACGCTGGGCGCGGTGGTCGCTGGAATTCTCGGTAACCGCAGCTTGCCAGGCGTGCGTAGAGGAAAGGCCGTACGCGGGCGGGCAGTGACTGCGGTGCCCGCCGTCGCCCGGCATCTCGGGCTCTGCTGCGGACGAGCGCCTGGGCTGCGCGGGAAGGTCAGGGCCTGAGAGCCGCTCGCCCGAGTCTCAGTTTCCCCAGCTGTGCAGTGGGGCCAAGTGCAGCAACCGCCACCAAGGCGGGTCCTGAGGAGCATCCAAACCCTCCCGAGGACTGTCGCGGCAGTTCACAACCGGGAACTTCATTTCCCAGAGTGCCCCGCAGGACGCCGTCTCCCAGAGCGCCCCGCGAGTGGCCTGAGGGTGGGGACTCCATTTCCCAGAGTGCCCCGCGTCTTCCGGACCCGGACGCCGCGGCCTGTTCTCGCTGGGGCAGTGGGTCTCGCCGGGGCGGCGTCCAGGAGGCGACGGCGGCGCAATGGACAGCCCGAGGGTCACTTTCACGCTGGCCTACGTGGTGTTTCGCCGTGTGCTTCGTGTTCACGCCCCACCGAGTTCCACTCGGCCGGGCTCACGGTGCAGGAACCTGTTGTCGGGCTGGCTGGGCAGCGAGGGACGCCGCCTTCGTGCCATACCACCTGCGCCGCACGGCCCGCCACGGTGCTGTGCCACTCGCTGTTGCCGCTAGGTGAGCTCGGCGGGCGTGGGCGGCGCTCGAGACCGAGCTCCGGGACCCCGGAGTGGGGAGGGACGGCGGAGGGCGCCCGTGCGGGAGAGCCGGGTCTGCGGGCCAAGCGCCCGTGTGCTCCCAGGAGTGGGGAGTAACGGTGCTGCGGCAGCTGCCTCTTGCAGGTACCTGGCGGAAAGGCGGGGCTCAACCCTGGGGGAAGGGATGCTTTGCTCACTGGGGCGGGTGGTGAGCTGTCACGTGGGGGGGAGGGCTAGCTCCCAGGAGAGGGGCGTGAGTTAACTGATGCAAATAGGGGTGACCCTTCCCGGTCCAACTTGGACGGTGGGTGCGGGAAAGGCAGGTAGAGGGTGACGCCAGTTGGGAGTGTCCACAGGTGCAGAGGCCAGGGAAGGCGTGTGTGTATGTGGATGCTCAGACGTTGTCAGGGGCTGTGCTGGGTGGTGATCCAGGTGCTAGCTGGCTTCTGGGAGGCTGCTGGTTGGATGGGTTACTAGGTGGGGTTCTCTGAGGACTTGGGGTCAGAATTAGGTCTGGGAGGGCGGTGGCGGTGGCCAGCAGCATGTGCAGCTCGGTGGAGACAGGGAAGGGTTTCCAGCTGGCAGCAGGGCATGGAAAGTGGCCAGGAGCGGGCTGGGCTGAGGCTGGCCTGTGCGTGGGGGCTGCCTGCTTTGTGTGGAAGGCGGCAGAGGAGAGACCACACCAACATAGAGGCAGGGCCGATGTGGTGAGCTGGGAGCTCTGCTGAGCCCCCAGGGAGGCAGGGATGCCCGTCAGCCGGCTTCCCATAGGAGGAGTTTGGGTTCTCCTGAGGGTCGTGTGTTGGTTTCCTCCCTGGGAACTAAGGATCTCTGCAGCTTTATGGAGCCTCTAACTGCATCTTCCCACCAGGCTGTGGGGGGCTGGGCACCACCATCCTGTGATGGACAGGGAAACTGGAAGGTGAGCCAAATGACTTAGGGGGGCTGCTCGAGGAGGAAATGGGGTGGAGCCTGGCCTTGTGGTCAGACAAGGAGTCTGCTTTTTTTAAATTTGTTTTGAAATACCTTTGAATGTTTAGAGATGTGTTATTTATTTCTACACGATGAGTTACCTAAAGCATATCAACTCGATCAACAACATTTATTATTATTTTCACAATCTCGAATCTGTGCTTGCAGGTCACTGTCTAATTCATTAATTCGACATGCAAATTGGCCCCCATCTGGCAGCAGGAGCCCTGGAGCTGCTCCTGTGTCCTTGTGACGTGCTCCTGTCATTCTTTGCTTACTGTTCGGTGCAGGACATCCCAGTTCTGGGATGGGCCATGCTCTGATCCGCCTCCTCAGAGTAGGTGGGGTCCAGAGGCCAAGATCCGGCCCCAGGAGGGCCAGTGGGCAGCTCTGCATTGGGTGACGCCAGATCCTTGTATTTACTTTTGCTTTTCTAGGTTTTTCTCCTTTATTTCTGGTAGTTATATGTCGTTTGTACATAAAGTAGTAAGATAAAAATGTTTCCTGCTGACAGGGCAAGGACTGAGGTGAGTCAGCTGTAGAGGCGGGCGAGGCCCACCTGCCTTGGTGCACCGTGGTCTTGCTCTGGGGGCCGACTAGGGCAGACGGCCAATGCCCAGGCCTGGGGGCTAAAGGAAGTGTGCCCCCCCCGCCGCCCGCGGAGGGTCAGGAACAGCACTGTGGACCTTGGTGGGTACCGCCTGAGGAGGATGAGCGTGGCAGTCCCAACCTCTGCTGAGGTTTGCCCTGTTCCTTTTAGGCTACTACGTGGGCATGTGCTTCGCCGCCTCAGAAAAGCGGCTGTACTCCCCAGCCAGGCCCCGGAGACCTGGCGGGTCTTCCTCCTGCTGGCATTGACACTGCCCACCATCGCCTGCACCCTGATCTACTACTGGTCCCGGGACCGGTGGGCCCACCACCCACTGGCCCGCACCCTGGCCCACTATGCCCTCCCGCAGTCAGGGCTGGCGGGCCGTCGCTTCCTCCCGTGGACACCGAGTTCCGGCGGATCGACAAGTTTGCCACGGGGGCGCCGGGTGCCCGTGTGATTGTGACAGACACGTGGGTGATGAAGGTGACCACGTACCGTGTGCGTGTGGCCCAGCAGCAGGACGTGCACCTGACCGTGACGGAAGTCCCAGCAGCACGACCTCTCCCCAGACTCGAACCTGCCCGTGCAGCTGCTTACCATCCGCGTGGCCAGTGCCAACCCTGCCGTGCCGGCCTTCGACATCCGGTAGGCGGGCTGCGGCTGGGTGGGGGTGTGGCCAGCCAGCGCCCAAGTTCTGGTCTTTGAGTTGCTCGAGGAGGTGATGATGGTGGGAGCTGGTCCTATCAGCCGCCCCTCCAGCGTGCCCCTCCTTCAGCGCCCCCATCCCCCCGGCCCCCCCCCCAGGTACTCTCCGCTTCCCCTTTCTGCACACCCTGCTCTGAGCCGTCTTCCACAGCATGTCGGGGGGAGCACGCGGGGGATGTTTGGGGGCCGCCGTGTCGCACAGAGGCTTGGTAGCTCCCTCGGCTCTGAGGCCTGGGCCCGAGCCCAGGGTTCCCGTCTAGTTCAGGCTGTGGCGGGCCCTGCGCTGCCCCTCCTGGGACATGCCTGGGCCTGAACCTGCCGAGGGCTAGGCTCTCTGTTTCTACAACTACAGTCCTCCCGCCCTCCTGCCCTCCCACGTCGTGGGGGGCCAGCGGGCAGCTTTGGGTCTGTGGGCTCCGGCCCCAGGGGCCCTCTCTGCTGGCTGCTGGGCTGTGCCTGAGCTGCCACGTCTGTGTGGTCGTGGGCGCCCTGGGCACTGGGGCGCAGCCTTGGCCTCTCTGCCCGCCCCGGGGTCCTTGCCAGCCCGCTGGGAACCACGGCCCTGCACCGTAGACGCACCCGGTGGTCCCCACCCAGCAGCAAACACCTCGTGCAGGCTGAATTCCACGGAGTATGGTGAGCTGTGTGAGAAGCTCCGGGCGCCCATCCGCAGCGCGGCCAACGTGGTCATCCACCAGAGCTTGGGCGACCTGGTTCCTGGAGACCTTCGCCTCCCTGTAGAGGTCAACCCGGCCTACTCGGTCCCCAGCAGCCAGGTGGGGGGCTGGGCAGGGGTGGCGGGTTCCCCAGCTGGGCCCCCATGGACCACGTCTCCTGCGGTGGGGGCCCCCCAGGGCGGCCTGGCAGGGCTCCCTCTGACCGCCTGGGCCGCCTGCAGGACCTGGAGGCGTGCAATCGGCTGCATGCAGACCCGGGCCAGCGTGAGGCTGGTGAAGACCTGCCAGGAGGTGGACGAGGGCGAGTGTCAGCAGTGCTGTTGCCGCCCCATGTGGTGTCTCACCTGCATGGGCAAGTGGTTCGCCAGCCGCCAGGACCCACAGCGCCCCGACACCTGGCTGGCCAGCCGTGTGCCCTGCCCCACCTGCCGCGCGCGCTTTCTGCATCCTGGACGTGTGTGCCGTGCGCTGAGCCCGCCAGAGGGACCCCGCCACTGCCTTGGGGAGTAGTTGGGCCTCTGGGCCCTGTTTGGGCTGTCATGGGTGGCTCATCCCGGTGTGGCGACTCACCGGTGCAGAAGGGCTGAGGCTGCAGTAGGGCTGGGGTTTTGGTTTTAAAAAGAAGTTTTCTGTTGAGTTCTGTCTGCGGCAGCGGGATGGGTCCTCAGTGCCTCTGTCTCCCCGACTCTTCGTGCTTCCGATTAGGGGGTAGATGCTGGGCACGCAGAACGTGGTGTTGGGTCCATCTCCAGAGCATTCTGGGGCCCCCTGAGCTGTGTTCTGGGAGACCCCCGTCGTCTGCCGCAGATGGCCCTAACTTAAGCCACTTGCCTTAAACGTATGGGGCACATAAACCTTAACTGCTCGTCAGTTACACGACAGACTCGGATTTGTCCGAGACTGCAGTCTATCCTGCTCCTGTCCCCAAGCCGGCTGCTGGCCCTGTGGCATTGGCACCCTCCACTCTCCCCACCGAGGCTGCTCTGAGGACCTGGCGCAGAGCTAATTGGTGGAGGGTGAGAGCGCTGCCCAGGGTCTCCTGGTGATTGTGGGCAGCCAAGAGCCCACTCCTCGGGGGGGGGGGGTGTGTGTAGCCCCTGCCTGCTCCCTGCCCAGGGATACCCTGGGCTTCCCATCAGGGGCTGGCTGCTTTCAGCTGCCGTTCTCTTAGCCGCGTGCTTGTGGGGGCCGCCCACCCCTTGGAGGGGCCTGTAACCACGTGCCTTCTGCCGCTCCTGCGAGTCCAGGGAAAGGGCCAAGTTTCAGACTCCTGCTAGCGAGGGCACTGAGTTGAAGACCATGCTCCACAGCAGCGTCCTACATCCGGATGACAGGCTTGTTAGGACTCAGCACGGGGCTGGCCATAGCCCCGCAGGGTCCACCCACTTAGGAAGGGAAGTGCCCAGCAGTCAGGACAATGGCAGCTGTCTTCCCAATTCCTGCTGGTGCAGGGAGGGGAGCAGGGAGGCAAGTGCCAGGTCCCTGGGTACAGCTCTGACAAATGGGACTGTTGGAGGGGCCCTAAGCCCCCTAAACCTGGTCATTCTAAGCAGGGGAGATGGACTCAGCTGGCCCATCTCACCCAAGGCTGCACCAAAGCCAGGGATTTGGAAGTGAGAAGCCCAGCTTTGTGGTCCTCGGGGGGTGCCCACAGATGAAGGCCACCAGAGGGGCAGGCGGGAGCCATGCCCAGCCTCAGCCTGGAGTTGCAAACCTTGGCAAGGGGAGAGCCAGGCCTGGGGCTATCTTTTCTACAAAAGAAACTTACTTAGTTTTATAAAGATAAATCTATCGTAGTGAAGTGATACACTATTTAATAAAATGTTACTATGAGTTTATATATTTTCTTGATTGGAATATTTTGTTTTTCCTGATACTCAAACTCTGGTAACAATTGGGGAGATGCCATCTTAGAAGTGGCAGCTTTTAATGTGCACATTTTGCTCAGAATAAGAGAAGGGAGGCAGACTATGCTGGAATCTTCCTCTGATTTCCCAGCTGGGGTCAGAAAGCCCATTTCCCAGGGCACCCTCGTTGAAGGGTCTTGGGGTTGTAGGGGGGCTCAGCATGCAGGTGCTCCAGGTACAGGGGACACTGGTGGCCCAAGGTGGTGGGGCCCTGCTCGTCGCGGCCTCCAACCTTGAGCTCTCCGCTGTGTCCCATGGGATGCCTGGGTGGCCCAGGAGAGCAGCTCAGGTCGGGGAGCTCCTCAACGGCACGTGCTTCCTGCTGTCTTATATTGGTGCTGGCCCCCAAACGTTTTTAAAAAGTGGTACATGCAACCATTTAAAAAAACACAGGGCTTCCCTGGTGGCGCAGTGGTGGAGAGTCCGCCTGCCGATGCAGGGGACACGGGTTCGTGCCCCAGTCCGGAAAGATCTCACATGCCGTGGAGCGGCTGGGCCCGTGAGCCATGGCCGCTGAGCCTGCGTGTCCGCAACGGGAGAGGCCACAACAATGAGAGGCCCGCGTACCAAACAAACAAACAAAGATAACACAGTCTTGAATTTTCTACATCCCGGAGATCTTTGACGTTCTTCCGACTTCAGTCCTTCTCTTTACTTCTTTTGCACACAGCATCACCACTTAACGCGTGGAGACTGGCCCAGGGCCCCAACGGGTGGGGTACCCGGTGGGGGTCACGGAGGGCCCGTGGGCCGTGTGCGGGGTGGGGGAGCGGTTAGCGCAGGAGGCGGCTCTGAAAGAGGCAGAAGTGAGCTCAGCGGCGGGAACTTCACATAGGCTCGCGGCGCCGGGCATCAGTCGCGGGCAGCGAGTTACCGCCGGCGTCTCCGTGCCTGGAGACTGCAGCCCGATGTTGCTCTGCTGCCTCCCCTTCCGGGTTCCGGGTTCCCGCCAGCGCGGACACAGTTTTCGCCGAACCGACCAATCGGAGAGGGCCCGAAACCGGGGCCGGGCCAATCGGAGACGCGGTCCCTTGTTCCCTTGGCGCGCCCGCGTCGCCAGCGTCCGAATCTCCCGCCAATACCCCTATCCCCGCCCGCGAAGGCGCGGCCAATCAGCGTCCGAGGGTCGCGGCGGCCTGGCCGCCTCCAAGGCGGAGGGGGCAACTTTTTTGAGGGCCTCGCCTCAGTCAACCCGGCGGCGCCCCTTCGCCTCCCGGATGGCAGCACGCGGGGCAGCTGTTTCGCGGCTCCCGGCCCGGCCTGGACGGCCTGCGGGGCGCGCGCCTCCGAGAGGCTCCCCCCGGAGCGGGCCCGATGGTCTCGACCGGCCCGGCGCGCGCGGGAGCCCGGGGGGCGGGGCGGCGGCTCATAAAGGCTGTTGGGGGCGGGGCGCGCTCAGTCAGCGTCGCGAGAAGGGGAAGTCGCCGAAGTCGCCGCCGTCGCCGCCGCCACCGCCGGACCCCAGTCCCCCACAATCCCGCCCGCCGCGTCGCCATGGCCTGCCGGCCGCGAAGTCCCCACGGGTGCGGGAGCCGCCGCGACGGCGACGCCAGGTGAGGCCGGGCCGCGCGCGGGGGGCTCCCGGGCTGGAGAGCGGCGGGCGGGGTTCGGGCGGGGGTCCCTGGCCTCCCCGCCCTGACATGGTGTCTTGTCGCCAGCCCGCCGCCCGCCTCAAGATGGAGCCTCGGACGCAAACGCACGGCCGACGGGAGGCGCCGGAAGCCGGAGGACGCCGAGGGCCCCTCGAGGCCGCCGGGCGACCGCAGACCCGACAGGTGGGCCCGGCGCGGCCGTCGGGGTCCGGAGCGGGGGGTGGGGTCCCCCGCACCCGACTGACTAGGGAGTGCCGTGGGTCACCAACAACTCTCGACTAGTCGGGGCGCCCTTGGGTCACCACCCCGGTTAGTCCAGGGTGCCTTTGTCTCACTACCCGTGACTAGTGGGGATGGCTCTGGGTCACCACCCCTGACTAGTCCCGGCACCTGTGCCTCACAGTACGGCCGTGAGGTGTCTCAGTGACGGGTGTCAACAGAAAGCGGGCTCAGTCTCAGTCAGCGAGCCCTGCTGTGTTCCAGGGATGGCGTTGGGGGCCACCACGAACTTAGAACTTCCAGAGCAGTTAGGCTGACCCTTAAAAGAGTCAGCTCAGAAAAGTTGGGTGTCAACAGCAGAGTCACAGAAGGTGGGCGCCAGGATGCAAACCGAGACTTCGGCTCCACGCCCCTCTTTCTACCCTGACGCTCCCTAGGCGCTTCCCTTCTGGCGAGTCTTGGTCGCAGCATGTACGTGTTTACGCGCTCACTTGAGTGCTTTCTGGGCTGAGCAGTGTGTCGGGGAGGCCAAGATGCCGTGTCAACCTAGATTTCCTTTTTGTTCTGCCTGCACCCTGACACGGGTCAGCGAGTCAGACGAGGGCCTCAGAGACGGAGCGGCTGAAGAGCACGCGCAGGGGGCGGCCGGTGAAGGGCAGCGTGGCCAGGGAAGGCCCCTGTCGGGACGAGATGGGAGGGGGTCCCGCGGAGAGGAGGGCGAGGGGTGCGGGGCACAGCTGCCAAGGTCAAGTACTTACTGATGGGTTAGGGGTGGGAGCTGGGAGGAGTTCAGGGGTGACTAGCTTTTTGGCCTGGAGACCTTATTTGTGGAATCTTTTGCCACCATGAAGAGGATGGGGGTGGAGCAGACCTGCTCTGGGGAAGGAGTTGGTGATTAGGCTTAAGAAGCTTTTCAGGTGAGTAAAGAGGAGATGTTGAGGAAATAGCGGGCGGGATCTCACAGTCTGGTCGGGAGGCGCAGATGTTAAATTAGCATATACGTGGCTTTTAAAGATTTGGGATTTGAGACTACCTGGGAAAAGATGGGAACGGAGAAGAGGCCCTCACAGCCCTGGGGCTAGATGTGAAGAACAGGTGATCGAATGGTATCTCTGAGTTCCTGCTCTGAGCCCTGCGGTGGTCTCTGTCTTAGCTGCAGACGAGGTGTTAAATCCTTACATTGCTTTGCATTCCTTTGTGTCCTCCTCCGGCTCACAGCAACCCCGTAGGCCTCCTTCTTCTGACAGGAATGCCCCGTCCTAGGCACGTTGCCCCTGCTCTTCGTTCTGTGCATGTGCTTTTATTCCCACAACCCCCTGTGGTGGCAGCGGGGAGTACACGGGGCGCATGGTGAGTGGAGCCACTTACGTCTCCACGGGTGCAAGAACTGGTTCCTTTGGAGGGACGTTAGCTCATCGTGTAAAATAGGCTTTGTTTTCTACTTGAGCACTTTTCCAGAAGTACTCTTGTCCTAAGATAGGGTGAGTTGGTGAATATAATTTGCCTAATCTAAGAAATGAATTTTAGTTCCACGCAAGGTAGTTTTTATCAAGCTACCAAACAGGAGATGGAGTGAAAGGTCGTTTGTAAGCACCTTTTAGAAATTCAGGAATCTGTCACGGCTGGGAAACCCAGACCTGGACTTCTTGATAACACTAGTGAGGATGTTGACGTCTAACCCTAGACAGGCCTCCATTTGGTTCTCTTCTGTATCTACCATACAGTCATTGAGTCATTTTAATTTGTTCATTAATTTGATTTCAGACCCTGCCAACCATATTTAGACTGTGGAAATTTATTTTTGCGGATCCAATTTGAGTTTCTGTGGGTGGAGTAATTATAAGGGGAGAAATGATAATTACGTAAAGGGATTACTTTTTCGTTATTGCTGTTGCATTTTTGAAGCATGTCATTGGGTTTCCAGCTAGAATGTATAAAGTCGCTTACTGACGCAGTTGCAGTTAGTTTCCACTTTGATATACCAGTGATGGCCAGTAGAAAGTTGAGGAGGAAAAAGTAAAATGTAAGTTTACATCTAATCTCTAACTAACAGATGTGGCAACAATTCTAACTGCCAGAGTTCTTGGCGTCAAGTTCAAATTGCCTGAACTTGACTAAAGATTTCCTTGAGCCCTAGATAGAACTGAGCTTCTAGATTAAATTTAACCCAACTCTAGGGGGCACCTTTACCTGTAGACTAAGTCCTAATGCAGTAAGAACTCTGAAGTACATTTTTATCTCCCCCATTTTAATTATGATGTGATAGATCCTGAGCCATTAATTGTGCGCATCTAGAAGTAAATAGTAGCCACATTTGTTAGGTGCTGGTCACTCTGCTTAGCTCTAAAAATGTATTAGCTGAAGTCTTTTTAAAATCCTAGAAAAAAAAAAACCCTCTTTTTGTAAATAAAAGAAGTTGTACTAGGTAGGTACACTTCTTGGTGCCGATGATAACTGTTGACTCTGTCGCCTTTCCCCTGCACTGGCACACAGAAGTTGTTTAACAGACAGAGCCCAGGAGGCTTCAGACGAATTGCCTGAACTCGGTGAGCCAGTAAGTCATGGAGCAGAGATTCTCTGGAGCCCGTTTTCTTGGCACTCTCCAAACAGCCTCAGAGCATTTCCTGATGCGCGGTTTGAAAGGAAACTGAAAGTTGTGTCATGGTTCAAATGTGCGTTTTCCTTTTATTGCAGCTTTACCACTCCCGAAGGCCCTAAGCCCCGTTCTAGATGTTCAGACTGGGCAAGTGCAGTCGAAGAAGATGAAATGAGGACTAGAGTTAACAAAGAAATTGCAAGGTACGCATTTCAGGCCAGTTTGAAATGTTATCTCTGGTGTTTTAAATTATATATTAAATTTGAGGCATATCTTAGAGTGGTGGGCCCCAGACCAGCCACGTCAGCAGCTCCTGGGAACTTGTTGGAAATGCAGGTTTTCAGGCCGCACCCCAGGCCTGCTGGATGGGAAACTGGGTGGGGCCCAGCCCTGGCTTAAGCCCTTCAGATGAGTCTGCTCACTGAAATTTGAGAACCGGTGTCTTGCGGCTGTCCTTCCAGGGTGGCAGTAAGTGGGAGGTGGCGCTGCTAACAGCTCAGAAATGCCAGAGTGCGTGCGGGGACGGGTCCCTGACTTGGGGTCTGTGAACCCCTTGCAGTCGTACCCAGAGCTGTGTATTCAAGTTCGACTCCAAGCCACTTCCTCTTCCTCAGTGATGCATCCTTCACCACTGCTCACCCCCCTGGATTACGTTCTCCCTGGTGTTTTGGGGCCTTTCTTCCCTTTGATAGATGCCATCCAACCCAGGGAATGAACGTTGAGTTAAAATGTTGTGGCTCGAAATTAATTGAAGTATATTGAACCAAGAGTCTGTTCTTAATTCTGATGAGAAAATATGTCCTCATTGTCAGCAGGGAAGCAGGGCCAGACTGCTTCCTCCCCCTCTGCAGTGGTCAATGGTATTTAGAGCTGCCTTCTTTGTTTTTTTTTTTTTTTTTTTGCGGTACGCGAGCCTCTCACTGTTGCGGCCTCTCCCGTTGCGGAGCGCAGGCTCAGCGGCCATGGCTCACGGGCCCAGCCGCTCTGCGGCATGTGGGATCTTCCCGGACCGGGGCATGAACCCGTGTCCCCTGCATCGGCAGGCGGACTCAACCACTGCACCACCAGGGAAGCCCAGAGCTGCCTTCTTTGGAAAGGCTCGGACACACGTGGGGGTTGGTTGTGACCACTTAATTCCTTTCAGACATTAGAATGCACGTGTGTGGGTGAGTAGGATGCCTGGGTAGAAGGGTGAACTGGAGCTGACAGCCGTGGGCTTCAGTGTTTTGAATGAGTTCTCGTGTTTATATAGATCTTGATTTTTCCCAGCTGTAACGGTAGGCTGTTTGACTGGGTCTATGCAGTTTTTGTGTTCTGCTCAAGGGTTATAACAGTTCTCATCATGTCCTTGTGTATCTGGACCCCCAGTGTCACCTTTTGCTGGGGACTGTCTGCAGCTCTTACGTGCTGCAGGGAGACCCCTGTTTGTCTTGACCTTCCTGTTGGTGGACCCCTCTTTGTTCCTTTCTGAAAATTGTCCTACCTTGCAAAGCAGGCCTGATCTTGTCCAGAGCACTGTTTTGGGCCGCTCTGTGGATCACACCCTTTCTGATGGAAAGCTGCTGCTTTTGATAAGACCCAAGTGATGTGAGCTTTTGATGATGGTGGTCTGTCTTACTTCCCACCAGGAAGCGGGGAGGTAAGAATTCAGCTCACTGTATGCCAAGGAGGCTAGCACACACTACACCAGTGGCCTGAAAATTTGAAAATGGGTTTTAGTCATACCTGAAGCCAGTCTTTTCAACTGGGGTTCCAGAAAGAATGAAATTCTACAGAAAATGATTTCAGGGACTAGTTTCGCAGTTCTCAGGGAGTGGTTCATTATCTCCTGGTATCCAGGCTTCACTGGGGTGCCCCAGCAAACTTGGGGAAGGTTGAGAATTTAGATTTGGAAGGCGGCACCATGATACGTGACATCTTTTAGACACTTGCGTGAGCTTCTAGCTAGAGGTGGTTCGCGGTTTCCACGTTAGATTGCACTATGCTTTTTTGGTGACGTACTTTTGCAAAGTTGGGTGTTGGTCATTGCTGTGATAGAAGGCAAATGCCCGGTGAAATCCACAAGGGATGGGGGGAGGGGGGAAGGTGTGCAGTCTTTCTAAGAAGGTGAGTAGTCCCAACAGGCACACGTCTCATTAATAAGTAATCGTGGTATTAGAAATAAAAGCTTTGTATCTCAACTCATGTTTATTTTTTTCTAAAGCCTTCCGGGTTAGAGGGATGTAAATTTCTATGTCGTTTGGGTCTCACTACTTAACTGGTGGCAGTAGTTTTTTTTTAGAACCTGGTTGTTTTAAGCACCTTGTATGATCTTGGCATGTAACCTTTATCTTTGCCTCAAAGGTGATTGAGGGAGGTTGAAAATAAAAGAAGCCACCTACTGTTTGTTACTTAATCCACTTACCAGACCGCAGTCTCAGGGAGGCTTTGTTCCCTGTGGCTCTCTTAGCTCTAAAAGCTTTGTGTTCATTTCTATACCTTTTTAAAAACAGCAACATTTACTTTGCTCTCAGATATAAAAGGAAACTCCTGATAAATGACTTTGGAAGAGAGAGAAAATCATCATCAGGAAGGTAAATGCTGTGTAATTATTTCTTTTTTAATTTAATAGATCTGTAGTTTATTAATGAAAAAAACCTGAACATGAGATGCTAAGTGTCTCAGTAGCATTTACTGTTTTTCTGTTCTTCACTGATTAGAAATGTGTATCTATCGTGTACTAAATTCCCATATATTCAAAGATCCTGGACTGTCGTGGGGTTAGTATGGTTTGGAATCCAGAGCACAGATACTCCTGTATCGTGTTCAGACGTTTTCCTACGTCGTGATCTTGTAAGTGAGGCTTGTGCCGTGCATTTCATTTTCTTCAGTTCGGATTCGAAGGAGTCTATGTCAGCATTGCCAGCCGACTTAGAGACCGATGAAAGTGTCCTGATGAGGAGACAGAAGCAGATCAACTATGGGAAGAACACCATTGCCTACGATCGCTATATTAAAGAAGTCCCAAGGTAGTCTTGTTTCGCCAGCATGTCCTGGTCAAGTCATGTGGCATTGCCATCTAAAGAGTTGCTTTGGTGGTAAATCTGATTCTGGGCCTAGTTCTGCTAAGAAGTGTACTATTAATTATTAATGACTTTCAGGCACTTACATAAATAAAGAAGAATGGGTTGGTGACTGAGAAACCAAGGACGTGAAGATAAATAACATTTTCATAATTTAGAATGTTAGATGACATTTCATTTCTCAGGACTCATAGCTGTCTTGTAAATGTAAGATTATTAAAACACATGATGGGAAAATGTAAAGTTCAAGTTACAGATTGTGCAGATTTCATTAGAGAAAGATATGAGTCTTGCCCTGTTTTGTGTAAGCAGCATCCCCCCTCCCCCCACGCACGCAAAGATACAAAGGGAGCTTTAGAGAGTGTACCAGCTGCTTGGCAGGATTGAAGTGCAGATGTCCTATTCTGGGGCATGGACTGCGAAGGAAAGCAGAGGCAGAGAGGTAGTGCTTTTAAGCTCACCTGCAAATGTGGATGGTGTGTGCCAGGATAATCCCTCTGTCCCGGTAGGCACCTTCGACAGCCTGGCATTCATCCCAAAACCCCCAACAAATTCAAGAAGTATAGTCGACGATCGTGGGACCAGCAGATCAAACTCTGGAAGGTGGCTCTGCATTTTTGGGATCCTCCAGCGGAAGAAGGATGTGATTTGCAAGAAATGTATGTCTTTATCGCATTCTCGTCCTCCGTGTCTGCAGTTCGGGCGGTGATCGCAGTGGCTCTGTCACTGTGTGGCAGGTTATCGTGCATAACGTCCGCCTGTGGTCACAGCTTCGTGTGTGTTTTTTCTCTGCACGAGTGTATAAAGCCGGCTAGGCGGGCTCCGGGAGAGGCTGGAGGGAGGGGTGTGCTTCCTGGGCTGGCTTTACTGTCTGTAGCTCGGACAGACTCATCTTAGGAAACCTAGAGATATGTGGGGTTTGTTTGTTTTTAAGATAACATTTTAAAAAGCATGTGAGTAATTTATGTTGAGCTATAAACATGAAAGGTCTTTTTTTTAATCTAAGGAAGGCTTTTATCTTTTTAAACTGTGTCTAGTTGGAAAGGTCTCAGGCCTGAGTTTCTGCCACGTGGTCGGGATGCCGGTTGAGTGCGGAGGTGGAGAGACTTGTCTGTGCGGCCTCTCTTCTCAGCTCCTTCGACCTGAGACTCTCCTGCCCTCAGAGACACATTTATTCATTCAAGTGTTGGAGTTTCTGCTTTGTGCTAGGGAAATTCTTTAGAAAGAAGTTTGGCCTCACAGACACACACTGATTTTTTTCCCGGTGTCACTATTGTCCCATTCTGTCTATGGGTAGGAAATTGGACAGATGAGTGATGGTGTGTAGTATGGCTTGTCACAGCGTCTGTCTCCCCCCAAAACTGGGCTCTGTTATTGACGCTCCTACTTGGAAGGATGCCTGTGGGTGTGTACAGATAGTGGGCCATGGGCAGGAGCGGGCAGGTGGTTGTGCGCTCCGAGCCGGTGGACCTGTTTGCCTGCAGGGCCTGCTTTACCTCTGCCAGGTGATCGGGCAGAGGGTCCGTCTGGCACATGGGGAGTCGCTGAAAGCTGGTGGGTCCCTCAGGGAGCAGAGGAGATGTGTGTCAGTGCTCACGGGCAGCGAGACCGTGGTGGCGTTTGCCTTCTCCTGGCTCTGTTCCGTGGTGACTGACGTGCTTGTTCTGACCGCACAGACGTCCTGTAGACCTCGGGGAGATGGAGACGGAATCTGCGGAGAGCAGCTCTGAGTCCCGGACGAGCTCTCAGGATAACTTTGTAAGTACCTTTCCTTTGTTTTATCTCTGCGCGTCAGTGTTACAGGTTAATTGTTGACAACGTATGCCCCTCTGAAAACTGAGGTTTAATCTGAAATTTGATTCTGATACTTATGAAAAAGGGGCTCCTTACCCCTTTCTCTGACTTTATTGAAGTGTCAGATTTGATGGAGTTCGTAGGTAGTGGCCTTATTTTAGATTTTGGGTTCAATCCAACTAATCAGTACCACCATTTTCATTTAAAAGTAAAAGGCCTTTTCTTCTCCGGTTCACAGGCTTTGTCACTATTTTTAATTTTAGGCTGTCTAGTTCTGGTGAATTGCTAGTATAGGAATCATCTGCTAGTTGTTATAAGTGGAGGAATGCTTTGGGCCTAGGGGTTTCCCCACATTTGCCAATTTTAAAAAATTACGTGTTTTCGGAAGAAAAAACCTCCAAAGATGAAAAGCGACGTACAGAATTGCCTCGTCTCTAATTCTCTAGTTACGGGTTGGGTGCACGTTCTTCCAGACTTCTCTGCACGTATACAAGCCAAATGCACAGCAGCACTTTACAGTGAAAGGATCCCTTCGTTATTTTAAAAGAGACGGCCCCAGTATTTACATGTGGAAATATTCTGCGCATTAAGTAAAAAAACAGGTTAGAAACTAGAACTCATAAATATTTGTTTGAAAAACTCATGCTTTATAGAAGATCAACCTGTACTGTATCTGAACAGCTCAGGAACATATAAAATGAAAGTGCGTAGTTGCCTTTTCCTGCCTGCCTTCCATCTGTGTCACCCTGATAAGCCTGGGACGTGCCCTTCCAGTCTTGGGGACCATCTGCATCCCACATACTCTTTGTGACTATTCGAGGTGTTAGAAGTAACACAGGGACTCCCCTGGAGGTCCAGTGGTCAGGACTCAGCGCTTCCACTGCAGCGGGCTTGGGTTCAGTCCCTGATCGGGGAACTAAGATCCCGCAAGCCGCGTGGCCAAAAAAAAAAAAAGTAACACTAACGTCCAAGAGAGAGGAATGACAAAATTACATTCATAAGAAATACAGCTACTCCAGATTGTTTCTGAAGACCGATAACGTGGAAAGTCGTCAAGATAAATAGAAACAGGACACCTAACCACAGGATGATCCCAGTTTTGTGGGTATTTATACGCAGGCAGGACTAAAACCCACGACGATCTCAGCACGTGGTATCCTTGGTGTGCATTAAGAGTGGCCGCTGTCCCGGCTCAAGAAGCTGAGTCTGAATGTGCCGCTCGTGGTCACACAAGTTAGGGGGTGGCGACTGCACGGGCGGGTCGGGGGCCAGGCCCTGAAGATCAGAGGCAGCGGTCCTGACGGGGGGTGGGTCCTGGGGCGCTGAGGAGAGGTGGGAGCCGGCGGGACGTTCGGGGGACAGGAGAGAAGGCCGGGTGGCGAAGCGGAGCCCCCCGGCTCGGGCCTGCACTGCTCGAGCCCGAGGCACCTGGGAGCAGCGCGTTCGCCGCCGAGCACCGGCCACTACCACAGCCTCACTGCTGTGCTCACGAAACGCAGCCGTGGTAAAACACGGCTACCTCGTGACCAGGCCGCGCTCAGGTTTCCCGGTTGTCCCGATAATGTCCTTGTCACGGGTCTTTTTTTCTCTTTTTTGGCCCAGAATTTAATCAAGGATTACACGTTTAATTGCCATGTCTCTTAAGTTTCCTTTAGTTTGGAATAGTCTTCCTGCTTTCCCCCGGGATGCTGGCCTCTTTGGAAGGGTTCAGGCCCGTTTTTATGAATCAGGGTGTTCCTCAGTTGGGAGTTGTCGTACCGTCTCCTTGAGGATTAGATTCAGGTGGAACCTTTTGGCCCCCGTTTTGGGGGTGAGGTGGGGCGGTCCTCAGCCCAGTGCCAGCGCCAAGTGCTCGGCGGTGTGACGTGATTGCTTCACGAGCCACGGTGGCGTGTCCCGTCCACACGGTGGCTCCTGTTAGGCGTGAGCGGCTGTGGCTCAGGGGCCTTAAAGGTCACTTGGTCACTCATGGGGCGGGGGCGGGGGGTGGGAGTTTGACAGATGCTTGAAGGGAAGCTTGGCGGTCAGTATCTGCTGGATGCTCTCCCGGGCATGTCCTGCGTTCCTGGGAGGCGCTCAGCCCCCTGCTCAGCACCGCCAGCAGCAAGTCCAGTGTGCCCGAGGGACCGGCTGTGACCGTGCTTCTGTTTTCTAGGACATGTACTGTGGCACCCCTACGAAAGTTAGGCACGTGGACTGCCACGCGGGGGATGAGTTTGACTTGGAAGCCTGTTTAACTGAACCCTTGAAAGACTTCTCAGCCATGAGCTAACCGGCGCCACCTGGAGGCCCCTGGGAGCAGCGCTGCCTCCCCGGGCGGGGTGGCCCACCAAGCATGCGTCCTGCCTTTGTAACTGGGGGTTTCTGTCCCAGTGTACAGTCTCTTGGTGAATGGATGTTCTTGCCTTATTTTCTTAAGAAACGTTAATTTTGTGTATAGGGAATGCATTTTGCATGTTTTAAATTGTAAATGGAACTAAATCCGAGGAAGATTGAACTCGAGGCAATCTTGCAACAATCTTGTTTAATTTCCACATCCTTGAAGTTAACCTGACAAGTGTACCGTAACTGGTTTTCCACAAGTTTTTTAGGCGTTAATTGCTGCTTGTCAGAGGGCTGGTTTGGGTTTCAGCATATGTTCACGGGGTCTTCTTCACTGGTATCTGGCCGAGTGTTCTCATAATCAGATACCTTTAATATCTATGGAAAGGGTTAGGGTTTGGGCCGTTTGTCAGTATGTCAAGATGGGTTTTTTTCCTCGTACAGAGCACTGAATAGTCAGATATTAAATTGAGCTGGTAGGTTAATGGGGTTTATGTAAGTTATACGGTCTTAATTTGGTACTTGTAAATAGCACTCAGTAGCCCTTCTACCTATACTACTCCAAGAGTTAAGACAGCAGAAGGATTTAGAAAGAACATTTTTTTATGGTCAGTTAATTTACCGTGTACAATTGCTGTAAATGATAATGTGTACAGATTTTCTGTTCAAATATTCAATTGTAAACTTCTTGTTAAGACTGTTATGTTTCTGTTGCTTTTGTATGGAATGACATTGCAAAAATAAAAAGGACCTTCTTTAACTGACTTACTACCTTGCCAGATAGGCTGCCTGCTGTGGTGATTCCTGCCCTTGGCTTGTGCCCAGGGAGGGTGGCACGCAGTGGTGGGAGCGTCGTGCCCGGGCTTGTGGCCCCGCCCTGCCCGGCGAGGAGCCCTACATTTTGATAGGTTTGCAGCTCTGGCCTGGGGTCTTGGTTGGGCTGGAGCCGGGTCCAGACCTGGTGTCAGCGGTGGGCCCGGTGTGTGCTTTCCCTGGATCCAGGCTTTCCTGGTTAAAGGGAGTGTGTGCCCACAGACTTACTAGGAAGCCAGGGGCCTCGGCTTGCTGCTTGGTTGGCAGCTGGGGTGACAGGGCCTTTCCCTGTGTCCTGAGACAGACCAGGGCCGGGCAGTCCACGCCAGAGCCGACGGCCCGCTTGAGGGGCTGCCCCACCCACAGCGGCACGCGTAGCCCCTGGCAGCTCGTGCCCTGTGGACACCCCCTTGAAGTGATGCTGAGCTCCCTTTAAGCAAGGGGTGGGCATCGGTCACTTTGTTCAAGGTGCTTTGAAAGGCCAGAGGCCCTTCCTGTTGGCTTCACACATGTGTTGAGCTTGTAGTATGTAAGGCAGCCTCGTGGATGTTGGGACACAGGAGACAGGGTGCCCTGAAGTCTGCACTCACGCTCTTGGGGACAGAAGATAGCAAATATGGTGTCAGGTTACAGGGTAGGAGGGCAGCGAAGCAGGGCAGGGGGCGGCTGGGAGATGCCCTATTAGGTGGTGTGTGAGCAGAGATGTGCTGCTGGGGTGGGGCGGGGGCATTCACCCCAGAGGGCAGCAAGTGCAAAGGCCCTGGGGTAGGAATATGGTGTACAGAACCCCAGCAGTGCTCCGACATGGGAGAGGCTTGGCAGCTGGTGTGGGCTGGAGCCTGTTTGAGAAAGACAAGAGCTGTGAAGGGGGGCAGGGGACGCCTCGGGGCCTGGAGGAGGCTGCCCAGGACGGGTGAGAACACTGGGAACCGAAGCAAAGTGGACCCCTGCTGCGTAGTGACCGCTGGCAGCCCTGTTGTGCACAGGGTGGTGGAAAACACTGACCTATGGCCTGGATGGGCCGGTAGGGTTTCTAGGCAGACCCTCGGAGCTGCCTCTGACTTCCCACGGCTCATTCCGAGAGGCGAGAACACAGGGAAGGGCTGTTTAATTGCGGGAATGGGGGGAGCCCTTTGTGGTCTCAGTTATGTGCACCTTCCTGGGTGGCAAGCAAGGTGAACGTGAAGAAACGGCTTCAGAGCGAAGATCAAACCCAGAGGATGCCGGGGGAGACGGGTCTGCAGTGAAGCTGAGGCCGTGGCTGTCAAATGCTTGGTTAGGACCTCGGAAGTTCGAGAGCCTTTGTATCAGACAACAGGACGTCTAAGAAGCTTATGTCCCCCAGTAGCCCAAGGCAGAGAAGGGCTTATTTTGAGGAGACCTGTGCGTGTGGCTCTTGTCTAATGAATCGAACCGCAGTAAGAGTCACAGGAGACTCAGAAAGCTTTCGAAAGAATCGTATTGGCAGAAACACTGCCAGCTTGGACTGAAATGGACGGGCAGTATAGAATGAAAAGAGGCCTTTGGAGCCTCAAGATTCTAGTGTCAGGAGGCAGGTTGAAGAAACTACACAGCTGCGAACACAGGCTGCGTTTCATGGAAAAGGGAGCGTGATTCACAGGTGGATCCCAGAGGCGTGGAGAGTCACCGATGCAGCAGGACTGAGACCTGCCCAGCCCTCCCCCCGTACCCCCTGCCCCTACAGGAGCGGCCGAAGCAGTTACCCCAGGCTTGGCCCATCGTATGTTGGTGTGTGTGTGGCGGGTCCTGGGGACAGAGCGCACGTAAGTCGTCTCTCTTCAGACCGAGAGGACCTTCACCCCAGGAGCTGTGTTTGGGGGAGTCCTCCATCAGAGCCTATTCCTGTGACGGGATCGGGACGTCGGGCTGGTGCTGATGCAGAATGAGACTTGGGGGCCTCAGGAAGGCCGTAGATCATTTGTGGCCAGAGCGTGGACTGCGGTGGCCCTAAGTAGTGGGCAAGGAGGCTAGGCTGGCTGGAGCAGGGAGTGACGGGTGCAGTCTGGGGTGGGCAGCCAGGGGCTCTTGAGCAGGGGCCATGATATCTGACTCAGGTTCTGGAAGAATCACCCCGGCTACTGGCTTTTGCTTCACACCTACATTCTTAGAATGCTCTTAAGCACCAAGGACATCAGTCTTCAGGCTTGAGTTCTTGCTCTTCAGTGCTGTTAACGTAAGCTGGTTCTTCCGTGTGAGTGTAACAAGGAGCCCATTGGCTGGGGCTGAGGGGTCTTTATTCTTGAGTCTCGTACGTTGAACCCAGAGGTGTCAGAACTCCATTACGTTTGTCCAGCATGATTAATTCTGCACGGTGCCAGGCTGGTCGCGATCTCGTTCCCAGTGGAGGTTCATTTTCCTGTTTCCTGAGTGCAGATGTGGGCAGCTTATCAGGGCTGTCATCGTCCATCCCCAACTCGCTTCCTTGCTGTGCCGTGATGTCGTCCTCTCCTGCTGGCCCGCCGGGATCCTGACATCAGGTTGCTGGTCCCTCCGCCTCTGAGAGGAAGATGGTGACAGATCCTCCCAGGTGAGTCAGCAGCCCACCTGAACCAAAAGGCTGCTCTTCCACCCGTGTGGGTGGCTCTTCTAGTTAACGGAGGGGTTACAGGAGCGTGGTTGCCTGTGTAGGCAAACTCGAAAAGCCGCTCAGGTAGAGTCATGTGACGCTACTTGACAAACCGGAAGTACCTTGCAGTTAATGTGTCTTCTTGGAACCTGGGTCGGGGGGAGGGGGGGACGTGTGCCTTTTCGATCGTCAGTCTGTATATTTTACGTTTAAGCATCTTGAGGGGGGACTTCCCTGGCGGTCCAGTGGTTAAGACTCAGTGCTTCCACTGCAGGGGGCTCGGGTTCGATCCCTGATTGGAGAATGAAGATCCTGCATGCCACGCAGCGTGACCAAAAAACAAAACAAAACAAAAGAGTCTTGAGGGTTTTTTATTTTGGAGTTTTGTTGCTCTGTTGTCATTGTTTGCTTTGTAACGTGCAGACTTTAATGGGATCAAAGCCACTTTGGAAAACTCACATTTCGAAGATGCACGTGAAGTTTTCCGGAAAAATGCTCCCTCAGTGTAGGGTGGAAGAAGCAAAGCCTCTGACGCTGGCACTGAGGCTCTGTGACTGACCTTCCAAAAGGCACCGACCCTGTACAGTGTAGCCAGAGCCTGTCGCCTGGCACATCGCAGGCGCATTCAACGTGTGGCATGTGGGATGCGGCCCTGCCCTGCGGTGCCAGCTCTGCCTCTTCCGGCTGTGTGACGGGGCCTTCACGTCCCCGTGGATAAGACCGGAGCAGTAGCAGCTACCTCCTAGGCTGGCTCTGAGGCTTAGAGGAGAGAATGAATGCCGCGAGCTAATGATGCTGGACGACGGCCCCATTTAAGGTGCCGACAAAACCCACATGTCCACGAACTCCTTCACTGACGGGAGGGCAGGGATGGGCCTCAGGCACTTAGGAAGTGGGCACCCCCTACACACGGGCATCGAAGCTGCTTCCTGGAGGCCTAGAGATGGTCAGTCTGCCCAGGGAGGGGCCCTGGAGCCAGTCCAGTGCTTGCCGCTCCCCTGCGTGAACGCCAAGCCATGCGAGGGGCACGTGGCGTGTGCGATCTTGAGGGGCTTTCCAGGTGTGGTGGCCATCGGTGCCCTTGCTGTGCTCCTTAGGAAGAAGGCAGAGGAAGCCCCTTCCCTTCCCTGGGCGGGAGTGCCAAGTGGGGCCTTGCCACCCATGCGGGCAGGCGGCGCGAGCCGTGTTGGTTACCTGCTGCTGTGGAACAGGTCACCCCAAACTTGTGGCTTACAAGACGGTACTTATCCCCCAGCTTCTGTGGCTCGGTCGGGTCCTTGCATTCAAGGGGCTGCAGTCAAGGCGTCGGCTGGGGGGGACTTCCCTGGTGGTCCAGGGGTTAAGTCTCCACGCTCCCAGTGCAGGGGGCCTGGCTTCGATCCCTGATCAGGGGACTAGATCCCACCTGCCACAACTAAAGATCCCACGTGCCATATAGAAGACCCGGCGCAGCCAAATAAGTAAATAAAATATTAAAAAAAAAGAGGGCATCGGCTGGGGCTGGGGTGTCCTCTGAAGGCTCGACCAGGGAGGAGCCATGTCCACTGCTGTGGTCAGTGTGTGCCCCATGGGCCAGAGGTCGCCCTCACTCCTTGCCAGGTGGGCTTGCTTCACCAGAGCAAATGAGAGTGCCAGCAGACACGGCATGGTGGGGGTCCCGTCTTGGGCTATGGTGCCAGCCCACCCTCAAGCAGAGGGGCCATTGGAGCCACCTGGGGACATGCCGTGAGAGGCCCTGCTGGGCAGCTGGACGTCTGCCGGCACCTCAGTCTCCTATTACATGAAAGTTAACTTAAAACGGACCGCAGACTTAAGTGTAAAGTGCAAAAGTATAAAACTTGTAGAAAACTGGGCTCTGGGGCGAGGCAGTGCTTAGACTGGACACCAAAAGCATGCGCCGCAAAGGGAAAATGGTTAAACAAGACCTCATCCCACTCAAAGACTTGCTCTGGGCAAGGCCCTGCTGAGAGGGCGGAAGGACAGGCGGTGGGCTCGGGGGACGTATCTGACAGGGGTTCGCCTGGGATAAAGGAGAACTCCCCAAAGTCACAGTGAAAAGCAGTCCAGCTAGAGGAGGAGCAGGGGGCGTGAGGAGGGAGGCAAGTCACGGAGAGGACACAGGGGCAGAGGATGTGTGAGAAGGTGTCCAGCGAGACTGCTCGTTAGGGAAACGTGGCTGAGAACCAGCCACCAGTGCTGACGTCAGTGCGGGGACACAGCGAGGGCTGGTGAACACCGGGCAGGGGAGGTGGTGCAGCCCCTCTGGAAGGTACTCGGACAGTTACCACCGGAGCCGGTAACTGTGCTCCTGGGCATTTATCCCAGAACTGAAAACGCATGTTCACTAGAAACCTGGGTGTGAATGTTCCTAACGGTCGAGTGTGGAACAGCCCCAGACGAGAACAATCCACATGTCCTTCTACAGGCAGTGGCCCAGCAAAGCCCAGGCCACCCCCAGTGTGGATGGGCGCTCACTGGTTACGACAGTGCACTGGAGTTTTGCAGGACTTTATCCTGGGGGAGATGATCATTCGTGACAATTTTCCTGGAATACAAAAGAGGCAAAATTACATGCTGAAAGGGCACACCATGTTCCCGGGTATATTGGCTCAGAATGACCAACACAGACACATTCTAGAAAAGTTACTGGACTTTAAAGAGAAAAGAAAAAAAATCCCTTGGGCATCTTGAAAAAAGCATGTTACTTATATAGGAAAGAATATTAGGCTGTCATACTTTCTTATTTTTGTTTTTACTTTTTAAAAAAAATTCTATTTTTTGATTTTAGACTATCATACTTTTTGACAACAATACTTTATTCCGGAAGACAGTGGAGTAACATGTTTCAGATATTTGAAGAAAGTGTACACCAAGGATTTTATATCCAAAAAACTCACTTGCAAGTACAAAGGGCACAGAAAAGTTGTCATCCACGTGGCAGAGCTCAGAATTCAGAGATCTTGTTCCTGTGAGCCCTTCCCGAGAATCTTCGGGAAAATGATCTGCAGCTGATGTGATCAGACGCGTCAGCGTGGGCACCGAGGACAGTGTCACACGTACAGCCACTTCGGGGCCCGGGCCGGCAGGGCTGCGATGGGAGAGTGGGGCCTGCAGCGGCCTGGAGGAGGGTAGGGAGAGAGGGCAGAGGTGCAAAAACACTTCATGTTTTTAGCCATCATATTGTTGGGAAAACTGAATGAGTAATTGTGGGATGGATCTTCCAGACGGCGCGTCTCCTGTGTGGTCCTCTGTGCTGAAGAAGAGTGCACACGTCGAAAGTAGAGAAGATCTTCCGGAACAGCTCTGGGTCTTGGGCCGCACGGGGAGCCCCGAGGGCATCATCGCACCTGTAACAGCCATGCCTGTAAGGACCCGGCGTTCTTTGTCGGGTGAGGGTAAACCCTCGGTGGCCCCAGCACCCAATACTCCACATCACAAAGGCGTGGACTGTTAGGACAAGCAGCCCCGAGCGTATCTCCAGAGGGTCAGGCTGAGCGGAAACAGTCAACCTAAAAGGCTGTGTTCTATGTTCTTCCTCCTGTGTAACGTTGGGGGAGAGACAGTTATAGAAATGGAGCAGATCAGTGGTTGCCAGAGATCCTATGTATGTATTGTGTATCTATACGTGACCTATATTAACCGATATCTATATCATCCTTATCTCCCTCTAGCTCTGTGCTGAAGGTCTAGAAACAGTAAGCAACCTGGCAGTGCCCATCCCTTGCCCCCATGTCGTGGTCTTTTTTTTTTTTTTTTTTTTTTTTTTTGCTGTACGCAGCCCTCTCACTGTTGTGGCCTCTCCCGTTGCGGAGCACAGGCTCTGGACGCGCAGGCTCAGCGGCCATAGCTCACGGGCCCAGCTGCTCCGTGGCATGTGGGATCTTCCCGGACCGGGGCACGAACCCGCGTCCCCTGCATCGGCAGGTGGACTCTCAACCACTACGCCACCAGGGAAGCCCCACATCGTCGTCTTGAAATAGCATTTCTCACGATGAGGGCCTCTTGCAGAAGCGGCCTGTCCGAGGCATGAGGCAGGAGTGTCCACCGCGAGCCTGGGCACGGCATCAGGCCGGGGGCCTTGCGTTGAGGTCCAGTAGCGTCATGTCCAAAGCAGCTGGCAGTGGCTTGGAGAGACCCCCTCACTGGCCAAGACTGTGACAACCTGGTCTTCAGTGGGGATAAAAAATGCCATGGATTAAAACCCATCAAAATGTTTAAGTTCACGAGTTCAGAATGATACCTTGGAAAAAGAGAAATGGGCCACTTCTGGAGGCTGGTGGGAGCTACCTCACTCGTGAGAGCCGGTGGTGGGAGGGGATGATCCCAGCGTCTCTCCGGCGGCCACCGGACCAAGCTGCACCCTGCAGGGCCCACACTGGACGGTGTCTGCACGAGGACTCCAATGATCAGTGACAAAGAAGGCAGTGGAGTGTCTCCCCTGGGACGGCCACTCAGACTTCCAAGTGACACAGCCAGGCATTTGAGCCGCCCCAGCCTTGCCCAGCACCACCTGTAGTTTGGCAGTTACCAAAGCTGAGTCTGACTGAAGCCCTGGGGTCTGACTGCCGGTCGGCAGGAAACCCAGAGGAAGGAGCCGGCGCTGGGCTTTTGCCCACAGGCCCGCAGCAGCCACGTGCAGACCGTGGACCACTCCAGGGATGGCACAGTGGTCCGGCTCTGCAACTGCGTGGAAAGGAAGGGAAAGGGATGGAGGATCTGGGATCAGAGATGCCAAGGGACTCCGAGTAGGGAAACGGGTAGGACTGAGCTCCCATGGGGTCTGGGCGCTGCCCCCAGGGTCCGTCAGCTGCTTCTAAGGTCCAGGAAAGGAGCGTTTCTGGTCCGGCTGGGGGAGGGTGTGCCTCTGGCCCTGACGAGCCCCCTGGGGAGGCTGCCTACGTCCGGATTTCTCTCTTTTTTAAGCAGCATCGTTGAGAACGGTTCACAGACTGTGCAGTTCACAAAGTGCACAATTCAGTGGCTTTTAGGGCCACAGAGTTGCGTGTTCCTCGCCACAGTCAACGTTTTGACATCCACAAAGAGCCCTGCACGCGTCCGCTGTGCCCTGGCCCCGGCCCCAGGCAGCCCGTGACCCCCTTTTCTGGTCTCTGCACGTCTGTCTCGCCTCGTGCTGCTCCTCGAAGCCCACCCCTGACTTGGGGCTGGGCTGTCCTACCGCCGCCCCCAGCGCCCGGCCCTGGCCCGTGGTCTCTGCTTGGACCTCCTCAGAGCCCCCGTGCTGGCCTCCTGCCGCCCTGGCCCGATGACCGGCTCCACCCCTGCCCTCGGCCCTGCTCGTGAGGCCCCGCTCTGACCATCAGCTGCTCCCCTGGGGCTTCCCGACGGCCCAGCCAGGGGGCAGCTCCCCCGCCCCACAGGGACACTCAGCCACCCCACGCAGCCTCCTCGCAGTGGCCCTGCTGGCTTGCCCTTCTCCCAACGCGAAGCCCGGAGCACCTCGGGGCCTGGGCACCGGCAGACCCCTCTGGAAGGAGGGAGGCCCCGGGGCCACCAGGTGGCTCAGGTGCATGAGTGGCACCCCGGAGTCGGGCTGCCTGACTTGCTGAGCCCGTCGGTCCAGACTACCCCGGTGGCTGTCAAGGCTGGTGCTGGGCCGGAGGAGGACCCGGACCCCAGCTCTGGAGCGGCCGGTTTCCAGACCCATCTCTGGCACAAATGTCACAACCTCCCTGGGTCTCGGTTTTCTTATCTGAGAAGTGGGAGCTGAGCCTGAAGGGAAGGACTGGACCCAGGACTCTCTGGAAACAGGATGGCCACACCCAGAGGCGGACACTGGTGGACGGCAGGCCAGGGCAGCCCAGGGTAGGCTCTCGCTACTGGAGGTTAGCCCCTGGGTCAAAAGAGGGGTTCCACTCCCGCCCTCCCATCAGAAAGCCATCCAGGCCCCTGGGGACCCAGAGAGGCTTGTCTAAAAGGCTCTCTCCTCAGCCCAGTCTGAGTGCCGGGCGTCAGCGAAGGGCACCCTGGGCCAGGAAGGCCAGGGAGGGACGGGGCAGGGCCCTGGGTGGAGGGTGGAGATGTCCCCTCAGGCTTTTGGGGCCGAGAGGGGCCTCCTGGAGACTCTCCTTCCAGGGCTCACCTCCTGACTTTTGCCTGCTCCTCCTCTCACTTCCACTGGGCTTTAAACCCCCAAGGGACGTCCCCTCCCTCCAGGCCCTTCCTAGCCCAGATTAGGAGCTCTCCCACCAGCCCACCCGCCCTTGTATTCCTTAGCTCGCTCCACAGTGCATCGCGGCTGGGCACCAGTTACTACCTTTTGTGCGTGGGTGTCTCCGGCCGGTGGCAGGTTCCCGGGCCTCACGGCCCCTACGTAGGGCACATTGTAGAGTGAGCATCTGCCCTCGTCCGCCCTTGTGCCCAGTGCCCAGCCCTGTGGCTCCTGGGTGAAAGCGTGAAAGCGCTGCTGGCTTTAAGGCAGCTCCAGCTCCGCCTCCTGGAGGGTGCCCCTGCACCTCCCACACCCAGCAGAGGTCAAGAGCCACCGTGGCGTGCGGTGTGCCCCTTCTGCTGCTCCCTGGCCGCTCTGGGCGGGGTCACAGGCTGAGGGGGCTCGTCCTCACTCCTAACAAGGCTCCGGCAGAGGGAGTCGATGAGCACCGGGGTGGGACGAGTCCCTTTGCTCTGTGCCTCAGCCTCCCGATCTGAAAGGGTCGGTTCTAGCACCTTCCCTCCCTCGGGCTAATCCATGCAAGGCCTGACAAAGGGCACTAGTGTGGGCCAAGCCCTCCTGATGGGACAGCCACAGCGGCCGGAGCCAGCAAGAGCTGGCAAGGACCTCTGGTCTGTAACTCCATCCCCACAACTTTGTCCCCGGTTGCAGGAGGGTTCTGAGATGCTTTTCAGTTTTATGTGAAATCATTAAATCCAATGAGAGACATTAATGGGGCACAGACTACCTCTCTTGATCCACTGGAAACCTTCAGTAAATATGCAAATAAGGGCTGAGCGGCAGGGGGATACAACTTAATCAGTCCGGAGGCTTCTGACAAACACAAAGGTGACCTTGGTGACTTGGAGGTGGTCATCACGGGTCCAGATGGGCTACAGCAGAAGACCCAGCTCCCCTCCCCCACACAGGTGCCCCCAGGTGTCTGTGTCCTGCTCCGTCCTGGATCACAGAGCCACTTGTCCTCGGGGAAGCTGGCCAGCACCGCTTGACTCTTGGAGGGGATTAAAGGATGGCGGTGTGGATGCCCGTGGAAGCGGCCTGGGCGCCCACATTGCCGTGCCCCCCGCCCCCATCTATCGCTGGCCCTGCTCCCTGCACCAGCTATGCCGGGGCTCCAGTTCTTCCAGGTGCCTGCAGGGGGACTCTTTCCCCGCCAGTCCTGGTGACAGGTGGCTTGGCTCGGCTCTAAAACCTGTATAGGACAGGCCTCACCAGGCCCAGAAACTGCATGGAGGCCCTGGCCTGGCGCTCAGGGGCCACATCCCTGATGTCTCCCCCAACACCCAACTCCAGGAATGCCCAGGAGGCTTACAGTCTCACCTCCTTCGGGGTTTCTTCCCAATGCCACGCCCTTTTCCACCTAAAAGAACCACCACCCCATCCCTGTCATGCATTTGTCTGGCCTCAGGGCCCACTGCAGGGCCTGGTCAGCGTGGAGCCCCCTCGTCAATGCCCCTGCCCCCAGGCCAAGAGTGAGCACACAGGTGGCAGGTGGCTCTTTCCCATCTGAACCCTTCTTACTACCTGCACAAAGCTCAGGGCCTGGAGACTCAAGCGGGGGAACTGTGGACCACAGGGTCCCTAAGGTCTCTCCCAGCCCCAGTGACCCCCCCCTCCCACGAGTGAGGAGCGTTTGCCTGCCTTACCCGTTTAATGAACCATCTCGTCTGAAACAAGCCCACGCAGACGCCCGGCCTCAGAGCTGCCCCCTGAGCTGGGCCGGCAGGGCGGGTCTGATTGCGGGGGCCAGTGGGCCTGTGGGCCTGGGTCAGGACCCCAGCCGGCCCCCAGGATGGAAGGCTGGAGGGTGAGGCAGGGCCCCTTCCAAGGGCCAGTCCCCTGACCGCCAGCCTCACCTCCCAGAGGTCCGATCTCAGCCGTCACTGTGCTCGGACGAAGGCCCACACTTCTCTCCTGCCAGGAGCGCTAACCACGGCCTCTGAGCCCCTGCCGCCCTGCGGTCGCACAGGGCGGAGGTCGCCGGGAGACGGAGAAGGCAAGAGACTTGCTCGAGGTCACACAGCAGGTCACAGGCAGGGCGCGGTGGGCGGCGAGGCCGAACCAGGGCTCCGGGCCGTACGGTGTGGGGAGTGGGGACCCCGAACGGCCGGGCCGCCGGCGGGGCCGAGCCCTTCGCGCCGGGGAGGCCACTCGCCCCTGCGCCGAGCGTGCCCTCCCGCTGCCTCAGGTCGCCGTCGCCGCCCGCCTTCGCCTTCCTGGACACTGGCTCACGCCCACCGCCCGCAGGCGCGCAGGTAGGTGGGTGGGTGTAGCCCCGACCCCGGGGCCGGGGCCAGCACGGCGCACGCGCCGTTCGCCCCGCCCGCCGCGGAAACAAGCCCCGGCATGCGCAGGCCCTGCCCCCTCGGCTGAAACCCCGCCTCACCAGCCACGCCCCTTCCGCCGTAAGTCCCCGCCCATTCGCCGACCGATGGTACCGCCCCCCACGACATAGGCCCCGCCTCTCATGCGCTCGGAGCGGCGCGGCTGTGGGAAGGCGAGTGCCGGCCAGCTGATGGGCGGGGCGGTGGCGCGGGGCGGGGCTTGTGTCGTGGGGGCGGGGGCGCCGGCCGCGGTCCTCTTGCCTCTGAGGCGCGGCGTCCTTGAGGGAGGAGCGCGGCCTCAGGGCCGGCGCCCTCCTCGTTCAGCCCGCCCGGCGAGCTCAGGTGCAGGGCCCGGCGTGGCCCGCGAGAACCCGGGGCGTGCGTGGCGCGCACCCGGGGCCGTGCGTGCGCCCGCCCGCGCGGGGCCGCGCGTGAACTTGGGCCAGAGGGTGCCCGCTCCTGTCAGCGCGGCTCAGCCCGGGCCCGCGCGGCCCGATGCTTTTTCCACTCGCGTCGGTGCCGAGCGTTTTCGCCGCTGCACACGGAGAGCGCGGCGGGCGGGTCGCTGAGGGCGCGGGGACCCGGGGGCTCGCGACCTGGGGTTGGGACTCCTGCCGCGCGCACCACCCCCGGACCGGCCCGGGCCCCGGGCCCCCCACTCCCCGGTCCCCCTGCACCCCAAGACTCTGCCACCTCGGGGCCCCCTGCGCGCCCCAAGAGCCCGGGCCCCGGGCCCCCTGCGCCCCGAGAGCTTCGCGCACCCCGGGACCCCCGCGCGCCCCGAGAATCCCTGGCCTTGGGACTCCTGCGCCCCGGAATCCCTGCTCCCCAAGAGCCCCGCGCCGCGGGACCCCCCGCGCGCCCGAGAGCCTGCGCACCCGGGGCCCCGTACACTCTACGCGCCCTTTGGCTGTAAGGGGCCCTGCCTGGGGCGCGCTGCCACTTGCTGAACCGACTTTGGGTGTCGCCTTTGCGAGCTGTCGTCGTTCCGGTGCCGAGACGCGCGGCCTGAGCGGTTCCCGGGACTCATGTGCCTGTCATCTTGCAGCGAGAGAGAAGCAGGAAGTTGGACGTGATAAACTGTGCGTCAAGGGAGCCCAAAGGTGGACCCCGCACGACGGGGGAGACCAGACCCTCCTCGGCGAACTGTGGAAGGTGATTGGAAGTGGATTCCGAAGCTGCTTTCTCTGCATAGACGAGGGTTGAGTCTCTCAGACTTTTCCTGGGAGTGGAGAGAGGTGCGTTAGGTAGAGTGTGTTTTTCTTTATTTCTACTTTATTTTCCCTTTACCTCCAAGTACAGTCGCAGATCTGAAGTGTTATGTCTGTGCTAAATTGACTCCAGTTGCTTGCATTTGGTCATGGGCTACCTGTACTTGACTCTAAGCTTCCACAACTTTACTTTTGTTTTTAACTCAGTCACTCACTATTTAGTTGAGTTTATGATGACCTCTTTGTATTGAGAGCTTTTCTAGATAGGTTAGTTTGACTTCAAGAATGGCTTCAGTTCACAATATTTAAGAAATTTAACTTGAGCTTATAGGTTCTGCTTCTTCATCTCGCTGTCTTATCAAAGCAGGTCCAGACAGGGAAGCGCAGCCTTAGCAGTCTGATGGTAGAAGGCCGGGAAACAGTTTGATTTTAAAGTTCTGGAATATTACCCCCCAGTTGAAATTGAGATAGCAGTTGGTTAGGAACAGTGGCTTTTCTTTAAACTGGTCTCCTTCCATGGTTCACTGTCCAGAGAACCATTAGACCTTGGTTAAGGATCACGGGTGGCTGGCACGTGTGGTGTAAAGGGTTTGCTCTTTGGGTGGATCCCTACATTTTTTTGACTTACTTTGGATTTGGGGGGAGGAGAGGCGTTCTTGTAGCTGCTGGGAATGTGTAATGGAGAGGCTGCCAACGTTATTGTCTTTTTTTTCCTTTTTTAAGTGGGTGCATCAGGACCTTTCCTGGTTATGGAGACATTTGCTCATGGGTGCACAGGGAGCAGGCACAGAGGAGGCCTGTTTGTTTGCTGGTAGATAAAAGAACCAGGGCAACAGTCCGGTGTTTTTTGTTTATTTTTGCGTTACGCGGGCCTCTCACTGTTGTGGCCTCTCCCGCTGCGGAGCACAGGCTCCGGACGTGCAGGCTCAGCGGCCATGGCTCACGGGCCCAGCTGCTCTGCGGCATGTGGGATCTTCCCGGACCGAGGCATGAACCCGTGTCCCCTGCATCGGCAGGTGGACTCCCAACCACCGCGCCACCAGGGAAGCCCCAGTCTGGTGTTTTTTACAGGTGCATTGCAGACATTCAAAAACAACTTTTTTTTTTTTTTTAAAGCAAATTAAAATTTTTATATAAACCCTTTTGGCTTTTTCTGCTGTAATATTTTTGAAAGGAAAGTGGACTTTCACAGTCTTTTAAGCATTTGTTATAAGTGGTCGTAATTTCACACATGTGCCGGGGACCCAGCACTTTCACGCGTGTTTCTTAATTTGATTCCTTGCAGCCTCATGATGTGGCTGGTTCTTTCCCAGAGACGTGACGTCACGGACCTGGGAGAGCCCAGCCCGAAGCAGGCCAGCCGGGGTCTGACCCTGGGCCTTCTGTCCAGCTGATCAGGGCCCACCCTACATCCTTTCTCAGAACGATCTTTCTGGGTGTGGGGTCTCTTCTGCAGCGCGGTGCACTCTGCACGCACTAGCAGGGAGGTGACGGGCATAGTCTCCTTTTTATTGATATCATGTAAGTTTCTTCTCCTTGTTGCCTTGCAAAGGTCACAGTTCAAACATGGTTTCCGGGCAACTTTAAACTAAACCTCCTGTTGTCTAAACCCTCCAGTTGTGTATTTTAATATTAGCAAGATGTTGGTTAGTCAGGACAGGTGATTTCTTCTTTTCTCGTTTTGTTTTGAAGTCTTTTCAAAAAGACTTCGGTGGCCTTGCGCACAGTTTTTCGGTGGCACTGACACGGGGCTGTCTTTGCCTCAGACTTTCCCAGGGGTCATGAGTGTGGCACCGAATGTGCCCTGTTAGGGAAGGCACCGAACCCCTGACGTGGAGTCGTACCCCAGACCCCGCCAACTGAAAATCATCGGGCGTTTGCGGCGGCTGCAGTAACTTTTCCCTTGTGGCCTGTGTGCAGCGTGGGGACATGGCCACTCCCCTTCCTTCCCAGCCTCCATGTGATGCAGGAGGGGGACCGTGACTGGCTCCAGCAGCTCGAGGGGGACGCTCGGCTCCCTTCGCTTTGCTAAGTGTCACTGCTTTGGTTACTATGACAGCGCAACAAATTCACTCCAAAACTGGTGGCTTCAAACAGCAACGCTCATTTATTACTGCTCAGGGTCTCAGGGCCCGGAATTTGGAGGAGCTTGACTGGCCGGGGGCTGGGGCTGAGCATCCCTTCGGGGGACATTCTGGCTCCGGGGCTGGGAAGACGTGGGGAGCGGGTTGGCTGGCCTCTCCGTCACTGTGATCGCCCCGTGTGTGGTGCCTCCAGGGTGTGTCCCTAAAGGCACCAGGCCTCTGCAGCGCCCGGAGGTCACCTCGCCTCTGTCCGGTCGAGGGGCACCTCAGCTCCACCTTCTCCTGGGGGCCGCTGAGACCAGCACACAGACGGTGCCAGTTAATAACTCATGTCCAGTCAGGTTCCAAGTTTTGTTCGAGTGTTCTTGGTGAGAAAATGAAAGAAAATCTCTGAGAAGCTGGAGGTGGTACCGCTGTGCCGGCCTCGAGCTTGTGACTGCACGACGTGCCTGGAACTGGGGACACGCTGCTGGGTCTGCGGCGCTGAGGGCTCCGTGCTGTCTTTTCTGTGAAAACCCCAGAACCGATGCTTTTGGGTCTAAAGTGGCCTGGCTCTGGCCTCCCCGCGCTCTGGCACCACTGACTGAGCAGGTCCTGGAAACTTTTCTCCCCGTTTCGTGCTTCAGGAGCTGGCGGGGGAGCTGGAGCAGCCTGTCCAGAGCCCAGGCTCGGGCCCGGGGTCTGGTTTGCAGCCAGGGCTGGGTCCGGCTTGAGGGCTGGAGGGAGGCTGCATTTCCAGTGGCCCTGTTCCCCCGCCCCCAGCCCGGGCTGCTGCCGTCTGCAGCCTGCTGTCCACGCGGATCCACCTGTTCGGCGTGTCCTCACTGACCTCCCCGAGTGCCGGGTGGCCCTCGATGGAGACGCCGTGCAGGCCCCTCCCAGCGTGAAAGGGGAGCAGGGTGATGGGCACAGGGGACACCTCCGGCCTGAAGCTGAGTCCAGCTGAGCAGAGTTGGCTGAGGGAACCGAGACACTATAGCAGGGACAGGACGAAGAAACTGTTAGGAGGAGAGCCCTGTGCTGGGTCAGAGCCTCATAGATGAGCACACACGGAGGCTCACGGCGCTCAGAGGCGAGGCGCGCTGGGGCCCTCGGGTTAAACAGGGGAGCAGAAATAAACATGTCACTGGAAGGCGTGGAAGATGAGGTGTTGGCCATTGTGGAAACAGATCGACAGCAACAAAAACGAGACAGAGACGGACGATCAGGGAGGGCCAGCCCAGGAGCGCAGCGCAGAGCACCGGCTGTCCCTGAAACAGACCAGGGGAAGGGGGGACGGGAGGGGCTCGGCAGTGACGCCGTCAAACCTCCGAGGCCCCAGTGGCTCGGGTTCCTGGTTAAGAAGACCCTGCTCAAGGCCCTGTGTATGTTTCCCAGCCCTGGGAGACAGAAGAGTCAGAAAGTCCGGCAGGCATCCAGGGAGGAGAGAAGGGGCACGGGCATCACACGCCCGCCAGGCACCCTGCTCAGGAAGCCACAAGGTGAGGGTGAGGCCCAGGGCCCAGCTGGCCAGCGCCACTCCGGCCTGAGCAGAGGCCGGGGGTCCAGGAGCGCACGGGCTAACGGCCGTCCTGACGTCTTTGACCAAATGAAGCTTGCTTGCCGAGTTGATAATTCTTTGGGGGAGTTTGAGGGAAGAGTTTGTATCGGGCAGAAACTTTGCGTAGGAGAAAAAGGAGGCAAGTATTAACCTGAGGAAACGGGCTCCCTGTGTGGCTCGGCTGGGGATGCTGTTTACAATGACAGAGTGATGTCGGCGATGACTTACGGAAGTGTTGGTGGGCCGCGCTGGGAGGCTGGGAGGCGGGGGAGGCAGGGAGTTGGTGTGGGGACGTGCTGGCAAGACCTCAGCCCTGATGCTCCCAAGTCAGAGACAACCAAGGACAGCTGTGCGCATGCACCGTCCAGCATGGACTCGGGGTACGAGTGCAGAGCTGCGGGGAAGTGCCCTGGCAGAGGCACCGCTGGCGCCCGTCCTCTGCGTTACAGAAACGCAGCAGTGTTGGCTTTTAAACCTATGCGTTGCCGTGATACGATAGACGTGGCTTGTTGTAGGCTGAATTGTGTTGAAATCCTAAACGCCAGTGCCTTGGAAATAGGATTGTTGCACATGTAATTAGTTAAGGTGAACTCATGCTGGAGGAGGGTGGCCCCTAATCCAAAACGATTGGTGTCCTTATAATAAGGGGGGTTTTGGACACAGACACAGTGAGAGTGAGGCTGCCACAGGCCAAGGAGCTACCAGGAGCCGGGGCAGAGCCCGGAACAGACTTCCCCCCGCGCCTTCAGGGGGAGCACAGCCTCCAGAGTCGGGAGACAGTAAGTGTCTGTTGCTTAAGCCCCCAGCGTGTGGCCGCCCTCAGACACTCATATATGGCTTTACAAATGCTGTCTGACTCTATGTCAATAAACTGAAATGAAAAGAACAGAAAAGCAGAGCCACTTTGGCGCCCTTGTGGAGGGTGGGGTCCAGAGGATGAGATGGGCCAGAGCGGCCGGCCGAGAGGCCCTCAGAGTCTGGGTCGGGCCACGCGCGGGGGCTGCCCGTTGAGCAGTTACTGTGTGCGTGACACCCCTGGGCCTGGAGGGTGCCTGTGTGGGGACGTGAGGGGCCAGGAGGCCCAGAGTGAGGATTTTGGCCTCTGTACTGCAGCCACGCAGGGTGTTTCTGGTGGTTGGAGCCCTGTGGCTACTTCTTGTTGGGGCCAGCTGAGGGCTGCTGAGTGGACGGGAAGGGACAGCTTTTGCTGCTGCGGCCGCCCAGGCTCACAGGGGTGGGCAGGGAGAGGAGCCCCGGGAGGTGGGCAGCCGGGTCACTGGTTTGCTTGTGAAGAAGGACCAGCGCCTTTGGAGGAAGGACAGCGGCTTTGAATTTCTCACGGTAGGAAAAGTGGCGAGGTGTCCACAATCGGGCCTCCTCTGCGGCGGGTCCGCCTCACACGGGAGGAGACTGTCCCCTGGTCAGGGGATGCTCCAGTGTGTGTGCGTGGGGTCTTGGAGCTTCTGAACTGGGGCTGTGGGTGGAGTCAAAGGTCACCTGTGCTTCCAGGGGTGCCGAGGAGCCCTGGCCACACGTCTGCCTCAGTCGTCCTGGGGCTTGTGGGACAGATCCTCTGTTCCCCGGCCCTCAGCGCCCGGCCGGCAGGGCCGGTTAGTCCTCTCACGTCTGGCGTCTGCGTCCACCTGGGCCCCCAGGGTCCTGGGTTTGTCCCTCTGTCCTGGCACCTCCTGCTCAGATTTCAGTGTTGGCTCCATCGTCCTCCCAACAGGCCGCCCTGCCGTGGATGGGGTCCTGCTCGCTTCCTTCTAGCACCTGCCACCAGCTGGCATTGTTCCCAAGGAGAGCTTGCCTCCCTCAGGGCCAGGACGCTGTCCTGAGCTGCTCCAGCCCTGGCTCGTCATGCTAACCGTTGAGCAGGGACGTGCAGGGCATTACGCATTGTGCCCGTGAGGTTCCATCCTGATCGTTTGATTTCTTATAAGGGGAACTGGCTTGGCCTTGAGGGTTGACACAGTGTGTCCTTCCAAAAGGTCTGCTCAAGTCCTGACCCCAGGACCTTTACATTAAGATGTAAATTAAGATGTAGTCATACTGGGGACTTCCCTGGTGGCGCAGTGGTTAAGAATCCGCCTGCCAATGCAGGGGACCCAGGCTCGAGCCCTGGTCCAGGAGGATCCCACATGCCACGGAGCCACTAAGCCCATGTGCCTCAACTACTGAGCCTGCACTCTGGAGGCCGTGAGCCACAACTACTGAAGCCCGGGCACCTAGAGCCCGCGCACCACAACGGAGAGTAGCCCCCGCTCACCACAGCTAGAGAAACCCTGAGCGCAGCAAAGAAGACCCGACACGGCCAAAAATAAATAAATATTTTTAAAAAAGAAAAAAAAAGATGTAGTCATACTGGATTAGGGTGGACCTCAACCCAATCACTGGTGTCCTGATAAGAAGAGATACAGAGATACAGGACACACAGGAGAGGCTGCCTGAGGATGGAGGCGGAGGGGGGTGTGATGCCGACACAACCAAGGATGCCAGGGACTGCTGGCCACCACCAGAGGCTGGGAGGGAGACAGGGAGCGGATCCCTCCTTGGAGGCCCCAGGAGGAGCCAACCCTGCCGACACCTCGACTTCTGGCTTTGGGTCTCAGAACCCGGAGGAAGTAGGTTTCTGCTGTCCTAAGCCCCCCATTTTCGGTTCTTCGTGGGGGCAGCTCCGGGGAGCTGGGATTTGAATCTGCATGTTAACAACTGTGAGTGGCACGCGTTCCTTCCCCAAGACGAAAATGAAAACGTTACCCAGGACGGTCGTTCTCCTCTGCCCGGTGCTCAGCCCCCACCCCCAGCCCCGGGCGGGCAGCTGGGCGTCCCCACTGGGCGTCTCTTACTTTGTCCGCAGCTGCTGCGCCCTGCGCACACCGGCCCGCAGCAGCCGGGAGCCGTGTTTGCCCTGACACTGTTTTGTTGCCTTTCTTGCACGTCTGCAGTGGTGGCGGAGGACCATTCCACGTGGAAGCTGGCCGTGCCCCCTGGGGACCGCGTGGCTCCTGGCGTCCGTGTCGGACGTGGCGCAGCGCGAGGGTCGCATCGGGACCCGAGGTGCTGGCTCTGACCGCCGTGCTGATGCAGATGTCGGGCGTTGTCCCCTGGAGCCCTTTTTCTGACCCAGGACCTCGTGTCCTCCCAGGGTCGTCAGCAGGGCAGGACCCCCTCGTGTGCATCTTTCCCGGCCCTGACACTGCTGATTGCTGCCCGTCACTTTGCACAGTTCACCTCATTTGGGTTTGTCTGACTTTTCCTCACAGCTAAATCCAGCTTCTGTGTTTCTGACAGGAATCCCGTGTCCCATGCTGTCACTGTGCCCTGGAACAGGCTGTGCTCACCTTGGTCTCTGGCTTTCACGGTGGCCTCCAGGCTCCTGTGCTGTGCGGTCCACGACGGAGAGCCTTGCAGGGAGACCCTTTGGGGCCCTGTGAGGCCTCCAGGCGCCTGTGCTGTGTGGTCCACGATGGAGCACCTTGCAGGGAGACCCTTGGGGCCCCGTGATACCCTGCCTCTCCTCGTGCTTCCACCCACTGGCTTTAACTTCAGCGATGATTCTTGCCTGGAACTTTATGCGGTGCTTTTCAGGTGGTGATTTAAAAGACATTCTGTCCTTCCGTCTACATGTCTTAGTTGGCATTCTACCAAAAGGAAGAGCTTCCCCCTCCCCAATTTCCTTACCTTTTCAATTATTATTATCATTATTTTTTTTTGCGGTACGCGGGCCTCTCACTGTCGTGGCCTCTCCCGTTGCGGAGCACAGGCTCCGGACGCACAGGCTCAGCGGCCATGGCCCACGGGCCCAGCCGCTCCGCGGCACGTGGGATCTTCCCGCACCGGGGCACGAACCCGCGTCCCCTGCATCGGCAGGCGGACTCTCCACCGCTGCGCCACCGGGGAAGCCCTCCTTTTCAATTATTTACTTCAGTGTGGATTCGTGCATCTTATTTTTTCTGTGGAGTATAGTCCACTTGCCTCGTTCGCTTCGCAGCTGCCCTGGGGGACCTGTCACCACTCTCTGCTCCTGTCCTGGTGCTCTGGCACCTGGAGATGCCCCAGCCTCCTCTGGTCGTTTCCCTGCCCCAGCCCTGGACATCAGCCATCTCTCCAAGGACCGTGGGGCCTGTTTTTAAAGTACTAGTTGTTTTATTATTTTTTTCAAATTTTGCCATGGCTGCTGTTACCTTTCTAGGGTTTTGTGTGCTGTGTGCCACCAAGAGGGTTTGACAGGAGGGTCTGAGAGACCCCCGAGCGGTCGGCTCGGGGCAGAGGGCAGAGGAGGACGCTGCCCCCTTGCCGTCTGTCAGAGGGCAGTGCCGTGGGCGTCGGGGGGGTTGCAGCAAGGGAGGCTGATCTGTCACGTGTTGGGATGAAGGGGCCCTCGTAAGCCCCTCTCTTGAGGGATTTCTGAGTGGGGCCCAGGTGGCTTTGTGGGGAGCGGCAGGGAGAGCTGTTCTGTGGCTTGGCTGGTCCCGCCCAGGGACTGGGGGCTGGCGGTGGGCGTGTGGTGTGGCCAGCTCTGATCCGGTTCCCGGGTTCGCAACACATTGAAGCAGAACCACTGCTGGTGCAGAGCTGCCCCCTGGGGAGCTGCTGGCCCTGACCCTCCTGTCTGGGCCTTGGGGTCCCCGGCTGTGCTGGAAGAGATGGCCATCTCTACTTAGGACAGGGGGAGCCCAGGGGTGCTGTCGGCGCCAAGCGTGCTGGGTGCTGAAGGCCCCGTGGATGGGCTTCAGGCTGAGGGGCGCAGACGTGGGCGCTGTGGATGGAGAGCAGCTCTCCTGGCCTAGAACCAGTCCTGGGTGTGGATGGTGCCTCTGGTCGGGGCGAGCTCACGGCCTCTGGGAGGCAGTTAGGAGCCGGGCTCTGAAGATTATGGAGGTTCCATCACTGCTGTCGTGTTTAATTTCCAGCAGCTCTTTTAGTTTTCTCTAAATGTTCCCTTTTAGCAAGCTTACTGTGTAGATATGGCGCCTTCTCGCTCGGAAGCTCTCGTCCTCTGGCATCATCTGTTTTCTCCAGTTGCTGGGGTCTTCCTGTCTGTCCGCCTCTGTCTGTGGCTTCCTGGGCTGGGGGCCCTCGGCTGCTGCTCACGGGCGGCAGCGGGCCACTGAGAAGGGGGTGCCTGCATGGTGGGCAGGTGGCCGGCCCTCTCCTGTCGGCGTCTGCGGGGAGCCGGGTCCTCCGAGTGTCCTCCCCGGGCCGCCGCCAGGTGGGTCTGCTGCCAACTCTGCACCCCCGCCCCCCTCCCAGGAGGGAACCCCAGCTTCAGTTGGGGGCGGGGCCCTCACTGGCCAGGTGGGGCGGAGGGGTGTCTAACTGCTGCGGTCAGTGGTCAGCGGTGACTGGTCAGAGGCCAGGTGGGTCCAGCCGTTCATGGCCAGCTCGTTTCCGGGGTCTCGCTGCCGCTGGCTGAGGACTAGGTTTCCAGCAGCTTCTCGAGTCCGAAGCGTGGCGGTCGCGCCTCCTCCCGTCTGGCGCCTGTGTTTGGAGCAGGGGTGGGGAGGCCTCCCTCGCTGGCTCTCACGCGTGTCCACCTGCCATCCTTCACCCGGACCGCTGCTTTTATTACGTTTTCCAGGAGAGAGCTCTTGTGGTAGTTTTCACGCGGGAGGGTCCTTGTTAGGCAGCGAGATCAGAATATTCACACACGCAGTGCTGGCGGGTGACAGAGTCATTAGCTGAACGGCTTTGCCTGTAATCCTTATGATGGTTTGTTTCTCTTTGCCAGAAACAGGCACGAAGCTCTGAAGAACCCTCGGAAATGGATCGCTCGTCTTTAAAATGGAAACGTACCCTTGAGGGTTAGCTCAGAGCCAGCAGCGGCCCGGGCCTCCTGAAGCCTGATGTTCCAGAACCCCAGGGCCTGTCGGCGCGGACAGAGGGCACGGGCCCCAGACCATGGTCACCCTCATCACTGAGAAGCTGCAGAACCAGAGCCTGGATGACCTTGCCCGCAAGAGCTACGATGCCGGCCCGGTGAGCTGCCTGGCCCGTGTTGGGGGCCACTGCCTGGGCTGGGCCCCAGCTGGGGGAGAGGATGGGGGGAGGTGAGGAGGGAGGGGGCAGTATCCCAGGGAGGCTCCGGCGCCTTCGCAGCCCCGAGAGCCCGTCAGCGTCGTGATGGTGGGTTCTCAGCATCATTAAAAGCAAACTTTGAAAGCCTAAGCTACACATCAACGCGTATGGTCCTGGGTGCGGAGTGGGCAAACGTCCACCCTGGTCGGCAGCCGTGCCCACCAGACGCTGCCCGTGCCTCCGGGCGCCGCCCCTCCTGAGAGCGCCTCTTGAATTCTGTCTCTGTGGGTCAGCTTTGCCCGAGGTGGAGCCGATTCCTAGGGCCGTGTTGCCATGGCCTTCAGCTCACGCCCTGCCTGGTTAAACTGGAGGTCCAGAGGGAGGCGGCTGAGCATCTGCACCTGCCTGGTGCTGGGGGCTGTGCCTGAGCGTCTCCCCGGGCGGGTGCTCAGCGCTGTCGTGTCACCCGCACCCAGCCCTCGGCCTGTTGTCGCCTGTGGTTCCTGCAGGGAAGGGGGCACGCGAGCGGGTTTCGCTGTAGCGAGAGCATGACAAGAAAAGTCCCACTTATAACTCTTCCCGTCGTGACACATCATTTCACCTTGTGTGACTTCCCCACACGTCCTTCGTACAGGATGCACGTGTGTGGGAAATAATGCCTTTCTGTACCAGTGGGCGTTTCACTGAGTTCCTGGTGAGGCTTGCTGATGCGTCCGTGGGGTTCCTGTGCTGTGGGTGCATAGACGTGGCTTAGAGCACCTGCTCTAACGTTCACTTAAAAGAAAAAAGAGGAGGGAATTCCCTGGTGGCCTAGTGGTTGGAATTGGGCGCTTTGACTGCCCCAGGGCCTCGGTTCAGGGAACTGAGATCCTGCTAGCTGCGCAGCCAGAAAAAAAAGAAAATAAGAGGTGTAATTTACATAGTGAAAGACACAATTTAGTGTATCTTTCTGAGCAAGAAAGTCCCCGTCATCTCTATCACTGTTTGATTTTGGGCTCGGGGCACCCTGTTCTCGACGCTGGGGTCGAGGCAAAGCAGATGACGTGCTTGGGGACAAGTAGAGTGGGGAGGGGCGTTGGGAGTTGACACAGGGCTGGAATTCGGCGGAGCAGAGGCTGTGGGCGGTGAGCCAGCTGGAGCCTGGGCCGGACGCGGGAGTGAGAGGGTAGCAGGGCCCACAGGCCCCAGAGCTTGGTGGGGACGCAAGCCCTGTGGGGACACGAGCCTGGTGGGGACAGGTGCTTGGCGTCCGTTCTCAGTGAGGGCCAGGGCTGGAGCAGAGGCCATGACTCGGGTCAGGGGAGCAGGCCCCCTCTGCTGCAGGGCTGTGCTGGGGGCCTGGGAAGGGTGCCAGGTGGAGGAGTGAGGGGGGGGTGCAAGGTCAGGGAGGGTCAGCGTGTGCTGGCCCCCGTGGACGTAGCCTCAGCGTGCTGTGTGTGTCCTCCAGCACGTCCGGCTGTGCAGGTATAGTTGGGTTGGCAGAGAGCTCAGCTTTTAAAGCCTTGAGTTTAAAAAATACTTTTTTTTTTTTTTTTGCGGTACGCGGGCATCTCACCGCTGTGGCCTCTCCCGTTGCGGAGCACAGGCTCCGGACGCGCAGGCTCAGCGGCCATGGCTCACGGGCCCAGCCGCTCCACGGCATGTGGGATCTTCCCGGACCCGGGCACGAACCTGCGTCCCCTGCATCGGCAGGCGGACTCCCAACCACTGCGCCACCAGGGAAGCCCAAAAAATACTTTTTTATTGAGGTGTACGTTTCATCTAGTAAAACGCGCAGATGGGGTTTGGTGTGGATTGGGTGAGTTTTCCAGTCGTGTACGCGATAACCTTGTCACCGTCACTGCAAACCTCTCCATCGCCCCAGGAAGTCCCCTGTGGCCCCACGTGGCTTTGCTGTCTCAGAAGTGCCAACATGCAGCGTGTACTCCTGGAGACTGGCTTCTCCACTCAAGGCGAATGAGTGCCCCTGGGTTCACTGTGTGGACGGTGCATCAGGAGCTGTTCCTTTACTCTGTTGAATGGTCCGCGTCTCCTGTTGCCAGGAGGACACACTTGGGATGTGTCCACGACTGGCTGTTAAGAATGACACCGCTGACTGCGTTCGCGTGCAGGCCTTTTGTGGAAGTCTGTTCCCACTGTGTTAAGCGAAGTCCTGCCCAGAGGCCCGTCAGCGCCCCAGCCGTGCCGTCTCCCTGGTCGGGAATGGTGGCGTCTGCTCACGACTCTGACGGCGTGTCCCTGATGACCAGTGAGATCAGGGCCATTTCCTGTACTTACTGGGTGTCTGTATGTCCTTTTTGCTGTCCTTTTGCTCATCTTTCTTTTGGGTTGTGTGCATTTTTCTCACTGGTTTGTAGGAACTCTTTGTATATTCTGGATGCAAGTCTTTTCTTGGATGTGTGTTTTGCCAGTATTTTCTCCTATCCCATGGTTTGCCTTGTCACTTTCTTTCTTTTTTAAAAAAACTTTTATTTATTTTTGGCTGCGTTGGGTCTCATTGCTGCACACGGGCTTTCTCTAGTTGCGGCGAGCAGGGGCTGCTCTTCGTTGTAGTGTGTGGGCTTCTCATTGTGGTGGCTTCTCTTGTTGTGGTGCACAGGCTCTAGGCGCACAGGCTTCAGTAGTTGCAGCATGCAGGCTCAGTAGTTGTGGCTCACGAGCTTTAGAGCGCAGGCTCAGTAGTTGTGGCACACAGGCTTAGTTGCTGCATGGCATGTGGGATCTTCCCGGACCAGGGATTAAACCCGTGTCCCCTGCATTGGCAGGCGGATTCTTAACCACTGTGCCACCAGGGAAGTCTGCTTGTGGCTCTCTATGTCCTTTACTCAACTGAGTAATTGTGAGGCTTTTAAAATTCCTGATTAAGAAAAGAAATGTATTCCGGGGCCCATGTTTTTCTTTTTAATCACCAAGAAAGACAGTGTTGGGGACAAACAAGTTTATTGCAGGGATAAAAACACAGGCCTGTTTCTTGAGTTGGAACTCTTTCTGAATCCGCATGTGTAAACCCACAGTACTGAAACTTCTTTCTCTTCACTTTCAGTATTCTGCCCAGAAACTGAACACAAGTGGCCACTCGTTCCCTTCTGAGACCGACGGTAAGTATTTAAAAGCCCCAGTGGGTCTTTCTGGGCTGCTGTGGGCCAGGACCCCGTGAGCAGGGCTGGACGGGGAGGCTGACACGGAGCGCGAGGCCCCAGCTGCGCCCCCTCCTCTGCTGGCCTCTCCCTCCTCTGGACAGCGGTGCGGGTTGGAGAGCTTCCTTTCTGGAAGCGGCCTGGCAAGTGCAGACCTGAAAGGCCCGCCCAGTGGGGTCTTGTGGCCACCAGGGAAAGGACGGGGGTCTGGCGGTACGCACGGCCTGTGCCACAGCGCTGGTGTGGCGCACACCCGGCCGGTGGTGGGAGCCGGGGTTGTGCGTGCCTGGAGGGCCTGGGTCTGCCGGACCCCTTCCCTGCGCTGCACGCCCCTGCCACGTGTGCCCTGTGGTCTGAATGGGCCTAGGAGGCTTGGCCGCCCGAGCGTATCTGTTTGCGTGAGCGTGGGTGTGGGCGCCGTGGCCCCTGTGATGAACCGTGGCTGGTGTCCGTGGTCGCAGTGAGGTGCTAGTGGTGCGACTTCAGGCCGGACAGTCCAAGTGGCATCCGGCTCTTCCCCTGCGGCCCTGCTCACCTCCACGGGGACGCTGTGCTCGGCTCCCTCCAGGCTGCTCAGGTGCAGCTGTCACCAAGGTCTCGGGTGGTATGGGCCTGCACGTGGCCCTGGGCACCGTCTCCGTCCCACACAGGGACAGTCCTGGCTCGGAGCCCCTCGGGCTTCCCGTAGGCCATGGAGCCGGCCCTGCCGTCCTTTCTGACTGACTGTGCATCCTCGTGACCCGGGGTCACCTAGGGCCTTTGCTTGTGCCTCTCCCAGCGGCGGGTCCTGGCCTCCGTGCCAAGGCCCCTCAGCTGGGGGTGACCGCAGAGCAGCTGGGCTGGAGGGGCTGCTGGCCGCCCCCGGGCCAGGTCATCAGGGCTCTGGGCTCCCCCAGCCCTGGCCCCACTCCCCTGGCTGCCCCCTTGCCCAGGTATGCTGCCTGCGTGAGCCCATCTGTGTCGAGCTGCTGACCCCTGTACGCTCGGCCTCTCGAGTGACCCTTATGCCCCCGTCTGACGACGAGGAAGCTGGGTCTGTGGTGTCAGGTTCCCCGTGCCCCTAGGCGTCCCCACCGTGGTGTGAGCTGCGACTGTGCAGGGCAGGGGCGGGGAGGAGGGGCATCCCACGAGCAGGGCTGGGCCCACCCTGAGGCCAGGTAGGGCTGAGGGCGCGGGGGGCGTGCGCCCCTCACCCGTCTCTCCTTCGTGTTTCCCCAGAAGACAAGCACCCCTGGAAGGTCGTCGGTGGAGGACAGCCCGTTGGAAGCCAGGGGGCCACGGGCCCTGCCATCCCCTTCCCTCCTGGCCCCAGCGGCCCGAGTGCCAGCCTGGGTGCGGTCAGTGCCAGGGACCTCAGGGACGGCGCAGGGCCGCCCTCAGCACCACCCACCAAGCGACACTGCCGCTCCCTGTCGGAGCCCGACGAGCTGGCGCGCTGCCGGTCCCCGTGGCGCCCCGGTGGCTCCAGAGTCTGGGCTCCTGTCTCCAAGAGGCGGTGCCACAGTGGCGGGAGCGCCACGCTGCAGGCCAGGAGCGCCTGGTCGCCGGGCCGAGCCCTCCCCGCTGCCAGCTCCGCCTCACCCCCTGCGCCCCGGCCGGCCTCGGCTTTGGCCAGCAGCGGCCTCCTGGCCCTGGGCCCGGCTCGGCAACCCGCTGGACCTCGCTTGCCCTCGCCGCGCCGCCGCCTGTCCCTGTCACAGGAGCACCTGTTGCCAGTGGACGCGGCTCCACCCTCAGCGGGCAGCACGCCCGCGTCCACGCCCGCGTCCACGCCCGCGTCCACGCCCGAGCTGGGCCGCCGTCGGGGCCTGCTCCGCTGCCGCTCTCAGCCGTGTGTGCGCGTGGGCGGGAAGGGCCAGCGGAAGCGCAGGCGTGAGGAGGATGCCCGCTGGCCGCGCCCGGCCCTGGACTTCCTGAAAATGACGCGGGTGAGGCTCCCTCTTGCGTGCAGTGCAGGCACCCCCTCCACAGGGCGGGGTGCTTATGGGGGGATCCACCCCCCACGCGGGCTGGGCTGCCCCTTGCAGGGTGGAGACAGGAGCCGTCGGTCAGGGCGCCGAGGCTGAGCGGGCGCCGTCCGCCACCAAGCCTTTCCTTGCCGTCCCTCGCGGAGCCTGCCACCAGTGATGCCTCTTTGGAGAAGGTGTTGTTCAGAGTTTGGGTTGTGAACCAGCTTGAAGATTCTGGTGTCCGGGGCCACCGCCTGCCCCTCCCATGCTGTTTTCTGATCGCGGGCAGTTCAGAGCAGAGTTAAAGGAAAAGAGCCGGTTTCCAGAGGTCTGACCTGTGCATCTTTGCAGGGGGATGGCAGGACCTTCTGGGGGTGCTGAGGAGCAAGGACGGGGCTGTGGTGTGAGAAAAGGGAGAGGCCAGCCTGCCAGGCCCCCTCATCACAGAGGCGGCTGTGCCTGGGGTCCTGGCGGGGGCGCAGGAGCCCGCAGGGTGGGACTGAGGTCTCCGTGGTCCACAGAACCCAGGTGGGATCCAGGCTGCACGATGCCATCTACACCCACTCTCGACCTCACTGTCAGCTTTACCTTTCCTGACTGGTGGGTTTTCTGGAAGCTTCTTCCCAGTGGTGGGGAGGGAGCTCCCAACCCACACTTGCTGGCTGTGAAGTTTCCGCGGAGAGCTGGGGTTTAGGAAGGGGATGTTCCGAGCTTTGCCACGTGCCACGGAGGAAAGCTGGCCGTGAGCCCGATATGCACCCCCCAGCTCCGTGTACTGCAGCGTCTGCGGGCCCCGAGGGGGCAGGACTGTGGGGACGTTCCCACCAGGGACTCCAGAGTAGGCAGGGGGAGCAAAGCAGGGGGAGCCCTCACTGCTGGGTGGGCGTGCCAACCCCTCAGACCAGGGAGGGGGCAGGGATAGGGTGAGGAGGAGGGTGTCAGGACCACTGACCACAGATGTGTGTGGACCCAGCCTGGCAACTCTCGGGTTGCTGAGTTCTGGGCCAAGCATGGTCATGATCGCCTTGTGATGGAGAGGCTGCCGTGCAGGGCGGCTGGTGGGGGAGCAGAGAGGAGACGGGAGCTGGGGTGTGGGCAGGACAGGGCTGAGGTGCCGCCCCCCAGAGGGACAAGCCTGGGGAGGGCAGAGGCTGCTTGTCTCCTAGGATGGCTCCTCCTGTTACGGGCGCGTGGCTGTGGTCCTAGAGCTAGCTCCTCTGTGTCCCTACCACGCAATTACCGGGCCCAGCAGTCTCGTCCTGTGTCCCCTTCCTTCTCCAGCCATCCTGCCCCAGGCTCCTGGCAACCTCTCTCGTACTCATCGGTGTCTGCCTCTGATTCAACCCTGATGTCCCCAGCAGAGCCATCTCTGAAATGAAAGTATAAGATAGTGTGTCAGTCATCTGTTGCCTCGTAACAAACACCCCACATCTAGCAGCGTAAACAGCACACGTCTGTGCTATGTTCTTGTGGGTTGGGCACCCAGGAGCGGCTCAGCTGGCCGGTTCTGCTCAGGGACTCCCTGAGGTCACGGCCATGCTGTCGGCCAGGGCTGTGGGCACCTAAGGCTGGACTGGGGCTGGGAGAGCCACCTCCCAGCTCCCTCACGTGGAGGAGGTTTGGTGGGATTGCTGGAAAGCCATCTGGACCTGGGGTGGATGTGGATTTAAACAGACCCGCACCCACTTTCTCCAGTCAGGATCTAGTAGGGTTTTCTGTTTCTTCAGTTTGTTTTGAGTATTTCTGGGGACTTGTCTGTTACAGTTAAGGTTTCAGTTTTGGGTACAAAGTTGCTCATTGTATTTCTCAGGCCTTTAAAATTTGTAGTCTGTACTTTTTTATCTTTAATGTGAATGATGAAGTGTGTGTGGCTAGGAACATTGCAAACAGATCACAGCGGCCACCTGTTGAAAAGCGTCTGGTGAAGAACCTTCCCCCCGTGCCAGTTCTGATCCCCATTTTGAGGCGTGGGGTCAGTTCCGGGCCGGGTGCAGAGGTCAGTGCCCAAGCGGGCCCCTCGGCCGGTCGGCAGCCCCTCCATCCGTCACCAGACGACGTGACTGTGACCTGTGTGGACTCACACCGCCTCTGAAACTGAATGCCTGGGTTTTCCCACCACACGCCTGCCGTTCTCTGCAGACACCAGCCGAGTGTCCAACAACTCACTTCACTTCTGACACGAACTACCTGGGGTTAGTGCAGACCCTGCAGGTCAACGCTCAGCCCCACAAGACGGCCCCACTTCAGGCAGCAGCCCCAAGTCCAGGGCCTCCTGAACCTATAAATAGGGGGTTCCCACGACCCCTCCTCAGGGCCCATCATTTGCTATAATGGCTCACAGAACTCGGGAAAGCACCTTATTTATGACACGCATTTATTTTAAAGGCTACAACACAGGAACTGCAAGATGGAAGGGATGCGTAGGGCAAGGCATAGGGAGGGCGCAGAACCTCCACACCCCTCTCCAGGTGCACCACGCTCCCAGCACCTTGACGAGGTCACCTAGGAACCCCACCATTGAGGGGATTTTATGGAGGTTTCGTTGCATCGGTGTGATTGATTAAGCCATTGGCCACTGGTGATTAACTGGGTCCCTGGAGGTGGAGGTGGGGTGGGCTGAAAGTCCGACCCTGGAATCCCAGGCTTGGTTCCGCTGGTGACCAGCCCCCATCCTGAGGCTGCTGCGGGGTCGAGTCGTGTCGGCGTGAACTCGGGTGGGGTTGGAAGGGGCTCCCCCGCCCCTGTCACTCAGGGAACCCCGAGGAGTTTAGAGCTCTGAGCCAGGCACCTGCAAGAAGACCAAGTATGTTCCGTACTCCATCACGATGTTGCAACGTACCTAGAAAACGCGATTATTTCAAATGTCAGGGGAGTGAGGTGACAGTGGCCAAGCAGTCACGGGGTCTGAGTGGCGAGGTGCGGGCCTCCCTGCGTTTGGGGTGTGGGGCCTGTAGGGCGGCAGGCCCGCTTCGGCACGCTGTGCGAGGAGCGAGCTGAGAGTGTCGCGGGTGTTTGCTGCGGGGCTGCAAGCGCCGTCTGCAGGAGTGACTTGAGCCCCTGGTCCCGGTCCCTCCCTTGGGCTGGCCGCGGCGGTCACTGGGCTCTGCGGGCGGCTGGGGCATAGAGGACCCGCTGTCACCAGGCGTCCCCTCCGCGCAGGACGTCGCCTCGGGGAAATGCCCGTCGCTCAGCCTGGACATCTGGCGAATTCTGTCCGTTTGTACCTGGAGACCCCCAGGTTTCCTGTCCCTTAGTCCGTCTCCCTTCCACGAGGCTTCCTAGGCGCGGGAGGAGCCCCGAGAGGTCAGAGTGCACAGGTCCCTGGACACAGCGCTGGGCTCCACGCTGTCCAAGGCCGGCTCCGCCCGGGCCTGCCGCCCGCAGCTGCCCGGAGCTGCCAGGCCTGGAAGCTTGTTGGTCAGCTGGGTTCCCACTGCTTTCTCACAGAGGCAGCCTCTTGGTTCTTGTCCTTATTTTTGTGTCATGTACACAGTGCCCTAGAGATTGTGGCCGGAATGTGGCTGTGAGCCTTCCCTGGGGAGGGCCGCCCACGAGGCCAGGGCGCTGATGTGCCTCCCCAGTGGCCACAGGCGCGGCCGGACCCTGACTCCCAAGTCTTGTGTGGACGTCACTGGGCCGGTGAGAGGGCGGGGGGCCCGGCACCGAGAGGTCAGGCAGTCGCGGCCTTTTCACGGCCTCCTGGACTGAGGGGGGCAGAGGGTGAGCAGGTGGGGCTGGGGGCCTCGCCCTGGCCGCCCGTCCACCAGCCCAGGGTGGGGGAGGGCACCGTGGGAGGGTCCCGCAGAGGCGGGGAAGACCCGGGGTGGTGGTGGTTGAGCCGCAGCTTCTGTATTTGTGAGGCCAGTTCCCTGTCCACATGTTTCAAGTTCGTTTTCTGAGCAGCTCGTGTCTGCCTTTCACTTCGTCCTTTTTATTCGTGCTTTAGTTTCCCCCAAGTTGAATAAACAGACCGTGTCATGGTAGACGTACTCTGTCTAGTCTGCTTTAACCTGTTCGCTTCTCCCGGCCGACTGTCGTGTGAGCGTATTGCTTTAGGCGAACGTGGAAGGTGATGAATGTAAAAACCGCACGTGGCGGGTACACCCATCTCTTGCGGAGGGGACGCTGTTACCGCTGTGGGTGGCACTGTGGGTGGAGGTGTGCCCAGTGGCCTCGGGGCCGTGCTCTCTCCCCTCTTCTGAGAAGGTCAGTGCCGGGGTCAGGCGAGGTGCCAGACACGCAGGGTCCAGGGCACGAGGCATGAGAGAGGCTGTGTTCGTAAGGCCCCCGCAGCCCTGTCGCTGAGGTCACCACGGGCTCTCGCTGGTGAAATGAGGGTCCCCGGGCACTGCAGGCCGCCCAGCAGGAGACACCCCGGTGGTGCCATCCTGGCTGTGCGACCTGGTGACGGCCCCCCCAGCCGGTGTCTGGGCCTCCAGAGAGACCCAGAGACAGGTGGCCGTCCACTGCAGAGTGGACTCGCCAACCCCGAGACCCAGGAGTCAGCCTTCCTTGTCACCATCTCTTTCAGCGCACGGCTTCTTGAGGAAGGAGGGGGGTGGCATGGATTCAGAGGCCTTGCACATCCTCTCCCGCTGCCCAGGACCGGCCCCTTCACACTCCAGACGCTGCCCTCAGCTTCCGGGCCCCGCACCATCCCGTCTGGTCCTGGTTCCCCAATCCCCTCTCTGTCCTCCAAGCATTTCGTGAGGACAGACCTCGTGTGTCTGTGTTTGTCGGTTGTGCCGGGTCCTTGGGGGTCAGTCGGGTCCAGGGGGCTCCCGCATTGCTGGGGAGATGATTTCGGGGCGTGACTTTCTTCAGTCTGCCTTCTGGGGCCCCCATACTCAGAGGGTGGGCCTCCTGACTGGTCCCCTCTTTCCCTTTGTCGGTTCGCAGATGGAGGATCTTATCCCTGGGTGCTGGGGGTCTGGTTTTGGGGACGTTTTCTTTGTCTTGCATCGCCTGTTTCCTCCAAACTGCTTCCTCTTTTGGGTTATCCTCACTGCTGCCTTACGTAGAAGATGCTGTCCCCAGGTGTTTGGTAACGTTGGGACGCCTGCCTGCGTTTAAGACGGGGACCCAAAGGCCGATCGGCGGCCCCATGTGCCTGGGTGTGGCCCTTCGGCCGTGAGCTTTTTGTGGGGTGCTGGGACCCCCCAAGTCTTCACCCCCAGTTCCACAGAGAGGCCTCTTCCAGTGCTGCCTGGGGAGGCTGGGAGTCCAGACGGGGTGCCGACCCTCAGGTGGCCCCCGTTTCCACATGTGTCCTACTCGTGGTGGACCCCCCCCCCCGTCCCCCCAGTCCTGTGGTGTCCACCGGGCCGGCCTCCGCCCGTGGCGGGTGAGGAGGGCCTTGGCTCGGCCAGGTCGGCCGCAGTGCATGTCTGGGTTCCTCTCCTCGGCTGGAGCCCAGGCTGGACCCGCACCCGGGTGCTGGGCTCCAGGGGCTCCGGGCAGCTGGGGGCTCCCGCCTGGGCTGTGGCCGTGGCCTGTGGGCAGGGCCAGCTCTGGTCTCGAGCATGGACACTGGGCTGTGCTTCCAGGAAGAGACCTGACGAGCCTGCGGCTGGGCCGGGCCGGCCGTTTGCTGGCAGGATGGTGTCTGTTCTTGCAGAAGCTTGCGGCTCAGTCTCACGGGGCCTCTTCGCTCCAGCCGCGGGGGGTTGAGCGTGAGCTCTTGCCTGCGTCAGTTGGGTGGTCTGTGGTGGGCGCGTCCCCTAGGCTGTTTTGCACACAAGGTGAAAGACCCTCTAAAACTGAGGGCCCCTGATTCAGAACTCAAAGTTTTCACCTTTGATTGTTTTTGTAAAATTTATTTATTTATTTATGTTTAGCTGCGTTGGGTCTTCGTTGCTGCGCGTGGGCTTTCTCTAGTTGCGGCGAGCAGACCCTACTCTTCGTTGCGGTGCACAGGCTTTTCATTGCGGGGGCTTCTCTTGTTGCGGAGCGTGGGCTCTAGGTGTGCGGGCTTCAGTAGTTGTAGCACGTGAGCTCAGTAGTTGTGGCGCACGGGCTTAGTTGCCCCACCGCCTGTGGGATCTTCCTGGACCAGGGATCGAACCTGTGTCCTCTGCATTGGCAGGCGGTTTCCTAACCACTGTGCCACCAGGGAAGTCCTGACCTTTGATTTTGAAAAGATATTTTCTGTCCATCTGCTTAGATGCAGGTCACCGTCAGACCAGAGCAGGACCGTCCGGCAGCGAGGGTCACACGTGTCAGGTCAGGCCCGGCCCTCTGGAGCTTTGTGACGCCCCTTTTGGGCTCTTCAGTGTGAAGTGTCAGTGGCTTCGAGCTGTGCGTGGCCTGAGCCGGGAGTGTCCAGAGCTGCCGCATTCACGCTTGAGCCGCAGTTGTGGTCGTAGGCGGGCCTCCGTCCTGGCCACCGAGAGGACCTGTGGGCCGTGGTCCTCCCGCCAGCTGTCAGGTTACTACCGTCTGGGTAGGGCTTCGACTTCCGTGCTCTGAATCAAAAGGAGAATTTTATAGGTGGAGATGTGAGGAAGGACACGTCGGCTTCTGCTGCTGTGGGTGGAGGGCCGGGCCCGCCGTGCTGTGGGGTCTGCGTACGAAAGTGACCTTGACTGTGGCGTCCGCCTTGATTTGAATGAAGAAGAAATTATCTCACGCGTCCTCATTTTGTGACCGGGGCTTGTGGCCAGTTGTCAGATCTTCAGGGACTTGATTCTTCAGTGTTACTTCTTGGTGGCTCACTCTTTACAGTAGGACAACAGCCGAAATAAGGCCGTTGGTCTGGTGGAGCTGAGTGGCACCCCCGAAAGCGCTGGTTCCAGAGGGAGCTGCGTGTGTGGTTCTGTGGGGCCTGTTCCAGGGAGACGTGTGTCCAGGAGCCTGACCGCGGGAGGCCTGGGGGCACCCTCGCCCCGTGGCCGCCACCCCCCCCGACACGTCGCCACGTCGGATTCTGCCAATGCCCTGAGAAGCCCCAAAACACGTGGTGACGTGTCTGCGGGGCAGGGTGGGCAGCCCAGGGGTGACGCCTGGACACGCCGTGGACAGCACGTGGCGCTGCACGAAGCTGCGGGACCAGGAGTTCAGGGAGGGACCAGCGGCAGAGCAGCTCTCAGGGGCGCGGGGTGGGGAGCTGCCCGCCAGGCTGGAGGGGGTGGAGGCTCAGGGGAGGCCCCCTGTGTAGAGTGTGCGTCTCAGGCGTTCTAAGGTGAGGACAGTCGCGGCGTGTCGGTGTTGAAAGCGGAACCATTGGAAGAGGGAGGGCTGAGGGGAGAGGAAGGTGGGCCCCGGGGGTGGCTGTGGGGCTCGCCTGGCAGGAGCTGGGGGCCCTGGCGGGGGTCCCCTGAGGCAGGCTGTGGAGGCGGGCGCCGGCTGGGCTGACAAGCGGGGCCGTTGTTGCCCGAGGACCCCGGACCTCCGGCCAGTCCTTCCGCAGGTATTTGATGGGATCGTGGACACACCTCCGGCCTCGAGTCCCCGGGCCCCTGTCCCCCATGAGCCGGGTCTCAGTGGGGCCATGGCCCTGGGCAAGGCAGGGGCGCGGGCAGGCAGGGCTCTGAGAAAGTGGCCCTGAGGGTGGGAGGGCGTGTGGCGGGGCCCAGTGGACCGAGGGCGCCTTCTGTGACCTCGGGGACCCCTCTTGGTGGGATGCCACCTCCCCTGTGGCCTTCTGGAGATGCTTCAAGCCCGTGTCTTTTCTGTTGCAGACGTTAAAAAATTCAAAAAGCCTTTGCTCCCTCGATTATGAAGACGAGGATGAGGAAGACGCCCAAGTGAAGACAGCCGTGTCCTCCCCGTGCGACCCGCACGGCCCCATGAGCACCGCTGCGCCCAGCCCCGGCGACGCCGGCCCCAGCCCGGGGGTCTGGCGGGGGTGGGTGGCCGGTGAGGGCGAGGGCGGGAGTGGCGGGGACCCGAGTGACTGGGACAGCGCTGGGGAGGAGGGCATCTTCCCCCTGGGCCGCGGCGAGCTGGACCTGGAGCAGATCGAGAACAACTGACCGGCAGGCGGGGGAGCCCCGGCTCTTCCCTGCGAACGCGCTGTTTTGAACTCGAGGTGTCGCTTTGATCCAGTCTTTCCTAAAGAAGTGTTCTGCGTTTTTACGGCGTTTACGGTTCCGAGAAAGCGTCTCTGTTTTGAAGTGAATTTTTGTGAGGGCATTCTGTTAACAGGGTCTGTGCACAGACCCTGGGGTGGGTTTGCGTTCCTTTGGTGAAATGCCTGCTGTGAAGGGCACTGCGCGTGGTTCAGCTGCTCGGAAACACCGGGCGCGTGGCCAGCCCCTCTGTGGACGTGGTCGTTGTGTGCCGGGCTGTTTGGAGCAGGGCCGCGTCGCTGGGGACTTGGGACGGGCCGTGAGGACGTGGTCCTGGCAGCCCTGCTCTGTCACTTCAATAAAAGGCATTCATTTGCTTTGCGGTGTGGCTTCTCGCTCGCTTTTCTCCCCAGGTCACGTAGGCCTGGTTGGCCTCGCGTCTCTTTTTGTTCATTCTAACAATAAAATCATAGGTTTTCTACCAAACACGTTGATCTAAGGAACTTTGGGTAAGAGGAAGGATTTGCGATAGCGAAAGGAGACGTTTATAATCTTTGGAGAAATATTCCTGCTTTTCTTTCCTGAGAAAATGGTCGTGGGGCCCTGTTGTTAACTGGAAGCGCCTTCTGAACTGGTTTGGGCTTAGCTGGGGGCCGGGCAAGGCTGGGAAGCGTGCTCTTCCCCATGGGCCCCCCATTGGCCCTGCCCTGCAAGGTGGGGAGCAGGGTCTTTGAGTGCTGTGCGGCCGCCTGCCGGGCACCCACCCTCCTCTTGCCTCTTGGGAAACTCAGCAGCACCTGTTCTGACACAGTTACTTGCAGAACTGAAGTGGCGGTAAAGCCTTCTTTTCCCATCAGTGTCGAAGAGATCTTTCTTCTCTTAAAACCTCGGCGGCAGCCTGCGGGCCCCGCTGTCCTCAGAGGCACAGTTGGGCTCCTGGTTGCTCTCCTGGGGAAGTGGGGGGCGGGTGGATGTCTGTGCCGCAGACAGATGCAGAGGGGCCTCCTGCCTTTTCTGAACTGGGGTGTCACCTGGACAGCGGGGATTTGGAAGCTGCCTGGGTTTTCTTGTTTTTTTGGTTTTTTTTTTTGCAGTACGTGGGCCTCTCACCGCTGTGGCCTCTCCCGTTGCGGAGCACGGGCTCCGGACGCGCAGGCTCAGTGGCCATGGCTCACGGGCCCAGCCACTCCGCGGCATGCGGGATCCTCCCGGACCGGGGCACGAACCCGCGTCCCCTGCATCGGCAGGCGGACTCTCCACCGCTGCGCCACCAGGGAAGCCCTTTTTTGGGCTTTTCTTGGCGACGCCGCGCAGCGTGTGGTATCTTAGTTCCTTGACAGGGATTGAACCCTTGTCCCATGCAGTGGGAGTGTGGAGTCTTAACCACTGGACCTCCAGGGAAGCCCTGGAAGCTGCCCAGGTTTATCTGAAAGAGAAAAGAACAAAAATAAGTTGCCGAGAGGGCCGGGGTGGGGGCGAGACGGGAAGGTGGCTGCAGGGGATGTGGTGCTGGTGGTGTTGGGATGGCTGGAGAGCCCCCAGGATGGCTCTTCAGCAGGGGCTGGAGGAGGGGACCCTGGCTGGCAAAGGCTACTGTAGGGCCCAGGCGGGGAAGCGCGGGAGAGGGTCGGCGACGGCAGGGGCAGTGCTGTGTGCAGGAGTGAGCCCAGCCGGGCCCAGCCCCGGGGGGCCCTGGGCAGGTGGCGGGCGGGCAGGGGAGAGCTCCCCACAACCCTGTCCAGCTGGGCCGGCTGTGGGTCTCCAGGCCGAGCACATCTGTGTCACTCCAAGCTGCTCGGGGTCAGCCTGCAGGTCTGGGCGGCCGCAGAGGGGCGTCTTAGGAGCCCAGGTGAGCACCGCTGCTCTGCAGCTCCCAGCCTCCTGACCTCTTCCAGGTGAGTGCCTTGTGACCCCCATGCTGGTTGCCCCCAGATAGTAAAGGCCTTGGATTTGGAGGGTCACGTACAGTCTTCTCCCCGCAGAAGTGGAAAATCCATCTGAGCTCTCTCGGGCAGTCACCGTTCAGGGGTCGCTTGCTGGTGCCTGAATGCGGGGAATTAAAGGATAAAGTCAAAGACAGAAGGAGGAATCGATGGTAAAGTAAGAGCAGAAACGAGGGAAGCGGACAGAGCCAGAGCGAGGAGACAGAGCCAGAGCGAGGAGACGGGAGTGTTGCCTCTGATGGACTCAGGTGACGGGCCGAGCGGGACGGAGCCCAGAGGGACAGTCAGGGGCGACGAGAGGACGGAGCCTGAGGGCAGCAGGGCCACTGCCGATGGTGAGAGGGCGAGGTGGGCGGCGGGGAGGAAAGGGCGAATTCCCAGGAAAATAGTGCAGAAGCCAGTGCCGGAAGTCAGAACCCAGGGCTCGTCCTGCAACCACTGAACAAAACGGGCCGTGGCTGAGCATCTTCCTGCAAAAACCACACCCACCCCAGAAGACTTTGGGCAAATCCTACAAAATACCCAAGATGGAGGAGATTCCAGTTGGAGAAGACACGCCCCCGAGAATCCAGTGTGGCCAGGGAGGCCCTGACACGACGACGGCGTGGAGGGGCGGTGGGGGTGGGGTGGAGCTCAGCGGTGGTCGGGGTCAAGGGTCAGAGCGGTCAGGGTCGAGGGCAAGCAGGGTCCGTCTCCTGGCCTCCACCCCAGGCCTCCGGACAGCAGGGAGAGGGCCCTGGTCCCCTCACAGTGGCCACCAGCCCGTAGGTGCCAAGCCCCTCCTCCCTTTCTCCGGGCCCCCTGACCTTGGCCCCCTCCGCCACCCCACTACTGAGCTGGGCCCCCCTCCCGGGGTGCCCGCAGCCCGTGCCGACCGTGGGCCTCTGCCCTGGTGTCGAGTGGGAGGGGAGGTGCCTGCCGATCATGCGCCTTTCCCTATTTTTCTGCAGCTGTGGATATAGCTTTTAAAAACCTATTTAAGTTGATTTTGGTAATTTATATCGTCTTAGAACGTTGTCAGTTTCATCAAGAATATCCCATGTACTAACCTGTCACTTTTAATCCGGGCTCTCTGGTCCCCTCTTCTGGGCCCGCAGGGCGTCTGGGTTCTCCCGCTCTGTTGATTAGCCTGGTCAGACGTTTGTTTATTTTATTTATTTATTTTGAGGAACCAGCGCTTGGATTTACTTTTGAGTTCCCCCATTTTCCTCGTTTCCAATTCATTAATCCGCCTTTATCTGTACTCCTCGCTCCTGCCTCCCGCGGATTTACTTTATCGTTCTGTTTTCCCTCCTTGTGTCGAATGTTGAGCTCATTTATTTTCAGTCTCTCTTGCTCAGTAATAAAAACATTTAAGGCTGCGAATTCTCTGACAACTTCCTGAAGCTGGCCCCGGGGATGTGCAGTCTCTCTCCCAACACCTGTAAAATCCTCTGTCACGGCAACTTTCATTTGCTCTCTGACCTAGGAGTTATTTAGGAGAGTAGCTTTGAATTTCCAAATCGTCTGGCTTCTTTTTTAGATCCTTTTAGCAATTTTTAGTGTCACTGCATTGGTTTAAATAATGAGGCGTATAAATGCCTCACCGTTTGGAATGTGGTGAGGCATGCTCGCATGTGTGTACCTACGTGCACACATATGCAAGCGTGCACACCCACGTGCCCACACATGAACCTGCGTGCACCCACACGTGTGCACCTGTGGGCCCACGTGTGTGTATGTGCATGCCTGGGTCTGTGTGCCTGCCCACGTATGGCCGTATACATGTGGGATGTGTGTGTGCATGCATGGGCGTGTATATGCACGTGTGGGGCTGTGCCCACGTGCACGTGTGTGCACGCACACGTGTGGGGAATGTTATGTGGTTTCTGGCCGGGCGAGGGCTGTCCAGTCAAGTGTGTCCAGGAGGGGACTCAGGCCTCGTCCACCCTCCAGTTTTGTCCACCCGGTCCTGGGTCTCTGGCTGAGGTCTGGGCGCTGGAGCTGGCATCCCCAGATGCTCACGGCGACATCCCTGATCTCGTGCCCCTTGCTGGGTCTCGACGGCCAGGACTGCTTGTTAACAGGCTGAAAAGACACCTTGGAGGCCCCCGGGCAGGCGGCCTGGGAAGGGCTTGTTGGGGATCCTTGTGCTGGTGGCAGAGGGTGGGGCTCGTCCTGTGGCCCCAGGTCCTCCCTCCAACCCCAAAGACAAGGAGCAGAGCGCGGGGAAGACCCGGGAGATTCACAGGAAGTCCAATTTTATTCCTAGTTCGCTAATGATAAAAAATCATGAACGAACGTTGAATTTTCGTTTATTCGTCAGTTGAGATGATCATACGATGTTTCTCCTTTAATCTGTACACGAGTTTTCTAGGGCAGCTGCAGCAAATACTACAGACTGAGGAGGGTGCGTTGGGGGCCTCAGACAACAGGCATTTGCTCCCCCCAGTCCTGTGGGGGCTGCGAGTCCCATTTCAGGGTGTGCACGGGGATGGGTCCTCCTGAGGCGGCCTCTCCTGGGCGTGCAGACGGCCACCTCCTCCCCGTGTCCTCACAGGGTCGTCCCTCTGTGTGTGTCTGTGTCCTAATCTCCTCCTCCTATAAGGACACCAGTCAGATTGGATCAGGGCCCACCCTTGGGACCTCATTTTACATTATTCACCTCTTTAAAGACCCTGTCTCCAATTTTTTTTTTATTGTGGTAAAATACGTATAACATAACATTTACCGCGTTAACCATTAAAAAAAATTTTTTTTATTGGGGTATAGTTGATTTACAATGTTGTGTTAGTTTCAGGTGTACAGCAAAGTGAATCAGTTATACCTATACATATATCCACTCTTTTTTAGGCCATATAGGCCATTACGGAGTATTGAGTAGAGTTCCCTGTGCTCTACAGTAGGCCCTTATGAGTTACCTATTTTATATACAGTAGTGTGTCTATGCCCATCCCAGTCTCCCAATTGATCCCTCCCGCCCTTACCCCCTGGTAACCATAAATTTGTTTTCTACATCCATGACTCTACTTCTGCTTTTAAGTGCACAGTTCAGTGGCATTAAGTACATTCGCGTTGCTGTGGAGCCGTCACCATCCATCTCCAGAACTTTTCCATCTTCCCAAACTGAGCTCTGCACCCATTAAACACTAACCTTCCGTCCCCCTCCCCCGGCCCCCAGCATCTGCTTTCTGTCTCTATGGATCTGACTCCTCTAGGGACTCATATAAGTGGAATCACACAGTATTTTTTTTTTAACTGACTTACGTCACTGAGGATAATGTCCTCAACGTTCATCCATGTTGTAGCAGGTGTCAGAATCTCCTTCCCTTTTAAGGCTGAATAACATTCCACTGTGTGAATGGACACTTGGGTTGTGTCTACCTTTTGCCTGTTGTGGGTAACGCTGCTATGAACATGGGGGTACAAATACCCCACTGAGACCCTGCTGTCAGTTCTTTTGAGCGTGTGACCAGAAATGGAATTGCCGGGTTCAGTGGTGACTGTTTAGTTTTTTGAGGAGCCTCCACACTTTTCTCCAGCAGCTGCGCCATTTCACGTTCTGCCAGCCGTGCACAGGGCTCCAGTTTCTCCACATCCTGGCTGACGCTTGTTTTCTGTTGTCTTTTTTGTTTTGTTTTTTTTTTTAATGTTGAGCCGCCTTCTAATTTATTTATTTTTATTTTTGGCTGTGTTGGGTCTTCGTTTCTGTGCGAGGGCTTTCTCTAGTTGTGTCAAGCGGGGCCACTCTTCATCGCGGTGCGTGGGCCTCTCACTGCTGTGGCCTCTCTTGTTGCGGAGCACAGGCTCCAGACGCGCAGGCTCAGTAGTTGTGGCTCACGGGCCCAGTTGCTCTGCGGCATGTGGGATCTTCCCGGAACGGGGCATGAACCTGCGTCCCCTGCGTCGGCAGGTGGACTCTCAACCACTGCGCCACCAGGGACGCCCTCGCCTTTATTTTTGAAGGATAGTTTTGCCATACATGGAATTCTAGTTTGTCTCGTTCTTTCTTTAGAGAAACAATTCCATTGTCTTCGGGCTTGCATAGTTTTTGGTGAGAGGTCAGAAGTGATTTTATTTTGAATCCCTGTAAGTGATGTGTCTTTTTTCTTTTTTCCTGGAAGGTTTGAGCTTTTCTCTTTAGTTTTGGTTTTCAGCAGTTGGCCACACCTAGGAATGGTTTTTCTTTGTATTTATCTTGCACGGTTGCTGCTGTTTCAGCCAGCTTCTGAACTCAGTGGGTTGTTAGATTTTTTGCTGTAGTCTTCTCTCTTCTGCCCTCTGGGCCTCCAGCTCCATGCCTGTTAGACGCTTGATAGTTTGGACTGTCGACCAAGCCCGCTGACCCCCCACCGCTGCAGGCAGACCCACCGTGCCAGACAGGTGCCCACCCCAGGTGCCCGTGAGGAAAGGCTCGTCGCTCTGTGTAACTCAATCCTTCAGGCTGCCCTGCAGGCGCTGCTTTTCCTGCGTCCCTGGCTTTAATGTGATGAGTTTTCTTGTCGGGAGCCGAGGGTTTCAACATCCTCTGCATTCTGACTAGAAGCGGACGTCACTGGGTGTATATTTTTACATCCTTTTGTGTTAAATCTTTCGGTAGCCTTGCATGTTAGGTCTTTGGTGAACAGACCAGAGTGGTTTTCTTAATCCCACCTCCAGCTTTACCTGGAGAATTAGGTGTTTTTTCACTTATTGTAAGTCTTCCGTCACTGGGTTCTGTGGCTTCTCCCTCTCCTGGTCGTGATGTTATGAGTTCTGTTTCTGCTCTGTAAGTGGGTGCCCCACCGTCATAATGAGTATCCTTACCTCGCAAAGTCTGAAGCTCACCCAGGTCTTTGCCTCCCCCCGCAACACCAGGACCTTGGTCACTTTAATTCCGGCCCTGCCCTTTTGGCTTTCTGTCCTCTTCTTGTGCACGGGCAGCCTCGTTTTACCCCCAGGACGTTGACAGTCCTGTCATGTGCTGTCAGTGGCTGTGGGTGTCCCCACGTATGTCCCACCCTGATGGCTCTTTGTTGCCCTTTGCACCGCACATGTTTCCTCGGAGTCACCCTCGGTCCTGCCGCCAGGGCTTCTCCAAGGAAACTTGCAAGCAGCCGGCTTCCCTCGGTGGGCCAGCTAGCCACAGCACCCCCACCATCTGTGGAGCCTGATGGAAGTGTGGGTGCGGCCCACAGTCAGCGTGAACCCAGGAGGCGGGGGTCATGGGGTGTCTCAGAGGCCGCCCTCTGCTCAATTAATGCCCTTTCAGCTCAGGGGAACTTTCTCTGGGTCTTGCATGTGCCCCGTGCTGGGACCCCTCCCCAGGGAGCTCCCCTTCAGCTGGGAACTCGCTCCAGGAACAAGAAACCACAGTGACAGATGACAAATGAGACCCCACAGCATTGCACGGACTGCAGTGGAGAGAGCGTGCTGTGGCATCTGGGATGAACACCAGCCTTGCCGCTCCCAGGCCGAGACCTGGGACATGTGGGGTGACAGAGACGCTTGCTGTGGGTGCCGCCGTGCGGGAGGGTCATGTCGTCCACACCTGCGCAGCCAGGAGCTCCCTGGGGCGAGGCTGTGGGGAGCCCAGGCGGGCACAGGTGGGCGGGCACAGGTGAGGGGCTAGAGGGGGGCTGGGGCCAGGCAGATGCAGCGGCCACAGGACCAAAGCCTTCCCTCTCCGGTATTATTATTTTAAAAGTCTTACACAATTAATTGCAAACATCTTTTTACTGTTAGTGCATGAGATTTATTGACTTAGGTATTAATTTCATATATTACTATACATCCAAGTTATCTCATTGTCTTTTTCTTTTAAATATGGAACGCTTCACGAATTTGCGTGTCATCCTTGCGCAGGGACCATGCTAATCGTTTCTTGTATCCCTCCAATCTAATTGTCTTTTGAAACTTGCTTTGAGGTGGAACTCACATGACATAAAATTAACCGTCTTAAAGTGGCAGTTACGACATTGACAGGGCTGTGCAGCCACCATCTCCATCCAGTTCCGAGGCATTTCACCCCGTGGCCCCAAAGAAGCCCCCTACCCTTGGCCATCACCCCACCAGCCTGCTCTGCTTCTGTGGATTTACCCATTCTGGACATTTCACGGAAATGGAATCGCACATCAGGGCCCATTGGTGCAGGAGAGGAAGAGGTCCTCGGGAGGCGGGGGACGGGTCCTGGGCTGAGTGTCAAGTGTCCACGAGGTCAAGGCTCGGCACCTGGCAGCCCTCGGGCCTGGCTGTTCCCGAAGCGAAGCGCGTCGGGCGGCGGAGGTGAGCAGGGACCGCACAGGCTGTCTGGCCCACGAGGGGGAAACGCTGCCTCTGGTGCTTTATGGAATCTGCGGACCCCGCGGTTGGTGCCCAGTTCTCCCAGTCTCCCAGCCCCGCCACCGACGCCTGGCTGGATGCGTGGCCGCCGCTAGCCTGGTTGTGCTCGCCGTCGACAGAAGGACACAGGGTGCTGGACCAGGGGAGGGAGGTCCAGGGCCCGGCCCCCGGGAGCCCCAGTTCTTTGGGCCCCAGCGTAGCATCCGTCCAATGGGGATTGACGCCCATTCTCCTGGCTTCCTGGGAGCACGGCCGCCTCGTGGGTGCAGCTCGGCTCAGGGCGGCTGGCAGGGGTGGCTGATGCCCTTGTGTGCGAGGCGTGGGTCCTCTGTCCTGCTGTCCTGGCACAGACCTCCACCAGCCCTGGCAGGCGGGCGGCAGGACACCCTGTCCCGTTAACAGATACCAAGGCCTCCTCCTTCAGGGGTGCTGGGGACACGGGGCAGCGGGTCCTCACTCAGGCCCAGGGCCTGGCTTCGCCTCCCAGCATAGTACCTCCTCTGTCTGAATGGACCCGGGGCGTGAGGGCGAGGCGGGGTGTTGAGGGTGTGAGCGGCCACGGTTTTTGCCCCTCTGTCGTGGTTTTGGCCTTTGTGGGGGGGCCCTGATCTCAGAGCTGCCTTGGGTGGCCCAGGTGGGTCTGTGTGGTGAGGACAGCCACGGCAGCCCTGGGACTACCAGGGACTCAGGGCTGGCTCCCTCCTCCCGGGGGGCTGGCTTGGGCCTGAGACACTTGCTCTGGGAGACCCCAGTATGCCCTCCATGAAAGCCGGGTGTGGGCAGGGCTGCCCTGGGCGTCGGGCTCCCGTCTGCCAAGGGTCCACTCTGTGCCGGGCCCGGGCGGTTCTCCAGGGGCTGTGGGGGAGGCTGCAAGGTGGACCTGACGGATGACAGGCCAGTGCACAGAGGGGCCTCTGGGGGGGCGGAGCCTGTGGCCTGGGGGGCTTTGTCCCTTCATGGGTCCAGGGAGGGAGAGGCTGGGCCTCACCTTGTCAGGCAGTGTCTGCCGCCTAGGGCTCCCCGGCCCATCCCACCCGCCCCCCCGCAGCCCTCCGGACCCGGCTCAGAGACCCCGGACCAGGGCAGGGAGGGGCAGGGCTGCCCCGGGGCTCTGCAGCCACACAGGCCCCCCACAGTCAGGGCTGTGCCGCAGACGGCCCCCGAGATGCTCACTGTGCAGCCGGTGATGCCCCAGCTGCTCACGCTTGGATGCGGGTGCGCCCAGAGCAACGGGGATCACAGGCCGGGGCCGGCGGGGGCGCCTCCCTCCCCATCCTCCTGAGGGCGTGGGCTGGGGCCGAGGGCCCGAGGGGAGCAGCTGCGCGTGGGCATCGCACTGTGGCTGCCCAAGCTGGGCGGGGGTCTTGGATCGAGGCCTGTTTCTCAGCTTGAAGCCTGAGGGTCCAGACGCTGGACGCTCTCAGTGTGTGGGGCTAGGGGTCCTGGCCTCACGGGGCGACCGGGACGCTCGTGCAGGGATTGGAGGATGGACGCTCACCTCCCCACAGCTGGCGGGGCCAGGTGGCCCTAGACCGAGGCAGTGGCTGCTGTGCCCAGAACTCAGCCCCACCCCCTTGGTCCCCAGCTGCCCTCTGGCTGGGCCTCTGGGGTGCATGGTCCAGGCCCGAAGAGGGGCTCTACTTCCACTGGCCAGCTCCTGGAGGCCCCTGTGGCTGGGTGGTCCTGCGGTGGCCGGAGGCTCCACCTGCACTGCCCCTGGCGGTCGCTGGGTGGCAGCAAAGATTGCCACTGGCAGTGGCTGAGACCTCAGCCTGCCCGGCCTGTGGGCGAGCCTGCGGGGGTGGGGGGGGGGGGGGGGGGGGGTGGCGGGTGGTCTGGAACCTGGGGTGGGAGTGGAGGTGGCGCAGACCCTGGGGCCCCGGGTGTGGTGGCGATGGTGCCCCCCGGTCAGTCCCCCCACTTCAGTGTCCCTCAGGGCTTCTGGTGGCTCCTTCTACTTCCCAGAGAGGGCTGAGTCCAGGAAGGGGATCAATGCCGTTCGTTTCCCCAAAGAGCGCTGGCCACCCTGGGGAGTGTGGACAAGATGAGATGCCCCCTCCCCAGGGAGGCCAGCCATCCAGGAGGCTTGTCAGGAGTGCAGGAGCCCAGGGTCGGATGGGGCAGGTGTGAGCTGTGGGTGTGCCCCGGTGGCTGTGGGTGTGGCCCCAGTGGCTGTGAGCGTGGCCCCAGGGCTTACTGAACCCAGCGCTAGTCAGTGGACACTGCAAGTTACAGATGGGGCTCTGAGCCCAGAGAGGGTGCAGGACTCGCCTAAGGCCACAGAGCTCACACAGCCGAATCCCCCCAGGGGCCACTCCACGGTGGGTGGGTTGCCAGGGGGAGCCCGGGGAAATTGAGGTTCAAGCCCCAGGCTCCCACCAACCTGCTGCGTGACCTTGGGAGCAGCCACCCCACTGAGTGGAGACCCTGGGAGGGACCAGCGCCCAAGGTGAGGGCCTGGGACCCCCCTTTTCCTGGGGCTCCGTCCCTCACGCCCTCTCTCCACGTCCCGGCCTCGGCCTGGCTGCAGCCCCTGGCTGCTTGGCCCAGCCTAGACCCTGGCTCTGTCTGGCCAGTGAGTTTGGCACAGGTGACGGGAGGGGCGAGTAGCATATGGGACCCAGGCCCGGTGGGGTGGGTGGGAGGGGCGGAGGGCGGGGTGGGCCCCTCAGGGTCCCCTCGGTCTGGGGCCCCTGGTACCATCGATCCTGCAGTTATTGGAGGAGTGATGTCGGCACGTACCTCTCCTGGGAAAACGTGCGTCTGCAGACATTTCACCTGCACCAGCTGTCCGCCGGTGGGCGGAATTAGTCAAGAACAGTGCCACTGCTGAGCAGCTGCTGTGGTCTCGGCAGTGCCCTGGGGTCAGAGGTGGAGCTCGTGTCCCCTCCACCTGCTGGGCCAGGTGGGCCCTTTGTCCCCGGGTACTTGGCCCACGGGGACCTGGGTGGCTGGGTTTCCCGGCCAGGCACTGACCAGGAGGCCTGGGGGCGCGAGAGGTAACAGCTGGGTCGGGGGGACCCTCGGGGGCTTGGGGCCTAACAGTGCACGGGCAGAAGTGGCTGGGGGACATGAGGCCCCCCTCCTGCACCAGGCCCGGGAGAGGCAGCGGGCCCTCCCCTTGAAGGTGGGCTGGGTGGGGGTGACTGTCCGGGTCTCCCCAGAACCCCTGGTGGTGCCCCAGTGCTGACCGCCAAACACTACCAGAAACCGAAGCCCAGGGATAGCCCCCACGGGTCCCCAATCCCCCAGCACGAGATGCCCACCCAGCCCTCCCCATCACATCTCACCCTGACTGCCCACCCCCCCCCTTCCTGTGAAATTACTTGAACTTGGCACTGACAGCCTCCTGGCTGCCTCCGAGGGTCCTGACCCCTCCTCACTGCCCCCCCCCCACCCCCCGCCAGCCTCCACCTCCCTCTACCAATCCCCGCGTTGCCTCGGGCTCTCCCCGGCCCTGACCGCACGCGCTGAGACCCTGGATGGCGGGTTCCTCTCAGCCGTGAGCGATGTCCCCGAGCAGTTCCTGCAGGAAAGGTGTGGGTAAGAGCCCATGGCAAGGAATATTCCGCCTGGCATCTGGGACCCCAACCCCAGGACCCAACCCCAGGGCCAGCCTTCCCTTGGAGAGGTCCGCAGATGGCCGGTGCCCTGCAGCGGGGCCGGGGGGCCAGGCCAGCCTGGCTCTGTCGCCTCCCTCCTTTTTGGAGGGCTCTGTTATTGCTTCTGAGGATGTAAAAAAGTCCCGTCTGCGGGGGCCTGCGGTGGGCATCTCCCTGAGGGTCCTGCCCGGAATCCTGATTCCCCCAGACCCCACTCTGGCAGCTGAACGGTTTGCCGGTGCCCCTGGGCCCGTGGCATCTGCCTCTCAAACTCCATTCCCTCACTGAGTGGCGGGTCCCCGTGTGTCCCTCGAGCCCTGCTCCCCTGTCACCTGGGGCCTTGGAAGCTTTTCCCAGTGCCACCACGGCTGAGATGGGACACTGAACAGCTCGCACTCCAGCTGCCTGGCTGTAGCGGGGCTGCGCTCTGGGAACCTGCCCTCTCTCTTTGTATGTGGAAGACAATTCACTGACTCTCCCGAGGGGCCTTGGGGCGCCTGGCCTGCAGCACCCTGGGTGGGGGTTGCCGCCACCCCATTTCATGGACAAGGAGATGAGGCCTGAGGGGGTGGGCGGACGTCCAGGCATAGACCCGAGCGGACGGTGCTCACCCGCCCTCGCCCCGCCAGCCGCTCCCCGTCCCGCGGGCAAAGGGGTTTCTCTGCTCCTTGGTGACCGGGGGGACCCGGCAAGGAGGTGGCTGGCTATCCCTGCAGACAGGGATCCGGACAGTCGGACAGGCTGCCCGCAGCTGGCCGGGAGCTGCCGAGGCAGGGAGGCCGGGCCTGACACCCCTTCCCTGGGTCCTCGGGTGTCCTGGGGTCCCTGGGAGGGGATGCCCCGTCTGCCAGGCTGGGGGCTGTACCAGTCGGGCACCAAGCTTCTCAGCGGCCACCGGAGACGGAGCCCATCAGCGCTGCCCCCTCGACTTTTTTCTCCTCCCCAATTAATTAATTTAAATTGACCATTAAGTCAGCTGAGTTTTTGATTGATATTTTCATTAGCAGCCCTGTCCGACGCCCTAGGAATGTATGGTAATGTCCAATCTGCAGCGGCCGCGCTTCTCCAGCCGCGCTGAGTTATGGCTGGCACGGCGCGCGTCTCCCAGGGTAATTTGAATTCAGATGAGCTGCCTGCCGCAGCGTTCCAGAGCCTGGCGGCCGGCCGCTGACGGATGGCACTCGGGTTACCACAAGGTCACTGGCGCAGCCACCACCCTCTGCGGGAGGGGCCGGCGGGCCTTGGGCGCCCGGGAAGGTGGGCGGCCAAGCGGACTCCGCGAAACTGGCGGACGGGAGCGCCTGTGGGAGAGCGCGGCCGCCGGCCATCTGCCTGCTGTCCGGGGAGGGCGCGGGGTGGGGGCAGCTAGACGCCCGCCCTCGCTGGCACCAAGGCTGCCCCTCCGCGGGAGGGCAGGGCGGGGGCCTCGTCCCTGGAGAGCTCTGACCAGCAGGTCCCGGAGAGCTCGGCCGGCCCCCTGGAGCTGCTGATAGAGGCTGGGATCTGCCTGCAGCCGTGCATCCCTGTCCTGCAGCGGGGGCTCCCAGGCCTGGTCACCGCCAGTCCCGAGAGCTGGACTTGCCTTACCCCGTGCTTCTCAGGGTGGGGAAGGGATGCCGGGCTGGTGGCCACGGCGGAAGGCCGTCCAGCTACGTGGCCGGGGCAGCTCACCTCTGTGCTCTGTGCCTCAGTTTCCTCATCGGTACCGTGGGATGACATTGGGCCTTCTCCTCGGCTTGGGGCGAGGGGCTCAGGCAAAGCGCAACTCCTCTCCAGGCCTCTCCACCCGCCTCCTGCTGACCTGCCGGGGAGGGGGTAGGACCTCCTGACCGGCCCCTCTCCTGGGCCCTCCAGGGCTAGGGTGCTGCCTGCTGACCCCAGGCCTAGGCAGGGGCTCCCAGGGGCCCTTGAGGCGCTTGGAAACATGGTGCCCGACACAGAGACCCCGAGGGCTGGTGTCTGGGCTGGGCCAGAACGAGGCAGAACATGCGTGGGTGGGATCTGCATGGCCGTCCTGGGGGACCACTGGGTCGGGGAGCAGGCCATGGGCAGGGGCTGAGAAGGAGCCCCACTGAAGGGCCGCTCCAGACAGATCTGCCTCTGGTCCAGGCGTCCAGGCCCAAGCTTGGACCGTCACAAGGGCTGGACAACGCGACCCAAGGCTGAGCTGTGTCCTGAGTCAGTGGACTGCAGAGGGTTGGCTGGACCTCGCCCCAGGCACCGTGACAGAGACGGTGCGAGATCAGAAGTTTGCCCCCATCCGTGGGTCCTGCTGGTCCCTGAAGACCCTGCTGGGGTCTCGGAGCTGCGGAGGCAGGGCCTTGGGACAGCCAGGGAGGGGGCATGAGTCCCGCCCGAGTCCCGCAGGGAGGAGTTGGCACTGGTCTGTGTCCTTGGCCAGAACTCTGTGGGGCTCATCCTGGCCCCTGTCCTCGCTCTCTGCTGGGTTGGGGGGCAGACTTGCCCCACAGGGCTCCCCCATCCCAAGTTTCTGGGCCTTCACCATCCTGGCCGAGCCAGATATCCTCTCTGGACCCCATTTCCCGATATTCCTTGCAGCTGTGTGCGGCCAAATAACAAAGGTCTGGCAAAGGAGATGTGAGTAAAAGTGCTGGACGGAGCTTTCGAGGGCTCCTTAAAAGTAGCTGACTCACCTGGGAAAAGCACCCCCTGTCCTTTGCGTTGCTTTTTTTCTGCTTCCTGAACAGAGGTGTGATGGCTGGGGCTCTGGCAACAGTTTGAACCACGAGGCGGCCTTGAGACCGAAAGCCATGCGCAAGGAGCTGGAGAAGAAGGACAGAGATGCCTGGGTCTCTGATGACTGTGGAGACCCAGACCACCCTGGTTGGCCACCTGCAACTCTTGTCTCATGAGAGACACGTGAACGCCTGACTTACCGAAGCCACTTTTGTTGTTGCTGGTAGTGTTTTGGTGGCGTATGAAGTCAGCGCAATTCCTGAGTGAGGCAGGAACCAAGGCGGATCCACCGTGTGTGGAAGCGGCTCCTAGAGAGGCCTCACTTGTTCCGGGACAGAGCAGAGGCTCGCAGGGCCAGTCCTGTGGGGCGTTCTACAGCGGGAGGGTCTGTTTCACCCAACAGCTGAGGTCAAGGTTACTTGGCTGTGGTCTATTACTGGAAAACACAGTGGCTTTTATGAGGCATCGACTTGTTTTTTTTTTTTTTTTTTTTGCGTTACACGGGCCTCTCGTTTGTGGCCTCTCCCGTTGCGGAGCACAGGCTCCGGACGCGCAGGCTCAGCGGCCATGGCTCACGGGCCCAGCCGCTCCGCGGCATGTGGGATCTTCCCGGACCGGGTCACGAACCCACGTCCCCTGCATCGGCAGGCAGACTCTCAACCACAGCGCCACCAGGGAAGCCCTCGACTTGTTTTTTAATACAATGTAAGGAAACGTGGGGACAGAGAAAAGGAGGCGGAGACAGGACGGTGGGTGGGAGAGGACAAGTGAGGTGGAGCTTCCCCCGAGCCAGCTGGGGAGGAAGGCCCCCCCTCGCCGGGTCCGCTCCGGCCTCCCCACCCAGCCCGCCCGTCTGGGCTCAGCCTGGCTGAGGGCCCTGTGCTCTGCAGTGTCCCTGCCCTCCACGTCGCCGCCCCCCCCCCCCCCCCCCCCCCCCCCCCCCCCGCCCCATCCCCGCTCCCGGGACCACGTGGGGCGCCCACGCGCGTTTGGATGTGGGAGCGCCCATCTCAAAATCACTTCCTCATGGGTCAGGGAGATGCCGGGGTCACCAGCCTGCGGGGTCTTCCCCGAGGTGCCGCATCCCCTCCCGGGGGTGCACTTGCGGGAGGGGTCCTCCTTTGCTCAGGTGCAGAGGGCAAGGCGCTGTCGGCCTCACAATGCAGGGGAAGCTAGGGAAGGTTGTGCCGGCCGCCTGCCCTAGAAGATGGGCCAAAGGAAATCCTCGCAGCAGACCAGAAGGAGCCCGGGACCTCAGCAGGAGGAGCGACGGGGACAGACCAGCAGAGGTGGGCGAACATGAAGGTCCCTGTCCCCCAAGTCCTCTGAATTCTGAGTGATGGTTGGAGCCAAACTGCACGCGGCCCACGTGGTTCCCAGTGAGCGGGAAGGAAACAGTGAAGATGACAGTGTTTCAAAGGGGGCAGGAGAGGACAGAAGGGGGCAAGGCTTGCGCACGTCTTGGGGGTACCCTGTGTCTGAATAACACCCCAGAAGCTCTGGAAAGGGACCCCCTCAAAATCACCAAGGTGAATCCGTAAACGACCCCCAAAGTCGAGGAGCAGCTCTCCTGCGCTTTTCCTAAACCAATAGCCTTGGCTTTCGGGTTAGACCCGTGACCTGTGTGGCATTAATTTGGGGTGTGCTACGAGGAAGGAGGGGAGTCCGTCTCTTTCCAAAGACTTTCCTTCCTCCATTAATAAGCATTGGTGTCTCGTCAAAAGTAAACACGCCACGTTTCTACACGTCCACTTCTGGATTCTTTTCTGTCCTGCTGTCTGTTGGTCCGTCTGTCCCACTGCAGCTTTGCAGTAAGTCTTGACATCAGTCTTTCCCTTCCCTTCAAAAATTTCAGGCCAGGTTTCAAACATGTTTTACAAAAGATGCCATTGGCACTTTGGTTGGGATTTTGTGCTAAAGCTACACCAGTTTGGGGAGAATTTCCATCCCGATGGGACTGAGTTTTCCAACCCGCAGACACAGTTGGTGTCTCCATTTACTTGCCTTTAATTTTTCTCCGTTATCCGTGTGGAGGTCTTGCGCATGTTTTGTTAAATTTATTCTCGTGTATTTTATTTTGGTGCTAATTTAAATAGATTAAAAATGTTCATTTTCTAATTGTTTACTAGTAGCTTGCAGAAATACAATTGCATGTTGTGTATTGACCTGTGACCTTGCTAACTCCATTTGTCCGTTCTAGGAGCTGTTTTCGGGATCCCTTCGTGTATTAGTTACCTGTTGCTGCATAACAAATTACCCCTAAAAACTTGTTTGCTTTAAGCTTTTTATGATCTCACGGCTTCTGAGGGTCAGTAGTCTGTGTGTGGCTTAACTGGGGGCCTCTGGCTCGAGGGCTCACGAGGTTGTAGTCAAGCTGCTGGCTGGGGCTGTGGTCTCACCTGACTCCCCCTGCCACCAGGCATGGCAGCTGCGCCCCCGGCGTGAGTGGGCCAGTTCGGAGGGTAAGGGGGGCGCCCCACAACGGAGGCCAGTCTTTTACAGCCGAATCTCGGAAGTGACGTTGTTCTGGCCCCCACGTCCAGCCTCAGATGCGGAGCTGAGAGTCTCCCATGCAGTTCAAGGAGCTTTTCCTTCCCAGTCGGTGCAAGGCCTGCCTCTTATGTTTTACTTTATTTTATTTTGTCTCATTTTTGTTTTTGGTCTCACTGTCCCCTGATATCCAGTCTCTCCTTCTTCCCTCGTTGGAGCCCGTCTCCCCGTCTTCCTGGGGTCCGGGTGGGGCGCCCCTGGGTCCAGCGCTCCAGGGAGGGTGAACGACAGAGCCAGGAGCCTGGCCCAATGGCCGGAGGCCCAGCAGCTCGAGCCTTGAGTTGCGGTCAGCTGGTCTCTGTCCTTCAAATGCCGGCCCCTGGCCCCTCCCCGGCCTGGGCACCTGCTGGCCTGTGTCTTCGCTGTGTGGCCGGCTCGGACGGGCAGGGCGAGGCGCTGGTTCTAGACAGATGGCGGTCTTCGGTATTTGCAGAGCCTGTCTTTGCGAGTCCGCCTGCTGGCAAAGGCCCGCTTGTCCCACCATCGGCAACGCTCGCGGCGCCTTCGAGGCTGTATGCGGATGGACGTGCACGGATGGACGGGCCCTGCCTTCTCGCTTCTGCTCACCCGTGAGCGAGCCCTCTTCCTGCCCCTCCGGGGCCGCGTTTCCGCTCCTGTGATTTCGGTGGTGATTCTGCGGCTTCCGCGGCCCCCGGCCGAGGGCTCTTCACATCCAGAGTCCTGAGTGCGCAAGGCCGGGACGTGCCCTGCCGAGGAACCCGTGTGCCGGGGAAGCTCCGTCCGGGCCGAGGGACAGCGCTGCCGGCCGCGTCAGTGCTTAACGAGCCAACGACGGTGTCTGTTCACTAAGTGGTCTTTTGTGTTGACCCATCGGGGAAAACGCCGTGCCGAGAGGCTGGCAGGAAGCAGCCCGGTGTTTCCCCAGGAGCCGGGGGTGAGCGCTTGCGGGTCCAGAGATTCCGAGCTTCCGGCGACGATAGAGCACGCTGGCCACGAGCAGCGAGGAGGCCACGAGCAGCGAGGAGGCCACGAGCAGCGAGGAGGGCCGCTTTGGCTCAGATGTGGCCTCTGGCTGTACGTCCCTCCTTTCCCACGGCCTTTGTGTGACAATCCATCTTTGGCTGCGTTCCCCCCGCCCCCAGTGTTCTGGGACGACTTCCACTGCCCTCATTCCTTCCCCTGGTGGCAGATGTCTGGCTGCTCCGACTCCGCAAACGTCAAGCCCGCCTGTGGCGGGGCTCCCGGGACCCTGGCGGTGCGGGCCCGGGAGTGGGGCTGCAGGCCCGGGATCCGCACGGGCTCTGGGACCTGCTGCGCAGCTGCTCCGGTGGCCGGGCTCTGCCAGCGTCGGCTCTGGGCTGACCTCAGAAGCCCACTATTCCGCAGGGCACCGAGTGTGTCCGATTCTGCGTTTATCTGATTCCTGGCTGGGTCGACGTCTTGGTGAACGGCTTAGCCTACCGGCTCTCCCCTATGTGATTTGTCTGCCCAGTTATTCTGTTGGGTCCTCCAGCTTTTCCGCATCAATTTCCAAAACTTTGCTGACGTGGCCTCAGCGCCTAGATCTTTGCGTTTGGCCTGAGCTGGGAACGCAGCTCTATTTTTCTCTGTATGATAATCCAATCCCCGTTCATACCTAGTTTTTAAGCGATTTAACAAAACAATAAATAGATGTTGAACTTTACCAAACACACTTCCTGATCTTTTGAGATGCTCGTGTCATTTTTCTCCCTTTGGCCCTCGATGGAGCTGAGTCACCTTGACACACGAAGTACGAGGTGTCATTTAGAACACACCACTGGGTTCGATTAGAAGAGCTTCATTTAAAATGAAAATGTACTTGTGGTACATACGTGTATGCCTGTGTGCACACACACACCTGCACACATACACGCGTCTGTATCTGCACACACACCTGTATGGGCACACACACCCGTACACACACGCGCCTGCCCACGCACACACAGATCTGTATACGTACATGCACCTGTACAAATGTGTACACACGTCTGCACACACACACACACACACCGGTATATGTACACGCACCTGTACGCACGTGCCCGTGCCACACAAATCTGTACATGGACATACGTCTGTACACATGTGTACACATATCCACACATCTGAACATACACACAGGTACACACACATGCCTGCACACATCCCCTCCACATCTGATTTCTTCTCAGAGCCGTCTGTGTGCCCTTATTTTGGTGTAGGGCCATCCCCTCGGTTCACAAGGTAGGGACTGCCCTCTTCTGTTTCCGGAACAGCCTGTGTCAGGCAGTGAGAGAGGCCTGGGGGGTTCGGGGTCTTCGGTGGGGGAGGTGGTACTTTTCAAAAACACCCATTTGAGGAAAGGCATCTCTGGTGGCGCAGTGACTGAGAATCCACCCGCTAACGCAGGGGACGCGGGTTCGAGCCCTGGTCCGGGAAGATCCCACATGCCGTGGAGCAGCTAAGCCCGTGCGCCACAACTACTGAGCCCACGTGCCACAACTACTGAAGCCCACGCACCTAGAGCCCGCGCACCGCAACAAAGAGTAGCCCCCGCTCGCCACAACTAGGGAAAGCCCGCGCGCAGCAACGAAGACCGAACGCAGCCAAAAGAACAAACAAAACCTCGGCCCATTTGGACGCATTTTCTGGATGCTGCTTTGAGCACTTGCTCTGGTTGCCGTGGGGCAGCTGTGGGAGACCAGCTGGGCAGCTGGCCGTGGGGAGCGGTGGGGGAGGGATGGGGGCTTGGGTGGGGGAAGGGCAGGCTTCCGCAGAGAATCAGCCTGGGTGGGGGCGCTGGGTGGGATGCTGGAGAGGTGTGGCAGGGGGCCTGTGGCCGCTGGGTGTGTGCGTCTGAGCTCTGCGAGGCTGCTGGCGAGGGAGGGGAGTCCCTGAGAAGTGGGAGGACGGGGCGTGGTGTCCGGCAGTAAGGACCACCCATCCATCCAGGCAGGCAGGACTCGGAGGGTGGGTGGGATCTGGCTCTGGAGAGAATGGGTGGGCGTCTGGGGGCAGCACGTGTGACCAGGAGGGCTGATGGGAGGGATCCCAGTGCCATCCCTTCCTGGGGGAGGTGCCAGCCTCTGGATAAGGGTCTGGAGCTCTGGCCCCACCCCTCCCCCCAGCCTTAGTCTCCCAATCTGATGTTCCCGACACTCATATCACCGGGTGAGGGTGCTTTTTGTGGCCCTTCCTTGGGGATCCACTGCTGCTCGCAGGCAGCAAAGCCCCCTCCAGCCCAAGTGGTCAGCTGAGGGCCGGGAGCCCTTGGGGCTTGCCAGTGGGCATGGATGGAGGCTGGGCACAGATGCCCCGAGAGAGTTTGTGGAAGGGTTTGTCCATGCGAGACATGCCCGCTGGCCTGGAGCCCAAACCAGGGGCGGAAGACTGTGCTCATCCCCTGGGCTCAGCACTGGTGTCGCCTCCCCCAGGAAGCCTTCCTGGATGCCCAGCTGGCATCTGTAATGACTCAGAGGCTCCTGGTGCCTGGCCTGCCTCTTCCTGGAGGTCATGTAGGTGTGAGGGGGCTAGAGGGCACCTGTGTGTAGGTGCCAGGCACGGGCAGCAGCCGGGAGCTCAGAACCGCGACGGGGAGGCTTCTGTCCGCTCCCAGAACCAGGCCAGATCGGGTGGAGCCCAGAGCGCCGAGAAGATGCTGCGGCTCGAGGAGAGAGCCTGGCGTGGCCTGAGCCCTCGGGTCCTGGGGAGAGCCTTGAGGTGAGTGCGTGTGTGCGTGTGCATTCCTGTGTTACCGGATTTGTGCCACTGTGCACGTGTGTGTGTCTGGCGTGTTTGTTGCAGGACAGCGTGCGTACATGAGGGGCGCTGCGTGCTCATGTGTCTGTGTGCACAGACGGGGGTCTGTGATGGCGTGGGGTGACGTCCACGTGTGCGGATCCGCGTGTGCTCGTGCCACGTGTGCCGGTGTGTGCGTGCTTGTTCATGCTTGCGCACAGGCAGGCACACGTACCCACCTGCTCCTTTTACCTGCACGAACATCTGTGCACGTGGGTCACTCAAGCACGCTCAGACGCACAAGCACCTTTGTGCCGTGTATACTTTCGCGTGTGCTCACGTGTGCATGATTAAGTGTGCTGTGTGTGCACAAGCGTCGAGGGGCCCGGGCTGGGCGTCACCTGGCCCCTCGTGGGCTTCTCCGGAGGGACCCTGTGTGGGACCCCCACGGCACAGAGACCTTCGCCTTCACGGGCAGTGCCGTCAGACGCCCCACGTGACCTGGTGTAAATACAGCAATCCCCACTTCAGATAAATACAAGATGCATCAAAAGATTTAAGGCACCTGTTGTGTATTTAAAAGAATTATATCTTGTTTATGGTTGCGTATAAAACGCACAGCTGATTTATACGGCGGCTGGTCCATCGCAGAGGAAATCTCATTTCAATCATAGACGGCAGGATTTGATTTAAGAATTCATTCTTTAATGGGTCCGCAATGTTCAAATTTAAACCCATTCAATTCATCAGCCAAATATTCAATACGGGGCACAGGGAACTCATTTAGGCAAACAGAGACTTTTAATATAAATTTTCCGGGAGATTTCTCCATCGATTCCACAGTTTAGTGCAAAATGATTTGTGCGATACATTCTCGGGGATCAATGCTACTGGTCAATGGCTCCTATAAAACGCCTCCCCCGCCCAGCGTGGGTCAAGGAACTCTGGCTCTCGGGGAGCTGTTCCCACGGCAGGCACGGCTGAGTCATCCCACCTCTGCGCGCGTGCCCGCTGCCAGCCCACTGGGGGGCCACCTCCCCATGCGCCGACCCGGGGTGGGCGGGGGCCCCCTCTGCCCTCCGCACTGGCCTGCCGTCCCCTGAGTTGAGGAGACCCCCTCCGTGGACCTGCTCTGCTTGGTGTAGCCACTGTCCCCTTGGGCCCTGGTGCCCCTCTGTCTCGGTGCCCAGCAAGGGTGCACACAGCCAGGGAAGCCGGCTGCCCACTCACGGGCCCAGGCCACCTGTGCCGGCCAGTGGGTCACCCCCCTGGGAGCTGGTGAAAGGCGTTCAGGGCCAGGCCAGAGCTGCCCTTCGTAGCCGGCGTCTGGGTCTGAGGGTTGGTCTCTGGGACAGACGGTGGGGTAGATGGATCGCCGGCAGCAAGGCATCAGACTAGAGTGGCCTGGGCTGGAATCTGGCAGCGAGAGGGTCTTGGGGGGCGCAAGGGCTGGACCCCGCAGCCCCCATACCCTGGCCCAGTCTGAGCAAGTAAACGGGGGTGCCCCCTTCCACACGCCTGGCCGGGCCGAGCGCCAGGCCGCTCGCTGGACAGCACGGGGGCCTTTTCCTGTGCCCCCATGTCCCAGGCGAGGGGCTGGGCCACAGGCAGGTTGCAGAGCCATGCCGCAGGCACGAGGGGCTCTGACCTCTGGGCGGCTGAGAGGGCCCTGCTGAACGCTGCTGTCGTGGGTTAGGGGTGGCTCCCGGGGGGGCGGGGCAGAGGTGGGCAGTGTGCAGGCCGGTGTGCTGAGTAGGACGGGGCAGGACAGCCAGCCTGGCACCCAGACGGCTGCAGCCTGGGCAGCGGGGAGGGCACGTCCTGGTGGGGCTCTGCGATGGCTGAGGGGTGGGTGGGACATGGCGGTGGCCCCTCGCTGACGGCTGACCGTGAGCACTGAGGGCCGGACACGGTGAGCCCTGGGGGCACGTCCTCAGGCCTGGCGCCCCTTCCCCTAACCTCCCCCACCCCGCCTGGGGGGTCCTGCTGCCCAGCCCTCTGCTCCCTGTGTCCTCCAGACCCCTCCCCAGCCTAGCGTTGGGGTGTCCCTTGCTGCTCCGGTCCTCCACACTGGGGGTCCCCTGGGTCCTCAGGTCACTGCCCCCGTGGACGCTGGGCAGCCCTTACGTCCTTCCTGAGAGCCCAGTTCATCCCCCCGTCCCTTCACCTGTTCCTTCTCTGGCTGGCTCAGCCCACACTCATCCCTGCTCCCTCTGCCCTGGGATGAACCAGCAGGCCTCCCCTCAAGCAGCTCTGGGCCTGGGGGGTTGCATCTGCAGACTAACCCCACCCCTCCCTGACCAGGAGCAGAGAGCTGGCAGGCCGAGTGGGGAGCGGGCTTTGGGGGAGCTGTGCGGGCGCGGTTGCCCCTGGGCTCTGTTCACTGGGGGTGGGCAGTGGTCTGGCCCTGGGAGGGTCCTGGGGAAGGGCGGGCCCCTGCGTGCTGCAGCGAGGAAGGGCACGGATGGGCTGGCAGGGAGCTCAGTAGCCATGATCTGGGGATCAGGGTAACCACAGCTCGGGGAAGCCACGGTGAACGTGGCTGAGCCTCAGCGAAAATCCAGGCTTCGAGGGAGGCTGGGTGGGTGCACATCCGGGCCTCCCGGTGAGAGCGAGGGATATAGGGAGATGTGGCCCTGCGTCCTGGGGTGGTGGGCCCCAGGCAGGGGACGGACAGTCCCTGCAAGGACCCCAGGCGAAGGTCCTGGCCATTTACTAGCTCAGGCGCCGGCCCCGCAGCCCTGTGATCCTCCCGCTACCGCAGAGAGCTCGAGGCGAGTACAAGTCAGGTCAGCAGGTGCGTGGAGGCCGCCCCAGCCCCGCCCGTGGCCCTAGGCACAGGGATACTCCAGGAATGAAAAGCACAGCCGTATTGATTTCATTTCCAAATTATTAATCAACTTCACGTCTCAACAGGAATATTGTATTGTTCAGCTTGGGCAGGTCCAAATGGCTCTCCCTCAGGCGTGGCGCAGGGGCCGGTGAAGGACACGGTGATAAACGTCCCGGCCCCCACGGAGGCTGCTGTGCGCCCACCGGGCCAGGTGGGTGCTGGGAGGGGCCTGGGATCGGAGCAGTGCAGGTGGCACCGCCAGACCCTTGGCATGGGACCCCTACCGGGGGCTTCTGTCCCCTTTCGGAAACCTGGGCGGGTGGGTGGAAAGGCCGCGCTAAGTTCCTTGTGCCCCAGAACCCTGCCGACTGCCCTGGTGTGCCGCCCGCCCTCCGTGTCCCGCCGGCCTCCGTGGCCGGGCTTGGGGGGCTCTCTGTCCCCCTGTCTGCCCGTCTGGGTTCTGTCTGACTCTCCTTCTCTCCCGGCCTGTGGTTCTCAGAGGGTCACGTGGCACCCCTGCCCCTGGGGTGGACTCATCGACTCACCGAGCCCCGTCCCCAGGAAGCAGGGCCTCCACCCAACCCCGCGGAGCGGAGGGCGTACGGGGCAGGGGCCCTGGCCACGGCAGCAGCAACGATTCAGGGTGTGACGGGGCGGGGCCCCGGGCGGAGGCGGGGAGTGGGACGGGGACAGTGGGGGCTTGGGGTGACTCGATTTCCCCACGGCGTGTGAATCAGGAGACCATCAATTTCGGCCTTATGTGAACACACCAGGTACTGGGAAACACCAGTCTGTCAGGAATTGGCGGTCGTCATTTCTAGTGATTTTGTTTTGCTGAAAGTCTCCTTGGCTTTTAGAAATACAACCGGAAGCACATCCGAATGAAAGGGTTTGTGTGGAGAATTCACTCTCAGATAACCTGTGGGTGAGGGTAGAGACGAAACCAGATTCCTGAATTGATAGCTGTTGAAGGGCAATGGGTACTTGGGGTCCTTTATACAGATCTTGCTACTTTTATGTGCGTATTAACATTTCCATAATAAGGCAAATAAATGCAAATCAAAACCACTCTGAGATACCACTCATGCCCAGGAGGATGGCCACTGTCAAAAACAAAAACAAAATCAGGGAATTCCCTGGCAGTCCAGCGGTAAGGACGCAGAGCTCTCACTACCGTGGCCCTGGGTTCAGTCCCTGGTCGAGGAACTGAGATCCCGCAAGCCGTGTGGTGCAGCCCAAAGCACAAACAAACACCCTCCCCAAAAAACCCAAACCAAAAAAGCCCAAAAAACAGAGAACAGCAAGTTCTGACGAGGAAATGGAGAAATTGACACCCTTGACGCTGTCGGCGGGAATGTAAATGGTGCAGCTGTACGGAGGTTCCTCAAAACATTAAACATAGAATTAGCATACGATCCAGCAACCCCACTCTGTGGTTTATACCCCAAAGAATTGAGAGCAGGGTCTTGAAGAGATGTCTGTACACCTGTTTCGTAGCAGCATTGCTCACAACAGCTAAGACATGGAAGCCACCCAAGTGTCCAGGGAGGGATGAATGAAGTCCGTCCACATGGTGGGATAGTATTCACACTCAAAAGGAAGGAACTCCGACACCTGCCATGACACGGATAAACCTGAGGACATTCTGCCCTGGTATCTAGAGGAGTCAAATTCATAGAGACAAGAGTGCACTGTGGACACCAGGGGCTGAGGGAGAGGAGGGGGAGTTAGCGTTTGCTAAGTACAGAGTTTTTTTTTTTTAAGTACAGAGGTTTTAATGAGAGGGTGAAACAAGTTCTGTGGGGACTTCCCTGGTGGCGCAGTGGTTAAGAATCCGCCTGCCCATGCAGGGGACACGGGTTCGAGCCCTGGTCCGGGAAGATCCCACGTGCCGCGGAGCAACTAAGCCCGTGCGCCACAACTACTGAGCCTGCGCTCTAGAGCCCGCGAGCCACAACTACTGAGCCCGTGTGCCACAACTACTGAAGCCCATGTGCCTAGGGGCCAGGTGGGGCTGGGGGGTGGTGTCTGCACACCAGGAGGAGGGTCTGGCTGAGGAGAGGCGGAGGCGGGAGGAACCAGAACCTGCCCAGGAGCCCAGAGAGCAGGTGCAGCCCGAGGGGCGTGTGGCGTGTGGTTGGATGCAGGCCCCACTCCATGTGGCTTTAGGCGGAGACTCTAGAGCATGCCTTGCACTTCCTGGGGCCTCCCGGGGTCGGGCGGGGATGTGCTGGCCTGGGAGGCTGGGGGTGATTCTTCCTCTGGAGGCCTCACCTCGACCCCGGGACCAGCCGGGCTCTCTGCCTCCCCGGGCACCCCCTCCTGCCTGCAGTGACTTCCGTGTCCTCCTCCGTGTGAATTCGGGGCTGCGACACCCCTGGCCCCAGAGGCCCCTTCCAGGAGAGACCCTCCCCTGCTGGAGCCCCCACCTGGCCCCGACCTCCCCTGCCGGAGCCCCCACCTGGCTCCGCCCTCCCCTGCCTGCACAGTGGGGTCTTCCGGAGGAGGTGGAAGCAGGGGTGGTGCTGGACCCGGAGCGGTCCAGGGCGTGTGGCCTGGGTGACACACCGGCTGGGCGATACGGCAATACCCAGGACTCCCGGGCAGCGGGGGGAGCGCTGGGGTGCCACAGGCCTGGTGGCTTCTGCCCTGGGCGGGGGGCCTTGGTCCAGCATCGGGGGGCACATGTTGTGACTTCTTACTCTTAAGGTTGCTCCAACCCTTTCTTCTGAGGGGCCCTCTGGGTCACATCTCGTGGCGGTAGAGGTGTGCAGAGCCCTGGGCGCAAAGGACGCCCACCCCGCGGGATGGCCTGAGCTTCCCACCGGGACTGCTGCCGGGAGGTGGGTCCCACCCGCCGAAGCAAAGCCAGACTGTCCCAAGCCTGGGGGGCGTGGCGCGAGACCACTCTCTCAGGGCTGCCCCATACTCGGGGGGGGCGAAAGTGCCTCTGCCTGGCCGGCCTCACAGCGGGGCTGCCGGGGGTGCCGGGATCCAGGGGACCAGGGCTGGCAGGAGGTGCAGTGGAGGGAGATGCTGTGCTGTGCGTGGCCACGGGCTCAGCCCTGCCCCCAGGACCCCTGGGTCCTGCCCGTCCGGCCTCCCTGCCACGCAGGTGGCAGAGCCCGAGGCTCTGGCCACCACAGGCCTCGGCGGCGGCTCTCTCTCCCGCCCGCTGTGCCCGCGGCCCTGACCCCGAGGGGCCCCTTGTCCCCTGCAGAGGGGCGCCCCCCCTTGGCTGCGTGGCCGGCCTGGCAGGTGCTCGTGGGTGAGGCGGGGCCGGGTTCAGCCAACTCTGCTTCCCTGGGTGCGACAGATGGGGTTCAAGGGAGCACCTTCGCCCAGCACTTTCTGCTCAAGCTCCACGCCCTCGTCCTTCCCCGGATGCCGGCCCGTCGTCCCCGGGCCCCCCCAGCCCCTGTTGGAGAGCTCAGCTTCTGCAGATGGGAGGGGACTTCCTCTCGGCCCTGAGAGCCCACCTGTGCGCTTCCAGTGGGTCCTGGAAGGCAGCAGGCTGAGGGGCCGGAACAGTAGAAGGGCGGCCACGGCCAGGCCATCCCCGAGGACTTGGGCTGAAAGGCCTCCCTCCTGCCGCCCCAGGGGAGGGGCCGAAATCGTTCCCTCTCCCCCACCCCCGCTGTTGAAGCGAGTCAATTTTTTCAAACCACATTTGCTGTCTTATTGTTTATTTTCGGGCAGCAGCAGCAATTTTCGATACCCACCTCAGATATGGCTCGGGTCACCTGTCATTCCAGAAAGGTCAGCGATTCATTTAAAGTCTCATCACTCTTCCCGTAAGCAGGCAAACACCGTTTCACCTGCCGCAGCCTTTGTGTGGGCCACAGACCGGCTGGTTGTCTCCTTCCTGTCCCGCGAGTGCACAGCAAGGCCGTCACCCCACGCGGGGGGGCCGCACCCACGCCCGCCCCGGGCTCCCCCAAACACGCTTTCACTTAGAGGCAGCTCTGGGGCCGGGCCCCAGCCTGGCCCTTCCCACGCCGGCTCTTAAGATGGAATTGTCCAGTTGTGTGCCCCCTCAGCCCGCTGCCCTGAGGCAGGCGCCGGGGCGGAGCCCGCAGACTGCCCGTGGACCAGCCATCCACCCTCGGGCCCAGGATGTGACGGGAGGCTGACGCAGGTGGGACTGGGGTCCGGGGCTCCGAGGGCCATGGAGCCTCCCGAGGTGCTCAGTGGAGGCCCAGCGTCATCGTGGCGACTGGGGCGGGGCTGTGCTGACGGCCCCACGGTCAGGTCAAGGACGGGGGCGCTCTCGCGTCCCCAGAGGGCAGGCAGCCCCAGGCCTGGTGGCCCTTGTCGGCTGCCCCCAGGTGTGGCACTGGGTGTTCTCTGGAGGCCTCTGGGCTCTTCCCGCAGCTGTGGGAGCTTCCTGCCCCCTCTCCGCCTCCCTGTAGGGTGGGGCCCCAAGGGCAGGGTAGGGTCCTGGATGTGCCCTAGTGTGCAGAGCCCACACGGTCCTGAGCCTGACAGGACCTTGTCATCTGTCTTATTTACGCTCCCACCTGCTGCAGGAGGACAGCATGTGACAGGAAGGGTTCAAGTAAGTGGTGGGCGCGCGCTGGGGCAGTGGGGCCGTGGTGAGCACTGTGGGCCACGGTGGCTGGAGAGGAAAGCGAACCCAGTAGGCTGCTCTCCATGCCCCTCCGGGGACACTCCGTCGGCTGGGCAGCTAGACTCGGCCTGCGTGCCTGGCCTGGTTGGTGTAGGCTTTGCATCCCAGGCACCGCCCGGGTCCTGAGGTGCGGTGGATGGGGTGCGTGTGAGTGGGGGTCCCCCGGGACGGCAGTGCCTCCCTGTATCCTTCACCGAGGCCCTCCTGGACTGGGAGGTGTGTGTGTGGGGGTTGCTCCCCTGGCCCTGCCCGCCGGTACAGGTGGTGTTTCCGGCTCCTTCTGGCTTGGCGGGCTGCCACGCCCACCCGTCCATACAAGGGGCCGCCTCCTTGGTGGGCTCCCGGGAGGGTGGTGAACACACAGCCCCTGCCCATCCCGCCCAGGCCACAGCCCTTCCCTACAGAGGACCCACCCCCTCCCCCGACTCCGACTCCTTCTGGGGTCCTGTGGCCTCTCCCCACCTCTATGCCCCAGCACCCCCACTCCCTGAAGCCCCAACTCCCCGGGCACGGCCCCCCCCAGTTAGGAGCCAGCCCCCCGCCCTCACCTGCGGGATCGTCCCTTCGCCTCTAACGAGGAGCTGATCAGTGTGGCCTCGGCCACCAAGCTGGGCCCACTGACATGGGCCACGAATCGTGGTCGCTGGGCATGGCCTTCTGCCCCTGGCTGCCTGGCGGGCTCAGAGGCCAGCTGCCAGTGCCCCGCGGTCTGGGGAGGCAGGCAAGAGCCTTTCCTGTGACCTGTTCTGGGGGGTGGGGGGAGCCCACCCTGAGATGCGGGTTCCACCCACCGTTCCTGGACTGGCCCGGGGTGGGGCCGGCACCCCCACAGCCCTTGGCCTCATCTGGTCCTGGTCCCAAACAGGCTGCTTTCTGCCCCTCCTCACGGGGCTGCCACTCGGAGGGGCTGGGGTGGGGGGTCGGGCGGAAGGAGCAGCCTTACAGCCCACGGGCCGGGGTCACGGAGGCCGAGCCGGGCCCCTCCTGGTGCCTCACGGTCCCCAGGAGGCCTCAGCTTGGCTCTCCTCCGTCTGCCCACACCCACCCGGCCACCCCTGGCTCCTTGCTGCTGCAGGGACCCCCATGGAGCTTCTCCTTCTGGGGCAAATGGCAGGAAACCACGGGGTCCAAAAAGTTAGCTGAGGAGTGAAAGATGTGTGATGCCCCCACGGGGGGAGACACCTGGGGTGGGGGCGTTTGGCGGGAGGTGGAGGCCTGGGCATGGCGGGGGCCTCATGTGGAGATGGCTGAGGCCTGGCTGAGAGCAGGTGGCTGTGCTTGGTGAGAACGGAGCCGGGGCCCTGCGGCAGGGGCTGGGGGAGGTGTGAGCGCCCGGTGTGTGCCTGGTGAGCGCCCGGTGTGCGCCCGGTGAGCGCCCGGAGCCGGGGCCCTGCGACAAGGGCTGGGGGAGGTGTGAGCGCCCGGTGAGCGCCCGGTGTGTGCCTGGTGAGCGCCCGGTGTGAGTCCGGTGAGCGCCCGGTGTGTGCCTGGTGTGTGCCCGGTGTGTGCCCGGTGTGTGCCCGGTGCGTGCCTAGTGAGTGCCCGGTGTGAGCCTGGTGAGCGCCCGGTGTGTGCCCGATGTGTGCCCGGTGTGTGCCTGGTGTGTGCCCGGTGCGTGCCTAGTGAGTGCCCGGTGAGCGCCCGGTGTGTGCCGGGTGTGTGCGTGTGAGAGGCACGGCTGCTGAGCTGTGTGCTGGCGAGGCCACTCCTGGTCTCGCGGAGGGACAGTGGGGTGTGAGCCCTGAGTCACCCAGGGCGAGGCTGGAGGATTCCTTTTAAATATCCCGCCATCAGCACGGTTGTGTCCATTCAGAGGTCAGTCTGCTGCCGGCTAAGGCCTTGGCCTCCGCGCGGTCCGCCAGGGCTCTGAGCGCTGACCCGCCCCCTGCCGCGCCCTGGCCCCTCTGGGCCTGGCTTCCTCATCTGTGAAATGGGCTTGTGTTCCCATCAGCAGCCCTCTGCAGCCCAGGGGACAATCCAGGCAGGGGGGCTCCCGGCTGGTGGGAGCTTCCAGAAGATTCCAAGTACCCCTCTGGGGCCTGGGTGTGTGGTGTGCTGAGACAGCCAAGGTCTGGCCCCGCTGGCCACGCCCACCCTCACCCGCCCCATGCTCGTCTCCACGTGTGGCCCGGCCAGCCCCTCCTCTCCACCTGCTCCACTGGCCAGCAAGCCCCTTCCCCACACAGCCGGCCCTGAGCCCCTGAACCCCCTTGGGTGCCCCAGTCTGTCCCTGTCGGGATCCCTGGTCCTGGATCGTACGCAGCCGCTTCCCCGGGGGCTGGGGGCGAGACCAGAGCCTGGGCAGTGTCGGGGGGGCGGTCTACGAGTGAAGGCTGCAGAGCCGACCCCCAGCGGGGTGGGGACGGGCAAAACTGAGGCCCCGGAGAGGGTGTGAGCCCTTGGGGAGAAGGCCCCTGCCCGGGGGGGAAGGGGAGCCCCTCCTGGCCTGAATCAAGACCCCCCAACCCTCCCGCCTCACACAGAGGCTCCCCGTCACGTGCTGCCCCAGGTGGCCCTACGTGCTTCGTGGGTCACACAGCCTCCTGCCACCCACCCACCCAAGTATCCACCCCTCACCCTTATACCCATCCATCCATCGGTGTGTCCACTAACACGCACAGGACACTGAGGGGGCCAGGCCATGGCCCGGGCACTGGGGACCCCAGAGAACACAGCAGGCCCCACGAGTCCACCTCCCCTGCACGGACAGGTGACTGGGGGATGGGGGGCAGCTCGGGGGCAGGGCTGGGGTCCCTCCTGGGGTCCCATCTGAGCTCCAGTTCAGCTCCAGGGTGCCCCCTGGCATACGCAGCGCCCACCCCAGCCTGGGCCGCCCCCCAGAGCAGAGGAGGGAAGGCCCGCCCGCTCCCCCCGGCTCGCCCGCAGGTCAGCACCTCGCGGGCGCCCCCGCCCTCTTACTACCTGTCCTTGGGGACGTCCGCGCACAGCGTGCTCCCTGCCCGAGGGACCCCTACCCCGTGTGTCCTGCTGGGGGTTTGGGCGGCTGCCTCTGCCCCCTGCCCTCCAGACCCTCTGGTCTCAGTGATGGAGAGCCGGCCAGGCGAGGAGGGGACAGAGGGAAGCGGCAGGGGAGCCCCTCGCCCGCACGCACCCCCGCACACGCAGAGAGGAGAAGGAAGATAAGTGATGGGTAGTATTTTAAAGCATATTAACCCAATTACAAGTATATTTTTACAATCGTGGCTCCAACATTTATCACGCGGCGTTATTAGCCCCCGGAGCTGGGCTGTGTCAGATGGAGGCTGTGAAACAGGAGCGTTTCATTACGTTCTGCCCGCGTCAGGCGCTCCAGCCTGCGACTCTTAAACCGCATGATTTTATCAAAATCTTTGGAAATTGAAGCAATCACTAAAAGGTGTCGGGGAATTAAAATGTTCTGTCTCGGTGAAAGAGATACACTTCTTGTAACATGTATCAGGGGTCTTTTTTTTAAAGACACGTTACTATGCAGAGAAGAGGTATCAAACGTAGGAGGGGGCGTTCCAGAACGGTCCTGCCACACGGTAATTCACGCTTAAAAGTCGTCTCTGAGGGATGCGCGGCTGGAGCCTCTCTCCGGTGCCTCTCTCTCCCTGCGGGCTTTTACGGTTTTGTGTCTCACCCTCACTAGACGTCTGGGGGTCGAGTCAGCCCCCATCAGCCTCAGGCCTGAGGAATGGAATCCAGGCAGCCCGGGCACTCGAACGGGGGTCCCAGCCCCTGTCTGCACCCCCCTGGGCTGGGGAGGCTGGCGGGAGGGCTGAGGTTTGGAATCTGCCCCCAGATTTCTCAAAGACACTCAAACGCGGCCGCCCTTCTGGGCCAAGGTCAGTGGGCAGAGCAACGGCCTTGGTGCTGACCAGGGCTGTGTGGCTTCCCGCATTTCGGACCTTAAGGGGGGCTGTTTTCCCGTCTCCCTGGCCACAGCGGGGACCGCCCCAGGGCTTGGAGGGCCCCAGAGCCAAGGAGCGGCCCTCGGTCAGCCGCATGAGATCCTCAGCTTTGCCGGGGGACCCCTGTGACCTGGAGGGCTGTGGGGGTCTCTGCAGAAGCACAGGCCCTGGGCGGTGACGGCTGCTTCCTCCACGCCCGCCCTGCTCAGAAGTTCCAAGGAGGGGCTGGGGGCCGATGCCCGCATGGGGCCCCGTGGTCAACGCCAGCTCAGACCCTGCCACACACAGGGTCTGCGGCGTCAGGCCGGCCTGCGAGGAGAAGCCCTGTGCTAGCGGAAGACAGGCCAGTGGTGGTGCAGTGTCAGGAGGGGGGCAGGTGGGGTATGCTGGCCGGCCTCAGGGATGTCATTGAGCTGGGGTCTGCAGCAGAGGCTGGACCGGGGGTAGTGGTGGGAGACGCCTGTGGAGGGGCAGCAGGAGGACAGAGCAGGGAGCAGGGACGGGGGATCTGGGTTGCCCGGGCCTGGCCTCGGCCCCGCAGAGGTCACGCAGGAGCTGGGCGTTGCCAGGACACGGGGCTGCCTGGGCGCCTCTGGGCCTTGGGGCTCCAGGGTCCAGCCGAGGTTCCCACCCAGCACCAGGCCCGTGGGTGCTCTCAAAGAGCATTGCCCTCTCGAGCCTCTTGATGGACGCTGGACCGAGGCTCCCAGCACCAACTTTCCAAGGCCGCTGACGGGTCTGTCTCTGTCTGTCTCTCCTTTTAGAAGGGGTGCTAGGGCTTCCCTGGTGGCGCAGTGGTTAAGAATCCGCCTGCCAGAGCAGGGGACACGGGTTTGAGCCCTGGTCCGGGAGGATCCCGCATGCCACGGAGCAACTAAGCCTGTGCGCCACAACTACTGAAGCCCACGCGCCTAGAGCCCGCGAGCCACATCTACTGCAGCACATTGCATCCATGCGCCACAACTACTGAGCCCGTGTGCCTAGAGTCCGTGCTCCACCACAAGAGAAGCCACCGCAATGAGAAGCCCGCGCACCGCAACGAAGAGTAGCCCCTGCTCGCCGCAACTAGAGAAAGCCAGCGCGCAGCAAGGAAGATGCAACACCGCCAAAAATAAATAAATGAAACAAATTAATTTTAAAAAAGAAAAAGAAGTGCTATTTCAGAAGCACCATGGTTGAAAAGCTGGGAGCGGCTGGATGTCGTCCAGTGGCTAAAGGGTCACACCCACCCTAGTGGGAAGGGGTGATGGGTGCCGGCGGTGCCGGACGGTGGGAGCGCCCAGGGAATTGGGCAGCGCCAGCTGGTCCACCGACAACTGCAGGCTGTGTGCGCTGCGGGGGCATGGGGATGGGGGACACGAGGGACCTGGGGTGGCGGCTGCGTCTTGGTCGATGCCGGTATCCTGGCTGCGATCAGCTGCTTTGGGGGCAAAGGGTACGTGGGATCTCTCTGTACAGTTTCTGACAACTTCATGTGATTCTGTAACTTTCTCAAAATAAAAGTTTAACTAAAAACAAGTAGTTTTACAACAGTTGTAATAAGAAATTCCAGTGTGGAAAGATGCAGAGGGAGAGCACCGGCCCCTCCTCCCATCCGCCTGTGGGCCAGCCTCGGGCGCTCACCCACCCTGCGTGGGCCGCGCCTGACCCGCCTGTGCGGCCCGGCACCTGGCCGGGTCGGCTGCTCGGGTGCTCGCGGTGTGGACAGGCCCACGGGCTCTGACGGGGCTCAGGCGCTGTCACGGCCGTGACTACCGTGCGGGGACTCTGGGTTTCTCCCACCCCACTCCATCCCTGCTGGCGCCCACCTCCCTCATGTGCACTGGGGCCCTGGACCCCTTTCCCAGAGGCCACGTGGGAAACCCAGAGCGGGTGAGGGTGGTGGTTGAGGCCAGCGCAGCCCGGGGCCAGGGGAGCAGCCGGCTTGTGGGCGCACGGAGTGGAGGGGGCTCAACCCAGCCACCCCGGAGCCCTTCCGTGAGGAGCAGACGCTTGGCCATGCTGCCCAGGCCGCCTGTTGCTGGACAGAAGGCGGTGCTTTCGGGGGGAGCCTAGAGGGGGGAGCGCGGATGGAGGGAGAAGCCCCCCTTCGGGGGGTGTGGGAAGCATGTGACCCACCCAGCCCTGCCCCCGTGGGCATGGCCACGGCCCTCACCAAGTGGCCCAAGGGCGTGGCTCCTGGGTTGTGCCCCTGGGTGTTTCTGGGGGTGGCCTGGGGGTGGCCCTGAGCTACTGGGTGTCCTCCCTTCTCTTGTCCCTCTGTCACCAAGCGCACATTGAGCCTGGCTCAGGAGCAGGGACCCTACGTATCACACCACAGGGACAGTGCAGGAGAGGCAAGACAGACACCTTCTCCTGTCCCCGGTTAAGCTCAGCCTGGCCTGACCTGACGGTGACCCATGAGACACAACCAGTCCTATGGGGGCCAGAGGAGCAGCCTGGCCACTGGGACGGGGCTCTCCTTAGACAGGTCGAGGGAGAGGCGGAGACAAAGGGCCCGAAGGGACCACACAGGCCTCTCAGCTCCTCTTAGCCCGGCTGGGCCCGGAGGGGACCAGGCTGGCTCCTGGGAGCTGCCCACCACCTTCCGGGACGCAGGGCGAACTGCAGGGCCCTGGGCCACCTTGTGGTGTCAGGAGGGGTCTGTGCTCGGGTGGGGTCTGCTCAGGGGCTGTATATTCATCAGCTTCTTGTGCCCCTAATTTATACCAGGGGGCCGTTTCCCAGAGCACCCCCCAGCCCCCGTCCTGCCCCAGCCTCCACTTGGGACGACCACTGGTTCCGTGTTGCGGCAGTGCCCACGAAGGCCCGGGGGAGGGGCAGCTGCATGGGGCATCCTGTGGATGGAGCTCCAGGGGTGACCGACCAGGGGGACAGACCTGCCGTCCCCACCCCTGGCCCAGGATGGGGCCCGTTTCCCCCACACCCCTTCCTCAGCCTTCAGTGGCGTCCCCCTCTCCGTGGCCCTGAGGCTCTCCGCACGCCTGTCCTGCCCTTTGACCCCCGATGGGTGCGGGGTTTTGTGCCCTCACCCGGGGCAGCGGTGCAGAAGGGAGGGGAGTTGCCCGGCCAGTGAGGGCCGCCCCGCCCTGCCGTGGACACTGGGCGGGAGCTGAGAACCTCGGAGACCTCAGGGCCTTTCAGAGTGTGGTGTCAGGCCCACAGCCCGGGAGGTGGGATGAGGAGAGGCGAGAGCGGCTGCAGCGACAGCTGTCACAGTAGCAGTCCGGCTGTCCCAGGGCCCTGGCAGGACGGGCTGCGGTCGGCCTTTTTTCATGACTGGAAACTGGAGCTGAGTTGTTGGCGCTGAGACCAGAGTCCCCCAGGGACCCCCAGGGTTGCCTCCAGCCGGGGGGTCTGCTGGGTCCCTTCCCTTCCTTCCCTCACCCCCACCCCATCTGTCTGTCCCTCCAGGCCCGCCAGCCCGCCCGCCTCCACCTCCAGGAAGCCTTCCAGGCAGTGCCGTGAGTTGTAAGTTCTTGTGTTTGTCTGTCCATCCTGCCTCTGGAGCCTCGTATCGAGAGCCCCTGAAGGCAGGGCCCCCGCCGGGTCCCCAACCTCCCTGCTCCTTAACCAGCACCCTCGGGAACGAGGGGCTCTGCCCTGGAGGGGCTCTGGGGCAGTGGAGGTGCCACTTACTGTGCTGCTGTCCTGGCTCTGCCATGCTTCGGGCTCTGGGAGGCCCTCCGAGGCACCCCTCCCTGCGGCCAGGCCCTGCCACTCCCTCCCGGGCCCCGAGACGACGGCAGTGACGTGCCGTTGCTGGCCGGGTGCTCTCGGGCCCGTAAATTTCCGGTGGGCGGCAGTCCTCCCGAGACTGTATCTCCCGCTTGTTGGTGTCACAGACTTTGCCACGCTGGGGTCAAGAGTTATCCTGCCCGTCTTTTGTGTTCTAAATTTAATTGTTGCACTCCTTTTCTCCCTTAAAAAGATCAGTAAAAACTGTTAATTTGATCAATACTTAGTTTTTTCACCCGGAGCGCGTTTCTTCTGCTGGCCCGTGATAAGGAGGCAGTGGGGCAGAGGGACAAGTAAATTGTCAGGAATTTCTCCACTCTCCCGCGGCCGCTCCGCCACTTAGAGCCGCGCGATTTATACCCCGGCAGCCGCTCTGCAATTACCCTGTCTATTGCTGTCGACAGTATCGCGCTATCTTTTAAATAGATCCGGCTGGGCTGGTCCAGACGAGCCAACAGGACAAATGACGCCATCCCTCATCCCGCGAGCCCTAAAGAGATAAGTCCCTTAAAGAGGGGCCCATTTATCAGCTGGTACAAGCTGGGTACTTACAAGCCCACTTCTTTGTTTGGGCTCTTTTCAGATTTCCGAAGCTCTTGATCTACCGAGGGGGCCAGGCCGGGGTACGGGGTGAGGTGCGGAGGCAGCCCCGGGCCGATCTTGCATGCACCTCGGACACCTCTGGGAGGGGCCGTGGGGCTCCCGGCTGCAGGTGCCAGCCCTCGGCCATGGGGACAAGCTTCCTTCCCTCGTGCGGGCGAGGAGGTCGTGCTGACGGAGAGGCATGTAGGTGCGTCTCTGACCCTCAGGCTTGCAGGCCGCAGAGTGTCTGGCCGACCCCTGGACGCCCCGAGGCCTGCGCTGGGGGCTAAGAGGGGCTGACCCAGGCTGGAGGGCCCCCGTCCCGTGCCTGCTCTTCCCCTCGCTGCCCCCTGCCCCAGCCTCCAGGGTGTGCCAGCTTGGTGCCCAGACGTGGGCACATGGCACCTGTGGGGTCTGCACCCCCAGACTGTCAGGATTTTGCATCAGGAAGCAGGGCGACAGGAGGGTGCTGGGGGGGCCGCTTCAGAGGGTGGGCAGCGAACTGCTCTGATTCTCGGGAAGGGCGCCAATGCCAGCTGGCCGAGCTGGGGCCCATCAGCTGGTAGAGGGGTGAGAAGGCCAGGACTGGGGGTGCCGCCTGCCTTGGGCCACCCTCGAGGCAAGCGAGGGGCTGATGCAGCTCTGCCCCCCATTAGGCCTGGCACAGGCATCTGGGGAGGGTCCCCTGTGTCCCCACCACTCCGGCCCTCACTGCCAGGTGCAGGTGGGCCCCCCGCCAGCGGAGCAGGCCCTGTGAGACACAGCGGTGACTTCCACCAGCATCGTGACAGCAGCCTGCGTGCAGTCCAGGGGGGGATGGGGCGTCCATGCCCCTGGCCCACCCAGTCCTGCTCTCTGAGTTGGGGGGGCTCAGGCCTCAGTCGGGCCCCCGCGCTCCTCTGGGCTCTTCCAGGACCTGGGGGGTGGGGACAGTGTGTGGATCGTCCTAGGTCCCCTGGGACCAGTGCCAACCCAAAGGTGGCACCCGTGGGATGACGAATGGCCCTGGAAGAGCCTGTCCACACGCTCCCAGCTGCACTGGAAGGAAGAATGGACCCCCTAAAGCCTCCCCGATAGCTGCTTCCACGAGGCCAGGGGCAGGCGAGGGCCGGGGAGAGCCAGGAGGAGGGGCCTGACCCTCGGAGCAGCGGGAGGGAGGGCTGGCAGCGTCTCCCAGGCCTCAGCCATGCTCCCACCCCTGCTCCAGCCCCCTTGTCTTTTATGCCTCACTTGCACTGGAGGGGCGCGGGGGGAAGGATGCTGCCGGCCGAGGATAAAGCAACGATCTCTCCTGGAGGCCCGGGGCCTGCGTGGGCAGGGTGCCTTCTGCCGCCTCGTCAGAGACCCTGGGTCTCAAGAGCCCTGGGTTCTGGCCTAAGGGGGTGGCTCCTACCCGCAGAGCTGGCCGCCGTTAGTGGAGAGCAATCAGGAATGTCCAGCGGGAGGGTGTTGGCCCCTGGACCCCCGGGAGCAGAGACCAACCCAAGGGCCAGCCTCGCACAGGTGCGCCGGCCCTGAGCCTTTATTCTATGTGCCCGCCTCAGGGCGCACCCCACCCAGGCAGGTGGGCCCTTTCCAGGAGGCCCTGCTCCCGTGGCCTGTGGGCTGACCGCTGTGGCCAGCACCCCTGGAGGGCAGCCTTGACCTCAGACGTGGGCAAGGGTGGGGGTCCTGTCCCCCGGCCTCGGGCATCGCTCCAGCAACCGGTCTTTTCCCACTCTGGGCACCCCAACAACTTGTGGCTAGCGTCCACCTGCCCCTCTGACCCCGTGTCTTCCAGACTGAGGGTCCTGCGGCCCAGCCTGGTCTGGGGAGTGGGAGCTGGGCCCGGGGGTGTGGGGACTTGGGCACTGGGCATCGGGAGGAACGAGGCCAAGTCCAGAGCAAGGGGCGTAGGCGCTGGGTGCGGGGGGCCGGCACACAGCTGCTTGTTCTCAGTGGCCTCGGGACCCTCTGAGGAACCCTCACCCGACTGAGCGAGAGTCCCGGGAAGGAGCAAATCGTGGCCAGTCGGGACCACGCAGGCCCCACGTTTGGGAAGCCCTTCCCTCCAGTGAACTTGGGGATCATCTGTGTGGTCTCTCCTCCACGCTGGACACACCCCAGGCCACGTGGGGGTGACAGGTCGCCAGGCTGCAAGGTTGCATCGTGGAGCTGTCACTGTCTGGGGAGACGGATGGGAGTACGGCGTCGGACGTGGCTGATGCGGGCGATACACCGAGGGTCATCTGTTTGGTCTTAATTTAGAAAACCTTCACAAGATTATTACGCGGCATTTTTTCCCCTGTGGTGCTCGATGGTATCAGGTGGGTTCAGGGCTCAGCTTTCCCGTTTATCTTCCTCAGAGAGTAGCATTAATACGTAGGTACAGCGGCCCAGACTAAACCCCACAGAAACAAATTGAAATGAGCTTTGCCGCGTCTCCTTTTAAAAATAGCGTCCATTTATCATCCAGCGCCTGGTGCTGAGCTCACGCCCGTGGCCCGGACGACTGACGGCCTCCGGCTTAAGCATCTGCTCTCCTACTTAGCTCTCCTCCTACTCAGCCTTCTCTCCTGCCCTGCACCCCAGAAGGAGGCTCTGAACACCTGCACTGGCTGCCAGGCAGGGGTGGGCGTGGGGTGAGGGGCTGCCGGCCAGGCATCTGCAGCGTGTGCCCCCTGCTGAGGTCCTAATCCAGGGACTCTGCTTCCTCCCTCTGCTGAGACCCCTCCCTGGCCACCTATGCAGGGGCTCACGTTCTTCCTTCCAGGGACTCCCAGGCCCCTGGATGGATCCTGAATCCACACCTGGAAGGAGCCACAGGTGGGGTGGACACAGGGCAGGTCATGTGTCCAAAAAAAATGAGGACTTAATTTTTCATTACTTCACTCACAGTGATATAAACTGAGGCCTTCGGTGTGCTAGTGGGCACTGTGCTGCAGGTGCCACGGGAAACAAGACTGACTGCCACCCTGTCCTCGCTAGCTCACCACGTCCTGGCTTGCACCTGCTGCAGGAACGCCATCACAGGACATGCGATCTCTCTCAACTCCATTCCTGGCAAATGCAGGGGTGGCTGGCTTTTCTAGGTGGATCAAAGAGCCTGGAGGGCAGAGGCCACAGTGTGTCCAGGGAGGGACAAACCTGCATGGAGAAGGGGGAGAGGCAGGGTCTTTGCAACCCTGGAGAAGTAGAAAAGGAGAAAAGAAAAAAGTAAGCCAAGTATAGAAATTACAAAACACACAAGATGGCATAAATCAACCCTAATATAAAATGAGTACAATAAATATAAATGAGTTAGACTCAGTGATTGAAAGCAGAGTCTCACAGATTGGATGAGAAACAAGATGCTGCAGTCTGTTGCTTAGAGAAGGAACGTTTTAAAGGAAAAGGTACAGAAAAATGGAAAATCAAAGGATGGAAGAGGCACAAAGGTAGTAAGAGTGCCCCCTAAAAAACAGCCTTTGCAATGTCTAAAGCAACTTCTCCTTTGGAGGGAGCATCTCGCCCAGTCCTTGCTGCAAACATTGTCTCCCTCAGAGACAAGACATCCGAGAAGAAATACAAGGATACCAAGGACCCCCAGAACAGCAGTGTTTGGACGGGAGATCTAAGTGCTGCTGCTACAAAGTTCCCACTCCACGGACCAGAGCAGTACCTCTAGGACGTGAAGCATGGCTTGCTGGGATGGCAGCCATAGATCGTCCAGCAGCCAAAGAGGCTCTGACTGAAATCTCATCCTGGCCTCCATGCACCTAAAAGCAACCAGTTGAGGGCAGGGGCTTCCAACAGCTGCAGTCAAGGTGCTGCAGTCTGGAGAGGCTTAGGGGGACTCTGTGCTGGAGCAGGTCCCCTTAGCTGACAGCTGCTGCCAGGAGCCAGAGTGCTGTGGATGTGGGACCACAGTCAGCAGGATCTGGAGGTACACAGGTGAGCATCTGAATGCCATGTGCTGACCTGGTTTTTGAGGAAAAACCTGGTGTCTGTGAACCTCCAGCTTTGAAGTTGTTTGTCACAGTTTGAGAATTAGCGGGCAGAATTATTTCTCAAAGATTCCAGAGATTTCTGTCGTTGGCTGGAGCAACTCCCCCGAGGGCTGCTACGTACAGCTGTGCGGGCTGTTTCCCCACCACGCTGGGCAGCACCAGGCACACGGCTGTGTCTTAGTCTTATGAGAGAAGAACAGGCTCTTCTCAAACAACAGAGTTTCCTCCTGGGAAATGCATGTAAGAAAGCACTAACAATATTGTGCTCTCTGTGTTGTTTCCTTCCATTTTTTTTATTTGACACACTGTAAAAACTTAATTATAAAGTCATATATGCTGGTTATAAAGTTTCATAAAATACAGAGAGTTATAAAGTAAAGCAACAAACCACACAGACACAAAGCAACAACAAAAACAAAACCAAACAGAAACAAAAGAAGAAAGAAAAAAGAAAGAAAGAAGGAAAGAAAGAAGAAAGAAAAGAAAGGAAGAAAGAAAGAAAATCAAGGGATGGAAAAAAGCTACCAAAAGGAATTTGGAGTAGCAATTCTAATACCAGACAAAATAGAATTAAGGTCAAAGAAAATGATGAGGCAAAGAATATTAGACATTGATTCAAAGGAATAATCGATCAAGAAGATATAATAACCATAAATATGTATCCTTTAAACTATATAATCTTAAATATAAAACTACAAATGAGAAAATTACCAGGAGAAATGTATGACTAAACTATGGAAGTTGGAACTTTTAACAAACTCCTCTTACAAAATGATAGATTAAATATACAAAAAGTCAGTATAGATACAGTATTTAAATCTGAATTGTATAGTAAATTAATTAAATTACATCTATTATTTCCCTATCATTTTACATAGCACATGGAGAATATGGGTTCTTTTGTGCATAATTTATTATTCACAAAAATAGGCTATGTGCTAGGCCACTGTTATGGTTATCTGCAGAGGCAGTCAGGCCTCACTGCAAATTTGGTTCAAATATTGAGACTGAAGAAGCCCCCACTCCCACCCCCCCACACACCAAGGGGGTATGAAAAGGTTTGGATTACTTGCATAATTGATGTTTCCGAGGAGAGCAGTGCAGGCCTCCCAAGCAAGTCAGAAATCACTTGAGAGACCAAGGAAAGATGTTTTTATTGTGGTTAGGGGCTGGGGCTGGGGAGAATCTTCCCGTGTGTGGTCTGCATCTCCAACCAGCATCAGAGGAGGGGGCACCCAGGATTTCTTGTCGTTTTGTCCAGATACAAGACACAAAGGGAAGAGGGAGGGGTGAGGCTTAAAAGCTGTCGGCGTTCAAACATCAAAAACTGGAGGCAGACTTCTCATTATAGCCACGAAAGAAAATGTGATGAATTTCAAAGAGTCAACATAATAGTGACGGTATTCTCTGACAGTAATGCAAAGAAATAAGTAACAAAAGAATAGTGAAAAAAATTCCAGATGTCTAGGAAGAAAAAAACCTTAAGTACTAAATAAGCCTTGGGTTAAGAGAAAATCATAAGGTAATTATAAAATATTTAAAGCACTGCAAGTTAAGAGTTGTGGGACGTACCTAAAGCAACAACAAAAGAAGAAATTATGATTTTAAATACATTTATCAGAAAAGAAAGAAAGAATGAAAATAAGTGAGCTAAGTATCCAGCTCAAGAGGCTATAAGAAAACTAAAATATATATCTAAAAAATAAGATGGAAATAAATATAAGAGCAGAAATCAATGAACTGGAGAACATTTTTAACATTAAGAAGCCAGAAAAGATTTACAGAGCTAAAACTGGTTCAGTCCTTATCAGTATAACAAACAGTCAGACTTCTGGCCAGATGGAAAAGAGAGAAGAAGCAAATAAACAAAGAAAGAAAAATGGAAAATAATTTAAAAAATAATAAAGCAGATTATGAATGCCTACACATATACTCAGGATACAGATAAAACGGATAAATTTCTAAAAATACATAAAATGCCAAAATTGACACCAGACTAAGTAGAAAACTTAAATAGACCCAAATCTACTAAAGAACCTGAAATGGGAAACAAATAATCCTCCACTAAAAAACTCCAAGAAAGATAAATTAGTTTTATGAAAACTCTTCCAGAGGACAGAAAATAAGGAAAAGTTTCTCACCTCATTTTATGGGTTATAATACACTTATTCCAAAATCAGAACAGAAAAGACAATTATAAGCATTTTCAATAAAAAATCATAAATAAAATATAGCCAACTCCAAGTGTATATTAAATTTTTTTATATTTAGAAAAATATCAAATGGGTTTATTCCAGGAAAGCAAAGATGGTTCAACTTCAGAAAATCTTTCAATGTGATTGACTTCATGAATGGACTAAAAAGAAGAATTATGTTATAAGCTGACTAGGTCTCCCCACCCACCCTGCAAAAAGAGGATTTGATCATTATCATGGTTAATTTTACATGTCAACTCGACTGGGCTGTGGGGTGCCCAGACATTTGATCAAACGTGATTCCAGCGTGTCTGTGAGGATGTTTCTGGATGAAATTAGCGTTTGAATTGGTGGACTGAGTGAAGCAGATTGCCCTCCCCAGTGTGAGTGGGCCTCACCCAATCAACTGAAGGCCTGAACAGAACAAAAATATTGAATAAGTGGGAACTCCTCCTGCCTGACTGTTTAAGCTGGGACATCAGTCTTTTCCTGCCTTCAGCCTCAAATGGAAAAACTGGCTTGTCTTGGTTCTTGCTCCTGCCAGCTTTCGGACAGGAAGTTTCACCACTGGCCCTTCTGGTTCTCAGGCCTTCAGAATTGAGCCAGACAACACATCACCCCTCCTGGGTGTCCAGCTTGCCGACTGCAGATCTTGGGACTTGTCAGCTTCCATAATTGCATGACTCAATTCCCTATAATAAATCTCTTATTAAACACGTACACATGATAAGGACATATCACTTCTATTGCTCAAACTAGTCACCAAGAAGAATGGAGTAAGACAATAAAAAATAAGTAAGAGGTTACTGGATTGGTAAGAGAGAAACAAACTTATTTTAAGCAGATGATGTGATTACCTACATAGAAAACGCAACAAAGCCAACAGGTAAATAAATCATCAGAACTGATAAGAGAATTTAACAAAACTGACAGATACAAGATCATTGTATCAGTTGTCAGCTGCTGTGTAACAACTTAAAATCAGCAGCTTAAAACAGCAAACATTGATTATCTCCCAGCTTCTGTGGGTCATGAATTTGGGAGCAGTTTAGCTGGGTGCCTCTGGCTCCATCTCTCATGAAGTGGAGACCAAACATTTGCTGGGGCTGCAAGACTTGCCTGGGGCTGGAGGATCCGTTTCCAAGACGGTGGACCCCATAACTGCCGTCAGAGGAATTCAGCTCCCTGCTGGCATTGGTAGGAGGTTTTATTTTGTGACCACGTTGACCTGTCCGTGTGGCTACTTGAATGTCCAAACGACATGGCAGCTGGCCGCCCCCCAAACAAGTGATCAGAGAGGGAGAGCGGGAGAGTGAGGGGGAAGGAGGACGCCACAGTGCCTTTTATAATCTACTTTCAGAAGTCACACTGCCAATTCTACCATATGCTTGTCATAAGTGAATCGCCAAGCACTGCCCACACTCCAAGGGAGGGGAATTAAGCTCCGTCTCTTTTTTTTTTTTGAAATATTTATTTATGTATTTATTTTGGCTGCACTGGGTCTTAGTTGTGGCACTTGGGATCTTCACTGCGGCATGCGGGATCTGTTTAGTTGCAGCGTTCAGACTTTTTAGTTGTGGCATGCATGCGGGATCTAGTTCCCCAACCAGTGATCGAACCCTGGCCCCCTGCATTGGGAGCGTGGAGTCTTACCCACGTACCAGGGAAATCCCTTAGCTCCATCTCTTGAAGGGAAGAGTATCAAAGAATCCGTGGACATATTTGCAAAACTATCACAATTATCTTGCAAAAATCATTAGTGTTCCCCCAAACCAACAGTATCTAGATGGAAAATATAGAGAGCAGGAACCATTGCAGTAGCTTTGAGACAATAAAGCGCCTGGGTTTTAACCTTAGAGAGGGTGCGTAAGATCCTTTTGCAGGAAATTGAAAGTCCCAAATCTAGTAAAAAGTGTGAATGGAAGGAGAGGTCTGTCATGTGTGTGGACGGCTGACTTCACATCCTAAAGTTGCCAGTTAATCTACAAATTAAATATGATTTGATTCAAATCAAAGGTGTTTGAGAAGTGTAACAAATTCTCATCTGTTACACTTAAAAGTGAAGATACAAGAACATTGGACATTTTTGAAAAGGAAGAACAAAGAGAAGGGGGTACAGCCCTAAAGTTATTAAAATATACTACAAAGACACAGGAAGAAAACTGTATGGCAGTGGCACTGGACCAGATAAACTCCCCAAACCCTAAATACAGATTCCCCCCAAGCAAATCCATGTATTTGTGGCAGCTTGATCTGTGACAGAGTTGATATAGTACATCTTTGGAAAAAGAAGATTTTTTTATAAAAAAGAATAGTGTTTTTAAAAACGAGTTCTGCAAATACATTGACACTCTCCCACTGAGAGGTAGGGTCTGTGTCTCCTGCCCTGAACCCGGACTGGTCTTAGTGACGTGCTTATGACTGACAGAATGCCGACAAATAACACCACAGAGCATCTACAGCTGGATCAGAAGAGGCCTTGCTTCTGCCTGTTCTCTTGGGACGCTTGCTCTGGGGGCAGCCAGGCAAAAGCCACGAAGTCTGTCTACACTGAGACCACCATGCTGGACAGGCCTGAGGTAGGCACTCAGGTAGAAGCCCAGCGGAGATCCCAGGAGACAGCCAGCGCCAATGGCCAGCCACGTGAGGGACCAAGCCGGCTGTGCACCCCACCTGGCATCTGACTGCGACACATGACGAGTCCTTCCCAAATTCCAGGAGCTCAAACGTGACCAAAGCAAGATGCTTGCCTTAAGCCCCGAAGTGTTAGGATAATTTTTTATGCAGCAATAGGAATTGGAACAAACAATATTGGGAAATCTGGCTCACTTTATGGAAAATGGAGCATAGGGTCCCTACCTCATGCCACATACAGAGGGGAACCTGTGTGTAAGAGGCTAGAGACCTAAACGTAAATGATAAAACTGCAGGAGGAAACGCTGGAGAGTGTCTTTGCGACCTTGAGCGGGAAAGGATTTCTTCAATTCTCCAGAAGAACAAAGCATAAGGTGAAAAATGGATGGATATGATTATATCAGAAGGAAGGATTCCATAGACCATGTTAACAAGTGGGCATCAAGCTAACAGATGGAGAGAACGTACAGGAAACTACTCTACATTACCTTGAGAAAGACGAGCCCTCAAAAAGAAAGACCGGCAGAGGACAAGAGTCTGAGAGGGACCTGGTAGCTGCTGAGTGAGTGAGGAATCACTCAGCTTCTCCTGGACCAGAAGGACACACACGGGAGGAGCAACACGTCCACCAGAAAAGCAGAACTTGGGTAACTGTGCGTAGCTCTGGGTGTGGACGAGGACAGAGGCGGGAGGCCCCGCCTGGCTGCAGCGCATCCTCGACAGCAGCCTGGTGGAAGGTGGGGGAGCCAGCGGAGGATGGCCCAGCATTTCCCGCTCAGCGCCAGGCTCAGGGCTCCGCTGGCCCCTCTGAGGGCACAGTCACCAGCCCCCAAGGCATGTGCTACCAGGGAAGCCTGGACTGGCGGTCTTGACCCCTGGCCCCAGACGGAGCCCAATGCCTACCTCATACTAGGAATCCTGGCCCGAGAAGTCACAGTGGATGGGGTGGGGTGGCGCTGCACAGCCCTCCTCCTTCCTCAGTGCTCACACCGGTCCTGGGGCCTGCACTCGGCTGACCCTCCTCCTACAGGAAGCCCTCTCTGGTTGCATTTCCAGACAGACCTGCTCTTGCCCCATAATTTCTGTCTATAGGCAGCCTGTCCCTGAATGGACTGTGGATCTGGTCTCTCTCCCCACGACACTCAGCTCCCTGAGCTCCCTGATCACAGGGTCCGGGTCCCAGCGCGCACAGCGGGTGCACAGCCAGAGCTGACCCTGGCCGTTGCACGGGCGCTTCCCTCGGTCAGTCAGGAAGCCCGCTGCCTCTGCCACAGCCAGCTCCTGCCCGCCTCCTCCAGGGAGTCCTCCCAGTGTCTCCCGGGACCAGGATATGGACCGCCCCCAGCCTGGCGCTCCGGGGTGGTGAGTCCAGGGCCGGTGCCACGTAGTCTCTGGGTCGGGTACCCGCCCGCAGTGTGGTCCAAGCACACCGCTGCCTACGCATGCCAGGGCCCTCCCAGAGGCTGCCGGCCCCGGGGAGGGGCCTGCTCTGGCTCCCTTGTAGGATCCCAGGGCCCAGCTCAGCTCTGGTCCTGGACACGTGTCAGCAAAGTTTTCCAGAAAGGAAGGAGGGAGAGGTGGAGGGAGGGAGGGATTCCTCCCCAAATCACTGGCCACCCTGACGGTGGGGGTGGCTTGTCCATGAGACAGAAATGCTTGGGCATCGAAGCCCCTCTGTCACCCGTTAACTGACCCAGCATCTCAGGCACCTGGGGGACCGAGGAATGGTCACAGTGGAACAAGCCGTCCTGGGCCTCAGCCTCACAGATCCAGGCGAGCCAGGGTGCCCGGTCAGAGCCTGCAGTGGAGCAGCGGACACCCTCCCGCCTGGACTGACCTGCCTCTGGGGCTCCTGCGCTTTTTGGGGCGGGTTTGGCCACGCTGAGCAGCATGTGGGATCTGAGCTCCCCGACCAGGGATTGAACCTGCGCCCCCTACGGTGGAAGTGCAGAGTCTTAACCACTGCACCTCCAGGAAGTCCCGCTCCTGCGTTTTTGAGCAGACGGTGCTTGATGGCTCTCGAGGGCACTGGACAGGTGTGAAAGCAGCTCCAGACTTTGGCCCAAGGATGGTTCTGGCTTTCCTGCACAGAGGAGAGGAGGGAAGGTGCCCTCAAGGCGGAGACATCTGGTTGGTTCAAGGTCAACCGTGTGGCCAGGGCTCAGAATCCCGTGGGGCCCCTTCTTTATTCCCCATGGCGGTCTCCCAACACTTCCCAGGAGCCTTTGTGATTATCCTTGGCTGAAGATTAATTGTGGGGTCTGCTATGGACTGAATGTGTCCCCCCAAATTCAAATGTGGAAGCCCTAACTCCCAAGGTGATGGCATTTGGAGGTGGGGCCTCTGGAGGTGACTAGGTTAGAGGAGGCCGGGAGGGTGGGTCCCAGGATGGGATCGGTGCCCTGACAGGAGGGGACCGGCGTGCTCCCTCCCTCTGCTGTGTGTCTGCAGGCCGGGACGTGGCCTCACGGGAAACTGAACTGGCTGCCACCCTGATCTGGGACCTCCAGCCTCCAGGACTGTGAGAAATGAAGTCCTGTTGTCTAAGGTCCCGGCCCGTGGCATTTTGTCGTGGCAGCCAGAGCAGACTGAGACTGGATCTGTGATGGGCAATTTTATGTGTCCACTTGGCTAGGCTACGGTCCCAGTTGTTTAGTCAAACACCAGTCAAGATGTCCCTGTGAGAGCAATGTTTCAGTCAGCCGCCTTTGAGTAAAGCAGATTGCCCTCCACTCTGGGTGGTCCACATCCAAGCAGCTGAAGACCTTCAAAGAAATAAAAGAAAACAGATTAACTTCCCCGGAGGAAGATGGAGTCCTGCCTCCAGACGGTCTTTGCACTCGAGCTGCAATTTCAACTCTTCCCTGGGTCTCCAGCCTGCCAGCCCGCTCTGCAAAATTCAGACCTACCAGCCCTACAATCGCAGGAGCCAGTTCCTTAAAATGACTCTGTGTGTGTGTGCGTGCGTGTGTGTGTGTGTGTGTGTGTGTGTGTGTGTGTGTGTACTGTATCTATGTAAACCTATATATACGTCTCTATCTATACATCCTCTTGGCTCTGTTTCTCTGGAGAGCCCTGACTAGCGCAGGGTCTGCCATGGTCACCCTGCTGTTCCTGGCTTCTTTGTTCTTGGTCATTCAGTCACTTTCAACGCCTCCGCAGAGGGCTGAACGGTTGCCAGCCTCCAGTCACGCCAGCACGTGGCTCCCCAAGAGCATTGCCCACCTGGAGGACGCCCCCGATGGCAGGGACGCCATTTCCATCAAATAAACCCTAAATGCTAAAATATCCAACGAGAATGGAACTTCTTGCTGCTCTGGGGTTCATTTCTGGGATTGCTGGAAAGGCCAAGCTTCCCCCCACATGTGATTTTCAGGTGGTCCGTTGGCTCCCTCTGTCTATACCTAGAAACACAGACACACACTGAACGCCCAGCTGGGTTTCCACCGACAGTTAAGGATGAGGCAGGATCGTAAGGAAAAGAAAATCAGGTAACCAACATAATGACCAAGTTGGGAACATGTTTGGAGAAAATAAAAATTCAGACCGGGTTTTGTTTCTTTTCAGCTTTTAACCGCCATTTCCCCCCCCATCACCATGAGGGAGGGGCATAATTATTAAATTCTGTTGGGTCTGGGAACCGCCCCCCGCACAATGCAGGCCACGAGGCCTGCCTGGAGGAGGGGGCTGCCCGCTCAGCCCAGGGACATTCTCTCTCCATCCTGTCCCACTGCCCAGCCTGGGGCTCTGGCTCGAGCTGCCCTCTCAGCTCCAGAAGCCCTTTCCTGCCGCCTGGTGGCCCGTGGGGTTCTGGATGTTTCTGCCTGATGCCCTTGGCAGGGCTGCAGTGAGCACGGGGGCCCCGGAGGAGGGAAGGGGGGCACTTCATCACCGCGACAAGAGGCCTGTTGCTCCTGCCGGACCGGCCAGGGCGACAGGGTGACCGCCTGCCCCTGGCCCAGTGCCCGGCCTCCCGAGGATTCAGTTTGGCTCCAGCTGGGCAGCAGCTCCTGGGCTGCCGGCCACGGGAGCGCCACTCACACTCCATCATCGAAGGATGACAGCGGGAACGGTGGGAGTTCATTACAGGGACCATGAATTGTTGGAGGTAATTTAGATTACAATTTAAAGTTTAATTTAAAAATCTATCAACAAATGTGAAAGTACTGGAGGAACATTTTAAAATGCACTTTAATCTCAACAGCACAAATAGCTTTTCGGGGCTCTAAACATCACCACCTGGAAAAACAGTAAAACTTTACTGCAGCTTTAATTAAATTACAAACACAAAGGATAATTAACTTTTTTATTTTTATTTTACTCGTGCCATTGTTTCTCCTCGGAGTCAATATCTCGCGGCTGCAGGAACGGCTGTTAGAAGGAAGTTTACAGCCGAGGCCCTGACGCGTGTCTTGTCTGAGGGATGGATGTCCGGGCAGCTGAGACCTGGGGCGCCCGGGTCCAGCCGCGGGCGGGCGCGGGGTCGTCCCCCAGGTCGGCCTCGGCTCTGCCCCCAGGCGCAGCGCCCCCTCCCTGCAGGCCCGGCGGGTGCCCCCAGCCGGGTGGGTGTGGGGCCGCGCGTGGTTCCTCCGTGCCGGGCCTGCTCTGGGCGTTCTGACCGTTAGCTCGCTCAGTCCTCCCAGCGGCCCTTAGGCGGGGAAACCGAGGCACCGGCATGTGGGGACCCTGCCGCGGTCACGCAGCAGGTAAGTCGCCGTAAACGGGAGCTTCAGTCCTCTGGTGGCAGCACCCACCCGTGACCCCGGCTTTGGGCACAGGGGTTGGGGGTGCCGAGGCTGGGCGGCTTGGCGCCTAAGGGGGGCGGTGCTGGTCTCCCGGCCGGGGGTGTGTCCTGGGGGCCCTGAGGCGCTGGGGTGGGGAGGGGCTGCGAGGGGCTCCGGCGCGGTGCCCTGGTGCAAGGCCCGGCTGGCCACCTGGGGGTCCCCTGGAGACGCGCTGGGCGGGTTCCTGGTGGGGGGAGGGTTTGCGAGGTCCCGGGATGGGGCGGGGAGAGCTGTAGCGGGCAAGGCGCGCCAGGCCGGCAGGGGGCACCCGGGGCTCGGGGTCGGAACCCGAACCCCAGGGAACTTCATGGGGGCAGCACCCCCTGGGCTGGGAGGGACTGTGAGGGGTGCCCCTCAAGTGGGTGGGAGGCGGCCTTGGGGGGGGTTCACGGGGGACTCGCTCTCTCTGCGCCTGCGGGTGCGTGGGGGGACAGGAGGGCTGGACCACGCCCCTCCTCCCCTCCCCTCCCCCCACTCCCTCCGTAGCTTGCTTCCTTCCTTCCTTGCTTCCTTCCTTCCTTCCTTCCTTCCTGGGGCGGGAGGGACGTGTGGTTTAGGCACCTTCCTTTCCTGTCCTGCCCGCGGGAGTTCGGGTTGGGGGGTGGAGGGGTGATGGGGGTGGGCTGGGGGGTTGGGTGTGGGGAGGTCGGTGGAGGGGTGGAGGGGGGTGGAGGGGTGAGGGGGGTGGGTGTGGGGGTTGGGGGGTGGGGGGTAGTGGGGGTGGGGGGAGCGCTTACCTGGGGTACAGAGCACACGGGCAGGCTGGTGGCTGTGGTTGTTCCTGGGCCAGTGAAGCTGGGAAATGGCCCCCAGCAGCGCCCCTCTCTCCCCAGGGTCTTTCCAGAGAGCCAGCCCCAGGCCTGGTCGTGGGGTGGGGGCATCACCCTGAGGGTCCCCCCACCTCCTGCCCCCCGACAGGCCCTGCGGGGCTTCCAGGCTACACCCATGCTCACACCCAATCTCACGCACACGTGGACACCCCCCTCACCTGCTGACACACTTGGGCACACGCACACCGGTGTCCGCCTGCTCCCCTTACACATATGCGCCCCGCGGTCCGCTCCTGGCCCCACGGCCACACACACCCTCACCACGACCCCCGACTCGCGGTCACAGTCACCGGTGCGTCTTGCCCACCTCTGTGGGGTCTGCCGGGCAACGACTCAGCCTGCCGGGTCTCCGGCTGCGGTGGGAGGGGCACCTGGAGGGGGTGTGGAGGTCGGTCCTGCTGCCCTGTGTCTGGGCGGCATCCCCGGCCTCTGCCTGCCCGGCTGGCAGGGCCCAGCCCCTGGTGTGCAGAGGCAGGGGGGGCTGCGGACAGTGGGTATTCAGCTTTAGTGTGGTGGCTGCTTAATTATTGGTTAATCTAGCAATTTAGCACGCTTCATTTAATTCTAATTAGGAGAATTAATGGGCAGGCAGTGAGGATTCCAACAGAGTGGCACAAAACAAGACCCAGCCGGGACAGTCCAGCTGTGGGGCCGGTCCTAGGGGAGTCCGGCCTAGGAGGGGCGGACCTCTGGAGACAGCCGAAGATCATGGTGGGGGGCTACAGGGGCTGGGCTGGAATCATTCAGTGGCCTCCAGGCCGCAGGGGCTCCAAGGGCAGAGGGGACCTTGGACAGCCTGGTCGGACCCCGTGGGCTGCGCCCCCGGCCCCCCCCAGGCCCCCACTGCCTCCCAGGCCTGGCAGCGCCCGCCTGTTTGTCGGCTCATCAGGCCGGCTCCCTGACAAGGCCTGACATTGGACAAGACTGTTCCTCTAATTAAGGTGCTAATTGAATTAAATGGCTGCGGTAATGAGCAGACGAGGAGCATAAAAAGTAAAGAGTCCGATAGGCCAATTAACAAGCGCGCAGAGCATAATTATAACATCGGAATCGCGTGCCCGCCCCCAGCATTGTTAACTGTTGCCGGGGGATTTATGGTAATTGGCCCTACAACAGGCAGCAGCCCAACCTGCCCAGCGCCGGTAATTAAAAAAATGATATTCTACACAAACGCCGGATGGGCTAATTAGGCCTTGATTTACATAAAGGCCCCTGCCTGGAGGCCTGCCCACCTCCCTGCTCCGGGCCACTCGTGGGCAGGGCGGCAGCCCCTGCAGGCCCCGTGGTGGCACAGAGCCGGGCTGGACGCCAGGCCGTCCAGGTCTCCTGCTGGTGGCTGGGGCCTCCGAGGCCACCCCTGAGCCGGAGGGCACTGCACAGAGGGCCTATGCTCTGAACTGAGCCCGTGGAACCAGCAGCTGTCCTGGTCCCAGGTTGGCCTGCCGACGAGCTCTTCCCGCTCCGCGCCCCCTCCCCTCCCCACTCCCACTCCTGCCACCGCTGCCGGGGGATCAGGGCAGCTTCCAGTCCGGCCCTCAGCCACCCGCAGCCTGGGTGTGCCGTCCTCCCGGGGTTCATGGCCACGCCGAGGGCCAGCCCGCCCCTCCCTTCCTCTCTCCCTGCGCCTGTGCACGGCTGTCCTTGCTGTGTCACCAGCAAGTGTGCAGCCCACTGCGCTGGGAGGTGGGCTTAGGACACAGGACACATGGCAGGTCACACTGATCGGGGCCCCAGCCCCTGAGTGGGGCTGCGCCTTCTCCTCCTTGATGCCTCCTCTGAGGGAGCCCCAGCCCCACCCCCTGGGGTAGGATGTGCCCCCCCCACCACCCCCCATCAGTCAGCGAGGACCAGAGGGGACAGGCAGACAGACAGGCTGCAGGGAGGCACCCAGACAGAGGGGCAGGCAGGCACGTGCCCTCTGGGGCGGGGTGCCCTCGCAAGGCAGAGGGGAAGCCAGGACAGGCTCTGCCAACCAGTCCTGCCCCCTCCCACAATGAGGCCACCGGGCACCCCACTTTAGAGGTGGGAAGTGGAGTTCAGAGATGCTGCCCAGGGCCCTTCGTGCTGCCCCAACCTGTCCTTCTCCCTGGAGCTGTACCCGGGGGCCAGCACAGTTCCGGGCATCTCCCCAAACCGGAACCCCACACGCCCCCCTCCCCGCAACCCGCACGGGCAGCCCCCCCCGCCCCGCCCCCAACGACTCCTCAGGCAGATTTACCGTGACGTTCACACTCTGAACAGAAAACTCTGCCTCATTTACAAATGTAATTTCAATTGAGGGTAGTTTTCCAATCTCCTTTCATTTGAGTCCCCATTGAGCCCCTTCTCGCGGAGCTGATGGCATGATTAGACAGCGCTCACGCCACGGCAGGCTGGTCAAGCGCGGCCCCGTAAATTGGGAAAGATGTTTTATCAGGACACGTCACCGCTGCCGCTGGCAGCTGTGGGGTGCTCCGGGCTGTCCCCTCAAATCACGGTTATGGAATAATTTAGCCCGCGATTCTCTGTGATTACTGCCGCCACCGATCATGCTGTCACATTCCAAGTGGGTACTTCATCCTGCGTTTATTCATGCCAGATCTGTTTTGCTTTCGTAATGAGCACATATTACCCCAGCACAAAGAGGGTGAAGACGTCCGCGGTGATAGATAGGCACAAGATTAAATGGGATCTTTACGACTTCTGCAGCCATCGGTTCTGACTGTGTGATAAGAAGAGTCGACTTGGGTCCTGATTTGCTCTTTATTGGAGCCAATATTAGCATGCGCTCACCGGTGCACGGGCTGATCAAACCCATTTAAGGTGGACTCTCAGATGCGGGAGGGGCGGCAACCCTGGGGCGCTGCTGCCGCTGCTGCCTGCCGGCAGGGAGGCTGAGCCCAGCCCCCAGGGGCTCAACCCACAGAAGACCTTCCCGAGCTGCCCCAGGGCGACCCCACCCCTTGGGGCAGCTGCAGGTGGGCCGGTCCCTTCAGCCTGGGGTTGCAGGTGGCCAGCTGCACTCCCACCGTCCACGGGGCAGCCTCTCTCTCCCAGCCCACCCTCGGGGCCCAGCTCCCACGAATGCAACCTGGCTGGACGGGCGATTGTTCATGTAGGGCCTAAGGGTGCCAAGCCACTTCCTGGGTGGGGACGGGAGACTGACCCCCGTATCAGACCACCTCCTATCCACTTGGGGGAGACACTGTCTGGGCCCCCAGGCTCCCCACAACCTGCTCCCACAGCTGCCCTTGGGACACCCCACCCGCTGGGCATGGCTTGTCCCATCCCTCCTTGGCTACAGAAGAGGGTGAGGCCCTCCAGTGACACTGTCACTGGCCCAGACACAGCCCAGGAGCCCATGCTGCACCCAAGTCCTGTCTTTTTTTTTTTTTTTTTTTTTTTTTGCGGTATGCGGGCCTCTCACTGTTGTGGCCTCTCCCGTTGCGGAGCACAGGCTCCAGACGCGGAGGCTCAGCAGCCGTGGCTCACGAGCCCAGCCGCTCTGCGGCACGTGGGATCCTCCCGGACCGGGGCACGAACCCGCGTCCCCTGCATCGGCAGGCGGACTCTCAACCACTGCGCCACCAGGGAAGCCCCCAAGTCCTGTCTTTATCCCGAGGGGGAAGGCCAGCTCAGCCAGGTGACCACTGTATCCTTGCCCCCCGGCAGGGCCAGGGCGGGCAGTGCCTGCTCCTTCTACAGGGTATACGGGGCCCCTCTACCGTGTGGGGTGACCGTTCTTACTTGTGATTAGGAAAGCAGAATCACAGTCTGAAGCCATCGTTTCAGAGCCTCCCACGGACACCTTTGTGGGAGGCCAGCCTGGAATCTGTCCGTATTTGTCCATATCACATGTTTTTAACCTTTCACGTCACACCTGTTGAGGCTGCGGGAGGAAAGGGAGGATGGCATCTCCTTGTGGCCAAAGGGCCACGTGGCCCAAGCTTGCGGGCATCCACTTCCCGGGCCACGAGCTGGGTCATGTGGTCCCACTCAGCTGCTCTGAGCCTCCGCTGTCCTGACCGCCATCTGTCCACTCGGCCCATCCACGGTCCCCCCAGCTTACCACGCCCCGGCCTCTGCCCGCAGGGCTGTCACGAGACGGAGGCAGCTTTGCACAGGGCCAGCACACTCGCACATGCCCTGAGTAACAATAATGTCCTGGCTGTTGTTGCCCTTGGTGGCCCTGAGCCTGGTGCGGGGGCCAGCGTGCCCGCGACAGTCCTGGCCACTCCGCGAGGGCGGACACCAGCAAGAGAGCAGACGGGCCTGTGGTGGGTGACTGGGGCAGGACCCGGGAGCAGGAGTGGGGTCCAGAGGGGCCAGGCGCAGAGGGCGATGGGTTCAGGGGAGATGGCGCCAAGGTCTCAGGGCCGCGAGGCGTGCGTGGGGCCCTGGTGGGCTCCCTCTGAAATGTACTAGACCCACCCCCGGGCAGGAGGAGCTTAACCCCCCATGAGCGGGGGCGTGCGCAGTGACCTATCCAGGCTCAGGGCCAGGAGGGCAGAGGGGACGCTGCCCCATGGCGGGACCCAGCAGAGCCTCTGCCCCTGGGAGGAGTGACAAGGGGGCACGTCACCTCCTGGTCTTCTCGGCCAGCCCGGACCAGGCGTCCTGCAGGACACCGGGCCAGCCCTCAAGGTGTCAAGGCCTGAAACACCAGGAGAGACAGGGGCCCGGGAGGCGGTGCAGGGTGCAGGAGCGGGCCCTGGACCAGGAAAGCGACATCCGTAGGGACGTGCGAAATCCGAATCGAGTCTGGGCTTAGTTGAGGGTGACGTGATGATGTTGGGTCCTCAGTTGTGACAAATGTACCCTGTAACGAAGGTGAAAGGTGAGGGGATACCAGGTGGGGTGTATGGGAAATTTCTGTACTATCTGCGACTTTAAATCTAAAATTTTTCCAAAATAAAGCTTAAAAAAAATCCCTCTGGCTCCAGTGTGGAGTGGCTGCTGGGGAGGAGGAGGAGGGGAGGGGAGGGGAGGGGGAGGGGAAGGGAGGGGGAGGGGTAGGGGAGGGGAGGGGAGGGGGAGGGGGAGGGGGAGGGGGAGAGGAGGGGCGGGGAGGGGGAGGGGCGGGGAGGGGGAGGGGGCCTCACGGGGTGGGGGGGTGGGTTCGGTGTATGTGTGTGTCAGAGGCGGGCCCTCCAGCTCGTGGGGTTTTGTGTGTGTGTGTGTGTGTGTGTGTGTGTGTGTGTGTCTGTGTGCGCTTGAGAGAGTCACCAGTGTGCTCTGATCCTGCTCCTGTGAGGAGCCCTCTCGGGTCCACCAACTGTCACCTCCCATCCCACCACCTGCCCTGCAAGGCCTGGCGAGGCGCTTGCAGGGGTGGGGCTTGGGGCTCCCATGAGTGAGTGGGGCTCTGATTGCTCCTCTGGTGCTGGGGACCCCCCACCTTGAATCTCACCCTCCCGTACTCTTCAAGCGCCTCAGGTAGGTCTCTCCCCACACCCAGGCTGAGCTGCAGTCATGGGTGTCTGGGCTGTGGAGGTGGCTGGGGTGGGGGGTCGGGCTCCTATGGCGCCCTCACGCCTCTCCCTATCTGGGCTCCCTAAGGCCCCTGCCTAGAGCTCTGCAGTCCCCTCCTGCGACTCCCCCACCCATCACCATTAATAGAAACCCATAAATATCTCTACCTGCTAATTTAAAAAGGTACTGGGGCTGTTTATGAGCACCCCAAGAATGACATTTATGAGCCTGAAAGTAAGTGATTATTGACAGTAGACAATGGGATGGCACGTCTGGACGGGGAGTAGGCTGGAGGACTCCCGGGTGATAAGGGAGAGGCTTTCCTTTTCTCATGCTAATTTAGACACTACTCTCTCCGCGAGAGCAGGGACAGTGTTCACCTTTTCATCTTAAATGTCACTGTGGCACTGGGCGCTCCTGGAGGGGAGGTGCCAGGACAGATGCCTGCCCTTTGCTAGAGGGATGGGGTGGGGGGCTCGGGGTGCGGGGGACCCAAGCACGTGGGGAGCCCCTGACCCTACAGCCTAGGGCAGGGGCTGGTGAAGGCGCTGGCCTCCGTGGGCTGGGGGCTCCTGGGAGAATGGAGATGGAGAGTTGGGCTGGACGGACACCTCCTCTGGCCGCTTTATGGAGCCTGTCCTCACATGCCCGACCCCAAGGACAGCTTGGAGTGATGTGGGAGCAGGTCCACTGAGGCAGTGGATGATGGAGTGGCCCCCCGCCTCTGGTCCCAGTTGGCAACAGGCCTGGGAAGGTGCGGCACAAGGGATTCTCTGGGGACAGCCTGGAGGTAGTGGGATCAGGTTCTTGCAGACGAGGGCACAGGAGGGCCCCAGAGGCTCACCCTCGGCCTCCCCTCCCCTCCTGCATTCATACAGGCAGGACCACAAGGCCGCTGGGCCAGATTCTGCGTGACCCTCCGTGAGGACCCTCGCCCTCCCCCGACCTGTCCCCGACGTCAGGCTGCGCTCAGGCTGGGGGCACCGGCGTTCGAGCAGACCTCCTGCCCCCAAACCCCGCTCCGCTTCTGGTCCCAGTGGCCTCTCCGAGCGGCCGCCCCCTTCCCTCGTCCGCACCCACCCCGCCCCCCAGCCTCAGCGCAGGCTGCCCCTCCCCCGTCTGGAGCGCCCTCCCCGCTCGGAGCGTCTGCCCCCGGCCCGTGGCCGCGCGGCCCCATCTCAAGGTCTCACGCTGCGCGATCTCACGCCGGTCAGCTTGCGCGGTTAGCTCTGCCCGCCCTCCAAGACCCAAGGCCCCGCGAGGGAGGGGTCGGCGTTGCTCCCGTCTGGGCCCAGGGACCCGCGGGCAGGACGGCCGACTGCAGGGGAGGGGAGCCCTGCTGCCCGCGCGGGGGTGGGGGGCGCGCCCCCCGCCGGCACTCAGCCCGCACGGCCGTCACCGACCTGGCTGTGACCGGGGCCCTCACGGCGTGGCGCGCGACCCACCCCGGCAGGCCTGCTGTCCTCCAGCCCAAGAGGCGCTGCCCGGGCTCCCCGTGTTTGCTGAGTGACTGCGGATGCACCCTGCCGCGTGTGAGGGCCCACGCAGGGGCCCCCTGCAGGGGCCATGGGGTCAGCTCTCTCCTACTGAGCGCCCTCCAAATACGGGCCGGGCTCGTGTCCCTCGGCAGGTCCCACAGACGCCCGGAGGGAGCAGGGTGCACCCAGGAGTTCCCACCACAGCGAGCCCCGGAGCGCAGCGTGGCCTCTGCCCTTACTGTGCGGGACAGGGCCACGGGCGGAGCGGGGTGCACCCAGGAGTTCCCACCGCAGCGAGCCCCGGAGCGCAGCGTGGCCTCTGCCCTTACTGTGCGGGACGGGGCCACGGGCGGCAGTCCAGCTCAGGGGAGGCCTCTGGGGACGGGGACCAGCGTGGTTTTCTCTGGGCCCTGAGCCCTCCCTTTGCTATGGAGTGCTTCCTGTGTGTGTTTCTGCCCCATCTCAAGACCCAAAAGTCTCCCCAGGAAGTGTTTCCCGACACCACCGCACTGTTAGGCGTTGCTCACCCCCCAAAGCTGGGGGAGTCTGGGGGCCCTGAGGGGTGGCTCCCCTCCAGGCTGTACTGGCTTCCCTCCCACCTGGGCCCACCTGTTGCCCTTCCCTTCCCACCAGGGCACAGAGGGGCCCCCCTGAATGGTGATGAGCACCCGCTCCCCTGGGGAGGAGGAGGGACTGTCCCCCTCGGCGCGGCTGCACAGTGGCTGGGGTGGGCTCTGCCATCCGGACCCTGGGCCCAGCCCCCCTCTATCCTGTGTTTCCGGGGGGCTGTGTGAGCTGTAAGACCTTTCACGTTGTCTGGGGTCATACAGGCCATGGGTTCAAAGCTTTCTCCGCAGGAATGCTGGTGGTTCGGGCTCCTCGGTGGGGCCACCCAGGGAAGGGGCCCGTTAATGACCCTGCCCGGAGCTCCTCTGAGCACCTGGGTCGGGGTGTGTGTGTGGACAGGCTCTGAAGGGCCTGAGAGGAGACCCTGGTCCAGACCACACCCTCTCTTTCTGCAGCCGAGGCCTGAGGGGCAGATTGGCCTTGAATGCAACTGTGGCCTGAGGCCCTCGGGCTTGCTGTGGAACCAGCGTTCCCATTTCTCATGCCCATTGGAGCTCGGGGCTCCGGGAGCAGAGGAGAGGGTAGACAGCACTGGCAGGCAGCCAGAAAATTGAAGGACACGCCTGGGGCTCCCCTGTGAAGTGCAGGGGCCCCTCACTCTCTTTTCACCCATTTCCTCTCAAACAACTTCCCAGGAAATGGACGGTGGGTGGGTCGACAGCAGGGTGACGGATGGCCGTGGCACACGCAGGCTCCTTGTGCTGGAGGTGCCGGGGTGGGGGGGAGCGCCCTGGGCTCTGGAGGAGAAGGGGTGGGGTGTGGCGAGGAGAGTGGGGTGTCTGGGGGCTCCTCGGGCAGAGGTGGAGCAGAGGAGGGGTCCACAGAATGGGTGGTGCAGCCCTGGGGGTGGGCCATGGGTGCCAGGGCCCGGGGGGAGGGTACTGTGGAACAGACCTAGGCCCAGGGCACCCAGGACGTGGAGAGCCAGAGGGGTGTGGTGGACGCCAGGACGCTGGTGGCCAGCGTGGGCAGTGGGGAGGGGTACAGAGCCTGCCTGGCTGGCATCCTGCCCCCCCACCCCAGCTGGAGGCCTCGGGGCTGGTTCTGCGACCTCAGTCTGTGCCTCGGTTTCCTCATCTGTAAGTGGGCTGTGCTGGCCCTGTCCCGGGGGCTCCCTGAGCAGTGCCTGGCGCAGACGGGCCCCACGGGGCTGCAGCCTCGCCACTCACCGGCTGCCCTGGCCGAAGGGTGTGGGCCAGCCCTGGCTTCCACCTTAAGGTGTGAATAGCCAAGCCCTCCTCCGCCCCCGCGTCCTGGTGACAAATACTAATGTCTAAATCAGCAGCCCGCCCAGCTGGCCCGAACTGCTCATGTTCTTTGCTGAAATGTCACCTGTTCCTATCTAACGATTTGCATAATGCAAAGCTTCTCACTCGTAAAATACAGATTAAGAGGGGAAGGGAGTCATTCTGGAACCAGGGAGCCATTTCAAGGGAAATGGGAGGGAGGCTGGGAGGCCCGCACTTAACCCCATCCCTGCCAGCTGGGACTCTGCCTGCACCATCACAGCACCCCTGGTCCCGCCTCGCCTGGCCCGGGCACCCTGTGGCCACCGGGCTCTGCCCCTGACCGCCAGGAAAGCCGAGCGGGTGAGGACACTGTGCCCCGCGCCGGCCCAGGCTGACGGCCGCGTGCCACCCAGCCCTCCTCACGGCCTGCTGGGGAGGGGTGTCTTCCGTTCTGCCATGAGCCTGTGGCTTCGGGGGGATGCGTGCGCCCACATGTGGAGGAAGGGGCGGGATGGTGGCCGAGGGGCCCAGGCCTGGGGCTGCTCAGGCAAAAGCTCTGTGGAAGTGGTGACCACCCGGCGCTCCGGTCCTCAGACATTTCAAAGGCCGTGCCTGGGGCCTGGGGAGGGGCCGGGCCCGCCCTGTCAGTGGGGGCTTCTCCAACCCCCAAGTCGGCTCGGCCTGTGGTCTCAGCCAAGTTGGAGCAGGTGCACCCCGGGCCCCCGCTGCCGCCTGGGCGGTGGGCTCGCTCAGCAGCTCGCTCAGCCTGAGCGCGGGGGCTGAGGGCGCAGAGGCAGGGCCTGGGCGGGCTGCCAGAAGGGACGCCCGCTTGTCCCTCCAAGGAGAAGAGTGACAGCTGAGGCCTGGCTCAGAGGGCCTCTGAAAAGGGGCCAGCTGGGTTGGCGGGGCTGGCTCAGGCCTCACAGCCAGGAGGGGGCAGCGAGCCCTCACTCCACCTGCCACACGGTGCAGCCGCTTCTCCGAGCGTCCACCACAAGGAGGAGGTCAAGGTCAGCCTCCCCGCCCGCCGCCAGCCCCGGCCCCGGGACACTCCCCCATCCAGAACCCCTCTCTGCAGGGGAAGGAGCCCCCACACGCTGGCTGGCCCGTCCCGGGATGGGGGTGCTGTGAAGCCAAAGACGGGGGGTCAGAGTGAAGGCGGGGCAGCGGGGCACAAAGAACGGGTCCCCAGGGAGAGAGCGGAAGCGGGAAGCGGAAGCTGCCTACTGAGTCTGGACCACGTGTGGACAGGCACGGGGGTGCTTGGCCGAGGGCACCCTTGGCGAGCCCCACTGCTCAGGGAGGTTACCCTGACTTCACATCACAAGGGAGGGGCTGATTTAACGGGGCCTTCCCTTGGCCCAGCAGGGAGGACCAAAGCCCTGGTGCCTCTTCCCCAGCCTGGGGCCGCCACAGGGAGCCTCGCCACTCTGCGCTTGAGCTTCCCAAACCTCGGGCAGCTGGACTTACCTGCTCATCTGCCCTCCCACCTACTGACTCACCAATCCTGCCTCTCACTTCTAATCCAGGGGAGTAACTGAGCTGGGCAGCCTCACCTTGGTGCCCCCTCACCACCGCCATCACCACCATCACCACCGTCACCCTCACCACCGCCATCACCATCACCACCATCACCACCGTCACACCGCCATCAGCACCGTCACCACTGGCACCTGCAGCTCTAACACTCAGCGTCAACTCTGTGCTGTGCACGGCGCTGGTGCTACTTTTATATCATCTTATGTAATCCGCACGGCCAGAGTTCTGTGTTTTCACCGCCCTCTTTCTACAGTCAGGGAAACCAAGGCAAAAAGGGTTTGCTGGGGGCTTCCCTGGTGGCGCAGTGGCTGAGAGTCCGCCTGCCGTTGCAGGGGACACGGGTTCGTGCCCCGGTCCGGGAAGATCCCACGTGCCGCGGAGCGGCTGGGCCCGTGAGCCATGGCCGCTGAGCCTGCGCGTCCGGAGCCTGTGCTCCACAACGGGAGAGGCCACAACGGTGAGAGGCCCGCGTACCACAAAAAAAAAAAAAAAAGGCTTTGCTGGGCTTTGGCCCTGACATCTCCCCGTGTGGAAAAGAAGGCGCTTACATGAAATTTGGGAGCTGAGCCGCTGAAGTGAGCTCACTCTGATCCTCTAGTCAAACCATCCCTACCCCTGCCCCTTGCCTGGGGATGGATCAGATAGACTCAGTGCGCCCAGAACCAGTGGGGGAACCATCTTCTCTCAACCTCTGGGGGACATTCAAGGTGCCACCCTGTCTCCAGCTGGCCACAGGACAGGCAGCACCTACGTCTGCTGCCCAGACCAGGGTTTGCCTTCGTAGATGCCCCTCCTCCGCTGATGCCCCTCCTCCGCAGACGCCCCTCCTCCGCAGACGCCCCTCCTCCGCTGATGCCCCTCCTCCGCAGACGCCCCTCCTCCGCTGATGCCCCTCCTCCGCTGATGCCCCTCCTCCGCTGATGCCCCTCCTCCGCAGACGCCCCTCCTCCGCAGATGCCCCTCCTCCGCTGATGCCCCTCCTCCGCAGACGCCCCTCCTCCGCTGATGCCCCTCCTCCGCAGACGCCCCTCCTCCGCAGCTGCCCCTCCTCCGCAGACGCCCCTCCTCCGCTGATGCCCCTCCTCCGCAGACGCCCCTCCTCCGCAGCTGCCCCTCCTCCACAGACGCCCCTCCTCCGCTGATGCCCCTCCTCCGCTGATGCCCCTCCTCCGCTGATGCCCCTCCTCCGCAGACGCCCCTCCTCCGCTGATGCCCCTCCTCCGCAGCTGCCCCTCCTCCGCAGCTGCCCCTCCTCTGCAGGAACTCCTCCTCTGCAGCTACTTTTTCTCTGTAGGTGCCCCTCTCCGCAGGTGAGCCTCCTTTTCTCTCCCACCCTGGGGACGGAGGGGTCATTTTTCTGCATCTGAAGCCCTTCCCAGCACTGCGGGACTGAGGCTCCCAGCTGCCCCCGGTGCACTCCCCGGTGACGAGCTGATGGGTGCCGGTGCACGTGGTTCGGCTCGCGCTTCTCTGGGTGCAGAAATCGCAGCTCTGCTTTCCCCACCTAATCCTCCCATGGGTAACACACAGGGCTTCCGACCCCTGGGGGGCACTCTGGGGCCACAGTCTAGCCCTGCCCAGGCCTGCGGACATCCTGTGATGGTCTCGGCCGTCACAGTGCACAGCCAGGATTCTGGTCAATGTCCGGCCGACGGGTCATTAGGTGAGTCACAGCTAATCTAGTGACTGGGCGCTGACGGGTGGCCCGAAGAGACCATTTGGGCTCCCTGTAGGGCCTACGGCCCACACGCGCCAGGAGCCCAGGCGCAGGGCTGGGACCCGCACTCCCACAGAGGCAGCCGCCCCTCCTCTCATGAAACACATGAGCGGTGTGCAGGGGCCTCACCTGAGTGGCCGTTGCTAGGTCCCAACTGATGTTTTGTTTCTGAGCAACTGAGCAGTGAGCTGCCAGCTCTCAGAGACCCCAAGGGACAGGAATTCCAGCTGCCCACCCTTGCCTGGGGCCGCGCAGTCAGGGAGGAAAGGATGTTCTGAGGGGTCCAACCTGCCACCTGGGCAGACACGGGGGCCCAGAGCACAGCCAAGGATGGCTCCCGTGAGGGACCTGGCAAGTGAGGCCCCTGAGCAGGGCCTGGTCCCTCACTTGGCCCCTGACTCTGGCCCAGCTGGTGGTGGGGAGGGGCCGTGACTGCGGGAGGGTGTTGAGCGGCGGGGGTCGGGAGGGTCTTCATCTGCAGGGGAGCTGGCTGGCTGAGGGCTGAGGGGCAGGGGGAGAGCCTCTGAGGGGCCCAGGTCCAGCCCCGCTGGCTGCATCTCAGGCTCTGTATGTCCCATCCTGCCCTCTGGCCTTCCCAGGCCACTGACCCCACAGGGTCCCCCTCTTGGTTCCATCATCACCTCCCCCCACCAGCATCCCATCAGCACAGATGGGCTGGTCCTTCTCCGTCTTCAAAAGCCTTGCCTTGTCCTGCCTGCCGCCCATCCCTCCACCTCCCACTCATTGCCCTCTGACCCCCTCCAGGCCCCTGAGGACCACGGTACTGTCCCTCCCTGGGCACCTGAATGAGTCTGGGGCTGTTATCCTGGGACCCCAACTCAATTCACCCCAAGTTCAGGGCCTGGGTGTGCCCAGGGCAGGAGAGCTGGGAACGGGCAGAGCTGGGCAGAGGCTCCAAGGATTTGTGTGGCCTCCCCACCACATCGCCACATGGCTTGGTCACAAGTCTCAAGTGCTCGCTCGCTGGGTGAGAGGCAAGGGGCGGGGCCCGCCCGGAGGGCGGCCGGGAGGAGGTGGCTGGGCCTGGTGGTGCGCTGGACAGCGATTCCTCCTCGCAGCTGCTGATAAAGCCGGCTAATGGCATTTCTCTAATGAGAAAAGCCGGCTGATTATGACAAATCGCCAGGAGCAGCGGGCTAAGCGGCGACACGCGCGCCACTAGCCGCCAGGAGGGGCTGGCCCCACCGCCCCAGCCCTTGGCTTCTGGAGGTGGGGAGGGGGCGCCCAAAACCCCTCCCGGCCCGAGTGGGCTTGGGTGGGGGAGAGGTAGTGCGGGAGGTGCTGAGGGGAGGAAGCGATGGGGCCCCGGAGGCGTGGGGGGGAGGGGCGCCCCCAGCTCCCCCGCCCACAGCCCCCCAGCGCCAGGATCCTCACCCGGCGTCCCCCTCTGCTGCTCTACTTCCTTCCCGTGTGCGTGCGCGCGCGCGCGCGTGTGTGTGCGTGTGCGCGTCTGTCCCGGGGTGGGATGGGGTGCGGTGGGGGCACCGTGGGATGACTGCAGCCGCTGCCCGCGCCAGGCCCAGGGGCTTTCCCGGCTTTTCCAGGCTTTTTCTAGGCAGAAGGAACAGCAGGGTGGCTGGGCTCAGCCTGAGGCAGGGCTGGGGGTGCAGAGCCGGGGGCAGAGAGTGAGGGCAGCCCAGGTCTGCAGGGAGGACAGGCCTACAGTGTGGGGAGCCTGCAGGGCCGTGCTTGGGCGCGGGGGCAGTGGTGGGGGGCCAGGAGAGCTGGCTCTGTCCCTTGGCTTTCCTTGCCTCCCCCAGAGGGTGTCTGGCTGGGGAGACACTCACAGTCCTGAGTCTGGGGCCCTGGCCTCCCTCATCTCTGTCGGGCGTCCCCTCATCAGCCTGGGGTGCGGTGGTGTCAGGGCAGGACATGCAGCAGCCAGCACGGCCAATCCCTCTGCAGCTTTTCCTATGAAAACCTTCCAGCTGGAGCAGACTGCCTTCCGTCCCGTCCACCCCCCCCCTGTATTGAGCCTCTACTGCGGCACCAGACCCTGTCGAAGAACTGGGCAACCTCGACTGCCAGCAGCTTCACCCACCCGCCCACTCACAGGCGGTCTTCCCGCCAGCCGCCCCCCTCCCTCTGCCCTGTCCCTCCCTCCGGCGTCACACCTGGTTTGCCAGCCCCTCACAGCGTCCTGACCCTGGGCTGTTGGACCCAGGGACGCGCCTTGCTGTGTTCAGCAACAGCTCCGCCCCCCAACGCTCCCCTTCCAGATGGCCCTTGGTCCAGCTTCCAGAACCTTCTCTCCTGGTTCCCTGCCTCCCTCTGGGCTTCTGGGCTCTGCCTGCCCCTGGGCGCTTTCCCAGGGCTGGACCCCACCCCCACCTGAGCAGGCCAGGCTTTCCTGCAGCTCCGGCCTGTGGGCAGCAGGGATTTGGGGAGGCATGAAGCGTTATTTAAAGAGATGGGGTCCGGGGCAGCTCTGTGAGAGGCGTGGGGAGAGGTAAGAAGGCGTAATGGGATTTTCCACGTGGAACGACTGTCTTATCTGGGCCGAGCGTGTCATCCATTACTGCTAATTACGCTGGGCACGGCCGCGCCTCGAGCCCCATCGGCCGGGCGGGCGGCTCTGTCATTGCCCTCTCTGGGGCCCGCCCCTCTCGGCCAGGCGGGGAAGGGCCCAGGGTCTCCCTATCGTCCCGGAGCAGCAGACAAATGTCGTGGGCGCCCTTGTGATAGATGAAGCACGGAAATTAGTTCCAGAGTTTGAACTGATACCCGCAGAGCACGGCTACATTTGGTTATGGCAGCCCTAATTGATGAGCTCATTAAGTCCATTATTAGAGAAATTGATTTCAAATAGGCACTTAGAGCGGGGGCAGGAGGCAGGTGGGCGGGGGCAGGAAGGTAGAGGGAGTCGCAAAATACATAATGAGGCAAGTCATTTTATAGGTTTGTTTAATGAAAAGCCTCAACTGCGTACCCGTGGCCGTGTGGGTTTTAAACACTCATTTTATGTACTAATAAAGCTCCCGGTGGTGGGACCCATTCCCAGCCAGGCCCACCGTCCTCCGCGGCCGCCCCTAATTAATTAATTAACCCCAGTGAGGCAATCAATGAGTCAGTCACGCAGAATCGACACTTGGCTGCCCCACTTGGGGAGGGGAGGCCCGGGGAGGAGGGGGCTCGGCGTCCTACCTCGGGCGGCTCGGCCCCCAGCCCGGCCCGGCCCAGAGCCCCGGCCCTGGGACAGACGTAGCCCGATGGCGGCTGGGAGGACCCCGAGGTCACCCCTGACTCGGTGACTACAGCACGGTCCCTCCAATCCGCGCCCCGAGGGCAACCCGAGTGGCCGTAACCTGACTTGACTCCGTCCTCCAGGGGGTGGGAGACCCTCAGGGTTCTGCCTGGTCCAGGCGGCTCATCCTGGGCTGTCCTCGGGATCCTGACCCCAGTCTCCACCCCTGCCTCTCCCCCAGACCCACATGCACACAGATGGATACAGACACAGGGACACATGCAGACACACAGACACGTGCGGACACACACGAGAGGGAATACTGACACGGTCACAAGGTTACACGGAATCCCACAGGCAGACCACACAGACACACACGTGGCTACACAGATACATACGCGTATGGACAGAGAGATTGACGTGGACATACGCAGAATCCCACACTCAGATGCCCATGTAAACACACACGTGTGGACACATGTACACACACGTGGACGCCCACTGACACACAGACAGGAGCACACACATGACATTCCTTTCTGACACACCCTTGGGCCTCTCCTGAGACCCCGCACCACCTGTGGCCATTTCTCTTGTCCCTTCATCCGCCCCCTCCTAGGTTCAGACCACCCAGCTCCGTCTATGGGCCTCTGCCTGTCCTGATCCCGTCCCGTCTGACTCCCAGGCCACAGGTGCAGACAACCGCGGTTAGTCCTCCAGCTGCCTGGTCCTGGGTCCCAGGCCGGTGTGTCCAGCGGCCCGTCCACGTCTCCACCTGGGTGTCCTGGGCTGAAACCGACTCTGCAGCCTGCCCCCAGCACTGCCCCTCAGTCAGCCCATTGGCCGTGTGGCCCTCCAGGGCGCACTGTGTAGGGGCTGCCCTGGGCCAGCACCTGTCCGCCTCCAAGCCTGCAGGAGCCCGTTCCCCAGCCCTCGGCCTCCCCCGAGTCCACCTCCTGTCCTCCGTGGGGAGTAGAGCTGCACGTGGCCTGGGCCCGGGGCCTCTCTGACCGCAATGTCCGCGTTCAGTCCTCTCCAGCCATGCTGGCACCTGCCATGCCCCAGCACCTGCTCAAGGCCTCTGCTCCTGCTGTCCTCCGTGCCCGGGACCACACGCCCCTCCCTTCCTCCCCTTGTGTCATGGCAGCCCCTCCTCCACCCGCTTTCCTTTCTCGGGGGCTCACCTTCGCCCGGGGTGGGGTGAGCGTCTCGTTGTGTCTGTGTCCATCCCGCCAGCGTGTAGCCCCCCAAGGAGGGCACGTTTGTTGGTTTTCCTTTCTGTCGATTCAGCAGCATTCCAGAATAGTGCCTGGGGGTCTGGGGGACTCAACGAGGTCCAGCGAGTGAGCCGGACGTGAGATTATTCAGTCTATATGGCGGGGCCTGCGGTGGGATCTACACACCAGGGTCTACAACGTGGGTCAGGAAATACTGCCTGTGAGAGACAGCAACAAGTTAATGTTTGTTATGTCAATAAGATCATTAAAACAGGGACTTCCCTGGCGGTGCAGTGGTTAAGAATCCGCCTGCCAATGCAGGGGACACGGGTTCAAGCCCTGGTCCGGGAAGATCCCACATGCCGCGGAGCAGCTAAGCCCGTGCACCACAACTACTGAGCCTGCGAGCCACAGCTACTGAGCCCGTGAGCCACAACTACTGAAGCCTGCACGCCTAGAGCCCGTGCTCTGCAACAAGAGAAGTCACCACAATGAGAAGCCCGTGCACCGCAACGAAGAGTAGCCCCTGCTCACACGACTAGAGAAAGCCCGTGTGCAGCAACGAAGACCCAAAGCAGCCAAAAATAAAAATAAATTAAAAAAAAAATTTAAAAAAGGATCATTAATATAGCTCCAAGCTGGTTTGGGAGCTGTTTTGGGAGGAGGGGCAGGGAGATGGAAGTGGGAATTCTCAGCGTGGGAACAGGACACTGATGTGTGATGTTGAAAACGTGTAATTGAAGAAAAAACAGATCAGGCATGGTCTCAACGGAGGGACTGTGGCTGGGAGAAGTGGCTCCACGTGGTTGGAAGACTTGAAGGCCGAGGTGGTAGGAAGCCACCCGTCCCGCATCCCGAGGGCAAGGCAAGGGGGACGGGCTGGGCGGGGGACCTGTCCTGCCAGGGGGTTCTGCCCACCCTGCCCGCGAGCCTCGGCGGGGCGTCTCGGCGGCCAAACCCACGTGGAGCCACGGCTGCCCGGAGCTGACAGCGAGCGGCGCGTTCCTGGTGCTGGCCCCCGCGTCCCTCATCCCCGCGTTTGACTCCCACGTCACAAAACCTCATGTCACTGCCCAGTGGGAGGAACTTCCCCGCGTGTCCAAGTGGGGGGCCCACCCCACCCCAGGTAGGATTAAAACCATGCAAATACTATTGTGGTAAAACAAGCCAGTTAAAGAAGACAGCATTGCTCCTGCTGGCCGTACGGTGGGTCACTCTCAGGTCTGCAGCCCGTCGCTGAACCTCTGACTGCTGGTGGCCTCTGCAGGGACGTCGGGGCCCAACTGCAGGTGGCAGACCCCCCCCCCCCCCCGGCTGTCTGAGCCCGGCGTGGGAGGTGGTGGCTGGGGGATTGGGCATCTTCAGGCCCTCAGAGCCCCTGGGGAAGAGCCCTTCCTGGCCCCTCTGCCCACCACCACCCAGACCAGCGGATACGGAGCCACCGAGCGGTCCTGCCCATCTGGCTGCCAGCCCTCCCGGAGGGATGCTGAGAGCTGGGGGCCCCCAGATTGAGTGACTGTCCTCATCTCAGGCCTCCTGGCTTCGACAGTCTGATTGGAGAAAGACCATTAAACCTCCTCCTTTGTAAAACACACCCTCTGAGTTTCCCTTGGTTTTGTGGGTCCTCAGAGCCCGTTCATATCAGTTTGTGGGGTGCAAACATAGCCTGTAATTCCAGCGTTGGCCTGAGGCAGGGACAAGAAGGACCAAAGGGGTGAAGGCTGCCCGGGGCCTCAGAGCCAGCCACTCGCAGGCGGCAGGCCTCCCCCCGAGTCCTCCAGTCCCGGGACCAGCGTGGAGACGAGACAGATGACAGAAAAGCGATTTACAATTTGGCCTGTTCTATTTCCAATTAGAGCACAGACACTAGTTAATACCCGGGGCCGGGAATCTCAGGCAGAGATAAGGTGCAGCTACGTCCGTAAAACTCCACCAGGAACAAATACTTTCGCACAAATTTGCAAACAGCACGGTTTTTGTAAATAACCATGATCTCTCTACCGGCCATGCTGCCGATTGTACGTTTCTTTCCTTCATGACACTTTAATGACGACCTAATTTACCTACTGTTGCCTTAGGTGCAGCCAACGTGATTGTCCAATGTAGTCCCAAATCCATCCCGATGGCGTTAATTCATATCGACCAAGCGTTTACAAATTGAGCTTTTTCCCCTGTTATGCCTGACGGTGAACTCGCTAACAAGCGTGCCCGTGCACGTGCGGCTGACCCAGCACCAGGCCTGCCCACCCTGAGCCCCCTTGTCGGGGCTGCGTGGGATGGGGTGCCAGGCCAGGGAACTGCGGGGTGGTCTGGGGAGGGATGGAGAGGAGTACCCTGCTCTCGGGAGACAGCGAGGCCGGGCCGGGCCAACCGGACAGGATCTGATGGGTGAGGGACCACCATCGCCATCTAGAGGGCTCAGCCTGCTCTTCTGTAAGGTGGGCCCTCCCCACCCCCCCAGGCCCCCTGCTCCAGGGTCTTGGTGAGGATGAAAAGGCGTCGTCCCAGGGAGGTCACCCTCCCCACCGAGCTGCCCTCGTGCAAGGTAACCTTGTTTATTTATCTATTTACTCCCTTGAACCCGGTACCCTTCTGCAACATCTTAGCACACGCTGGCTGGGTGGCGTCTGCTTTTTCCACAGGCCAGCCCAGGGCCGGGCCAAGGCCAGCAGTTGGTCAGCACTTGCTGAGTGCCTGGATCGCTTCCGTCTTACTATCTTGTCGCCATTGACACCCTGTACCCAGGGAGGTGCTGGGAAACCGCTCATAGCCAGTGCCCTCGAGTGTCTCTTCCCATCTGATCTACACAAGCTCACCAAGTGGACGGAGGGGAGGGAGTGCTCGCGGGTGGACCGTCCCCAGAGCTGCTGCACAGCTGAGGACACAGACTTGTTAGTATTCAGCCAACCAGCACTGGGGACCGTGGAATCTGTGGATGGGTGACCGCGTGGGTGGGAAGTGAGGTGAGGCCGGCCAGCTGGCTGGGTGGGTCGCTGGGTGAGGGGTTGGTAGATAGACAGCTGGAGGGTGGTCTTCAGAATAGAGAGTCGGGTGTGTGTTCGGGTGCATGGTTGGCCTGATGGGCTGGTGGTTGGATAAATGGATGATTAATGGGTGAGTGGATGGATGGCTAATTAGCAAATGGGTGGGGTTGGGATTTGGTGGATGGGCAGATAAATAGATGGACTGTGACGGGTGGGTGGGTGGAAGGAGAGATGGGTGGGTGGGTGGATGGATGGAGAGATGGGTGGGTGGGTGGATGGATAGGTGGGTGGGTGGGTGGATGGATAGGTGGGTGGGTGGGTGGGTGGATGGATAGGTGGGTAGGTGGGTGGATGGATGGGTAGATGGGTGGGTGGGTGGGTGGGTGGATGGATGGGTAGATGGGTGGGTGGGTGGATAGGAGGATAGATGGGTGGGTGGGTGGGTGGATGGAAAGGTGGATGGATAGGTGGGTGGGTGGGTAGATGGGTAGATGGGTGGGTTGGCGGGTGGGTGGAGAGGTGGGTGGGTGGGTGGGTGGGTGGGTGGATGGATGGGTAGATGGGTGGGTGGATGGGAGGATAGATGGGTGGGTGGATGGGTGGATGGATGGGTAGGTGGATGGGTGGGTGGATGGGTGGATGGATGGGTAGGTGGGTGGGTGGGTGGATGGATGGGTAGGTGGGTGGGTGGGTGGATGGATGGATGGGTAGGTGGGTGGGTGGGTGGATGGAGAGATGGGTGGGTGGGTGGATGGGTAGATGGGTGGATGGATGGATAGATGGGTGGGTGGATGGGTGGATGGATGGGTAGATGGGTGGGTGGGTGGATGGGTAGATGGGTGGGTGGGTGGGTGGGTGGATGGGTAGATGGGTGGGTGGGTGGATGGGTAGATGGGTGGGTGGATGGGAGGATAGATGGGTGGATGGGTGGATGGGTGGGTAGATGGGTGGGTGAATAGATGGGCATGAAGGAGTTGGGTGGATATTTGGGTGGGTGGTGGACAGGTAGATGGACACGTGTGGGTGGGTGGGTTTGTGATTCAGTGGGCAGGTGGGTGAATTGGTGGATTGTGGATGGGTGGGTGGGCGGTCTGATAAGTGAGTTAGAATATGGGTTGGTGGATGAGTGAGTGGGGACAGATCAGTGGTTGGATGGGGGCTGGTTAGAGGTGGGTAAGCAAAGGGAAGGAGCCGTGGAGGGGCCGGGCGCGTGGGCTAGTTGAGGGTGGATGCTGGGTGGGTGGGTGGGTGAGGTAGTGGATGGTGGTTTAGCAGATGGATGGGTGGGCAGGGGCCTAGCGGGAGCTGGGTGGGAACCCAGCGATGCTTATTCACTGGCGCTTCTCCTGGCTGCGGTAGTGGGCCTTTCTTCCGCATCTTCACCGCAGGACACAGGCCACTGGGACCGTGAGGTGAGGCGTGCTTCACTCGCCTGCTTCACTCGCAAGAAACAAAAACAAACCCAGAGAAAGGGCTGCTGGGGCGCTCAGACAGACTGGAGGGGCGCTTAGAGGAGGGAGACCCCAGTCAGACTGGGGTGAGAGGGAGCGGGGTGCCGGCAGCGGGGGTGGGGGACAGCATGGGGATCACCGGGCTGGGGCCAGGGGCAGCGGGCCAGGTAGGTCTGGGGCTCAGGACTGGGCCGGGGAGAGACCTGGCAGGAACAGCTGAGCGGTGGGACCGGCCCAGGTGGAGGGAGGGTCAACAGGGCTGTGAGAGGGCGGGGTGGGCTCCCTGGAGGAGGGGGTACTGGGAATCTATAATATATCGATGGAAGTTGTGGGTCTGTGAGCCGTGGGGGCAGGGAGCATGTGCATTGTGCCCTGTGGCCCTCCCTGAGGGATGGGGCAGGGAGGACAGGGGATCAAAAAGAGGAGTGACAACCTCACCCCAGTCGAGGAGTGGGGCGTCCCCGGGACACAGTGCTGGCCTCCCTTGCGGAACAACCGTCCGGTTCCCGCCCAGGCCATCCTGTCCACACTGCGGCATCCCGGACCAGCAGGGTCCTCACCGTGCACTGGCCTCGGCCTCAGCGGGCGAGTGGGGGGCCCCTTTCCCAGGCGTGGGGACCGGGCAGGTGAAAGTTCTGTTGCCAAGCCCAACCCAGGGAGCTGTGCTTGGGGTAAGCATCAGTGACACCCTTTCAAACGGTCCCTCGTAAACTCTTCTCATCGGCAGCTGCATTGACGGCACTCCTGATTTCACGGCGGCTCGTCTGCATCTCCGGGGCCACCGATGCCCCCTTCCCTCTCCCGGCCCCTCACCCCACAGAGCCTCCCGCGGGCCCCCTCCTGAGCCCCCTGCCTCCCTAACCACTTCCTCCCACTAAAAAGCCAGATTTTTCTACCATTTGTGCCGCCTTTAATCCATAGGAAGTCAATTTTCCGCTCATATATTAGTTTATTTTATATTTTCAAATTGATTCGACTATACATTGATTTCCTGTTGTGGGTATTGTGTCCTGAGCGAGGATTACGCATCAGTAGGAGTGGAGACCAGTGGCTCACGGAGGTTGCTCTGAGCCCAAGAGCTCTTATCTTGAAAAGGGAGAGTCCAATTTTATTGAAACAGCTAAAATCCCACTTAATTGAATTTTTTTCCTTTAAGATGTACAAGCTTAGAGACTTTTGCTTTCCAATTCAACTCAGGCTCCGTGGCGTTTAAATTTCCAAACCCATAAAGACCTTTATGAAAAAGACCCAGCGAATATTGTATTTCTGAGCTGAGCTGCCCCGGGTGGAGTGCGCGGCATCAGTATTCCACGGAGCGTCTCCTGGTCCTGTACCTTCCGTGCTGTTTAAGGCTCGTGCAGAAAGGACTCCTCCGTGCGCCTCAGATGTCGTGGGCTCCAGGGCGGGGAGGGGCCTGGGCTGGACCCGCCTCCCCTCTTCGCAAGCTGACCCTCAGAGGCCGGCGTCTCTCTCTCTCCCACCCCCAGACTGAGCCAGTGAGGGGGCCCCAACACCTACCTCCCTGTGTCTCAGGACCCTGTGTACCCCGGCTGCCGGCTCCACTCCGCTCAGGGCCTTCCTGCGCTGCGAGGGGCGCCAACCCCACCTGCACCCCATGCCCATCGGCCCTGCCCCCTCGAGCAGGGGCCCTGGCATCTGGCTCACGGGGAGCGGGGAGGAAGCAGGACGACGCAGGTGGCCACCCTCTGCCTGGTGCTCTGCACACGGAGCTGTTGGAGGGTGGCCTCTGCCCCCAGCCCGGGGCCACAGGGGCAGGTCACACGCAGGCCAGGGGTTGGGTCCTGGGTGCCAGGAGGGACCCTCCCTCATCTGCCGTCCTCCCATCCTGCCGTGGGCCAGGGCTCCTCCGGCAAAAGCCACAGGTGGGTGCTGCGGTGGGTGCTGGGTGAGTCTGGGGGGACCCTCTCTCCTGCGGAGGTCACACCCTCATCCCTGCCCTCCAAGGCTGGCCACGCTGGCCCAGCCAGCGTGCTGCTACATGCGCGTGCCACTCACACGTGGCTCCCGTGTTTGAGCACACGTCCCTGCACGCCTCCTCACACAGGGCTCGGCCTTCCCGCCAGAGGTCTTTGTCCCGCCTGATTACATGGTCTCTTTAAGGCCTGGCCCCATCGTCCACAGCCCCTCACCCCTCCCGCCAGTCGCCTTACCACCCGGGGGCTGAGCACCTGGGGGCCGGGCAGGGCCAGGTAGGGTGGGCCCTGGGCGCCCGGGGAAGCTCCCGCCAGCCTCAGAGTTTCCAGAAGCCACCCAGGTGTGCCCCTTGGGGGCCCCTCCATGGACTCCGGCGGCCCCCAGACTCCCCTGGGGCCCCAGAGCCCATGGTCATGGGGGTGGGCCGGGGCCTGGGCTTGCCTCCCCTCTGGCTCCCCACCCCAGCCTCAGTTTCCCCAGTAGCACAGGGGTTGGGGCTCCACTCCCCCCACCAGGCTGGCAGCTGAAGGCCTGGCGGGGCGGAGAGATGCTGGGTTTCCCACACTGGGCCCCCTGGGGGTGGCGAGTGAGCCGACCCCTGCGCCTCTGGGGACGCCCGTCCCCACCACGGCCTGGGCTGTCCTCCTGCTGGTCTGACTGTCCTGCCCAGCTGGTGAGGCGAGCGGGGCACGGTGGCTGGGACGGCCCGGTGCCCCGTGGCACCTGCCCGACGGTTACCTGCTGCCTCTTCATGCACAGCCTCCCACACGACGGTTTAATGGCTCGGGAGTGGGGCTGCTCTGCCTTTCTGCCGAGAAACTGCTAACGGCGGTCCGGAAGGGAAACAAAGCGGCCCTCGTGCAGCCGCCTATACCCGCTCCTGAGTGCGCCGGCGCTGCCCCTAATTATTTCCTCAGCTCGCTGGAGCTTCCGGAGAGTTCTCGGACCGGCAGCTCCCTGAGGGCTCGGGAAGGCAGGGAGCAGGCAGTGCCCCGGGGGAAGCCGACGCCACGTGTCGAACCCACCAAGCGGGGGCTCAGCTTTGCACGTGGTGGTGGCCCAACCGCAGGTGGGTCGAGTGCCATTTGCAACAAAAGGGCTTCACGTCCCCGGGTCCAGGCCGAGTGGGGGTCAGGTATGACGCGCAGCCCCTGCCCACCTGCCCGAGACAACAACCCCTGGACCTGGGGGCCAGCAGGAGAGCCAGCTCCCCAGTGGGGACCAGGGTGCCTGGTGGTGTGGACAGGGCAGGACACTGGGGAGAGTCCGGACTGGTCCTGAGGGGTGTGTTTCTGCGTGGGTTCCATTCACTCCTTCCTTTTTCCTTCAGCAGACGTTTCCTGGGTGGCATCTGGGGCTCTGCCCGAGGTGTCCCCAGCCTTGGAGGGGACAGACATGAAGGTCGCACAGGCAGAGCGACCGCCTCCAGGGCTGGCAGAGCCCCGAGCAGGGCTTGTCCGCTCACGGCTGCTGCTGTGTGGGCAGGCTGCCTGGGAGGCGCACTGGGCCCTGGACGGGACCCCTCGTGCCCCCCATCCTCACTGACCCTCCCTTTCCTTCCCTGGCCAATGCCCCGTCAGCCTCTTCTCCATCTCCGCCAGGTCATTTCTGCCCCAAACTCACGCCTGTCGGGACTTCCAGCACCACCTCTGCTGTATGGGATGGGCCTCCCTGTCTGTCGCCCCCCCACCCCCAGGCTGGGGCTCTGCAGGGGTGTGGGCAGACTGCCCACCTGCACACTGGCCCTCGAGTCCTGTAGGGGGCTGTCCACGGCCTGTGCATCCTGAGGAGGGTCCCGATGAAGGCCCCGCACCGGGAGGTGCTTGTGACCATGGCGACGGGCATCTGAGGACCACGGCCCCTCTGGCCTTGGCAGCCACCCTGGGGAGCATCCATTGGCTCCTGACATGCGGGAAGACTGGCTGGGAGCCTGCAGCTCCCCCTCCGCAGCCCACCAGCCCGGGGCCTCCCCTGACTGTGCGACTCGGGCTGTGTGCACCCCCTGGGCTAGGGGGCAGCCCACCCCCGGGCGGCATCCGGAGAGCAGGGCTTCTGCTTCTCTCTGGCCTGTTTTCTCACCGGGTCGGTGCCTCCCTCTGGGCGGCAGCAGGCGAAGGAACCGGCAGTGCTGGGCAGAGCGGGGGGCTGGGCAGTGGGCGCTGCAGCGTGCGGGTCCGCAGGGGCGGTGCTGGTCGCCACAGCCGAGCCCCTGCCCGCTCCCACCTCCTCTGCCTGCCGGGCCGGGCCTCTCCCCGCACGTGTCTGAACACACGGAGGGTCAGCCCGGCCGGGCGGTCACAGCACATTTTAATGGTGGAATGTAATTCTGGGGCAGTAGAAAAATGAAAGTGAGAAGTCTATGAATTATAACAAACGCACTCAACCTCCGCGGCCGTGCGGCGGGCCCTGGGCTGGAAAGCCTTTTTCTCTCGTGTTTAAGTTAGCGTGGAAGATGGAATAGTCACAGAGACACACTGGCCACTCGAACCTGTTATTGTTGCTGTGAGCCCCATAAATACCTTTCTGATTTATGGCCTCGCTCTGCGTTATAAATGGGGAACCAGAAGCTCCTTCAAGAGCAACCTTTGGACGCCAGCCGTGTCTCTGCACGTCCACACCCGCTGGGGGAGGTGCCCACCCGGCGCCAGGGGCGGGGCTCAGTGCAGCTGTGAGCAGGTGACTTGGGGCCAGTATGCCTGGGGCAAACCAGGGAGAGCTGTGCGCCCCACAGTTCACGAAGCGCTTTCCATTTGTTTCGGGAAGGAGACGGGTGTGCAGGCACGTCTGGGGTCATCTCAGCCCAGATGCTGTAGACGGGCTTGTGTCCTTGGTCTCCAGACCCCAGGCCACATCTCAGCTCCCCAGCACCGCCGAGCCACCAGCAGACCCCCCAGGCACCGCGGAGCCTCCCCTGGAAGGTGGGCACAGTGACTCCGCACCCGGGGCCACTAGCGGATGAGAAAAAGGCGATCCGATTTCCCTGTGGTGTCCACACTGGTGCCCGGCACGGAGAGCTCAGGAAACGCCAGTCCCGACTCTAGGTATTACAGTGACCCAGCATGACAGGGAACCCGAGTCTCACAGCGGCCAGGTCACTTGTCCCCGGTCACGCAGGGCTGGCACCACACCAGAGCCGGGAGCCACGGGGCTGTGTCCCTTCCCAGCAGGTGGTGTGCACAGCAGTCCTTCCCGCACCTCCCCACCACCCCGAGCCGACCGCTGGGGGGCCACCTGGAGTGTCAGCCGCAGGGGTGATGTCACAGGGTCTCTGGGGCGCCCAGAGCCACCCCAGCCCCACGGCTGCTCTTCATGACATCACAGATTTGCGGGAAAACTTGTTTGAGGTTAAAGAATGAAAGGTTTTGGACTCGCTCTGTGAAGTTTTGAATCATCTAGAGAGTATGAGCTTCCCGATGAGAAGCGCGATTTTGTGTTATGAACCAGAAAGTCACGGGCTATCAGTCCGGGGAGTGGGGCTGAGGCACCTCGTAGGTCCCCGACCGCAGACGCTGCCGTTTCCAGAAGACGAGTGAGCAGACCTCTCACCCTTTGCTTCCTGCGGGGCTGCACCCCCCGAGTCTGCAAAGGAGTGCAGGGAAGCGAGAGCCCTGGGGCCGGAGGTGCTTGTTCGGGAGACAACTGTATCCAAAATGCGGGTCGACCTTGTCCTGGGCCTTGGCAAGTCCTCCGTCTGCTGCCTGGAGGGGCCACTCTGGGCTTGAGGCCCCGCTGGCCCACCACACGCCCTCGGCAGGGCCAGCCCTGGGGACATTTATTGACCGGGAGGTAAGACTGTAGCCTCCAGGTCAAGCAGAATTCTTACACAACCACAAACAGACCCGTTTGCGGGGCCCAGGTACCAACAGGAGAGCAGCTCCTTGTGGCTGGGAGCAGACCTGGAGCGGGACCCCTGCTGGCTGATAACCCTGCGTGGTGAGGCCACGGCCACTGGCCACGCTGATGGCGGTGGGCCCCGGGCAGCCAGGGGAGGGCTTCTGGGAGCCCCGTGTCCGCCCCCTCCGGCCCGTCAGTCCACGTGGCCCCAGGGAAGGCACAACGAAGCAGGGCCCGTGTGCCCCCCCCCCGCCCCCCACCCAGGTCCTCACCCTCTCCACCCGCTTCCCATCATCCAAATGAGAAGGAATCGTGTTCTAGGACAGCTGGGGTCGGACTGGGCAGCCGCCTGGGGGCTGCGGCGCTGCCAGCTTCCTGTGCAGAACAGCGTGGGCTGTGCTGGGGGACCCAGGCCACCTTCAGACTTTTTTTTCCCGCCACCCCTTGGGTACGTCATCAGTCCTCCTCTCAGCTACTCATGGGGCGGGGGGAGGCAGGGAGAATAATGACCCTGTTCAGCGTGGGAGCGGGGCTGTGCTGGCGCCGACTGAGCTGGGCCCTGCCAGCGGGCAACGTCTGGACAGTGTCAGAGGACCAGTGGTTTGCAGACCGACCCCTCTGCTGTAATGGGCAGACTCTGGCTGGGCGTCACCCGGGGAGGGAGGGCTGCCATGCCAGCACGGCTCTGGCGAGGGGCCATGGCAAGGGAAAGGAGAGGCCCGTGACGTCAGCTGCTGCCAGGCCACCAGAGCTGTGGTTTGGCCTTCAAGGACAAGGATGTCCTGCGGCAGCTGGAGGAGAGTGGGCAGACACGACTGGGCTACAAGCTGTGAGGCAATAACAG